>NC_088179.1:5030000-6415939 GCF_028769735.1 Zonotrichia leucophrys gambelii
ACTGGGGGGCATTCAGATCTACTCAGGTTTGAATTTCCAGCTGGATCATTCCTGCGCACAAAAGGTTTGGTTGCTGCTGCAGTCCTGGGGCTGGGGAGGGTTTTTTGTGTGTGACAGGGACCATGGCAATCCCTCAGCCTCATCTCCTGCCTGCTGCTGATCTCCTGCCCATGACTGTGCCTTGCTTCCACCTTTCAGCTTTTCACATGTGGATTCTTTGCTGGTGCTTGGATCACAGGAATGAAGCAAGAAAATTGGAAATGGCTCATCCTCCTATCAAGGTCAGTATTGTCTTCATTGATATACTTTCCAGTTATTTAAGGGTTAAAATTACTTAAGGCACAAATCTTCTTTTCTTTCTCCTATGAGGTTTTTCCAGATGATTCCAGGACACTTTCCCTGAAAAGGAGACTTACTTCTTTCTGCTTGAGCTGCATCCAAATGAAAACTTTGTTCTTCCTTCTTTTGCAAGCCCATTTTTCAAACATTTAGAATGCACGTTTTCAGCCTCCTGCAGTCATCACTAAACCAAATTGTGTGTATTTTGCTCTTCATGGATCAGTCCTCAAGGAACAAATCATTTTTGTCACTCTTCTCTGAACTGCCTCCAGTTTGTCACTATCTTTGTAAAAGCAGCGTGCCCAGAGCTGAGCACACATTGTCAGCTCATGCTCACCATTCTCTTCCCCTCTGAATGAGCAAATTGATCTTTTTGTGAGTGCATGGAGATGACAAAGTGCATCAACAATCGAAAAAATTTGAAAATGGGTTTGCAAAGCTGATTTGGATGTGGGGAGGTTGCTGGCCTTCGTGGCCTGTCCTTGTAGGAGCAGATAACGGCAGCTTAGGAGAGCAACATCCTGCTTTGTGATGTGCCATTATCAGCTGCTATTTCCCAGGGGGTGCTGATGGGATCATGATTATTATTTTTTTTTACTGGATGATGGAACATGAAAGAGTCTTGACCCTCTTCATAGATGCAGTTTGTTGGGTGAATAATTCTTCTTGGCTCCAATTAATTTTGACACCGGAGTAAATCTGTCAACAGTGGAAACATCTGCAGGAGCTCTGATGGAGCCAGCTTTTCAAATGAAGGGGACACCTGCAAGAGGTCCCTGTTGCCTTCAGGATTCCTTTTCCTCTGTGGATCAGCCATGAAATGGGCTGTATGTCCATAATAATTCATGGAAATAAATCCATAATATGGAGCCAAGAAAGTAGTGCATTTAATGTTTGCTTCTCACATGGTGGAAATTAGAGTTTCCTTTCAGCTCTTTGCTCTTATTTGGGCACAATTCCTCTTCTCCTCTTCCCCACTGACTTTCCATCTTGTGGGCATTGTGATACTGGATGAAAGGTTGGACTTTATAATCCTGGAGGTCTTTCCAACCCTAAGGATTCCATGATTCTACAGTTGTTCTGAAAGCCTCCACCCACAATGAGGAGATCTGTCATGTATTTGGGGGACTTGGGGGCACTGCCTTGATCCCACTGCTGTCAGTGAACACCTTGGCACTAGAACATGGGTTTGTGCTTCACTTTGACTCATCTGCAACCCCCAAAAGCAGAAAGTGGGTGTTTTTGGTTGGTTACACGCTAGGTGAAGGTGGGCTTGATGTTTTTGGTTGGTTACATGCCAGGTGAAGGTGGGCTTGAGTATCTCAGCTGAGACTTCGTGTTTACCATCATGGGGGCATAGACCAAAAGTGGATTGACCTTAATCCCACCCTTAGGTCATATCAGAGTCTTTTACATCCCCCTGGCTTGTGTTGGCTTTGAAGACACCAGATTCCCTTTTGCTGGTGGTATCCAGACATGGGACCACCAGAACTCTGTCCTTTCCATGGCACCCCATGGGTTTCTGTCCCTGAAACAGGGTTTGTGCCCTTGTGCAGACATTGTGTTATGGCAGGGTGTCCTTTGTGCACAACCCTATCAATGGCAGCAATTTCAGAGCTCTAATCCCAATAAGTTTTTATGCTCAGCACTGGCTTGATATTTCCTTTGGTCATCCTTGTAGAATTACTTTCCCCAAACTGTTGTCAACTTGGGTCATTTTGTGTTACTTGTTTGAGCTTGTCAAATTTCATTTCAGACATGGGTAGTACTTGACTCATATTTACTTCAAACTCCTCTTCCTGCAGTTCATTGCTTTCATTATTTATAGGTGTTCTTGAAAGCATATCTGCTAAGCTCCTTACTGGGCCTGTATTTCACATTTAATGAGTACTTTTGCAATTTCATTACATTTTTTTTCTGAAGTCCAGGTGGCTCATTGTACAATGGATTTTTCTCTGTGGCTCCTGGTGCTTTATGGTCTCTTTCAACCTTGATTGAATTCTTCCCATAAACATATTCATGAAAATACTCGGGACCTAAAACAATTGCCAGGATGCCAAGTGCAAGCTGAGCTTTTGGTGGGTTTTAGCCCATGGCTCAGATTGTCATTCTGCCACAGGGCCAGAGCCAAATATATCTTGCATCACTTTGGGTCTTATACTCCCAGGTAAACTCAGGAGGTTCCAGTGTTGATGCTGCTGTGAGAGCTCTTTACACAAAATCTTATTCTATTTGCAGTTATTTTGGAGTTGTTCTGCACCATCTGTGAGATCCAAGCAGCCAAGGGAAGGGACCTGGGGGTGCTGGTGGCAGCAGCTGGACATGGATCCAGGTGTGCCCAGGTGGGCAAGAGGCCAATGGCCCCTGGGCTGTCCCAGCCATGGTGTGTCCAGCAGGCCCAGGGCAGTGACTGTCCCTCTGCGCTGGGACCTGGGAGGCACCTCCAGCCCTGGAGGAATTCTCAGGAGGAATTTCTTCATGGAAAGGGTTGCAGCACATCTTGCACAAATAAGTCTTGGTCAGGGAGTATCCCTCTGTCGTTGCAATATTATTAGCAGGAAAAACAGTGCCTGTGCTCTCATGCATTTCCAAAAACCTTCCTGGCCAGAGGTTACATAATCCACCTGCCCTCACTTGGCTAACTGCAAAGCTCTGCTAAAGAACATAAACATTTCTGTGTTCTCAGTGCCCATGGTTATCCTAAACATAAGGTTTAGGATATGCTGCTGCTTCAGTCTCATGGTAATCCTCTGAGATCTGGGCACGATATGTTAGTGCTGAGATTACCCTACAGAGATGTTTGCTTGCATCTCCTAAAAAAATTTCTGAGCAGAAGCAGGAATCTTTTCCATCAGCCTTACCCAGCTTCCTAATACAAAAATCCTCTGGAGTTTGGAAGTCTAGACTTGCACACATCAGACATGCCTGCAGGCTTCCTTCAGATGTTTGGCTGTGTTTTTTTTTTATTTGTTGAAATCCTTATTTTGCTTATTTTAATGAAAGTGACTATTTTCTGTCGGATACGTTGATTGATTTCTGTATGCACTCAGTGTGTCCTGTTTTGTCACCCACTCAGGTTCAGCTGTTTTGCCTTTTGGTGTCTGTGTGACTTCATGGGAGAAATTTGGAGAAAAGGAGGCTCAGGGAGGACCTTTTCACACTGTCCACAAGTCCCTGACAGGAGGGTGCAGCAAGGTGGGGGTCGGGCTCTGCTCCCAGGGAACAGGGACAGGATGAGAGGAAATGAGCTCAGGCTGTGCCAGGGGACCTTTAGGCTGGACATCAGGAGGGATTTCTTCCTGGAAAGGGTGGCCAGGCATTGGAAAGGGCTTCCCAGGGAGGTGGTGGAGTCCCCATTTCTGGAGGTGTCCAAGGAATGCCTGGACATGGCACTCAGTGCTCTGGGCTGGTGACAAGGTTCTGGATCGGGCACAGGTTGGACTCGATGGTCTTGGAGGGCTTTTCCAAACTGTGATTCTCTGTTGTGGTGCTTAATTCCTGTGGGACTACACCTGTAGTTGCCAGTGTTATGGCTGATGGCATGATGTGGGTCCCTCTTTGTCACCAAATGCATTGAGACCCACTGCTACAGCACTGGATATTTGTCAGTCTGCCTTGGTTGCTCCACCATGCTGGTCTCTGTGTGTCCATCAGTCCATTTCTGCTCAAATCAGTCCCAGTCTGCAGCATTTTTGTTGGCCTGTGGAGGCACGTGTTTCAGGCTCCCAGCAAAATGGACAGGGATTCTGAAAGTCTGGTTTTGTACCTGATTTAACTTTGAGGTGAGAATGTGTCCCAAAGGGAGGATCTCTGGGAAGTCACACACCCCAGGGCTGTAGAGGTGACACAGTGGCTCTTGCCCAACCTCCCCCTTGAACTTCCATGGCTGCTCCTGAGGAGGGACAGGAGAAGGGAAGGGTCTGCAGGGCTGGAGCAGCTGGATCTGTGATTTGACCTTGGAGAGGGCAGGAGGAGTTTGCCTGAGTTCTCAGAGTAGTCTGGAGCCTGGGCTGACACTAGAACACGCCTGGAGCCTCTGGAGCTGGATAAATTCTCCCACTTTTGGACAGCTCTTCACACCACATGGATTTGTTTTCCATTGCTTCCCTTCCCTATGACCACGTGTGCAAGGAAGATTTTTCCAGGTCTCCCTACCTCAAAATCTGTGTCACCCTCCCACGCCAACCTCTCCCAAGGAGAAAAGCAGAGCCACCAAAACAAAGGTAAACCAGTTTGATGAAGATTTCTCCAGCAGGCAGCCTCCTTTCCCAAAATCAGGACCCACCAAAAACTAAGAAAAAAACCCCTTAAAAATAAAGTCCCGCTGTGTATCCTGAGCATTTAAAATGGCTGGGAAATTCTTGCTTTTTGGGAGTGACCAGTTCATTGCTTTGCTAAGTATCTTTCTAAGCCACCTCTTGTCAGAAGAAGAGAATAAATGAAAAGAGAGAAAGAGAGAGAGAGAGAAAAAGACCTTTGCATAGCTTGAGCCTTTGTGCCGTGCATTCAGACTGATTTGTACCCTTTGTAGTCTTAATTATTTGTGAGAGCAGGATAACAGGAGTACCAAGCTCACCCATTATTTCCTGCATAAAAAAAGGCACACAGAAGCCGCTGATCGGTTTTGAATTAGCAAACATGATACTAAAAAAAAAAAAAAAAATACGCGGGGGGGGTGGGGGGGTGGAGGAGAGAGAGAGTGCATAAAAAAAATTCATTAATATCATCAGGGATTAGGAGGCTGATTAAAGTGTAGCTGTTAGCGTATGCAAATGAGCGATAGGCATTTATCAGAGCCTGTGCAAGCTGTCTCAGAGCTGTAAAGCCCACGTATGTTTTTCAGCTGATTAAAACAGTTTTAAGTTCTGGAGGATTTTTTTTCTTTTTTTTTTTTTTTTTGAGAGAATAAAAAAAAATTAAAAAAAGCCACCACCATCATCTATCCTTTTCCTTTTGGCTAAATTCCTCTAAGTGCACTCCAACCATTTCCACTTGAATGCACTCACTCTCCCTTTCTCTTTCGGGTAATGAGAGTTTGGGAAGGAAATGAATGCAAACGAAGCACGAGGCTTGCAACAGTCTCCTTGGCTTCCAAGGAACTTCCAGAATGAGGCCATTGGAGGCTGCACACCAGGAACATCTCTGGAATATGGACATGGTGCAGCCTGGCCAGGCTCAGCCCTTGTGGGGAAGAAATGGGCTGGTGGCTCTTCCTCTTCAGCTTCATGGTGCTTGGGGGTCACTCTGGGGTGGAGCTGGGGTCTCCATCCTGACTCTCTGTTACAAAGGATTTGTTATTTCCACCCAGGCAACATTTCTTCCTTGTTTTGGTTGGTAATGAATGGAATAGCAACGGATAACCAGGTGTCAGCAGGGGAAATGTGGGATGGGACCCACAAGCTGCTGGAGCACAAACGCTGTTCCAAACCCCGCTGAAAAGCTTGGAGGAGGGACATGTAAACCACAGCAGAGGAGGAATGTCAGGGAGAGCTGCAGCTCTTCCATGCAGGCATCTCCAGATTTCTTCTTCTGCACCCCACACCCCTCTGGATCTGCTTGGCCTGGCCAAGGTTTGTTGAAGAGACTGGGCTGGGCTTTAACCTGGAGCCCCAAGTGACACCCCCAAAGGGGAATTTTTCAGAAAACATTGATGCTTTCTAGAAGGGTTGTTTAACACAGACACCCAAATCTGTGCTTTGCACTGGTCCAGTCCATCTGAATCTCCAGTACTTTCAAGGAGAAACTATAGTAAAATGCATGGAAATGTCCTTCTGTTATTACTAATATCAGGATTTCATGCACCCATTCATCAACACTACATTAAGTTTCCCTTCCTTGAGGTATTGTCCATAATAAAAGTATTCTTTTCTTTTTTGTTCTTATTTATCAGAGATACTTTGGAGGCTCTGAGCTCTTGTTACTCCATTATGTGTGGCTCAATTGGGAAAGGCATTTCACAGCCTTGGGACTCAACAAAAGTGGTTTTGGCAGACTGAAAGGAGGTGACTGGCTGAGGTGAGTGAACTCCTGGAGGAAATTCTGGAATTGTTCTAGATCTGGGAAAATCATGGAGCAAGTGGATAAGGGTGGTTTTGTGTGCTTTATCACGTGAACCCAAATTTATCACGTGGCTATTGATCTTATCCCATATGGGGAGTAAGCATCATGGCAAGCATTCTTTGGAAGAGCACTCTCAGCTATGAGCCTGCCAGGTTTTCCATTATAAACCAACAATGGAATTTAAAGTGTTTATAACTTCGCTGTAAAATTTTGCTCTGTTGAAACTTGGCAAACGAGGTCCCTGCCCAACAGCAATTTTTTTTTTTGTTGGTGTTACGTATTTGGAAGTAAATCAGCTTGGCCGTTTATGTTTTAAAAGATTATTTCTTTTGAGCCCCAGTCTCTCATTTCTCAGGCTGGCAAAGGCTCCCGGCGCTGCAGGGAAAATGCATCCAGCGTAGAGGACGGGCTTTGTGCCTGTCATTGAACAGAGACCCCTTCCAATAATTGGGGAAGCACTCTGGCAGGCCCTGGACTGCATCCCATCCCATTTCCCCCCTGCAGAAGCGTGGATATTCACTGCTATTTCATACCATTCATTACCAGCCCTTCCAAGGCCAGGCAGAAATATCGTGTCTGGGTGGAAAATCGAAGAAGAGTGGAATGGAGCCAGGTTGGGAACAGCCTGTGAGTGACTCAGGAAAGCACAGTGCTGGAACACTGGGACACTGGGAACACTGGGCTGGGGACAACTGGTGGGACATCAGTGATGCTGGGTCCTTGTGGCAGCAGCTGAGGGAACATGGCAGAGCCCAGCAGCAGGGACAAAGAGATGTTTGTATAGCAGGATGGGCATAGCTGCATCCAGCCCTGGGATCCTCAGCATGGGGAGGGCATCAACCTGTTGGAGGGAATCCAGACCAGATCATGGAGGTGCTCCAAGGGCTGGAGTCCCTCTGCCCTGGGCCAGGCTGGGAGAGCTGGGAGCATTCAGCTGGAGAAGAGAAGGTATGTTGGTTTGGAAAGACAGGTGTCTGCTAAGGAAGGCAGGAGCCTCCCCTGAAATGGAGAATGTAAACCCTCCCCACCCCTCCAAATTGCTATAAATTTTAAATTAAAGGGCTCTTAGGCAAAAAATATGGGAGCAGGAAGAAAATAACAGTCCTTTAATAGGGAAGAAAATAAAAGGATAAAATAAACAATGTAGTAAATCAAAACAACACTGCCAGAGTCAGAACCCAACCTGACACCCTGTGGGTCAGGGTGTTGGTGGCAGCCCCATTTGAATTGTGGCTCAGCCCTCCTGCAGTGTCAGGGGTGGTTCTGCTGGAGCAGGGATCCTGTAGAGAAGGATGTATTCTTCCTCTGAAGATCCAGTGGAAGGAGAGGCAGCTGCTGTTCCTCTGGGGAATCCCTTGGAGAAGCCGTGCTGGTGTTCCAGGATCTCCAGATTATATCTGGGTAGCAATGCTTGGCTCCTCCCTCTGGGCTCACATCTCCCAATGGGATGCTGTAGTTCTTATCAGCCATGCAGGGACATTCAATGTCCTGTTATCAGCAGATTTCCCCTCCCAAGGGAGGAGTGATTGTGGAAGAGATAAGGAAAACTGCCCACTTGACAAAAGACAGCTGCCAACAAAAGAACTCAGATGGTAATAGAATATATCTTGCCTTGCAATCTGGAACAGAAGGCTCCAGGGAGACCTTAGAGCCCCTTCCAATGCCTAAAAGGGTTCCAAGAGAGGTGGAGAGGGACCCTTGGACAAGATATGGATTCAGACAACAAGGGTGAATGGCTTTAACTTGAAAGAGAGTAGGCTTAAATGGGATATTGGGAAGGAATTGTTCCCTGTGAGGGCAGTGAGGGCACTGGCACAGGGTGCCCAGGGAAGCTGTGGCTGCCCCTGGATCCCTGGAAGTGTCCAAGGCTGGGCTGGACAAGGCTTGGAGCAACCTGGGATAGTGGAAGGTGTCTCTGCACATGTCAGGGGTTCTAATCTGGTTGGATTTTTTGGTCCCTTCCAATCCAGGCCATTCTATTGGCTCTTTGCTTCATTCACTGTTCCTTTTCCAATGACAAAAAGGAACAACAAATGATGACTTGTTTAAACAAATAATTGATGCCCAAGCTGCCATTTCCATGGCCAAGTGTGGGCTCCCACCTTGAAGCTGAAGAGAAGTTCTGGTTGTGCCACATTCAAAATTAAACAAGGAAACAAAAAAGGCTTAGAGATGATACAAAGACTTCCAAGTGTGGCTGGAGTTACAATATTGTCTGTTTTTTCCCAGGAAAGAATGACTAGAAAATTAAATGACTGCAATAAACGGTATAAAGGAGGTCAAGCAGGCAGTCAAATTTATTTTTTAGACAATTACAACAGTGTCTCATTCAAAGGGACGCTGAATAAACTTGAAAGGCAACAGAACTGAGAACTGATAAAAAGACACTTTTGTGAGCAATTCATCCATAGCCTCAGGCATTCATTGCCCCAAGACATTGCTGTAGCCAAGTTCTCCTGTTATACTACCCAGGAAAAAAGCTGTTAGAAAAGATAGGAACCATCACATTCCAGGACTTACAGGAGGTTGTTCCACAGCAGCCTGTCCTGGGATTTTCCTCCTCTCCTCCGGGCACTGCTGGGGATGCAATGACACTGTCTTGGACACTGGTGTTGTATTGAGCAGATCCAGCTGTTCATGTCCCCCAACATCTGGAGATTTCCATGTTGCACCTGCCTCCCTGAGGGACGCTGCTTGGGTGGGGCTGGCAGGAGAAGAAGATTTTGTATAAATGAGAAGGTTTGGAATGTTGATTTCCCCTAGGATGGACATACATTTCAGGACAGAGTGCTCCCAGTGGCTGTTCCCATGCTGGGAAAGGAGGAGCACTGGTGGGTGACCTGTGAAGCAGAGTTGGAGACAGGAAGATCCGTGATTCTTCCCTTCTCTGGGAAGTTGTGGATGGACAGGACACACCTCTCCAAATGGGTGCCACAGCCAAACAGAGAACTTGGGTTCTTTTAGCTTTTCTTTCAAATTAAAGCAAGTGAAACCTCAGCTCAGTGAGAAGAAATGGAGAATCCCACAGAGGGGCTCATGGAATGCCCTGCTCTGTGTAGCCAACTCAAATCCATGAGGAATGATCTCCGGGCTGAAGTGGGTCAATTTCTGCAGTGGGAATGAACTGCAAAGAGGATGAACACACCAGCTGAAAACACCTTGCTGTTCCCAACCCAGGCATCCCAAGTGCTGAGTGAAGCAGGGAAAATACCATGGAAATAGGGTGTCACCAGGGTCATGGGATCATTTAGGTTGGAAAAGCCTCCTAATGTCGTTGAGTCCCTCCAGCATTGCCAAGGGCACTGCTAATCATGTCCCTAAATGCTGATTATGGCATTTTAACAACTCCTTGGTCTTTCACCTTATGATATTTCAGTTTTTTGGGTGTCTACCTACACGGAGTCTTCATCTGAGAAATCATCTGCATTTAGATTTATAATTCTCTGCAAAGGTCGCCTCCCTCAGGCTATGTCTATGAAATTTCTGTGGTTTATCTTGAGACAAAAAGTTATAAAGCTGCTTTTTTCTTAAATAAGATAAATCAGTCTATTCTGAAATGTGTCATTCCATGGAGCCTTTCAACAGGGAAGTCATCATCCAGCCACGTGAAGATTTCATCGTCTATTTGCTGAGGTAGATTCCTGAATTTCAGAAGAGCTTTGGGGCAAATTTTCTCCTGCTGCTCTCCTTGACAAGGCAGTTTGGAGGCATGAGCAGCTGCCGAGACAGAGGAGCTGTACAAGAAGAAATACAGCCCGACTCCTAAGCATTTTTGGACCTCTCCAAAGGCTGGCTGCAGTCTCGTGGAGCTGGCAGATGAAATTGGAGTCCGAGATGTATTGCAGTAATTCTGCCAAGGAAGTGCTAACAACAGGAAACACAATGCAAATATAATCGAGGTCATCAGCCCCTTTTCCTTGCATAAGTACTTAAATATGTGCTGGTATTGCAGTTACTTAACAGTAATTGCTCAGGGCTTCACGGTCGCTGAGCTTGTATTCTTCCCTCAGGTGATGTATTGGTTTCTGACCCTCCTTGGGCACGCCCTGTAAATATTTACACACCTCCAGTCAACGGCTCTGTGTGTTTATTCAAAGAGGGGACAATTAACACCAAGAGGGAAGGAGTTTTCCAGGCTTCTTACAGACCTGGTGTCACTGGTGTAGGGGACAATGATGGATGTGAGAAGTACATCCAAAATGTGTCACTTTTGGAGGGGTCCAGAGCGACTTTTTTCTCTGCTTCAGGTGGGGAAAAGCTTCTTTCAGCAACTGCTGGAAGTGATGCTTGAATTACCACAATTTAAAAAACTCAGACTTGTCACAGACATCTTTTATGAAAAATCCTTTCCTTAGGATTTTTCCTCCTGAGAAGCTGAGAGGCCTCAAGAACAAAATGTAAACAATGGTTATCTGCTGCTGTGGAATGCAACAGGTGCATCTGTGATTGGTCTCATGTGGTTGTTTCTAATTAATGGCCAATCACAGGCAGCTGGCTTGGACAGAGAGTCTGAGCCACAAGCCTTTGCTACCATTCCTTCTTTTTCTATTCTTAGCCAGCCTTCTGATTCTTAGCCAGCCTTCTATTCTTTTAGTATAGTTTTAATGTAATATATATCATAAAATAATAAATCAAGCCTTCTGAAACATGGAGTCAGATCCTCGTCTCTTCCCTCATCTCAGACCCCTGTGAACACTGTCACACAGACTTCTCACAAATGCCAGTAAACTTCCTCCCACACCAGTGCCAGAGGTTCTTCTTGGTCCCTCCAACCCCCCTGAGCTCTTTCCAGCTGGCCAGGGAATGTCCATGTGTGGCACTGAGAGAGTTAACCAGGATGAGGGGATCATTTCCACAGCTGACTGCTCTGCAATGGGACAAAGGAGGTGCTAAAGAATATTTACTAAAAGGCAGAACATTTGTGGGAAAAATAATATATATATCCAAGCACACATAATTACCACAGCATATCATGCTTTCATTTTGCAGCTTTCTTGATAACTTCTGGCACAGCTCTCTGGCAGAGAGAGCTTGGGTTAGTGAACAAGCCATCCGTGCCTCCTTTCCCATCCTTGATGTGCCAAAGAATTGGATACAGCTCCAGCTGAAGCTTTAGTCGTGGTTTAATGTGCACTTCCAACTGGAGTATTCATGTTTTGCCATCCAGATCAGGATAGAGGGACCAGGTAATGGAGGACAAGGTGTAGGGAACCTCCTTGGAGGGGATTGTAGCACTGCAAACCATGTTGTGCACCTTCCTCTCCCCTGCATGGGCCTTGCTGGGGAGAGTTGCTCACCAGAGAAGAAAATTATGCCTGGAACAGGTAAGACACTCACTTCTCCAGCTCAGAGTGATGCACCTCAGCCAAAATGTTCTGAATGCTGCTAAATCATTGTACTTTCTCAATTGTCTTTGCCTTTTCGCACAGGAAGTTTGTTGAGAGACATTCATGTCTCCTTCCCACAATTTCCTGAGTGGATTCTGCCTTATGTGCCTTGGTGCAGGTGAGGAAATCCTATGGCCTGGGTCTGGGGCTGGACCACAGTGCACAAAGAGAGCACCCAGTTCTGGAATCTGCCTCCAGCACACCCATTCCTTGCCTTTTTCACCTCTTTCTGGCACTATTTTGCTGTGCAGGGTGAGGTTGCTGGTAGTAGCTTGTCACTGGAGGAGATGCCAGGGAGGGGGCACTGGGTGCCTGAGAGATTTCCACGGTCCCAGACACACTGCAGAAGGGCATCCCCAGGCTTTGTGGTGGTCTGGGAGCAGGGGGGTTGGATGAGATGTCCTCTGTGTCCAGTGCTCCAGAAAGGTCATCTGGGTTGTGGCTGCTGGGTCCCTGGTGTGGCAGATCCTGTTACTACAACCTGTTAGAGCTCAGTTCACCATGTTTGGAGACATGTTCATATTTTGGATAGCAAAAGTATAAAATGAGCCTTCTGTGAAGGATTTCTGATCCTGCCTTCAGCAGCCTCTCAGCACTGTGGCTGCCTGAAGAGTTTCTTTCAGAAATGGGGTGGTGTTCAGAAGTGTTCGCAGGATCTGATCCCATTGATGCTTTGGTGGCAGGGCTGGGGGGTTGCAGGGGCAGCTTAATGAAGCTTTTCTACATTTTTGTCTTACACTTTTGTAATATCCTATCTTATCCTGTCCTAATCATGTAATGTTGAGTCATATCATTTATCATATCAATCATATCATATCATATCATATCATATCATATCATATCATATCATGATTTGTGTTCGAAGGGACCTTAGAGCTCATCTCATTCCACTCCCTGCCATGGGCAGGGACATCTTCCACTATCCCAGGTTGCTCCAATCCCCATCCAAGCTGGCCTTGGACACTGCCAGGGATGGGGCAGCCACAGCTTCTCTGGGCACCCTGTGCCAGGGCCTTGCCACCCTCACAGGGAGGAATTCTTTCCCAATATCCCATCTAATTCTGCCCTCTGGCAGTGTACAACCATTCCCCCTTGTCCTGTCTCTCCAATAGGGAGTCCCTAGTTCATCCAAAGTCCCTCTCCAGCTCTCTTTGAGGCCCTTTAGGCACTGGGAGGGCTCCAAGTTCTCCCTGGATCCTTCTCCTCTCCAGGTGAACACCCCCAGCTCTCCCATCCTGTTTCCAGAGCAGAGGGGCTCCAGCCCTTGGAGCACCTCAGTGTCCTTCTCCAACAGCTCCATGCCCTTCTCAATCCCATCACAGCAGAAGAAGTTGGATGTGATTGCCATCCTTGTGGGAGTTAACACAGCCCAGAAAAGCCTGGGAGAAGGGCCCAGCCTTCCCCCCATTCCCAGGCAGGCAGCACAGTGCCAAGGACGTGGGATTTATCAAATCACTATCTCAGGCTGGTGAAGACTACTGCATTTTTAAAGGTTTTGTTTATGTATACATTGAAGCTGTGTAGTCTAGCAAAACATTTTTTAAACTAAAAAAGATAGCACACGAAAATACAGAACTTGCAGAGGTTTTGTATATGAGATAGAACAAAACAGTTTGTTAAGTTGGGCAGTACACAGATTGCAGCTTGAATGCTTGATATCTGTGAGTTAAAACAGAAGGCAGTCAGGAAATGCAGCCTTCAAACGACAAGCCTTCCAATCCCAAGCTGTGGGATTCCTGACAGGAGAGGGGAATGGCAGCTCGGGAGCCTTTAGCACCTCTCCCAGCAGATGATCCTTTCTGCAGTGGAATGCCTCTCTCACTAATGGATGTTACAAGTAGTTTAGCTCTAGTTTTGCTGTACGGCCTTTTGCAAATTCAATTACTGAGCCTCTTGTCTTGCCACAGTCGGAATTGTTCTCAGCCTAATATCGTGTTCGTCAGGCTTTTGTTTTGTTCTCCTTAGAGCCCCAGATGTCCTTGTTGTGAGCCCGAGCATCTCCTCCTCCTCACGGCCCTGCTACCTTCGCGTGCAACACTTCTGCTGCTCTAAAGATACCAAAAGGTTTTAATTACGATTAAGCCAAGTCATTTCTACACTTTCGAGCTGTAAATAAACAGCCTGTTTTGGATAATGGAGGTAATGGTTTGCATTTCAACTCTACTTCTAACCTCTGATTTCTGCTTGTAATATTTATGTGGTTAAATCAATTTTTTCTGCCATTGAATGTAGCTTTTCTTTCCTTTTTTTTTTCCTTTTCTTTTTAAACCCAGTTGTAAAGCATGTGTTTCATCACATCCTTGTTACCCTAGGACATGCCTGCTGCAGTTAAACTCGCCTGTAGTCATGCTCCTTTTCAGAGGGGTCTGCAATGGAGAGGAGGAATTTTTGTTGTTTCCTCCTAGTGCTGAAAAAGGAATCAAATGCTTTAGCTTATTAAAAATCAGGTAAAAATGTAGGCTTTGAGACATGGATGTGTTTTCTGAATTCACAGTGTGGTTTATTGTACAGGTGCTGCACACACCTGCTTTGGGGTCACAACCCTTCTGCACGGCCTTAGCCAACCCCAGGTTGAAATCAAACTGTGGCTGCGTGACTGTTAAACACATTCTTCAATTTCCAGAGCTGCTCTAAACATGCTTTACGAGGGCAAAGTGACTTTTCCAGGCGGGGAATTAATGGTGATTATTTCAGGGGACAGGAAATATAATATGTATCATCTGTGCAAACTGACTTAAGCCAGCCAAGGAGTTATCGCTGGAGTATTTTCATCTAGGTCACTTAAAGCCTTCATTAATTAAATACTGCTGCGTGATTTCTTTCCAAAGTTTAATCTACAATCTGGATTTTTGATTAAAATATGTGCAATTTCAGCCAGCTCCTCACAGTGACCACGCTGTGGTTTTACAGAGTCCTCAGATGTCACTGCTGTTGCCTTGGATTCCTCTTCCTTGTGTGATGCTGAAATTGCCCTTTGGATTCTGCCTCAGTCCCTTCCCCAGCACCCTGCACCAAATGTAAACCCCCTGTTTTTGTTGGTCCTCTCTGCTGCCACACCCTCCTGACTGGTGTTGTTTTGTGCATGAGAAAAGTCACATTTTGAGCCAGGGAAGAGGGAGGAGAAGGGGATGCTCTTCACCCACTTTGGTGGTGGTATAGGAATTGCAGCCCAGAATTGCATGGTATAATTTCAATATGTCTGTGTTGCTGGCAAGTCACAGAGTCCCAGGATAGTGTCGGTTGGAGGGATCTTAAATCTCATCCAGTTCCTGCCCCTGCCATGGGCAAGGACACCTTCCGCTATCCCAGGGTGCTCCAAATCCTGTGCAGCGTGGCCTTGGACACTGCCAGGGATGGGGCATCTCCTGTTCCTCAGACTTGTGTCTCTGCATCACCTTAACTCCATAATGTTGGACCATCTTCTGGTAATTTCTGGTAATATTCGATTACTCCTGGGTCAGCTGATGAAGCCTTTTTCCTCCCAGGCTGTCATCTGCTCCACATGAAATGCAGAATTTGCTGCTCCATGAAAAGCAGCTCCTTGGCCCCTGGTGCTTCCCAAACATCATGGTGTTCAGTGGCCCTTTGCCTTTTCCTTTTGCAGATCTTTTCTTGCAGAGTGTTACCTTCTGTCTGCCTGGACTGTCCTCCTGAGGAGGAGGGAATACAAGGAGCAAAGAGGAGCAGGGAATAAGAGACACAGAGAATTCCTAAACACGTTTTTCCAATTAAAACAACGAATCCAGAGCCTGTATGAGCATAAAGTATTGCATGTGTGCATCACTTTAAAGACCTGCCTAACCCCCTTCCCCAGACCGCAACCATTAACTCTTTTTTTAAAAGCCAATAATCAATGTGGGTCTAATTTGTTACATTGACATTTTTGCTGGTTTCATCTGAAAGAATTAATTAACATCAAAATGTTTCCTTTCCAGGTGTAAGAGTGGGGTGTCTCAGCAGTCAGATAAGTTTTGACCTTTGTTGAGGGAACATTTAAATGAGGTCAAGCCTGGGATCTCGTTGATTGAAGATCTGGTGTCTGCTCTGACAGATCTGGAAATACATTACCTGGGCCTTCAGACAGTGATCCAGTGGTCTTGGCAGGGCAACTGGGAAGTGGAGGATGTGAAAATAGAGAAAGCTCCCCCCTGAATCCTCTTTCCCAACTCCAAGGCGTCTTTCTGTCTTAATCTCTACAGCTGCATCTTGGCCAGGAGTCCCTGGGACCTGCACTCTGCTAATTGAAGTGCAGTTGGAACAAAGCTGTCTCAGCCTGAAGAGCAGCTTTTCTTTATGAAACATCCTCTCTAATGCACCTTGTGTTGATTCCAGTGGGTGATAGGGACCCAGGGAGAAGGGGAGAGCAGGAATGTTATCCAGGTACACCTGGATCTACAGCACTTGTTTTAATTGCTTCTGGAGCTCTTCACCAGGGCCTCATCAATGGGGCTAATACAGAGGAGGGCTCAATTTATTTCCCACAAGAGATGGTTGAGTTGTTTTCTCTTTGTTATGAAGATTGATAAGAGCAATTGGATAAAGTCTGGGCTGCTACTTAACCACTTCTGATCATTCTGGGCTTGGGTGGAGCCTGGCTGCCAAGCTGGGATGCTGGAGTGCATCCCAGGAAGAGTACAAGGACCTGGGGCTTTTCCTGCAGTGGCAGCACTGGAAACTTTAATCAATAAAGTTAAGCTTTTAGTGCTTAATTTGGAAAACATGCAGAGCAAAATGTTTTACAGGTTAGAATGGGAGGATGATGCAGAGATCTGCTGACATTACAGTGAGTCAAAGGAAAAGTATCAAGGATCAGGTGCTGCAAGGTTCTCCTCCTTCTCGTTTACTCTATCACTGAACCAAGAGACACAAACCCCCGGATCAGTAAAATAACCTTTTTGGGCACCTTTAGACCCCTGGCTGCCTGGCACAGCCCCTGACAGACTCCCCTGCAAGCACCACAAGGTTCCATGACCAGAGATGTCCCTGGTGCCAGCTCTCCTGTGGTGCCTCACTCATGGACCATCACATGGGGCTCAGGATCCAGCCCAGCCCTGGTGTTGCTCCACATTGGCCTCTTTGCTGGATTGTTTTCCAAGGGGGTGTCTGGAGCACAGTAATGGCAATGTTTGGGAGGGCATTGGGGTGCACATTGTCCATTTTGTGGCAGATCCTGCCTCTTCCTTGTTCTGTGCTCTTCTCTGTCCTCTGTCCTCTCCTGAACCCCCAACTAGTGCAACCTCAGTGAAAATTAATAGTGGTATCCCAGAGAAAAAAAAAAAAGGTATTTTATTATCCATATTCTGCCATGGTTTGGAGTAAAGGGGTTTGGAAATAGCTGGAATAGCAAAGCCCATAGATTGTGTCCACCACAGGTGGGAGGAGTGACTTGGTGGATACCTTGCACCCCAACTTCTGCCCTGGCAATTAGCAGGGAAGAGACAGAGCCCATCTGAGTTTCGAAATTTAAATTTAAATGTGTCTGTTAAAGATAATTCATGCAGGGAATGCTGTGGCTGGTCAGAGCTCTGGCAGAGGATGGCACTGCTCTCCAGGGACTGATCCCTGGTTTAGGGCAGTCATGTCCTCCCTCTGGAGCTGGTAACAGCTCTGACCTCAAGTCTTGATCTGTTGGGTGACATTTTTTGAGGTGTCCCGTGGTGCTGTTCCCCATGAGGCGTTTGAGAGGACAGGTTACCTGTCCCAAGGGATGACTTGTAGGTGGGCACATCCCCTCAGCACTCCTGGGAACTATTGGAAGCCCACACCTCTCTGGGCCTGCTGGAGCTTCCAAATCAGCTCAAGTTGCCCCATTCCCAGTGGCTTCAATGTGAAGGCAGCCAGAAGTGCAGGGCTCTGCAGGTGCCACATCACCACATCCACTGCAGAATCCACTCCAACCATCACCACAGAACACACACAGACCTGGGCTCCATCCCACACCCTCCAGCCAACCTCTCCTCTGAGTGAAACCCAATCTGTCCCATCTCAATGTCCCCAGAGAGCTGTGTCCCCATTTGGCACAGCCTGGTGCCACCACCAGAGCTATAAATGGGTCTCTCCACATCATGGCCTGTGGTCCCTGGGTGGCACAACCCTTCCATCGTTGTCCTTGGGGTTTATCCTTGCGCCCATGGATTAGAACAGCTGCGAAAGCTTTTTTTTATGCCTTCATCCTCATCTCCTGCCAGGCATTTCTGGTGTGCCTGCTTTTAAGTGTCGTGCACTGGTATACAGCTATTTACAGTGCCTGTTCCTGCTCTCCCAACAGTGTAAATCAAGATTAATTCCACTGAAGTTTATGGAGTTACGCCAGTGTAAAACTGACTGATAAGAGATTCAGGCCATTTTCATTGGGTTTGTTCGCTTGTTTGTTTGAAATTATATGTGTTGCTGTGGAATGATAAAGTGTGGGGATTCAAAGGCAGGTTCACTGCAAAATACGATTCAAAAGGTTTTTGACTTCACATAATACAGCAAAACAATCACTTACAGCAGTTGTATTTTATTGTGGAGTGTGATCATGGAGTTTGGAGGAGGAGAGGATGAAAATGAGGCAGGGAAGGAGGAGGAGGGGGAGAATGGAAGTTTCCCAACACAGCATCAAAGGCACCAGTGGAAAATTGGGGTGCTGCCACAGAATTTTACATAGATGGTAATTTAAGCAGGTATCCATGAGAATGAGGCTGAGTGGTTCCCAAAATGCCTTCAGTGGGGGTCACACCAGCTCAGACCCCAAGTGGACAATGCAATTCCCTATTTTTTGCAAATTCATCTTGCAAAAGAGCCCCACTGCAGATGGAGGCAGTAAAGCCTCTCCAAAAGAGCTGCTGTGTCACCTGTCCTTGTGTTTACTCACAGATCCCCATCTCTGTTAACACACTGGAAGGTGTGACAGAATCCACCGTGTCCTGGGGCATGTGGCATGGAAAACCCACTGTTCTTTCTCCTTAATATTCTACAGAGCAAGTGGCTGGTGGATAAATAATTCAGGTTTCTTTCCATGTTGTTCCTACAGAGATTTTGAGCTGAGATCTGGTTTCATACACCTTGTATCAATGTAATTTTCCCTTTTTTGTGGGAATTGTAGTTCTGTTCTTTCACCTCTGGTATGACACAGATTCACCCTGATGAGTTCCTCTCCCTCCTGCCAGGTGTCTGCTTGGAGCAACTTGTCCTGCAGCATCTGCTGACTTTCCCAGCAGCTTTTCCCAGCTCCCTCAAACTATCACAGTGCTTTTGGTTCCTTGAATGCAGAGATACTCCTGAAGAATTCCAAGCTCCAGGTGGGTTTGCTCTGGGACAAGTATTTTTCAGATCAAAATAGTGGGACTCAGTTTCCTGTGGCTGTTAATAAATTAATTTTATTTTATTAAATTAGTTAATAAATTCACTCCTTACATGCACGTGTTCACTGCTTTAGTAATTTATGCTCATTTCAGAAGAATTACATATTACTCTCTGTGTTTCTGTTGGACAGTGTTGCTTTGCAAAGTTGAGGGAAGAAGAGATTTTGGGATTGGTTGTGGTTTCTTGTGTGTAAGATCGTGACAGAGGGTTTAGTTATGCAACTGCAGTGCTTTATTTCCTTGGCTGGGCAAGTAGGAGGTGCTGAGGTAACAATATCATGGTCTGAGGTTTCCCTCATCCTCCAGTGTTTGACTCCAGGAGCGTGTCCAGGGAAGGGAACAGAGCTGGGGAAGGGAATGGAGCACCAGGAGAGGCTGAGGGAGCTGGAAAGGGGCTCAGCCTGGAGCAAAGGAGGCTCAAGGGGGACCTTGTGGCTCTGCACAGCTCCTGACAGGAGGGGACAGCTGGGGGTGGTGGGGCTCTGCTCCCAGGGAACAGGGACAGGAGGAGAGGAAATGAGCTCAGGCTGTGCCAGGGGAGGTTCAGATTGGACATCAGGAGGAATTTTCCATGGAAAGGGTGGGCAGGCCTTGGCAGGGGCTGCCCAGGGAGGTTTGGAGTGCCCATCCCTGCAGGTGTCCACGGAATACCTGGATGTGGCACTCAGTGCAGTGGGCTGGGTGACAAGGTGGGGATTGGACACAGGTCAGACCCAACGATCTTGGAGGGCTTTTCCAACCTTAATAATTCCATGATGTGCTCAGTCTGGAGAAAAGGATGCTCACGAGGATCTCTCCCCACCAAAGCTGTGTTGGAGGTGTCCTCACAGGCCTGTCCTCAGCAGAGCCAGAAGGGTGGAGCTGTGCCACACGCAGGATCCCTGTGATGGGATCCACATCCAAGGCCTGAGCTCTCTGGGGTGGTCCTTGCCTGGCAGAGGGAAATGAGCCACAAATCCCACAGGCACAGACAAAGCCAACACCTCTGTGAGCTCCAGGATGGATTTGTCCTGGGCTCCCAGGCCTTTGTGAGCTCCTGGGTGGATTTGTCCCAGTGCCCTCCCAAATAACCTTCAGCTGGGGTGACTTTTCCCTCCCTGGCTCCCAGCACATCCCACCTTTGTCCTCAAGCCCCACACCCAGCCCCATGGAGCATCCTCTGCGTGCTGAGGAGAGGCTCCTGCATTATTCCAGAGCCTCCCCCCCTCAGAGCTTGCCTATGTAATGTTCTTCGCTTACAAATTTCATCTTGCTGCTCTGTGCATCCAAACGATCCGGTGATGGAGCGCACAGGGAAAAAAAATTATAATGCCATTAAAAGTTATCATAAATTTCAGATCAGCATCACTTTTAATCCGATACACAATTTTACTGCCTCTATAAAGTAGGTGATTTGCAGTGGTCTGAGGCGTCTCCTGGCGCGTTTTACTTCTTTTTAAATTAAACACACCAACTTTGTGCTGAATTCAGAGTGCGGACATAAAAAAGGGGGTAAAAAGGAGAGGGAAGGGACATCAGATGGGAATTGCAATTGAATCTTTATATATGCCATCTTGGTACTGTGGTACTAAATATAGTACCAGGTAAATAGATGTGCTGAAATATTCAGAATAAAAAACAAATGTTCCAATAGCAGGGAAACTGAGCATGGAAAATGTTTCCCTGGCTGCTGTGCTTTAGAGGCTAAAATGCTGTTGTTTAAAACACTCTCTGCTGGAAGATCTTCTGTATCTCATGCATTAAATTATACACTGTGCACAAACATGGATTTTATATTTTAGATTGTATATTATGGGGTTTCTAACCCTCCCCCCTGCCAATGGAGCGAGCAGTAAACCAAGAATATCCAATTAATATAAATATAACATTATGCCATTTGCTGATATGAAATTTTTAGGGCTGGGAATGGAAAACAGACAACATTTCATGGAGAAATATTTGAAATTAAGATTAGAGATAAGGTAATTATGCATCAGTGATCAAGATTCCACCTGCTTGTAGGCCCAGAGGTGTCAGAGCCTGACGAAACCACCATGACCACCTGAAGAGCTGGTCCCTCCCTCCACAGTTCTGCCCCAGTGACCCTCCCTTTTGGGCCAAGATTTTGTAACTGATCTCATCAATATCCTCTGGTTGTAGCTCCAGTCTTTGCTCCAAACCTTAAGGAGATCAAGAACTAATTGGTGACTTTGCTGAGCTGCTCTCTGCCTTCAAAAAAGGCAAAATATTTCCCCAAAGTAATTCCGAAAAGGTTCATCCCTGTTGTGTCTCACTTGAGTTTTATAAAAGGACAAAAAATAATTAGAGTTCAGTTTTAAAAGTTCTTTTCTCAATCAGTTGTGGTTTTATTGGCTGTTGAAGAGGATTCACAAGGCTCTGGAGGTCTGTGAGGTCAAAAAAATAACCTAAAGGAAAAGCTTGTATAGTCCCAACCTCTTCCTCTCCTTCTCCGAGACTGGGAGATTTTGGTTTGAATAAATTAACTTTTGCAGTGATAGCAAGAAACCAAAGCAGCCACATTTCAGTGATAGTCTGGCCCAGCAGCTCTCCTTTCCAGGTGCCCACTGGTGTGACCAGTGAAAGAACCATTTTCCATGTGGTTTGGATGGATTATTTGTAAAATGAAGTGCATAGAGAGATCCAGCTCTAATTTCCTAAAAAGTAAAAAGTAAAGAAAATGAAAACCTATCCCTGAGGATGTGGCTGCAGGAAGGAAGCAAGCAGTTAAAGAGATCTAAAAAAAAAAAAAGGAATAATAATTTTTTTTTTTGTTTCAGTTTCCAGGCCAACAGTTTTCCCTACCAGCCCCATACAGGAATGTGGATATTTGGGCTGTCTCCCTCCCTTGCAGCAGCAGCTGTCGGGTGTTTTCCAGCCATTCCTACCTTGGAACACAGTGGTGTGTCCTGTGCAGGGACAGGAGTTGGACTTGATGATCCTTTTGGGGGTAGTCTGTGATTTCCTAACTATTTCCTTGTGGGTTTTTTTATTTTATTTTTTTGAGCTAAGACAATTTATTTCCTGGCTCTGAGCTCTATCAGCAGCTCCTGATTCCCTCCCGACTTCTAGGCATGGATTTGATCATTCAGCTTTTCCTTCCTCCCCTCAGATGTGCAGCACAAGGAGCTGCCTCTTCCCAACCCTCTCTGCCTCCCAGTGCTTTCCTATCAGGCACAACACTGCCGTGGGCCCGAGGGCGTGATATTTTATTTATTTTGATTTATATAATTACGGGAATGTCTGTCCCAGAGTGGAGCCAGCCTGGCTCTGATGATGTGGTGAAACGCCACCGGCGTGAGAATGATGGTTTATTCTAACCGCTGACACCATTTAGCAGCTTGTCGTTGTCGCTGGCAGGGAGAACATCTCCAGATCTCACAGAAATGAGAGTTTTGTCGGGAGAACTGTCTGGGGTGGGAGGGAAGAAGTTCCCTGCGTGTCTGCAGGCTCCCAGCTCTGGGCTGTGCTCGGCTCGGAAGGGAGAGGTGGCCAAGAGCATCCCCAAAAATCCTCTCCTGGGCCTGGCATCGGCTGTTTCCCGCTCCCTGCTGTGTTTGTAGGTGCAGTTAGGGAGCTGAGGATGATTTTGGAAGATGTGCACCCCTCCATCTTTCCCTCTGTCCGATCCCTGCTGGATTTGCATATTCAGGGTTGGAATGAGATGCGCTTTAATGTCCCTTCCGACCCAAACCATCCTGTGGTTCTGTAATCCCACCACTCCACGATTCCCTTCGGTATTGTGGAAACCCTTCAGCCCCACCCCACCCGGTTTCACAGTGCCCTTCGTGCCCAGGACATATCAGAAATGCCAATTTTTGCCGGGAGGAGCTGCTCCGTGAAGGTGGAGCCCGCAGAGCATCACCCGACGCTGAGCTGCGGGGCTGCTCCCCGTGAGACACCTCCAGGCACGGCGAGTGGGAAAACAGGACTTCCTTAGCTTTCTGAGTATTGAATTCTATAAATAACCCCCCATCCCCTGGTCCCCCTCCCCAGATCCTGGGAGCCGGCAGCTCCTGGCGGACTGGCGCATCCCTGCTCCCCCTGATGCTGCCCGCGGGGCGCTCGCGGATGGATGGCCGTGTACCTCTCTCTCTGTCTCTCTCTCTTTATTGCTCCCGATTCAAATTCAAGGCTTGTTTAATCAGCAGACATTAGCAACTCGACAGAAGTCTGGCTGCAAGGGAAAGAAGGGGGTGGGCGGGCAGCGGGACTTGGGAATGCGCTGCTCTGGAGAGCAGGGGATGCTTCTCCCGCCTTGGATTCACTGCCCAGGCGGGCAGGGGAGGAATGGGGGTGCCATGGAAGTGGGACACAGGAAATCAGCCAGGGAGAGAGGCTGGGAAGGCCTCAGGATCCCGGTGATTGTGCTCTGGGAGCAGCTCTCCTCCTCAAGGGGTTCATGGTGTGGATTGCTGGGAGTCTGGGGGGAAAGATTTCCCCTTTTAGTTGCAAGATATTGGTTTTCTCAAGTTGGATCCTAGCAATGTTGTTCTCCTAGCAATGATTCCCACATACCTGGAGGATTCACATGCCTGGAGGTCTTCTCTCCATCCATCCATCCATCCATCCATCCATCCATCCATCCATCCATCCATCCATCCATCCATCCGCCTCCAAATCCCTGCTCAGCCTTCCACCCCTGCTTTGCTGTGTGCACAGCCCTCTGGGGTGGAAAATCCTGGGAAACAGGGGCTGGTTTTCCATAGGAGACCTGTTGGCATGGTGAGATTGTGTGGGTCAGTGAGGCACCCCCACTTCCATGGGGTGCTGCTGTGGGGGGCAGTGACCACCCATCCCTGGAGCACCACTGGCTTCTGTCACTTGCAATTGCTCACTGGGAGGACATGGGATCAGCTGGGAATGTGTTTGGAAGCAAATACCCTACAGCTAACTCCCCAGGTTCCTCTGTCAAGCAAAAATTCTGCATGAATTTGCAACATATAAACCATCAAGAGGGCTGTTTGAAGCTCAAAGGTGTCCCAGCAAAAGGGCAATTCCTGCTTAAAACCATCCAGATTTCTCTCCAAACCCCCTTGCTGGAGGCTCTCTGTCCATCCCATTGCATCCATCCCATTGCTCTGGAAATGGGAGTCCCCCTGGAGCCCCCCAGTGACAACCTGGCCCCATCCCATGGGATTTCCAAATGGAAAATTTGCCCTCAGGGACACACAGCTCCATTTTCTGTCCCTCGTTAGCAGCCTAATTAGGAGGTTCTTTATGCCTTTCACATTCAGTGCTTGTTGCAGCAGAGCCATCTTCCTATTGATTGAGCTACAAAAGTGGATAAAACCCCCATAGTTCTGAAGGGAATGGCCAAATATTGATACTGAGAGAGAGCTGATGCCTTATAAATAGAGAATTATGCTTCTAATTAAGTAGGCGTTCCTTTTCTGGTGCTGTAGGTGATTCCCTTCAATATTCCAGGTCAGATCTTCTGCTGGAATTTATTTTAAAGATGGAAAGCAAGGCCAAAACACCCACTTAGAAGAAACCTAAATATTTTTTTTTAAAGTTCTTTTAAGAAGGGAAGTCCTATGGGTGGCATTCATCCTCTGTAACTTGAGTCACCCATGGTGACCCCCAGGTCCTCTGGCACAGCTTGTCCAGAGGAGCTGAGGCTGCCCCATCCCTGGAAGTGTTCCAGGTTGGAGCAAGTGGAAAGGTGAAACAAGATGGTCTTTAAGATTCCTTCCAAGCCAAACTATCCCAAGATTTCATGATTCTCCACTGCCCTCCTGCTGGTGGACAAGCCCAGGAGAAGGGGCCAGACAGGGCTCACCCAGCTGTGTCCACCAGCACAGAAAAGTCCCCATTTCTTAGTGAATAAACACCTGTTTAATTTTAATTTTCTTCTGATTCTCAGGGTGCAGGGAATGCAATGGAGACCCTGGATCTGTTCCCATTTGGGGCTCAGTTTTCCATCACTCTTGATTTGGTTTCAGCACTGTATTCTGTTGTATTAAAAAATGCCCACAAAAATAGTTTGATACTCCTAAATTATTTTCATGATAGTTTGACTTACTGGCAACATCTTCTCCCCACCCACATCAAAGAATCTTCTTTGTTAATAATGACTTCAGCTGCACTAAACCACTAAACCCACAACGAGATCTTGCAAACTGGAAGCAAAGTGATGGGTTTGAGTCAAACTAGGACTAATTTATTTGGGGATTGGCCAGCAATTATCTCCCTTTAGCACTCCAACCATAAACAAACAGCATCCTCCCAGTGGGTTTGCAATGGGAGATGCCTGGTTGGACCATCAGAGGTTGTTGTGGTGACGCCTCTTGGACAGGGGGATGAGAACAAGCCAGCCCAGGATGTGCAAACCACCTGAGTCCAACACCTTCCACCTCTCTGGTGCTTTTCCTTTCTTTGTTCAGCCCTTAGAGGCTTGTCCCCACTTAGCTGGGCTTTTTCAAACTCATTTTGCACAAGTTCCAGATGTTCTCAAAGGCTTAAATTGGTTCTGACTCTGCCTTAGAGCTTCAAGATGGAGAAAAACCTCCCCAGTGGGCTCCTGGTATCTCCAGTGATTTGTTGGCTAGTGGGACAGTGCCCAGGATAAACTGGGATTTTGGATAAAAGCCAGAGTTTGGAAGGGGTGGCCATGGTGGTGTGCGTGGTGGGAGGGATGGGCCATGGAAATTCTTCCAGTAGTGCCAGGAAAAATTGATTGTGGCTGCATGGACACAGCTTCTGTTATCCAAGCCCCTGATTTGAGTTTTATTTCTTTATTTCTTTCTTGGCTGTTGTTTTGGTATCAGGTGGTGCCACCCTGTCCTTGCTATGACTGGGGACCAGCATCTCTCTCCTGGCAGGGAGGATGATGCCGTGCTCTGATGGGAAAGGGCTGAGTGCCTCTTCCCAAACCACAGGCTCCAAACTGCTGCTGCTCCTGGATTTTAGAGTAACACAGACTCAACTGACAGGTCTGACCCACCCAAACTCCTGAGGAATGAGCTGAGCCAGGCAGAACAGGCAGGACAGGAGCTTTGTGGAGGGAGGTGACCTCAGGAGCTCCATCTTTTCAGCATCCTTTGAGCACAGCCACAATAGGGACCCTGAAATCCCAGGTAAGCTGTGCCCTGAGGGTGCTCAAGGAGTGGTGAAGATGACCTTCATCAGGAACTGGAGTGACAGGACAAGGGGGATGTCTTCACACTGTCAGACAGCAGGGCTGGACTGGATATCAGGGAGAAATCCTTCCCTGTGAGGGTGCTCAGGCCCTGGCACAGGGCGCCCAGAGAAGCTGTGGCTGCCCCATCCCTGAAAATATTTCAGGCCAGGTTGGACAGGGCTTGGGGCAACCTGGGGTAGTGGAAGAAGGTGTTCCTGCCCATGGCAGAGGTGGAATGAGATGATCTTTAAGGTCCTTTTCATCAGTCACCATTCCATGGCTCTCTGTAGGAGTCCATAGGAAGGGAAGGAAAGATGGAAGCACATTACAATGTTTTGGGGGATCCAGGATCCCACATGGAAGGTGAAGCATGACCTGCACTGACCTACCTGAGCCATTTGAGATGCTCAGCCCTGGGACTATGGGTGTGAGGGACAGACCCTCAGATGACATCAGGGGATGAGGACATCTGCCCACATCTGCAGCAGGCAGAGCCAGCACAGGAACCAGTCAGCACCCAGAAATCCCCGGGTGCTTTGGATGGGCCTTCCCATCTGGAGCACACCCAGAAAGGGGCTAACACCTCCTCCTCCCCCTGTGCTGCCAAGTGGCCCCAAACAATCCTTTGGGACCTGCAGGCAGCCCTGTAGGGCTGGCAGGGCAGAGGATCTGGGGGCTGGGACCCCAGGACCCCCTTTCCCACCTCAGCTGGGAGCTCTGAGCCGCGCCTGGGTTTCCTTGTGGGTGCGTGGGCTTAAATCAGGCCCTTAATGTTATTTGAGCATGGATTTGTTCTTTATTTTTTTCTATCCCTCCCCCCTCTTTTTTTTTCTTTCTTTTTTTTTTTTTTTTTTTTTTTTTTTTTTTTTTGTGGTTTAGTTTCTCTCTTAACAGGAAAAAATGATCAAAAATAAGAAAACAATCACTGTTTGAAAGTGAATGAAGGGCGCTTTCTCCCCTTCCCCCATGCTTTTTTCCTACTTTGACATCTCAGTGGTTTTTTTTTCTTTTAGCCGCGGTTTCTGGGATAGGTGATAACTGCCAGTAATAGGATTAGCATTGATTTCTTTAGCAAGAACAGAGATGTGGCAGTTCCAGCCATTTACTGAACTGCCAGCTTTGAAATATCAAAAAAAAGAAAGAAAAAGAAATCTGCAGAAAAAAAAGCTTCTTGCAGCATTTTAAAGAAAGGAAAGCCTATGTGAATTAAAATACACACATACACACACACATGCACACACACACACACTCACAGCCCAGCACATGGGGTGTATAAATATATATATTATATGTATATTATATATATGGATCTCGCTCGGTGCTTTTTTTGTTATGGTGTGATAAAGGATCAAAAGAGCTGTCTCTGTTCTAAGCTTCAAGAAAGCCTTTTTTAAATTCATTTGGCTTTCTTTAGCTTTCACTTGCTAACATATTTTAGGAGCTAATCTTACATATTTACTATTGTATCCTGACTTTTTTTAACCTTGAAATTCAAGCAAAGACAGAATGAGAAAGGGGGGGAAAAAAATAAAAGATTCCAAAGAGAAAGAAGGAGGGATGAGCCCATGGAAGGCTGTGCTGTCTCCTCTGCCTGGAGGCATGATGTGAAACCCACCCAGTGCTAACTTTGGTGTGGCACATTTTCTCCTTGCTGCTATCTGGGGGTCCTGGGAGGGATGTGGATTTGAGGTGCAGCCACCACAGGTTGGGTTCTACCCCAAATCTGTTGTGAATCCCCACCTTGGCCCGACTGTCTTTGCTAAGAGCATTTCCCAAGGGCCAGCTCGGGTTGGGCCAAATCTGCAGTAGCTTAAAAGCCAGAGGTGTAGGAGACTGGAATGGCATTCCCTGTCCTTCCCAGGATGGGAATCAGGAGGATATCAGGTAGTCAGGATTTACTGATTCTGCTCTTTGACTTGCATTCAGAGAGAGGAGAAGGCCCAATGGCAATGTCTGAGCAGAAGGGGAAGGTCCTGTGCAAGGACCAAGAGCTGGTTGGGAAGGGGTCTGCAGAGCCCACCTCAGGGTTGTTCTGAGCATAGTCCAGGCCTAGGAGAGACCCTTTCCCCTCAGAATCCTCAACAATCCAAAGGCTGTGCCATTCAGGAGAGAACTCAAATCCTGTTATGGAAGCGTTTGTCTGTCTCATCGAGTGGAACTGAGGAACCACTTTCATGAGAGCTCATGCTCATGCAAGGGATGTCTTCAGTGACTCATCTTTCCTCTCAGAGCTCAGAGCAGGATGGTATCAGAGCTCCTTTTTCAGCCTGGAAACCCAAAACAGCAGAGCAACACAAATCAGCAAGAAGAAACCCCTCACTGTGGGAGGAACCTGTGCGTGACTCTAGCTTGGCTTTTTCCTCGATCAGTGACTCAGGTCCATAAAGAGTTTGGGATGGATTCCTGCGCAAAACCAAGTAAAAAGCAGAGGAAGGAGACAATCAATCTGTTATTTGTAGTTACAGTAAGGATTAATTAAATTACATGCAAATTGCTTGTTGTCACACGCAAGGGGATCTCTCAGTGGATCTACACATGGTGGCCAAGTGCTTCCAAAGAAGATATTCATGGACCCAGCCAAACTTAAATCACTTCCCTTTATCTTTGTGCATGAAGAGACCCTGGGCTTGCTCCTGTGAGGGACCTCTTGCTGTCCACCATCTGGAGAGGAGACCTCTGTGCTGGAACAAGCACCACCAGCCTCGTGCCTTTTCCCATCCTGGTGTGCCTCTCCCATAGTTCGCTTGGAGCCACACGTGGATTTGTAGGCACACGGGCTGGTGGCTCACCAGCTCTGGGAGATTTGCATTTCTGTGTTCTTATTAACAATCGCCCAAAGATCCGTGATGCTCATTTCACAGCCTCACCTTCATTGTGCCCTCTAATCCACGTCCCTGGGGTCTACTTCTGACATTCAAGCTTCAGAGCAGCTTACAAGCCTCTATTTTTTCTTTAACATCAAAATGCCGAAGGAATTATTGTTCCCTTTTTTTGTGCAAACACGGACCTCCTTTCTCCACCACCCCCCTCCTTAAAATGCTTAAAGACTTGCCATCATTACACCACGGGAATGCTGGGGCTGGTGGGGTGGATGTGCTCCAAACCTTAAAGTGTTGAGGCTTTGGGGATGGCTCCTGGCAAAACCAGTGAGGCAAATCTCCCACATGCCCTGCAGAGGGATGGAGAGGGAAGGGGTTATTTGATGTAGTAGTCAAAAGCATGGAAATAGACTAATCCTGTGTTCTTGGATGACATGGAACAGCCAGGAAAGGAGCTGTTCAGCTGTGGAAATGAAAGCACAGTATCATCTCATCTTTTGATAAGTTTGGTGGTAAACCATGGAATCATGGAGTTGCCTCGTTTAGAAGGGACCTTAAAGATCATCTTCTGCCATGGGCAGGGACACATCCCACTATCCCAGCTTGCTCCAAGCCCCATCCAACCTGGCATTGGACACTTCCAGGGATCCAGAGGCAGTCACAGCTTCTCTGGGCACCTTGTGCCAGGGCCTCACCTCCCTCACAGGGAAGAATTTCTTCCCAATATATGTTGTAGGAAGAATGTTTCCAAAATGCTGGAAAGAGGAGTTTCAAGGATGTGCTTGGACTAATGAAAGGGTTGTCAGAAAAGTTACAAAGACCAGCTCTTTTTGTGGAGCCTGGTTGGCTTGTTGGATGGTGTGACCAACATGGTTATAATTCTACATTTTTATGTCCTTGAGCATCCAGTGTGACTGTATGGATACCTGTTCCAGGCCTGATGGCATTTGTACCTGCTGGGCTCTTCCTGGCAGCAGATTCTCCTGGATGGAACTCCTGGCCTGGGACATTTGCTGTAGATTAAGGACAAGCTCTATACTGCCACAGCCTCCCATTGCTGTCACTCCAACCTAGACCACATTAAATTTATTTTCTAGTATTCTACAAATACTTAATGTCTCAAGAATGCGTTCCAAATAAATAAGCTATAATTAGCCTTTTCCTGCCTCATAGGAAAAGCTTTTCCATTCCAATCCCCTTTTCTGTGGGCCTAATTGCAGTGGTGGCACTGCAGAACATCCACAGACTTTCCCAGAACTCTCTCAGCTCAGAAATCTCTTTCTATCTCTCTTTAATTTCCTGTAATTAGCAATGCCATAATTTCTGTGCCCAGCAGGGAGACCTGAGGAGGGAGCAGAGCCAAACTCCCTGAAGGATCCCACCTTCCTTCTCTCCCCGTGCCAGGGCTCGGGGCTCTCCTGGGCAGGGTTTGCCTGGAACGCCGCTCCCAGCAGCTTTGGCTCCATGGCTCCTGCTGGTGTTCAGTGCCTGGCTCTTTCATGTTCTCGATAATGTTTTTATAGAAACCTGCTCCTCAGCACTTCTGCCCACAGGCACAGTGCCTGGCACAGCAGCTCTGCTCAAGGGAGACGTGGAGACCAAACAGATCTTGTGAGATGTTCCTCCCTGGATCCACCAAACCCCACAGTGCTCGAGAAGCACTGCAGCATCCTAAAACAATTTAACTGGCAGAATGGGGATTGCTAGGACAGCAGGGTCAGTGAAATCCTGGAAAAAGGAGGTGGAAGGGACATTGGGATAACTTTTGCGGCAGCACCAGCTGGATCAGGCTGCTCCAGGTGGGTGAAAAGAGCCCTTCATCAATGCAGGCACAACCTGCTCGCCCAGAGCCTGGCCCTGCACTTCAGCAGCCTCGGCCCCAGCCTCTGCCTCTCCCGCTGTGTTTTAAGCTCACTACTTATCTTACCTACCAGGAAGAAAAGCTATCCCTTCCTCTTGCCATAAGCCTCCTCTGAACTTGGAGATTAGAGCAATGTCCCACCTCTCCTCCAGCTGAGCAACCCAAACTTCTTCAATCTTTCCTCAGAGGCATTGTTTTCTGCTCTTAAGATATTTCCCATCTCTATTCCAGGGACTAGCTGCTAAAAAATATCATGCATGGAAAAATGTAGTCAAATGGAGCAAAATAATTGTGTGAATTTGCTACAATTTCAGGAAAAGACTTCATTTCTGAATCTAATGGAATTGGAGTATATATTTGCTTACTTTAAAAATGTAGTGCTTTGGTTCTGCCAGATGAAATGAAGATTCACTAAAAAGAGTACAGCATTTTTTTTTTTCCTTTTAAGCTGTTACCTCTTTGGAATGAAGATATTCCACTCACAAAAAGCAGGAGACATGGAGGAGGACCAGGGTGGCTCCTGAGCACTTTGGTCTCACTCACTGGTATTGCAAAGCAATATGAACAAATAAATCAAAAAGTAAAGCAAATCACCCAAAATGCCATTCAGAAGTTTCACAGAAACCCTGGAAAAACCCATTCAGACTGCTGGATTGCTCCAGATGATGGTTGCCCTAATAATTAAAGCCTTACTGTGGACTTCCTCTCTTGCTTCAAGGAAACCCTTGGGTTTGGAGACAAGAGTTGGCTCTGAAAAGGATTTGCGGTTTGTCAGAGATTTTTTTTTTCCTTTTCCTGGATGGGGACATTTATCTGGGACTTTGGAGTGACAAGGTGTGGGACTTCCCTCTCCAGCCTGACCTGGTGCCTCCGTGGCCAGGTGTGACCCAGGTGCACCAGGGAGTTAAATGCAGAGGGGTGACAAAAGGCCAGAAATGCTGGAATAGTCTCACAGAGTGGGACATGCCACAGTTCTTGTGGAAATAAATGGAAGGCCAAGTAGCATCCAATGTGGCATAACAAAGCACCAGGGAAAGATAGGAAGGTAAAGAAAGAACCTATAGTGCAAACTGGAGAAAGGGAAGAGAACTAAACAAGAATATACAGTCAGTTAAGGCTTGCAGGGAAAAGATAAGGCCAGCTCAGAGAGCAGAAAGGCTTAAGGGGAATAAAGAGAGCTTTTACAATTATATCAGGGAAAAGGGAATACTAGAGAGAAAGTAGTTCCATTAATAAATGAAGAGGGAGACAAAATCAATGGTGTTGCTAAAATGGTAGAGCTACTGAACTCCTTTGCTCCAGCAGTATTTAACAAGGTGAGAAGAGAAGCGGGGCAGAGAAGTTATAAAATAATGAGGGTTTTGACTGGGTGATTCTTCAGGGGAAAAGTGGTTTGAGGGAGAAGGCACCTTGGAAGGGCCAGGATATGGCACCACAAATAGCTGGGCACGCCCACGCCTTTGGGGAACTGCTCTGTTAAATCCTGGGCAATTGCTTCTGGAGAATAATAGGAAAACGGGCAAGCGTGATATGGATGTTTTTTATTTTCAATGCCCAGCCCTGGGAAATAAACCTATCCCCTGGGTTTATCATTCCACTTGGCAGTGGAACCATTCCCATGTAAAATATGTTAATATTTAACATTGGAAAATGGTGGAGCCTTGAGGAGAAAATCCCTGTGCTACGGACATCAGTGGGAGTTTGCCATGGCTTAGTTTGCATGCAGCAAAGAGCTGTGAATTAGCATTGTTGCTTCCTTAATACCCCAATCCTGGGAGTGAAGCAGCAAGGAGGGGCTGGGGCTGGATGCAGGATGGAGCTCGAGGTACCTCATGGATTGGTAAATGCCATAACATATGGCTTTGGGATGAGAAACTCCCACTAACTCCCATTGCATAAAGAGTGACAAAAGATTAGCTGGAAATTCAGGAGGGGATGGGGCAACCAAAGGGAACAAAGGAAAAAGTTGATGTGTGAGATGTCTCAGAGAACAGGGATATTCTAAAACCAAGCAGTGTTGGCCAAACTCTGCACTGGTCATGACACTGTGGATCCTTCCAGGGAATTTAGTGAGAAGGAAACAAAGTCCCACAAAATGCTTCTGAGAATTCCATTTCTGAGGAAGAACCCCACATTATTTGGAGTTTTCTTCTCTGCTTGCCAGGAGGTCTGAAAATCGAGAAACACGAGAAGAATAGTGCTTACAAAAAATCAGGTTGGTTTTTTTTCCTTAACAGAATATGGGTATTAAATGGCTATTTTTAACTACAGTAATTTATTCAATTTATATTCCAAATGTACCAATCCTTGTGGTTTGTCATTTAGCCACCTCCTGCAGAAATGCATCGTGATAGTGGTGAAATTAGAAAATGGTGCTCAGATAAAATGCAGCCAGGAGTGACTGGCAGGTGTAGGGGAAAGTGGCTGAGCTGCTTTAGTTCCACATGCCAAAAAAATTGGAGACATTCTTCCCATCAAGTGGTCGGCCAGAGGCAGCTTTCCCAGAAGTCTGAGGCATTTCAGCTGATAAATTCAGCTGATAAATGCAGCGTTTCAGCGGGTAAATTTGGGAAAGACAATCTTATAATGCAAGGGTTGTGTTCTGCTGTCTGAAAGTGCCTGCCAGTCATTCCCATCTGAGGAATTGGGACTCCACACCATGGGATGCTCAGCTGGCCACTCCTGGAGCAACATTCCTGGCCAGAGTCATGGCTTGGTTGATTATCTGGGGCCACCAGGCTGATTTTTCCCCATTCTCCATCTCTGTTTATTTATTTTTGCAATTATGTTCCTCCCCACAGGGAGAGGGGCAGGTTGCAGACTCCCCATCCCTGGCAGTGTCCAAGGCCAGATTGGATGTGGCGTGGAGCAAACTGGGACAGTGAAAGGTGTCCTTGCCCAAGGCACAGGGTGGGATTGGATGACCTTTAAGGTCCCATCCAACCCAAATAATTCTCTGATTCTGTGGTTCTTAGGGATCCTGGATGGGAATGGTAGTGGTCAGCACTCCCCTCAAACTTGCCTTCACACGAAGTCCATCCCAGTGAAATGTGACCCTTCTCGCAGCCACAGCTGCTCAGATGTTTTTGGATTGAAGCAGCTCCCGATCACAAAAAGGCTTCTTGCCAAAAATCAGCATTTTCTGTGGGAGGATTGATTTTCATGGAATTTCTTTCCAGGGAAATGAAATGAAATGCTTTTTCTGGTGACACAGTCTATCTCTGTATCTGTCTGTCTCATGGGCTTCCCAGGAAGCCTGTGCAGTGGTTTAGTGGAATATGTCCATCCCAGTGCACAATGGGTGGGATTTTTGAGTCATCCCTATTGAAGAAGACCAGAGGGGTTGGGATGGAGAGAATCATGGAATCATAGAATCATGGAATTATGTGGATTTGAAGATGCCTTAAAGCCCATCTCATTCCACCCCCTGCCATGGGCAGGGACACCTTCCACCATCCCAGGTTGCTCCAAGCCCTGTCCAACCTGTCCTTGGACCCTGCCAGGGATCCAGGGGCAGCCACAGCTGCTCTGAGCAGCTGTGACAGGGCCTCACCATCCTCACAGGGAAGGATTTCTTCCACATATCTGACTTAAATATCCCATTGAACCCATTACCACTTTTCCTATTCATCAACTTCCTGATGAAGATCAGGCTGGAATTGCCCTTGGACATCATTCTGAAGTGCAATGTCCTGCTCGGGATGTTTTTCTCAACTTTATCTTCCAAGGAAGGGCTTCAGGACTTTGCCCTTTAGCCTGGCCTTACCATAAACCAGACTTAAACTGTTGGAGCTCCCTTCCAGATGAAGATCTGTGTTTTTTTGTCATCTCTATTTGCAAAAACCTTCCTTAACAGGAGATAAAAGAAAGGTTTTTCCTGCCAGCAGTCCCATAGGATTAATAAAACCAACTGGAACATGGTGGAGAACCTTTCTGCTGTCTTTTATGGAGGCTGTGGGATGCTGAGCCTCAGGTGTGGTGTTAGGGAGCTTTTTGGCCACGGCCCAATTTTTGTGCTGGAGGGCCTTGGGGGAGCACTCTCCAAGTCAAGAGGAGCAATGGGTATCAGAAAGGATTGATAAATCAGGAATGAGCATCAACTCCAAGTGGCTGAGGAGCAAGGGGGATGTTTCCTCCAGCTGCATCTGTGTCATCCCCAAAATAAGGTTTATCTAGCCCTCACTTCCCCTCTGGGTACCCATCTGTCAGAGAGGGGAGGTCAGGCAGCATTCCTGCTGATGCTCTGCGTGGCATTCCCTTCTTCTCCCCCGTTTAATTCTCCGTGCAGCAAGGGATGAATTTCAGCCATAAAGATTTCCAGACAGCTCCCGACTCTCACACCACGGGGAGAGGAGCAGCCTCCCGAAATGCTGTTCCAGGGTGCTGCAATCTCTCACAAATCCCACACACCCCAAACCCCCCCGATCCCCTAAAACAATGGCAGCCTTCCCCTGCCAGGTCGTGCTCGGCGATAAAAAGCCCTGCCTGGTGCTGTCATTAAACCATTCCAGCAATGCCAGGGCTCCCACTCAGCTGCCTCAACGCACAAACCATATTTCCCATTTATTTGTTCCGTTTGTTTATTTTACTGGACCACCCCATGAACCTGGGAGAAACACGCTGGAAAAAAAAATTATAGCAATGCCAACTATTCTGGGAGATACACGAGCCCCTCCATGTTTATCAGGTTGAGGGCACTGTATTTTGATGTCAATAAGCAATTTTTCCAGCCCGGTCTCCTGCCCGACCCTTTTAATCCATCAATATATTATTAGAGATAAAGTTGGTGGAAGCCTGCTGCAGTTAGAAGATAAATGACATCTCTGAAGTCAGGCATTAAAGACTAGATTAAGGCCTTGTGACACCGTTTTCAGTGCTCATCTGTGCACTTCTGTTCAACCTATCACACTGAGTGACAAGAAAGAAAAATAATGAACTGGGCCAAGGAAAGAAGAAGGGAAAAAAAAGGCAGAAAGAGAGAGAGATTTTTTTCCCCCCTAACACACAAACTACATCAGTTCACACTCAGGATTAGACTGTATTTAAAAAAAGGGGAAGGGGGAGGCTGGAACTGGATGGTACTATACAGATTAAAATAGGAGAAAGGGGAATCTGAATGAGGAATTTCAGTTTGGTTTTGTCCTGGGTTTATTTTATTTTATTTTTACATTTTATTCCATTTCCCCTCATTTCATCCTTTTAGTATAATTTTGTTTTTCATTTTCAGCCTTTAATTTCCTTTCCTTTCTTTCTTTCATTTTATTTTTTTCCTTGCAAGAGTGACCTAGTTGAGTTTACAGGATCCTAAGGGTTTTGTCTGGAGCTAAAGCAAATCCCATTTAGGACCAAGGAAATACATCCTTTCCAGAGACCAAGTAAAAACGTCCACAGACAGAGACCTGCCCTCCCTCTCTGCATTACATCCTTTGTCTTGGTGCAGTCCTGGTGTTGTTTCATTGGAGTGGGTCAGTGCTGATTTTAGAGACACGTGTGCACACCCAGGTTTTGTATTTCACAATTGATAACCCCACCCTTTCCTTCACGGGCACAGCCCCTCAGACAAAAATATTCCCAATGATTTTTCTAGAGCAGCCAAACGCTGCTGAAGATGGGTGCAGCTCTTCTGTGGCTGACCCATTCCCTTTGTCCTCCCAAACCCAGGCTCCTTCCTGCTGTCCCAGGCTTTGAGCAGCAGTGATGCCTTGGCTGAGCATCCTCAGGACTGGTTTCCACCACCACGCTATGGTGGGGACCTCTTTGTCCTCTCTGTGTTGGACAGAAAATGACAAGTCAACCCAAGCATCCTTCTCTGCACTGGACCAAATCCAGGGCTGTTCCAGGCTCTGAAAGGAGTTGATGCTCACACTTGGTACCTAAAGATGCCTTGAGAAGGACTGCTGTTGTTTTTTGGGGCGTGCCTGCCCATTGCTGTCCTGTTGTGGTGACAGAGACCCGGCTGTGGAGGTACAGCTGGTCAGGAAGGTTCTGAGAGATCTGCAGAAAACAGGGCCATGAGGCCAAGGATGGAGGGGAGCAGAGCTGTGCCTAACCTCTCCCTGGAGTGGAAGGGAAGGGAAAAATGCAGCTGTGTGTGAGAATGGGCATGGACATGGCCCCCTCTGTGCATCTCTTCACCCCAACCCAACCCAACGCAACCCAATCCAATCCAACCCAACCCAACCCATCGAATTGCCCTCTTCCGCTGCAAGCCACCCAGCCTTTGGCAGAAGGGGCAGTTTGGGTGGGCTGTCACACCCAAATTGGGGAGAGACACCTTGCAAGGGGGTCTTGTCCCACCATTTGGGACAGCTGTGCTCAGCGGTGGCAGAGCAGAGCAGCCAGGGCTGGATCTCTCCTGGGATCTCTCCCGCCCCACCGGGGTCGCCGTTCCCTACAGTCTGTACATTGCTGCCGTCTTCTCCTTTTGAAGATATTTTTTAATGTCTTAAAAAAAAAAGATTACTTTGTTACAATCATTCAGCAAAGGGTTTCTGTGCCTGTAGAAAATATTAATAGACTATTATGAGGTCCTACAACTAATTTTTCCACACATATCATCTGTCTTTGCATGGTTATTAAACTCCAACAATATTTCATGCAATGCTTTCCTGCTAAATTAATTTGGTTTCTTCTTCTCCTGCTTCTTTTTTTTTTTCCTCCTTCCACAACCTTTAAAATTAAATTGAATCTTCATAATTATGGCTTTTTTTGTTGTTCCTCATATCTTTTTCTTTTCAATTTTCCTATCAAAGTGGCTATACAGTTTAATAAAGATGTAAAGAAACAGAAATGAAAGTGTAAGGGACAGGAAGGGCTATGTTGGGATCAGAGACAGGGGCCTCTGGGAGAGCTGGGGAATTCTGGAAAGGGTGGGATGGAGGTGACCAGGGAGCTGAACAGCACCTTTCTGGGCTGGCTCCAGCCTTCATGGAAAATGATGTGGGAGAAGGCATTGCTAGGAATGACTCATCAGATGGGAACATGGAGAAAGTGTGTTCCCAGCAGGACTCATCCTGATTCATCCACGAATTTGAGGCATCCTGGGGTCGTGTGCTGCTCCTTGGAGGCCGAGGTGGGAACAGGAGGCATCCTTAGGGCAATGTCCCTGGACTGCACAAGCGAATGCTCTGTGTGTCTGCAGATCCTGTAGGATCCCTGGGTGCAGGGCTCTGGGGCTCCTCCAGGGTTATCCAGGCCACAAATTCTCTCTCTGATCTCCCTCTCCTGTCACCACTTCCCAAAAGTCTGGTGACAGCCTCAGCAAAGAGAACAGAGCTGAGGAAGCAAAGGCTTTGCTTGAACTGGAAGAGGATCTGGGACAGGAGCCTGGCCCAGGGATTGCTGATGTCCTTGGATATCCTGCTGGAATCTGACTTCTAATCTTTTCCAAGTCTAAACTGAGCAGAGAAGTTCTGTGTGCCTGTGGACAGGTCTCCTGCCTGGCAAAGTTGGGTGAGACTCCAGCTGAGCTTCATTCTCTTTCATAAGGAGGCCCAATGGATCTCCTGGGAGATGCTCTCCAGGGAGATAAAGTGGTCCATCTTCATTAATTATTAATCTTCATAAATCAGGGATTTTTCCTTTTATTTTCCTTCTGTTTGCCTGGGAAGACTTCCTAAGGAAGACCTGGTCAATGGAGAAAGAGAATAGAGTTATTATTGTTAATGGATAACTGTTCAGCTGGAACATCAAAATAAATCTCATAAACCAGGATTTTCCCCATCTCCTGAAAGTGACATTAGCAAACTCCCCCTGGGATCTTGCCCCATGGATCGATACCCAGCATGAAGAACATCACACTGGTGCTTTGGTGGCCAAATCACTGTGTCACACATTGTCCTGGTTCAGAGCAAATTTGGGAGGGGATCCCCAAAGGGGTTCCTGTAGGAAAACATGGAACCAAGGAGGGTTTTTGTGAAGGTCAGATCCACCTAGAATTGGGCAAACTCCAAGAGGCACCACATCCTTTGTGGGACAGACCACTGATCTTGGAAATGGTGGCCAGGCTAAGCAGAATCCAGCTGTAGGCTTTTCTGCTCAACTCAGCTGCACCAAGAGGTTTGACTGAAGGTTCATGGGAACTAAACTTGGTGGAAAATGGTCAGTGGAGATGAGACCAAAGGAGACCAAAGCACTTTGTTCTCTGCCTGCCCCAGATGGTGTCTATGTCATGACCACATCTTTGGTGAGAGACCCATGTCCTTGTCACGGCTCCTCCAAGGAAATGACAATTTCCATGAAATGACATGTGCACTTACCAATAGGTGGCACCAATGGAACAGAAATGGGAAACCCTATGCAGATTTTTCTGGAGCAGGGGGTGCTGGGAATTCTCTCTTACATGGAGGTATTGATTCCATCCCACTATCACAGTTGTGGCCTGCTGGAATCTGGGAGGATGTGAAGCAAAATGGGACAATGGGAACCAACCCAAACTGCTGGTGATACTGCTAAACCTCTGGAATTTAGAGTCATGTGCACAAAGAAGTGATAAATATTCAACATTTATTAATTGCTCGATCATTAAATGATTGATTATTATTCGTAACTCAGATGTAAGTTGTTATTCAGATATGGTTCCCATGACCATAGAAAGGAGTATTCTATTTTCCAGAGGAATTTCTGAAATCTCTAGGCACTGGATGTCCAAAAGAGATGTGGTCCCATTCAGGAGGGACTGAACCTCGTGCTCCAAATGACTCCAGATGGAGCAGGAATTAACCAAATGTGAGGGAGATGACTTAAGAGAACTCTGGTTTTGCCTCATGGCCTAACGACACCACCACATTCCAGCTCTCTTCTCCAAATCGTTTGCATCTATAATGTTTTGAAACTTCTGTTCAGAAAGGGCAGGGTTGTGGGTCAAAAGCCCCTAGATTGCACCATCACTCCAGGCCATTCCAATCACCGCTGTGATCCTGCCTGGATATTAACATTTGGTTTATGCCATGAAATTTTTACAATTTAAAAGCAGTAGACCAGTTTCTTAATGTTTTAAAGATGATGAACATTATCCTTCACATCCCTCAGCTCATCAGCCATGTGTTTATGTACCAAGCATCTGGCTACATTATTATTTATATTGCAGGAGACTGCACCAAAAAAATCCCGCAACAACCTCCAAGGAAATCAAAACACATTTGGGCCAAACCGAAGTAAAATGCTAATTTTTCCCCTATGAACCATTGCCACGGCAAAATATTTACTGTTTATGATTATTCCGGCTTCTCCTGCTGAGATTTTACAGTGAGATTTACAGGCATGTTTGCATTTATAATATGTCAAAAATTCCTGAAATTGCGACAATAGTCCATTAAGGAATAATTTAGTGGTGAGAAATGAAAAACATGGAAAACTAAGAGCTTTGGTAGTTTAAGGCTTGTAAAGCAATGCCAAAATGAATTGATTGTTCCCTTTTTTCCCCACTGCTGCTGCCAGTGCCTGTGTTGCAAGGTGCAGGGTGGATGGGATGGGAGCAGGGGGTGGTTTCCTTGAGTTGGATCAGGTTACTCTAAATCACAAGTGGACTTGAACCTCTGCAGGTATTGTCTGAGGAGGTGAGGGAGGAAATCCTGTTTGCCATTTTGGGGAGAAGGTGGTGTCCTCCACCTGATCTGTCAGTGTGGAGGTGGCACAGAACACAGCCCAGAGCTTGTGGTGGGACAGGTCCTCGTGGTTGGTCTTGGAGCAGGCAGAGCTCTGGTACTGCCAATGTTCCTTGCAGTTTTCCTCTGTCCTGGTCTTAACCAAGGTCATTTGTTTGTCTCAACCCTGTCCAGCCATGCATGGAATCCTGGATGCTCCTGTGGTGCAACCCTTCGCTTGTGCAAAATTAATTCCCTCCTGATCATGCTGAATTTAGCCCTGGGCTTGAAAGACTTTTTCTTAAAGAAACCCTGGAAATTAAACACATATTCAGGAACCTCTCTTTTCCTTTCAGTGTGTGGATCCCTTCTGCACCCCAGCAAGGTGTCTCCCCTTCCCACATCACTGGAATGTGCTGTGCTTCCCTGTGGCCAACACCCATCCCATTCTGCTACAGCCCACAGGTAGAGAGAGAGCCCTCTGAACAGAATATCATCAGGAAAACAAAACACATCATCAACTTCTGCAAAAGCTGGTCCATCATGGAGAGAAAAAATAGTGGCTCTCTTCAAACATAATACAGAATCCTGGGAGAGAGCCTGGCGTGTCTGCTGAGGGGGAAGAGCGAGTGTGGGGTTGGAATGTTTGCAATCAGGTTCTCATCAGGCTTTGGATCTAGCTCCATTTTCTCCTCAGCATTTAACAAATCAGAGAAGAAATGCCCCTGCCTGGGGTCAGAGATAAATCTTGTACCCTGGACAAAGGGTAGATCTCCTTGTCACTGCACTGATTTATTGTGACCTTATAGTCAGACTCTCTAATTTCTGCAGGTGGCTATAGGTGCCACTGGTGATTTGTTTCCTCTCTCGATTCTCTCTGGCTGCTCAGCACAGGGGACCGTGGTGGCCTCACTGCCATCTCTCTGGGGACAAGATTTGGGTGGCTGGATCTCCAGCTGGGTCAGCTCTGCAGGATGGTTTGGGTGGAAAATGGGTTTGCCATGTGTGAGGGTTGGATCCCAAGGCAGAATCCTCCCCTAAGGCCAAAACAGACATGGGAAGAGCCGGATGGGTCCTGAACAGATTCATGGGGAAAACACAGCCCAAACTTGACCTATGAGGGCTTGGTTTTTCTCCCACTGCTGGTTTGCCCAGCACATGCTGCAGAGAAATACTCTTGACCTGCCAAAAGTGAAGGAGCCAAACCCCACCCTGTCACTCGGCCCAGCTGCAGGTAAAAATTAATTTCATGGTTAACTTAGGTTTAGTCTCCACTCACCACCAGCCTTCCAGCCTTTCCATGTTCTCCAACAGGAAGGTACCCCAATAGCTGAAGCCTTGCATTTCCTTCTGACAGACCAATGGGGTTGTGATGCCTTTGTGTCCTCAGACCCTGCTCAGTGTCCTTGGTGAAGCTGGACACAGAGCTGGACACTGTCCTGCTCCTGCCCCAAGGCCCAGCCCTGAGATAAATCCCTTCCTTGGCCATCAGCCCTCACTCACTCCCCTCACTCACTCATTCCCCTCACTCACTCACTTTTCATCTCAAGTTTTCAGGGCAAATTTGAAAAGGAGGCTTTCAGTTTGCCCTCACTTTGTGTCTAAAGGGTTCAGGCACCAGCCTCTCCACATGGATGTTTCATTCCCAGAGGGGTGGGTGGGCAAACAGGCAGAATGTGGCAGGAGTTTCCATTGCTGCCACTGAAAGTCTGGATCTCCTTAAACCGGCACAGCTTTTCTGTCCATGCATAAATTGCCTGGTACCTAAGCTACCTAAAATATATTTCAGAGAGCTTGGTACAGCAGAGCCCTGATCTCTGTTGGAACTCTCCTTGTGAATAATGGTGAGAATTTATTATATTATATTTATTTTTGGAGGGGGAAAAAGTCAGGGGGAAGGGTATTTATCTGTATTTTACACAGTGCCTTTAAAACACAGATCCTGGCAATGCAAATTCACGTTTCAGGCAAAACTCTTCCAGAGCTCATTGCTTTGTGCAGCAACCCCCAAGCCCAGCACTCCCCTATCTCTTTCCTCTATACAAACATACAAAGGGATAATAAAATAGCTAAGAAGCAAGAGCAGTAAAATTTTGTGCCCTGAGGGGAAAAATGGCATATATTGCCCTGAGCCTTTAGCTGAGGCCAAAATTTATATAGAGAGACTTGGGAACTATTTTCTTTCCTAGTGCAATATTTTACCTCTATTGCCCTCAGATCCAGTCAATATTTGTATAATATATATATAAAAATAACCTCAGATAGATGGATAAAACCCAAGCAAAATTCACCTCGGAAAGCCTTTTATTCCAACTGGAAAATTGCCCTGCAAATGTACTCCACACAATACCCACTACTTCACTTGGAAGTGACAGTTGCAGCTGTTAACGCAGCCACATTATCTCATCTGAGGAGACAAATTCCAGGCTATATTTCACTGTAGCCCCGTAATGTATATATGCCCTAAAGACTGCTCCAGCCAGATCTGTCTTGCTGTATAGATTTCAGATAGGGATGTATACTTGCCAGGGTTTTTCCCTTCCCCTGGGTTACTCAGGGAGTGCAGGAGGTTAATAAAGCACCGCGGTGTTGCTGTCAGCCCGCCGGTTTTGGCATAGGGGTGAGGAGCAGAAAGGAGAGGAGCCCACCACATCCTACTCCAAAGAGGAGATACGCCTTGGAGCTGTGCTTCACCTACACTCAGCAGTACCACGGGGACAGAGGTGAGGGAGAAAATGGCAGGGATTTGTTAATTCCTGGCTTTTCCTGCCCCTACCAAGCTCAGTGTGTCTCATGGCTCCGTCTCACGCCTGGCTCTCGGTGGGATTTACAGAGCTGTTCCCCCTTGTTAACCCCACATCCTATTGCAAATCACAACTGAGGGTTGTAATGAGGAATTCCGGGACTGTCAGGAAAGAAAATATGTAAGTAGGGGGAAAAAAAAATCATCTATTAGGGTTTTAAATAGTCTCATGAGTCTCGCCATTATTTGAGACACTTAAGATCACTTGACAAAGCCCTGGAGAATACACAGAAAGCTAGACAGGGACCTTTGATGGATTTTTTAAACTATCTAGTGCGCCTTTTCCAGCTCTATCCACTAAAAAATGACTAATCGTTTGCTGTTCTTCATTACCACGATTATCAGAGTGTCCTGAAAACGCCCGGCGTTCCCGCATGCGAGACTCCATCTCTCCATCCCCAGCTGAGCAGCCCTTCCCACTTTCTGCCATTAATTTTCAAGGCAAACATCTGTGCCACGCGCTGTTGGAGAACATCCTGTGTCAGGAGCCCCCATGTTTCTGCACTGGGTAATGCCAGACCTCTCCATGAGGAGCTCATGGGGTGGGAATCGCTTCCCAGATCCAAGAAAATCACCTTGTAGAAGCCCTGGCAGCTCCTTGTGCAATAACTGCCTGCTGAATCTGGGAGAATGTGGACAAGGAAGGCTGGCTCTGGCAGGAGGTCATTTCTTCATGTAAATGTAGAAGTTAGCCTTCCATGATTTTGCAAAGTGAAGTGGAAAAAAGTCTTTCTGGCTAGCAGACAGTGCATCATCTCAGTGATTTTTAAGCCCTCAGGCCTTCCACCATGGCTTTGTAGCACTAAAAATTAAACATCACATGGAGATGGAAAAAAACAGTAATTATCAAGGAGCTGTCTCATCCCTGGAAGTGTCCAAGACCAGGATGGACATGGCTTGGAGCAACCTGGTATAGTAAAAGGTATCTCTGCCCATGATAGGGTTGAAACTGGGTGATCTTTAAGGTCTCCTCTGACTCAAACAATGCTGTGATTCCATGAAAACCCATGTGAGGACCCAGGGCAGCTCCCATGGAGGGGCTGAACCAAGGAAAACCAAAGCTGATGAGCAGCTGTACTCACACAGCTCTTGCTCTTTGAGGTGAACGTGGAAGAAGTTTACAGGTGGCTGTGAGGAAAGTAAAAAAAAAAAAAAAAGAAAAATCAAGGAGGCATTTTTATCTGGCTAATTTTCTTCCCCGGAATTAGTTGTGTGAATGGAGAAACCTGCTGGAGCAAGAAGTGAGAAAAGCCTTGGACGGAGTGGCTGCGCCTCCCAGGCCCTGAAATTTAAGATCTTTATAAATGATCTGTTAAAACTATAGTGACGATAAGCTTATGAATCATGATCTATATTAATCAGGGCTGCTGATACGGAAAGATTAATTGAAACGTGCAGTTCTACACAAATGATAAAGTGGTAACAATTTAATATCAGACAAGGAGAGTGAAGAAATTACACTCCAAGCTTCATGCATCATTACTATGGATATTAATATTTTACACAGCGCAACAGCATCGGGAATCATAATGAAAATCCATAACTAGTGCACAGACATGATTAAATACAACAGTCTTTAGGTGCTGTTTGGTGACGGGGGCTTAGCCATATTTCACTCCTGCTGCCGGTGATTCGAGTGATAGAGTCTAGACGTGGGTGATTAAAAAGTGTTCCTCCTAAAGGCTGTTAACCTTTTACTACTGAAATGAATTTCTTTGATTTTTAAATTATGCCGCTCACTCTGTGGTGGTGGGTTGTTTTTTTTATTTTTTTTTCCCCAAATCAAAACCTTGTCCAGAATATCAATGGAGTGGGTTCCCCAGGTAGTTGACAAAGCAGAAGTGGAGTGCCAGGAAGCAGCCACGGAGGAGGGGTATTTAAGGGCGGGAAGGAGAAAGGGAGATGATGGGGGGAAGAAAACAGGTTAAAAAAGCAGGTTTTCAGTGCTTGTCATTATAGTGGTGCATATATTAGATGCAATACCTGGAGCTGTGGAGGGTCATAAAGGTTTTATCCGCGGAGTGCGGAATGGGCGCATTACTCACGAGTGGCACCGCGGCGCTGAGTTATGCGCCTCATTCCCAACCTGCACCCATAAAAACTTTATGCTGCACCACGCCGTGACGTCTGTGCTTGCTGGGGATTCATCAGCTCTAATGGGGCTGGATCAGGCCCTGAGGGAAGCACAGGGAGAGGAGGGAAGGGACACCTGACTCAGCACTGGGGGAAAAGCCTCTTTATTTGAGTATATGAGTAACTCTCAGGCACCAATTTGAACCCCCCAAACTCAGGGCTGGAAGAAACAATATCTTTGAAGAAACACATCTGGACTTTCTGGAGAGGATAAGAGGGTCCAACCTAGCCTATGCATCATTTTAGCTGCTAAAAATCATGGAATCATATGAAAGTTGGAGGGAACTTTAAAGACCATCTTGCCATGGACATCTCCCACTAAACCAGGTTGCTCCTGGTCTTATCCAACCTGGCCTTGAACACTTCCAGGCAGATTTTAAGTCCAGCAACTCATGGTTTTGCCATCCTGGACTACACTGGGGATGTTTTGAGGTGTCCCACCCCTTGTGCCATGTTGTGGGAAAGGCAAGGTTCTGTGGGCTGTCAAACTGAAACTCTGCATTTCCCAGGCTGCTGGTGCTGGGAGCAACCCATGAGAGCAAGTCCCACATATCAGAGAGGGTTTGGAGATGCCATGTGACTCAAGGTGGTTCAAGTGGCATCTGCCTGAAAGCAATTGTAGGTCTGAGACTGCTAACAGGTCAAGGAAATATAAATCCACTCAAATTTCCAGCTTGCGCCACTGGAAGCTTGATTTCTTATGGGTAAAATAAAGAGTGAGCAGTTACCAGCAACCACACTATGATCCAATATTGCACATTCCAATGGATATCTAGGGCCCACTAACTCAGAATTCTTCCCTATGTTTTGTAGAAACAAGATGTTTCACATTTTCTGGGAGTCTTGATTGAAGGTTGGTAAGTCCAGTCTTAGGTGCTGTGTCACAGATTTCAGAGATTGTTTAGCCCATTTCTCAAAGCCCTGTTGCTGGCTGTGATGCTCCCTGGTATTCTGCATGATAAAAAATAAAAAAACAAAATAGGAGGAAAAAGGAAAAAAGAAATAGAAAAAAAATGGAAGAAAGAAAAAGAAAAAATTAAAACGAAAATATTAAAAAAAAGAGAAAAAATAAAATAAAAATCAGAAAAAAAAGAAGAAAAAGTAACAAAATACAAAAAATAAAAAGAAAAAAATAAATTTATACCTTCTATTGCTGGAGAAAAATTCATCCATCTCTCCAGCTGTGGTACAAACATTTGTGGACATGGTGCTTTGGTTCCTTAGAAAGAGCCGCAAAGCAGTTTTTATTTTGTCAGGAGAAAGAAGAAGAAATCAGCATTTCCCAGGTAGCAGGAAACTCTTTTCTTGGTTAACCCCCCACGTGTGAGCATGGCTGGAATTTGGATGTGCTTTCCTCTGTGGCATTCACAAGTCACACACTCACTTAGCAGCACCAGCATCCAGAACCAAGGAGACAATCCAGGAGAAGCATGCAGGCACAGATCAAAGGATTCTGGGGACGTTTGATCTCAGTTATCATGTCTTGGAGAAGAAATGGAGAAGCCTGGGATTTAGAAAGGCTTCCACTGGCCAAGGTCTTGGGTCTTAACTTTGGTTTGCTGGCAAATTCCAGTAGAAGGTGCCCAAGTCATGGACTGGAATAACCACAAAGGGTAGGGCAGGCCATAGGACCCATAAATAATGTGAGTGCAAACTCTTTCCTGGCCCAGGAGAATTCCTGAAGGCCATCAGGAGATGCTTTGATTTGGGGAAAGAGAAGCAGGTGGCCAAAGGCCAAGGTGATGGACAGAGCACATGTGCCAAAGAGGACATGTGACAGCACACAAAGACATGACGAGGGGTATGAGAAGAGGGGAGGGTGGCCAAGCTTTGGTGCTTCCCTTGGGCACTTGAATTTGGGATCCTTTGGATGCACCTCACCTGCCCCACTCCCTCCAGAGGTTTGCAAACACAAGGCTGAGCCGGAGCAGCTCCTAATCAATGACATTAATTAATAGATGAATGGCAGAGAGGCGCGAGTGTTGCCCCACAAATGAAAAGCAAATCCCAGCCAAGGGAAAAAAAAAAAAAGGCGAAACTGTAGCAATTTCTACTCCGTTCCCCTTGAGATTTGGCTCCAGATTCAAAGGATAGGCAGGCGGAGAGGGAGGCTGGGAGGAGGCGGGCGGGGGGAGTTGGCTCATATTCTGCTGTGACCCAATTCCATACAAAGCATCCTGTAACAAAACACGTCTCTATCTACAAAGTACAAGTAATCTTTGTTTTCAGTACAATACTTATCTGCATTTAGACCGACGATGGCAGTGCTTGGCTTATTTTCATGGATCCAGTTATCCTTTTTATCCCTGTGAGCATGTGTGTGTGTGTGTGTCTCCTCCTCTCTGTCCTCCTCGCTGTCTCCTGTGCCCGTGCCAAGCCAGCAGCACTCACAGGGTGCTCTTACACATCAGCAGAGGTGCAAATACTGAAGGTCAGTGCCAGCTCGGGGCTTTGGAGCTGCCCAAATTCTTTGGTGCCTCAGGAAAGGGTGATTTTGGGATCTAGACCTGACCTTGTCTAACCACATCCTGAGGAGAGCATGAAGTGCCGCCGTGGAATGGGAAATTTTAGAGAGAAAACATCACCCTGAGGGGTGTCTCAGAGCAGTGTCCCGGACCCCCAAAGTCACAAAGGGTGGTCTCACACCAAATCCAACTGTCCCAGTTGTGTTGGCTTCTCTGTTGTGCCAAAGGGAGATGATACATCACCAACTTCCACCATGGTTTCCATGTTTTCCAGTCATAGAGTGGGTCATACCTGGACAGGTGCCGCCTCTTAAACTGGTGAGACAAAATTTAAGAGAAGAGTTTCTCTCTCCAGGTCACAAAATAAATGGGTTTCCAGTCTAGAAGAGTCCCCACAATTTCAGGAATCACCAGGGGTGACAGCCTTCATGCACACAGCAAGGAAGAGCTGCTTCCCACTGCCAGAGAATTCCCTGGTCTTGGTAGTGACACAAATGACGTTGGAGAATTGTAAGACCCCTCAAAGCTTTTAAAGCCAATGGATCATGACAAGATTTTGTGAATGTTTGGATGCAGAGGCAACATCCAGCTGGACTCCCCTTCCGGGAGGTGCCTCCATGGGAGATCATCCCTCTGCCCACCAGCCATTCATCCTTCATGGAGCATTTCCTCCTCCTCCTCCCTCTTACCTCTGTTGTTCCAGAGCCCTCTCACATGATCCCCAGCAGGAGATCGATGGATATTTTAGGAATGCTCACCATATTTCACAGGGGGGGATTAAAATGTGGGCAGTAGGGGTGTTCTGCCCAAGGTCACCCTAGGAATGAGTGGTTGAGGGAAATTTTCATGTGAAACCAAAACCAGTTATCAACAAGGCTCTGCAGAGGTTTGGGAACCACAATCTGTGCAGGAAAATTGGAGGGTACACAATTATTTCATGAAAAGTACATACTGGCTTGAGAAACATCTTCTGTGGGAGGGTTGGCCCAGCTTAGTGATACTGATTCACCTCCTTTCTTTAGATCAGGGCCTTAATTTTAGTTCAGATCCCCCACTTGTTTACTTTAGAATTTCCTCTATTCAGCTGTTACTGAATTCCTGGTTTGCTTCTTACATTTCCTCCTTAGTTTGCTGTGAGTCCAGCCCTGGAGAGTATCTCTACACTAAATAAGAATCAGGGTAAACACAGAACGTAATACATGTAATTCCATGATAATCATGTGTTTTACAGGCAGTTGACAAATTTGCTCAGCTGGACGTGGTAAATACACCCCTCCTGCCTGGCCTCTGTTTGTGATCAGTGCCACCTCCTCCCCTGAGAGCCACCTGAGCTGCTGCTGATAGGCAGATGTCTCCCTTGTTCTGCTTTTCCCACGCATTTATGCATTTCCACTTGGTCATTCTTCACCCCTGGAAATCCCTTGAATTGACTGTCAGCTTCTGGGACAGGATCTCCATGCTCTTCTTTGCCCCATCGTGGAAATAAAAATGGTTTTGAACCTTTGCTTAGGTCTAGGTAGGCACAAAAGTGGTGGGTGGAGCTAAGGCTGAACATGATTTTCAGCTTAAATCTTTCCATTAAAAAGGAATCTTTTCTGGAAACAAACTGGAATTTTCAGTGCATTATAATGGTGCAGTCTGGTCAGATTTTGTGGTGGTCTAATGAAACAGTTTTTCAGCCAGTTCTGGAAAAATTAGCTTCTCATATTCACATTATGGCTTTATTATTTTTCTTGTATAAATTCCACATAAATATATGTATAAAAACACAGAATGTGCCTGCTTCAAAGTTCGATGTCCTTGTGAGAAGAAATGTGGGAAGATGTCATGGTTGCCACCAGAATTCTGAATCTTCTACCCTGTTTGAAGGGATAGAGACCTTCCCATTCAGCAAGGTCTGAAATTTTAGGCAGAAAAGGTTTTCTCTTGGAAGGGATTTTTTTTTCTGGGGCATTTCCAGTCTGGTGTTGATATTTCTTGTGTCAGGCTGTTCTTTCCAACATTTCCAGGTGGATATGAGGGCTTCTTCATCACTTCACAAGTATCAGCAAGGAGATGCTATTCATTATTGAAGGAAGACAAAAGGGATATAATGACATTTAAGAATGATTAAAGGTTGAAAAAAAAATTTAAATCTATACTTTTTGGTAGAAAGTAGTGGAGACCAAAAGGTTGAAGGAAAATGACAGTTTAAAACCCCATTTTGATATGATTTTTGTCTTTTACTGTATTTAAAGTGTCCCAACAAGTTTTTCAGGATATAAAAATTTTTTGTATTACTTGTGTAGTCCAAAATACAGTTGGAAATCTTGAAACCATTTTCAGCCTGGTAAAATTGCCATCAATATGTGATTTTTTTTTTTAATCTCCATCGGTTCTTTGACAATGGGAAAAGAGTGCTGGCAGAAAAAAGAAATTTTTTTTGGTTCTGAGGCTCAGAGTGTTATGGGGCAACTGTACCCAACCTTCCAAGCTGCACTTTGCAATGTTAATGGACATTAAAGCTGATTGAATTGTCACTTTTAGGGAAAACTCAAATTGAAAGTGCCCAAGACCTGGTTGGATGGGGCTGGGAGCAACCTGGGATAGTGGAAGTTGTCCCTACCCATGGCTGGGGGGTGGAAGAAGATCAGCTTTAAGGCCCCTTCCAACCCAAACAATTCTGGGAATGCAGCATGGAAGATTTAAGTCAGATGCTCAGAAAAACCCACTGATGCTAAAGACACAGAAACATTGGGATGAATTTCCTTGGGAGGTGGCAGAGCGAGCAGTGAGGGATGTTTGTAGGACGAGGTTGGGTGAACATCTCTCAGGGCTGCTTTAGGGCTATGTGACCCCACCCTGGGCAGGGGGAAGGGATTAAATGGTCCCTCATGTCCCTCTCAGCCCTGAATCCTGCACTCCCAAAGCCTTCCCAGGAATTTGCTGTCACGTTGGAGCAAGCCCTGGTCAGACTGAGCCATGGGTGGGTGGGAGCTGGTGGCAGAGGGAGCTCTCACATTCCCCCAGGGAGGGAGGGATGGCAAGGATACTAACGTGGAACAGAAAGCCACTGGACACAGGATCAGGGTCACAGCAGCGTGTCCCAGAGCCCTGGGACCTCAGTCTTGGGCTGGCTCCTGTCTCCAGGAGCCCCAGGGCCACCAGAGTCCCTAGCACCACGAATGAGGCCACCAGAACTGATCACACATGGGTGGAGCTGACCTCCTGTAGTGGCAGCACTTCTCTACAAGCACTTCTCAAGAATAGGTTTGTGGGTGCACAAGAGAATTCCAAAGAACAGATCCCGCTTTTGTCCATGGATTTCACCACCAAAAAACCCCAGGAAAGAACCCCAGCTCTGGTCCACCTACACCCAGCTGTGCATTTCACCTCTCTTCCCCCAGCAAGTTACTCAGAGTGTTTCAATGTGGGGACAGAGAGCTGGGACAACAATCCCTAAAAATTCACGACGTGTTGGGATATGGAATGGCGCTAAGCTGTGCTTCCACGTGCACGAGAGGGACCAAGAAGTTCTGAATGGCTTCTCCCCAACACACTGGGGTTAGCTGCTTGGGACTTTGGCAGAGCTCTGGGATGCTGGGAATAAAGAGATGGAGCACTTTTCCAAGGGGACAGAGAAAAAGAGACAGAGGGAGGCAGGGAAAGGAGGGGCCGGGGAGAAAATGGGAGAGAGAAAGGGAGAGAGAGAGTGCAGGGAGGAGGGGAAATGAAAGGATATTATTTTTTTTTGTATCTGTCATTTCCCTGCTATCTCCCATATGACTTCTTAATCCATCAGAATGCTGGGAAGATAATGTTTTGGGCGAAATAACATGAGAGAGAGGATAGACTCCCAAGGACCAATATCTTTATTGCTCGGAGGATAAACGGATTATGTCAGCCATTTTCTGTTGCTGACAGCTTTTCTTATTAACCGATTTTATTTTTTAATCTTCCAGGGAAGAAATATGGTTTTATGTCACAATAAAACGCCGGTCACATCTAATTCTGCCCTCAAACAAACAGATTTCTGAAAGCCTTGCAGAGAAATTTGAAATAACTTTAAAGAGGGGGTTTTTGGATAAAGTCTTTATCCAGAGGCTTGTTCAACCGCAGTGTAAAAGGTTTAGAGAGAGTGAGAGAGGGAGTGAGAGAGAGAGAGGGAGGGAGGGAGAGGGAGAGAAAAGTCCCTCACAGTTGTTTTTCCTGGTTGATCCCTATTAAAAGAAACTCTTCATTGTGGTGTACTCAAGGAAATACAGCTCAGACGAAAGAGTCACATGAATGTTAACAAATATGGCTATTTGTGTGGCTTACGCGCCGCGCCGGGCTTAGGGATGTTGTGCGTGACACTCAGAGAATGAGGGAAGCAATCATTAGCATCCCAGCAACCTGCTTAGCCGCCCGCTTTCAGACTCCCCCTTTTGATCTGACACTTTTTTTCCCTCAGTTTTGCTGGGATTACCGGGGAAGATGCTAATAAAGTATCAGCCCCGTTGTAGGCAGAGCGATAAGAAAGTCTGCTCTGGCGAAACTTGCCGCGTGCAAGGCAAGCAGCCTTTGGACTTGTTGCTGGGCTGGCTCCCCATGCAGACCTGGAAACTGGGAGGGTTTCATTTTGTTCCCTTTTTCCCCCTCCCCGAGCCCCCCAAAACCCCCTTCTGCAGGTGGATCCTGTATATTTCATATGGGGATTTAGAGCAGGCTCCATGGAGCTGGTCACATCCCAGCTGCCCATGGACATTGCTTTTCTCCCTTGGCTAAGGGAAATAAGGGGACCCCAGCCTTGCCCATCCATCCCCCAGGGAGGGGTGGCTCCTCTGCCTTTCACCCTTTGGTTTTGCTTTTAGGAAACATGTCTGCTGCTTGGAAATACTGTCTTTCACACAGCAAAGGTTTTAAGTCTTAATATAGACTGAATAATGAACACCTTGGCTCTCAACACCCTTTTCATGCCACACTGGGGACCCTAAAACACCAGGTATCACCCCAAGGAGCACAGGAATTAAATCTCAGCAGCATCTATTGGTGTTGTCCTCTTATTGGGTTTTGGGGGTTTTTTGGCTGTAAATTCCTGCTGTGCTGGGCCTTACACTAGTATGTCTTGGCAGGCTCTCCCCCTTCTAAAGAGCTTAGAGCTGGACAAAGACCAGAGATCTTTCAGAGCTTTGGTTGCACTGGTGACATGCTGGGACACCCAAAAAGAAGTGCCCTGCCCTCTCTATGAGGGCTTTCCCAGCATGGCAGTGGCTGTGTGAGGAATGCACAGACGAGGGAATGTAAGGAAACACATCCCTGTGCATGGATGACCCATGGATGAGGGAGGGCTTGCAGGTTCCCTGCTGCTCATCAGGATTCTTCTGAGGTTTGCCTCATCCACATCCCAGACTTTCTCTGCCCAAAATATTGGGTGTTCCAAGCCAGAGTGATTTTGCCTGGATGTGCCAGCACTGTCAAACTCCAGAACTCCATCCACCACACCCAACGAGGTTCAAGACAAAACTGCCCTTGGTGGAGACCACAGAGCAGAAGGTGTGAAGCCAAAGCCATCTGCTCTGACCTGTAATCCTCTAAAGGCAGATGGAATATCCAAATCTGGGATTTCCTCTTGGAAGTGGATGCACAAGTGACCTCCTCAGAAATTAGTGAAACACCAGCCTCCTCCTCAAAGAGTGTTTAGGTTGACGAGGAAAAGATGATGCAGTCTCTCCCCCACCTGGCCCGTATCATGCTGGAATGGATGCCAGGAGCTGTCCCAGCTTTTGGGATGCTACCTAGCTCCCTGCTGTGGGAATGGGATCAGCCCTGTCCCAGGCAATAGCAATAGACCAGCGCTGCAAAGGGGTCACATCCAGCTCTATTTCTTACTGAGGATGCCACTTACTCTCTTCACATCTTGAATTTTAGAGTGGATTGTCCTTAAGAGCAGCTGAAATTTAACACGTACCTAAAATGTAATTTTGGTTTCTTGTATCTTTTCCCCTGGCAGGGAATTCCTCAGGTGTAGAGCAGACAGAACTTTATTAGTATTCTTTTCCCCCTCACAGAATTCCAGACTGACTGAGGCTGGAATGACCTCCAAGATCATTGAGTCCAACTTCTCAAGGTGCCCAGAGAAGCTGTGGCTGCCCCTGGATCCCTGGAAATGTTCCAGGCCAGGCTGGATGGGGCTTGGAGCACCCTGGGATAGTGGAAGGTGTCCCTGACCATAGCAGAGGGTGGAACTGGATGGGATTTAAGGTCCCTCCCAACCCAAACCATTCTGGGATTCCATGATTTTACAATCTCTTCTTCCCTCCAGAACTTGGCACATGATGGGATGGAACCTTTGGACCGGGTAGAACTCATAGTGGCACAGGGATAGAGACTATCAAAGTAAAATAAAATGAGTTTTTTGTGTCCCTGCACCAAGGTCAAAAGATTTTCTGATGACCTTGACCCCTGGTTGGGAATGTGCTGAGGAATTTGGTGCTGGGTTCCTGCAGTCCTGGTGGTGATCGTCATCCTTCCCTGGACCATACAGAGTCCCTCCACAAGCCAAAAGCACGAGCCAAGCAAAGACCAAATAAAGCCACATTAATCCCAGCTCCATTAGAAACACAGAAAATAAATAAATGCTGTTTTCAAATGTGGAAAAAGAAAAAAAAATCAATAGAGAAAGAAATATTATTTTTAATCTTCTAAGAGGTTTTTACAAACAACAGGGAGGGGAAAAATTGAAAGGCATGAAAAAAGACTTGCCAATGTCCTTTTAACCTTTATTTATTATCACTCAGTCCACATCAGCCTCTGACTGCAAGATAATTTGGAATTTCATTTTAATTTCAATGTATCACATAATTCAACACAGCTTTCCACTTTTTTTAGGGTTGGTTTTTTTTTTTTGTAGTGGAAACTTTAAAAATCTCTCTATAGGAAATGCATCTTAAAAAAAAAAGCACCCCACAACATAACCCTTCTGCAGCAGTTACTTAATTTATAACATGAAAAGGGTTTGTGCTAAAATATGATAAAAATAAAATCAACAAACTTCAAAAAAGGAATATTCCTTAATAACATGCTTTAGCTTGAAGGGTGCCTGCTCCTCTGCTTTTCTTTGCCTTTGTCTGCTGCTCGCATTAGAGTGGAGTTATTTTGAGCCCGGCTTTTCGGAAGCCTTGTACTGAGCCTTGTTGGGATGCATTCAATGGCTGGGTCTGGCTGTGCTGGGGGAGCTCAGGAGGAGCCTGGGACAGGCTGGGAGAGGAAGGATTGGTGTCACCAACAGGGAACAAGCAGAGACAGCCTGGCAATCCCCATGGGCAATGGGCTCCAGAACGCTCTGCTTCCTCCTGTGAGATTCCCCCATGGGAGATGCCTCTGCTTTCCCAGCTCCAGGCCTTGTGTTGTCCTCAGTGTCCCTTGTCCAGGATGACAGTGAGCTCTGTCCTTCTCTCCCAGTGCCTCCCGTCAACAGCAAACAGGCTGCAGGTGCCCTGGATGCTGCTCCTGTTAGAGTCATGGAGTATCCTGAGCTGGAAGAAATCCATGAGGATCATCCAGTCCAACTCCTGCACAGACACCCCAACAATCCTACCCTGGGCACCCCTGAGAGCATCGTCCAAAGGCTCCTGGAGCTCTGGCAGCCTTGGGGCTGTGCCCATTCCCTGGGGAGCCTGTTCCAGTCCCTAGCACCCTCTGAGGGAAGAACTTTTCCCCAATATCCAACCCTGACACAGCTCCGTCCCTGGTTGCGGAGAGCACAGACTGGAGCTGCCGATCATGAGGAGCTGCAGATCAGGGTGAGGTCTGACCTCCATCTCCTCTCCTCCAGCTGAACAAGCCAAATGGGCTCATCCACTCCTCAAATGGCTGCCCCTGGAGACCCTCTACCATCTTCATGTCCCTCCTTTGGATGCTCTCCAACAGCTTTAGGTCCTTCTGATATTGTGACACCCAAACCTGCCCCAGCCCAGAGCAGAGTGGCACAACCCCTCCTTGACCTTGCTGGCAATTCCTGATGTCCCCCAGAACAGGGGTGTCCCTGCTGGCTCCAGGGACTCCTGACTCAGATCCAGCTGGCCATGGACCAGGATCCTCAGGCTCCTTCCCACAGCTGCTCTCCAGCCTCTCCTTCCCCACTCTGTATTTCCAGGGTAGCCTAGTCCCAGGAGCAGGACCCAGCACTTTTCTCTGTTCAGCTTAATTCAGTTGGTGACTGCCCAGCTCTCTCATTGTCCAGGTCTCTCTGCATGGTCTCTCTGCTTTCCAGGGTGTCAACAGCTCCTCCTGGTTCAGAACCAGAGGTGGACATCCTCAGCATATCCCTTAGGTACCACTGCCTCCCCCTGGCTTCAAGATCAGGGCTCAGGACAGCCAGGAGAGCATTCAGTGATTGTCTGCATCCATATCTCAACCCATACCCAAAAAAACCCTCAAAAGAGGAGCTTGAGATGAGGTGGGAGAGAAGAAATTTCTTGATACAAATGGTCCCGTTAATGGATGTCTCAGCCTTGGGCTCATTTATTGTCCTGGAGCTCCTTCAATTGCATCATTTTTCTTGCAAATCGTGACTAATTTGCAAAAGAACTTCCTTGGGCTCGTTCTCTTTTTACTACTTTCTTATTTTCTTAAACGATTCCAGAGCAATAATTTACTTAATAGGACCTGATGCAGATGGTGCATTTTGTCTGGGATGTTGGCACCGGCTGTGGGCAGGAGGAATCTCATATTTTCACGTCAGCCCCCCTCCCGAGCCTTGTTTATCAGGGGGCTCCTGAAGTGACAGGCACAATAGGGCTGTTTGTACTCCAAATTATCTGCAGGGAAGGTGGCAGAGACCTGGCAATGAGCAAAGAGACAATAAATTCCCTTCCAAAGAAAGCTCCACCCCAGCCCTCACAGCCGCCCCCAGCAGCGCTCTGCAAGGTGATGGTTTTTCAGTGCAACCTGGAAAAAGGCAGGAATTAAAATGCTGTCTGACAGCACTGTCATGGATGCCTTGCTGCAGGAACCACACTATGCCACCCAGCAAGTGTCACTGAATGGTCCCCAGATTGAGTGATGTTATTTGTGATATTCCAGCTGAGGAGGAGAAATCCAGGCTGGTCCTGCTTTTAAACATGGATTGAGTGGAGCAAACAGGTGTGATGGGAATGAAAAATCCAAGGATCTGTGTTCCACTCTGCATAAAATCCAGAAGGGGCTCAGTTCCTGCCCTGACATTTCAGTGTGACTCCTATTCCTGCTCACCTCTCCGTGCTTCTCTTGTGGCTGTGCAAGGAGCTCCAGGAATGTTGAGGTGTGTTGCAATGTCCTGTTTTACCTTCTCCCTTCCCCCTCGCCCCTTGCTGAGTGTGCCCTGTCAATCAGGCTAACATACCAGCGAGGCGTCGTGTGATAGGTCCCTCAGGCCTGGGGGACATTGGCCCGTATAGGTGTCCCTAGTCCCTTGAGACCCTGCCCCTTCACCTGGTTGGTGGCTCACCTGTCCCCTCCCCTTCCCCTGCCCTGAGCTTAAAAGGTTAATGAGACCATGCGGCCTCCATTCTGTTGGAGGAATTGTCCCGGTGCAGACCTCTGCACCCATGGAATAAACATCTGGATATAACCCTCTGGCAGAATCCACTCCTTCCTTCTCTTCACCATCGCCAGAAGCTCTCTCCTGAGGTAAACGGAGTCCTGACAAGCCTGGACTTGCGCCTGTGCCCCGCTGCACTCTCAGCCAAGGTATCTCTGGGGTAAAACACCACAGTGCTGCCTTTGGCCCAGCAGCGAGGGTCAGAACTGGCCCAGGCACCATCTAACTGGTTATATTGGGATTCATATTCCAATACAGGAACTCTGGCTTGGAGCTGCTGCTTGTCCAAGCTCCAAGGGCTCAGAGAAACACTGAGGTTGGAAAAGCCCTTTGAGACCATCCACAGCCAGAATCAGGGCTGACATCTTGGGGAAAATGAAAAATGGGAAATGGAAAATGAAAAATAGTGAAACCATCTCTACCGCAGAAGAGAGTGTTCTGGGTCCAGACCCAGGGTCAAGTAAAATAATTCTGTCAAAAAAACAAAATACTGCCCTTGACTCTCTAATAAGTGGAGATTGGCTTCATCTCTCTTCTCTAATGCATATTCACTTGTTTACTAGTCTAAAAAATATTCCTGGGAAAACAGGCCTGGAAAGTATTTAACATAAAGAGATGATAAAAAGCCCAACGTGGCTCTGAAGGACAACCATTCCCAAGCCCCATCACTGGCATGCCCCAACCAGTCCCATTTCTACCCTGTGTCACATTTAAATCAAGAGGAAAGCAATAAGATTTGGATGAAAATGCCGATTTCTGAGACAGAAATGCAGCTTTTGGAATCAGCAGAATTATCCATAAGCAAATCCCCTTTTTATTGCATCAGAAACCTGTAGAAAAATGAATAGTTTTGTAGGGATAAAATGAAATAATTGTGTTCAGATCACAGTGTTCAGATCTCCATGGTGCCACTGATGAGAGAGACAAAGGAGATCTGCAAAAGCTGAACAATATTTTTTCATTTTCTCTGGAATTTTTTTTTGTTGTCAAGGCAAAAGTTTTTGTTAGTGAGGTCTGTGAAATGAAGAAGAATCCTTTGAGCTCAGGATCTGTTACACTTTGGAGTGCTCAACCTGCCCCAGCCCCGGCAGAGATGGTGATTTCATGCAATTATTATCCCCCACGCCACACAAGCACGAGAGCCCAGTCTGGGAGCAGAACAGCAAACTCATCATGCCCTATTTAGCAAAATGTTCAGTGCCAACGTGAAATTCTGACCCTCACATTTTATTAAAAGGATTATATCTTAAAGCAAACTATTTCAGTCCTTCACTAGCTTCTCCCTGGGAAAACTTTCAAGACAATTTTCAGGACCGTGGCAGGATCAAGATGAAACAGTTCTGCCTTTCCATCTTATTTCTTCCAGCTCAGATCCGTTCCTTCCTCTGGTGTGTCCTACCTTGTGGTGTAAGCCTCGATTTGCAGAGGAAGCATCCTTTCCTAGGAGCTCATCTTGCTTTTAAATGATTGTGGGAATTTAAATAGCTTTGGGGACAGTTCTGCAGGGGAGATGGACTCAAACATGGAGCTGGGAGGTGGAAGGTGCTCCCAGCAGGGCACCTGCACAGCTTGGGGAGCCAGAAAAAAAACCTCTTCAAGGCCAGTGGTGCTGGGAAGGCAATTTTACCCCATTTTGGGTTTGTATCCATTCTGGTGACTCATAAAAATATACTGTTCCCATTGTATAGGATTGCATATGGATGTAGCAGGGAAGGGCGGGGGGGCCCCATGTTGGGGTAGATTTGATAGAACAGCTTTGTGTCAAATGAATAGGTAGGTTTATTATAGACTTCCCTTGCTCCAAGCTTCAGATGAGAGAAATCCTATAATCCCGCCCTGCTTTAATACTGGATTAATGTGGATTTGTTAATAAAATGCTAGTGAAATCGAGAATAATTTGTAATTAACTCAAACTTCTACTCCCCACATCATTTTGAATATTTTTTAATAGAGATGAGGGACAGTTTCTGCGGCTGCATGCACTCCAGCTGAGCAGGGCGAGTGGGAATCCTGCTGGAAAAACCCAGAAACCACTGCACCAACTGGAGTTCATGGCAGGGGAAAATGCTCAGACAGCGCAGCACACCAGCCACAGCTCTGCTGACCTCGGGAACCAAACTCTGCCACCAAGGGCTGCTCAGATGCAAGGTGTTAACACTTGTGGGGGTAAAATCCAAACCATCAACCCCAAAACAAGGAGTGTACAAGTGTAAAAACAAGTGAGTGCCATGTGAACAGTGCAAGAATTACTGAGCAGGTGTGGCAGATGGAGAAATGCAGCATTAACACTGCCCAGTGGTGCCCCCTCAGAGCATGGAGAGATCTGTGAAGGTGTATTTCAGACGAGATCATTTCCTGATCTAAAATCAGAAATTGAGGATTTGTCCCAACAGCTGGAGTGGGAGGCCATCCATCTCGAGATCCTGCCTCTTGCAATGGCTCAAAAATGAACTAAAATGATTCATTTGTCCAAAGATGACCATGTCATGAGGTAGGGGAAAGGTAGAAGAGTGAGAGATGGAAAAGGATATTTAACCCTGGGTAATTTGGAAACTTCCCAATCATTGACCCTCTTCTTGCACTTACAGTCGGGTCAGTGCTCAAAAACCCCACGAGAGCAGCACCTGTCCTTCATCATCCTCAGCTCTGGGGACAGCCCGCTGCCAGCAGTGGACAACAAAAATAAAAAGGACTTTTATCCTCTAGGTGAAGTTTTTTAAAGGACTCCTAACCTATAGTTAAAACTTGATGTTCAAGGGAGGATTTGTTTCATCCTGGGCTCTGTCTCTCTGTTTCTTCCCTGGCATTTTTTGTTTCAGTCTGGACACATTTACAGCCCAGCAGGAATGCTCTAAGGGGGATGATGTGCAGTGCAAAGCTCAGTAATACCCAGCAGCCCCTTCCTCACTCAGTTTATAAACTCCTGGCCAGCTGCCCTGCCACTCTGGGCACTGCCTCACTTCAATGATGTCTTTACCCTGTTCCAGCTGCTATTTGAGCAAGTTCGCTCCTCTTTTAGGGGAGAGTCCATTGAACTTGATGTACCTCTCTTTAAGGTCTGTATTTCAGTGGTGAGCCTGCTGTGACATTCCTTGATGGTGTCCTAAACTGCCTGGGGCATGAATTGGTAAGGAAATGCCAACCAGTCCTAAAAGATTGTGTGTGTTCCAGCTTGTCCACAGGGCCTGGCTGAGATCCTTCTGCCCCAGGCTTTGCTGCAAAATCCCCCTGGGGACCCCAAAGGACATTGTTAGATACCACACAGGTCTGTACAGCTGCTTCCATCATTCCAAGGCCTTTAATTAATTGCCTGCCATTAATTGGTGACATCAAAACCTGAATTTTTTGCTACACAGGAACAAGATGCCTTGAGAAACTGCACCCCGTGTTCAGACCTGCATACACCCATCAACTATTCAGAAAGGTCAAAAAGTCCTCGACTTTTTAATTCTGGACCTTGGCAGGACCTGAAGTGGATAGAAACCATTCTGTCAAGTGCTGTAGAGCTCTCTTCTCCTCAGGGAACTTGAGAACAAACCACTTGGCACCCAGCTGATCTCTGCTTTCATTTCTGTCCCTGGCAACTCATTGTGCCTCGAGGTTAAATGAGGTATTTGTGTCTCTCGAGTCCATCTGCAGTCTCATCATTTAATTTGGACCATTCTTCCATGCACCTTTGTTGTCTGCATTCTTCATACTTTTGTTATGTGCTGGGTTGGGGTTTTATTCCCTTTTCCCTTCTGGCCCATGGATGGAAGTCTTTGTTTAGAACTACGGTTTGAAAGATTTGGAGTTTGGACAGTATCGTGAGTGTCAGAAGTGCTTCCTCTTGAAAAGAGAGACTTTGTATAGAGAGACCTCAATAACCTTTTATTAGACCAACAGCTGGAAGAAAAGGACAAGTGTTCAGGAGTATGAGCCCCTTTGTACCTCTCCAAAATTCACATTCTCTTTAGAACGCCTTACTTGAAACAGCATTTACACAAAGCCCCCTCACTCTGCTGAGAGACAATTTCATAAAATCACAGAGTTATTTCGTTTGGAGGAGCTCTCAAAGATCATTGAGTCAAACCATCCTCACAGCACTGCCAAGCCCAGGACAAATCCTTGTCCCCAAGTGCCACATCCACAAGGCTTTTGAATCCCTCCAGGGATGGGGATTCCGCTACTGCCCTGGGCAGCTGTGCCAGGGCTGCAGAGTGCTTTTGGGGAAGAAATTTTTCCTGATATCCAACCTGAACCTCCCCTGGCACAGCTTGAGGCTGTTTTCCCTTGTCCTGTTCTTGTTCCGTGAGAGCAGAGCCTGAACCTCACCTTGATAGAACTGGGTCCCCAGGGAAATGGTGGAGCCACCACCCTTGGAACTGTTCAGAAAATGAGATGTGGCACTTCACGATAGGGTTTAATGGTGGGATTCAGTTGAGGGTTGATGATCTTGGAGGTCTTTTCCCACCTTAAGGATTATGTGATCCTGTTCCTGAGAAATTCCTCCTTTATCCAAAGGTCGCTCCATCCACTACCAGAAGGACAACATTTCTTTAAGAGACCCCCTTGGAATCTCAAATAATATTCCCCACTCCAGTCTCTTGGAAAGTGCACTCCAGCCTGATGTTGCTTGTTTTCCTGTTTGCCAAGCACATCTGATTCCCGCGTGGATCTGAAGGAAAACCAGCGCAGGCTGAGTTCACAAAAGCTCTGCAAACCAGAAAAAAAGGCAAATTATTTTCTATATCTCTATCATGGCTTCTCTTATTCATGTCAGCTCTAAATTATGTGGCCATGATCTTTCTAATCTCTCTTTGCATGGGCGTCTTTCCTTGCCCTTAATCATTTCCTTTGCCCTCCCCTAGACCTTTCCCGTGTCTGCATTCTGAGGCAGGGAGGTCGGAGTGGGGAACATTATTCTGAGTGAATGTGTATCATACAGTTCTGTAATTCCATTATTCCATTACGGCATTTTCAGTATTATTCCCTCTTTTTGAATGCAGCCTGGCATTTTTTCCTTGGTTTTCTGGATCAACAGCGCATTTCGAGGTTGCACTGAGCTCTTGGCAAAGGCAGCCAGGATTTGTAAAAACAATGTACAATTTTTGTAGTTTTGGGTTTTACTTTATGTATTTTTTTAATGAAGATTCTCTACTTGGGGCCAAATTTCAAAAAAATGAATTCTCAGAACTAAAATGGGTGGGTCCCTTCCCAATGGTTCTTGTTGAGGTCTCTGCCATGGGATGGGAGAAGTTCAGACACTTTGCAGATTTCCTTCTCTCACTCTGAAAGACTTAGTCTGCTTTAAGATTTTCCAAGGAAATCTAAAGTTGGAGCCACCCTACTTTTCGGCATTCCTTTGACTGCCTGGGGCAAAGAGATTTGGAGGAGGTTTCTATGGGTGATGACTCAGGCAGGTGAGAAGCCAAATGACATTAAAAATCACTATTCTAAACCCAAAATTCTCTCCTGTAATTATTGTCAACATAAACTGAGTCATTCCCATTTTATGGCAGCCTGAGGAAAAACTCTTTCCTCAAGGAAGGGCGTATGGAAGGAGTCATGTAACCAGTGAGAGGTTTGCTTTGTTTAACCTCTAAGGCTGTCTTCTCTTCTTCTCCAGGATAGGAGAGGAAAAATTCAGCTGACATCTTCAGCTTCTCTTCCCTATTATGTGCTGAGAATAAAACAGCTGAGGCTGGATGTGAGAGGGAGCTCAGGGAAAAGAAAATCTGAGCTTCCAAGAACTCCAGGAAGCCCTCTGCCCTCCCAGCCATTCAACCAGTGGTTCTGAGGAGGCACTGAACATTTCAAGAGGCTCTCAGTGAGGTTTTAATGCCCTTAAATGCAAGGAAAGACAGGGATCATGGAACCACTGAATCACTAAGGTTGGAAAAGACCTCCCAGATCATGGAATCCAACCTGTGCCTCATCCCCAGTTTGTCACCCAGACCAGAGCACGGAGTGCCATGTCCAATTATTTCTTGAACACTTCTGGGGATGGGGACTCTACCACCTCCCTGGGTCTGTTTCTATTGCCTGGCCACCCTTTCCATGAAGAATTTCTTCCTGCTGGCCAACCTGAAACTCCCCTGGTGCAGCTTGAGGCCGTTTCTTCTTGTCCTGACAAATGATACTCAACGCCTTCATGGCTCAAACTCAAGGGCCAGCTTTTCAGGCACATGTGAGAGTTTTTGTTTGCTCAGGTCCAGGATTCATCAAGAGTTTGGAGTTCTTATGACCTTAATTTTGTTGTATTTCAGAAGACAGGCACCTACAGCAGGGCTTTGGGTAGATGCAAGAAAACCAAATCCAAATCTCTTCAGCATGAAAGATGCCTTGTGGTTTGTGGTGGGGAGCTGATCAGATCTCCTGCTCCAGCCTCCATGGGAGGGGATTCCCAGTGCTGGCTGTGGAGGTTCAGGGACGTGAGTCAAATCTCACTAGAGCACTGAGAACAGTAAAATTGCCAAGGAAGAAATGCACTCCTGGAATCTCAACATTTCTGAGCTGAGAAGCTAAAGAACTTGAAGGTGCTGGTGTGCAGAACAGATCTGGTTTGGTGACATGGGCAGGAGGGCACCCCAGTGGAACTGGCTGCCTCCTTCCAGGTCCTGCCCAGGCTGTTGGGGAGCGTTTTGTTCATCCCAAGTCCTGCTGCTTCAAAGGCTGAGCATCTGAACAGGCAATGACTTTGTCTCCTGGGTCTAACGATCAAGAGACTCAACATTCAATTAGGCAGAGCTCCCAGGAGTGTCTGACCAGTCTGCAATGCTATAGGAGGAGTCCTTAGGACCTTAGATCAGACCATCAGCACGACCAATTAATGCTAACGCTACTGGCCTTGTTAATTGTGATGGAGCTCCCCAAGGGGACCAGGACTAAATGAGCAATACATATCAAAGAGGAACTGAAAAGCCATTATGTATTATTGTCTCTTTGTTTGATTTGAGGAGGATGTGATGAACTAGGTACTAATTACATTAAAAAACACTGTATTCTAAACCAATCTCTCCTCTAATTAATGTCAACATAAACTGAGTCATTCCCGTTTTATAGCAGAGGAAGCCGTTCAGTTACCGTGGGTAACGCACACAGGGCAGCTCCGGGATGAGCACTGTTGACATGTTTTGGCCAGGGAGAAGGAAATTTCCAGTCCCAAAGCTCTGAACAGAGGTGCAGGTGAGATCAGGGTCCCTCAGCAGCATTCCATGGAGTCCCACGTCATCCCACACTGTCCCTGTGCCCACAGACGATCCTGTGTACGCCCGTCGCACAAAGCAATTTTTCCTCTGCACCAGGAATGTTCCCCTTTCCACTTAAATGGCTTTTTTTTTCTCTGATTCATTTTTACTTTATTTTATTTTATTTTTTTATTTATTTCCCTTCTGTATCCTTTTCAATCTGGAAAGTGACTTGGCCTCTCTTCCCCCCATCTATTTTCCTCCTGCCACTATTCAGTTTAGGCATGAAACACAGAACTAGATTGAAAGCATTCAATGGCCATTCAATCGGAGAAGAAAAGAGCCCCTCAGAGCTTTATTAGATATGAAGATCCACAATAAAAATCAATTTCTGCCTCTTTATGCAGTTTAAATGACAAAGCACCCACCCATTCTGCAGCCTTTGTGCCCAGGAAATGTAATTCAGTGCCGGAGCCGGGCCCAGAACAGCCCGGACTCGCTGACCTGCGCCGGCAGATTCCGATATGATACAGCCCTTCCAGATAATGACAGCCACTTCATCTCCCCGCAGGAAAGAGAAACTTATCTGATATCTTGGAGGGTTAAAAGGCTATGTGGGCAGCATTTTTAATAGCACTCTAAATCAGCATCTTAAAAATACCTCTGCTTTTTTTTTCCAGCACCCTGTTCCCCACTTTTTCCCACTCATTCGTTGGGAACTCCAGCTGAGATCTTTGGGAAGAGTCCTTCCTGGATGCCTGGCTGGAAGTGAGCGCATTAAAGTGCAGACTTGACTGCCAACATTCCCTCCATTGATGCGACATGCAGGAATTCGATTAGGGAGCATCTGTGGCTCCTGGGATGAGTGAGGGCTGTGCAGTGCTGTGGGGCAGAGACCTCAGATCCCACAGCTGGGCTGTTCTGGGCAGGGAATGAGCAGCATCTGGGCTGTCAATCTGTGTTGGGAGGGAGTTAGGTTGGAAATCAGGGAAGGGTTCTTCTCTCAGAGGGTGCTGGGGCACTGAACAAGCTCCCCAGGGAATGGGCACTGTCCCAAGGCTGCCAGAGCTCCAGGACCATTTGGACAATGCTCCCAGGCACAGGGTGGGATTGTTGGGGTGTCTGGAGTTTGATCCTTGTGTGTCCCTTCCAACTTGGGATACTCCACAATCCCATCGTCATTCCCATGGCTTTCCTTAAATCACTATTGCAATAGTTTTTCCTTGTGGCAAAGGCTACTTTTTGTTTGAATTCCAGTAAAACTTTGGCCTAAGTTGTGTCTAAAAGCAATGAGTTCCTTGGAAAAAAAAGGAATGTGCAAGTGCTTTTTGAATTATTTTTGTTCATTTTCATCCCCATATATTCTGGAAAAAGTTCAGCAGAACTGTTGAATCAAAGTTCTCTCTTGTCTATATTCTATGGGATGGAATATATTTGATGTATGTTCATAAAAACATATATATTCTATGTACTATATAAATTAATATAGTCTTTATGTTCTGTGCCATATATATATAATAACTATAGTATCGATTTACTTACACAGAATTTTTATACCAACAATCCTGTTGGGTCCAACACTCACAGGCTTTGAAAGTCACACTAATTTTATCAAAAATTAAAGTAGGGGATGAAAACACAGAAGGAAAATGAAGTTATGACAATCCCATAAGGTCCTGCTTGTTCACTTGAAGAAGGAAACCCTTCTACTCTATGTCCCAAACCCCCTTTTTTCCCCATGTTTTAAGAATTCCCATGTAGATAACACAACTGAGTGATGTCACAGTGGAAACGAAAAGCTTTGATCTGTCTCAGATGAGTCCGAATCCTTCAGTGATTGACTTCAAAACTTTGTTTTTGTTTGTTTGTTTGGAGGAGGAGTTCTGGATGCCGGAGTGAATCCGTGTCCTCCATCGCTCACGTCTTTCAGCATCTCTGGCCAAAACTCCTCCCTGTGTAGCACAGAGTATTTGGAGTGAATTGTAATTCTGGTTATTCCCTCTTGGCCTTGTGGCAGCTTTATCTTAATGAAGATGTGCTGTGTGCCTTTTCCAAAGCTGCTGGGCTGCCCCGGGATAACAGTTTAAAGTAGGAGGAATGAGTTCAGTGGAATCTGTGTTTTTCACAGCTATAATTTTATTTTTAAAGTGTTTCAATGTGTTTACAAAAATAACTCGGAGACTTTGTCTCCCTGGAAGTGCATCTGTGTGTGTCCCCCTGGGAAGCACTGCCTTTCCAGCCAGTGGAAACCTGCTGGGAACCATTGCTTGGTCCTGTGCCTGGAGCACCCAGAGCCTGTGACCCCTGAGGAAATGTTTTGTGAGAAAGGTAAGGCTGTGAAACCACTGTGTCCCCAAAAGCAGATCCCTCAGACAGACTAGGACACAAACCATCCATGTCAGACAGATGCAATTTCTGGATGAAGGCTGGGGGCTTCCCAGAGGTTGGTGGCAGTTCCCTGGCTCATGATGGAGAGACATCACCAATCCTGATGGGAGTACATCCCTTTCCTTTTCAGAATATCCTGAGACCTTCTCAGGTCCCTCCAACAAAAGGCCTGCATGTCCTAATGTGAAGTGGCTCATCCCAACCAGGTGAATTACTGTGGAATTGGCTCTGCTGGGTGTACAGTCCTTGTCTACCCAGGGATGCCAATAAGCTGGGCATTGACATCTCCTGCACACAGCATGGAAGAGGAGAGACATGTTATAAAGGGTTTTCCATTTAGAGGAGGACCTGGAAATCCCAGTGCTGTGACCAAGTCATTTAGTGATTCTTATCTCTGCAGATGTTATCTCCTGGAGCTCTCCCTGCAGCACTCTGGCAACCCAAAGCATCCGTGCTGAGAAATTGTGAAATAAGTAAAAAAGGAGGACAAACCCACTGCTGATTTCTGAACTGGGGAAACTCCCAATTCTCCCAGTTAGGTGTGGGAAAACTCCCAAATCTCCTTGTAAGGGATAGACGGGGTCCTCATGAACCATGGCTGGCTAAGGGAAACATGTCCCACACATGGGGCAGAAAGAGCTTAGCCTGGTTTCTCCCATAAAAGGGAAACTGAGGAAATTCAGGAAATATATTGGGGAAATATATTGGGGCATTAGAAGTGAGGGAGAGGAAGGGGTTGCTCCCAGCAAAGGGCAGTGTTGGCAACCAAGCAAGTGAGATAAAACAGCCACGAGTAAATCAAGGTAGGAAATCAGTGACCATGAGATCCCCACTCTGGAAAAGCCTCCTAAAAAGGCTGGAAACTTATGGAAGGGAAAAAAAAGTTCTGGAAATAGAGATTATTACAGGGATATAATGAAGAGATGGCTTAGTTGATGGAAAGGGTTACTTTTAACCCCACATTCCTGTGTCACAAGGGCCAAGTAAAATAAAATTTAAAAAGACCCTTTTTTTTGCATATGTATATATATAATATAATATAATATAATATAATATAATATAATATAATATAATAATTATATTTTATTATATTACATTATATTATATGCATAAATATTACATGTGCGTATACATATATATACATATTATATACACGTGTACATATAATACATATTTTATGTATATATATTTATATCTGTATTTATATAATGTACACTTAGAGTGTTCCTGCAGATGGATTATCATCAGTATAATGAAGGTCAAAGCCATCACACACTCCCACCCCTGGAATGTTACAGTGACAGAAAGCTGGCAGCGAGGTTGAATATGGTCCCATTTTTTTTTCAGCAGACTTTTCACATATTTATCATCTGTCACCAGTTCAAAACCTGCCGGGAGCCCATGGCAATAGACAAAAACAGACCTGTGGGTAAATGGTGTGGTTGGGAACGATCATGGGTGCAGCTACATCTGGATTTGGCAGAGCCAGGGATCTGGTGCAGCAATGGAAATATTTTCCAGTCGCACCTTGCTCACAAAAGCCATGGGACTGCAAGGAAAGGCTGGGAGCAGTTTGCCTGCTCTCCTCCATGGGTTGAGCCGTCTGTAAACTCTCCTTGCTGCTGCCAAAGAGAGAATCCCAGAGCCATGTCTCAGCATTCCCAACCTGTGGAGTCATGGGCAAGGCTGGACGCCAGGAGTGGCAGGTGCCAGGGAAAAGATTTGCCTAAAAGCAACACAGCTTTGCAGGCAGAAGAACACCACAACCCACCCAAAGAGGTGAAGCAGCTTGGGGCATTGGCACATAAATTGATGCCAAAAGATAAACTGCGGGACAATAAGGAAAATAACACAGGATGGCAACTGTCTACACATGGCATCAAGCAAAGGGCCAGACACAGTGAGAATAAATTCACCAGGCTCCTAAAAGAGTAAGAGCACGGTGGCAAAGGCTTGGAAGTAAGGGAATATTCACTTGATGAAGAAGAGGGCAAGCTGCTTCACCTCCTTGACCCTCAAGTCACCAAGTGCTAATAAGTCACAGTGCAAAGCTGACAGCAGCAGTGAAGCTGCAGTTTATTGACAGTGTCATTAACAGCCCACAAGTGTTTGGTCTGGGGGTCACAGGCTGACCCTGTGCTTAGACACATGATCCAGTGACTGTCAGGAATGTCAGGAACATCCCAGCATCCTGGTGACCTCTTCTCTCTGTGACCAGGGACAGGACCCCAGGGAATGGCTGGAGCTGTGTCAGGGGGGTTTAGGTTGGAGATCAGGGAAAGGTTCTTCCCCAGAGGATGCTGGGCACTGCCCAGGCTCCCCAGGGAATGGGCACAGCCCCAAGGCTGCCAGAGCTCCAGGAGAGTTTGGACAATGCTCTGAGGGATGCCCAGGGTGGGATTGTTGGGGTGTCTGTGCAGGGTCAGGTTGGACTGGGTGATCCTTGGATCTCTTCCAGCTGGGATATTCTGTGCTCCTGTGATCCTCCATCAGGGTGCTCCTGTATTTATCTCATAATGTGCATGTCTGATCTCCAGGAGAAGCAGGATTCCTGGTACTCATAACCAGAGAGATCTGGACAGTCTGATCTCCAGGAGAAGCAGGATTCCTGGTACTCATAACCAGAGAGATCTGGACAAATCCCTTCTGCTCTTTGTGTGGGACCAACCCCCCCTAATATAAGAACAAATAGCACAGACTGATGGTGGCACTTCCAAAGTTGTTTCAGATCCAGCCACACGCTACTGAGCAAAAGTGAAAGCACAGCAGGGTATTCACCTGATGAAGGGCAGATCTTTTTCTCAGTGCTAGCCTCGAGGCTTTGTTTGGTGAAGAGGCCATGCTGGAAGGCAGCCAGGTCTGGTTCAACCAAACCCACTGTTCAGAAATACCCTGAGCGAATTCTCCTTCCTTCTCTTGCTGCCTCATGTCCCAGGAGCTGCCTTGTCTCTGTTGGCTCCTGGTCCTATTCCTCCCAAACCCTCCAGGCTTGAGCCCAGAAATCCCATCCATCGTATGACAGGCTCAATCCATGCTGGCTCCGTGCCCCTGGCCCCATCCCAGGCCCAGTCATCTGGCAGAGGATCCCTGTAGACAACGGTGACTCAGCCTTAAATAAACCAGAAAAAGGCAGAGGTAGTGAGTGACAGAGCAACAGGAATGACAGGGAAACATCAGGATAGACTCCAAGCCCCAGAGGGGGGTCTTAAGGAACATCAGGTTTATGACTTGAGCTGCGTGTGGTGTTTTTGCAGGAAGCAGAAGGGCTGGATGGTTCTTTAGGAGCATGGAAGGAGATGCAGAAAATCTTAGGGCACATGGGAAATCAGAGAATCATGGAATGGTCTGGGTCGAAAGGTACATTAAAATCATGCAGTCCCAGCCCTGCCATGGGCAGGGACTCCTTCCACTATCCCAGGTTGCTCCAACCTGCCCTTGGACACTTCCAGGGATCCAGGGGCAGCCACAGCTGCTCTGGACACCCTGTGCCAGGGCCTCACCACCCTCACAGGGAAGGATTTCTTCCCAATATCCCATCTAACCTTGCCCTGTGGCAGTGGGAAGCCATTTCCCCTTGGCTGGCACTCCAGGCCCTCTCTCTCCATGTTTCCTGTTGACTCCTTCAGGCCACAATTAGATCAATCAGAAGCCTTCTCTCCTCCAGGTGAACAGTCCCAGCTGTGCCAGCCTTTCCTCCCAGCAGAGCTGCTCCATCCCTCTGCTCACCCTGGTGCCTCCTCTGGGCTCTCTCCAGCAGCTCCAGCTCCTTCCTGTGCTGGGCCCAGGGCTGGGGCAGCTCTGCAGGTGGGGTCTCACCTGAGCAGGGCAGAGGGCACAATCCCAACCCCTTTGCTGCTGCCCACCCTGGGATCAGCCCAGCACAGGGGGGTCCTGGCATGGGGCATGGCCAGCCCTCACCACCTGCAGCCCCAAGGCCTTCTCCAGGGGCTGCTCTTCATCAATCCAGTGTGACCTTCTCACATCATTTCCTTCAGCTTGTTTATCAAAGATTGCAGTTTTCCCTCAGCTTTTGGAGCTCATCCTTAGCCGGGCAGGTATTTTTGTGCAGATGTTTCAAAGAATATTAGATTAAAATGAGCAGGATGCTTGTGCTATTGTGCTGGAAATTGGTTGAGCCTGGTCCTCATCTGGTGTCCTTGCTGCGCAGTCCAGGAGCAGGTCAAGAGCTGGCCCATCATTACTGGTGACGTCTATTGCAGATCCTGATCCCAAAACACAATGGAGTAGTCTTTACTTTTTCTTTTCAATGTGAGCAGTGCCTGTGATTTGAGAAAATTTATAAAAACAACTGCTAGAACAAATCTATTCTTCCTCCTGGGGTTTTACCTTTAACATGGAAGGGTCTAAAAATGATAAGAATTGTTTGATAAAAATAAAAAGGAACAAGAAAGAAGCAATGAATCAGTTTCAAACAGGAATATCTGCCTGTCTAGAACAGAAGAAATTTAAAGATTAATGGATCTTAGGAGCAGATCTCCCTGGCAGGCTGACTGCAGAGATGGGGAACCCGAAACATATACAAAGGGATTAAAGCAAATGCAGAGAAAATGCTGTTGACTTAATTATTCTCAAATGGAAAAAACCCTTTGAACTGGGCAAGAGCAGAATTAGGCTGGCTGAGGTGTGTGAAGGGAGCAGCACCTCATACTGTTTGTCCACCCATCTCCCAATCAAGATCTTTCTGATCTTTCCTGATTCTGTGGGTCCAAACCAAACAACCCGTTGGGGTTTTATTTTGTTGTGCTGGTTTGGGCTGGGGTAGAGCTAATTTCCTTCAGAGTAGCTGGGATGGGGCTGTGTTTGTTATGCTCACTGTGGAAAGCTGGGGGCAAAAGCAGGAAGGGAGGGCATTGGGAGTGATGAGTTTGTTGCTGGTTATTGTTGGCCAAAATACCTTTTTCTTACAGAAACGTGTGAGTTGGGTTCTGCTTTTCCAAGAGCTATACCAGATATCTTCTTAATGTGGTCTGTGTTTGAAACAAACCAGTAGGAAGAGGGTGAATTCAGGTAAATGATGATGGTGTTGGGTCATTTATGGTGTTCATGCATGTGCACAACTCCTGACGCTGCTCCAATGGGATTTCTGGGTCCAGGTTTTGCCCAGAGCCCATGGGGTGTGGGATCAGGAAAGGGGGAAGGCTGTAGATCTTGGAAAGAAATATGCAGGAATTCCCAAGGACTTTCCATGGGTCTGATGAGCAAGGCAGAGCTGCCCAAACCTGGTTCAAGGGTGGAGTCCAGCAGAGATGGGGACAATGTCAGCCAGATTTTTGGCTGCCACAAGTCCAGCAGGGCTCCATTGGCCTGGATTTGTACAGGAGAGGAGCTGGATAACAGCAGAATGGCTTTGCTTATGCTTTCAAAGACCTGTCAGATGAAAATGGGAGTTTGAATGCACCATTCTCCAGGTCTGAGGTGTTTTTTCCCCAGGTTTGGGTTAGCCCTAATTGCAGGCTGAAGCATGCCCAAAATTGGCTTCTGAGCTACCACATGGAGACACCTCCAGTCCTGTCCTGGGCTGAATCCAGACCTCTGCACCCCATCCTGGGACATGCAGATTTCCATGTGCTCTTCCTCCTGTAAATGAGTTTTCTAATACCCTCATCTCCCCTCCCCAGGGAAGGAGAAGTGGGGAAGGGTTTATTTATTTAGACCACTTTACTGCCTGATCAGAATTACCCGTCTGAGAGGGGGATTTGAATGGCACCTTATCTGAGGTCTTTCTCCTTCTATTTAATGCTTGAAATCAGAGGCTTTGCCGCATTTCTTTATTTTTTTTTTAATTACAATGGAAAAATAAAAGGATTGAACAGGAAAGTTAAAATAAAATTAAACAAAAAAAACTTTAAAAGTACAATGTGAATGAAAAATGATGGTTTTACTCTTTGCCTTAAAGTAAAATAGCCTTTATCTTTTTTCCCCCCTTACAACAGCCTCCTCTACCTAGATAATGCATTTGGTTAGATTTATTTGCTCAGCCCAGAAAACTTGACACTAAGGGGATTATTTAGTTTTAGATTCGCTGTAGTCCATAGTAATAGCCAACAGGGAAAGGAATGAAGCAGCGATATTAGCAGGGAGATGGGAGGGGAGGGTGGACGGGGGAGGGGGTGGCAGGGACTGCAGCTAAGCAAAACTGCTTGCATAAACACCATTAAGAAGATTTAGACATTGCTTTTCTTATCATCAGCACTCCTGGAAGAAATAAAAAAAAAAAAAAAAAAAAGAGAGAGAGAGGGAGAGAGAGAGAGAAAGGAGAAAGGAAAAGGGACAGGCCCTGACTTGCTGTGCATGCGTTTCCATCAAGGTTCAATAGAAAAATAAAACCAGCCCAGGGTCCATGTGTAGCAATTCTGCCGACCTCTCCAAGTTACCCCATCACGCTCCAAAGGAGACATTTGTTCCACGTGTTAAGAGGAGGAAGGAGCAAGTCCAAAGAGGAGGAAACACGCAGTTTGCCTGCAAAGACTTGGTCAATTTTATCCATATCCATGAGACACATTTATTTTTCTGTAAAGCGCTTGCATTTTCTTTGTGCACTTCCAAGGAGTGGAGTGTGTGCAGCAGAAGAGGAGGGAGAGGCTCCTGTGAGCTAGAAACCAAACTTCTACTCGCAGAGCACTTGGCAGCCCAACTTTTGGAAATGTGTCCCATATTCACCAGCCACTGACTCTGTGAAGGGACAGGGCCAGGAGCAGCTGAGCACAGGCAGGAGAAGGCTCTGGGGATGTTTCTGGTCAGCAGAATCATGGATTCATGGAATGGTTTGGGTTGGAAGTGACATCAAAGATTATCTAGTGCAACCCCTGCCATGGGCAGGGACTCGTTCCGCTGTCCCAGGTTGCCCCAAGCCCTGTCCAAGCTGGCCTTGAACATTTCCAGAGATCCAGGGGCAGCCACAGCTCCTCTGTGCCAGAGTCTCATCACCCTCACAGAGAAGAATTCCTTCCCAATATCCCATCTAACCCTACGGCAGTGGGAAGCCATTCCCACTTGGCCTGGAAATTTCCCCCTTGGAAATATTCTCTCTCCATCTTTTGTGTTCCTTCTTTCAGATACTGGAAGGCCACAATTAGGTCAATCTTGAATGCTGAACAGTCCCAGCTGTGCCAGCCTCTCCTCCCAGCAGAGCTGCTCCATCCCTCTGCTCACCCTGCTGCCTCCTCTGGGCTCTCTCCAGCAGCTCCAGCTCCTTCCTGTGCTGGGCCCCAGGGCTTGGAAAGAAATATGTAGCAATTCCCAAGGACTAGAAGGACATCCCATGGGTCTGGATCAAGCCACAGAGCAGAAAATGTCCCTCTAGGACACAGGTTTCCCCCCCAGGCACTTCTTCCAGCATGGCACACATCCAGCCAGGGAAGGAGGGATGTCCAACTGCCCGTCTTGGCTTGGAGCAGGAGCTGGAACTGCTTTTCTCTGGTGCCACCATGGCTGATTGTGACAACCCCTATGCCTGCCAGATGCCTCCACACAGAATTATAAAACCATGGAATCATTAAGGTAGGAAGAGACTCCAAGGTCAACAAGTCCAACCATCAAAGAGTCCAACACATCTCAGAAGAGCAGGCACTAAATTAAAGTTTATTCAGTGGGCAGGGTGAGGGGGCACAGGAACAGTTGCTCCACACCCTGGTCTGGTGTTGAGGGCCCTATGAGGACACCAAGGTCCATGTGTGAGCATGGTGTGTCCTGGGGGTGGGAGAGCCTGGTCACTCAAGGTTCTTCCCATCCCTGCTCCTGTTGGAAGGAGCCACAAGCACTCAGCTGCCTCTTCCACCCTGGTGTAATTCCTGTGTGAAGTGCAACGGCCAAAGCACCGGAGTCAGCAGATCCCAGCTGCTGAGGCATCCACAGGAAGGGACTGCAGATGCTATTTTTGAAGTTTCAATGCTCTGAATTTTAAACAAAACATGCAGCAGCACTGTGGAAGAGACAGAAACCTTCCTGCTCCAGAGCATGAAAATCTTCCTGTCAATGGACATTAGGAGTAAAAGTGTCCTTGGGGGCTTTTGGATTTTTGCAGCTGCCAAGGAGACTTTCTGTCATAGAATCATGGGATCCCAGCATAGTTTGGGTGGGAAGGAACCTTAAACCTCACCCAGTTCCATCCTCTGCCATGGACAGGGACACCTTCCATGATCCCAGGTTGCTCCATGCCCCATCCAACCTGGCCTTGAACACTTCCAAGGATTGGGCATCTTCTTGCCTTTTACTCTCTGGAAACTGCTTTAATCAGTGGGGGCAGGTCAACTGAATTAACTCTTATATTTAAAGTTACGAGGTGACTTCTCCACTGTTTATCCAGCTATCTCTCACCATGATAAGTATATTATTTGATAATCAGCTTGTGCCTCCCTGCTTTTACTTTGCTTCCAAAGGGAGCTTGTAAAGCAGGGAGAACTGGGGAGGAGAGTGTGGAGTTATTTTGGGACTTGTGATCATCATGGAAGGGATGGAATTGTTTAAACCCAGAGGAAAACACAATTCATTAATCCTTTAACTTTAGGATATAACATCTTTCCCTGTTGATAATGCTCTTGGGAACTTAACAGCTCTTGGATCAAAGCAAAGGGAACATCTCCATCACTGAATTTCTAATATTCCTGCTATTCCACCCATCACACTCAGTGTCCTTGGCCCTTCCAGATGTAGAGAAAATTCTGTGTCCTAAAGCTGGTTCCTGGCTGGGTAAGGAGAGAAAATCTGGTCCAGCTCACCTCCATCTGGTGGTGCCAGCCACATCTTGGAGCAGAGGCATTCAGACCTGCTCTGATGAAGTCCTGTGCCTTGCCAGGGTTCACAGAAAGAAAGAGAAAAGCAGGAGAGGGTCCAGGTGCCCAGATGATGCTTCTGACTACCACAGGCTGAGCCTTAAGGAGCAAGTGCAGTCTCAGTCCACTGGTGTCCTCCCTTTACAAGGAGGGACAAGAGCTTCAACATTTCTTAGGAAATGCCTGAATCACTCTTCTTTATTTTATTTTTTTTCCTAGAAGCATCACTTCCATCTTGCCTGGCTTGAGCTTCAGCCAGCTGCCTTTCATGCTGGAGCTTATCTCTGGCAGGCACAGACACTGTGTGGCAGGGCCTGTTGTGTCTGCTGAGGAGATGCAAAGCTGGGCCCAGCAGCTGACCCAGAACACGAGAGCCCCTGGTCTTTGTTATCTCCTTCCAGCACCCAAGTTCTGTGCTCTGCTCCAAGATTAGCTGCTCTCTCCCAAGGAGCCATTGTGCCTGTGGGGAATGGGTGATTTCCTTTTCCCAGAGCAGCTGTTTTCCATCCCCAGACAGTGTTGCTCCATTTCAAGTGAATTTTCTGTGTCTTCTGTGGAGCCTTCAGAGAAGCCCGTCCCCGAGCAGTTGATGTATTCAGCTCCTTTCCACCATGACTAAAGCTTTCTGCATCTGCAGCCTGAACTTCTCTCCCTCGCCGTCAAGAGCTGTGCCTGTTCACAATTTTGTGGTGGCAAACTTGTTATCTCCTACCACAGAGGAGAATACAAAAACTCCCAAAAACCTTGTGGTCCCACTCCCTCAGAGCTGTCATCCCCCTCACACAGGCTTTTGACTGCAGCCCTGGGATGCGGCAGGGATTTAATGGATGCCACTGCAGCAGATCCCAGGGTGGCCACACAAGAACACTTAAATTAGTAAGATTTTTGAGTGTTATATGAAAGTCCTGCTGGAGAGATGGGAACAACTCATGTTCTGGTGGTTACCAGGAGGGGAAGACACTGGAGGAGTAAAATCTGGCCTGCCATGTGATTGGGATGTCGTGGTGGTTCAGAGCAGGGCACTGCAGCAGCAGCCCCATCCTGGCTCATGTGGCAGGACACAAAAGGATGGGGCATCCTCCTGGAAGGTGACAAAAACTATAGGAGAAGAAAGATAAATCTGCCCCAATCCACAGCCTACATGGAATGAGGCTGAAACTGTCCTGTGGACCTTTTTTTGCTGTGTTCTAGACAACAAACCTGTGTCTTTAGGGTGAGTGGGACCCCATCAGGACTCCCTGTGTGTGTGTTCTCCAAATGTGGGGCAAGAGACCAAGTGCACCTGACTATGGGAGGCTGCTTCTCTCTTCAAAATGAGGAGCAATCTGGGTTTTCACACACAGTTTTAGTTCCCAAGCTGCACAAGAGCTGAGCTGGCTGTAGAGTTCAATTCTTGTTCTCTGTTTTAGATGGAGCACCTCCAAGTGGGACTGCAATCCCTCCAGTCCTTGGGCTCTCTCTGTGTAAGGTGGGCTGGTCTTATCAGTTTAATAGGGTTTTTTTGTGTCAGGGCAGAACTTGTGGCAAGGGCCACACCAGAGCTCCTGTGGGTGCCTCCCTGCCTGATTTGCTCTCAGCTGCAGAGCAGCAGCTGGTGGGGAATTAATTGTGTGGCATACATTTACAAGTTAATTGCAGTTTCACTGGAAGGTGGGAAACCTGTGTTTGATAAATGTGAGGAGGAGGCACTGGAAGGTGCTTTCATTGCCTGGCTCCAGCTCTGGGGTTCTTGTCTCACTGCTGTTATCCCTGTCTGCTACACAGCAGGTCAGGGTCCCGTGGTGCTGAGTGAACACAGAGCAAGAGGAGCTGCTGCCTCAGCAGCAAGGGAACAGTGCTCAGCTCTCTCAAGCAGATTTGCTTGTTCCTGCATGATTCCAGCCCTAGTTTTGTTGTTTTTTTTTTTTGTTTGTTTGTTAGGTTTTTTTTTTGGGGAGGCTTTCTTGGTAGATTCCATAAGCAGATGTTTCAGCCAGGCTTGAAGCACCCTTGGTAATGAGAGAGGAAATACTCAGCTGGTCTAATTTTCCTCTGAGGAATTGCCTTTTCTTCAAAGGTCTCTGCTTGCTGTTCCACAATTACCTGCCTCTCTTTTTCCTCAGTGAGTGGCCTCAGTTGTGTTTTTCTTGATGGGCCTCACTGTGCAGGCTCACAGATGTGATGGGGAATGAATGAGTTGAAAGCAGAAGATGTCAAGCAATGGGTAAATGACGAGGAGAAGGAATTTAATACTCGGAATCACAGGAAATGAAAGGCAGCCCTGTTCATCTGCAAACAACAAATAACTTGCACTCCTGTAAGCAGTTTGTCTTCTATTCCAGTTCACACCTGCAGCAGGGGCAAGAAGGGAAAGTACTAAACCCCATTATCCTCAGAGTAAGAGATCAGAGGGAGGCAGAAATGAGACAATTTCCATATAGACGAAGCAGCAGAACACAATTTTGGCGTGCTTTGACCATCTGCAAGGTGCTTCAGAGCTCTGAGGAACGCTGTGAGAGCTGTCAGCTGGGCAGCTGAATGCAGAACTGAGTCAGCCAAGAAAAGGTGTGAACAAAGCCATGGGGAGCAGCATCAAAGGAGGAAGAAACACCCCTTGCTGGACAGACACTGCTTTCAATGCAGTGTGCTCCTGGAATTTCAGCAAGGAGAAGGAATTTGGTGTCAGGATCTATAGCTTATCAGAGTGAACCTGAGAAAAGTTCCAAAGTCTCTTTTCCCAGCCTGGTGCTTGAAGAAGGAGTCAGGGCTCTTCATTTCTCGCTCTCAAGGTTGTTTATTTTTTCTTATCTATAAAATTATTTCTCCTGCCCTGCCAAGGTCCATCCAGCAGGACAGTTCCAGGCACTCTGCCTGCCCCCAGGGCGGTGTTATGTCTTTATACTAAAAACTACATGTACAATATTTACAATTACTTTCCAATACCTATCACCTATGTTAGACAGTGAGCTTCTACTCTAAACCAATCTGTAAGTGCCAACATCACAGCAGAAGATGGAGGCCAAGAAGAAAAAGGAGAAAGGCTGGACATGCCCAGTTCCGTCCATCTAACCTCCTGAACCCCCATTATAGAAACCACAAAATCTACTTTTCCACCCTGTGATAACTCCACTATTATTCTGCCTAAACTGTTGTGGCTTGCTAATCCTCATATAAGGTTGGTAATTTGCTCCACGGGTCATAATCAAACCCACAGGTGTTTCGGGCTCTGTGCCAGGGTCTCTGAGCCCCCTGGCAGGGGTCTTGGCCATCCTGGACAGCCAGAGGGATGTCCTGGGTCCTGACAATTTGGGAGCCCTGTGGAGGGGCCAGGCTCCACATGGTGGTCCCTGGGCTCTCATAGGGTTCAAGGCCTTCAGGAAGACCTGGCTGCAGGTGCCTGGCTTTGTTCAGATAATCTGAGTAGCCTTAAACTGTGCTGAGCTCCCTGATCCTGACCCAGCCATCCTGGCTTGGGCTTTGCTTCCCATCTATCCTGGCTTTTTGAGCCTGTGCTCATCCTTACACGCACAGGAGATCCACGGGATGCAAAAAGTTGTGAACATGTGAAACTGAGCATCTGCCTCCCATCTAAGACCATTCTCTGGTGGGATCAGGGCTGTGATTCCCAGGCTGGATGGGGCTTGGAGCAGTCTGGGATAGTGGAAGGTGTCCCTGCCATGGCAGGGGAGTGGCAACTGGATGATCCTTAAGGTCTTTTCCAACCCATTGGAATGGGGAAAATTACCAAATTATCAGCTCAGAAATATAAAATATGAAATGCCAAACTATTTAATGATTTTATGTTTCTGAGCTGATAATTTGGTAACAACAGGAAGAGAAGTGCCACAAAAAACAGATAGGTTCTGATGTATTGTTTTGCTCAAGTATCTCTTTTATTTATGTACTTGTGAAGGACAGAAGCACATGGAGGAGCACCAATTTATGTTTTGGCTTTTAATCTGTGCTTTCATGGATTTTATGGGTTTTGACTGGACAAATGGTCTTTCCAGAGCACCTGAGTTATTCACATGAGACCACCAGGGTCTGTAAATGGGTGCTGTGTTGGCCATGCTCAGCTTAGTGGTTGGCACTAAATGGTATTTCATGGAATAAAAAACTGAAAGGTGGAGAGGAAGAACTCTCTTAAGGATGCTCCTCTTGGGATGAAGAGGCATTTCAACATTTCAACTGCCTCTTCAGCTCAAGAGGTGTTTCAGCTGCCAGCATTTCCACCATCACATGGTGCCAAGAGCTCCCATCTCCCATGGCCCAAGGGTGGTGCCAGGGCACAGGGAGGTGAGGGACATCTGCCTGCTCATGGCTGTGGGTGTGAACACAGCAGCAGACTGCAGTTCCACCCACTCGGCACCTCTGAACAAGCTTTAAAAAGGGATTTTTCTTCCACAGCTCTGAACCTGCAAACCTTCAACACAACCAGAGTCCTGCCCAGCTCTGTGGTGGGAAGAAGCACCTTTTTTTCTTTTCTTTTTCTTTGTTTTTTTTTTTGGTTTTTTTTGTTTTTTGTTTTTTTTTGGTTTTTTGTGAAGAACCAGCTATTTTGGTTTCCTTTCAATTCTTTTGATGCCCCCCTGAGGGTTTTTACTGGAAGAGGTGCATCTGATTTTGCACTGTTGAGTTGAACGTCCTTCAGCCACACCTTCCATCCTGGGAGCCACCCAGATGTGCTGCTGCTCTGCCAGAGGAGCTGGGAATGCTGATGTTACAGAGGCATCACGAGATAATTCCTCAAATATATTTTTAATGATAAGGAGCAGTCGCTGCCATATTCTCCATCTGTTACCTTGGGCAAAACATTTAAACCTCCTGCACCCCAGCTCTTCTTCTGTGAAGCAGGGTAATCACTCTGCTCTCATCGTGGCTATTTCATGCCTGGGGGGACAATAGTCTTTTGCTATTTCTATGCAGAGTGCCTTCCACCACAATTATTGGCATGGAGACAACAGAGTAAGACAGAGCTGGGCTCTGTGGGAATTTCAGGGTTTTCCCTTGGGGGTCCTGCCTTTTGAGCAGCCCCCTCTTAATCCACCTGAGTCAGGTAAGGGCTCTCTGCAAGATTGTATTTCCTAAAATTGCCTTAGCAATGGTAAAGCAAAAAAAAGGGGGGGGGAAACCTGCAACAAGGCCCCCTTTGCTATTTTGCAGCAATGGTTTTAATATTCCCAGCTATTGTTCCAGATCTGACAAAAATATAAAGTTTAAAGGCGAAAGGGGTGGGCAGAGGGGGCAGAGGAATCAAAGCAGACCATTAGGCTGAATGGTTATCAGGGCGCTTTGCTCCAGGCAAAGAGTTAATCCAGACCTGGGAGAGAGCACTGGTAGTTAAAGCCCTTTAATGGCCTAAGTCCTATGATAATTAGTCCTGCCCTGGAGGTAGCTAAGTGAGCTACTCCAGCCTGAAATGGAGCTCATCCACTGCTGAGGCCATAATCCTCTGTGCACAATGAAAGCTGAACTAATTCACTGAGTAAACACTTTCTCAGTTACTTACACGCTGTCTTCTTTCAGCCTGACACCAAATAGATTCACTTCCAAGAGCTGCAAAGAAAATCAACTTTTTTCCCCCTCTCTCTCTCTTTTTTTTTTTTTTTGAAATAAAGCAACTGATCTTAGTTGAAGTGCATTTGGATTTAGTATCCAGGGTATAACCTGGGCAGATATCATCTCCTTTCCCCTGGCATCACACAGCAGCCCTTTTATTTTAGCTCATTCCAATGGCAGGGAGCAGAAAGGCATTCCCCAGCTGTTACCTGTTCCTTTCTCCTGCCATATCCCTGGAAAGCCACACGCTGGAGAAGAGCAGGAGGGTGTGTGAAGCTGGAGAGGGCCAGGAGGATTCTCTCAATCTCGAGTTCTGTGCCCTCAGCTCCCACAGAGGCTCAGGGTGGGATGGAGGAAGAGTAAATTGAAGCAGCAATGAAGGAAACACCAAATATCCTCAACCATGGCACACATTCTTCCTCCTTTTTTTCTTTTTGTTTTAAGAAGTGGAGTTGTACATGCCACAACGTCTGGAAAGACATTCCTTGAGTGCCTGGTCTTCCCTGGGTGCATTCCCTGCCTCCTCCCCGTGCCCCCTCCCAGTGCTGCTTCCAAGCCTATCTCCAAGGCACAGCTCCTGATGTGCTCCATGTTCCACTGGAACACGGGAAAGGAGCCAAGCAGGAATGGGGGGGAATGGTGGCTCTGCATGCAGGAACCTGCATTGTCCCTCTTGCTTTGTGCTGTCCCTAGCATCTCCTGCCCTGCAATTCACAGAATTAACAGAATGACTGGGTTGGGAAAGACTTTCAAGATCACTGAGTCCAACTAAATTCTGGCACCCAGTGCCACATCCAGGCTTCGTTAAACACACCCAGGGATGGTGACTCCACCACCTCTCCAGGCAGATAATTCCAGAACTTTATCACTCTTTCTGTGAAGAACTTTCCTGATATCCAACCTGTATTTCCCTTGGTGCAGATTGAGGCTGTGTGCTCTGGTTGTGTCAGTGCTGCTGCAGACAGAGCCCAGCCCCAGCTGAGCACAGGCACCTTTCAGGGAGTCATAGAGAGTGATGGGGGCACCTCTGAGCCTCCTTTTCTCCAGGCTGAACCCTCCCTGCTCCCTCAGTGGTTCCTCACAGAGTTTGTGTTCCCAGCCCCTCTCCAGCCTCACTGCCTCCTCTGGACGTGCTTGAGCATCTCAACATCCTTCCCAAACTGAGGGGCCAGAGATGGACACACCCTGGTGAGAGCTTTGATGCCACAGTTGTCCCTGATCCTTCAACCCCAGTAATCATCCCATTGGGAAGTCATGAAATCATGGAATGGTTGAAGTTGGAAGGAATCTTTAAGCTTATTTCATCCCATCCCTGCCATGGGCATGGGCACCTTCCACCATCCCAGGTTGCTCCAAGCCCTGTCCAGCCTGGCCTTGGATACTTCCAGGGGCGGCCACAGCTTCTCTGGGCACCCTGTGCCAAGGCCTCACACCCTCACAACCAGGAATTCCTTCCCAATATCCCATCTAACCCTTATTGCCTTCCCAGGGGAACACGTTTCCCTTGTTTACACCAGAACCCATTGTTAGGGCTCATTCTGGAGCCTGCAGGGAGAACACGACATTTCTGGAGCACTTTCCATCCCATCCCATCCCATCCCATCCCATCCCATCCCATCCCATCCCATCCCATCCCATCCCATCCCATCCCATCCCATCCCAGGATGCTTGGCTGAATTGAGCTCCATGAAGGAACATTCATCTCTCTGGGCTGGAATGTGAGTTTGGAACCCCCACCCCCCCAACTCAACTCTTGGCACTGTCACTGTCCAAAGGCAGAGGAGAGAAATCTCACCCAAAAGTGGTGCTGGGGGTGCTTTAAAGCAAAGGATTCAATCTTGGGGATTGACACATGTCTGGCACTCTCCCTCTGCAAGTTTTGGTCAAGATGTAGCTGCAAATGGATCTGGGTTTGTGAGTCACTCCCTCGAAGCTTCCCTCAGATGCTGTCTGGAAATATTTCACCCCACTGGCCAGGATTTGCCTGATTCCCAGGAAGCTGCCAGCATATTTTCCTGGGCCAGGCAAAAATGCATCATTTTCTGCCTTGTCTTTACACAAGCCCCTCCATATTTGTGGCCATCAGAAGGGGGTTTTGACCTCCAATGAAGGAAATATTCAATATGATTTCTTATCCAAAATCCCTCCTTCCCAAAGAGGGATTTTCATGGTACTTCCTGGTCTTCAATAGTAGAGGAAAACATAGAGGCAACTCTGTCTTGCCTTGATAAAAGAAGAAAAATGAAATCCTGATCTAATTTTATACTTCCAAAAGGGAAAGACAGACATGAAAGGATCTGCCAAAGAGAACAGTCTCATAATCAAAGGGGAAAAACAATAGACTTTATTTGTTTATTGGATATTTAAATATATCAAATTTATTATCAGCTGGAATCTGGCCCAGGAGAAGAAATCTCAGCAAAGAAAAGTAGAATTAAAGATTTATCAATGCTCTCTGTGCTCATTAGCAGTTCTAGTTTTATGGAGACCAAATCATGGGCCATACGCTGGTGAGAACAGGGCAGGGAGAAAGTGGAATGGAGGGCTCAGGAGGGGTGAGTCCATTCTTTGGGATGAATGAGGCTCCCCAGTGTGGGGGTTCATTCCCTACTGATGGAGAAGAGCAACATTTCCTTATCTGCTCCCAGGCACCAGGGAAGTGTGGGATCCCAGACCTTAAAAAGCCTTGGAGGGCCAGTGCCAGCTGGGGACCTCTGGACCTGTGTCACAAACATATTTTATGAAAAATCCTTTCCTTAGGATTTTTTCTCCTGAGAAGCTGAGAGGCCTCAGGAACAAAATGTAAACAATGGTTATCTGATGCTGTGGAATGCAACAGGTGCATCTGTGATTGGTCTCATGTGGTTGTTTCTAATTAATGGCCAATCACAGTCAGCTGGCTTGGACTCTCTGGTCAGTCACAAGATTTTATTATCATTCTTTTCCATTCCTTGCTAGCCTTCTGATTAATTACTTTCTTCTATTCTTTTAGTATAGTTTTAAAATATCATTTTCTTTTAATATAATATATATAATAAAACAATAAATCAGCCTTCTGATACGTGGAGTCAAGAATCTCATCTCTTCCCTTGTTAGGGTTGCCTGCAAATCCCACAAACCTGGAATCAGAGATGGCTCCTGTCCCTCATCTGCTGGACCCCCTGGCAGAACTCCCCCTCTGAGGTGTGAGGTGTTGAGTTGGGCATTGAGAGCATCCCCAGAGCCCAGCCTGGCCCTCAGTGATGGGCAGGAAACATGAAAAATGGTTTGTGAGCTGTTCTAAGCCAGTGCTGAAGGAGGCAGGACACGCAGGCTCTGATGGCTCTTATGGCATGGAACAGGTTGGTGAGTGGTGTCACCAGCGTTGCTTGGAGCTAGGAGGGAAAAAATCCTTCTGAAGTGCATGTTCAGAGATATTTTCTTCTTATGAAGGGAAAATAGAAACAAAATTGGGGGGTGGGGGGAGAGAAAGGGAAAAACCACATCCTCTGCATCAGCATCAGCTTGTGTCTCCAGGCTCTCTGGCGATGATACCCCAACCCACCTATTCAGCAGTCCATTATCACTTCCCTCCTTCCATTATTCCCCTTCAACCTTATCAGACGTAAGCATCGTCTCAGACGCTCCAACTGGAGCCTTGTAATTGTCCCTGGTTCGAGCTCGATAGCACCTTGAACCGCCAGAGTAATCTCTGCCTTAAAAAAAAATAAACCGGGCTCTGCGAGGAGATGATGCTCGAATTTGCCTGTGGCTATGCGGGATCTTTAATAGGGAACTCTTTTCTCTCTGCCTCTCCTGAGCTCGCAGATAAATGGGAAAATTTTTTTTATTATTATTTATTTATCCCCAGCCTTTTTAGGCCGCCTGTTAGGCAGCGATCACAGTATTTATTACGGGGTTTGCAATATTATTATTAGCAGCTCCTGGGGGCACATGGTGGAAGAGGTGGGTGGGGAAAGTGGAATAATATCAGGCAGGAGTTGTCTCTGGGGGGAGAAAAATGAGATGGAAATGGCATTTCTTGGGTATCTGAGTGTGAGGAAGAGCCAGGCTCCAAGGGACTGACACTTTCTCCTCACATCTAGGCAAGGTTTAGGCCAAGGAACCACGAGTCCAAGCTGGGTTTAATTAGGAAAGAAGACACTCTTAATTTTATGATGGGAGGGAAAAGATGCAAAGCCCAGGTCAAAAAGCAGGTGAGGAGGATCTTGGCGCTGCTTTGCAGCCTATTTGTAGATAAGCCCAGCTCATAGCCCAGACAGCACCAAAAAATGAGAAAACATGTGAAAATCTCCCTTAAGTGAGGAGCTACCTCTGGAGATTGGAGGCTGGGGGTGGCCTGTTATTACCTGAATTGATTGTTTCCTTCTAATAAACACGACCCATCTTCCTGCTGATGTGTGCCTCCTCCACTGACCTCTAGATTCTCATGTTCCTGCCCCAAAATTGACTCTCCTGCCACATTTCTCAGCTCCCTGTTTACAAAATGTCAGCTGGAAATTGCTGCCCATCATTTAATTGCAGACCTTACACTTGGGTGCTTGTATCTGTGAGTTTCCATGAAATCTTCATTGTTATCTGGCCTTTTATTCCTCATGTTTACACCTGGTAGGAAATCTTTGCTGCTTTTTCCTTTAAAGGTGATTGCAAAGGGGAAAATGAATTAGTGCCAGTTGTTGCTTTATGATGTATATCTGGAAAACCTCAGAGGGTGGGGGGAAAAAAGGGAAATAGTTGATTCTAAAGGTGGTTTTGCACATTTTAACTTTAGAAGTTGTGGACAAGTTATTTTTTTACTTGGTCTCTCCAGAACATTAAGAAAGATGGAAGTTTACACCATTAACAACAGTTTGCAAGAGATACCCCTAAATGACAGAGAGTTTATTTGTTGGATGGGGTGCAGAGGTCCAGCACCTCAGAGGAACCCCAAGGAGCTTTGAAAGTGCTGTCTAACAAATTATCCACTGGCAGATGATAGAAAATTCCTTTTTTCTTCCCCCTCCAAGGCACAATGGAGCCACGACTCAAATCTGTCAGCTGGATGGTTTCCAATGCATTTCCAAGAGCACAAGGCCACGGGTTGTGATTATTTTGGTGCTAAGCCTGTCCCAGGAGATGGGATAGAGGAGCACTGCGGCATGGAGAGGCAGGATGTGATTCACAGCACTTCTGGGGATGCTCCATGAGCATCACATTGGGAACACAAGCGTTCCCTCCTCGGGACACCACCTGCCTCTGGTTAAAATACCTCAAGTTTAAAAACATTTCCTCTGTGGTCACATCAATCCTGTCCCTCCTCCTGGTGGGGTGGGTGGCGTGTTTTTGTGTCAGCCTTTGCTCATCTGAGCTGGTGGGTGAGAAGGGTTCATGGTGGGGCTGGGCAATGCAATCCTGAGCTCCAGAGCTGTGCCCTGGGCTGATCCCAGGGTGGGCAGCAGGAAAGGGGTTGGGATTGTGCCCTCTGCTCTGCTCAGGTGAGACCCCACCTGCAGAGCTGCCCCAGCCCTGGGCCCAGCGCAGGAAGGAGCTGGAGCTGCTGGAGAGAGCCCAGAGGAGGCACCAGGGTGAGCAGACGGATGGAACTCCTCTACTCTGGAGCCAGGCTGGGAGAGCTGGGGGAGTTCACCTGGAGAAGAGAAACCTCCAGGGAGAGCCCAAAGGGGCTCCAGAAGAGCTGGAGAGGGACTTGGGAGAAGGGTCTGGAGGAACAGGATGAGGGGGAATGGCTTTAAGATGAACTAGAGTAGATTTAGGGTGGGATATTGGGAAGAAATCTTCCCTGTGAGGGTGCTGAGGCCCTGGCACAGGGTGCCCAGAGAAGCTGTGGCTGCCCCTGGATCCCTGGAAGTGTCCAAGGCCAGGTTGGATGGGGCCTGGAGCAACCTGGGATGGTGGAAGGAGCCCCTGCTCATTGCAGGAGGTGGGACTGGATGGGCTTCAAGGTCCCTTCAAACCCAAACCATTCTGCAGTTCCCTGATTCCCTTGGGCTTAGGGGTTGCTGATCCTGGTGAATCTCATGCTCCAAGTTAGGCTCAGTCAGAACTAGAAAAAAACCAACAATCACAGATAGATCAGGTTTGTATCCCAAAGGAAGAGCTGGATCCTTGCAGCAACAGGACTGCAGTGTCCTGGGCTGTAAATCATCCCCTTGGTCCCTCATGCAAAGAAATGATCTCTAAACAAACACCTTTCATTTCTCTTTTTATTCCTTAGATCTTACTGGCACAGCTTGTGATTATGTTTTAGGATTTGTGAACCTGTTTTAGGATTTGTAAATCTGTTTTAGGATTTGTAAATCTGTTGCCTGACTTCTGAGCCAATCGACTGTTTCAGAAGTCAGTCAGGGAGTTAAATCTGATGTGTAAAGTCATGGTTTGTAAATCAAGCTGCTGTTCTCAGGTTAGCTGAGAGGATTTATGAATCTGGATGGAGGCATTGAAATCTGGTGTATAAAAGTACTGATTTCTAAATGAAACCCCCCAAGTGCAGCTTGGCTTGGCGGGTGGTGAGTCAGGAGGGGCAGGGTGACCATGGCATGGACACCCAGCCCCAGCTGTCACTGGGACCCCTCCACATCCATCAGCATTCCTGGATTTCCCCTGTACTGGGAAAGGGAAGCTCAGTGCTGGATCACACCAGGACCATGGAGAAGAATTTGGGTGTTGGCCACTACGGAGGGGAATGGTTTCCCAGCTGTTCTCCAGCTTCCCACACTGGCACTCTGTGGAGCAGCACCTCTGAGCACCAAAACCCCTCCATCCTCCTCTCTCAGCCCTCAGCACCCCAATTTCCACCAAAGGCAGGGCCAGCTGCTTGAGAATGGCTGCGAGGCTTCAAAAAGTTTTATGGCATAAAACTGTCTCTTATGTAAAAAAAAAAAAAAAAAAGAAAAAAAAAAGAGGGGGGGAAAAAATCAAATTTCTACAGTTCTAAAACTTTTTTTAAAGCATTTAAATTTTAAGCTGGGGATTTATAAATGGGCTATTAAAGTTTAAGAGTTTCATTATAGTTTTTTTTAAAATCATAATTACTTTAGGTAGGGGAGGAGGGATAGATCTACTTTATTCCTAGTGGAAACTATACATATATATGAAGTATCTATATAAAAGCTGGAACTGAGCTTATATTAATACAGTTTAACTGATATTCAATAACTTCACCCTCCCTTTTTCCTATTGTCCATATTTAAATACTTCAAAAAGAATTCTAATCAAGTGGAAATTAATAGGGGAGGAAAGACTGGGGTAGCAGGAGAGGGCTCTAATCCCACTCTCTCTTAATATTTCAAAGTCTCTTTTATTTTCCTAATAAAAAAAGAGAGAGCGAGAGGGAGAAAGTGGAATTAATCCAGTGCTCTGAACTGTCCTCTCGTCTCACTGATTTAAATAAAATCCAAGAGCACATCACACCAGAAGGCCATTCCTGGCCACGTGCCAGGCTGGGCTCCCACCTCCCAACTTTCCCTCCCCTTCCCTGGCAATGGAGGTGGTCGCCCTCCCTGTGCTGACCCCCAAACCCAGCGGCTTTGGGGTGCCCTCCCACCCCTGTGTGCACCCACACAGGAGCAGGCTCAGCATCCTGGGGGGTTTGGTGCACCCAGAGCCCCGGGGACACAGCTGATCCCTGATCCCAAGGGTGTTGCTCCTGTGGGAACCTTCCCTGTAGGGCCTGTTGAGATGCTGGGGTTAGATCAGGACAAGGCTGAGCATGGGCTGCAGGAGAGAGAAATTCCTGGTGGATCATTCTGTGACAGAGACAGAAAAAACCCCAAATATTCTGCTTTGTTTTTTGCCTTGATTTCTCTGTTGCTGCTGCATCCTTGCTGAGCATGGGGGAGCAAACCCTCCTCTGACACGAGCCTTGCCCAGCTCCTCCTAAGCCAAACTGTGACTGTGTTCACAGGGGTTTCCGAATGAGGGAAGAGACAAGAATGTTGACTCTGTATTTCAGAAGGCTTGATTTATTATTTTATGATATATATTACATTAAAACTATACTAAAAGAATAGAAGAAAAAGTTCTCATTAAAAAGCTAGGTTAAGAATAGAAAAGAATGAATAACAAAGGTTTGTGGCTCGGACAGTGAGAGAGCCAGCTGACTGTGATTGGCCATTAATTACAAACAAGCACAAGACCAATCACAGATGCACCTGTTGCACTCCACAGCAGCAGATAATCATTGTTTACATTTTGTCCTTGAGGCCTCCCAGCTTCTCAGGAGGAAAAAATATCTTAAGGAAAGGATTTTCACAAAAAGATCTCTGCGGCACCAAACCTCTGGATTTAAACCTGTTTCCTGCCTGGCTAGGGTGCTCTCACTCTAAGAAGCTGTTTAACCATGAGGTAAAACTGGAGGCAGCCCTGTCAGAGCCCCTCGAGCTGGCCGTGGTGCCTGCAGCCGGGCAGTAAATGGTGTTTTATGTGGGCAGCAGCACTCACTAGATGGCACAGCGCTCCTTCCCTGCGCCTCTGCCCCGCATTGCCGGTGTCACACTGACTGTGACACAGCTGCTGCGTGTGACACACACAGCTCCCAGGCTGGCCAGGATGCTGCTGTGTGTGCAGGGGCTCAGCACACACCCCAAAGCCAAACTCAGCCTGGCAGAGTGAGCCAGGCAGGGGCAGCATCAGCTTTTGAGCTCTGCTTCTCTCCGCCTGTGATGCCAAACAAATCTCAGCCATGGGGAGTCTTCTCCTTCTTCCCAGAGGCACGTTTTGGGGGAAGCAAGAGGATGTCAACACTCAGGAGTCATGACACACAGCAGCTGTAACCATATGGGGGATATGGAAGAGTCTCCCTTGGAGAAAATCCATTGCAAATCTTAATTTCAGCTGGCCAACCTGCTTAACTGACAGGCACTTAAACAAAGCATTTCCTCAAATACTTTATTGTGGATTATTATTTTTTAAATTTTAAATTTTCCATTTTTTTCTGTTAAAAATCAGCCTTCTAGATTTCTCAATCTCATTTTTCAGTAAAAAACATTCATTAAATGCTATATAAGCTCCAAGGCTTAATGCACTACATGTGATGATGACCATGCAGTGTCACTTTACCTTTTAAATTGCTGAACAGTGAATAATTGGTGTAAGAAATGCACACAGCTGAGGTGTCTTCATTCAACTGCTTCAGAATTTAATAGAAAACAAATGAGAGAAAGAAAGAGCCGTGGTTTTCAAGCATTCCAAGACAAATTATAGCACCAAGGAAGAGCCACACCAGAGAAAACGGGAATTAAGATGACAAGGATAAAGAGTTTTCAGTGGTTTTGAAACCTTTGGTTTCTTAGAAATTCAACCAGCAAAACAAAAAAGAAAATGATACCTTACTCCAAAGCCACCAAGGATAAGAAGTTGGAAATAATGTTCTATTCCTGCCTGTAATATCTTCCTGTGCCTGGCTGGGAGTGCAGGCTCTGCCCAGAGCTAATAACCAGCTATTACTGACTGTGACCCAGCTGGGCACTCGGGGAGGGGGAATCACACCCCAGGTGTGGGGAGGAAATATAAGCACGGGGTTGGAAATAATAAGAAGAAATTCAAATTCATAAAGATTTTTACTAGCAGCGTGTTGAGAAGGAAATGATTGCAGAGCCTGGCTGTGCTGGGAGAGTGAGGAGCAGCAGGGCTGGGGTGGGGTGTGAGGCTGCTGGGGCTGAGGGTGGGCAGCCAAAAGGACCAGAAGGGAATCCCCATTACCCTGCAGCAAACAGGCCTGGATATTGTGGCTGCCCTCACAAAATGGGATTTCTGAGGGAGAGGAGTGGTGGCAGGCAGCTGGTTGGGCTGATTCCTGGGTGGCCTTTGCCATGGGAAGGATGGAGTGAACTCCTGGGGTGGACGTTGGGGCCATTTTTAAATGGCAGTGTTGATTACGGAAGATTTTTTGGGGGGTGTTGGGGTTTGGGTTGGTTGGTTTGTTTTGCCTGGTTTTTGTTTGGGTTTGTTGTGGTTTTGGTTTTTTTAAAAATTTCTTCCCAATATCCCATCTAAATCTACCCTCCTTCATCTTAAAGCCATTCTCCTTGTGCTGTCACTCCAAACCCTTGGGGATATTCTCTCTCCATCTTTTCCTGCAGGCTTCCCTCAGTCACTGGAAACCACAATCAGGCCACCCTGGAACTTCTCCAGACTGAACAATCCCAGCTCCCAGCCTTTCCTCATAGGAGGGGTGCTGATCTCTGTTTTACAGAGCTGAGACATTTGTGCTGTGCCTCTGATCCTTGGGCACATGGCATTCTTCCCTCCCTGACCCATGGTCCATACTTGCTTCTAAAATCAAATAGATCCTTGTCCTTTCCCCAAGAAATTCACTCCTTGTGGTCACTGCTTGTCACCTGAATTATTTAAGTCAGTGCTGAGATTTCCCCAGGATTCAGGAGGGTGTAAAAGCTGCTCTTCCTTCCTTCCTTCCTTCCTTCCTTCCTTCCTTCCTTCCTTCCTTCCTTCCTTCCTTCCTTCCTTCCTTCCTTCCTTCCTTCCTTCCTTCCTTCCTTCCTTCCTTCCTTCCTTCCTTCCTTCCTTCCTTCCTTCTCCTTCCTTCCTTCCTTCCTTCCTTCCTTCCTTCCTTCCTTCCTTCCTTCCTTCCTTCCTTCCTTCCTTCCTTCCTTCCTTCCTTCCTTCCTTCCTTCCTTCCCTTCCTTCCTTCCTTCCTTCCTTCCTTCCTTCCTTCCTTCCTCCTTCCTTCCTTCCTTCCTTCCTCCCTTCTCCCTTCCTTCCTCCCTTCCTTCCCTTCCTTTCCTTCCTCCCTTCCCTCCTTCCCCTTCCCTCCTCCCTTCCCTTCCCTCCCTCCCTTCCCTTCCCTTCCCTTCCCTTCCCTTCCTTCCTTCCCTTCCCTTCCCTTCCCTTCCCTTCCCTTCCCTTCCCTTCCCTTCCCTTCCCTCCTTCCCTTCCCTTCCCTTCCCTTCCCTTCCCTTCCCTTCCCTTCCCTTCCTTCCCTTCCCTTCCCTTCCCTTCCCTTCCCTTCCCTTCCCTTCCCTTCCCTTCCTTCCTCCCTTCCTTCCTTCCTTCCCTTCCCTTCCCTTCCTCCTTCCCTTCCCTTCCCTTCCCCTTCCATTCCTTCTTATGTCCCTCACCATAACATACTCCCATACAACCATTTCCCTTCCTGCATAACACATGATCTCCCACAAAACCAAAAACCATTGCTCCACAAACACTCCCCAATCTCACAAAACCCCAAAACATGAACCTGCAGGAAAGGCTCCTCCAATCCCACAGGAATGAAAGATAAAGTGGTGTGAGTACAATAACCCATAAAACTCAGCAAATCCTCCAGTTAGAATATAATTTTACTGGAGAGAAGGGCGGGGGGGGGAGAGAAATAGCTTTTCTCTCAAAGAAAAGGTGGTTTAAAATTAAAATTCATTAAAGAAGGCTGGCTGACACATTTCTGCATTCTTTGAGGAAGTATATCTGTTTCATTTAATGCACTGTCCAATTAAAAAGAAGTGGTCCCTTATTACAGATATGATTTATTCTCTGATAAACCACTGATTTATGGCTCACTGGGGTATGTATTTAATACTGTCAAAAAAAAAAAAATGAAAGGACACCCAAAACTATCTGCAGTGCTACAGTGACTCAGTCTGAAAAGGATCTGAGGCAGCAAAGACCCCTGGGAGTTAAATGTAATCTTTGCCTGGGATAAAAGCGCCAGGAACTGCTGATCTTCACAAAAGGATCCTTCGGCACCAGCCCCAGCCACCCTGCACACGCTCACTCTTCCTCTCCTCCTCCTCTTCCTCCTCTTCCAGCACCCCAACCAAGGAGCTGTAGGAAAGCACCACTTTTAAACAGGAAAAATTTAAAAAAAAACAACCCAAAAATATGGCATAATTGGAATTTTCCTCCCAAATCCTGAATGCCAGCAAATTGCTGCCTCTTGGTACCTACAGGGAATAATAATTCATTTGGTAATCTCTAATTTAGAAAAATAATTGGGATTTTTTTTTTGTAGGCAGCTATTTTTAAAGTGAATTGGGTTTTTTTCTCCCAAATTGGAAGTCTCATTTTGCTGATGGAAAAACAGGGGGCCAGGATAAGCAAAGTGCTTTGCTTCAGTTCCCAGCAGACTTGGCAGCAGCCTGGAGGAGGAACAGCAGGATTTCTCCATGGGTGGGAGATGGGCTTTCCTGGCTTGGAGCTTCTTAGTCCCCGTTACAAACACACAAAACTGAGGAATCATCTTCTCCCAGTGAAATCCTCTGGGATTTCAGGAATTTGTTTTTCTCCATCACTGACCAGGGGACAAGAGATGGACTTGCTCAATGGTGACTTTGGCACCAGGGATCACTGAACCCCAGTGAGTTCTGCCTCCCAAAGGATTCCAATGGCAAAAAGTGGGAAAGGGGGAAATTTTTCACTGCTTCTTCCTTTTTACAAAGGCATGGGGCTGTATCTGCTGCAGTTCTGCATCTTCATACCCATAAACCTGTCCCTCAGTGTAGTCCAAATTCCTAGGACAGTTGAAATTCCTGATAGTCCTAAATATTCCAGCAGGTTTAGCTGGACCTCAGAAATAAACAGATGGAGAAATAATAGGTTTTCTGTTATTGGGATTTTGCCTCTTCAGAAGAAGCAGAAATCCTGTTTTCACAGATTTTCCCTCATCACTGGGAAATGCCAATGTCCTTCCAAGGAAATGACCACCAAATTAATTTAGTTATTGCCCAGCATTGTAATTAATAGCAAACTGTGAACCACAGAAAATAGCAGCAAAATCCCCTGGTTTTCCCTGCCAGCTCCACTTCATCTGTTTGATGAGCAGAGATGGGACTGATGAGAAATAACGGAGAAATTTGTCTTAATTCCTCTCTTCTCCCTAACAGATGTGACCACCCTAACCCAGAAAGTCTCTGCAGCTCAGAGGCAAAGGTGTGTTCTTTTTTCTTTACACACCACAAGTGTCTGCTTGCTTAGAGCTGGCACCAGAGCTTGGATCAAGGATCATAAATCCAAGATAAAGAGCTATCTTGTAAATAGAGAGAAAGCCATGGGAGTGATCTGCCTCTATCTGCTTCTCGTGTGTTCTTGGAAAACTGGTCTAAAAAAAACCCCAAACCAACAAAACCCTCTGAAAAAGTGATGGCATTTAACTAGAAAAGGATCATCTGAACTATCACTTTCTCTCCAGGTAGGGGGAAATGAGGCCAAACACAGGCAAGGTCCCCACACAACATGGAAATGCCGTGATCAGGGTAATTCTCCACTGAAAGCAGAAGGGTGTGATGGTGAAAACAAGTTTGGGGACAACACCCGTGCTGCTGGTGTTGGCACAGAGGCTCAGTGGCCTCAGGCTCTGGTAAGACTTTGGGATAAATCTGGAGGTGACTGATAAATCCTGGCTTGGTGGCTGAGTGTTCGCGCTCTCACTGCTCAGAGCTGGAAGGAGTCTTTGAGATGGGCTCTTCACCCTGTTCTTGTTGCAGGGAGAGCTCAGCTCCTCCACCAGGACCAAATTTGGGACAGCCTGTCCCCTCCTGCCCCTGTCACAGGCAGCTCTGAGCACGGGGACAAGGCTCCATGGCCTCTCCTGCAGTGATTCTCCACGCAGAGCACCCCGCAGCCAGCCGGGAAGTGTTAACTGGTTTTTCCAGATACCATCAAATACATTTAAACAAGCCTGATGCTTGAATGCTTTTTGCATCGGGTGTGTTATACATAAAATATGTTGAGTCAGTGATAGCGCCCTTATCTAAAGACAGAAGCCAGCAAAATTTCACCTGGTGCACTTTGTCAGATTGTTCCTTGACACAGACAACCCGCGGCTGGCGGTGACAGCAGGTGATCCCATCAGGGACAGGGAATGTTCACAGGGAGCAGCTCCCTGCACTCTTTGCTCTCCCTGCCCACTGGGGCTGGAAAATCAACAGGAAAGCAAAAAGCACGTCCAGGTGAGCAGCACCGTGGTGAGACAGACTCTGCAATTTTCCCCTGGAGACACGTTTGGGGTGGAGCTTTGGGTCTTTAAGGATGAATCACAGCCTTGTGTTTTTCTACTCAGACAGAAATGAGAATGAGTGAAATGAAAAATGTGTTGGGCTTTAGCCAATGCTCTAAAGCTGGTTAGTGCTGATGCTGGTACGTGCCACAGCTGCACAAAGCTGTTCCTGCAGCCCTGGTGGCCTCCTCACCTTTTGCCTGTGGACATCACCACGAAGGCTTGGTCTGGTGTCACAGACATCTTTTCATGAAAAATACTTTCTTTAGGATTTTTCCTCCTGAGAAGCTGGAGGCCTCAGGAACAAAATGTAAACAATGGCTATCTGCTGCTGTGGAATGCAGCAGGTGCATCTGTGATTGGCTCATGTTAGTTTGTTTGTAATTAATGGCCAATCACAGTCAACTGGTTCGGACTCTCTGTCCAAGACAGAAGCTTTGTTCTCATTCTTTCTAATTCTATTCTATTCTTAGCTAGCCTCCTGATGAAACCTTTTCTTCTATTCTTTTAGTATAGTTTTAATGTAATATATATCATAAAATAATAAATCAAGCCTTCTGAAACATGGAGTCAGATCCTCGTCTCTTCCCTCAACCAAGAACCCCTGTGAACCCTGTCACAGTCTGGGTCACCAGAACCCTAAGGCAGGGAAGTGGCCTTCTCCAATCTCTGCTGGGCAGGAATTGCATCTCCCTCCCAATGTGCCTCACAGATAAGCAATACCTGTAGAAGATCCTAAATCCTACTCAGGTGCTGAACAACAGATCCAGTAGAGGCTCCTACACCTGCAGATGCATTTCTGGTCTTGCCTGCAGCTCCTCCATGCTGCCACAGGTTTTACATGGTCTGAACTGACTTCCCCAGGGAGCAGAAGAGCATCTGGAGATGTGATAAACCTATACAACTTGCCTTTAGCTGTTTTTATGGTGTTGGAGTTTTTCTCCCCCATCTGATTGTTGAAACAAAGGTTTGAGATATAAGTCTGTGCCTTGGGGTCATTTTTAGTGTACAGTTTGTGTGTGACCACAGTGAATCCCTGCAGCTTGCCCATCCCACCCCTCCCAGTTCCTCCCTGGAACCTGTGGGATGAGAGCACTGCTTGCCTCGGAGGGGTGCTGGAGAGATAAAGACAGTGATGCACCCAGCCACGAGGGGAAGGGAAGCAGATAAGAGCCCAGGCTGGAGAACATAGGCACAGAAATTATCTGAAGGCAGGAACAGGATTATCTCTGTGGAATGAGTCCCACTCTGCTGAGCAGGGGAGGATCTGACGCCAGGAAAGTGTCTCCTTGCCCCACCACCAGCACGCACAGTATTGACACCCCCCACCTCCATTTCCAACTGGCTTTTGGCTAATTTGGGCACCAGGAAATCAAACCACTTGGATGTGTTGGGGCTTCTTTAGGTTGAAACCTGTCTCTGAAATTGCAGCTGCGACTCAGCCACTCTTTGGTGCAGCTTCTGCTTCCAGTGCCCTCTGCAGCCAGACAATCCCTTCATTAATGCAGTGCACGAACACCTCCTGACCTCTTGGGCACCTTGGGCTTCTCCCAGCCCCCTCACCTGGGAAAAGGGTGAGAAACCATCCAAAGAACAGTGACTGGGCTGTCTGTACCACCAAGAGAGTAGCCTTGCTGTGAAACTCCATAAAGGACCAAGAACTTGGCTCTTCATCTCTTCTCCCTCTCTCCCCCTCTCTCGCCTTCTCCCACCTCAGAAAGTAATCTCATCCTTTCGTCACATATTATTGAAATCCCAGCTCTTAAAAAAAAACCTCTCATTTTTTGCCCAGACTGAGAGCATGTCATTCGGAAGTGATGTGCAAGGCAGGAGATAACCAGGTAGAACTCAGCGATTCGCCACAGAAAATGGCTCCATGGATGGTTGTAATGCTATCAGAGTCCGTCCCTCAATAGCTCTTTACCGCTCCCAAGCTCAGAATCTGCTGATTCAAGAACTTTGCCTGCACGGGAGGAGGAGGAGGGGCTGGGGCTCAGGGGAGATGGGAAGGTGTGTAAAAATAGAGCATTTGCGCTCCGGACGGAGCACAGAATAATGCAAAGGCTCTGCTTTCTTCCCTGTTTTTTAAATTTTTTATATTCTTTTTTCGGTGATGCGGGAGAGGCGGCACAGTCCCCCCTGCTCAGGCTCCCGGGCTGTGTCCTCATTTCATGCTTTAGTTGTGCTGATTGGGAGGGCTGAATCCCCTCGGCTGGATGCTTAGTGCAAACCAGTTGCGCTGCTGGCTGAAATGGAGAGATGTTAGAAGCTAACTCTGCACAGACAGGGGATTTTCCAGAGGCAAATGGGGTCTCTGAGAGGGTGCAGCTGCAGGAGTCCCTGGGTGTAGCCCCGATTTTTTAAGATTTTCTAAGCCTTCTGATGTTTACATTATTGTAATGAACTTTCTCACACACTTTCTGTAAATAACTCATTGTTTTGCATTCTTTTATGGAAGAGGAGAAATTTGATAGACTGTTGGTTTGTCCAGTGTCATAGCAGAGGTGGCACTGTCACCCTCCAATCCACTGTCACTTTTGGAAATCTATAAATGTTGCAGTCAGTAATTAAAAAATTCTCTTTATACCTTGAAAGAGCAGCGTGTCTGCATTGTGTTATTTCGTGTCCTATAGTGACACCCGGGCCAGAAGGTCTCCTGTTGCCAAGGAGTTTGGAGAGAAGTGTCCCAAGCAGTTCTCATTTATCCAGAAATGTGTGTGGGTGTGAAACAGAAGAGGTGGTAGAGCACAAGGAAGGGTACAAAGCCCAGCTTTAAGCTGGCAGGCAGGTGTAGAGACAAGGGAGGTAGAGACAAGTCCAGACAGTTGGGTCCTACCAGCGTCTCCAGCACCTTCCTGGATTTTAGACCTGACTCCTTTCTTTTAACTTTAGATGTGAGCGAGGGCATGCAGAACATTTTGGGTGGATTTGTAAAGAGATGCATTCAATACCAAACCATCTTTTTAGCAGATGAGGGACCCTGGCACTGGGAACTTGGTGCAGCTGTAGCAGTGAAGGCAGCACAGTCTCCTCCTAAGCAGGGGATCCAGCGTTTTTGGCAGGGGCTTATTCCACTGCACCGTGGAAAACCATGGATGGGAAATCACTGCAGGCTTGTCCCATTCCATCTGCCTCACTCAGATGCTGCTCAGCCATCCCAGCTCCCCTTCATGCCACCAGGACACTGGTGTTGGATCACCCAGGATCCCCATGGCAGACTAAACAAAACAAACTGCTCAGAGAAGATTTTTCCCTGTCTGACATATCCCGCGCTTGGGGGTTTTGCATGAAATGCATTTCTGCAGGGCCAGGCAGCTGCTTCCTGCTTTCCTTGCTGTTCCCTGAACCCCAGAATCCATTGGATTTCACCCCCACCCGCCCTTCCCACCCAAGGTGAGCTGGCAGCCAGGCCTGGCCTTAAGTTTCCTGTCAGTTTTCTAGCCCTCATAAATTTAGGAGCCGTCAGCAAAGTAAAGGAGGATCACAATACCATACATGGAGAACTGCATAATCTTGGAGACGAGAGTAAAGGAAATGGGATGAAATTTAAGACTACTAAATGCAAGGTCATGCACTTGGGGATTAACAAGAAATTCTGCTCTAAACTGGGAGCTCATCAGTTGGAAACGAGAGAGGAGCAGAGAGATGTGAGTGTATTAGTTAACCAGAGAATGGCTACCAGCCACCAGGGAGTTGCACTGGGGAAAAGCAGGAGTCTGCATCCTTCAGGTGGAGCATTCCCAGTTCAGACCAGTGAGCAGGCAAGATTTCACCTGGGGAGCTCCCTGCATGGAAAAGGTTGTCCTATCCACAGGGAAGAATGGTAGGGAAACAAAGAGGTGTTAAGGAAGGATCTTGACAGCTCTTGGTTGCAGAAAAAACATGAATTCTTTCTTTTAGAGGCAAAAGGAAAGGCTAAAAGACCCTGTTGGTGCAGAGCAAATGAAAAGAGCTCAAAGTGGTATATTCTGAAATTGCAAATATGTTGGTGGTCACAAAGCTGGGCAGCTGAGGGGTGTGAGCCCCTTTGCCTGTGTGTGATGAGGGAGGGGCAGCTCCATGTGCAGCATTCCAGCTGGGAGCCCTGGGCACAGCCTGAGTCACCTGTGACAATCCTGTGGTAGGCTGCATGGAGCCAGCAGCAGCTTCTGGAATAGGGATGCAAGGCTGACCTGAAACCCTACCAGAAACCCCTCCCAAGCCATGGAGCTTTTCTCAGCAGCAGGAAGACGGACACATTTACATCTGAGTTTTCCAGAGGTGGGAGCTGGCCTCTCCAGCCAGGAAAGCTGCATTTCCTCTACCAGCTCTGCCCTGTCCACTAACTTCAAACAAATTAACCTGAACACAGAACAGATGAGCTGGAGGTGGTACCTGAGAGGGTGTTTGTGTAGTTGCTTTGCTTCCTTCCCTCTTTCCAGTGAGGTTAGAACTTGAGGTTGAGGGAGTGTGGATGATTTTTTTCACATCCCTGTCATGGGTTATCACCTTTCCCCCAGCCCAGGTGAGTGTCCCAGTCCTTGGGGACCTGCCATGCCATGGAATTCACACCCTCTGCAGCCCACAAGGTGCCATGGGGGATTTAGTGTAAAGGCCTTGGAATAAAACACACGCTGGGAGCAGGTTTATGCTCTGTATTTGCTCACACAGGAGCAATGTTTCAAGCTGTGCTAAGGGGGTTTTGTCACCCTCTGCACAAAAATCTCTTTCTCACTGCACAAAGGAATCTTTCCCCTTGCGGCCCTTCTCTCTGCTTTTCCCCTCAATGAACACAAACCTCCTGGTATCTCCCAGGCCTGTCCCAAACCTCATTTCCCAGTCTGCTTCCACCAGCCCCTGGTTTTAACCAGATTCCCAAATGTGTTGAGCAGCACTTTCCCCTGAGCAGCCCTGTCACAGCCTTGACCAGTCTGAGGTGTTGTAGCTTCTGGCGGCCTACACAGGCCATTTTGTGCCTGTGATCCATCACGAGGGTAAAAGAGGAAGGAAGAAATCCCAGACTGCAATGATCCCACATTTTCTGTTATCCTAATGCTGTTATTTGTATGGACAAACCACAGCTCATGGTCTGTGATCCATCAGGATTGAGCAGCATCCAACCCCAAACCACACAAGTGCTCCTTTGGCCCTGCTGGGCCACAGCATCCAAGTCCCAAACTGAGGTCAAAGATCTGCCAGGGCAGAGTCTGAATCCCCCAAAAAGGCTTTGATGATCCTTCTCAAACAATGTTTTTGTGTCCTCTTCAGTGACTCCAGCCACTCATCTTCCTTTTTTTTATTTCCCAGCCGAAAAAGTCCTGCCAAGAAGAAAGTCTTCAGGGTCTGCTCACATTCCAGCAACACTCCGGCCTCCAGAAGTCCTTTTCACAGCACACAATATGGCATTGTGATTAGATATAAACTGAAAGTGTATTTCCTGCCCTTCAGTAATTACACTGGCTTATGGGAGCTTTATTCAGCATGAAGCTTTATTATTCTGCAGAATGAAATTCTGTATAATTTTCCTCTCCTCCAATGCGCAGATGAAAAATCATATTTTGGTCCGAGTTGGGAAGAAAGGCTCAGTTATCACTTGAGAGCGTGGTGTTATTTTCCCCCGGAATTAAAAAATCCATCTGGGTGTACGACCCCGCTCACCCTCCTGCCTCTCCATTCAGCCTTTTGTATGCATATGAACCTTATCAATTTCCAGTGCTGCAGAGAAGGGAACCACAACAGCCCCCCCAGCCCTCCCCGCTCTAATGGAAACACGTGAGCTGGAGCAAGGAATGAGCACAGATCCCTCCTGCTCTTCTGAGGAGGGAGGGAGGTGCACATGGAATGCCTGGGTTGTGGCTGTCATCCATTGGCATCCCTGTGATCCCGTTGCCTGGCGGGGGTGTTGGGGCAGGAGCTCCTTGGTACAACACTGGCATGGAGCAAGGATGGGCTCCAAACCAACCAAAACCAGCTTGGCCACCAAAGGTGGGAGTGCCTTGTGCAGGCACAACGCGCTCATCTCACATCACAACACAGCAGTGTTTTGTCCCTGGCATCTCTTTCTCCAAAAGAGGACTTGGAAAGGCTCTGATGGGTGGTATCATGTCCAAACTCTCCCATGTCTGTCTCACTCTGTGCCCTGGGCACTCTGCGTTACTGCTGTTGCTACCATTTCTGGGAATAATTAAAGATGATGGTTTCTCTAATATCAAAAGCTTCTCTCGTGGTATTGGTCAGAAAAAATTAGCCTGGAAACAGAATTAATCTGCCTAAATTTGGTATCTTTGTCACGTGGATGAATCCCTGTGTGGCACGATCCAGACTGGATAAATCTTTGCTGGTCGCCTTTTCCTTGTAATTTCATGTGGATGAGCTGTGCACATTGCAAGAGGAGGCTGAAGTCAGACAGTCATGGCAGACAAGGATCTTGAAAAGCACAAAATGAAATACTGGAGGTTTATTTTGAATGCTTGGTAGGAGTCCTATGTCAGTACAGGGATGCCTGGAAGCTGTGTGTGACCTGGGATCACTCGGATGGCAGCTCTGATCAATTTGTCTGGAACACCAAGGAAGGGAAGAGCAGTTCCCAGCACCCTGGTCTGTGTTAAACAGCCGGGGGCAGTGGTGAGATCCTTCATGGGGGACCTTTTGTACCACTCCTGGCCAAAAGCAGAGTAGAAGACAGTCCCTGTCCTGTAATTCCTTCATGCTCAGCTTCACCCACCACAGGCATTCCAGCTCTCCAGACTTCTCCACACCTGAGAAGGTGTCCCATCCATTTCTGCACAAACCACCTTAATAGTCCCCAAATGGCCTTGCTGTGAGCCTGCCCAGCCTCTGTCCTGTCTGCATTTCTGTTCCTTTTAAATATCTATTATTATCTGCAGTAAATCCATTGTATAAATAATAATGTTTGCTCTCCTTTGGTTGGGGTCCCTCACTCCAGCTCCAGAATGCCTTGAAGAAGCCTCCACCTCACCCCCCTTCTCTGACCCAAATTTTCCATGACTGTGGGTGGGTGTCACCTTCCTCATGTCCCCTTGGGGAGTTTGGACATGACACTTCCTGCTCCCCTTGTTCCAGTTGTCCTGGTCACAACTGTGTGGTTTTGTATTAATATCCCATGATGCCCAAGGTGAATTTGGAATGTCTTTAGAGGTCTGGAGCTTTAGATGAACACTGGCTTCCAAAAATAAAGGCACTTCCTTTGCTGTTTCATGAACAAGACTCCAACCTGCTCTGGTGGGAGGTGTCCCTGCCCATGGTGGAGGGGTCACAGTTAGATGGTCTTTTAAGTCCCTTTGAACTCCCCAAAATTCTGAGATTCTGTGAATACTGAAAGAAAACATGTGCAGTTGGATCATCACCTGTCACATCAGGTGCTGCTGGACTGGATGTGGAAGGGAGGAATTTTTGGAGAGCACAATAACCACCATTAATATTCAGGCAATATTCAGGGTTATCAATGGAAATGCATCAATTAATGGGAAAAAAAGGAGGTGAAGGGATGGTGGAGAGAGGTCTCAGGGTTTGTCTCCTGCCCGCTGCTGAGGGAGAGGGGGGAGGACAGTGCTGTCCATTTAGAAGGTCAGCAGTGAGCAGGGCTATCAGATGCCATGCCAAGCTAATTCCTAATTGGAGCAGTGTTTTTCAACACGGCCAGAGCCCTAATGCAGTGTAATCGCTGGAGCCACAAGCCCTGATAGGGATCTAAATCTCTGCCCACGTGTCACCGCACCCAGGCATGAGCTCTGTGAGAGGCTATGCAAACACCCCCTGCTTTTCTTACTGCCCAGATGAGGGGGGAAAAGGGAGCGTTCTGCTGGGGAATTTGGAGGTTTTCTAGTTGAAACTGAGATTGTTTCATTGGAGAGCGAACACTCCAGCAGAATGAACCTCCAAAAACAAATGCACAATAAACCACCAGTTGTTTCAGGAATACCCTGGCTTCTCATACAGTCCTTCCTGCTCTGACACAGCCTTCCTGGAAAAGCTTCTGCCCACCTTTGTGGATTTTTCCCCTCACAAGAGCTGTAGGAGGCAACTCCATAGAGAAGAGCGTCAAGTGTGGAGCGAGGATGAGCTTTGATACAGGTCAGCTTTGAGTTCTGTGGTTGAATCAAGTCTTCCAAGTTCAAGAATCTCTCCTGACACAGGAGGTGAGCTAAGGATTTTGTCCTTAACCACTGAGGAGTTCAGGGTTTTCTTCACTTACAGGTAACAATAAAGGGGTTTGCACTAGGGCAGGACCAATGAGCCCAATTATAAAGGCCATCCTGTGTTACCTGGGAAAATAAGTTCCTTCCACTGTCCAAATTTATTTGAGGATGCATGGAAAGATCTCACTATTATCTCCTTATTTTCTTCTTGAGTAAATGCAAGCTGCTCTTTGCAGGATATCACTGAGCTGACTAAGATCCTTCTGTGGTCTCAACAGGAGAAAAATAAACTGATCTTCTACTCCGAGTTGTGAAGCTTCCTTGTAGCTCCCTTAAAGCATACTGGGATAGCAGGATGCAGATAAAATCTTTCCATCTTGTAGGGTTCCATTCTTCCTCCTGTTACTGATGACTCTGTGGATACAGGGAGATATTTCCACTAGAAAATATAGTAGTATATATTACTACTATAATAGTAGTAATTATACTACTATTTTAGTAGTAATATATACTACTATAGTAGTAACTATATATACTACTACTAGTAATAACTATACTACTATATAGTAGTATAGTTACTACTATTATAGTAGTAATATATACTACTATAGTAGTAACTATATATACTACTACTAATAGTAACTATACTACTATATAGTAGTAACTATATTACTCAGATTGTCTTCAGAAAAAGTCAAAGATGTGTCCTAAATCCAGAAAAAATTGCTGAATGAGCTGGGGAGGAGCCCAAAAGCTCCTCACAGGTGGGTTTGACCCCCCAAAATGTCCTGGCTAGTCATATATCTCTGAGTAATTGGGGCACCACGTTTAGCAAAGTTGCTGCAGAGCTGCAGAAATATCACTCATCTTCTCCTCATTCATTATCCTGGGCTGCCATTTGGTACCTGCTGTGTCTTGGCAGGATGCAGATGGGGGGGAAAAAAAAAAAGAGACACCCAGGTATCTCTGCCTTGCATGGATTTATGGGGAGGTAAGGAAATGCATTTTCTGTGTCTCTGAATTGCCGCCGTGACCACGCGAGGCCACGGCTGTCCTTGCGCATAAACAACACGAGCGGTGAGTTATTGCCAGCCCCAAAGACCAGGGCTCCTCACAGGAGGGGGCTTTTGTCTTTCCTTCCACTGCAGCTCCAGGAGCCTCTCAGCCAAGCCTCCCCGTGGCATGTGCTCTGCTTACCTGTGATTTATTGACGATAATCACGGGGCGAGCCATTTGTAATCAAACGTACAACAAAGACATCCTCGTGCTGAGAGGCAGTGATAACGCACCATTTAGTAATTTTTGTGCAGTCAGTAATTTGGAGAATGAATGATAATTTCCTGAACTGAGAATCTGCACTGACAACCCTTAGTGCTATTCACCTCGTGAATAAAGATACCTTCCTCTCCATGTCTCGTGATAAATTCCTTTTATTAGGGCCACTTATGTGGGACTTTATCTTAATCGTCCTAAGTATGGGGCAGTCTCTGTGCTGAGGTTGGGTCGTTTTTCATTACGACCTCCAGCAGGCTCTGGGAAGTAAATAAATACCAGGCAGTGATATGAAAACAGTCATTAAATGAAATGGGCTTTGCTAAGGCAATGCTGTGACTGGCTGCAGACAGCACATCTGCACCACAGAGGGTGCTGAGGAACAGGGGGCATCTCTTGCCTCCACCTGAGGAGGATGAGCTGTCCAACAGGAAAACTGGGTGGTTTTAGCCATCACAGCATTGAGCACCATCAATGCACTGCATTGTGCAGTTCCCCAGCTTCAACAGGGTTAGAATCATAGAACAGAATCATGGAATGGTTTGGGTTTGAAGGCACTTGAAAGATCATCTCATCCTTACCATGGGCAGGGACACTTCCCACTAGCCCAGGTTTATCCAAGCCCTGTCCAGACTGGCCATGGACACTTCCAGGGATGGGACAGCCACAGCTTCTTATTGTAAAAAAGTAAATGTATTTCCTGCAGCTTTGGATTTTTGGGTAAAATGGTCTGTGAAAAGCCAAGGGGATTTTAAAATCTATCCAGGACCTCTGTTTGATGACCCCCATGCTACAGTGCTTCATGGAGTCTGTTCAAAACTGGGGATGGAGTGCTGGAGGCAGCTGGGTCTAAGCTAAACAGCTGTTCCTCAGCATGTCCCATATCCAAGCTGGGAGCTGCCATCCAATGGCAGGATGAGTGAGAGGCTCCATTCTCCATTTCTGCCCATCACTTGGGCATCATCCTCAGAGCTGGCAGTCCTGGCGGCTGGGAGGTGCTCTCCTCTTTTCCATCTCAGGCATGAATCATGCAATGTCTGTGTGATCCAGCCAGAGAACTGGGTGCCCTTCACCTGTTCCTCCTTCTCTATCTCCTCTGTCGTAATGTTGGATAAAACACTCCGTGGAGTGAAAATGTGGGGTGGTTTTCCTGAAGGCAGTGAGAGGGCTGACAAGGAATCCTCTTTCTGTCACAGGACTGGGTTTTGCTCTTCACTGGTATTTCCAGCATGGACAGGAACTTGATTTCTATGCCATCAATAGCATTTCCAGGGAATAAACAGCATTACAGGTGAGGGCACAGCATAGACTGCCAGCTGTCTCACAGGTAATTTGGACTGTGGTCACCTCCTGAAGGCCAAATATGGGCTGTGCACTGGAATTGTTGCCTGTGGCATTCACACACATGATTTTTTGTTCTTTCCTGGCTCTGAGCACTCAGCTCCCCACTCCTCTCTTCCCTCTCCTCGTTGCAGCTGTGATTTAATTCCAGACAGGCAGCAAAGTTTGGAAACATGCAGATTATTCCTGTTCTATCTTAATCATCCTCACCAGGGAGAAATAAGAGAGGAGAGCTTTTTAAAACACTTGGATAAAATGAACTGGAACGATGAAGTACATTAAGAACAGGAAAATCTAAATGAGGTGGAAATAACGTCTTTATTGAAAGGACACATTTTAATCTCTCCCTCCTGTGCTTACATGAACACACCTGATGCCAAGGCAGGAGGAAAAGGTATGAGCTGGGAGAATGCCCTGGCACTCAGTCTTTGCCAGCTGTGCCTGTGGCACTTCCCAAATCCTGGCACTGCAGCCTTCCAGCCCATGGCCAGCGCTGCAGGAACCACGGGATCACGGGATGTCCAGGTGGTCACTCCTGCCCTGCTGATGGGGCCATCATATCTGCATTTCTATGGACCAGAGGGGAGAAAATTGTGCCTTTAATATTTGGGTTTGTAAACTGTTCACTTTGGAATGTGCATTATTAGAAGAGGAGAAGAGATGTTGAGTCAGCCCTCCTGATCCATCCCTAGAAGTGTCCCAGGCCAGGCTGGATGGGGCATGGAACAATCTCGTCTATGGAAGGTGTCCCTGTCCATGGCAGAGGGTGGAATGAGATGAGCTTTAAGGGATGTCCTGAGCTGGCAGGAATGCCCAGGGACCACGGAGCCCAACACAAATGGAATCCACTGCGGGCTGCTCCTGAGGTGCTCCTCAGAGAGCTGGGAATCACCCACCTGGAGACAACCCCTCCCAGCAGCAAATTCCACCTCCACAAGGATCTGTTATGGGAGCAGTGGCCATCACTGGAGGGGTCCATAAAGCTGATTTGTGGGGCAGTTGTTGGTGTCAACTTTGAGGCGCACTGACCTGGGAATTTGTGACCCCGAGCTCAAGAGAAGCCTTCAGTGAGAGCCAAGAAATGGAGAGTCCATTCCAAAACCTGTGACCTGCTGAGATGGTGGTACAACCCTGCCATGCTCACCCAGAAATGGAGCAGGGAAATGGCTGATTTTGGTGACTCCATTGCTCAGGTTTGTGGTACAAAAGAGTTTTCCCCTCCACCTCTATTCATTACAGAGCCAAAAATTGTTTCTAAACGTTTCTAAATTCCCAATGCTGCCCTGAAGAAGTCCCAGTCATCATCTGCCAGTAAGGTTGGGCTTTTTGACCTGATCAGAAAAATGATCCTTTAGATAGAAAAGATATCAAAAATGAAGTGTGACTGCCTCCATTGGCCTGAAAGCAGGCAGGTCACTGGATGAATTTGGGATTTTAATTTTACGAATCATCTTTTGAACTGTGCTCATTGTAGTGCTTGATAGAGTCTGTTTCCCTCCTGATCCCACTGATTATAGATTTTCTTCTCAGTGGTCTCTCTCATTTCTAATGTGCTGCTATTATTCAAAGCGATTAATTGAAGTCGTTGGTCAAACCTGTACCTGGCTGTGAGCTTTAACCATGGATGTGCCATTCTGAAATTGTGTTCTTCATCCATGTTCCCTGGGGCACAGGGCAGCATCCAACCTTTCCTACACTCCAGGGGTTGCATTTCCACAACAGACAATACACTAGGAGACAAAATTAAATGGATGTAGTTGGAAGAAACCCACAAAGATCAGAGTGCAACTCCTGGCCCTGCACAGACACCCCAACAATCCCACCCTGGGCACCCCTGAGAGCATTGTCCAAACTCTCCTGGAGTTTTGGCAGCCCTGGGGCTGTGCCCATTCCCTGGGGAGGCTGTTCAGTGCCCCAGCACCCTCTGGGGGAAGAACCTTTGCCTGATATCCAACATAAACCTCCCATGGCACAGCTCCAGACATTCCTTGGAGTCCTCCTGACCCTGGTCACAGAGAGCAGAGATTGGAGTTGCCTCTCAGGAGGAAGTTTAGTTCAGGTTGTGGGGGAGGACAAGCAAAGATGATACAAAAAATTATAAATATGAAGGATGACCAACAGTGGGCTTGTCAGACCTGGGAGAGGATTCCAGCAGAAAGGATGAAGGCTGCTGCTGCTTTCCTGGGTCAACACAGGGGCATAAAATGGTTTGGGGTGGAAGAGACCTTAAAGCTCATCTCATTCCACCCCCTGCCATGGGCAGGGACACCTTCCATAGACCAGATTGCTCCATGCCCCATCCAGCCTGGCATGGGACACTTCTAGGGATGGATCAGGAGGGCTGACTCAACATCTCTTCTCCTCTTCCAATAATGCACATTCCAAAGTGAATATTTTACAAACCCAAATATTAAAGGCACAATTTTCTCCCCTCTGGTCCATAGAAATGCAGATATGATGGCCCCATCAGCAGGGCAGGAGTGACCACCTGATGTCCCAGTTCAGGTAGGACTGATGAAGGATGTGACGGTATCAGGAGCTGATATTAGCACTGCTATGACAAGGATTAGAGAAATGGTGACAGGGACCTGCAGCTTGTAGGGGATGGCAGCCAGCAGTGGGCTGCTGTCCTCTTGTCCCATACTGTGACCTGGAGATGCTGTTGGTAGGATAAGAGGGTGCAGCCTCCACTTGCACCAAAGGCGATTTAGATTGGATATTAGGGAAAACTTTGTCACTGGAAGAGTGGTCAGGGGTTGGAGCAGGCTGCCCAGGGCATTGGTGGAATTGTTGCCCCTGGAGGGGTTTATAGGCATGTGATTTTAAAGGGATATAAAGGGATGTGGCACTTGGGGACATGGGTTAGCAATGGCTTTGGCAGCACGGGGAGAACAGTCAGACTCAATGATCTTGGAGGGGTTTTCCAACCTTGTAGGCACAGAGTTTGTGATAAATGGGAGTGGGGGTGAGCCTCAATGGGCACAGCTGTGAGCAGCAGGTGAGCAGCACTGACAGCAATGAGCCATGGAGTGCCCAGGGGCACTGACCAACCACCAAAGGGAACAGAGGGAACAGAGGGCACACATGCATGAACATGAGGGGTACAAAAGGCTGGGCTGAAGAGCAAGGAGGGCAGAGCTTGAAGCCTTCTGAAGTGTTGTGGTGACATTCTGTATGGGTTGAAGCCTTCTGAAATGGTATGGGGATACTTTTTGTATGGTGGCCATCTCGACTGTGCCATGTGCTGTGACACAGCCTGGACCACCCTATGATTCTCAGCTCTAGGTGGACACTCCAGGGCTCTGTCCCCACACTAGAGCCACCCCAGAGCTCACTGCTCACAAGAGGTACAGAGCAGGGCTCCAGGGCCAATTAAAGCAGTGTCAATTAAAGAGCAGCACGGAGGGGATGGGGAGGCAGCAGGATGCTGGAGCCATCCTCTGTCGACAAAGTGCTGAGACAACAAACTTAACCTCTCTGTCCACTGCGCGCCTATCAGCCGTGGTTATTAAATCCCACAAAAGGGAGAAGAGCACCCGTGAATAGGGTTGAAAGAAAAAGCACTTTCCCCATTTGGATTACCTCCTACAGAACAGGACCTGCCAGTGAAAGGCGGAGAGTGTAATTGCTGGCCTGAAAGAGAAGGGGAAAAAAGGAGGGAAAAAAAAACTATAAAGGGAAAGAAAGAAAGAAGGAAGGGGGGAAAAATTGATAATGAACAATTTATCCTCTGAGCTAACAGTTAATTAATTCTGAAAATATCTGTCAGGCTAATGGAGGGGGGGTAGCCATGCCACTGAACACAATTAGTAAAATAATAATAACAAAAGGGGGGGGGAAAAAAAGAAGAAAAAGATTTTTTTAAGGTGTTGCTATCTTCTTAGAGACCAGGCCCTTGGCTTCCCAATGTCATTCTCAACACAATTTTTTTTTTCTTCTCTCCCTTCGTCTCTTTTCAGAAATTGTTCTCATGAATGATTTATATATGTCTAGTTATCTGGAGTGATTTCTATGGACCCGGGCGCATTGCTGCATAATTGTTAATTTTAATGCCATAATAGCTTCAGATGGAGGAAGAGATTAGGCGTTTATTGCACAATTAAATGAAACATACTTGAGAATCACAAAAGGTTCCGTAATTATTTCAGACCATTAATAAAATGGGCATTAAATTATATGGGACACAAAAGGGAAAGGAAATAGATTTTCATTACAGCAATAGAAGCGGAGAGTAGTAATAGATCCTTGTTGAATTCTCTTTCTCTCTCTCTCTCTCTGAAATTAATTGTTGCCCGGCTTATTTCAAAGCAAAATAAAAGAGAAATAAAGTGTGTTAAAGAACCTCTGATGAAAGGGCTTTGTTTGATAAGGACAATAGCCAGTGATACACTCTGGGAAAAAAGAAAAAAAAAAAAAGGAGGGGGAAAAAAAAGGCAAGATTTGATTTTGGCTTCCTGCCCTCAGTCCTGCAGGCAGAACAGGGGCTGCGTGTGGACACACGAGGGCCTCTCCTCCCCTTCCCAGCACCACGGGGCTGTGGATGGGAGGGAGCAGGAGGGACGTGGAAAGTTCCCCCACCCATTCCCAAGTGCCCCCGGCCATAGGAGCATCCCTGGGTTTGGCACCAGGGGCAGGAGAGGCAGGAACTGGCAGAAATCCCAGAGATGCTCTCGCGGAGCGGCCGCGCTTGGCTCTTTCTAGATAAGGCCACGAGCAATGGATTTGCCTTGCATGGAGGATCCAGGGCCTAGCAGGGATGCGGGAGCAGCAGCTGGGGGCTCCTGGGTGATCCAGCTGCAACAGAGCCTGGAGAGTTTGTCCCCTGAGCAGAACCTGGGACAACACAAGGGGCTGGGAGAGGAGGAGCTCCTGTCACACCTGGCAGAGACAGCCCAGAGCAGCCTGGACCTGAATCCACTGAGACCTCACCCCTCAGCTGGGAAGGGCCAAGGACAGGACCCACCTGAAAAAAGTCACAAGAGCCCTTAAAAACTCTGATCTCGGGCTCCATATTCCAATAACAATATTTTCCGATGAAATACCCCCCAAAGAGAGGGTATGAGCAATATCTGATTCCCCTTGGAATGGGACACATCCCAAAAATCCACAGCGCTGATGAGGGGGAGAGGGCTCAGAGCCTACTGGGGCAAGTTTTCAGGAATGCTCAGGATTTTTGGAAGAAATAAGTGGCACCTCTCTGCAGTTACAGAAGTCCCTGGTGACTTGGGCAGTTTGGGAAACCTCAGATTTAGGCACTTTGGGAAACCCCATGCTGCTTTCAGCCTGGTCTAGACATAAACATGCCCTTGATCCCAGCAGAGTTCACAGGGATCTGAGTGAGCAGCAGCACAATTAAGAGTGAAAGAGGTCAAAAGAGGGTCATTTGTAGCTAATGGCAGGCTCATCTTCCACTCTTCACCACCCTTAAACTCCTCTGGGAAGCCTTAATGAACAAATACTTCTAAAACAGCGTTTTTTGGTCCATGAGATGTTGTGCCTCACATGCTGCAGAGGTTTCCAAGAGGATCCCTTCATTAAAGAAAAAGATGGAAAAATACAATAGAAGGGTTTAAAAAATATCTTGGCAAAGCAAAGTTTACCAAAGGAGCAGAATGTGTGAGGAAAGCAGCAGCAGCTCCCACATCCCAGTGAGTGTGCCAGGCAGGGGAGCGGGGCTGGAATTGCAGTGGGATCGGGAGCAGGGAGCATCCGAAGGCAGGGATAAACAAACAAGCAGCCAGGGTTGTCTCTTCCCGGAGCACAGCTGCGCTTGGAAATTCGGCTCGGCTGACGCAGAGCAGACGCACGGAGCTATTTTTAGGCTCCTTGCAGTGTTCTACTCTGCAGCTGCATTCCAGGCCTGCACCTGTTCCCCCAGCAGCAGGAGAAGCAGCGTCTCAATGGGCAGGGAAGGCCTTTGGCCGCCTCTGGATGTGTGCAGTGGGAATTTGTGGCACAGCTTCTCCTGGGAAAATTGGTTTTTCTAACAGCAGGTGCATGTTGAGGGTAGGAGCTGGGCTCCTGCCTGCTTTGGGAGGGAGATAGGAAGAGACTGGGGAGGTAACAGGGACCCCCCAACACGTTTGTGCAGCTGGATCTGGGTGTTTTCTGGGAAAACAAGAGCAGGCGGGAAGGTCCTTCTGGGTGGGATTATCCCTGGGACTCCTGCACACTGCGCTGCAAGGAGTGGAGAGCTGGGACAAGGGACAGCATCCCGCCAACCCTCTCAGCCTTCTGACCCAGGAGACCGCCTGGAGCTTTGCTGGTGGGACTAAGTCTTCAGCAGGGACCCAGAGAAAAGGAGTTTGACATGGTGAGACTTAAGGAGAAATTAGAAAAAAATATTTAGTGAAAAAAAATAAAAGGGGAATGGTCGTCCACTGGGGGAGGAGCAAATGGGAGCCTAAGCAGCAGAAAAAAAAAAAAAAAAAAAAAAAAAGAAGTTAAAGCAGTGAAATCGCTGTGGATAAGCAGCAACGAGGCGGCCGTGGGCTGCGCCGAGAGCGCCCTCTCCTGGGCAGAGCCAGCGGTGCTGCGGGCCGGGGGGACCCCGGAGGGAAGCGAGGGACATGGCAGGGACCGATGGACACGGCAGGGAGCGATGGACACCGCAGGGAGGGATGGGCACGGGCAGGGGGGTGATGGACAAGGGGATCGAGCAATGGACATGGGCAGGGAGCGATGGACACGGGCAGGGAGCGAAGGACACGGGCAGGAAGCGATGGACATGGGCAGGGAGAGATGGACACCAGGGGGAGGAGATGGATACCCAGGAGGGAGCGATGGACATGGGGAAGGATGCACCTCGGTGAGGGAGTGATGACCCCTGGGGTGGAAGTGAAGCTCCCAGGATGGAAGTGAAGATCCCCAGGGAAGGATGTGATGCACCCTGAGGAGTGGAGTGACTTTTCCATGATGGAAGTGATCTCCATGGAACGAGAGTGATGTTCCATAGAATGGGAGTGATGCTCCCGGGGAAGGAGTGGTGCTCCCTGGTTGGTGAGTGATGATCCCAGAGCGGCACTGATATTCCCAGAGTAGGATTGATGCTCCCAGGGTAGGAGAGAAGCTCACAGGGAAGGGAGTGATGCCCCCAGGGAGAATGGGTGTAGGGCAGAGCTATCCAGGCTCACACACAGTGAGCCCTTCAGACAGGCAGGAAGACCTACAGAGATTTGGTGCAGCACCAAATCAGCAAAAGGATACTGAGAAGTAAAAAGAAGAAGCTAAAGGGAGAGTTGGTCAGGGAAAGCAGAGAGAGGGGAGAAAGTCTTAGGGAGATGGAAGAAGGTTGGCATTAGAGGAAAACAAATAAGAAGATAAAATAGAACATGAACAATCCAAAGTATTAAAGGGTCTCTAGAAAGGACAGGGAAAACAGCCAAGTGCAGCAGGAGATCAGCAGGGAGAGGACTCAAGACACGGGCTGAGTTTGATTTTAACATGAGGGAAGCCCTACTTTTTCCAGGCTCTTGGAGGGCTGACTCAGACCACAGGGCAAGGTCCTGCCTGCTCCCCACCAAGGGAGAGACAACATCACTGGGGAAGAGGAGCAGCACTTTGTCCCATTCTCTGGGGACAGCAGTCTTATGAGGCCACAGGAATTCCCAATTTGTGCTGCCTTGGACTCATCCACGTGTGCTGCTGTCACACAAGGGCTCAGGGCAAGCTGCCTTTAGAGGTGTTAGGAGGAGCAGCTGTGAGTCAGGCCTCCAGCTGTGTGAAACGTTTTGGAAACATCAAATTTGGGAACAGCAAATTTGGGAGCTGGTGTTTTGTTGCAGGGAGGATGCGAGGAAGGAGATGAAGTCCAGGAACTTGGAACAGGGGGATACAGCAAATCCCAGCAGCCACCTTGACATCAAATAGAAAGGCAAGGCTCAGAGTAAGGAACAGCAGGAGTGTTACCTCTCTGTGCCTGGAGCTGGAGGAGGAGGAGGCTCAGGGCCAGCAGTGCCTGGGACTTGAGCAAGAGCAGAAGGGAAGGAGCAGCTCTGAGAACACTCCAGAGCAGGAGAATCTTGGAGAAGACACCAGAGGCCTCACAGCACATGCAAAATCCTCCCACTGCAGCTTTAACGCACAACCTGAGTCTATCCTTTGAATGTAGGCACCCAACACAAATTTGTGTGGTCTGCACTAGCAAGGTGTCTTGGATGAGTGGGGAGGATGCGGGAAGGCAACTGGAATCTCATTTTGCCTTAAATTCAGGCAGGTTTATGGGGTTTATCACCCTGCAGACACAAACAATCGGATGGGGTAGAGAGGGGTCCCACCCCGGTGCTTTTTGCTGGACAAACTCACACGGTGAGAGCAGCAGCGGCTGGCGCACAGCTCCACCTCTCCCGGCCGCGTTTCCCGAGCCCGGCTGCGGGCTGGAGATGCCGAGTGGAGCTCCAGCTGCATCTCCAAGGGCTCCCTTGGAGCAGGCCTGCACAGATAACGCGCTTAGCACGGCGGGGCCAGGGGAGGGAGGGAGGCAGGAGCGGCGAGTGCAGCGATGCGTCCTGCGCTCCCCGGGGCAGCTCGGCGCTAATCGCCCGGCTCCCCAGATTAGCGCCGGGAAAGCCGCGCTTTGGCAGCTCCACCTGCCCTGGAGGAAAGCCCGGCAGCCGTGGAAAACTCAGGAATTCCTGGGTTTGTTTGCGAGGCCAAGGAAAATGTGTAGTTCTCTGCCCGCTATGCCTCCCTCCTCCGTCGCTGTGGAAAGCTGTGGCTTGTCCTGGTGGCCACAGACCTGTCCTGTAACCATCACACGGGATGTGGTGCCCTCCAGGCACTCCAGGTTTGGATGGATTCAGGGCTGTGTGACAGCAGGAGCGATCCACTCAGTCCCTTTCATTAGCAGAGCCCCCTGGTTACCATCATCATCCTCATCCCGAGCTCCAAAGTCACCTCAGTAATGCTCGGCAAAAACCTGTTTTAGCGAATCCAAACCAGGCAGCCAGCACCGGGGGCTTTGGTGAGTCTATTCACCGTGAACAAATAGGGGAAACAAAAAAAGAGCTAAAAAAAAAAATTAAATTATTCATGGACCTCTTGGTTGAAAGGGGCTGTGGTTTTGTTTCTACGCTTGAACACAAAGGTCAACACTGGGAAGAAAAACAGAAACAACCAAAAAAACAAAAGGAAACCAGTGGAGCCGGTGAGGCTGGATTAGAGTTTCCTAGATGGGGGTCAGAGAGGGGAGAGCTTTTAGCGGCGATTTGCACTCTCCGAGTGAAAGCTTTGGGATTTCGCTCCACTTCAAAGAAAAGATGCCCAGCCCAGCCCGCTGCAGCCCCGCTTGGTCCCGGCGGGCGGGGTGAGCCTTGCTCCTGAGGAAGAGGAGGGAGAAGGGGATCACAACCCTTGGTCATGAGGAAGAGGAGGGAGAAGGGGATCACAACCCCTGCTCATGAGGAAGAGGAGGGAGAAGGGGATCACAACCCTCTCCTGCCGCTGGGGACTCGCCGGGGAGGTTTCAAAGCGGAGCTGCCCTCCGAGGGAAACCGCGGCTGAGCAGGCACATCCTCGGGCAGAGCTTCCGAAGGCCTCTCTGGGGGTTTGGGGGCTGTGTCAGGGGTCCAGGGCAGAGCTGTGGTTCCTGAGAGCGTGGCACAGCTCTGCCACTCCACGTGGGCATGGGAGCTCGGCCAGGGGCAGCCCCTTGGGATGTGGGGTTTGGGTTTGGGGCTGCGAGAGGTGAAGTTGGGGATGGGGTGCCCCATCCCTGGAAGTGTCCAAGGCCAGCTTGGACAGGGCTGGGAGCAACCTGGGCTAGCAGAAGGTGTCCCTGCCCATGGGATGAGATTGGAACCAGATAAGCTTTCAGGTCCCTTCCTACCCAAACCATTCCATGATTCCTTTCTCCACTGCCTGGAGAAGAGGATGCTCAGAGGTGACCTTATGGCTCTCTACAACTCCCTGAAGGGAGGCTGTAATCAGGTGGGGTTGGTCTCTGACAGAACCAGAGGGCACAGTCTCAAACTACATCAAGGAAGGTACAGGTTGGATATCAAGAAAAAATTTTTCACCAAAAGAATAATAAAGTACTGGAGTGCTCTTCCCAGGGAGGTGGCAGAATCACCATCTCTGGGTGTGTTTAAAAAAAGCCTGGACATGGCACTCGGTGCTATAGTCTAGTTGAGGTGTCAGGGTTGGACTCGGTGATCTTAGAGGTCTCTTCCAACCTCATCATTCTGTGATTGTGTGATTCTGTGACTCTGATTCCCTTGTATCTGCACCCTCTCTCTGGGCCCTCCAGTGTTTTAGGGCTTTTATTTCCCCCAAAAGCACCTTAAAGTAGATAAACGTTGCCATCCCCATTATATCCCCTAATTTGAGTTTGCAGCTGTTTCTTCTTTTTTTTTTTCTTTCCTTTTTTTTTTTTGAGTGATTTATTGTATATTTCAAAATGTGAAATATCGCTATCCATTTTTTTAAAATGGAAAATTTCCCACAGAGAAGCATTCCTGGTTTGCAAAGGAAACAGAAAATGCATTTGCATCCTTGAAAAATTCCTGTATTAGAATTAAACACCCTTCCAAGGGAACAGGGCTCGAAACACAAATATTTTGCAGCTGCAAGAGGAAAATGGAAAAGGGCGGGATTCGATTCTTGCAATCCAATTTTGTAGATTCGTGGAATGTTCAGGGCCAGAAGATCACCTGGAGCAGATCACTTTTTTTTTTTTTGCAGACTTTTTGCTGCCAGGCAGGAGCAGAGTTCCCACCTGGGGGTGTGCCAGGGGGCTGCATCCCCATCCCATTTATCCCTGGGCCGTTCTGTACTGAGATTCAGCGCAGCCCTGTGACCCCACGTACCTGACAGGTAACCACTAAAGCATGGCATGACTCAGAAAAAGTCCTTGGGCAGCGATTAAACACTCCACCAGGGCTTATTAACTGGAAAAGAATCCTTCTCCGTGTCAGGGCAGCGATGGGAGCAGCAGCAAAGCCCTGGCACAGCCCAGCTGCCTTCCCTGGGGCTCAGCACACCTTCAGCCCCGAGGGCAACCGTGCTCGGGTGCTCCCAGAGCCAGAGGAAACCACCCAAGAAGGAAAAACCTCTTTTCCTGCTCTTTGTAGTTAGTTTTGGAGACGTCAATGAAGAGCAACGCATGCACAGAAATAAAAGTGCAATCTTCACTTCGTGTCAGTGAATTGTTGTCATCCCACGGGGGGAAAACTCCGGTGTTAAAGTGGGAATAACAGCAAAGAAAAGGACTAAACTACTTATTCCCTCTGCTTTTGGTTCGTTTTGGAGGCTCTCCCCTCCTGCGTCCCTGACTGACGGCAGCGGAGATGCTGAAGCCGGTTAATTGTTATGGATCCCTGGGGCGTTATTGCAAGCCGTGTGAAAGCACCGAAGGGAGCAATAATCACCTGTGATTCTGGTGAGAGCGTTAATCCTATAAAATCGGGGGGATTCTTCCGTTTGGGGAGCACGTGGGGCCGGTTCTCTCTTCTGCAGTGAGCCTTCCCCATGCCGAGGGGTCAGACGGGGCCCTCTGGGCTGGGGTGGGGCTCGTCTCTGTCCGAAAGGCTCCGCTGGGATTTAGAGAGGCCAGGGGCTGGGGGAATGGATGGTAGAGGCAGAACGAGAGACTCGTTACACTGCTGCTCGTGTCACTGCAGCCGGAAGGATGCGCGGAGCTGACTGATGCTAAGTTCCCTTGGTACTGGTGAAACTGGCAACTCCTTTGGTCTAAAAACTCCTCCTGGGCAGGAGCTACAGAGGCCAAACTGCCGGACTAAACCCAGCACCGGCTGAGAGAGGAGAGGATGGCACGGTTTGGGTGGGATGGTGGAGAGTTCTCCATCCCCAGCACCTCTGGTGGGCCTGAGGCATCCATGGGTCATCAGAAACCTCCGGATCGCAGCAGCAGAGGGGAATGAAGATGTTTCCCTCGGGCTGATGCCCCGGGCGGTGTTTGGCTGGCCGGAGCAGCCCGATCAGTGCCATCGAGCAGTGCTTCCCAGGGGAGGGAGGTGATCAGGGGAGTTATCTGCGTGCCCCGGGGAGTGGGAAAAGTCAGCGCTCATTCTTCCTCCTCGCCCTGCCAATGAACAGCTGCTGATTAAATCCCTTTTCAGAGGGGAGAGTTACACGGCTCCTACGGCTTTCCCAGGCAGAGACCTCTCTGCTCTCTCCGTGTTTGCATTCTCGCGTCGGCCTCTGCCCACTGAATAACAGCGGTAATTGGATGTGTTTGAACAGCGCTGCTCACCATTGTTTGCCCGGTAATCAGACACGTCTCCCTTTCCCTGGAACCTGAGCGCCACGTGCCGCAGAGGAAGGCCGGCTGCAGCTCCTCCTCCTCCTCTCCTCCCACCTGCATCCCATCCCTTCTCCAGGATGCCCAGGCTGGCCCTGCCAGGTGTAACAAGTTTTCCCTCCATCCGCAGCCAGCGAGACGCTGGAACCACAGCAGGGATGGAACTGCACTGGGTCTGTCTGTCGGGGTGGGAATTGCCCCGGAGGCAAAGGGCTGGAGAAGAGGAGATGGGGGATCCTCTGCTCTCTATGGGCACAGCCTGGGGCCGAGGCTGACCCTGCAACAGGAGGGAACGAAACCTCTTCCCAGGAATGTTCTGGCCGGCAGGGGAGGTCATCCTGCGGCTGTGCTGAGTCTCAGGGATGCACTGCTTGGCCTCAGATGTGGGATGCACTGGTGGATACAGACACTCTGTGGGTCAGAATGACAGTGGTGAGGACCACCAACCCCACAGGGGTCATGGGCTGCGCTGGAGCAGCCCCGTTTGCAGGAGAAGCGGGGGATTCCTGCCTGCCAGAGCAGCTTTGTGCTGAGCATCTCTGCCGGCCTCCCTCTTGGGGGGAAACACCAATCGGTCTCAGAAGCAGGAGCTGAATCACCACTGGGATGTAGACCCAAGGCCAGTAATGAGCCATTGGCCACTTGCCTTTGCCTGTGTCGTGTCACGGCTCCTTATCATGACTAATAGACGCACTAGCAGAAATCAGAATCTATTTCCAAGTGATTCATGAGCGGGTAGGGAAAGGTGGAGGGGGGACGACAACAGACTAAATACACCTGGTAATTTATTTGCTATGAATAATTTGAACAGCCCCGAGTGACGGAGATACCTCAGTTATTTATCCCGGGGGAGAAATGTGCAGGTGCTGCAGACTGGGTGTGCTCCAGAGCAGGCCCTGCCTTTAACGTTTGCCTCCCCCGCCCCGGTGCAAACCTCTACGGCCGTGTTTGGAACGAGATACAAGACAAGCTCCATCCAAGCCTTTCATTAATTGCCCTTCCTGGAATCTCCTGCCGGCTAAATTGCTCCCCGCAGAATCCCTGGCTCCAGGGTTAGGAAAGGGTTACTTTCCTAAGAGTGCGCCTTCCCGTTTGGGCTGGGTGGGTGGAAATAGAGTTGGCTTTCATCTGCAAACCTCGTAAAGAACCAGCAGCTGCTGGAGGGACATGGGCGCCTTGTAAATCAGAGCGGGGGATAAAGAACGGGACGGCCGCATCGCTCCGTGGGCATCCCGGTGCCCATCCCAGTGCCCATCCCGGTGCCTATCCCTGTCCCCACATTGCTCCGAGGAGCAGCCATGGCTGTGCCCTGCAGCGTTTGCCCTCACGTGGCTCCTCAGCAGTTTTGGGCCAAGGTTGTTGGAGTTGAGTTGCTCCTTGAGTCATTTTCAGAGTGGTTCATGCGAGTATCTCACATTTAGCGTCGCCAGATTGTAACTGTGGGTTTTGTCTTCTGGCCTGAAATGCATTTCATTATTTTTGGTGTTAAAATTCAGAGAGGTTTTTTTTTCTTCTTCTTTTTTCCCCTCTCCCATCAAATATCTTTGTATTTGTTTCCAGAAACAAATGATTAGCATTAGTATTCATTAGTATTCGTGTTAACAATTGATAAAGGGCCCACTACTGTAGTATCTGTGCACAGCACACAAAATTCAATTAAAAATATAATAATTTCCTCAAGCCATGATCATACAATCTGTACCATCCCCCCAAAGTTAGCTCCTGAAACTTCCCCTAAAGTTTCCTGTGGAGGGAGGGAGGGAGGGATGCGTTTGCCAGGGAAGAAGGGCCCTGAGTCAGGGATGCTGTGGTGGAGTGAGCAGGACCAGGCTGGGGAGGGCAGGAGAGGGCATGTCCAGCACAAACCAGGAATTCCTTTGGGAGCTCCAAGCTGGGGCAGCTCTGCTCCCAGCCCTCATGCCAGTCCTGCAGCGGGGTTGGTGGATCTCAGTCAAGCTGCAACCCCCACCAAAGGGATCTCCAAATGGCTGGAAGGATTTGGGACTGCTTTACCCTAATGTTTGCTGCCTCCATCCCCCTGGGTGACTCATTTTTTGCAGTCTGGAGTGGAGTTTCCCTCTCTCCTGGCTCTCCAGACACGTTTCCCAGTGTGGCTGGGCAGGAGATCACTCCCATGCCCAAGGAGGGTTCTGGGGATCACTGCATGGCTGGAGACTTCATTCTCTGAGAAATGGCTTCTACAGGCCTGCAGAGGACACTGGGGGCTCTTCCCCTCCCTGCTGGGTACCCACTGCTGCCTCCCCACCAGGCCCTGATCCCTGCCAGGGCATTTGACAGCTCAGAGCAAGCAGCAGCTCTGCACAAAGCCTACGTGCAGCGTGTGGACACCTTCCCTGCTCGGGGTGCTCTGTTCTGCTGAGCCTCTCAGGGCAGCTCCCAGGCTGGGCATGAGCCAGCGAGGAGCTTTGCTCCAAGATGCCACCACAAACCTCTGGCAAGAAACAAAAGGCATCTCAGAGGCATCTGGGCTCCTGTGAGGCAGCGTTTGGATGGAAGCCGCTGCCTTTGCAGCCTGCCCTGGGTGGATCCGGGCCCTGTGGTTTGTTTTCCCACAGCTGGCTCACTCAGGGAGGTCAGTGGCAGAGGTGAGTTTTCACAGAACAGCAGCACTGAGTGGCTGCTCAGGCCTGGTTTCTCTGGTTTAACCCAAAGCTGTGTTTGCCACACAGGCTTGGTTCTGCCAACAGCACCAGAACTTTCAACGTGCTCTGCTCAGATTTTGCAGGGAATCAGGGGTGAGGCAGAAGAGCATCTGTCCCTTCTGATTGTCTCTGACTGCCATGGAGCATCTCTTACAGCTGCGGTCCTTCTCCAGAAATCCAGGACCTGAACAACATGTTCAAATCCTAACAGCTCTGCAGGTTTTCCAGATAATTTCTGACCTCATGACAAATTACTTCTCCAGGATTATGGCAGCCAGCCATTGGTGATCCTGGGAATTCCCAGCATTCCCATTATCCCAGGAATGTGTCATGGGAAAAAAATGGTCTCCAGTGCTTAAAATACTCCAACTCGCACCTGGAATTTCACCCTGCAAACAATAAGTTGTAGGAGTAGTGAGGAGAGGTCTGGAGACTTTCCAGTAGGATAAACTGGGTGTTTACCAGCTCTTTGATGGGTGTCAGGTGCTACCTTCTCACAGCCTTTGTGTTTCTGCCACATTAGGGTCTGTAAGAAGAGCAGAAAATAAATTTTTTTGCTCTTGTATGGTTTGGTTCATTTGGGTGGGAAGCTTGACTGTGCTGACGGTCTGGCTGTGTTTGAGAGGGCAGATGTTCACAAGAGGGGACACACTGACCAAACAGGGCAGTTTGGACACAAAAATCCTCCTCCACCTTGTGTGTGATGCTGAGAGATGCAAAATAAGTGGAGTGGACATGAATTTAACCACACTTCACTAAAACAACAGATGATTCTGAAGCTCTGGCACCTTGACCCTCAGGGATGTCAGTTGTGGCTGCTTTTAAATGCCATTGGTCTCGTTCAGATATCCAAACACAAAATGTGCTACTTGGGGACAAGACAGATTTGAGGAATCCTGAGCCTTTGAACTGGTCTTGAGAGCTCACATGTCACTAGAATGAGAATTTTCCTCCATACATTCATATTGTGGCCAGTGAATGTATGGAGGAAAATACTCCACTGCTTGTGTTATCTGTATTAGAAACACAACAAGACAATATTTTAGGTGTCTCTTCTGTTTGCAGAACATGGAGTTTGTCACGTCTGCCTGAGCATCATGTTCTTTCCACAGGCTTCTTGCATCTCAGCCATCCAGGAAAAAGCTGCTCCAGAGCTCTCCTGACACACCAAACCCTGCAGGTCACTTCTCTTTTTACCATGGGCTTTTCTTCCAGCTCTGGACCTGTGTTTCTTCATGCCTGATGCATGGCTGGGAGCAATTCCACTGCAGAGCTCCATCCCAGCCCAGGAGGATGGCTGGATCACAGGCAGCAATCCCATTGCAGAGCTCCATCCCAGCCTGGGGAGCATGGCTGGATCACGGCGATGAAGCTGTCAGCCCCTCCAGGAGTGGAGGTGGGGAAGTGTGGGAGATAAACAGTTCAGCCGTGGCACTTTTCTTGAAAGTTGTTGCTTCTATTTCAAAGCTCATGTGCCTGAAAACCTGTCTGGGGTTTTTTTTGGTTTTGTTTTTTTTTTTTTTTTTTTTTTCTGGCTGTATCAGTTGGTCTAATAAAAGATACTGCCTCTCCTTACAAGCCTGCTCTGCACTCCTGAGCTCAGGTCCTTTATCCTTCCCTTCATGCTGCTCACAATGACTGAGGCTCCCTGGCCATACAATATCTGGGGAGTCAATGCCGTGTCAAGCCCCCAGGTTTACACCCATGGCCACAGTGAATACACTGATTTACTGGAGAGAATCATCAGCTCTGCCTCCTCCTGCTGCTGCAGGGAAAGGAAAATCCAGAGGGGTCTGCAGGGAGGGCTGATGCAACCCTGGGGTTCTGCAGCATGGGAGGGCAATGCCAGTGGGTTTCCACCAGGCATTTCTCACCCTGGGGAGGATGAACAGCTCTTCAGGCACTCCTTGTTTAGCTGCTGAAGTTGCTAAGGGAAGGCCTTAGGATGGCACAGAGGTGACCCTGCCTCAGGAGTCCCCAGCAGGATGGCACCTTTGTGGGTTCCACGGAGTCCAAGCTGCTGCCTGATTCCGTGGGGACAGTTTTGGTGCTCTGTGCCCCAGCCTGGTGTCCCCACAATGTCACCCCAGGAGGCTGCTGGCCTGGCTGCACCCTCACTGCTCACTGCAGCGCTTCCACACAGCACACACAGAGAGCTGGAGCTGCCAGAGACAGAGGGAAGGAGATTTGCACAATGAGGGTGGTGAGGCCCTGGCACAGGTTGCCAGAAAGGTGCTGGACACCCCACTCCTGGAACCATTCAAGGTTGATGGGGCTCTAGCAGCCTGCTTTAGTGGTAGGTGTCCCAGCTCATTGCAAAGTGCTTGGAGTCGATGACCTTTAAAGGTCCCTCCCAGCCCAAACCATTCTGTGATTCTCTAATTCCATAACTATGCTGAATTTGGTGCTCTGGGAAAGCTGGTATAGTTTAAAGCATATTTTTTCTGTCCTAAAATTGCACTGGCTCACTGATCAGGACCTTGACCCCAGTGAGGAGCACTGGACCTGCCCACAGAGGGAACAGGGCACAGATGTCACAGCACTGGTGACTTCCAGTGTGACTGCCACACCTCGGGATTGTCACCAGCAGGGAGCCCGAGCCAGGAGGGAAATCCCTGCACAAATCCCTCACCATCCTCGTTAACAGCGAGCCACAAATATAAATGGTGCTGCAAAAGGGCAGTGAACAGATCACCTGTGAGGAATGGGAGCTAAACATGCAGACCACCGTGCTGAAGGAAGGGGTGGGATGGGAATCACACACGGATAAAATGTGCAGAACAAAAATTAAGTTTTGGAAGGGCTGTAAACTTCTGCCTCAGGTCCTAATCCGGGGGGAATCTTTAGTTTTGAAGCAAGTTGTTCTCCAGGAAGGTGGTGCCTTCCCAGGGAGCATCTCTTGTTGGGCAGCATGGGATGTTCCAATCTGTCACATCCATCACTGCTCCCCTCTTCTGTCGGGGCTGCACAGGGCACTGACCTGCTCCGTTAAATCTCTCCATGCAGGAGGCTGCATCCCTGCACCTGTTCATAGCTGGGGTTGAATAAATACCTTTTTCAGGGTTGGAGGGGTGAAATTGAGCAAGAAACACTGTGAAAATGCAGAAAGAATAACCTGTAAGTATCCAGTCTGTTCTGCACAGTATCTGTGAACACATCAGTGCTGCTGCCCAGATGAGCTGCTCTGTGCATATATTTTCCATATATCTCTCCCAAAAAATATTATTTGATGGCATGCGATTAAAAGGGTCTTTTTTAATATGTGGCACACGCATAACGAAATGTATGTGTGCACTTGCATGTGAAATAACCAGGTATGAGGGGAAAAGCAGGAATAAAATCATCCCTGGCAATGCCTGTGCACAGAGCTAATTCTGGGTATTTGGAAAAAGCATTCTTCGTGGTGGGAATCTCACCAGGTACCACAGAACAGCAAGCAGGACCTGCATCCTCAGAGCCTCTGAAAAGCCCCAGAAGCCTGGAAGTCTTTCCAAAACGTGCTTCCTTCAATTAAAAATCAATTAAAAATCCCCTCCCTTTCCCAGTGCCCGAAGCATAAAAATAATAAAGTTATTTAAAGATCCATTATTTCCCAAATAAAGTTTTGATCGGGGGTATTTTCAGATTCTAGGTGCTCTTCACCTCTCACTTTTGGCAGTTGCAAACCCGACCGTGATTCCAGCGAGGAGGAGGAGGAGGCTGAAGGCAGAAAAACAGCTCTATTTATGCTGATACTGGATCTCGGGCTACATGATCTCATCTAATTTAAAGTTCCTCCAAATGAACTATCTCCAAGAATATAATTTTAATGTTTCCCTATCAGGCCATTCTTATCTCTCTGCATTACCATGATATCATTCAGGAATAATAATCGCACCATTAGTTTTGGTGTCTAAACAAGCTGATGAGGAGAAATTTATTTCAGTCACCGCCCTGCAAATTGCTGCCCTCCCCAAGGAAAAAACCCAAAACCCCCAAAGGGTACAAAGTTTATAAAATCCAAGTGTACAAGTGCAGTAGATACCCTTCCAGGACAAAGGATTTAGGGGGGAAATGGACGTATTTAAGTATTTAAGGATGGAAGCGTTGGAATCTCGAAGGAAATCTTTCTTTTCCTATTTTTTTTTTTTTTAAGCGAGGGCACTTATGGGATGTAAATGAACAAACCGGAGCCCGAAATGCCCCGAGCTGCTGGAGCGTGTGTGCTGCAGCACGGCGAGGCAGCAGCCAATGAAAGCCGATTTTTTATCATTAATATTGCCAAGCAGCATTAACTGATTGCAAAGACTTTTCGGGAGCAGGCAGAGCCTGCGAGCCATCGCTCCCTCCCGAACCATTTTGCTGCCCGGATTTTTGACAACGACGGCCGGCTCCTCTCGTTTAATCTTGCCGAGGGATGAAGAGCGATACAATTCCTCCCCCCTCCTTCGAAGAATTTGAAAAGCAACAATAAAAGCGAAGGGAATTTTGTGTTTTTACCGTCGGAGGGGGAAGCAGGCGGTGCTGGGGAGAGGGGCAGCGGCTCCAGGCGGTTTCCCCCGCGGATGCTGAGCGCGGCAGCTGCGGCTGCCCATAGCTCTGATTCCACGGAAAAAGTGGGGTAAAAAAGAAGTTTCCACTCGTGTCACCCCTGCCACGGCCACGGCCGAGCTCGTGGGTGCCTGTCGGGCACCACAGTCCCGTGTCACCGGGACCACGCCTGGCACGGGGGTCCCCGAGAAGGGGACACGTCGCAGGTGACCCTGTGGGGACAACTGCAGGAAGGGGCCGCCTGCACCCACCTTTTGTTGTTTGCGGGTCCCCTACAAACATCAGCGGTGCTGAGGGTGGGGGAGAACCCGGGGGATCCCACCCTGGGGACAAATTTCCCTGAGGAAGAAGCGGTGCCATAGCGGGAGGATCCCACCCTGGGATGGATGGGGACAAATTTCCCCGAGGAAAAAGCCGGGAGGATCCCGCCCGGGGAGGTCCCGCTCTGGGCAAGGGGTCCTGGTGCAGGCTGGGAAATTCGCGGCGCATTTCTGGGCGCAACGAAAAAAGACTTTGGGATGGGGCCGGAGGCAGCAGAGCCAAAGCTTCGGGCGCTGCCGGCCCCGTCCAGGTGAGCGGACTCCACATCCTCGGCCCCTTTCCTCTTCTTCCTCCTCCTCATCTTCCTTCTCCTCCTCCCCGGCTCCGCACGCACAGAGCTCTGCCGGGAAATGAAAGTCATTTATTGCGAAGAAGGAGGAAATAAGGGCGAAGATGGTTTATTCTATTATTATTATTATTATTAATATTATTTGGATGGGGTGGGGGAGCCGAGAGCCCCCCGGGAGCGGCGGCCCGGCACGGAGCGGCAGCGGCGGCGGCTTCCCTCGGGCAGGAGGCGAAGTTTCGGGCCGAGAGGAGCGGGGGGACCCCGGAGGGGCCGGGCCGGGCGCCCCCCGCCCGTCTCGGGAGTGCCCCCCGATATCTCGTTTCTGTCCCCGCTCGCTGTCGGACGCGGGCGGGCGGGGGGCAGGGGGCGGCCCGGGGGGGGCTTTTTCGGAGCAGGTTTGTTAACCAAAGCAGGTGCTAAAAACCAATAAGCCCGGAACAAACGCGGTCCCCCCCCGGGAGCCGGGACAATTGTTTCCATTTAATAAATATTTTCCCCACGGGCGTTTCGCGGGAGGCAGGCAATTATTCAAAGCAAGCCGGGACGCGGGCCGGCTCCCGGGGTTAAGCGGGGCTGCGGAGCGGGGAGGGCGGGGGCTGGGGAAGCGGGAGAGCCGCCGGGAGCGCGGGGAAGGGAAGGGAAGGCGGGGGCAGCAGCGGGGACAGCGGACAGCGGCGGGCGCACGGCGGAGCGCAGCGCTCGCAGCCCCGACGGCAGCGGCGGCGGAGCCTGGAGGGCTCCGGGACCGGCCCCGCTCCGCTCACCCCAGGGATGCGGGAGGATGAGGAAGATGGGGACGACCCCCTTCTCTTTCCCCCTTCCTCCGCAGCTGCTATTAGCGCAGCAACTCACAAAAGCTTTCCTTTTAATCCGCGCGTTAGAAGGCGGGGGGTGTGTGTGGAGGGGGGAAGTTCCTCCTGTCCCCTCCTTCCATCCTCCTCCTCCTCCTCCTTCCTCTGTCCCCTCCCCTCCTCTTCCTCTCGCCCTTCCTCTCTCCCTCTCTTTTTAAGCGGGCCCCCTCCGCGCTGATTGGGCGCCCGGCCGCACTGTGACCGCCCTGCCGCTATGTCAGCCTGCCCGCCGCAGCCCCGCGCCTTTGAACTGCCCCGCACCGCCCCGCGTCCCCACCGCCGGCCCGGTGCTGCGCCCGGCGGCTCCCCGCCCGCCTAGTGCCCGCCGGGCCCCGCGGGCCTCCGCTGCGCGCCCCGCTCCGCGCCCCGCCCCGGCACGGCTCCCGCCGGGGACGGCCTTGGCGGAGGACCTGTGATGATCAGCTGAGCCCGCTCCTGCCGCTCCTCCGGCTCCTCCGGCCTTCTCCCGCCGTTCCTCCTCCTCCTCCTCTTGCTCGTGGTGCCGCCGCCGTCCGGCGCCCGCAGCCGCCGCGCCCCGCAGAGCCGCCCGCAGAGCCGCCCGCAGAGCCGCCCGGCCGAAGCATGTCCAAGCCCAGCGACCACATCAAGCGCCCCATGAACGCCTTCATGGTGTGGTCCCGCGGCCAACGGCGCAAGATGGCCCAGGAGAACCCCAAAATGCACAACTCGGAGATTAGCAAGCGGCTGGGCGCGGAGTGGAAGTTGCTCTCCGAGGCGGAGAAGCGCCCGTACATCGACGAGGCCAAGCGGCTGCGAGCGCAGCACATGAAGGAGCATCCCGACTACAAGTACCGGCCCCGGCGCAAGCCCAAGAACCTGCTGAAAAAGGACAGGTATGTCTTCCCTTTGCCTTACCTCGGGGAAACAGATCCCTTAAAGGCCGCCGGGCTTCCCGTGGGGGCCACTGACTCGCTGCTGAGCTCCCCGGAGAAGGCCAGGGCTTTCCTGCCTCCCACCTCAGCACCTTACTCCTTACTTGACCCCAGCCAGTTCAGCTCCAGCGCCATTCAGAAGATGACTGAGGTTCCTCACACCTTAGCCACCAGCACCCTGCCCTACGCCTCCACCTTGGGATACCAGAACGGGGCGTTCGGCAGCTTGAGCTGCCCCAGCCAACACACCCACACTCACCCCTCGCCAACTAACCCGGGCTATGTCGTGCCATGTAACTGTACCGCTTGGTCGGCCTCCAGTTTGCAACCTCCAGTTGCCTACATATTATTCCCAGGCATGACCAAGACTGGGATAGACCCCTATTCTTCAGCACACGCGACTGCCATGTAACACCCACCCACCGACCCACGGGCACCCCCGCAGGCGCGTGTGTGTTTGCGTGCGTGTGCCCCCCGCCCCGGCCGGCAGCTGGAACTGGGATTCCTCCGTGCGTGCATGTACATAAAAGCTGCAGGAGCAAAAAAAAAAAAGGCCGCCCGAACCAGGACTCTGCCGCCCGCCGCCGGGCCGGGACAGACGCGGACGCTGCCTCGGAGATGCTCTCGCCTAAAAAAAAAAGCTCGCCACGAGAGCTCGGGGGGGATCTGCGATCGCGGGGGCAGATAGGAGCCCGGCGCTTGTAAGAGTTGTAAATGTGTTTAAAAGACAGAAAAGCAAAGCGAACCTTGAACTGCCCTTTCGGGACAAAGCGGGGAGGAAAAGAGAAAAAGACAAAAAAAAAAAAAAAAAGAGAGAGAGAGAAGCGGTTTCGATTTTTATTTATTCTCTTAATGTCTATGAGTTCTTCAGGGTCTCATGTCACTTGGACTTGACTTTGGGAAGTCCCGGTCTTACTCTGATTTTATTTTTTTTTTCTCGTTGTTTTTCCTTTTGCACATTGAAAAACGAGATCAGCTGTGTTATATATATATAAATATACATATATTTTGCCACCACGTACTACTAGGTAAAATTGCTTTTCATGTCAGAAAAAAAAAAGGCTCTTCAAAGTTAAAAAAGAAAAAAAAAAGAAAAAAAAGACGGGGAGAAACATTTATATTTAAAACCTATGATAGTGTTTGCTTAATTTAAAACAGATAGTCCTTAAATTTGTGTGATCCAGTGAGACTAGATCTAAGTTTACTTTAGACAGAGCGTCAGGTATGAAGTCAGGCAGTAGAATTGTAAAAAAATTAATACTACTACTACTACTAATAACGAAAAACCGAATAAAAAACCGATGGCAATTCAAATATGTTTTCACAATGTCTTGGGCGAGAAGAAACAGAAACTAAGATGTATCCGGCAGGATTTTACCTCGTTAAACCTTTTCATTTGTTGAACAAAGACGTTTTGAATAAAGACAATCTGTCATCAAACAGAGGCAAGCGCGTGCTGTGAGTGCGGGGACGCAGCCCCGCGTCGCACACCGGGGACGGGAGAGACCCCCGCCCGCAGCCCCCGGCTCTCCCCGCGCCTCCGGAGCCGTGCCGAGCCGTGCCGAGCCGTGCCGGGCCGGGCTCCGAGCGGAGCCCGTCGGGGAAACGCGGCTGAAGCGGAGAAAACTTGCAGAGAGACGGGATGGAGCGGAGAGAAGCCGGGGGGATGCTCCGTCCTGTCCCATCCCGTCCCGTCCCGTCGGGGAATTTGGCTTTTCCCAAGTTTCCTCCGCGGCGTTGAAGTTTTAGCGGTGCCAGGGAATATTCGGAGCGGGGAGGGGAGTTCTGGCGGCGGTTTGGAATTGGCGCGGATCAATTAGCGGTGTTTGGGGTGCTCTGCCCTTGGCGGAGGCGAGGGGAAGGGGAAAGAGGCAGAGGATCCGTCTGGAGGGGCTGAATAGCCGGAGCGCCGCGTGTTTGGATGTGCTTTGCTCATTAAGTGCTCTTTGGAGACCGATGTTAGAATTAAACGGCGTAACACAATTAACATACATGGGGCTTGAATGGGAGGGTAAGCGGGGGAAGAATAGATAGATAAATAAATGAGAGATCAGGCGAAGGTAAACAAAAGGGGAGAGGAGAAAAGGGCTGAAAGGAGAGGTTAGAATGGCTGCTCCAGCCTTGTTTAGCATGACAAAACGGCTCTTACAAATGAGGACAATTAAAGGAGCTGGCTTGGGGAGGGCCTGGGAGCCGCGGGACGATCCGCTGGGACACGCGGGGCTGGATGCGGCCGGCGTGGGGCGGCGCGGCGGCGGCGGGCGCTGATGTAACCCCAGCTGACAGGCGCTGTCAGCCCGGCTGATAACACCGATAGCTCAGTGTCCTCCGACATCCACCCGCATTAGGCTGACAATGGTCGCAGGCAGAGCCGGGCGGGGGGAGCGCCGGCCCCGGCCCGCCCGGGCCACGCCGGCCGTGGGGCAAAGCGGGGGCCCCGTGCCCGTGCCCCGCTCCCCACCGCGGCTGAGCTTTGGGGCACCCCCCGCACCCCCGAGCCCGGACACCCTCGGGGAGAACGGGCTCGGTGGGGCCCGGCCTCGGGGAACAGCGGGGCGAGGTGGGGAGTGCGCAGAGACAGGGCTGCAAACTTTGGCGGGGACCTTTCCTTCCTACTTTCATCCTTTCTTTCTCTACTTTTTTCTTTCCCCCTTTCTTTCCCCTTTCAATCCTTCCCCCTCTTTCCTTCCTTCCTTCCTGCTTTCCTTTTAACCTTCTTTTCTTATCTTTATTTATTAATTCTCTCTCCTTCTCTCTCCATCTCACATTTTCCCCTTCTCTCCTTCTGTTCTCCTTCTCTTTCTCCCTCTCTCTTTCTCTTTTCCTATTTCCCTCTCTCTTTACTCTCCCTCTCCTCCTGTTTCTCATTCCCTTTTCCTCTCTGCCTCGCCGTCCCCCTCCCACCCCGCTCGCCCCTCCGCAGTCTCTGCTCGCCGCGTTTCGTTCCCGTTCCCTGCGCCGTGTTATCCCTCCAACCCTCCCGCCCGCTTGCAGGTGTGTAGCTATTTAACTCGTGGAGATAAATAAATTAAATAATGATCTTGACACTGCAATGAACCGATTACTGACTTTGATGTCAAAGGGAAACCAAAAACAGAAAGAAAGAGGGGGAGAGAGAGAGAGAGAGAGAGGTGAAAAAAAGCTATTCCCTCGAGGGGGAAATGCAGCTCCTTGTCAAACCTGTTTCCCCACAACTGTCTCCTTCTTTCAATAAAATCATTAAACAAAGGCCGAGGGGTTATGCGCACCACGCCTTGGGTGCGCGGCCGGGCGCTGTCCCGGGCTGGGCTTCGCGGCGGAGCCTCGCCCGCACCCGCGGAATCCCGCGCAGGCAGCGCGGAGCCGAGCGGGGCCCCGCGGCCTCTGCCCGAGCCACCCTCCCCGCAGCTCCCCTCGCCCGTGTTCATCTTTTTCTTCTCTTCTCTTCTCTTCTCTTCTCTTCTCTTCTCTTCTCTTCTCTTCTCTTCTCTTCTCTTCTCTTCTCTTCTCTTCTCTTCTCTTCTCTTCTCTTCTCTTCTCTTCTCTTCTCTTTCTTCTCTTCTCTCTCTTCTCTTCTCTTCTCTTCTCTTCTCTTCTCTTCTCTTCTCTTCTCTTCTCTTCTCTTTCTCTTCTCTTCTCTTCTCTTCTCTTTCTTCTCTTCTCTTCTCTTCTCTTCCTCTCTTCTCTTCTCTTCTCTCTCTTCTCTCTCTTCTTTCTCTCTCTCTTCTCTTCTCTTCCTTCTCTTCTTCTCTTCTCTCCTCTTTTCTCTCTCCTCTTCTCTTCTCTCTCCTCTCCTCTCCTCTCCTCTCCTCTCCTCTCCTCTCCTCTCCTCAGTGCTGCTGCGGGATCACCTAGACACTGAAAATGATCCACTCTGGCCTTGTTTTAAACAAAACAACAAATAAGAGAGGGGGAGAAAAGATCTCGGGAGGCCGAGGGCACCGGGAGAGCCCTCTCTGGCGCCCAGGTGTAGCTGTGCGATCGCCAGGGAGCTCTGCTGCAGGAGAGACAGACAGAAGGGGAATTAAGTGATGTTAAAAAACTTTATTTTAAAGGACACATTAAGCCCATAGAAGTCTCTGAGAGATATTACTTATTTCTGCTTATTAGTGATAATAGCCCAGTAAATTTGCTATTGAGTGTATCAAAGGCATTCAAAGAGACTTTGAAACATCAAAAAGATTGCAATTCTGATTTTACGGTTTTATTCCAGGCCCGACCTCCTGGCTACATTCCTTGATTGTAGTGTTTAAAAGTAAGCGGTGATCAGGAACACGTCCTCCTCCTCCTCCTCCCGCAGCGGCCCCGACCGGCCCGGGGACCCCGGCGGGGCTGTGGTGGCAGCGGCTCCGGCGGGCAGGGCACCGCACCGCGGTCCCCCCGCCGCAGCATCCTCAGCGCCTCTCCTTACATATATCACGAAATCGCCCCAAATGGCTATAACGCAGAATTTGGAGGTAGGCACAGCCCGGCCCCGGCTGCTCGCTGTCCCCTCGGGGGGCTGCAGGAGCCCGGTGCCGCCGGGGGACGCGGGCTGAGCTCCCCGCGCTGCGCCGCGCTCCGCAGCGAGGAAGCCTCGGGGCTTTTGATGTGTCTGTAATTCACCCTTTTCATTATTATTATTTCTCTCTTTCGGTCCTTAATTTTACCTCCTCGTCTCTCTTTTCTCCCTTTACACGCCTCTATTCTAGTTGGGGTGTTTTATACCAACATCAAAGGGACAACGCAGCCTTTATTATTATTATTATTCCTTTCTCTTTTTTTTCCCTTCCCTTTTTTATTAGGGCAAAATACTCCATTATTCCTGAACGTTCCTCGTTCGGAAAGCTAAACAAGAAATAACGTGCAGGGTCTGTGCAGGTCCACGCTGCAACAAGGCAACATGTGTACGCCTAAAAGCCCCGAAATTAAATCCGGGTTGATCACAATTTAAAAGAGGAGAGCGAGGGAGCGGGAGCCGGCTCTTTGAGTGGGTGAGAGAAAGAGGGGAAGAGATGAGTAGCTGGTAATTATTGAAATATAAGGATGAGATTAATTCAAAGGAAACAAACTATGAAAACAATTGGAGCCGAGTGAAAAGCAAAACCCAGATTAGAATTTGCTTGTGGTTTGTTGTCTGTCTGCTTTCTTTCCTCCTCCCCACCCATTGTCACAGTGCAAGGCAATGGGATTTGCACACTTGAGGTGTAATAGCATTACTGCATTAATTAAAATTTTCATTTCACGTCCAGATTGTTTACTTATCTGCTGGAAACATATGTCGGGAGAAGTTGAGATTCTGGATTCTGCTCCGCTGCCCAAGGTGCAGCGCAGTACAGGGGGGGAGAGGATGACTTCAGATTTTTTTTTCATTGCATCCTCCAGCCTTATCTCTCCGCTGTAAATTATAAGGAGACTCCATTGAACTGAATATGAAGATTATATTTGCGAGCGGCGCGTCCTGGAGCGGCCCCGGTCCCACTTTGAAATGAAACAAGCCTTGCGGACCCCGAGCCCCCCTTGTCCTTCCTCCCCGCGCTCTCGCAGCCCCCCGGGAGTGGGGGGCGTCCACACGGGACCCCCCGATCCCGGCGGGCTCCCGAGGGAAGGGAATAAAGCAGGGAGGGAGGGAAGGAGGGAGCTCCGCGCTGCTCCCCGCTGCCCCGCCGGCCCCTCGCTCCCTCCCGGGAAGCTGCGGGCACAACCGCGATGCTCCCCCGCCTCCCAAAAGCTGTCCTTCCCCCCAAAACCACCCCCGGGCAGGGCGAGCAGCCCCCGTGGCTGCCGCTGGGACAGCGGCGGGGTCGCGCCGTCGGTGCGGGCGCTGCTCGGCTCCGGCGGGGCGAGGGATGCTCGGGCGCCCGCAGCGCTCGGTGGGAAGCGTCTGTTTGTCTGTTGCCCCCCGCTTTTTATCCTCTTTTTTGGGGTGTTTTACTTCCCTATTTTCTGCCCCTTTTTTATTTTATTTATTTTATTTATTTTATTTTTTTTTAAGAGACCCCTGAGAAGGCAGCGAGGTGCCGTCCTCTCCGCCGGGTCTATCTGTAATTGAATCTAGGTCAGTTATTCTAAAGCATGGGAGAGGCTGATTCCCTCTTTCCGACATCAGCCCAGAATTTGGGAGGCGGGGGGGGTGGGGGAGAAAGGAGGAGAGGGGGGTCTTGCAATTTCATTTAAAATGTAATGGTGGATGAACCGATAAGCAAATAGGGGGAAAAAAAAAGGCTCTGCTTAAAAGAAAAAAAAAAAAAAGGCATGCTTTTAATATGCTTCCAGATGGGGGGAAAATGATTTACATGGGAGTTTATTTCCTCTTTGCTGATATGAAAGAATTACAGATACAAAACCCACTGATCTATAGAATAAAAAAAAAAAGAAAAGAAATGTTATTTTCCTGTAAAGGTATCAGTTCATTTATATTCATTTAACCATCCATCCATCAATTCACTTTCTCACTCCCTGCACATTCTCTCTGCCTCTGGTAAACCTACCCCACCAATATACTTTTCTGGAATATACAATGAAGTTTCCTTAAAAAAAAGAAATTATATGAGATTCAGCTGAAGTAGGTAAAGTGAAGTTTCCCTTCTCCTCCTCTCCCCAGCTTCTCTTTTATGTTCCAGACTTTGAGTAATTAGCAATGTGAAAAAAGAAAATGGTTTAGGTGGGAAAAAAAATGTCTATCTACATCTATAAATAATATATGCAGTATAGGTGTTAGAGATGTGTCTATATGTATATATACAATATATAGAGAGCAGGTTTTGTGTGCTCAACATGTATGTGCTGCATCCCTGTGCTTGTGTGATACCAACAGTTCATTCTCTGCCTCTGAAATAAAACACACAGATACTGTACAGCTATTTACAGCATTCATATATCCATGGCCCCAGATTTAACCACCCACCCAGCCTGCGTATGCTGCAGATATGCACGATATATGTGATACCCGAGCACTGAATTGGAGCAGAACATCTGGGTTTAAATAGAAAATATTTCCCTAAATTGTCAGCACGTGTCCTTTGGGAGGGCTGGGGTGCCTGTGGTGCCCATATTTTGGTGCTCCCTGGCACAAAGCACAGGGCACAGCTCAGCCCGGCGGCCTCTGACCTCCCAAACCCGAAGGCCACCAAAGCTGGATTTGTTTGCATTTTGAATGGTACCTGGAGCTGAGATCCAAATTCCCTTGCAGGAGAGCTGCCAGAGAGCAAACCTAAACCTCTCCCCTGACAGCTCCAAGTGCCAAACCAGCCCCACCTGGCTGAGCTCTTCCCGTGGCTCTGCCTGGCCGGGTGTGAGGTGGGGACAGGCGTGACCTCCTTCTCCCTGTGCTACAGCCCTTCCTCACAGGAATGGCTCCAGGGAGGAAGAGCTGTCCCTTCCTCACAGGAATGGCTCCAGGAGAAAGAGCCTTGTGCCCAAAGACAGAGGCTGCCAAACCATCCGTCATTTCCTGGACACCTTCGCCGATGCCGGGAGTGGAGGGATGCGGAAAAACTTATTTTTCTGCTTTAAATGCAGCGGCAAGAGCTATGTAAGAATTTGCTTTTTTTTCTTGTTAAAAGCAGGTAAATAGAGAGACAGACAGATTTGGAAATGCCTCTCTATATACAGATAAAAATATACGTCTTTATCTCCAGCCAGATACGGATATAGATCCACACAGAATTTTCCTGGCGGTGGCTCTTAAAGAGCTCCAAGCTGGTCCTTGTGGGGTCTTCACCAGCCTTTCCCAAAACTCCCTGTGTAAATACAGGCACCAGGCAATGCCCCCCAGGTCAAGGAGGCTGGTGGGTGCCTGCCCTGCACAGACCCCACGCTGCACATCAAAGGCTGGAGTTCCCCACTCCGTGTTGGAAGTGACACCTGCAGATGTTCCCCTGCCTCGTGTTTGCAACCCAGACCTGAACAAATACATAATCACATCACATAGCATAATTAATAGTGCTATCACCATGAAGGACTGTTAAAGGGAAGGCTGTTGAAAGAGAGTTCCTGAAGATAATCCTTTTAAAAGGTTTCCTTAAAATGCAACCACTAGCGGGAATAAGGCAGGTTTAGTTCCAACATCTTAATACCTCTGCAGAGCAGAGTTTTAGATCTTGTAAATGTCTTTCCTTTAATAGCGGCTTGACTTTTGATTTGGGACTTGCACTTTTTGGAGGATCTCGCTGCTGTTGTGGTTCTCAAGAGAGAAGGTCCTTGAGGAGGCCCAGCCTGGCTCAGTTGATCTGTCAGGGACTGATAACCTCCTGCCTGCTGGAATTCCAACGTGGTCCCATCCACCAGTCTGGGCTGGTGTCCTGCGCTTGTGCCTAATGATCCATTTGAACAATTTTCAGGTGCTGCTTAATTTGTTTTTTTCTCCTTCTGGATGACACCCCAGCTCCTGGGCATGGGGTTCAGCTGCTCCCCAGCTCTTTCCTTAGCTCTGTCTCCTGACTCCTCCACTGTGCTCAGAGTATTCCTGCGTGGTGTTGGTGAGTAAATCACTTTATTTTGGCTTTCCCAAATGATGTCTGTGTGAAATGAACAGAGCTACACAGTGATCTGCATGTCCAGGGGATAAATGTGCACCTGAGTGAGCTCTGCTCCCTCAACCCTTCTTCCTCAGCCTCCCATCCCAGGAACTCTTCCCATGGTTATTTGGCATCCTCTCATTTCTCAGGTTTTGCATGGAGAGGGCAAAGCTTGAGGAACTGGGACCACCTGGTGGAGCAGACCCCTGGTAAGAGACCCTGGGAGCAGCCAGGTCCTGCCTTTTGCTGTCACTGCTTTGCTGGAGCTCCGAGCCAGGATCCAGCCTCCTGGTTTTCAGCAGGAAAAGTTTAGATTTGTGAAAATGCTGTCAAATTGGCATGGAAATAATTGAGGGCCTCTGGAGTAAAGGGATGATGGGCACCTCCTCCAAAGAGCAATAACTAAAAATCCAAAATAAAAATGAAATTCAGTTAAATCAGATACTTTTACTTTGTCTTACAGCTGTGGACAGTCCTTTAGACTACCCCAGTGTGAATTTCTGGGTCGGTGGCAGGTTTGGTGTCCAATCTCTCTAACCCCACAAGGGTTTTGGAAAACCAGGGATCTCCATTCCCAGGGAAATGAGGACTCAGCTGTTGTATTGTGGTGCTGTGTGTAGGGAATGGCATTTTGCAGGCAACAGGAGATCTTTGCTGTGCCCTGGCTGTTGTCCCCTCTCTCGGAGGGTGGCACTGCTGCTGTTTGCCCAGCCTGGTCAGAGGTGGTGCCACCAGAGCTCAGCCCCTCCCTGCGAGTGACAATGGTGAAACATTTTGGGAGTCCCTGGAGAGCAGGGTCGGCTCGCTGGTGGCTCAAATATTTTTGGTTCTTTTGGCTTTGAAATAAATGTGTGAGACAGAAAATGTGCTGCTGCCACTTGTCACCCGCTAGCACTGGGGATGGCACCAGTGGCACCGCTTGGCCAGCAGGGATGGGGAGGCTGAGGGGCTGCTATATCTGAGGTCACTGGGGTGGCACAGAAGGCCATGCCCATCCATGGTGTTGGCAAGGAGCTCAGGGCTCATATCCCCCATCAGGGATGCGCTCCGTGGTGGTGGCCCCAGGGCCCACTGTCCCCCTCCCTGACAAAGCTTTGCAAACCAACACTCTGGTTTAAACCCTGCTCCTTGCTTGCCCAAGTTGTATTTTTCCTGGTTTATCTTTTGGCTGCAGCATCCAGGTATTTTTCCTTAGCAAGGTAAGAGCCCTCTGATTTAGAGTGTTTAATTGCTTCTAATTTCTCCAAATTTCCGTGTAGGCATTTTAATGTTTGCCTCCTTCCTTCCCTGTGAGCTATTAGCGTGAGTCGGTTTCTTTCCTGACATAGACAAGGGTTTTTCCCCTCTCCTCCTACTCCTTCCAGCCCTACTTACACAGGAATTCCCCCAGCAGGCACTGAAAGAAGAAAGGGAATTAGATCTTTATCAGAGCCTTACTTTCACCCAAGATTTCCTTAGATCAGGGAGTTAAATAGAGGCCAGCAAATGCTTTCTCTCCTACCTAGAAATCACCCTCCTGCAGCCAAAAGCATTCCCTCTCCTCCTTTGGAGGCAAACCAGGAGCTGGTGTGACTGTGTGTCCTTCTTTCAGGCATACCATTGTCAGTCCCCTGTCATGGCTGGATTTCATGGGTTCTCTCTTTGCCCAACAAGTGCCAGGCAAAACAAGAACTACATTCTAGTAGAAAACAAAAAAAACTGTAGAAAAATAGAGAAAAAGAAAATTAAATCCCAGCGCTGCTTCGAATCCCTGCCAACTTTCCAGGCCTTCGCAACTCAGCCAAAAACAAGGCCACAAACCCATTTTTCCTCATTTGCAGGTCACCTTGAAGGGTAGATGAGGAGCTTTTTCAATAGCGTTTCTTTCAAGGGGATTTCAGTTAGAAAAGCAGCAATGATTGAAATTCCCTGTTTCCTTGCAGACCCTCAGGTTTTCCTGGAGGATATAAAAACACCCTGGCAACTCCCAATTGTGGATTCTCGCTCTGCTGCGGTGACATTGCCTGACTCGAGGGACTACAGAGGTTTGGTACAAACATGCTTTAACATAATTTTTTAATCACCTCTTGGCCTCCCAGCCCACACATTCCTCTTCAAATAGCAGCAGAGCTGGAGGAGATGCCTACAGAAAAATGGGACAACATCCGCTTCCCACTCAAACGCAGCTCCTCCGTGGGCTCTCCGTGATGTCCTGGTGAAAAGCACCTTCCCAGCTCAGCAGACAAGCATCAAAAACCTTGGAAAGGAGGCGAAAATTAGAATAATGAGGAGAATGCCCTGATGCCTTCTCTCCTAGGGACAGGACTATGGCTACATGCTTAGTGGCATCACTGGCCTGTGCTGATCATCCTCCTTCAGTGTGGAGCTGGATGGGGACAGGGCCCCACAGGTCCCCTCCCTTGCTGAGGCTTTGGGAACAGAAAGTGAAATTGTCCAGTTGATTTAGTTTAGTCCAAGTGCTTTTCCCAGCCTCAACTGATAAGTGAGGAGCAAATCTTCCCCTCCACGTGCACCCATGCATATGGATAGACACAGACACACACACATACGTGTGTATATAAATAAATCTCTTTAAATTTAAATAGATTTATGCTCAAGGACAGGAGGGTGGGTATGAGGTCATTACAGAGAAAGAAGGTGTAACACATCCATATGTTCTGTTGTGGGGATTAAATCTATAGCAGGTTGTATGCAGTGCTAATACTCCTATTAATTTCTATTTTTCATTGTTGTTTGCACATTTGTCAGGCTCCGATGAAGGGATAATGAAGCGAGCGGATGTTAACTGCAAATTAATCAGCCGTGTCTTGGAGTGTAACACAGGTTCCTGTTTGCTTCTCCTCTTCACCCAGGGACGATAACACACTTTCTGCATTCCCACCAGGAAAATCTCTTGGATGCTGGGACAGAGCAGAGAAAGGAAGAAAGAAAAAAGAAGAATCAGAGATGCTCTGGCTGAGAAAACTTTTAATTCTTCTTGAAATTATCAAGTTTCTTTGAGCCGTGAGAAAGCTGAGGAAGCTGAGATCGTGCTAATTTTGCAAGAGGAGCTTGTTGGAAATGCTGTGCTGGCCATGGGCAGGTTGGACTTTTTGTTTTCTTTAACTCCTGAAGTGTCAGATCCTTTTGAGAGTTTATTTTTTTAACTGGGATGTGTTTCTGCCCGTGGCAGGGGATTGGAATGAGATGACCTTTATGGTCCCTTCCAACCCAAGCCATTCTGTGAGTCCCTGACTCTCTGATTAACTGCTGCTGTGCATGAGGGAGGGATCTATTCACAAATATTGGGGCTTTTTTATTGCAAACTGTCTTGCTTTATTTTGGAGCTTGGTGTCTGTGAGCCTGGTCTGCTTGTGGTGTCTGGTGTGGGGCATGAAGTTCCCTGGTGCTGGAATCCCAGTTCTCCAGGTCTTTTGGGAAAGATGGGAGTGGAAACTGAGGCAGAGCCAGTCGCCAGCCCCAGGAATGCATCTCTTCATGGATATACACTCAGGGTACCCTGCCAGCAGCCCTTGGTGCTTTGAGCTTTTTGCAGTTTGGACTTGTAGCCAGGCAAAGGTGGGAATTTCTGTTCGAGTGTTGTGTTTGTGATGAATTTAATTCGGTTCTGTGCAGAGAGTGGAGTTTAACTGCCTGGCCTCATTTTGTGCTCAAGGAAGGAAACAAGTGCAGGTTTTGGATTGATCATTAATTGCTCACCCTCGTGATGATTACTTGGTGCTGGTTCTGGCACAAATCTAGATTTCCTTCTGGAAAACTTCCTTCTCCTTCCCCACATCTCAGGATGCAGCTCCTTGCAGCCGAGTCCATCCCTGCTGTGGCAGCCTGGGAGCCTCCTGTTCCCTGCAGCAGCACCAGCACTGAGACCTGATCCTCATTTCTTGGATATTAATGTCCCACCCTGCCCAGCTCCCAGGGTGCTGGGATGGCATCCATAGATCATTTACCTTTCCAGGGAAGGAAATACTTGGTCAGACCGAAATCACCATCGATAAATTCATGTAGCTGTAGCAGCTCTCCTCCTGTTCAGGGCACACACTAGCCCCAGTAAGTGGGTGTGTGCCTCATAAATACAGAAAACTTTCTGTGCTCCTAAAGATGGGCATTTCATCGATAAATTCATACTGCCCAGGACAAGTGGCACTCCAGGCCCATCTCCAGAATAATTAGGGAATGCTGCAAGATTGAAATGTGTTGCTGTTTATTGGAGAAGAGGCATTGTAGATGATTTGGGCATTCCTAAAAGGGATTTCTCACAGCCTTTGTCCCTTCCTTTTATCACCTTCCTTGTTCCAGTCCTTGGCACAATCCTCTTTCTTTTATTCATCAAGCACTTGATCAATTGATCAATTAATCACCTGGTTGACCCAGATTTTTTACATATCTGCCCCAACTTTTTTTTTTTGTCTTCCCAACCTAGATTTGTCACCAGTCCTTCCCTTTTGAAATGCAAGGTTTTGACAACAAGGTGTTCCCCCACTGTATCCCATCATTGTCTTTCCACCTATCTCCCAGGATATTGTCTTTCCTGTGATCTCTGTGCTTTATTTGGAGCCACTGTGTGACAGCTTTCTGCAAAGCTTTCCAGGAAAAGCAGCCAAACCTCACAGTTTACCCTGTGTTTGGGTCAGAAAATCTGTTTAGGCTCCATCCTCTGCACTAGGCTCATCGAGATTTAATCCAGAATTTTCTCATTGTCTCTTCCCCTCTTTTTCTTCCCTTCTTCCCTATGTCTTTCTCCTCCCGATGAGTGCAGAGAACACATTTTCTCACAAATGCTTAACTCTGTGGATTTCAAAAGGGATGGATTTTGTTCCTCATCCGCCATCTCCACTCTGGGCTCTCCAAGCTGAAACATCTCCATTCATTTTGCGGGCCAGGGGAAAAACAAAGTGGTGGAGAGGGATGTAAGTATCCTGGAATTCTCTTCTCTGGTGGCACAGTGTTGACCCGTGGCCACTTCTGGGGCTCTTGCATAATACTTTAAGCCTTGTATTTCTTTTATTTTGTGCCCAACCCAAGAATTCAGTTTTTAATAAGAAATCCCAGAAGTGCCTGTGAAGGATCTAGGCGCGTCACCGCTCGTCACCGGCACGGCGCAGACGTGGGAGCTCCCACCAGCTCCCGTGGTCCCATGGTCTCCATCTCCTGGGATTAATGAAGGTCCAGAGTAGTCCTTGCCTTCTCCTCCTGCAGAAGCGTGCAGTGGAACTCAGAACTGCCTCTGCCTCTTCAGGCATCTTCTCCACGGCATCACGTGCACGTGGATGCTGCTTGGAGAGCCTTGGAGAAGCTGGAGAAGGGCAAGGCAAGGATCTGCTTTCCTGGCCTTGCTGTCCCCATGGCAAGGCAAGGATCTGCTTTCCTGGCCTTGCTGTCCCCGTGGCTGGAGGAGCAGCAGGCTTTGGGTGCAGCCTACCCGGCCCAAAGTCTTGAGAAAGTCAACGGTTAAACCTGACTCCAGCTGTTTGTCCTCTGATGGTCTTGCACAAGTCCACGTCCTTGTGGTCTTTCAAGAGCTTGCCCAGAGAAACTGTGGCAGCTCCATCCTTGGAAATGTTCCAGGCTGGGTTGGACAGGGCTTGGAGCAACCTGGGATAGTGGAAAATGTCCCTGCTCATGGCAGGGGTGGAGTGAAATACTCACTGAGCTCCCTTCCACCCCAAGCCACTCACTGATCCAAACAGCAGAGACCTGTCTCTCCCCCCACGCCAGGGCTGGGATTTAAATGTTCTGTGCAAACTTCACTGGAGTTTAGGATACTAAATCACACAGACTTGTCTAAAAATAAAATACAGGCTCTGAAACGTCTCCAAGCAGTTAAGTTCATTTTTTGTGGCGAGATGTGAGATATTTCCAAATGGAATCAGGAGTGAAGGAAGCAGCCGGGCACATTTTAATTCTAATTTTTCCTATATATCAAGCGTTAAATTAACAAGTGAGGGAGAACCCTCCTGAAGAGCTATCTGTGGTTTAGACAGGCATATCAGGATAAAATTACTCTGGGCTTGCCTGTGGTTTGTCTGGAGCTGCACCAGTAAAGAGCAAAATTGCGCTGCTCTTTGAGGCTCCGGGGTTGGTGCTGTGGATCCTCCCTTCTGACCACACCTGGTTTCCTTGCTGGTACTAGGGAACCGTTCCCTGGAGATGGTTTTCACCCAGGCAGGGGGCAGAGCTCCTCAGAAGGTGAAAAAAGGGGTGGAGGGCTCAGGAGAGAGACGTTTTATTTGTAATCATGAGGGTGGATGGCTCAAATAACAGAAGATTAGAGGATCACAGATTGGTTTGGGTTGGGGGGGACCTTAAAGCTCATCCATTCCCACTCCCTGCCATGGGCAGGGGCACCTTCTACTATCCCAGGTTGCTCCAAGCCTTGTCCAACCTGGCCTTGGACACTGCCAGGGATGAGGCAGCCACAGCTGCTCTGGGCACCCTGTGCCAGGGCCTCTCCTCCCTCACAGGGAACAAATTCTTGTGTCTCTCTGACTGAAATTTCTCCTCTTTCAGTTTGATCCATCCCTCCTTGTCCTGTGACTCCAGTTCCTGATGAAGAATCCCTCTTGAGGTTCCTCCTAGCCCCTTCAGATTCTGGAGGGTGCTGTGAGGTCTCCGCACCTTTTCTCTAGACTGAACAGCCCCAGTGCTTGTTGTTTATCACCAATGTTAGATGGAGAGTGTATTTTGCTAAGAGAACAGATCAGTATTTTCTGATCTTCCCAGGAAATATTTGGCACTCAAAGGGGTGGTTTCTGCTTCTGAATGATCATTGCAACACACAAATTATTTCAGTATCATCCCACAGATTTAACTTTTCTTGTCCGTAGTGAGAATGAAGATTGCTGTCACTGACCTCAACTTGGAGTAATTCAGTTTAATATCAGAATGGTCTTCAAAATATTTTATTTGCTGCATGGTATTTAATTTGCTTTAGTGAGGTTTTTGGAGTCATTCACACCAACTCAGGTCACATCTGGGTGCGGCACAGCTGGACCACCCTCATGCACCTCAAATTCTCCTGGCCCTGACTAAAATATTTGGGATTGACTTTCTCCAAAGCTCAGTTATTAAATGCTTCAGTGCACTGAACATGATTCTTTTTATCCTCATTCCCAGTCCCAAGAGGACTGACTCCAGGTATCCCCACTCCATGAAATATTGTCTCTGCAGCCGGGGAAAGCAATCTCCTGAGGATGAACCTTGAAGCACAGGAATGGGTGATTTCTCAGCAACCTTTTGATATTGTCACACCTTCAGTCTTTTGGGGATTTATGGACTTTGCCAATACATGGGACTGACTCTGGACACTGAATGCCTAATTTTCTCCAAATTTACAATTATTCCCTTGGCACTTTTTGTGTCCTATAGCTGTGGGAGCAGTGTCATTATTCCCATTTCATGGATGGAAGGGTTGTGCTGCACAGAGATTCCTGGGAAGTGTTCTGCATTGTGACTTCCCCCTGCAATGCCTGTTTGGTGAGGAATGTGTGTTTCCCGATGGTTTTACCTTTTGCTTCCCCTTGTTTTCAAGGTCTGGCTTCCTCAGGGTGGGTGTTTCAGAGATGTGACCCTTTTCCCCCTAGAGCAGAAGCAGGAAGAAGCAGTAGAAAGCTCCCCCTTTTTCAAGTCAGTGTATTTGGCCACAGTGATGGACCCTGAGGTTGTCCACGTCCTCCCAGGAGTATTTCCAGGTGTCAAAATCCTGGCTCACTCTTTAGGAGGTGCCAGCTCATATTTAATATCCCCACAGAACTCTGAGTGGCCACGTGGACCTGGAGCTCAGGAGATCTTCCCCAGCCCACCAGACCTTCCTCGACTTCATTTGTTCTTTGCTCGCAGTTGCTTGTGACTGAAAACATCACACAAGGAAAATGTCAACATTTTGACATGGGGAAAACCACCCAGATTTTAATGGAAAATTTTCAAATTTCCATCAGAAGCAGTACTGCCCATTTTTTATGGAGGTGTGTTGGGGCTGCCAGCTGCACTCCCCTAGGGAGGCTGCAGGGTTAAGGGGGAAGAAGCAACACAAGCCCCATCTTCTGGATCAATTAAAAGCTACTAACCCAGCAAGAGGTTTGAGGGCACAGTGGTGCAAAAGGCAACCTTGCATTCCAAAGGTTGTTTTCCAGCCTATTCCTCCAAACCCCAACCCACTGGATGGTGTCCTACCAGTCCTTGTGTTCCTCTGTCTTCCCAGTAGGCTTACTCATATGCCCGAAGTGGCAGCAGCAGGAAGTTTAGATTCCCTATCCCACTTTTTCCTGGCTATGGAGTTGATCCCTGACACATGTTAGGCTACAACAGCCCTGTATTTGCTGAAATACTGGGAAAGAGCAGCAGGAATCACAGCACTCCTGCTGAGGATGTTACAGATCCTGATCAGGGTTGCCAAAAAATTCCTGCCAGCTCAGATACTGAGTTTTACCCAGGCATCATCACTGACTGCCTCCATACCAACCCTGTGGACACATTTATGGCTGGTGTTAGGATGGTATTTTTAATCTCTTCCATGTTTTCCCAGGTCCTTGAGGCACCAGGAGACGACAGAGCCGCAGAGCCCCTTGAAAGAGCCATGGAAGCATGATGCAAACAGCCTCCTCTTCCTGCCTTTGGGAGTGCTCAGGCCTCAGGTGGATTTGTGTCCTCAGGGAGGTTCTGGCTCAGGGGAAGCATTGGAAGTGCTTGGTTGGATGTCTGGGGAGCTGCTGGGGAGTTGGTTCCTTATTGCTGACCTGTTGCTTTATGCAAGTGGCTTTACACCAGTGACTGAGCAGTATAAGACATGAAATTGCTATTTTTTTTTGGTCCATAAGACATGGAATTGCTATTTTTTTGTCTCATCTCCTACCTTTGCAGTCTACCAGAGCTCCCATTTGGACTCCAGAGTCCCACCAAGACCATGACAGAAATATTTATGTGCTTTTCTAATGCTCTGTTTAACAGTGTAAATGCTCTTTATGCACAGCATTACAGACTGTCCCTTTCTCTCCCTTATGGAATGGCCTTCTGGAGGGATGGAATTCCAGCTCCCACCTCACCACACCACTATTGACAGGCATGGTTGGTGCAATATTTAGGTAATTTGGCACTTGCCATATGGGAACCCCCTGGACACCTGGCTGAACAAGTGCTTTATTAAGCTATACTATATAACATACTATACAAAACTATACTAAAGAAAAACCCCTGACCCTTACCAGACAGTCACAACACAGCTTTGACCTAATTGGTCCATCAATCCAAACAACCATCACCAGAGTCCAATTAACAAATCCCTTCTTTGGTAAACACTCCCCATAACACATTCCACATGTGCCAAACAACAGGAGCAGCAAGTAGAGATAAGAATTGTTTTCTCTTCTCTCTCTGAGCTTTCTCACTGCCTTCCCCAGGAAAAATCCTGGGAGAGTTATGTTTCCTTCTGTTCAGAGAATGTGAATCACAGTGTGGTTCCTACAGCCTTTGGCTGTCCCAGCACACAACTCCAGAGGGAAGGAAGCTCAGCTGAAGGTGCTCTGTGACAGCCTCCGAGGGGATGTGGTCTGAGGCTCCTCCTGCTCTCAGAGGGCACTGGCAGCACTTGTGGAAAAGGAAAAACCTGCAGAGCCTGTGTGAGGTGAGGGATTCATTCCCACTGCTCCAGGAAGCTCATCTAGGGAAGATTTCCTGCAGTATTGTAGGAGCCATAATGGGTCTTACAATAAAGCCAATGACTGTGCCTCTGTAGGAAGCCCAGGTGAGGAAGGCCGAGCTCCATGAGCAGTGTGAGGGCTCTGACTCATCTTCCTCAGTGCTGCTGTCTGCACCAATTGCACTGCCTGCTGTGCTGAGGAGGCTCCTGGAGAGGCTCAATTAGGAGGCAGCAGCTGACGAGCTGCAGCGTGGGGACCTCAGGGAACCTTTCCCAGATTGGTGACAAGAGCCAGCCCTTGTGCCACTCTTGTCGCCTGCTGGTGTCAGAGTGCTCTGTGGAGTGCTGCTGCCCTTGCACAGATGAGCAAAGAGGGCTGTCTGCAGGGCCAGAGGTGGAGAGGGGTTTGTGTGTCCTGGAGCAGGATCCCTGCCCTCTGCCTTTCCACAGGAGAGAGGGACAATTCCTGGCTGGAAAACAGCACAGTACCCCCAGCCCCTGAGGCCCAAAAGGCAGAGGTGAGTAAGATATGGGAATAACCTCCTGGAGGGATTTCAACACCCCTGCTGTCCCTGGGGACACTGACAGCACCTCCATCAATTCTCCTGGGAGCTGTCCACCCCTTTGCCTTCACTCCATCAGTTCTCTGGGAAATTCCCCATCTCCCACCTGTTTTCTGCTTCTCTTTGCAGTGAGGGGCTGCAGCTCCTTCCAGCACAGGACCTCCACCTAGGCATGGCTGCTCTGCTTCCCTGCTGGGATTCAGCAGCACTTTTCCAGCTCCATGGATCATTTATCCCAGATCTCCACCCTTCCAGAAGTACTGGAAGCTCTGCTGCTGTCTCCCAGGGGGTTCTCTTGGGGTCCTGGCTGTCTCAAAAACCAGAAGAGGTGGCCCATGGCAGATGGACTCCACCTGTCTTGCCAAGGCCAGCAGCTTCTGGGTGTTGGTAGCCTGAGGATGCCTTGTCCAAGTGGAAAGTGTCTTCTGCATTCAGGAGCTGCAAGGTATAAACTCCAAAGCAGGAATTGTGGTTCAGTGTAAATAAACCCTGCTGCTGTTCTGTATCTGTCTGTTCTCCTGCCACACAATGTCTGTGCTTTTCTGCTTCCAGTGTGGTGCTGCAGAGGTTCCAGTTGAAGCTCAGAGCACATGAATTCCAAAAGCTGTCCCAGGGAAAGCTCCTGTGAACTCCTGGAGAGGGGGTCAGAGAGGACACAGCAGATTCTGGATGTCACAAGAGCAGCAGAGAAGCAGAACATCCCCTCAGGGTGTCTGTGGCTGTGCCCCTCTGAAGTGACAGTGCTGGTGCTGTGCCTGCCACCAAACTCCACCAGCCTGGGCATCCAGGGACCAAAAATTTCTGCAGCACCAGAGTCACCCAAAGCCCTGCAGGGGTTTTGAGAGAGGCTGCTGATAGGGAGATTTCTGCCTGAGGGGAGACAGAACAGTGATTTCATGGCTTTTTTGGGTCTCTGTGGTGTCTTGTAATGAGAAGATGCTCACAATTCTTGCCTGTTCTCTCAGCTTGCAGCATGGGGGGATGGAGGCTGGGGGAAAACTGATGGGAAAATGTTTACAAGCCTAACTACAGAGTGAGGCCTCTCTGATGGAGGATTTAATCTGCAGGACATTGTTATCTCTGCTAGGTCTTCTGTATCTTAGCTACTCAATAAATGATTGCTAAAGTAATTCAGCATTCTCCTCTCAATCAGAAAACACAGCCCTGTGTCAACTACCCAATCACGCTCTCATTCAGCAAACAGAACCTAGGCAGGGCAGGCCCATGGGTGAGGAAACTCTCAAAACACGCCTGAAATGCAGGCCTGGAGCTTGAAAAGGAGATGGGAACACTCTGTGGGCCAGAGCTTGTGGGAATGAGGTAAGGAAGGGCTGCAGAAAGCCATCCACAGGGAAATTACACCAGAATTGCTTAGGATGGCAGCCAGGTGTTGCAGTGCTCAGCTATGCCATGAAACATTTCCCTAACTTGCCACTGCCAAAAAAATCCTGGTTTTCTGTCTCTCCGTGCCCCAGGGCACCTCCTTGTGCCCTGCATTCTGCCTGTGAAGCACCAATATTCACAGAGGAGCTTCCCTTCAGCACTGACACTCAGCACCCTCCACCAAGGCACACTGGTCTTTCCATTGTCTCCATCCCTCTCCTGGTGTCCCTCCTGTGATGGATCTCCTGGATCCTTCCCCTCCAGCCCTGTGTGTGCCTCCTCTGTGCTGCATTCCCAGTAATCCCAGCCTGAAATTCCGGCTGTGTGGGGCTGTGCCCCCTCTCCAGTGGATGCAGCCCTGTGTTGTGATGCCCCTTTGAAAGATTTTTCCAGCCTCATTTTCTCTCAGAGGAGTGAGTTTGGGCACTGGAATTGGATGTCCCATGCTGAGCTGCACTGTGTTCCCCTGGGATATGAGTGCAGCTTTGCCCCCTGCTCCCTGTGGGGTGAAACTCGTCCCCCTGTATGTAGCATTTCCACTCTGCCTCTTCAGCCCTGGGTCAGCTTTAATACAGTCTGTGAGAAAGGCTTAAAACAGCAAGGTTTGAGATTGAATTATGGTGTAATCTGCCACTAATAGAACCTGACCAGCTCCATTATTCACTGTCAAATCACTGCATTTGCTATTAAAACACAGTGTGAACTTCCCTAATTTCTGTCGGGTTAGGACCATATCCATCATCCTCGCCTGAACCGACACCAGGGTAGTGCAGATAACACAGACAAATTTAATGTGGTTAATTCACCTTAGGAAGCTTGCTCCAGTGGTGCTGGGGAGGGAGGGGCTGGGCAGTCCTAGGAGGGAAAGGATGGATGAGAGCAAGCTGCAGTTTGACATTGCAGGGGGTGATGAAATTGCACAGGGCCTCTTTAGGATGGGGAGGCCTGAGTGGCCCTGGTGCTCTGACAGCCTGAGCTAAAGCCATGCTCAGAGGGAAGGGCACAGAGGAGGGACCAGTTCCTGTTCTGGGCCAGCAGAAAGGGAACAGAGATCATAGCCACAGTCCCCAGATGGGCACTTATACCACCTTTGCTGCAGCTGGCCCAGCTTAAGGCTGCAGCCTCTTTTTTGTGGGCTGTGAACACTTTAGAAATCAGCTCGTGCTGTCTCCCAGGTGGTGCCATCCTTGGGAAGGCAGAGGTGGGATCAAACTCTTTGCCTCTCTCCCTGGCTGGCATCAAACATCCACATGGAGGGCAGATAGTCCTTCAGGGTGAATTGAACTGCTTGTTTGCAGCATCCTAAATTGACCCTGGAAGTCCTCAGCAGACACCTGGAGAGTCAAACAAGGGCTGCCTGGCCTGGCTCAGCTGTGACTCATACCAAGATTTTGGATCTTATTTGCAGAGGTGGAAAGCAAGACTGAATTTTGGGGGCCAGCCAAAAACCTTCGACAGAGAAATATTCCCAGTGCCCTGGGTTTCCACAGCCCCCTAAACACCACCCAGAGGGTTTGGGAGGGTTGTGCACACAAGCACCAGGCTTGCACACATAGATGGACTTAATGTATGCTTCCCAAGGGAAGGTGAGGAAGGGAGCAGAGAGGAGAGGCCAGGAAGCTGTGGGATCATTCCTGACTGCCATCTCCAAAGGAGCTCTGGTAAGGTGTAAAAAAAAAACAACAAACCCAGAGCGCCAGAGGGTTCAAGGTGTCACAGGGTCAAAGGTGCTGTCACAGATGTGTCCCCACAGTAATTAGGAACATGCTAGGAGCTTCCAAGTCTCATGGGACAGGAAGCAGCACATGCCAGCCCTCCTGTGTGTGTGCAGCTCAATCAATAGGGGATCACACACCATTGCACTGGGAAAGGATCTTCCTGAAACTGTGGGAAAGGCCCTGCTTGTCCTGTAGGAGCCAGGGCAGAGCCTCTGCTTAGAGCTGCCTCTCCTGTGCACCCTCAGGAAAGCCCAGGCCACCAGGGCCTGGAGGGCTACAGGACAAAGCTGCTGTGGTGGGGGGGACCTGTGCTCAGTTGTGCAGCTTCCAGTCCTGCAGGCACACACCTGAGGCTGCCTGAAGGGGAAACTGTGGAGGAAGGGATAGCACAGGGTCTCTGCCCTTCGTCCACATCATCTGCCAAGTGGTGACACTGAACTGGAACTTGTGATGCTTCCTAAAGACAACCTTGACAGCTCCTCCTGAACATTATGTGAGGTTTGCTCAGGCACAGACTCCAGAGTTACTGGGATAAAGAAGGCAGCCAAACCCCACAGTCCCGTACCAGAGCCTTGGGACTCTAAAACTGTGATGGATTGGCATGGACAGACCTGGCACTGCTCCGCCCGTGCCCAGTAGGGAGCCACAGGGGCAGTGTGACACTCTATTCACAATTCCTTCCGCTTTTCAGGAGAGCAAGGAAGGTGAAATTTCCATCCAATTTGTCAGCCCAAAGGCTGATCCTGGTGGCATGAGGTGATCTATGCCACAATATATGAGGTAATTCCAGTGGAACAGGAGCTCAAAAGAAAGGTTTCTCCTCCTCCAGTGTCTCCAGCCTTCACTCACTTTGTCTCTTCTGGGTTGTCATCTCCGAGGTCTTTCATTGTAAGCACTTCAGTGTGGGCAGGGGAATGGCTTCTTTCCAGGGGCTAAGGGAATCATTCTTGATGGTGCATCTAACTAGGGAAAAGAAAGGACTGAGGTCAACATGAAATCATAGAATTGTTGCCATATAGTGCAAGAGTTCTATTATTACATTGCAAGGGTTCCATATTTGTAGAGTTTTGTACCTCCTTGATGTTTCTTGTAGGCATCTCCTCTAGGCATTGACTCTTCCTTGTTCTCACAGCAGCCAACTGACTCCAGTTCCCTCAACCAACCAATCCACTCTTTTATAACACTCTTCTTATTGGCTACAGCTGTGGCCTGTTAACATCAGGCCTGCTCCTAATCTTTAATTATTGCTTCAGCTGCAACTCTTTAGAGGGTAAGATTACTTTTTAAACTACCTTTATTTACTTCTGTTCTCTCCCCCTACATAGAATGCTGAAATGGCCTGGGTTGGAAGGACCTTACAGCTCATCCAGCTCATCCCTGCCACAGGTGGGCAGGGACACCCAGGTTATGAAGGAATCTGACTGCCAGAACCTGTTTGGAGGGAACTACCCAAGTTTTTCCTGGGCTGTGCAGGGGGACTGAGCTGGGGAGGATCCTTCCTCTCCTGCAGCACCATCCATGAGTATTTGTGAAATCCGTTGGACACAGCGTGGGTTTGTGGCTGCAGATAATTCTGGTGACAGATTTCCATTTGCACACAGGAGATGAGCAGTGCTCACTGTCTTTGCCTCCCCCTGTATCCATCTCAATTAAAAGGCACTATTGGAGAGGTTTTTGTGAGCAGCCATGGAGCTGTGCGTGGGACGGGCGCGCAGCGATGTCTGCGCTGCTCAATTATTCATTCCCCATTTCTGCATATACAAAAGGTTAATCCAGGAGGCGCCTGCCACACAAGGAAAGCAGCTCTTTGGAGACAGCTCCATATTATTATTATTTTTTTTTCCTGGTGGTTTTTCAAGCATTATCTCTCCTCTCTTTCTCCTCGTGCGGGGGGTGCGGGGAAAGGTGCATGGAGGATAATGAAGAGCTTCCTCTCCCCTGGCAGACAGCTTGAGGAGAAACTTGATGTGCTTGGTGAGGGCAGGATGGATGATGAGTCATTACAATTTTGGACTTTGAGTCCTCCACATCTCTAGTTCTCACCTTCACCAAGCTTTCCTTACCAGGGGATAAATTCTGGGACTTCTGCCTCACTCTTGTCACACTCCCACAAATGCCCCCATGGCCTCATCCCTTAGCATTCCATGAAATGCTGCTACCCAAGGATATGGAGGAAGAAACTTCTGCTTTTGCAGTGAGACCAGGCAACAAAACAAGGCAGGAGGCAGCGTGGCATGGCCAGTGCTGCACCATCCTGGGAGGGAAGGCTCCAGAGCTATGTCTTCAGCAAACATTGCCATGGAAAGTGCACCTTTCCATCAGAGCAGCTTGTGAAAGAGGCTTGCAGAGCTCTTCATGTGTTTTTCCTCAGCATCCAGAGGCTCTGCCCTGCTTCTGTTGGAGAACTCTGATGGGAGCTCTGTAGAAGCCTCAACCACCTCCTCATGGCCTTGCTCTGCTATGTTTTTGTGCCTGGGGCTCAGGACAAGCTCCCTGTGCTGCTCTGAGCTGCCAGGACCTGCAGCTGGGTTGAGATTTGGAGGGGAATCAGAGCCAGGAAGGGCTTGTGCCTCACCCTGGGGCTCATGGGGAACTGAAAGGACACAGCCAGGCAGGTGTGACCCCAGCCACCCACAGCCACACCTTCTCTGGTGACCACTGCAGACTGCTGGGTGACTCCCAGTTCTTCCATTATTCATTCTGTTGGGCTGATCTCGTTCCTGGAGCTGTTGGAAAGGTCAGCTCCGTATTAAGGTGCTGAATGGGAAGGTGCCATGGGCTGGAAATTGAGCCTGTCACACCAGAGTGACTCTCATGGACGCTGTTTGATTTGCCATTAATATTAATTGTGGCTTTTGAGGGACACTCACAAAGATTTGCCACACAGTAACTGTCCCCAGCAGTGTTTGCCTTTGGAAAAACATAAATACTGCACAGAAGTTGTTCTGAAAGGGCTGAACTTCCTCCTGCAATGGGGCACAGAGGTGAACAAAGAAGGCTCAAGTGAAATGGAGCCTGTGGGACGTCCTGCCCTCAATCCCCCAGGCATCCCACAGCTCCTGGAATGAGAGGGGAAAGCAGGAATCTCCTGGAACCCACCAGGATTATCAGGCAGCAGCTGGATTTCCTGCTGCTGTTGTTCAGGCCCATGCAGAAAGACACCCTCGTCACCCAGGATATCCCATATGGAGCCACAGCACTGGGTCTTCTCCTGCCACAGCTGACCAGGCCACACAGAAATCACCTTGCTGAAAGTTTTCCTGTGATGGTGTTCACAGGGGTTTTTGGATGACGGAAGAGATGAGGATCTGACTCCATGTTTCAGAAGGCTTGATTTATTATTTTATGATATATATTACATTAAAACTATACTAAAAGAATAGAAGAAAGAATTTCATCAGAAGGCTGGCTAAGAATAGAATAAGAAGGAATGGTAACAAAGCTTCTGTCTCAGACAGAGAGTCTGAGCCAGCTGACTGTGATTGGCCATTAATTATAAACAACCAGCATGAGACCAATACAGATCTACTTGTTACATTCTACAGCAGCAGACAATCATTGTTTACATTTTGTTCTTGAAGCCTCTCAACTTCTCAAGAAGAAAAATCCTAAAAAAAGATTTTCCATAAAAGTTATCTACAACATTTTCCTCTGTTCCCAAAGATCCCAGTCACCTTTGTGTGGGCCACAGTGCATTTCTGCCTGCCCAGCAAGAGGTGACTTCAAGGCCAGGGGCCACATCCACATCCTTTTCAGTGATGAGGTGGGGCTGATCACATAACTGGGGGTGAATTTATAACCAGGCTGGTGAGAAGAGGAGAGTCTGGTGTTTCCAGGTGAATTGCACCATGGAAGAACACATTTCTTTACCTGCTGTTGGTGCAAAGTAAGATTGGCTGGAAATGGCTGTTCAGGCTTTTCCACACTCCACTGAAAAGCTGCAACAGGTTCAGTTTCACACTCCCAAACCCTGTTTTTTGGAGAGGACAAACCATCCCATGGTGGAGCCAGTAAGCCCTGCTGCTCAGGGAAGAGGGGCAGATGATGTGGTTGGGTAGCTACAGGTGGTGAAAAAAGGAGTCAGCACTTCTGAGTCATTTGGTTGACCAGAAATACTCGTAAACTTTCACTGGTATTTCTAAAAAAGTCTGGGAGGAAACACCCAGGAAGAGTAAATATTTCCTTTTGGTCTTTCTGAATGAAAACTTTCCCATTTACATTACAAACACTGAGAGAGGAGAAAGTGAAACTTAAATTACTAACATCAGGGAAGCAAGCCTGTCTGTGCTAATGGGAAAGTCTGACCCAAGCTCTGGGGTAAGCAGGAATCCTTTCTCTAGGAATACAGAGTGTTTCCAGTTTGAACTGGCCAAAGAAACAAAAAAAAAGGTGGAGATCCTGGGAGTCATCCTATTCCAGCCAGCTTAGGCTGTGTTAGCTAAGAAAGACTGTTCAAGGAAGATTTTTCCATCTGGTTTAGGGACTTTTGAGGACTTCAGGACTTCAAAGTGTGCCTGGAGGGGACTATTTGTTCTGTCATTGTCCCAGACAAGAGTCTGGTGAACATTGTTTGTTTTAACAAAGCTTTTAATCTACAAGCAATGGAATCGATGCAGCCAAAGCAGCTGCTGGAAAGATGTGCAAGGTCCAGGGGCTACAGACCCTGATTTGGGGCTGGTAACAAATCCCATCATCCCAATCCCAAGTTATTTCTTTGTGTTTCGATATCTGTCTATCTCTGTTATCATTTGTTCAAAGGAAGGTGGGGGACCCTGTTCTAAACTCTGCAACATTATCAGGGTATTAGGACTGTGTTTTCCTGGGCAGAGAACCAAAATTTGAATCTACCTGGGTTTGACAGTGAAAGCACTGAAATGTTCCTGACCCAGGCTGTAATTGAATTGAAATATGGCCTGTGGGAATCCTTAGATGCCATGTGAAAACTGGAAAACCACCTTCAGGAACACTTGAACCTTTGCTGGACACTGGAGAAAGGGGACCATGGACTTCTCCAGGTCTCTGGTGTTCCCCACGCCAAGAACCAGAGCTGGCCAGGGAAGAGGACTCCAGGCAGCTTCTTGTGTCCATTTGACCCAACCTGAACACTCAGGGAGGTGAAGCTGAGGGAGGGACACTGATTTCTGCTCTGAGACTCACCCAGTGGTGGCCTAAAGGCATTTCCTAATTGTGTAACTGGAGATGCTAATTACAGTGGGTGTTTATTCACACCTATTTAATTCCTGGTGTGAAGGAGGGCTTGAAATATTGGTGAAATGACATGCTGAGGTGTTTTTTTTTACTCCTTATGGACAATTGTACCACCATCCCATAAAAGCTGTCCATGATGAACAGTCAGTCACGAAAAATGTCATGGAAGGACTAATGTAAGAACTGCTGGAGAATCAATGAAATCTGAATATTTCAAACAATCAAAGGCAACAGTTTTCACACAGTGGGTGTTGAAGCAAGGAAATCCTTTGCACAGGGAGCTCCTGAGGCCAAGAACAGCAGGATCTGGGAGATTACTCCACACTCACATGAACACCAAGAACCCAAAGGTGAGCACAAATTCATGGTCATGTCCTGAGTACTAATTATTGGATACTTTAAATATCCCACCAAGGATCAGGGTCTGGAGAGGAGGGAAGTGTTGCATTGCCTGCCAAAGCTGGTCTTTGGACACTTTTGGGTGCTGCATGATGATTGGTGATTGGGCAGCACCTTTCCAATCCACATGGATTTCAGATAGAGGAATATTCACTGTGTGTCCCAGTGAGAAAAGGCCCCATGGAGCCCACACCAAACTCCTTCCAGAGAGTATAGAGTCTTCCAGTCTGGGTTTAATAAAGAGATGAGCATTCCTCCCAAGCACGTGCAGCAGGGAGGGATCCTCATTTTCATGCCCCTCCAAGCTGCACGTTAAGCACAGATGGATCCTTCTCCATGGAGACCCAATCAGGACAACACTACCAGGTTCCACAGCAGGTCCCAGCCCTGTCCCCTCCCCAGCACTCCCACACTCCCACACATCTGAGTGCAGGATTTTCCAGAGGCATTCAGTTCCTCTGGGTTTATCTGGGAGCAGACTGCTCTGGTTAAAATAACACTGTGCAGCAGAACAGAAAATAAGATGTCACGGCAAACTAAGCATCTTCACTTTCCCAACATACTAAAAAGCTCTGGGGCGAGCAAGGATGGGTGAGTGGCAAAGGGACCAGGTGGCCCTGCCTGGCCCCTCAATGGGTGGCTTGGGCTGGCCATGCATTTCTATCCTGTCATCATTCCCAGGGAAGAGCTGGGGAGATGGACACAGCCCAAGCCTATCTCCTATGACATCTTTAATTTTTGCCACAGAAGAATACATTTCATTTGCAGTAACATCTTATTTTCTGTTCCACTGCACAATTTTATTCTAAGCAAGGTGGTTTTCTCCTGGATAAACTCTGAAGAACTCCCCATCTTTCCTTTCAGTAAGAAGAGCTTTGGAAACCCTGCTTTTATTTATTGGCTCATTTTTATTTCCTGTTCTTTTTCTGCCATGTTTAGTATGACTGAGTGACCAATTCAATAAAAAATGGAAAACTTGTGTGGATTGTGTAATAAAGCAGAGCAGGTTACTGAGGGGGCTGTATTATACTCTCAATATTCTTTACAAAACCCAGATTTGAAGTGGAGATATGCTGAATTAGATGGGGCGCTGATATTTCATTCCAGTTCTTATTATTGCTGTGAATAGGAACAGTCACCAGCACACATCTCCTGAGATACCCATGGGGAATATGCTCTTGGGAGCAGCCCTGGTGCTCCCTGGAAATACACACCAGGCCTGCTCCTCTCCAGCCCTGGGAGGGTTTTGGGGCAGGAATTGGCATTTGCATTATGCACTGTGCAGGGCTGGGTGTGAGGGCGAAGTTCATTTTGCTCTGGGGTGGGAGATACACCTACAGAATTCTTGTGGAATCCTGGAATTGTTTAGGTTGGAAAAGACCTTTAATACTCCTGAGTCCCAGCAATTCCAAGCCAGCACTAACCCATGTCCCCAAGTGCCACATCCACCTGCTCTAAATTCCTCCAGAGATGGGGACTCCACCTGGGCAGCCTGTTCCAGTTCTGGACAACATTCCTCCCAGAGGCAGATTCCCTTTCCTTCTCAGGGAAGGGAATTTCTCCCTTCCCACTGATAGGGAAACCCCACAATGATCAGTGAGAATTCTTTCCCAATAAATACAACTTTCCTGCCTGTGTGCATGGCACGTGCTCATCTCTGTTTTGCTGTCAAACTCATCCCAATTCAGGACTTTTACACTGACATTTTCCCATCACTGACAACTTTTCACATGGGATATTTGCTTTATTCCCCCTCTGCTGCATATATTGAGCGTTTAGTACAGCAGCTGCTTGTGTCCAAGGGGAAGGGACATAATGAGGATTTTTTATCTCTGTGTAAGGGGTAACAACTGTGTGATGGCACCTCCACTGCACAGGAGCATCAGTGATGTATAAAATCAAGGAGTTTATTTTCACTTTTTTTTTTTTTTGGGGGGGGGTGAGAAGTGGCTAAGATGGAGCATGATTATGGAATGACCTTAATTCTATGCAACAGAATCCTTCTGGGGTTGTTTCCAGGTGTTTTCCTCCCTACTCTTGTGCTAGCACAATGGCAACACTGCTCTGTACAGGTAAAAAGTTCAGCAGCTGATGGAGAAAATGTTATCCCCCAGCAGCTGCTCATGAATTCTTATGTGCCAGCAGCAGTGCATGAACCATTCTTTGTTGTGAGATAAAATCTGACAGAAAAGCATAGCTCCTGACAGAAAAATCTGATGCAATTAAGTTTCTGTGCACAGCTCATAAACTTTGATATGGCAAATAATGGCTAAAATTGATCTTAAATCCAACATTAAAAAAGTTCCCGAACCCCCCACGTTACACCAGATCAACTCCAGGTATCCATCTCTGCCCTCTTGATGGAAGCAGGGCATGTTTTTCTTCCACACTGAAATATTAAGCAACAAAGAAAGAAATGGGAGAGTGGGGATAAATTCCAAGCAAAGGCAAATTTCTAGCACTGCATAATAACAAAACTAATTTGAGGATGAAGCTGGACAGAAATAACATGGATTGGCCTTGAGGAATTTTTCTTCTTGGCTCAGTAATGTAAACAAAACCAAGACCATGCACTTGATGTCCTCACCAGTTTAGACCACAGTTTTTAGTGGAAGGCTTGTTTTGGAGGAAAATTAAAGTTTCTTGCTTGTGCCATGTGGGTTGGGAGGAGGTGGGACATGGGGATATTACCACCAGTGATGACAACATGGTCCTTGCTGGGAGGAGATTGGAAAGAGCATGGCTGGGAATCAGCATGGAATTCACAGCTCCTGGAGCACATAAAAAATGGAATGTGGGAGTGTCTTAGGTACAAAACAACATAATGTGGAGAGAGAAAGGACATTATGGGGACTAAAAATATCAAACAATTAATAAAAGCTTCTTAGGAAGGACAAATATTGGCATTTGCTGTTTCCAGCTGCTGGGATGGAGTAGCACAGCCCTGGTGTCTGGCACACTCCTTGATCCCAACTTCTGTGGCAATCCAGTGACTGACAGCTTTGTGGAATGGGCTGCTTTAAATATGGGCAAATGCACCCAAATTGGACCAAGGACCATCCATATTAACTAAACTGATAACAACAGAATGACAGAATTGTTAAGGTTGGAATAGACCCACTGAGGCCAAGAATTCCCCAGGACTGGTACTGACCATAAACCCATGTCCCCAGGTGCCACATCCATATGGATTTTGAACCCTTCCAGGGTGGCAATTTCACCACTGCCCCAAGCAGCCTGGTTGTGAAATATAAAAACAAGTCCAATAAAACAATAATAAAATAATCTTTGGAAGCAGTCCCAACTAAAGAAGATGCACGAAGTTCCCTGTATCCATGCATAAAAATGGAGGGGGATTTTTTTCCCTCCACTGTGTGCCCAGAGCCTGACAGACAGGGAACAGACACCTGAGCACAACCTGCCTACACTGAGAAATTTCCTGAGATGCTGCACTTTGGAGATGCTAAATGATCCTATTACAGACTTATCAAAGCAGTGGGGATTAGTAGAGATAAAACAACTTTCAGCACTGGTCTCTGCCTTTCTTTGCTCTTTTGTTTGTCTAAATAGCTGTTTTGGTGAGTGCAGGGAAATAATAGGAGGCAATTATTGCTCCATGTAATGTTCCATGTTTGGTTTTGTAATCCTTCAGTTCTGTTTATTCTCATTTTGAGCAAAAAAGTTCCCCCTGGAATATGCTAATCGCCTTTCAGCTCTGCAGAGCTCTCCTCCTGCAGAGGCTCCTGCCTTTGTGTGCACCTGATGGCAGAGCAAGGACAGTGCTGTCCCCAGGGCCCGGGGCACTCAATGCCCCTTGTCTGGGCTGCACGTCCAGGAACAAAACAGAGGGAACAAATCCACCCAGGCACAAAACACAGGGAACAAATCCACCCAGCAGCCCAGCACGGGGAGCTCCCTTGCTGGCAGCCCTCTGTGTCTCAGCTCCTTTCACCTTCAGGAAGGCAGAGGGGGATTTTGGATGGTGAGGAAGGAAAAAGAGGGAAGCAGAGGGCTTTTCAAAAGCAGCTTTTAGGAAAAGCTGGCCTTATCTGAGCTTTTAATCAGCTTTTAGATCCTGAAAATTTGTATCCAGCCTCTCCTTAGTAGGTGATCTCTCCTAAAATCTCCTTAGGAAGATCTGGAGGAGGGTTCACTTGTGCTTTCCACGCCTTGTCCTTCCAGCCTCTCCCAGGGAGGAACAAGGAGATGTCTGGGAACCACCACAGTCCCCTGAGCACCATTGGGAGAGGCTGCTGGGACCTGTAGCCACAGGATTATTGCAGGGGGATGGATTTTGCTCCAGCAGATCTCTGTCATATAAATCTCTAGGGAACACCAGGGATCAAAACTGGGGGGACATCAGGTTTTCCTGTTGGATCCCTCCCTGGAGGCTGAATCCCCTTTTGCTGGGAGCCCCAGCAGTCAGGTGGCAGGAGATGGTGTCTCAGTAGGTTGGAGAGCTGGTGCTGCCATGTGGGCTGTGTTTCTGCTGACTGAGGGACCCCAGGAAGGGATCTGAACATTTGTTGTGACTGCCTGGGTCATGGAATCATGGAAACCCACCTTCATTCTGGACCCTGGGAGCAGCTGTGCAGAAACTGGGGAGGAAGGACATGTTTTAGTCCTTTGCTGACTCAGAGTGATGGACATGGAGTGGGTGAAGGCATTCCTGGATGGAAGATCATTGGTGGAACATGACAGAGTGTTGGTGCCTGGTGTCCTTGCGCATCTCCAAAGGCAAGATGCTCATTGTCCAGACCCCTTCTGCAGCTTGGTCTGGAGCACGGAATCATGGAATCACAGAATGGTTTGGGCTGAGAGGGACCTTAAAGATCATCCAGTCCCATACCTTACCATGGCACGGACACCTCCCACTATCCCAGGTTGCTCTAAGTCTCATCCAACCTGGCCTTGGGCACTTTCAGGGATCCAGGGGCAGCCACAGCTTCTCTGGGCAGCCTGTGCCAGAGCCTCAGCACCTTCAGAGCCAGGAATTCCTTCCATGTATCTCACCTTAATCTTTCAGCTGGACCCCATTTCCCCTTGTCCTGTCACCCCAGTTATTGATGAAAAGTCCCTCTCTGGCTTCCCAGTAACCTCTTCAGACCCTGGAAGCTGCTGTGAGGTCCCCACACAACCTTCTCTTCCCCAGGCTGAGCAGCTCCAGCTGCCCCAGCCTGACTCCACAGGGGAGGTGCTCCAGTTCCCTCAGCAATTTTATGGACTTGCTTCTTCTCTGGATTTGCTCCAAGAGTTCCATGTCCTCCATCACCAACCGAAAAAGGCACACCTGGGCAGGGATATGAGTTTCACCACTCTGAACTGTATCTGCTGGGATACAAAGAACACCCAACACCATCACAGAACCATTAAGGGTGGAAAACACCTCCAGATCATCACCTTGGACCAAGTACCACCATGCCCACCTAATGATGATGCCACATCCACTTGTTTTTTGAACACTGTGGAGTTGTTTCTGCCTTGATTTGAGGAAAACACCACTGCCCAGGGCATCAAGCCTGTGGGTTGTTAACTGGAGCAGAGGGATGCTCCCACAAGGAGACAAGAGAGCACCTTGGATGTTTGGCTGAGCTGAAGGAACTCTTCCACTCAGGGTTTTCCAGCATGAGGAGCAGCCTCCTTGCTGGAGTGTCTTTGTCTCATTTGTGCAAGTTTTGTGTGGCTCCCTAAATCCTGCAGCTGGGAATTACACGGGCCAGCTCTCAGCCTTGGCTTGGTGGGTTTGCTCCTCTGGTGACTGTGAAAAACAAACCCAGAGTGCTCATAGCGGATTAAACACCAAGCCTCCATTGATACCCACCCTCAGCAGCTCTCCAGCAGAGCCAGGACAGGTGACAATATCCCACAAATATACATAATAAAGCTCTGGAGAAGTGTGCTGGGAGCTGGGCTGAGGGGGAGGAAGGAGCTGGGGAAATAATGCATAATTCACAAGGCAAATTAATCACTCCTCTCTCCTCTGCCTGTTGCAATTATGTGGAACATGAGTAATCACCAGGTTACTATTTTTTATTATTATTATTATTTTTATAGCAAGAGAGTAAACAGTGGGGCTGGCGATATTTGAGTGAGGACAGGCTGAAAGCTGCAGTCACATTTAGAGTGGTGCCTCACCAAGATTTCTATCTGGCTGTGCTTTCATTGTGGAAAAGGCTTTCTTTTTTTTTTTCTAATTCTTTCCCTTTTAGATTGGTGGGGAGTTGTGGAAAAGAGGAGGGCGGGGGGTTGGTGCGCGTTAGAGCAGAGAGATTGGGTAAAATTATTTTCCTTCATGCTTGGCTAGGCCTCAGTGTGAAAAAGGGGACCCAGCTTAGGGCTGGTGGGAGATGGCAGATAAAAGCAGCTTCATTTCTCACTGACCTTCCATGCATTCGGCCCAGCTGTGCAAGGGGGGGAAGGAACAATGGGAGTCACCTCCAGAAAAACCAACCCTGACCGCCTGCACCCCGCTCCGGTGAATCCAGGTGGGGAGAAAACAAAAAGAGTCAGGGCTGCACCTGGAAAGGGTTCCCAGGGCCCTGTGGAGGTGGGTGTGGAGTGGCTGTGATGGCTGTGGGCACAGGGAGTCCCTGGCACCTGGGGCAGTGTGGGATCCATGCAGCCATCAGGACCCATCAGGAGGATGTCAAAGCAGCCTAAAGAAACCAAATCCTGTGGATGGTCTAAAGAAACCAAATCCCATGGGTGGTTTAAAGGAACCAAACCCCATGGATGGTTTAAAGGAACCAAACCCCATGGATGGTCTAAAGAAGTCAGATCCCAGACCCAATTCAGCAAGAGATTCGATGCAACACTCACCATCCATCAGCAGGAATAGGAGCAGGCTTGGAAAGGGTGCCTGGGCCTCTCACTCACCAATCCTGCAGACATTGGAGAACACTTATTTTATGTCTTAGAAGGAAGCAAGGCTTTGCATTATAGTAAATCATTGAATCATCAAATTCTTTGGGTTTGAAGGGTCCTTAAAGCCCATCCAGTCCCAACCCTGCCATAGGCAGGGACACCCTCCACTGTCCCAGGTTGCTCCAAGCCCTGTCCAACCTGGCCTTGGACACTTCCAGGGATCCAGGGGCAGCCACAGCTGCTCTGGGCACCCTGTGTCAGGGCCTCAGCACCCTCACAGGGGAGAACTTTTTCCCAATATCCCATCTAACCTGCCCTGGCAGAGAGAAACCCTTGTCCTGCCACCCTTGTCCTCAGTTCCTCACCATCTTTTTTGTAGACTCCCTTTAAGGGAATGTGATGTGGACTGAGCAAAGAGTGTGATGGAGGATGCAGGGTGCAGCTGGTCCTACTTGGCACAGATGGAGGAGCTCACCAAGAGCCTGATGGGCTTTAAAAGGGTGTCTGGAAGACTGAGAATGTTCTTAGTACTAGGTGGATCCCTCCTGGAGGGAGGTGGTCTCTGCTTTATGTCTTGAGGGGAGATTCCTTTACTTTTTGTATCCCTCTTTTATATCCCTGAGGGCCTGGGGTACTATTTTAAGTGGGAAGGGAGGGAAAAGATGTTCTGCACTGAGTGGGGCTGGCTACAGGCTCTGAGATTCTGGTGCCCTGATGGTGAAGACAGATGGATATTTGTTCTTCCTTGCTCTTTTCTTCACTCAGGTGACTTCCATGTCAAAGTGCACCTCCTTCCTGGTCCTCATGTGGTGATTTAATGGTGGGATTCACTCGCTGATTTCCTCACCAAGAGCTTATAGATACAAAAAGCTCTTCCCAGCCCCAAATTCTAGACTTGTTCCTCCACTTTACATAGACCCCTCAGCCCCTTGAGATCCTGGGGACAATTTCAAGCTCTCCTTGATGGTGACACAACTCACCCTGCAAGCCCAGTTAATTATCCCAGGATTACTGAAGTACTGGTATGACACTGAGTCCTTTCGTACCTTTTTGTGCATTTGTAGTTTTCCCAAGAGCTGAGGGTTTGCACAGGACCTGTGACACAGGAATTCCTTCCTTTCACCTATCTAAGGCTCCAAATGCAGAGGTAAAATCCATCAGCAGGGCACCCACCCCTGTGCAGGTGGTTTTAGGGGCAGAGCTGAGCTGGAATGTGGCTGTGGAAGTGCTTCCTCCTCATTTTTCCATGTAAGTAAAATTAAAAAGGGAATTAAAGCTTTTTAAAACTCAAATTTCCACTGACATAAAAGGCTCATCAGCCCTTAATGCTGATGTGTGAAGTGTCTGGCCTCAGATGACTGTTTTGCTGATGAGATCTTCCAGGTTAGTCCTGAATGCTTCCAGGGACACCTGCTCCAAGGTAAACTGGGCACCAATTAAAACAGAGTCTCTATTTAGACAACAAACACCTTTTTGGGATGAATCTGAATTATGGGTGGGGGGAAAGTGCTTTTTGCTTGTCTGTAAATGATGCTGGAAATCAGGAGTTTATTTCCTGAATTGTTCTTTGAAATGCCACTGGAAATTGCACAATTAATTCCCTGGGAAAGCCCAGGTTGCTACTTTTATAAAACTTAAAGCATTACAACTTTAAACATGAACATCAGATAGCTTTTAAGGAGTTTCCCAGCTGAAGCTTTCCCAAGGAACTTCACTGTGTCTCCCTCAAAAGTCCTGCATGTAGGAACAGTGAACAGAGAGGTGCTGTCAGACAAACCCCTGATGTGAAGAAAATGAGAGGTGTCACGCTTTCTCCTGGTCCTTCCCAAGTGCTTTTCCAGCAAGAAGGAGCCTCCTGCCATCAGGAACTGGGCTCTTCTTTGCTGAGCCACCCAGATGCCTGATTAGGCTGAAATTTGGGGAGGTTTGCTCAGGAAATGGGTTTTGGGGAATCCAGGCATGCATCTGGCTCTTCTCCCCAGGCCTGCTTATGCTGAGCTGGAAGACGCCCACTGGATGTAGTTTTTTATCTCCTTCTTGTTCTCTTTCAGAATCCCCTAAATTCTGCAAATTTTTACTGCTGCAGATCCTCTTTCTCCTTGACTGCTCCTCACATCAAGACAAGGACTAACCCAGGGAGTTCTTTAGAGAAAAAAAAACCACCTTATGGAGCAGAAATCTTTCTTCCCCTTAAAATAAATCAACAAGAGGAGATTTATAATATCTCCAGGGGGAAAATTGCACCTGCCAGCCTGTTTTCTCAGGCCTCAGCTGTTGAAGCACTTGAGCACAATTCCAGCTTGAATTGCAGGAGTTCTCCTCCTGCCTGGCTCTCTTCGGATGACTCATGGCTTTCAAAGTTGGTCACGTCCTTCAGGATCCTGTGGAATTGAATGGAGCCTTTCCCTCCCTGCAGCTCAAGGATATGGAATGGGAGCCATCCTCCCTTCCAACCCTGCCTCCTGCCTGAGCTCGTGTCAAAATGTTCTCCTTGGAAATTTGCAGCACGGTTCTGTTTGACAGACAGGAACACAGGGATGTGCTGGGTACTTTGCCATGTTTTCCACAGGGAACAATTTCCCATCTCTGCAGTTTAAACCAGGGTTTTCTCCATGTCTTGTTTAACCCCCTTGCTGCCCTGCCAGGAGATAGTCCTGCGTGCCCTAAATCTTCAGTTCCAGCCTTAGAAAGGGACTAGAGGCAGAGTTGAGAGAGCCTGGATTTTAAGTTAAAGGGACACTTTGCATTATGTCTTGGAGCTGATGGACTTCACCTACAGCTGAGCCCTGGGATGATGCAGGGTGATGGTTTGGAATAAAAGAGAGGAGGTTTAGACTCGATGTAAGGAAGAATCCTTCCTTGTGAGGGTGGGCAGGCCCTGGCACAGGGTGCCCAGAGCAGCTGTGGCTGCCCCTGGATCCCTGGAAGTGTCCAAGGCCAGGCTGGATGGGGCTTGGAGCAACCTGCAACAGTGGAAGGTGTCCCTGCCCATGGCAGGGGGTTGGAATGAATGGGCCTTGAGGTCTCTTCCAATCACAGCCATTCCATGATTCCATGACTCTGAGTGGACTGCAGTGCCAGGAGGGTCCTGCTTTGCCTTGTGCACCATCAGCACCTGAAGAGCATCAGCTGGACTTGCAGGCCCAAGAGGAGATTTTCACCACAGTGTGAACTCAGATCCACATACTCTGGTCCTAGCTCCCTCTGTCTCCGAAGTTCCCAAGGGAAACTGCAGCTGTTCCCATTTCACTTTAGGTCTTGAGGTCCTTCCAGGAAGCTCAGTGATCTCCTTTGTCCTGTGCCTTGCAGACACTGGGGTTCTCCTGTTGTTCCTTTTGGGTTTGTCTTGACTCACGGGTCTGCTCCAGTCTGCCATGAAATTCCCTCAGCCTGAATTCTTTCTGCTCTTCTTACCCAGGGAAATCACATAAAGGCATCCTGCTTATGCCACCCTTCACCAAATGAGGAGAGCACTGCAGCCCAGCTGGACCTTGGGGAGGGATTTAGAGTTGTGCTCTGACTTTTAGGTCCTGAATTCAAACTGGGGCAGCTGTTTACATCCCCCCACAAAAGCTGGGCAGAGCAGGAGGGGCTCTGACAGGTTGCCAGCAGGGCAAATGCTGCCATTGAGTTTTCCCATCCTGTCCCTTCTCCAGAACCAGGAGGCTGCCCTGTCCCTTTACCCCATGAGACCTCTATCATGGCAGGAAACTCTACTGGCTCACACAGTCTTCAAATTTAAAAAATTCCTTGTTAACCATCCAATTTCTCTGAGAGGAAATTCTATTAAATCCCCAGAAGCAAGTGCATTATAGCTGTACTTTCCAAAGCAGACCCTTGAATAAACTTTTTTTTCCTTATTTCACGTAAGGAAATTCACATTTCCATTATTGCTGTCATTATGAAGCAGATGAACATTTTCTGGAACAATTAGACGCGGGTGTGTGGAATAAAGAGTGGAGTTCGCCTGAGATCATTGAAACCTATCTGTTTGGGTGATTCATTTTCTTCCAACTAGGCTGCCCATAATAAGCTTTTCTTCTCTGGCTTTGTCTTGTTTCCCATTTCAGGCAGCCACAATGCCCGAAGAATTGAAAGAATGTCTTTCCCCATGTCCTTGTGCTGCGACTGAGCCTGGCAAACAAAAAAATAAAGAAAAAAATATTATTTAAGAAAAAAATAAAGCAGAAAAAGAAGAGAAAGAGGGGGCAGAGCAGATAATAAATAAAACAAGTGGTGAGGGTAACCTGGGGTGTGAGGGCCTTGAGAAATATTGTGGTGTAGAGGATGGGAGATGAATTCTTTCTGCTCCTAAATGAAAAAAAAAGAAAAAATCCATGTGCATAAGAGACGGCAGAGTATTCCTTGTCTTGGCCTGCTTCTTGTGCCATGTGCCAAGAAACTTCATGTCCTGCTTCCATGACTTCAGTAAAGTCCCCAGTGTTCAGAAAGTGCTCCTGGTGACCCCATGGAAAATGAGATTTGGCTCTCTGGGTGATGTGAAACAAATGTGACACAGCTGCTCTGTGGGGCTGAGCCCAAGGAAAGGAAATGGTGTAAAAACCTTTACAAATACAGGGTGTCCTCTGCACATCTTCCCCATGGTCTGGGATCTCCCTCATGATCTGGGATCTTCTCCATGCCCCCACTCCAGGGTATCCAGGGCTGATCCCAGGGTGGGCAGCAGGAAAGGGGTTGGGATTGTGCCCCTCTGCCCTGCTCAGGTGAGACCCCACCTGCAGAGCTGCCCCAGCCCTGGGGCCCAGCACAGGAAGGAGCTGGAGCTGCTGGAGGGAGCCCAGAGGAGGCACCAGGGTGAGCAGAAGGATGGAGCAGCTCTGCTGGGAGGAAAGGCTGGCACAGCTGGGACTGTTCACCTGGAGAAGAGAAGCTCTGCGTGACCTCACTGTGGCCTTCCAGTGCCTGAAGGAATCAACAGGAGCCATGGAGAGAGAATATTGACAACGGTCTGGAGTGCCAGGACAAGGGGGAATGCCTTCCCACTGCCAGAGATCATTAGATGGGATATTGGTGAGAAATCCTTCCCTGTGAGGGTGCTGAGGCCCTGGCACAGGGTGTCCAGAGAAGCTGTGGCTGCCCCTGGATCCCTGGAAGTGTTCCAGGACAGCTTGGAAGCATCTTGAGCACCCTGGCATAGTGGAAGCTGTTCCTGCCATGGCAAGGGGAGGGACTGGATGAGCTTTAAGGTCCCTCTTAGCCCAAACCACTGATTCTGTGATTGCTGACAGAGGTGCAACTGGCTCCCATTAACTCTTTGCCCCCATTTTTTATTCCCTGACAGCTTTTCTTTGGATGTGTCTGTGGTTCCCAGCCAGGCTGTGCCACTGATGGAGCAGCACACAGCCCCAGAATCTGCAGTGTCCATCCTGGGGAAGGCACCTCCTTCCCAAACTGGCTCCTCTCCCTGGGGCAAGAACTTTATTCTGCACATAAAAGTGCAGTTTCCTCCTTCTGGTGAGCTCCATCCCAAGTGGAACAGCCTGAATTTCCTCATTTCAATGGCTGTCTCAAAGTGCAACACTGTGGAGTCACAGCTGCACCTCACTCACAGGAGTGGGTGCTGTGAGGCTCCTCCTTGGAGGGCTCAGAAAGCATTTCCATTGATTTTTTTCCCTGCACATACATAAATACACCTGGATAATGAGAGATGACTGATAGTACAGGAAGATTTGCTGAGGAGGGTGTCACTTGACAAACAAATAGGTTTGTAGGGGGCTAAAATAATATTTTCCTTGTTCATCCAAAATTAAACATGAGCCTACTGGGTGATCCCTTGCTGTTTCACCTTTTGTTGCAAGCAAGACAACAGCAGTGCAGCCAAAATTTCTGTCTGATGGCAGGAGTGAGTGTGTTCTATCGTGGTTATCACCCAAATCCCCACAGAGCAGCCTGAGATTTTGTCAGGACTGCTGCAAATGCTCTGGAAATCTCCTGGGCACCTCTAAGAATGCTCTGTGCTGAAGTTTGCAACTCAAGACATTGTCGGAGAGTGTAAGGAAATAAAGAGCTTGCTTTGATTCTTTTAAAACAACAGCAGCAGCTGGCGTGGGGTCTGCCCTGAGCTGCTTTTGGATATATATATTAGCAGGGGTTGAATGGAATGGAAGCTGCTGGAGAATGTGAGGCAAGGGAAAATGTTTTTCTAAGGAAGAGAAATTGTAAAACTTAAGGGAAAAAGCAGAGAATGTGAGACCTTGAACCGAGCCTCTTTGGGGAGAGGGGGGGGATGAAACAGGAAAAAAAAAAGTGCCCACTTGAATAATAGACTAACTGGCGACCTTGAACATATATGTGTGCATAATGAGAGTGAAACAAAGGGTCTCTGAATATCAGGCATTCTTAGGCTGCAGAATAATAATCACAAGTGGCAAATGTAAAAAATAAAAGCAAGACATATAATATAACCGAAGTAATGGGGACCTGGACCAGCGGAGATGAGAGGAATGATGGAGGCCTCAGCAACAGCCTGGGCTCCTCAATGGCCCAGCTACTGCTTGAAGCAAAGCCAAGATTTCCATGCTGCTCCAGGAGGATTTTTTGATATTTTATTATCTTGGATCAATTGGAAACTCCCTTTCTTCCTCAGAGCATGGCCAAGTTTGGGAGAGGGGAGTTTCCCAAGTTGGTTCTGCTCCCCAGCCATATCCAGCCCTCCTTGTCCTGCATCCCAGCTGGCAGGGGATGGTGATGCCCATGGATGCTGAGGGGTGGCATCAATTCTTGCCAGTGAGGGATGTGGGCTGATCACTGGGCTCCATGGATCTGGCAGGGCCAGTGGAGGTAAGGATTTCCATGGAAAAGTGGAAATGCTCCCAGTTTGTTCCCAGTACTCCCCACATCACTGTGAAGCAGCAAGTGTTCTCATCCTACTTCCTGCTATGGCCTCTGAGGCAATTCCTCAAGTCATCTTGACCACTTGAGGATTGTCTGTTCCTTGATTTCTTCTGGATTGTCTGTTTGTTTCCTCATTTCACTGTGAGTGCAGTTCAACACAGTGCTCACCTGCAGCAGTCCTTGTGCTCTGTGTGACTTCCAACGCTGCTCCTCTCTCTGGGGATGAGGATATTTGATCCCAACCTTGTGCCTTGTTCTTTTCCTGCCCATATCCTGTATGCTGTAGACCCTTTTCCTTCATATCTTCTTCTGATTAGACTTGAGTACCTGCAGGGGAAATGTTGTAAATGCCTTCTCCAGATCACCGGTGAAGATGTGAGACTCCTCCTGAGGTTCTCCTTGGCATCTGACCCTCGTTTGGTTTCCTCTCAGTTGCTGGGCAATTTGAGATGGGCATTGAAAGATTTCCTCTGAGACTTCCCCTTCATTTGGGGTTTCTCAGAGGTTGTGGGGGATGTTTTACATTAGATTTCTTCTTCATCCCTTTTGTCCTCAGAGCTTGGGATTTTGTGCCCAGAAGGGTTAAAGAAATGTGTAGATGTGGTGCTTGGGGAAAGGGTTCAGTGATGGGCCTGGTTGGACTCAATGTTCTTAGAGGTGCTTTCCAGCCTAAATGACTTCAGGATGCTCCTTCAATTCCACCTAGGGTCACTGTCCAACATCCCTGTGAGTGAGACACTCCAGCATCTCCAGATCCATCACCTTCCCGAAGCGGGACCCTCACATCAGAGATGGGAATTGTCTGGCCCATTTCTCTGTGGAGCTGGATGGGTTTTGGGGCTGAAGCCACTGAAGACTCCTAGAGAAAACTTCAGCCAAGCTTTGCAAGGCTGGACATTTTTTTGGTGGGTTTCCATCCTCTGAGGATGCCAGATCCTCCTGCTGGAGCACCCATTCCTTCACACAGCCCAGTTACTCTGGGCCTGGCTCCCACTGCCTGGTGTGGATCCGTGTGTTGTCCTCATTCTTCACACCACAAAAGATTAAAGATAATACTGATGCTAATAATACAAACCCGCCCTTGTGAGAATGGGCTGCCGGAGGTATTATGCCAGAGAAAGGCTCTGTGAAATGGCTTGGGTAATTTACACTCATTAGGAGGAGAATGCAGTAGATTAAAGGTAGCAAGGGTGAATAGCTTCCCATTTTTGTCAAACTTGCCTAACCTTTTATTCACCTGCTGAAGCCATTATTTTATAATAATAAAAAAGAGGAGAAAGAGCCTTGCATGAACTTGGGGAGAAAGGCAGAGAGTGCAAGCTAGGAGCTATTTTCTCAAGAGAGAGAAATGCAGCATTATAGATTAAAGGTGAAAAGACAGCCCTCATTTAAATCAATCCACCTCTCCGAAGCATATTTATTCACAGATTAATTAGAGTTGCAAATGAAAATGATCTGGTTGGTGGGAACATTATTGAGGCCTTTAAAGTGCGGGAGTGAAGATTAAAAGGAAGCACACTTACCCTTCCCTTATGATCTGAAGAGGAGATCAAAAGAGTTGGTGTCAAATTAACAGCCCTGATGATTTCTCTCTTCTTCTAGGCCTTGTTCATTATCTCAGGCTCATGTTGGTACATGCAGGAGGAAGACCTGGTTTCCTGAGCTACTGGTGCGGGAGGAGTGTGGGGACCTTTGGACAACTGGGAGCGGTGGGAAGGTTTGGAGCAGCCTGGGCAGGGAATGTGTGCGTGCAGGGCAGCAGCACCTCCACACCTAGCCTGATGGATAATTGGGAGCAGTGGGAAGGTCTGCAGCATTGGCCAGGGAATGTGTGTGTGCAGGGCAGCAGCACCACCCCCAGACCTGGCCTGATGGATGTCACGGAGGGAGGAAATGTTCATTTGTGTATTGGGATGCTGTAGGGAATCGTTCAACCAACCATGGCTAATTCAACACCCAGCCTTTTTTGAGTCTACGGGATGGATTTTGGTCTTGTTGTTGAATAAGAACCATGATTTTGCTCTTCTTGAAGGGAGAGGATACAGACTCAGCCCTTGTGAGACTGCCCCAGGAGCAGTACAAACACAGCAAAGCAAGGAACAGCATTTGGGTCCTTCGGGCAGACACCAGCAGAGGCAGCACGCCCAGGCAAGAGTGCTCCTTTCCATGGGATCTGAATGGGCCTGGAGGAGGCAGAGGGAACCCAGTGCAAGCTCCAGTGTAGCCTGGTTGGAAGCACAGAGATGAGACCGCACAGAGCTGTCAGAGAACATCCCAGCAAGGTCCATCCCACTGAAGCTCCTTTCCCATTGATCACAGGACCTCACTGGGGGAAGATGGAAACTAGCTGTGCCTGGAGCAGAAATCATTGAATCCCAGAATGGTTTGGGATGGAAGGGACCTTAAAGCCCATCCAGTTCTACCCCTAACATGGGCAGGGACAGCTCCCACTATCCCAGGTTGCTCCAAGCCCTCTCCAGCCTGGCCTTGGACACTTCCAGGGATCCAAGGGCAGCCACAGCTGCTCTGGGCACCCTGTGCCAGGGCCTCAGCACCCTCACAGGGAAGAATTTCTTCTCAGCATCCCATCTAAGCCCATCTGCTTTCTCTACCAGATGGAAGGCATTCCCCCTTGTCCTGGCATTCCAGGGCCTTTAAAATATGGAAAGCACAAGGAGGTATATTCTGAGAATTTTCCCTAAGCATGGCTCATCTTTTTTTTTCCATGATATTTGAAGACTGGAAGAGAAACATCCCCCATAATCCTGTTTTTCTTCTATGGTGATCTTCCCTGTGCAATGACTGCTGCATGAACTGGTCTCTGCCAGCACAGAGCAGCTCTGCTCTGGTGCTCTGGATTCATTCCCAGCTGCCCAGCGAGGACCATGGCAGTGGCAGGGTAGACAAGCCTCAGAGGGTTGCCAAGAAGTCTCTCACTTTGCAAGCCAATATTAGAGGTGCTGCAGGTTTAGCAGGAATGTGCTCACTGCAGGAATTCATTTTTTCTGAGCTCTGTCAGAAAGGAGAAATGAGAAAGGGAAAAGCAGCAGCATCCTCTGCTGCCAGTGTGGGCACCAGGAAATGGCCCTGGAGCACTGGGGGAAGGAGGAGAAGCAGCAGCCTGAGGTATTGACTAGCTCTTTCTGCAGCCAGACAAAAACTCTCATAAACGACGCCAATTTGGGAGCTTCCTGGTGCTCAGTGTCTGCTCCAAGGGCTGATTATGGCCCCAGAGGAGCTGGAAGGGCACAGAGGGAGAGGCAGCCCAGTAGGCTTTGCTGAGCTGTGGTGTTGTCTCCAGGTCTGGACCTGCTGTGGCTCCAAAGGGTTGAGTCCATCCCAAAGTGGGGACAAGGGCAGTTTGTATCAGCAAGGCTGGAGAATCCCAATGCACCCAGGATCCCAGTTTGTATTAAGAGGAACGAGCTGTCCCTGTGCTCCAGCAGGATGAGGTGATGGCTTTCCTGACCCCATCCCTGACACCATCAATTTCTCCTTGATCCCAGTGCTCAACTCTGTACAGGGCGTTCTGTGCCCTGAACTCCTGGGATGTGGTATTTTTCCTGAAAGCCAGAGTGGGAGGTGTGATTTGGGTGCCAGAGGTGTGGAATGTTTGGGACTGGCTGGCTCCATGGAGCTGAGGGCACTGCTCACACCAGGCACACTTCCCAGGAAACAGCTGACACGGGATAAGGGATTGTTCCACATAATGCTTCATTACCACACAGCCCTCCTCATTTGCTGGGTTACCCCTAGGGGATTTGGCATTCCTTGTGCACTCAGATTTTCCTTTCAATGGAGTTCTTCCTCCATCAGACACCCAAATTCTTCCACTCTTTCTTTGAGGGACAACACAAATCTGGTGGAGGTGGGGGAGGATTGTCCCTAGCCCTTATCTAACCATTTGCTTTTGGGGTTTTTTGTTTTTGTTTTGCTTTGGTTTTGTTTTGTTTTGGTTTTTTTTTGGAAACTGTGCTCTGGCTGTGCCAAAATCTTGGCATTCTGATTCTGAGGGAGGACTGGAGATGCCCATTCCCAACTGTGTGGGCTCAGTGAGGATCCCTCCTCTCTGCTACAAGGCAGAGAGCACTTCAAGCACAAGAGGAAGCATTTTCCCAATGGGTCCAGCTCCTTTCCGAGCTCTTCTGTGTGTTCAGAAAAGCCCAGCCAGGAAGATTTCCGTGGAAGGGTCAGCTCTGGCTTGTGTTGGTGATTTGGGAATTGCTCTGCACAGGCTGCAATGCCATTTTCAGTTTAAAACATCCCCATGAAGCCGAGTTTGCATTTGGATGTGGATGCAAATGAGAACCTAATCAGGTTTCTTTTCCCATAAATATTTTGCTTCTGCTAGGAGGAAACAAAGCACCTGTGTGTGGTTTGTGCTGAGTTTTCTGCTCTTATTTGGGTTTGATTTCGACCTGCCTGTGTAGGACAAACGTTTTGCATCCACAAGATTTAAATGAGCTGGGAGACTTGTTCCCCTCCCAGCCCTGCTGACAGGTTCCAGGCTGTTTGCAGAGGCTTTCCTGAATTGATGATTTCTAGGTCAAGGAGAGTGTTAGGTTTTTTGACCGTTTGTCTTGTGCTAATCGCTGTCAGCCCCGAGATTTATGCATGGATAGTGACAGCAGATGGGGTCACTTTTATTAGGAATTCACACACCAGGCAGGGAAAGGCAAAGGCATGGGAGCCTTTGCCAGGTAGGCTGTGGATACTCAGGGGCTCCTGCCCTGAAAATATTTCTGGTTTTAGCAAAGCTTCAGATTGTGGGTTTTCATTATTTCTTGTAATAAATGTATTTGCATATAGTTTTTTTCTTTTTTGAGAGTTTTTTATGGGATAGTTTTTATTTTTAAATTATCCCATTATTGCCCAACATCCATGTCTCTGTGTCTGCCTGAGTGGATGATTCTGAGTGGATTCATCCTGCACTATCAACTGAATTCAAAGGGTCTCCACCTATATTCCAAATTTACCATTGCTTCTTGCAATACAGACCACTAGAGCCCAATATCTATTTACATCCTGTATTTTGATGGAAAGAAAATTTGCAAATCTGGACTTGCCAAAAATTCCAGAATAAATCACTGTGCCCAAGTGGCATCTTTTCTGGGTTGCAGGTGGTGCATCCCTTGGCAATCTTTAACCCAGTGTAAAACTTCAATTCCTAGGTAATCTAATACCTTCATTCTTATTTTTTCACAGCAATATAAGCCACATTGTGTTTTTCTGTGTGGTGAGGGTGATGATTCTAAGGAGTGGGACCAGCAGAGGCTGCAGAGATGCTGAAGGGCCTGGAGTGTCTGGGTGCCCAGGCAAGGCTGAGGGAGCTGGGCCTGCAGAGGCTGTGGAAATGCTGAAGGGCCTGGGGCATGTGGGTGCCCAGGAAAGGCTGAGGGAGCCGGGGCTGCAGAGGCTGTGGAGATGCTGAAGGGCCTGGAGCATGTGGGTGCCCAGGAAATGCTGAGGGAGCCGGGGCTGCCCAGCCTGGAGAGGAGCCCCAGCTGAGAGGGGCCCTCAGCCCTGGCTGGCCCTGGCTGCAGGGAGGGGCAGAGCAGGGCCGGGCTCTGCTCCAGGCCCAGCAATGGCACCGGAGCCACGGGCAGGGACTGAGCCCAGGCAGCTCCACCTGGGCATGAGGAAGAACTTTCCTGGGCAGTGCCTGAGCCCTGAGCAGAGCCCAGAGAGGGTGTGGAGTGTCCTCACTGGGGATATCCCAGAGCTGTCTGGGCACAATGTGTGCCATGGGCTCTGGGATGGCCCTGCTGGAGCAGGGAGTGACACCAGATGGACTCACTGTTGTGTCTTCCAGCCTGGCCCATTCTGGGTTTTGTCTCCCTTGCATTTCATCCCCTCTGTTCACAAGAATTTCAAATTTCACATTTCCAGGTCTTTTCTGAGTTTAGACCTCTCCCCTTCTAGTCTAGATTTGTTCTCACCCATTTTCCTCATCTCATCTTTACTCAATCCATCACATCCTTGAGGCCCAGATCTTTTTCCTTTCCTTTTCTTTCTCTCCCATGACACTGTCCTATTTTTCCATACAGCTGTGGGAACTCAGCAACACCTTTGCAAGACCTTTCTTTAAGATGGCCTGAACAAATCAACTTTGACCAAAGAACTGTGGTTCGGGACAACTTCCAAATGATCTTTGGAGCAGTGCATTATGATTTTGAGCCCTGCAGCCACCCAAAAATATGTGATGTGGGACTATAAGGTTGTATTATTGTATTTTCCTAAATAAACCTCCATGCTATGCATCAGCCTCTGGTTTTGGGGATGTGCCTAGGTGCAGGTGATGGAATGTGTTGGGACGGGGTTTGTTGGGGGTGTTAAATCAGCTTAACCACTCTGTCACTCAAGGGGTGGCAGCCACCAGCTGCCATTGTTATCCCTGGGACACCTGGGAAACATCCCATCCTCTTCTGGTGGGTGGGGGATGGATGTGAGATGTCCCAGACAGAACTTCATCCTAAGGAGTGAGCATCCTCTCAGCCCACATGGAGCCATGGGGAAGGGGATGAAACAGCCCAGAACAAACATTTGGTGAGCAGGTATGGAAAAAAAAAACACAGGGGAAAAAAATCCCTTTGGAAGCTCCTGAGGCCTGAAGTGATGCAGAGCTGTGGTTAATGGCCACTCCCCGAGGTTTCCCCTCCCATGGAGCACAATTGATTGCAGCGAGATTACGATGCCATTAAAATTCACTCTGCCCATAAACCAATGCCGGGGAAAATGCTGACGTTTATAGCAGCTCCTACAAGAGACATATTTCAGGGCAAAGTGAGTCCTAATGCAGGAACTTTATTTAGGTAAAACAACATCCAGGGAGCGGGGGGAGAGGAGGAGGAGAGGTGGTGGCGATTGCAGAGAATTTTATTTCTTTCAACTAATGGGTATAGGGATGCTAAATTTAAAAGACATTTTTAATAAATCTATTGGCCTTTGACAAAATCAATCCAAACCCCATAAACCAAGAAGTCACCCACTTGGTATTAATGAGGCTACATTTGCATTTATTTTTCCTTTACACTAGACAAACCATTAATTTCGTGTTTATGCTTCCTTTGAAGTCTGAATGCTTGGAGATAGATGGCCACATCAAGTCTCCTGCTGCTACATTAATATTTTGCTATAAATGATAAATTTGACCATTTTCTACAACACCCCTTTTTTCTTTAAGAAAGCTGAGAAAATGCGAGCAATAAGTCTTAAGCCCCTGAAAGCTTCGCTGTTTTTTTAAATACTCTGCAGTCATTGATTATTAAAGCAGTCATAGCTTTAACTTGGGCTTGCATTTGATGGCACCCAGCATTCTGCTGCTGTAAATTGAGAGATGTTCATTAACCAATCAGGGGCTCCTTTTTGCAAATCATCTTTCATTTGACCCATGGAAAAACTGGACAGGGCCAAGTCACCGCTGCCTCATCCCCTCCCTGGCCTCTGAAGGCCCCTCCTCACATCTCTGGGTTGCTCCCATGCAAGTTAAGTACATCCTTGCGCTCCACCACGACATCCAAGGTGCCTTTTCCCAGTTTTGCAGTAATTTACTTTTTTTTGGTAGTTATTTTTTTCTTTCAGGATGTTCTATTACCCATACAGAACACCAAGAGCCTCCCAAAAAACCTCAGCTCCTGGAAACAAAGGGAAAGGCCTTCTAAAAAACTGCCAGGATGATGGGCAGGAAGGAGATTAAACTTTTGCAAGGATTCTTGGGAAGGTCTGTAATTTTCCAGATTCTGGACTCTTCTACCAAATCCCAATCTCATTATCCAGAAAAGAGCACAAGTCCGGTGATGGTCCATGTGCACCTGCCTGATGTGGGTCTCAGGATGGGTTTCGTGAGTTCCATGTGAGGACTAAACCTCTCCCAGGTGGAGTGGGATGGTTGATATCCAAGAGAATTCCTGCCGCCAGTGCAGAGTTGTGTGGCAGCAGGGAAAGCTTGGGAATCTCAAAAACATTCCAGGTCCATGTTTTCCTGAGGAGCACAAAGTGACAGGAAGAGATTAGATCTGAAAAGGATCCCAGGCTCCCTAAGGATTCCTAGGCTGGTGTTCGCATCTCAGGGATGTTGCTGGGTACAGTTACCTGGGCTGGGGCACTGGGGAAGGATAAGCCTACTCAGGTGGGATTAGGGAAGGGGTGTCCAGCCCTCCTCCTCCCAGCAGGTCAGACCTTCTCCTGAGACACTCCTAGGAACTGCCCCAGGTATTCCTCATGGACTCTGCACCTTGCAGAACATGAGGATCCTGACTGGCCAGCCCTTGCATAGAATCCTAAAATCATGGAATCATGGTTTGGGTTGGAAGGGACCTTAAAGCCCATCAAATTCCATGCCCTGCCGTGGGCAGGGACACCTTCCACTATCCCAGGGTGCTCCAAGCTCCATCCAGCCTGGCCCTGGACACTTCCAGGGATGAGGCATCCTTGCCTGTGTACTCCTGCAAGGATTCTAGGTGATCAGAACCTCAGCTGCCAAAGGAGAGATTTTGTGGTCTGTTTTTCTTGATTTAGGTGCCTAAGTTCTTCCTTTTTTACTGCCAGGGAGGTGGGATGGAAGAGGCAAATCTAGTGGGGCATCTCTGGGGTCCCAGCTGAGGCTGCAGCAAGACCCAGTGTGAACTGTATTTCTGCAGCAAGTTGGTTTTTGGTTCCCTTCCAAATTCCTCTGGCAGCACATCACTGCTGCTGTGGGATGCAAACATTGCATGGGATGCAGGGATGTCCAGTGCTCTGCAGTGAGACTGGGGATTAAGGGCTTCTTCAGCTTCAGCCTCTTCCCCTTCCCACTAAATCTTTTATCTGGTGTCTGCCAGGTCTCCCAGCAGCTTTGGTGGTGGAGGATCTGAGCTGTGTTTTCCCCCTCTCCCGAATCCAAGCTGCTCTCTGCACACACTCCCTAAACAAGAAGCAGGGCCCTGAGCATGAATTAGCAGATTAAACATCACTTTTTTTGTGGGTTGGTTTATTTTATTATTTTTTATGAAGCATCTTTTATAGCTATGCTGGGGTTAGATTTCATCTAACCCTTGTTTATTTTCTTTGCCAGCCGGAGTTTATGGAGGAGGGAAGGGATGTTATATCAATAGGGGAGTGGCTATTGACACTTGCTGCTATGAAGTGCCTTTATGTGCTTTCAAATGGCAGGATTATGCTCCGGATGGCTCCGTGCTGGAATTGTCTCCTGCTCCATTAACAGCTGAGAGATGGAGGCGTGAACTGAACGTGGGGGTCTGACATGAAGGAGGGATGAATATTGAACGGGTGAGTTGCACCCTCTCTGGCTCTTTTCCCTCTTTTTTTTTTTAAATGAAGAAGAATTCCTGCTTCTGAGAATAAGTTGAAATTTAGCCTTCTGGGATTCAGCAAACCCCTGTACAGCACAGTCCAGTGCATCCTTTGCTAAGGATTCCTGAGAAAACCTTGAGAACTGGTTTTTAGCAGTTGTAATTTCTCCTCATTCTCTTTCAGCTATTTCACATTCAGCTCCCAGTGTCTGGACTTGGAAGGTTCCCATGTCCAAGCTTCACACCAAACCAGTTTAATGAGAAAGACACTTAAAACAGCAATAATGCCTGGATTCAGGTCATGGAAGGATGGGATGTTTCAGGAAGAACATGGAGCTCAGCAGAGTCTCCCAGTTTGGGCAGCAGCTCTGCTGAACAGAGTCCTAAGGCAGGGTTTGTGCCCATGGGTTTCTCCCAGCATCCAAGATTTGAAGCTCAGTCTTCAGCCCTGCTCCAGCTGCAGTTGCCTGCTGTCCTGCCAGCTGCTCACACTCTGCAGGCAGTGGATGTCCTCTGGATACTTCCATGGATTTTTGCCTTGCCCAACAAGTCTGAACATGCTAAAGATCAAGTGAATGTGGTTGGCACTTCCCGCCAATAATTAGAAATGAAAGCAAGCATGAAATAAATGTCTGGGTTATTCTCATGAAAAATTGAGACTCAAGCAGGGATTTCAGAAGCCAGGCTTCTGCCTTTCATTTCAGATTTTGGCCTCTTTTTTGCCTTTGAAAAAAAGGGAAAATATAAGTATAGTGTCTGGGAGCTGGGAACCTCTCCTGCCCCAGGCTTCTCACTGTCATTGAAGTCTCCTCTCACGCCACAGGGACACGAGAGCTGGAAAAGAGCTGGATCTGGTGGAGAGGCTGGATCACTGGGGATCCTCCCCACTCCTTCCACATGCTCTGAGAAGAGGGAGGTTAACTGAGGAGAAGATGTTTCCCTGTATCCCTTAAAATCTGCCTTTGAACAGAGCTGGGTTTGCCAGCCACAAACCAAAAGGAAACCTCCCAAGCCACAAGAACAAATGGAATAATAAAGCCCAGATAATTTGAATGGGGGTGGTTATTAAGGGTTTTGCTGCTCCTTGGACCTGTTAACTTGTCCTGCCCAGAGGCAGTGCATCCTGCTTGGAATAACCAACTTTGGGTCAATAGTTTTTCCCTCTGGTCATCAGCTCCTACTCTGGTTCCTGTTGTGTTCATGAGAGAATAAGGTTACCAGCATCATCCCAGCTCGTTCCAGCTTGAATTCTCTGCCAGAGCTGGGATGCTCAGAGGAGCAGCAGGCCCACACTGGTGGCCCCTGTCAGTCCTGATCCTGCAGGGAAAGGGAGAAGAACCTCTTTCTTACTGAGACCATAGAACACCAGAATGGTTTGGATTGGAAGGGACCTTCAAGGCCATCTCATTCCACATCTCTACCATGGACAAGGACACCTTCCAGCAGAGAAGGCTGCTCAAATCCTCATGTAGATGATCCATGACCTACAGGATAAGGCACTGGCAGATCACCCTACTCCAGATAACTCTGTGGAGTGGCACCACCAATCAATTCCCTTGTCATTACATGATTCATTATCAGACCTCAGGATCTGGATTTTAGCTGCTCCATGGGTCAGACTCATCATCCCTTTATTCCTCGACAGATCAAGAGCAGTTTTTCCTGTTCCCATTGCCCTCTGGAGCTGGTACCTTCTCAGCCAAGGAATTTTAGGAATGGGGGAGCTATGAGGTGATCCAGAACACCATGTCTGTGCCCTGCTCCCGCTGCAGATGGCACAGGGAGGGGAAGATCCCAGGCACCCCATGTGCTGCAGGCTTGTTTTGGTCAGGGTTGGATCCCTGCCCAAGAAAAGCCTCTCCAGGACTCTGGTGCTGCAAACCTTTCCCATCTCCTCATGAGAATGGTGACCTGGACTTCTCTCCTCCATCCCAGACAAATCCCATTGAGTCCCAGGGGTGAGTGAGCCAGAGCCACAGAGTCCTGCAGCTCTTCCTGCTGGAGGAGACAACGTTTGAAAGGACGTTCTGCCTGTCCTTTCAAACCAGAGCCAGAGAGTTGGGAAGGGAGGGAAATGGGGGAAAGGGGGAGGAAGGAGACACAAAGGCTGAGGCTTTGCTAGAAAGGGAACACAGCACTCCCCAGTCTAATATCTGCCCTTTATTCTGCATTACAATATCTGCAGACTTCCAGACTGGACACGATGCCGGAATCAAGGCTGAAATTACTTTTCAGCCATTCATTCATAACTGTTATGTTTGAAAAAAAAAAAAAAAAAAGAGAGAAGAAGAAGAAGGAAGAAAAAAGAGGGAGAGAGAAGGTGGGGGAAACAAAAGTAAATACAAAAAGAGAAATGTTAACATGTGTGGCACAGAATGTGTATGGCAGACAAAGCTCTGCTTGTTCTGCCACAAAGGCTTTGAAAAGCAGGTGTCATAGCAGCTGTACAAGGTTAAAGCACAGGGACCATTATGTACAAAATGAGGGAGTCTTTATCCACAGTCTGCTTCAGCTCTTAAGAATGTGCTTCCTATTGTGCCAGTGTTTGCTGGAAGGACTCCATCTACACAATGGAGAAATTTTTCATTCTCACCTTCCCCCCAACCTCCGTTCCACCATCCAAATCTACAGTTATGGATATAATACAGACCTCTGGCATTCAAGGTCCTCATTGCCCCACACTTCTGAAACAAAAGCTATTGTGCTGCACCATGAAAGGCGCCTGCGGCAGAATAAAGCCCTTCAGCAGAGGACCCTGAGAGAGTATTTGTGAGGCTCTCTCCAAAGTTAAAATCCTGGCGAAAACAAAACACTTCCAATTAAAAACGTTCCCTCACTTTGTTTTGTGTGGTTCTTTTCCTTTGCTCCCTCTCCCCCTCTCAGAGATGTCCAGAGAGATCCTCGTACAAAAAGGCAAGTGACCTGTCCTTGTTTTCATTCTCAAAGGGAAGGATGGAACAGCAGGAATGCAGGGCTTGGAGACAAACAGCATTATTAAAAGAAAGAAGTTGGAAAGCAGGCCAGGAAGCATCTTCTTCCCTGTGGGCAGTGTGCTCCGAAACACAAAGTACGAGCTCAGCAATGACACACAATTTTTGGTATTAACAAAGGGGTAACAGGACTATCCCATTCCCAGCTTTTCCATTTCCTTCCCCACAGCACATCCAGCACGCCTCAGGTGTCTCCTAGAGGGAGCAGGACTGATGGGTCCCTATATTACCTGACTTGTCCCCTGGGCTTATCTTTGAGGCATAGCAGTGTCACAGGCATGGAGCTGGCTCCTGTTGCCTGTTCCCAAACCTAGCAAAAATAAACACTCAACCAAACCCTGAAGCCAGCAGACATCAGTGAGCACTTTGCTGTCACCCCCAGGAGATGCTACTGGGGTAAACCCAATCTGTTATTCCAGAAATACTCACAGAATCCCACAATGGGCCAGGCTGGAAGGGACCACAGTGGTCACCTGGTGCCACCTCCCTGCTCCAGCAGGGCCATCCCAGAGCCCATGGCACAGATTGTGATTCAGAAAGGTCTGGAATATCTCCAAAGAGGGAGACTCCACACCCTCTCTGGGATCTGTTCAGTGCTTGGTCATTGCACAGGAAAGAAGTTCTTCCTCCTGTCCAGGTGGAACTTCCCAGGCATCAGTTTCCCATTGCCTCTTGTCCCTGGACACTCAGAAGGTTGCACATATTTTCTCTCTTGAGCTGCCACTCCCTTCTTTCCATGGGATGTGTCCCCATGTTTGTGGTGCAGTCTTTACTGGCTTGCCACCCTTCCTCGGCTCTGGAAGCATCAGGGTGTAACTGAGGAGGCAGCACGAAGCTGGAATCTGTGAGGGTGACTGAAATGAGGGGGACACCCAAGGATTATTGAGCTGTCAGGGAGTTGATGTCCCCAGGGTGGTGATTCACCCCCCTAGAGGCAACAGAGAGGTGGAAACTCCTGGCTGTAAAGGGGATGTGTGCAAGGGTGGTTGTGTTAGGCACCCAAGATCTGTGCCTCAAATTTCCCACATTTATCAGTGTCTTTGGGATTGGAGAGAGCAAGACAGGGAAAACAGAGACAGTTTGAGCTTGATTTGTCCATAGCTGGCTGTTTTCAGTATGAATTTTTTATTTGATTTCTGTCTGGTGGGGTGTGGAGCCAGCAAGGGAATCTTTAGCTCCTGCAGCCCATGGCGAGCACGACTCGGTGTAAATAATGTCTCTTTGAGAGCACTGCCTGGCCTGTGACACCAGCCCCAGCCAGACTGTGCAGCCAGGGTGCTGAGTGGGACTTGCACAGATGAGGATGAGGAACTAAGCCCCAGGACCCCTTGCACTCCAGCAGGTGACAAAGGCTGGAGTTACTCTTCCATCCCTAGGCACTTGGGTGGGAGCTCAGGTGCCAGCTGGGAGTCCCTAGATAAGGATCTCCCCTCTGGCTACTGTCCAGTGTCCCCCATTCCCTGATGGCTTCCACTGCAGTAGGAATGTCTTTTCCATCAGCACCAAGGTTTTTGCACTGCCTGGGACATGTGTGACCAGGTGCTGGTGTGACACACTGGTTGTTGAGCTCTGTGCATGCACAACCTTGGTGACATCTGCCTGGGTGTGATTCAAGTTATAAATGCTAGGAGTTGAGGACAGGGACCAGGATGGAAAACCAGAAAGGATGTGTGGAGGATGGTCACAGAATCCCAGCATGGTTTGAGTTGGAAGAGACCTTAAAGCCCATCCAGTTCCACCTCCTGCCATGGGCAGAGACACCTTCTACCATCCCAGGCTGCTCCAAGCCCTGTCCAACCTAGCCTTGGACACTGGCAGGGATGGTACAGCCACAGCTTCTCTGGGCACCCTGCGCCAGGACCTGTCCACCCTCACAGGGAGGAATCTCTTCCTAGGAACTTACCAACTTCTTTTGACACTTTGCCATCAAATGAGTTATAAAACTCTCTGAGGAACCTTGTTCCCAAATTGTGAGAAGCATTTGAGCCTCTCTCTGTGTGCTCCCGAAGGTGTTTTATTTATATTGTATTTTAATCACCTGGGTGCTTTTTGAACCCTGCTTTTAAGGAGCTGTTGCTGTCACTGTACCTTTATCAGGTCTATTCCCAGCTGGATTTTCCTCTGGCACTGGTGTGAACACCCCACCCTTTCCAGTGGAGTGACAGTGACTCTGTGATCCTGGAGGAGTTAATCCCAGCTGACAGCTGGACCCTTTCCATGAGGCCAAGAGTGAATTAATGCCAGGCGTGGCTGGACATCATGGCTTGGCTTCTGGACATGGAGATGTTTTCAGTATGAAACCCAACATTTGGGCCACTGAGGCAGAGTGACAAAAACTGCAGTGCCAGTTCCTTCTTTGTGACACAATCATCCCCCTTTCTAGGGGTACAAATGTCCCCTAGAATGCAGATCCAATGGCAAATATCTCATGAACAGTTTTCCTGCCTCTTGGCATTCTCACCTTCCTCAGCAGAGACTTGGATTCACAGTTCTTGTGTGGTTTGTGGGCAGAGGAAGAAACGGAGCTGGAAAAGCAGCTGATGTCAAGAAATGAGCTAATGAAGGGAGATCACAAAGTGTGCAACCCCAGACGCTTCTATCTTTCTCTCCAGTTACCTTGGTAACTGGGTAGTGATATGATGTTGCTTGGTTTTGTATCCTGCAAGTAAAAGAAGCTCAAAGTACCCACCACTGGCAAAAATATTGGGAAGATATCACATTCATCTACAAAACAACAATTAAGTTGTGGCCTTGCTAGATGCTGTACAGAAGGGGGGATGTATCTCCCCCAAAGCCTGGATGAAATGACTTCTATTTTCCTATGAGCCAGCAATTTAGTGCAGCTTTTGATGGGATTTCTCAGGGCCAAATCAAAGGGATCACCCCAGGACGGCTCTTTTCAGGGACATGGCTCACTGAGGCTCTACATCCTTTCCTCTGTAGGCCTTTCTGCTGATGATAATGTTGGTTAAAGGCAGATATGGGCTCCTGGTGAACAGAAATGGGCTTAGACTACGTGTGATGGACTTTCTTAAGGGGGACATGGAAAACTCAGCAGCTCCCAGGGGTGTGGAGACACCTCTGACATGAATATCATCTCCTTCCCAGCCTCTGCACCTGCAGGCATTGAAATGGGAATGGAAAAGTTAGTCTGGGAATCTTGTCAGCTCTGGATATAAAATCTGGATAGCCAGAATTTCACAGCAAACCCAGAGCCTCTGGGGGAAATGAGAATGGTATCTCTGCACCAGTCTCTTTTGCCATTCCCATGCTTCCTGTGCAGTTCTGCAAATCCCGGGAGTGGGATCTGGAGACTTGGATACTCAACCAGAGGGAAGTGATTGGTTTTAAAAGAGGATGTCATGGAGAACGCAAGACTGGATTCAGGGAGCTGTCTCTTTCTGCATCCAGGAGGAACACCAGAGGCTCCAGTGGGGCTGCTGAAGGTCTGTAACTAAAAATTCCAAACCTGGCTTCAGGAATTGGCTTGTTTTTGGCAATACTGCGAAGAAGTTAAATTTGATGTAAAAATAAAATAAAATGCATTTCTGGCTGGATATTAGTTTAGAGACTGTCAATGGCTTTAAACAGGCAGAGTATAGGGTGAGATTTGACATTAGGAAATTCTTCTCTGTGAAGGTGGCAAGGCCCTGGCACAGGGTGCCCAGAGAAGCTGTGGCTGCCTCTGGATCCCTGGAAGTGTCTAAGGCCAGGTTGGATGGGGCTTGGAGCAACTTAGGATAGTGGAAGGTGTCCCTGCCCATGGCAGAGGTGGGACTGGATAGGCTTTAAGGTCCTTTCTAACCAAACCATTCCATGATTCCATGAGCATGGGATATCTGTATGCATAATTTAGATCTTTTTTCTTTTTCCAAATACTAACAGTTGATCAAGGTCTCCAAAACATGGAAATTAAAAAAAAAAGTGGAACAGTTATAGTACTATGGTTACCAAGGTTATTTGCCTGCATAAATCCTTAATATTTGCCTTTAAAGGCAAAACTGAATTGCTATTACAGAGAGAGCAGGCAGAGAGACAGGGTAGAAGCAGCAGCAGTGATTTGAAGTCTGTGAAATCCCTGCACTCCTGGCACAGCCCCAGCCACTCCTGTGTGGTGAAGCACACGGAAAATGCAGATCAGACATGGATGGAGTGGTCCCTGCCACGGCTGGAGGGTGTTTTCCTTCCCCAGTGCCTGGCTGTGCGTTCAGGGCTGCCCAGCCCACGGCCACTGGCGACAGCTCAGCCTGACAAGTCAATAAAAAGGAGGGAAGAGGGAGAAGAGCAACAAGGCACCTGAAATGGGCTGGAAAGGCTGGAAAGCCTAAGTATGTAAAGCTTGGCTAAGCAGAGTTTGAGAGGGGGGAGCAGTGATGAGGAGGAGGAGGAAAGTGGAATAACAGCCTTTTCAGAAATATATTTATTTTTTAATCATTGTTTGGTGGTTGTGCAGTGTCTCAGAAGAAGCAGCAGAGTTCTCCCACCAATTAACCCCAGCCCTGCGCTGTGCTCTCAGGGGTGCCCGGCTGTGTGGGTACCCTTATCTTTGTGCCATCTTCTCCGAACGCCAGAGCAGGGGTCTGGCTGGAAAACCGCAGAAATTTCCTCCAGACAATAAAACGATTCAATTTACTGCCCATAATAGAGAGAGTCCACCAGGCAGGGTGAGGAGTCTGGCTGGTGCTGCATCGCTGAGTTTCTGCTGCCATCCTGTGGCAGCACCGCCGCCCTTATTTCATCTGAGAGGATTTTTGGCTTGAGAAACATCCAAAAATCACAGAATCATAGGGAAAAGATCACAGAATCATGGAATGAACTGGTCGGGAAGGCACCCACAAGGGCCGTATGTCCCTTTTGTCCCCCTCTTGGCCTGCCCTTAGGCCTGCTCTTAGGCCTGCTCTTAGGGCTGGGGCTGCTGCTGGCACCTCCCTGCCTCATGCGCTCAAACTTGGTGCTTTTTCCCTGCCAAACTGATGGTTTTGCAAAAATATTTTGTTGGGGAGGTTCTCCCCTGAGTTTGCAGGGTTAATCTGTGCTCTCTTGTTCACTGTAAAATGTCCTTTTTTCCCCACTTTGGCTCAGTGTGTTCCCATCACTCTGGCAAATCATGAAACCTCCACAGATTGTGCAATTCTCAACGAGACAAAATAATTGTAAATCTTTGTGCATTCAGATCACAACACAGAGATCTCTTTTATTTGGATCAGTTTAAAGCCAACACCTGCCAGACATCCAGACATGCAGGGTCAGGCAGCTCCCACAGTGACACAGTGACAAAGTGAGAGGCTCTGGTCACATCCCATCCTCAGGGTCTGCAGGATCTCCACCTTTTCAGGGGAAAATTAATTCCTCAAATATTTGTGCATTGCTTTGCAAACACAGAACCCTGGAAATACTCTGGATATGGCCAGTGACAATATTTACAGGGCCTTTTTGTCAAAGTGATCCCTGCAGGAGAAAAGTTGTCATTACTTTGGATGTCAAGGTTTTTAGTAGTTCTGCCACTTGAAAAAAAAATGTTGGAGGAAAAGAGGAAAATAGGGAGAAAAGAATAGGAAAACTCAGGAGGGACTATGGAGTTTTACCCTGGTTTGCCCAGTGAAGAGGAGGAGGTGGGAGAAGGTATCTGGGAGGAGAACAGGATGTCCAATACAAATAAAATAATTTGACATTCCTGTCTTTTTTTTTCTTTTTTTTTTTTTTTCTGGAAAATCAACACAGGCTGTGTATTAAACATCCTAAGGCTCTGAAATGGGGATTCAGCCAGTCTTGCATTAAGGGGATTGCACAGACACATCTCCTCTCTGGAATTATGTGCCAGCCCCACTTTGGTTGACTTTCCAGAAAAGTTTACCCAAAAAACTGAGTTGAGGAATTTTATAAACAATTGTTTGTTTTCCCCTCTATGCAGAGCCCTGTAAAACCAACTGAAAGGCACCTTGAGAGGCCTTCAGTCTGGGCCACACAGGTTTTCTTGGGAGTAAGAAGGAAACACAAGAAAATAATAATAATAATAGGATGATTTAGAGGACTGCTCATGCTCTTTCTGGCCCCCAGTGCAGGAGAGTCTTGCCAGGGTAAATTTTGTCTTTCCAAACCAACAGGAGACACACAATTGCTCATTTCAATGCCAGGCTTTAGGTCCTGGGAAAGCTGAGGGCTGTATTATGTGCAAGCACAATTCCTGAATTTCCAGGGGGAATCTGTTGGTGTGAAAGCAATGAGAAGGAAACAAAGGCTTGGAGAGGAAAGGCTGGGAATGCTGTTTGTGACAGATGTGCCTTTCGATTCTGGCCACAAAGCCTGACACAGGAATTTGCCATCTGTTTGGGCTTTGGATGGTAAAAATCACCCCCCTCCCTCCCCCCACAATGATCTGCTGCTGCTGGAGCAGATTTAACATGGATTTCTGTGTGTAAGAATGATGGGATTGGCTTGTGATGGCATTCCAGCAGGTCATCTCGTGCCTGTGGCATTCCAGGGATGGGATGGAGCTGCAGGGGTTGTTCCTGCTCCTCTGGGGATCTCTTGGCTGAGCAGGAACACTGATCCATGCTGGGATCTTGCAGACAGGTGAGAGGAGCTGGGATGTCGCTGTGCTCACTCTGGTTTCCCTCTGGGAATCACCTCTCAGGGTGATTTCAGACTTCTTTCTTTGGTAGGAATCCATATTACAAAGGGAGATTTGGGAATAGAAGAAGTTCTCCAAGAAGGCTGAAGATCAGGATTTGGTCCAGGGATGGCCCAAGTGGATTTGAGCTCAGAGATGGTGGGGGTCAAGTGGAGGTATTTTGGAGGTGGCCAAGAGGTTGAAAAACACTATGTTTTTGGGAAATCATGGAGAAGTAAAGCACCAGGACATGTTTTTGGGAAATTCTGGAGAAGCAGAGTGCCAGGACATGTGGATGAGCACAACACAGAATTGTGTCTCCTGTGAGCAGTGGGAAAAATAATTTTGTATCCTGGAAACCACTGAATGGCAACCTCATCCCTGTGATAAGCTGATCTCAGTTCAGTCTTAGCTCTGTTCCTGCCTTGGATGTGGCAGCCAGAACACTCCAGCTCTGGACTCCCTGCAGCCTCTGTGCTTCCAGAGCTTTCCAACATCCACTTCCAGAGCTGGGATTGAAAAACCATTTGTGATTTCTTCAATACATAGAAGCTGAAAAACATCAGTGCCCTGTCACCCAAAACTGTGTTGATCTGATTTGTCAGGTGACCACTGCACATCAAATTTATATACTTCAGTTTATATAATATGTATTCATTTATTTTATTTAGTTCTTCCTGTCTACTTCTGATGAACAGAAAACTCTTCCATGGCTTGTTTCCAGTATGAAAATTAATGAAGATGTCAGGATTCAGTACATCAGAATGCCTTGGAATGTTTGAGGAGCAGCGTGACACCACCTCTGAAGTTCTTTTGTGTGTAAAATGGGACTTTTCAGGCAAGTCCTCCTTCACTGGAGATGATGAAGTCTGAGTGTCTCACAACAAGATTCTGTAGTTTCACTTGACTTTTAACCTCAGCCTCTGCTTTTCTTGGCTTTTAAGTAATTAAACATTCACCCTCACTGGTTTATCAGCACAAGAGGGTTTGTAGCAAGGGATAACAACAACAACAACAACAAAAACAACAATAATAATAATAGCCAGTGTAGACTGGATGGAGTTGAAATTGGGTAACAAATACAAGAGTAGTGACTATGATTTATGGAGTGACATTATAGAATCACCAAATAGTTTGGGATAGAAGGGACCTTAAACAGCCTTTTGTTCTTCACCACCTGCACTAAACACCTTGCACTAGACCAGGTTGCTCCAAGCCCTGTCCAACCTGGCCTGGAGCGCTTCCAGGGATGAAGGGATAACTCCTGTGTCACCCAGAAGCACAACAGCAAAAGTGGTATTTGTATACAAAAGTGGGAGGAGAAATGACATAAAGTGATCAATAAATTATTTCAGGTGGAAAACTCCTGTCCATCCTAACCCAGGAAGGAAAGGAAACGAGGCTGGCTGCAAGAGCATCCATTTCTGGACCAGGAGGTTATGGAAAGGCTCTGTGTGGTTGTAGGAGACTATCCTGAGACTATCCCCCCATGCTCCATTGAGGATATTGGCATTGTTTGGGTCACACCACTCTTGTTGTCACTCAGAGCCATGAAGTTAAAGCTAAAAACATGAGTTTGGGCAGTACTTCCATTCTTCCTTGGAAGTGCTGCTCCAGGAGATCCACTGCTCAGGGATGTATTTAATTGCAGTTAATTGCATGGGTTTTTACCTTGTAATGGTGTCAGTGACACAAGGTCTTGGATGTGCAGCCTGGTCCTTGTTCTTTCTTGCCTAAAGCCTAAAGCCTTTGCTTGTAGATGTCTCTGTATGGGTTGTGTCCCTCCAGTGACTTGATTTATTCCCAAATCTCCTGTTCCCAAGCACCAGCAGACCTTGGAACAGGCTGTGCAGAGCAGCTGTGGCTGCCTCATCCCTGGAAGTGTCCAGGGCCAGGTTGGACAGGGCTTGGAGCAACCTGGGACAGTGGAAGGTGCCCCTGGGCATGGCAGGGGTGGAACTGCATGGGCTTCTTCCAATCCAAACCATTCTGTGATTCCATGATCCAGAGAAGGCACATTGGCCAAAGCCCTCCCAAATCAGTCTGTACATGTGTCCAGGTGCCAGTTCTGGGTGCTGCAGGGCTTGTCAAATGCACCTAAGCTGGGCACCCTTCAGTAGGGGGCAGTTTGAAGTTTCTAGTAGAAACATGAAAGGCTGCAGGGTTGAGTTGAGTTGAGCTGAGTTGAGGTTGAGGTTTCCTAAACCTCTGGTGTGGCTCCTCCTTAATGCAAACTAGGGAAACAACCAGTGATTCATGATTCTGCTGAGTTTTCTGTGGTGGACAAAAGCTCCTCCTGCCCACACATTTCCCCCAGCTTCTCCTGGGGATAGGCAAGGGAGAAGCAGTTTAGAAATTGTGTGAAGTTCACCCTTTTTGAGAAGCTGCTCGTGCTTGGACTTGTCCAAAGAGCTGTTGTGGTGGAGCTCATGAGCTTGTGCAGGGAAAGTGCTGCTTGTAGCTCCTTGAAGACCCTGAGAGCAGGAAGCTGTGGGTGTACTTGTGATGTGTTGGGACAAGCAGGGTGACACTGCTGCCTGTCTGACCCTACCCCTCTGAGTCACCCCCTCCACCCAGCCCTCCCTGCAGAACTGCAAAATATCCTCTCTCTCTAAATTTCCTGGTGTGCCAAGCATTTCTGAGACAAAGCTGGCTTTGCCATTCTGTGTTGGAGGTCACATCACCATTGGAAGGAGTGACTTTTTGGTGTGGTCTGACTCTTTTATGGCAGCTGCCTTTCTCACCTCATGACTAACACTGTCAAGTCAAACTTGGTGACAGAAGCCATGGCCAAGTAACACTATTAGAGCTCTTCAATCTCATGTAGCTAATGAAAATAATAAATAATTTTTTGGACATGTTGCTGAAAAAAGGAAATCACAGGAAGGTACATTTTGACTGGACCACAACATTTTTTCTGAATTCTCCTCTCCTCTCCTCTCCTCTCCTCTCCTCTCCTCTCCTCTCCTCTCCTCTCCTCTCCTCTCCCTCTCCTCTCCTCTCCTCTCCTCTCCTCTCCTCTCCTCTCCTCTCCTCTCCTCTCCTCTCCTCTCCTCTCCTCTCCTCTCCTCTCCTCTCCTCTCCTCTCCTCTCCTCTCCTCTCCTCTCCTCTCCTCTCTTCCTCTCCTCTCCTCTCCTCTCCTCTCCTCTCCTCTCCTCTCCTCTCCTCTCCTCTTTCAAACCTCTCCCTGTTCATGTAAGCACATTTAGAAATAGAAATGCCATTTTGAAGTGAAAACTAGAGAGTTTTCTCTGGACTTAATTTCATATGAAGATCTTGACTTTTCTCTTCTCAGACATTTAAAACCAGGCTTGGCAGAAACTTCTCCTGAGAGCCCTCCAGCTCCCCAAATCTTTTATAAAAAACTTCTACAGTACCAATTAGCCTTGAGAGTGGTTAAGCCACAGTTCCAGGCGGGTTTACCTGATTCCAGGGGTATTTAAGGCTTGTGGAGCTTTCCAAGCTCGTTTTTCCTGACCTGTGGTAGGTGCTGGTAGTTTATCTCCTTGTGCCTGGTAGTTTATCTCCTTGGCCACGCAGGAGTTCAGGAGGCCAGGAAGGAGGGATGCAAACAAAGGTGTTATTACCTTGTTACTTGGCTCTCAATGGCCAGAAGAGAGGCAAGAGTCTTCTGGCACAGTGGTACTTTTTCCTAAAAAAAAAAAAAAGAAAAAAAAAAAGGGAAAAAGGACTTTAATTGAAGCCTGCAATGTTGTATAAATGGAAGATCTAAGTTTTAATTGAAAAATAATTATAACCACTTAATCATTTTAAATGAGGGCTGTAATTGCAGTCAGTTCATAATAGCCAAATACAGACACTTAGATTCCTGCAATAAAGCAGGGATGGTACAGCTTGATTTGCTAATAGCTCTTCCACTTCTCTCCTCTTTTGTCTCAAAGATTAATTCAGGCAAGGGCTATTAGTGCCGTTAATTGGTTCTGCAATTTAGACCTTGTGCTTGTGAATGAGTGACTGATGCAGACCCATCAGCCAATAATGTGAACACTTTGTCAATGTGTTCCTCATTGTCCGGCTCCGCAGAATTCCCCCGGCAGCTCCTCCGCCACCCAACCCCGGCTCCCCGGAGGGATCAGCGGGAGCAGGGCTCCTCCGGGGTGAGGGATTCACTTAGCTTTAGATAGGTCACCCAGATGTCTTTGAAAGCACGGCTGGCTTATGAATAAAATAATTAGGCAGTCCAGCCGTCCTCCTTGGCAGGGACAAATCCCATAGTCAAGAGAAATCTTCTGCACTGTGCTGGAAGCAGGAGGTTCAGTGGGGTTGGGAAGGTGAGGAGAAGAGTGTTAGAGGGAGAGTGGACCCCGCAGGTGGGAAGGGGCTGATGGCTCCAGGCAGCACCCTGGGAGGGGTCCCCTTCCCACGGGCAGCAGCAAGGCTAAAGTGTGGTTAAATCACTTAAATCTCAGAGAGCAGCACAAACTATACTTTTTAACAGGTGTAATTTCCCACTCAAGCTTTCCCAGCATTGACGACGGGCAGTGGACACAGCTGGAGGGACTTTTGGTGTCACTCTTCAGAAAAACACCCAAAGAAGGCTTTGTCCTTGCTGTGTCCCTGTCATGTGAGATAACTGAGATGAGTTACACAGGTCACACATCAAGTTTAGGTGGTTGATGGAGTTCAGTCCTTGGCTATTTTTACTGTGAGGTCCTCCCAAAGGAGAAAACTGTCCTTTTTGTTAAAGTTAGGAAATTTTTGGTTGGGAACGTTGCTGCTCACACACCTAGACCCTACCCTTTCTGGCTGCTGTACACTGGCACATTTTGAAATAAATGGGCGATAATTTGGACAAAATTTGTCCTTTTGCAGGTATCTTGCACTCCCCCACCAGGAACTGATTTGTACCAAGTGAAGACGCTTTTTCCAGACCTTCCAAGCTGATCGAATGCAAGGTGAATTTATCCTTTGAGTTAATGCATTGAACACAATCGTTGGCTGCCATGACTCTTTTCCGTCTCCAGGTGATCCCGGTGGTGACAAACACAGGGTGTGTTTGTGCTCTGGACTCAGGCTCTATATTTAGCTACGTGATACTGGGAAAGCTTTCCATGATTAAGTTCTGTTGACCGATACCGAAAGTAATGAACAGCCCCAACATGGAGCAGGTGAGGTGTGGCACCAGGACTGGGTGTCACTGGGACAAAAAAATGTCTGGGAGAGAGAGTTGGTTATGGCAGCACATGAATCACCAATCCTGTTCTTTTGGGGAAAAAAAGGAAAAACGGGGTAGCGTTCCATTTAAACCTCAGGACTGTTTGGAGTTGTCTTTTCCCTAGTTGGCGTTTAATATTGGGCATTAATTTAATGAATGATGTGTAACAAACATTGGTATTAGACATAACACTTTTGGAATTGATAACTGAGGCTCTGGAATCTTAAGTGGGAGCGGCATCTCCCTCAGAGCTTCATGAGTAGACCTGCTCTGCTTTGAACATGGGAACAGACTGGGTGACTTCCCATGGTCCCTTGCTTGGTTCTCTCAGAAAGGTGCAGGACCAAAATAATCTCTGGGAGATTTTGCTTCCACAACACGTTGGATCTTTCTCAGAAGCAGCTTTGCAGGGAAGTCCTCAAGGCATTGAGGCCAAGCATTTGGAAGAGACTCCAGGGTCCTTGAGCAAGGGTGAATTCAGCCAGGTGACAGAGGTCCACTCCTTCATACTTCCTCCCAAACTTCCACTTCCACCACCTAAATGTCACCCCACTGAGCTTCACTTCTCCTGAAGGTCCCTCCTTGACCCCTCCATATGCTCTGTGTTGAAACAGGGCTTCTCATCTCCTCTTCTCCTGCACATTCCCCACTCCTCTCCATCCACAGACAGGTTGGTACCCGCGGAAAACTGGGCTAGGAAGAAAGTGGTGAGGGATGGACCAGAATGGGTAAAAAAGGCATTACCCCACAAAAGCATTTTCTGCAATAAAGCCGGGTCCCTTAGGGTGCTCTGGTCTCACAGCAGGTCTGCCCTCCCATCTTCCTTTGTCCATGAAAACAAGCCCAAAATCCTATGAGGGGTATAAAGCAATAATCAATGAGGATAGGCAACTTTGTCTGTATTTTCCCCTGGGTCCTCCCACAAAAAACTGGGTGTTCACACCTTTCACTCCTCAGAAAGTGCTGCCTTTCCTGTGGGCTCCCAGCCCAGCTTTCCTGAGGTGTGCCCAAACACCCAGTGCTACAAGATTCCCTTTTTTATACATTAACCTTGGCTTAAATGCTTTGGTTGAGCCAGATGGAGCCATGCTAATAAATCATGGAATCATTTAGGTTGGAAAAGCCCTCTAAGATCATCAAGTCCAACTGTTCCCCCAGCACTCCCAGGTCAGCCATGTCCCCAAGTGCCACATTCACACATCTGTGAAATCCTACAGGGATGGGGACTCCACACTTCCCTGGGCAGCCTACTGCAATGCTTGACAACCTATTCCATGAAGGAATTTTTCCTAATATCCAATCTAAACCTCTCCACTTGGCTCAAAAGCATCATCCTCGCCAGGAAAGGATTAGCATCTCCATAGTTTTTATGTTTCATCCAGTTTAAGCCCCTCTGTGCTTGGTCTCCTGAGGTGCCCTGGCGTTCCTGTGGAAGCTCTCCAGAGGGACCCGCTGGTCTCGTCCGGCCGTGCCTCTGCCTGGAGGGAGAAGGTAAACAGAGAGCGAGCTGGAACAAATGGCTCTTGGTACCGAGCGAGGAAATTATCTCACCGAAACAGATAAAGGCAAGGGGAGGTTTGCGTGGTGCACCCAGAGCACTCCTGCCTGCTGCCGTGACGTAGGCACTGCCTCCAGCTAAAAGTCCCTGGCACCCTGGCTGCCTGCCCCAGACTCGGCTTGTGGAGGCTCCCGCGCGCCTGGCACCATGTCGGTGACAATCTGCCAGTCCATGGGTTTCGTGGTGTCCGCCCTGGGCATCGGGGGCATCATTGCCTCCACCTGCATGGACCAGTGGAGCACCCAGGACCTGTACAACAACCCGGTGACGGCCGTCTTCAACTACCAGGGCCTGTGGCGCACCTGCGTCCGGGAGAGCTCCGGCTTCACCGAGTGCCGCGGCTACTTCACCATCCTGGGGCTGCCAGGTAGGGCCTGATGGCGCCAGGGAAGAGTGGGAGGGGGTGGGACACAATCTCTGCATGAGCAGCGGGGGATTTTCTATCAAATTTCGGCCAAAAGACATAAGTACTCACCCTGTTTGGACAACAGGTCCTTGGAGGTACCTCAAGGCAAATCCATGACCAAGCTGAGGTTCAGCAAACTCGTTACATGCATCCTGAGGTGTTGTCCAGGCTGCTCCATGGGGAGATTTGTCCCCTCTGCCCTGTGTGGCTCAGATTCCTGCCCCAGCTGTGTGGCTGTGTGTGGCTTCCCACCAGAAGCCACTAATAGTCTTGTCACTGGAGAAGATCCTTTCCTAAGAGGATATGTCACAGTTCAGCTCACTGTATTTCTATTTGGGCTAACACCACCAGGCTGGATTTCTCCCTAATTCTCCTTTGGTTCCAGTTTTTTCTGCCACGGGAATAATTCCTGTCCCGGTTGTGCCCAGAGTATCTCGGGGTGCAAACAATTAGGTTACAACAGGATTATCTGGGGTTTCTTCTTGCCTTAATACAGTGAGAAAAAAGGCACTTAGACTCATATACCCATCTGGCCTCTGTGCTTTGATACAGCCAGAATGGAGGGAAGAAGCCAATTATATCAGGAAATCACTGCAGAACTTCTGCAAAATGGCATTTCCAAGACACACAGAAAGGGGCATTGTGCACAAAAATTGCTTCTCTCAAGAGAAGGCACAAATCAAACCAATATAACCCAGCGTGGCTGTGGCCTCAGACACCAGCTGGGGAGGTGTTTCATCCCCTGAGCTGTGTTTTTGTGTTGCTCCTCTCTGGATGCTCATTCCCAGCTGCTGTCTGGCATTGGCAGTGCTGTGGCTTCCCCACACCCTGAGCACTGTCCTCCTGCTGGAGCTGTGGCTTGGAATGGCCCTGTTTGGACTCTCAGGTACAGAGATGTGTTTTCCTAGAAGGACATGAGCCTGATCCTGGCTGGGTGTCCAGCTGAAGGATGTCATCCAGAGAAGGGTATTTGTGCAGTGCTGGTATTCACACACTGCTCTCCCAGTCAGCAAAGCTGAGCAGCTTCACCAAGGGAAAACTCAGGGAGAAAAGGGCAGGGAAAGTTGGTAGAACTCACTGGGTTAATGGTTGGACTTGATTTTAGAGGTCTTTTCCAACCTTAATGATTTTAGAAAGATATTAAATTTCCCATGTGAAGAATAAATTGAGGTGTGAAAACTAAACCCTCCCCACACAGATGCTCCCACAAAACACTGCAATTCTTCCAGTTCTTGCAGTTCTTCTGCTCAAAAAGCTTAAAATGACAAAAACTGTAACTCCACGAAAGAAGCAATTAACCTTTTCAAGTGTTCAGCCCTGGGAACTACTCTAATCTCTGAAGAAATCAGAATACTTGAAATCCAGGGGGTTTTGTCCTTTCACACCTTTGTCACCGACCTCAGGCCTACAGCAAAAAGCAGAAAACCAGGGATGGTTTCTTTGCAATTCCAAAACATCCAGACTGGTGTCTGTTGGGCAGGTATTAATGTTCTAAAATGGGAATGTTGAGCGGATGGATTTCCTGCATTAGCAAGATTTTCCTGCATTTAGAGGGACTGGTAGAGATTGGTGTGCCCATGGCCCTGCACACAGAAAGGGGGTGGAACAAGGTGGTTCCTAAAGTCCCTTCCAATCCAAACCATCCTGGAATTCTGTTTCTGTGATTCCTCAGCTCCATCTCATAAGCTCTGTGGATCCCTCCCAGCCACAAACAGAAATGAGCATCCTACCCTAAATATTGGGGTTTCTGATGAAGCCCTTAAATTAGAGTGGAATTCCCACTTGTGTTTGCCAGGTTTACTGCTGTCACCTATAAAAAGGGATATAAAAAAGCCCTAGAAATAAAGGACAACCATAAAAATAGAGATGGTGGATGCCTGAGCCCCCCAAAGTTGCTGTCCTCATCCTCAGTGGTGTCAGGGAGATGGTGTGGGCTCCGTGTGAGGGAATATGAATATTTATGTGCTTTGTCCCAAATGATCCTTTTCGTGACCCGTGCTATCAGCACTGCCCTACAAAACGAGGTGGAATTTTTCCCTTTCTTTTTAATGAACTGGGCTTGTTCTTCTGTAGTCAGCCCCCTCCCTGCTCCCGTTTCTTGTCCTGTTATGGATTGTCTGACACTTCCAGTCTCTGGAGAAGCTGGAGCAAAGCCTCACATCCTGCTGCTGTGCTTTATGGATTGGCTCTGTCTCCTGAATCCAGCTGCTCCTATGGGCATTTCTTCCCACCCACCACCAGCAAAGGTGGCACCCCAATCCGAGGAGGGGAAATGATGCTAAAAATCTTATTATTAATTTACTCAGATACTATATAAGTGCATCATCCCCACGTTTATTTTAAGTGTGCGGCACCTTGATCCCCATGAAACCTCCCTCACAAACTACCCCAGAGTTAATGGTTTGTCAGCATTTCCATTATCAACCCCTATTTATTATCCTGACAATGGCAATTTATATTGGGAACAATAGTGCCAGAGTGAATAAAAATAATAGGACTCTGGCAAAGCAGCGAGGTGACCCGAGCACATCGAGGAAGTTTTGGGTTCCAAGATTTTTTTCACCTCAATCCCTCGCTCCCACAGCAAAGATTAAGCTTGTCTTGCCCATCATCTATCTTCAGTTTAGTTGGGAATTTTAATTTCAAATGGATTGAGGAAAAATCAAGATAATAGATAGAAATGAGAAATTACCCAGTCAGTTTATGGCTCTGGCTGCTCAGCTATAAACAGTCGCTCTCTGGTGAAATGTGGCACTGGAGGACTGGACGTATTTGTTCTGATTTTGTTTTCTCCTGTTAATTTTTGCTTCTTGCTTTAGTGTGAGATGGTCTGGAGGACATAGTTGGAAACTGAGCGCACAAATAAGGGAGAAATAGCAAAAGCTGAGCTGGGCGAGGCTGGTGGTTTCATATTGTGTGGAGATCATGAGGTGATTTCTGCTCAGAGCAGAATTTTGCAGTTTCTTCCAACTTTGCTAAACTACAATTGCACAGGCTGTGATTTCCCTAGTGTCTGTGTCAGTGTCTTTTTTCCACACCTCTTCAGGGAGCCTTCTCCAACAATTTTTCCAAGGACATTTCTCCATCTGGTCCAAAGCTCTTTTTACCCCTTCAGAAGGGCTGAGATCTCTCTGCTGTGGAGCAAAGGGCTGTTGGCTTGAAATAGGAGAATATTCTTGCTTTTTCAATGGTGAACGTTGACAGTCTTGAGAGCAGAAAAGAAGTTGAACAAGTCTAACTTGTTCAACTTCTCCAACTGATAAAAATACCCAGGTTCTTAGAGTGCTCAGAGGGAAAAGAGCCCATGGGAATGCAACCATGACTGCCTAGATTTTCCATAAATTTCAATTTTGCTGGTGCACGGTAGCAGCAGTGCATAGATGTTTCCTGAGGGGAATTCATGTCTAGGAATCATCAACATTGGCTTCTCTGGATCTTTCCTTGTACATCGATGCTCTGACAAAGTTTTCTTTCATTTCATACAACCCACAACCATTTTGTGGCATAACCATAGCAAATAACCTGATTTTGGAGACAGGGCAGTCACTGGCCAAGGCAACAGCATCTCTGCTCCCTGGAACTGTTTCATGCCCAAAGTTTGTAAGGATGGGAAGTGTTAAGTGCCATGTCATGATCCTCCACCAGTGATGGCCAGGGCAAAGTCTCTTTCAAGATCTGTTTGCTGCTTGAAATCCTTTCAACCAGCCAGGTCAGCTCTGAATTTTGAAACATCTGCAGGCAACTGCTGTAACCTGCTAAAAGTCTTACAAGGTCATGTTTTGGGTGCAGAAGTATTTAGGTGGTCCAGGTAGGCTGGAGACTTGATGTATCCTACCAGGACATGTGTGAGGCTCTGATGGATTTGCACTCACAGCTGGAGGTGAGGGAGATATGGTCATGGGGAAAGCACCATTGGGAACCCCAGGGACACTCAGGGTGGGAGGAGCTGGCAGGGAGCTGAGTACGTGTGTCATATTTATTGTTTCGTGCCTTTACATCATGAAAGGATGAGAGAAAAGGTAAAAAAATCCTAAGGGGTTTGGGATGAGGGCCAGAAGAGGAAGGAGCAATGGTGTGGAGATCTGGGGCTGAGCCATGGCTTAGAGATGTGTAGGCAAGTTCAGCCTCATGCACCCCAGCTCTGCTGAGGGATCTCAGAGCACACTCTTGACCACCCCCAGTGGTGTGGATCTGAGGTGGGATGGGGTCCTTCCATGACCCACTTCCCTCACTGAATTCCAGAAAGGCCATTCAGCCCTTCCTATTGTGGACCACATTCACGAATCCTGGGGTGGTCCCGACAACGGAGGGGCAGGAAGAGAAGGGTGGGTTTGCTTAGTCTGGGCTTGAGCAGGCTGGGCTGGTGTGGGCAGCTGGCAGGGTGTGAGCTGTGTTTGCAAATTTGAGAGCAAACATGAGCTGGAGGTGATTTTTGTGGGAGAGGCAGCGATAACATTCAGGAGCTGCCTGGGCCCGGGGACCGGTTTTGAGATAACACAGAGTCAACGCCTGGAGAGATAAAGCAACTATGAGCTGGAATAAAAGGGCACAGGGGAGTGGCCACAAAGCCCCCTTCTTTTCCTCATTTGGGTAAACCACTGGAGCTGTACCAATGCTCAGTGGGAGCCCTGTTCTCTGCTCCTTGGTGAGCTGCAGCCTCGCCATTCCATTTCCTCGGACACAGCTCCGCATTTCCATGTGGATTGGGAAACCCTCTGGCCAAGCATTCAGCTGCTGGAGACAATCCACAGATTGTTTGGAGAGAGATTCCCATCCTTCAACCAATCCTGGCTGTGGTCATCTCCATGGGGTGGCTGGAGATGAGCATCAGGTTGTGGTGTAGATGATCAAACCTGCTCCACAGCCTTCCTCTCACCCAGCCCCTTCTTGGGTTGTGCTGAAACTCCCAGGGGATTCTCTGTTATCTGAGAAAATGGGATGAATGCATTTTTCCCTATCATGGGCAGTTCAGAAAAAAACATTAAAAATAAGCTTAAAATCTGAATATTTGAGAAAGGCAAAGGAAATGTGCTGGGGAAGGTTTGGGAAGCAAACAAGTTTGGATATTGTCTCCAGAACTCTGCTTCAAGCATCCACTGAGGAAGGTGTGAAAGTTTTGAATTCCCACTCTTTCAAGTATGTTCTAGTCAGAGCAGGAGAAATGGCAATGGGATGGCTGGAGGACACTTCAGCCAATATTTTAGGGATGAGCAAACAGAAGCCCCCCAAACCACAATAATTCTTCAAAGATGGCAACATGTGAAGTGCTGAGAATGGCTGGGTGTTTAACTCTTCACCAAGGACTGCAACATGACCATTAGCAGCAAAATTCCTTCCTTGGCTCCATTTTTGGGGACAGCACACGAGTAGGGAATGTCCAACCTTGTGTTAGCTTCTCTTCTTTAGAGACATGGTTCCATCTGGCCTTGCAAACCAAAGCCAGGCTGGTTCTCCTGGACTTTCCTGCACACCTGGAGATTTTGGTGTTGTTTTTTGACTGCTCCACCATTGCTTTTGGGTTTTGATGTCCCGGAGTAAGAGCCCTGATGAGAAACAGCATTTTCATCCACAAGGGAAAATTCCATTCCCAAGGAAAGGTTACTGAGGTGATGGACTGGACATTGGGACATCCAGGGGTGGCCCTCTTCCCAATAGGTGTCTTGGGGGGATCAGCAGAGCTTGGGATGTGAAACATGAGAAGGAGAAGGAGAAGGAGAAGGAGAAGGAGAAGGAGAAGGAGAAGGAGAAGGAGAAGGAGAAGGAGAAGGAGAAGGAGAAGAAGAAGGAAGGAGAAGAAAAGCTCCCTGTTGGTTTGAAGAGGAGCTCCTGTTGCACATGGCCAGCACCAGCAGCCAGGGTGGAGGAAGGAGTGGTGTGTCCCCTCCCACCAAAGCAAATGTGGATACAGGGATGGAAGGGCCACCACCACTGATATTCCTGCAACCACCCAGATGTCCGACTGAGCAGAAAAAATCAATCATTTAAAAGGTGGCAGAGGTGTTTGAGGGAAAAAAAAAGCTGGAAAAAAAAATGTTCACCCATTTAATTCTCCCCCTTTCCTTCTCTTTTCCTCCCCAGGGGTTATTTTCAGCTGTGACCAGTCTATGGGTTCATTTCTCTGTGCACTGTTGCATGCACTTGGGAATAAGGGTTATGTCTCAAAGGAACATCACTCCCTCTGGTGTGTTCTGATGAGGCTCAGCCCAGAAGAAGGGATGTGGGCTCTCACCACTAGATGGCCAGAAACAAGAAGGCAAATCCTGGGGCATGGGAAGGGCAAGAATCATCCTGGAGAGCTGCTCAAGAATGTCAGGGCTTCAATGAAACTGGATTTTCTAGACTAGGACACAGTTCTGGCTGTGGGACTACAAGGGATGGGAGGGAGAACTGACCACATTTTAGCACTTTTTGTCCTTCTGTCTTCCAGGTCCTTCTCATCCCTAGTTGTTGTCTCAGCTTCTAAGTATTCTCCAGCACTGATCTATCAAAAATCATTATGCAAAATAAGGAATTTCCTCATCATTCCTTATCCTTCACAGAGGATGAGCAGCTCTTTACCACCTCTGGTTCTTGAGGGTTCCCTTCCATGGTTTTCATTCACTTTATTATTTTTGCTGGCAACTTTAGGTAGGTCAGAACTGACCCTTCCTGTGATACAAACTTGCCAAAGTGAGTGAAAATAATGACATTTGAATAAAACTGATAGAAGCAAAGACATCTTGTGCCTGACCTGAGAGGGCTGTGATTGCCACCAGACATGGAATTGTGCTCTGGCTGCCCCAGCAGAGCCCTGCAAGACAAGGGATGTCCTGGATGGCTGTTCTCCAGAAGGCAGGAGCAATACCCAGGGTGTAATAGCCCTATTGTTGCTCCTCATGGACGCAAATAAGCCTTTCCTCTATTCCTGGTGCCTCTCACATCCAAGTGCTGTTGTGGATGGTGCCTATGGTATGGACAGTTTAAAGTAGGAATTTGCTTCTAGATCAGGACTGAAGTAAGTCAGTTGGAGGGAGATGCTGGATGAGAATGGATGAGTGTAAAGCCTGGAAGGTCCTTTGTACCTCAGTCAGTGAAGTACCTCACTGACTCCACTGGCAGAGTGGCACAGCAGATTTATGTTGTTCCCAAGAGCCCAGCCCACCTCTCCACTGTGATAATGATTTTCCCTCTTTTTGCATCCCCCATCTCTTTCCCAGAACCATCCTTCCAGTCAACGCAGACAAGCATCCCCTCAGAAAAGTCGTTTCCCAGTGCTCCCTGTGCTCTCCTCCCTCCCACATGGGTTTCAGTGTGTCCTCGTGATGGCAGTGGGGATGTGGGTGGGTGGGTGGAGAACGGGGCTGGAGGAGCTTTGCTGGATCAGTTTGGGGCTCTTGGCTTGGTGCCCTGGGCTGTGCCATGGTCAGCATCCAGTGGAAGCTCAGCGATGCCCGAGGGCACTGCAAGGAGCAGCCACATCCCTGGGCTGTGCTGGTGGCCCCACATCTCTGACAGAGCCCTGGCTGTCATTGTGCCTCTTGTGAGGACACCTCCATGGGGGACAGATTGTCCCGTGGCATCAGCAGAGGGATGGGGAGGTGGTGGCCTGGGCCAGCTGCTGAATTCCTTGGGAACATGGTCCTTGCCCTGTGCCAAGCAGGCAGGAGAGGCCCAATGGGCAGCAAAGGGTTTCAGGGGGCTGGCCAAGCCCCAAGTGGGTTACCCAACTCTCAGCAGAGTGTGGCTGCTTAAACATGGAAGGACAAGCACTTCTAAAGGACAAAAGCTCCTATCTCCAAGCCCTGCCGGCACAAACCTCGCCGGCAGCGAGAGTGAAACTGGACTATCTTGCAAAAACACTTTGAGCAAACAGCCCTCAATGGAAAGCATCTGATAAGAGCAGCTGCACTGCTGGTGGCTCAGGCAGGAGGACTCAGGTGCCCCAGTAGGACTGCAGCTCCCTCGGGGCCGCGCCACCTCTGCTCTCCGGGGACTCACCATGTCCACCACCATCTGCCAGGTGATGGGGTTCCTGGTGTCATCGCTGGGCGTTGGGGGCAGCATCATGGCCACGGCCATGGACACGTGGAGCACGCAGGACTTGTATGACAACCCGGTCACAGCCGTGTTCCAGTACCAGGGGCTGTGGAGGAGCTGCGTGCGGCAGAGCTCCGGCTTCACCGAGTGTCGGCCGTATTTCACTATCCTTGGGCTGCCAGGTAGGGACAAAACCACTCCAGGTGTCACCCAGGGGCTCTCCTGGAGATCTACATCTGAAAATAGGAGCAGGTATCTTAGAGCACTTTGTGAGGAATAACATTTCCAGTGTTATGTTAGGAGCATAAAAATAGGAGCATATTTGTTGCCAAAATGATTTTTGTGGTGGGGGTTATTGGTGGGGGTTACAACCTGGAGCATGTGTGTGGGATGTCTGGTGAGCATCATGGGTTCAGCATCACTGCTGGCATAAATCAGAGCAGCTCCACTGAGGTGAGGAGAGTGAGGATGTTTAACCCTCTAGGTATTGTTTCTGGGAATGGAAACACAAGGAAAAGGGCTGCATGCAATTGTATAGTGTTATAGGATAATGGAAATGATTGAAATGTACTGTTTTTGAAAAGATAGAACTGAAATGGGAGAAATCTGCCTGTGAGAGGTGCAGGTAGGAAGGGCATGAAAGGGAAAGATGTGTTCAGTCACTGCCCATCACCTGGGCAGTGTTAATGCCTACAGAAGCAGAATGCAGAGGCGTATTGCTGTCCTGTTTGCTTACTCATGTTCCCAAAAGAGCTGTTTTTCCCACCCCACCCCATGTGAGGGTATTCCACTGCTCCTAGAGCAGTGAATTTGTCCCTGGGAGTTTCTCACTCCTGGTGCATGATCACAAAAAGGTCCAAGCAAGCAGTGCTGTGCATGGGCCTTTTGCAACTGTTGATCCAAGTGTGATGTGGGTTCCAGCCCTGTATCCTCAAGGATGCCATCCTCAGGAATGCCCTCAACCTTTCCTGAGGACCTGTGACTCTCTGAGGGGTGCCATGGAATAAATGTGTCTCTGTGTATCCAGCTTCAGGATTTCCAGTTGAATTCTTTCCCATTTGGAAGAGCAAACCTGATATTTAAAGTCACCTCTCCCATGAGGATTTTTTTTAAAGACTAAAAATTAGATGTATACAACTATCTCTACAAAATGTTGACCACTATATGTCTTCATAATGCTTTGGACAGGTGATTGTGTTTTAAATGAGCCATAAGGAAATGGGAACCATCATTTTAATGTCAATTTATCCCAATCAAGATTTTACTTTTTCAGTTATTTTAAAGTAATATGGCAATGAAGAAATATGCAAAGCACTCATGGACAATTTCTGTTGTTAGAGATATCCTGTCAGAGTTATCTTTGTGAATCCATTTAATTGATTTATTCCTTCAAACATATAGAAAAAATGTCCCGGTTGGAATTTGCTTAACCTAAACACCTGCTGAATGTACTTAATTTCCCTAAAATTTCTATATCCCATCAATTATTACTGGTCATAAAGTCAGATTCCATCTTTTTATTATGTATTAGCAACAGAAATGCAGGTGATGGTCATTTAAATGACTTAAAGTTGTTTTATCTTGCTCACCTCTCACCACTCACATGAGGGAGGAAGACAACTATCTGGAAAACAGGGATGCAGGTTGTGGTTTCACATCACTGCCATTTATTTTGGTGGAGAAGCAGTTTCTGTTGGTGCTTTTGCTGTTCCCTTGTTATGGAACACCAGCCCTGGTGTGGAAGCCAGGTTATCCTCCCTCAGGTGTGTGCAAAAGGCAGGTTTTGTAACTCCAGGGCTGTTTGCTTCCTACTGCCCCTGATACCACTTTTCCTTAGTCTCCCACTTTGTTTGTCTAAGCCCTTCCACTCCTTCCTCCAAGCAGAGGTCATTCACCTTTGGAAAAGCAGCTCTTTTCAAAGGACTTTCAATGGATGCCAAAATTCCCTTGAAACTGCAGTGCTGCCTTTCCAAACAGCTCCCACTTCAAGTCCTGGGAGCCAAGGGGAGAGGTCCTCATGCCACAGCAGAAACAACTTCTTTCTCCTTTCCACCTCTTAGTGGAGATGGTCAGTCTCATGGGGGCAGGAATGGTTATCTGGCATTTTTTCTGTCATGCCCTGCTGTGCTCCTCTCCCTCCCCTTTCCAACAGCTCCTTTCAATGGAGATTCACGACAGTGCTTGGCTGCTTGGCTTGGCCCTGCCTGTTGTGTCCTTCCATGGGCACCCAAGGCACTGGGAACACCTCCTGAGAACCAAAGATCCTCTGTGGGATCTTTGTTTGGGGTCACTGCTTGAAGGGTTCAAAACAGCCCAGCGATGACACCCAGGAACCTGCAGGGAACACTCAGGAATGAAGCACTGTCTTGGGGACAAGGAGCCTCCATCATGATCCATGCTCTTGGATTACCAGCCTCTCCTGCCTGCCCTGAAACAAAAGCATTTGCAAAGAAACTTTGGTGGTTGCAAAGACAAACGAAGATTGAAATTTCCTCCTCTTTCTGCTTCCCATCAGGTGCTGCGGAACAACCTCTGAGGGCTGATAAGGCGTATCCGCCATCCCCTGATGGATCATAACTAATGAGCTCCTACCTGGGGGCTGATGAATGGGAGATTGAAAACCCCCGGCTCGTTAGCACTCGTTATCAGCTGATAAGGGCAAATTGAGTCATAAGAGCTGAGGCAGTGGGACTGCTGGATGGGAGAAGGTGGTGTATTCCTGGCCTGTGGAATGGCAGCCCGCCCGCTTCCGTGTGTGCCGTGGTGCCAGAGCGGTTCTGCTCCGCTTCCTGACACCCCACAGGCCAGGAGAGCCCCCCAGGCACCCAGCACCCTCCCTGGAAGGGTTTATAAACCCTTCTCCCAACCTGTGCAAGGGCTCTGTGCTCCCCTGCACCCTTGGGCACCGTGGTCATCCAGCAAAGGGGTGACAGCCAGGGCAGAGATGTCCCAGGGGCTGTGGAATCTGTTTTCCACCTGTTTCACTCCATCATGAGCCCACTTTCTCTTCCCTGAAGAGGGGCAATCATGCTTGGGGAGCACCAAAGCCAGACCCAGGGTTGTGGGAGCTTGTGGCAGGGTAAGGAGAGGCTGCAATGTGTCCCAACCAAATCCCAGCAGCCCTTGAAATACTCCCCAGCACCCCTTCCAGGGCTCTGCTGCCTTCCTGTCTCTGCCAGGGACTTGTGCACAAGTGGGGAGGGGAAGTGTCTGGAAAAAGATGGGATATGTGCCACCTTATTAGAGAATCACCTTGGTATTCAAGTACTCTTTCCCCCACCACTTCTCCAGTTTTAAAGGTGCCAGTTTCGCTTTACCTCTTTTTACTTTTCTACTCCACCCAAGAGGAGTCTGAAGGGTTTTTGCCTCCTTCAGGCCTCAGGTCCCATGGGCATGACCCACAGCATTCCCAGCTCATGACACACTGCTGCCAATTCAGGATGGGGATATTTGGATGTTTTATTCATGAACATGGACAGATTTATCCAGGACTGATGTTCCAAACAACCATGGGAAGGATATGGTGAGGGAAATGGTTGCCAGAGCTTTGATGCTCTCTCCTCCTCTCCATGTAATGTTTTTTTCCTCTTTTCCATGTCTTTACTGAGAAGCAGGAATATACAGAACTGCATTTTGAGTCATGCAATAGCTGGAAATATTCTGGATAGGTGGGTGGAGCTGTCTGCTTCCATGGCTGACTGGGGAGGAAAGAAGAGCTCTTTCTCAACCACTGTGGTTATGGAACAATCCATGCTTATCCCAGCTCCTCACTAACTCTTCTCCATGAATTTCACAACTGCTGCTATTGAATATTTAAAAAAAAAAATGCTGCCTAAACCACCAAACTCCTTGGGAAGTTAAGTCAAACAGCTGTACTTCCAGAGGTGCCACAGATAATACGGAATAGATTCAGTGCCCATTTTCCAAGGTTTTCTTCTTTAATATTTCTATTTTCAGACAGAGGCAATCTTTGGAAGTCCCCCAGACTCTGACAAATCCCGTCTCAGCCACTCATTGAGGCCCTTGCTGTTTGTTTTGCAGCGATGTTCCAGGCTGTGAGGGCCCTCATGATCGTGGGCATTGTCCTGGGACTCCTCGGCCTCTTTGTGTGCATTTTTGCTCTGAAATGCATCCGGATTGGGAGCATGGAGGACACTGCCAAAGCCAACATGACCCTGACCTCTGGCATCATGTTCATTGTTGCTGGTAAGTGGGAACTGTCATGTCTTCCACATGGAAGGCTTTGCATTTCCCTGGAATTGAGAACTGGGCAAGTCTTGGTGCATTTCTGAAGTAATTGGCTTTGTTCTCCAGCCTGATTTACTGGGGTCAGGTGGTTTTTACCTCAGATTGGGGAACAAAAACATCTCTGGTAACCAGAAAAGTTTGCATCGAAGGCTGAAAAAACATGCCACAGATGAAAAAGGAAGTATATCTCTTGATTTGTTTTATAAATGTTATTGCCATATATTATTATAGCCTTTATTTGTGTAGAATATTTCTTTCAGTTTCGGGCTTTATCCATAATAATTTTAGGAAGATTCCCAGGGTTGTTGTAGCCTGGTTTGTAGGTTTTAGATACCAGCCTACAAGACTGCATGAATGCTCAGGTTCCTCAAAACTGCAAATGCTTAAAACATCACTTACATGTTTTCTACATTATTTTTGAGATAAAAGTTAAATGAAATCTATATCCTAACAAAGGGAAGGAGAATGTCCCTATTTAAAAAAAAATCCCAATGCTTCACTTTTGCTGGGATATGAGACATTCAACACAAGTTCAAAAAGTATAAGCTGGAAAGAGGAATCACCTTCTGCCACAGAGCTTTAATTTTGCATTTTACATCTATCATTTTAGAATAATGGAATGGGTTGGGTTGTGTTGGAAGGACCTTAAAAATCATCCAGTTCCACCACTGCCATGGGCAGGGACACCTTCCACTGGATCAGGGCTTCAAGCCTCATCCAATTTGGTCTTGGACATTGTGGAAGGAAGAAGAAAAACTCTCATGTGAGGGTTTTCTGCAAAAAGTTCTGGACTTAAGCTCTTCTGGACAGCCCAGCTCTTTTCTATCCTTGGTCTTTAAGGTCCCTTCCAACCCAAATCAGTCTGTGAGTCCATGTCCAAGTGTCCTGTGAATTCCTCTGCTGAGGAAAACCAAAGGTTTGACATTGCTGCCAGGATTGTCAGGGATGGCCATCCCAGACATCCCCTGTTTGGATGAATGGAAGAAGTTCCCACCTCCTGGGGCTGGTCTTCCACATCTGGTGATAAACAGGCTGTGAAAAGACATCTCCTCTTTCAGGTACAGAGAGCGTGTTTTCCCATTAAAAAAATTCTCTCTGGAAATTTTTGGTGCATGTTTTTCACTGTAAAACAAATGTTTAAAATGAACTACTGGTACAATGACTTGTTTGTTAAACTCATTTGTGTCACAAAATACACCAGGTGAAAGATTCCTGCAGGTCTGACTTGAGAATGTTGTGCAATATTGTATTCCTGATGTTGGATTGTAGATGCAAGGAAAACCTGGAAGGAAAGAGTGACACATTGTGGGCCCCCCTTTGTGCTGAAGGCCACAGAGCAGTGTCTCACCCACCTTTCCAGAGGTGGGACACTCTTCCCTGAGGCCCCAGGTGACTTCTTGCACTGTGTGGCTCTCAGTCTGTCCTTCTGTCCCCTCTCAGGCCTGTGTGCCATCACCGGAGTGTCCGTGTTTGCCAACATGCTGGTCACAAACTTCTGGATGTCCACCACCAACATGTACCAGGGAATGCAGAACGTCCAGAACAGGTGGGTGCTCAGCTAACTCTGCATGTTACACCATGGAAATCTCCCTCAGGGCTGCTGCTGAGGGATTGGCAAACTCTGGGAGTATGTTGGGATGGTTGCAGGGCTTGGAAGATTATTCTTAGGAGAAAGGGTCTGGGCTGGAGGTCAGCAAATGGGCTGGGATGTCTCTGTTTTTACAGCTCAAGAATGAGATAGGGAGGCTATTGTGGTTCAGACTGCAGGTGGGACTTCTGGGAAATTCTGGGGACTTCTGTGAATTTCGGGGGACTTCTGGGTACAACTGTAGGGCCAGAGGGAGTATTCTGTGCCAGTGTTCAGTGTGTCTGGTCAGCAGCAGACAGGACCTGTCACACCCTCACCAGCCACGCCTGTTTTGCAGGTACACCTTTGGCTCAGCCCTCTTTGTTGGATGGGTGGCAGGGGGCCTGGCCCTCGTGGGAGGCATCATGATGTGCCTTGCTTGCAAAGGGCTCATCCCAGAGGAATCCCGGTAAGCTGGGCTGGGTGGGCATGGGGAGGCATTGCAGGAAAGCTGGGTGCACAGGTGTCCCACAGTTGGCCCAGGATGTGGGTGTGTGACACCCTGTCATGATAGCTCTCATGGTGATGGAAACACAGAGTCCTTTAGGCTGGAAAAGACCTTTAGGATCAGAATCCAGCCATTAATTCAGCACTGCTGAGGTCATCACTACCTGAAGTCCATAATTAGTGAGGTCCGAAGTGAGCATTTGCCCTCTCTGACCCAGTGACTCACAGAACAGGAACAGAGAGGACATGAGAGCCAACCTCAAAATGTGACATTTGCACTGTGCTAGTAGATTCAGGCCCATGAATTGAAGGTTGCACATCAAATCATTAGCAGGGGTAGGTTGCATCAGCTGAGCCATGATTAATATGGAATTGTAGAATTCCAGAGGGGTTTGGGTTGGGAGGGACCTAAAGCCCTTTCCATTCCACTGCTGCTGTATACAGGAACATCTTCCATAGATCAGGTAGATCCAAGCCTTGTCCAATCTGGCCTGGAACTCTTCCAGGGATGGTGTAACATCACCAGGAATTTGTACCCCAACATATCCCATCATTGCTGGTGGGTTCATCACTCCACAAATGGCTTAAGGGAAAGAAAGTATAAGTTTATGGAAGAACCTGAAAGGGACTTGCAGCTTTCCATGGATGGTGGGCTGGGCCCTCTGAGTGCCTCCAAGTGATGACACAGCACAAAGCTCCCTAAAAGCCCCCATGAGCACAGGGTGCAGTGCTGAGCAGTCACAGCCCCTCCATCACAGGCTGATGTCCCTCTTGTGTCTCTTCCAGCTACAAAGCCGTGTCCTACAACGCCTCAGGCCGGAACATCTCCTACAGGACAGGGCCCTACAAGGGTGGCCCAGGATATGAAGCTGACCCAAGGAGCAGGAAGGGTGTGGGATATGAAGATGCTCCTCGAAGTGAGGATGGGAGGCGCCCCTACCCTTCGAAATACGACTATGTCTAGCAGACCTTCTGGCCTTGAGTTGTGCTATCAGAGATTTTTAACTTCACAAGCAAAAAGTGCAGCAAACCAAGCAGTCTGTAAATAGGATTGTGTTTTTTCTAGCAGGTTTTCTCTACTCTGAGGTTGCATCTTTGTTGTGAACATCAGTTTTACTCAACTGCCCGTTAGTATTAACAGCACCAGGAGGTCTGTGACCAAAGTAATGCCTTGTGGTGCTCTCAGAGTAGAAGATTTTGCTCCTATTTTCTGTATAAACTGATATCCAGGAGCAGTGCCTTGTGCCCTTTCTTAATTGCTCAAATAGTGAAAATCTCCCTTTGATAATCACTGTGTATTTGAAGTAAATTCTGTTGTGTCCCCTAGGCTGTGCCCAAAGCAAACAGAGCCTGTGGTCAGGGCATTTTCCTCCTTGGTGGCTTCTCTGCCCAGTCCCACCTTTGCTTTGCTGGCTGTACTCTAATGCTGATCTGCTCTGATATTTAATCTGATTTCTGTTACTTAGACGTTTGCTGGAGCCTGTGATAGCAAAGTGTATTTATTTCTTTGGATCTCTCCAGGGAATGTGCATAATCCATTGTTATTCCTGCACTAATAGCTCCCAACCTCTGTGCCAGTGGTGTTCCCACGGATGTCATCTTTAATGGAGCCAGGAGAATTTCTCATTTAGAATTAATTAGAATTACCTTTGGAGCAGGACTCCCAGGGAGCATTAGATGTGTAACTCCACACCGACATCAGGACTTCCCTGTGGTAATTCTACCCCCAGTGATGGGAAGATTAACTCCACATTGGAACGTTGCCTCCTCCAGCCAATCCATCAGAGAGGGAGTTTATTTGAAGGAGGAAGAGGGAGACATGTCAGAACTTTTGTGGGAAGAGAGAGCTAGTGCCAGAGCACATCCTAAAAAGCGCTAGACAATGCCTATGGATATAGAAAAGGGATAAGTTGGAGAGAAAAAGGGTTCCAGAGCCTCCAAAATAACCATTTAATGGCTTTTGCTGTGGGCTTGAGCACCACTCCTCAGGATTACAAATTCTCTGAAGGAATTCGGTTCAGGCAAAATTGTTTCGGTGAAATGCTGGTGTTCCATGAGTGTTTGGTATCTTGGAGGGATCAGAATCTACAGCTGAGCATTTCTGCAGAGTTGGACCTTGGAAAGTCAAGTTGCCACCAGCTGAGCTGGCATCTCTGGTGGCTCTGAGGATTAGGGGGGGCAGGCTGTGGGCCTAATGAGCACAAACTGCATCCCCCTCCTCCCCATGTCCAACAGTGCTCCATAAACCTCAGCTTCCATAACCACCAGATTTCCACAACCATCACCTCTCCACCACCACATGGAGCCAAATCCCCAGCACAGTCCAGGAGATCCTGGGGAAGGTCAACACCTGGCAGGTGGTTGGAGGGGACAACCACCACACAGAGGGTGGGAAGCGCTGCCAGCCACCAGCAGCTCAGGCTGGATTTTGGCCACTTGGCATAAACCCCTGTGGGATGTCAGTACTGATCCTCCCTTTTGTTCCAGCAAAGAACTCATTTTAAGGACTTGTTTTTAAAGGAGAAGAATTTCTTTTGCAGAGGTAGATCCTGTTCTGTTTTAAAAACATCGATACTCTTTTCCATGGTTTGTATCTCATAGTATAAACTAAGATTTCTTGCCTTTTTTTTTTTGCCTGCTGGATTTATTTTTTGCTTAATTGTTTTATTGGTTGTTGTTTTCTTTTTTCTTTTTTTTTTTTACGTGAATATTAAAAAAGATAAAATCTTAAAGACCAGAATCACAGTTTCCAGTTGTTCTCTTCTTGTCAAAATCATCAGCTCCAATCTTTTTGCTCAGCCAAAGCCCCCAACTTGTGTTGTCCATGTTCTTGAGAGGAGTATGGACACAGATGGGTGGTTGAGGGAAAAAATAAAAGATTGAGGTGTTTTATTTCCTTATAAAAGTCACACAATGAGAGAAAATATCAGACAATCAGATTAATAACTATTGGGGGACCCCAGATCAGTGATGTGATGAAGTCAGAGATCCTTGGTGGGACCCTGAGCTTGCTGACGAGTAGAGTGCAGCAAGTTTCAGGGTAGAGATTAAACACTTCTGAACACTTCATTGTTCTTAGGAGGGCAGAAAAATGGTGGGTATGTTCTCAGGCTCCACTGGAAAGGGGCTGAAAAGCCCAGGAATGTTTAATTTAGATAGGAAACATATAAGTAGTGCTGAGGGAAAGGTACACAGAGGAATGTGAAAAGCAGGAAAACACCCAGAAAAATTCAAAATGCAGGTTTACGGCTGAGTTAGAACTAAAAAAAAAATCCCAAGGAAACAGCTTTGAAAGTTACATTTTATTTTTCTGCTACACAAATGATGTGACAAAGTCCCCGAGCCGGCTATCTCTCGGTCACACTTTGATGTGTGAAGGCGTGTAGATGACAAGATTAGGGCCAGGAGCCTTATGGGGAGCTGAGAGAGAGCTGTATCCAGGAATTCCTGCCCTCGCTGGGCTCCTAATCTTCCAGCATCAGTTTTCATTTCCTTGCCTGGGCCGAAAACTCGCAGGATGAAATATTTTAATGCAGTGAACTCCGCTGGAATAAAATCCCATTCCCCAGCAGAGAATCATTTATTTATGAGCCTGGTTGTGGCGTAGCTACACTTGGTGTTACAGCTGCTCCTGTGTTTGTGGCCGTAAGGGACCTTATCTTGTTCTCAGCACCACGGAGGGTGGTGAACATCATTGTTGGGAATGACAGCACTGGGAGAATCCGCATCCACAGCCATGGAACTGCAGCTCCTGCTGCGGGGAGAACTCGGGGTTTGGACATGGAGAGTCCAGAGGAGGCACCAGGGTGAGCAGAGGGATGGAGCAGCTCTGCTGGGAGGAAAGGCTGCACAGCTGGGACTGTTCACCTGGAGGAGAGACCAGGGATGACCTCACTGTGGCCTTCCAGCGCCTGAAGGAGCCAACAGGAAACGTGGAGAGAGAATATTTGCCATGGACAGTGAGATGGAGTGAGAGGACAAGGCTTCAAACTGAAAGAGGGGAGATTTAGGTTGGATATACAGAAGAAATCCTTCCCTGTGAGGGTGGGCAGGCCCTGGCACAGGGTGCCCAGAGAAGCTGTGGCTGCCCCATCCCTGGAAATGCCCAAGGCCAGGTTGGACAGGGCTTGGAGCACCCTGGACAGTGGAAAGTGTCCCTGCCCATGGCAGGGGGTGGAACCAGATGAACCTTAAGGTCCCTTCCAACCATTCTGTGATTCTATGATTCCTTGTCTTGGACACAGACTCAAATATTCCCTTTTCAGCTGGGCTGATGTCTCCTCGGAGCCCTGAAAGCAAAATTATCTCCTTGGGAAATCTCTGTGTCTTTACTGAGGCCAAAGTTCCCTTTTCCAAGCTTTCCTCTGCAGCCCAGAAGGCTAAAAAACCATAATTGTGATACCCTAATTATTTTTTGGACTTAGAGACCCAGAAGCACCCTGAGGATGACCCAGTGTCTTGGTGACAGGTCATTGTGTCCCAGTGCTGTCATGTGAAGGACACAAACCCCTGAGCCACACCCAGGCTCCCAGGGCAAAGGGAAGGGGGGCACTTGCCCAGGTGCTGCCTGGGGACCATCCTCTGGCCACCAACCCCAAACACAGCCTCTTCTCCCCACGCCATGCATTGCAGGGAGACCCTTCACCCTCAGGGAAGTGTGTTTGGGCTCTGAGATCCATCACTGGGGCTGGAGCTGCTGGGAGGAGCAGCACATGTGGAGCACATAGGGCTGGACCAAATCCCTCCTGCCTGGCTGTGGGCTGGGAGGAGCAGTTCCATATTTGCTGGGCTGAACTGGGCTTGCTGGTTTGACCAATTGCACAGCAGAAGGGAGGTTTGGGCCTCTGCAGTTGCTTGGCTGAGTAAAGCCTGGAAAAAAACAGGTCCCAGAGGCTGCAGAACACATGGCCCTGTGAGTAAATCCATGAGTAAATCCAGCGTTTCCAGCTGCTGTTCCTGGTGAGGGAGGGAATAGAACCCTCTCCCACCTTCTATTTTCCTTTATTGACCATAAACTGCAAGGGATGAGTTTGCTAGCATTTGTAAAACCAAGGGAGACGAGTCAGGGAACTCATGGACATTTGTTGGGGCTTTGTTTCCATAAATTTTGTCATCCTGTGAAAAATGCATTTCCCGTTCAGACGAGCTAATTAAATCTAGGCTTGTCTAATAAAGCTGAGCCTGCAAAGGCTGGGTGCATTATCTGACAGCTCTGAACAGGCTCTTTCCAAGCCCCTGCAACATCTGGAGTGTGTGAGAGCACGCTGAATTTGCATGGAGCTTGACCAAGGGACAAACTGGAGCTACAAATTGGACTAGGAGATAAGAACTCTCCTGAAATCTATATGCAATTAAAAGCCCAATCGTCCTCCCTATAGTGACAAGGTTATTGCTTTTATAGAGTTGAACAGAGATGAATGAGTCTATGGATTAATGGCACTAAGATTTATGACACTGTGCTTGCCCCAAATATTATGGGAGAATAGCTCTCTGGGTGAGATATTCCAGCTGAATAAATTTGATAGGATTTTTATTTTCCTTTATTATTTTTTTTTTCAGCTTTGGGAGAGCTGTGCTGCATTCAGAGTTTGTTAGTGCTGTGGGTTGAATTTTTACTGATACTCCCTTGTATATTGATGATTTATAAAAGTATTGCCATTAAGAAAAGCCCATCAAGAAAAAGTCAATGGGAAAAACAAAACCTACCAACCCACACTGATTTGTGTGATTTCTCCTTCATTTAGTTGGCCAGATCTTTATCTTGCTGGGTCTGGGCTTTGTTTTACTGTTCCCAGAGACTCCAGAGAGGATAAAGCCGAAGGAGTCACTTCTGGCAGGAGAAATGAGGTGGCAGCAATTGGTGGAGACCATGGAAACCCCTCTGTATTGTGCTGAGTCAAACACTGACAAAATTACGAGGAGGAAAATAAAAACCTGTGGGATTTTAAGGGGAACAGTTTGGAAGGGATGGAGTTACACACCCAGGGCAGGGCAGAGGGGTGAAGACTGAGGGAAAACCATGCCCAGGGAAAACCAGGGGTGTGGGACAGGCCCTGCTCCTTCAGATCCCAGCAGGATGCAAGGATTGCATCGTCCATCACTTAACAAAACTTTGGGAGCTGTTTTAAGCCAGGTTGGAGAGGGCTTGGAGCAAGTTTGGAGGAAGATGTTCCTGGTGGTGGAACAAGATGGGCTTTAAGGTCCCTGCCAACCCAAACCACCCTGGGATTTTTGAACTTTGAGGCAAAGCCTCTGGGGTTTGAGCAGCAAGGACAGGGATTTCCCTGTCAGATTTCATTGGGATTTCCCAGATTTCAGTGGGAAACAGTGTTTTCCAGCCTATAGGCTGAGCCTGACCCACCACCCTGCACCACCTGGGCTGGCAGGGCACAGCAACAGCATGGATTTGATCCCAACTTCCCATGGAACACGCTGGCTCAAGATGCCCAGTGTGGAACAAATGCCCTTTTTGGCTCTTTTCCCACATCTCAGCTCCCTCACTGGTCAGAGGATGAGTGCCACTGTTGTATTAGCGGGGTGCCCAGACAAAGGAAGGAATGATGAATTTGACTCCATTTTCTTAGAAGGGTAATTTATTATTTTAAGATACTATATTATAGAAAAGAATACTATACTAAAGAATAGAGAAAGGATACTTACAGAAGGCTAAAAAATAATAATGAAAACTTGTGACTCTTTCCAGAGCCATGACATAGCTTGGCCCCAATTGGTCATTAAGTTAAAACAATTCACATGAAACCAATGAAACACCCACCTGTTGGTAAACAATCTCCAAACACATTCCAAAGCAGCAAAACACAGGAGAAGCAAATCAGATAATTATTGTTTTCCTTTTTCTCTGAGGCTTCTCAGCTTTCCAGGAGAAAAATCCTGAGCAAAAGGATTTTTCCAGAAAATACAGCAGTGACATGCCACCCTCCTCTTGGCACAAGGCTCTCAGCTATTTCTGAAATTTCCCAAACTTAGAGAAGTTTCCCCCCACTTTTCCACCAGCATTGGGACTTGGTGTTTGAAGCTCACCAAAAGCACCTCAGGCAGGGAAACTGCTGGGAAATCCAACAGAAAAGTGATTTTTGCACTTGCTGGCAGCTGAATGAGCAGGCACCTGCCTTGGCACCAGCTTTGCCACGTCGACAGGGCAGAGCAGCTCCTGCTTTCTGCACTTTTCCTTCCCCTGTTTGCTCTTTGGGGCAGGAATTTGTTCTCCCATTAGTTTTGGATGGTGCCAGCACCGGTGCCCAGCCAGGGTTTCCTGTCAGCCCCTCCATGGAACAAATTCTCACTGCCACCTGGAACTTTTTACAGGTAAAAAGGGGTTTTCTGCCTATTTCTGAACAGTTATGCTCAAAACTTTCTTTTTTCTTTTTCCAGAGGAATTAAATTTGTTCCCCTTGTTCTGCTCAGCCCCACTTGGGTGTGTCCTGCTTCCTAATGTTAAAAGCCACCTGGAAATGTGGGAAATAAGGAAGGGTAAGAGTCTGAACCAGAAGTTTTCCAACCCACTCTTTTCCAGTGGATTGGAAAAGATAAGAGGAATTGAGTGCCAGTTTTCCTGTTAGATCTTTCCAAATTTCATACTTTGCAGAGACCAAGTTCATAAATGCACTGCTAGAAATGTCCTGAATACAGATAGAATTAGGAGAATTACTTAATTGACACAGATGAGCTCTGGAAGGGGTCAAGCTGACATTGTCATGTCCACAGTGCAAAGAGTCATCCTTGGGGTTGGATTTCCCACTGATTCCAGAAGGAAAGGAGGGAGGGCATAGCAGCTGGGGCTGGGTTTTCTATCCAAGTGGATTCAGGCCAGATTCCTCCTGGAGCAGAAAGTTAGGCTTTTTCCATCACCTTCTGCAGCTTGGGCAGAGAGGAGAGTGAGGAATAAGGAGAAAGAGGAAAATGAGGAGAAGGAAAACTGCTAAAGCATCAAGAATCCACACATGTGTGTGTCCAGTGTGGAGAGCTGCCCCCAGCCTGTGGGATGTCACATCCCACGGGAATTGGGTCGTGCCACTGCCCTAAGGATGCCCAGGGAGAGCTGCTGAGGCTCCTGGCACTCTCAGCCCCTGGTACTGCTCATTGTTATTGTGTGATGAAGGGAGAGGAGAAATCACACCTGGGAAATGTCATTTATCCTCCTCGGTGGCTGACCAGGCGGGTCCCAACCCTCGAGAGAGCCTCAGCGCTGGGGTATTCCCAAAAGGAGAACCCAGAGCAGCCCTGGGGGGATGCAGAGCGGCTGCTGCTCGTTCCTGGTGCTGTGGCACCATCCAGTGGCTGCTGGCAGAGCGCTGCCACCTCCCTGTCCCCACCGTGTGTCCCCTGCCCGGCATCACTGATCCACAGGGAAGGGCTCCAGGTCACTGCTGACAGACATGGAGAGGCAGATTTGCTGGAGAGATCCTAAAAAGCAATTCCAAAAATCAGAGCCAAGAGGGGCAAACACCCTTGTTGCATCAGGACACCACACAGAGATCATTCATCAACTTCTGTGGCTTGAAAGTTGTCCCCCAAATCCTCATTTTAAATTTATTTTGAATTTGCTGATGAATTTATTTCTATTTTTTCCTGTAATTTCAGGCTTGTAATTTCATTTTTATTGAAATAAGGAAAAATAAATCTTCCCATTGTTTGTGCCAGGCCTTCCTTGGGGAAAATCTTTGTAAATTTTTTTTTCTGTGCAAGAAGCAATTTAATTCTGACACTGCTACCACCGTAATTACACCAGTTTTCAGATTCTGTGCTGCTTTAGTGTGCAGTTCTCAGCTTCATATGAGGGGATGGTGAGCTCCCTTCACAGAGCAGGGAGACAAAACAATTCCTTCTCTAGCTGGGGACCAAGGACAAATGATCCAAACCTCAGGCCCAAGAGCACAAACACCGTGGGCTGGAGAGAGAAATACAAGCAGGGTGGGACTGCATAACCTAAAGTTGTGATTGGACAATTAACTGCAATATGCAAATGGAGCAGAACTTATTAAAGTGAGAGACCCCATGACTGGTGGGGAATTTTGTGGCCATTTTGGTTCATCTTGTGTGTAGCCCTGGCTGGGCTCTTGTGCTGCCCAAGGTGAATCCATTGAGGAGATCCATTTAATAAATCCCTGCTTTATTATTTAGCTCAGTCCAGCCTCTGTTCTAGGGCAGCCTACACAAGGCATCCCCTCAGGTGGAGGAGAGCAGGGAATTTGTGCTCCTTGGGCTGCTGCTGATGCCTCACAGAGCCTGGAGTCTCCTGCAGGTCCAAGTGGGAGTTCTCTTCACAACCTAGGCAGATGAGCCTGGCATTGTCATCCCCCAGGACAATGCACAGGCCCTCAGCAGCACCACCCATCTCTCAGAGCATCCTTCGAGCTCCAAGGCCTGTCCAAATCCCAGGGAAGATCCCTGGCACCCATCATTTCCCAAGATACAGCCCATGATTGCTTTAGGGAAGGACTGCTGAAGAGTGGGTTTTGGAATTTTCAGGCTATGGGGTATGTGCAGCATTTTCTCTCGGGAATTAGTTACAGCTCCAGGGGTTTTTATGACCAGGAATGTCCTGGGGATGTAAAATATGAGAAGTGAAGGGGGGGTGTGGGTCTGGCTTTGGGCACCTCTGCTGCCTCCCACACCCCCTCAGCATTCCCAAATAACGTTCCAGGGAAAGGGGGACATGCCATGCAGTGAAACAAACCCAGGAATGTGTCACGGACATATTTTATGAAAAATCCTTTTGCTAGGAGTTTTTCTCCTGAGAAGCTGAGAGGCCTCAGAAACGAAATGCAAACAATGATTATCTGCTGCTGTGGAATGCAACAGGTGCATCTGTGATTGGTCTCATGTTGGTTGTTTCTAATTAATGGCCAATCACAGTCCAGCTTGGACTGTCTGAGAGTCACGAGCTTTTGTTATTAATTCTATTCCTTTCTTTTCCTTTGCTAGCCTTCTGATGAAATACTTTCCTCTATTCTTTTAGTATAGTTTTAATATATAATTTTCTTTTAACATAATATATATCATAAAATAATAAATCAGCCTTCTGAAACATGGAGTCAAGATTCTCATATCTTCCCTCATCCTGGGACCCCTGCGAACACCACTACAGGAATTCTCCTTAAAAACATCTCCAGGAAACATTCAAGGGGGAAATCATGGAGTCACTGCTTTTTTCCTGGTGCTTTTGGAGCAGAGGCGCTGCCCTGCTGTGGAGCAGGGGCGGATGGAGCATCCCGGGCTGCCCGTGTCCCTGCAGGGGCTCTGCTCGGTGCTAGGTGGTGGTGTTGCATTGCCGGCAGCTCGGGGATGCTCGCAGGAACAGCTGCTCGATGTTCTTGGCATGGAGAGAGCTCGGACGGTGAATGTCCCCTTCAAATCCCCGTGCCTCCACACCCTCAGGGAGGAGCCGTGGATAATTTAGCCCAGGAAAGGCTGCTGGGGAGGCAGAGCAGGAGCAGGGAGGTCATTCTGCCCCTGTACTGGGCACTGCTGAGGGCACACCCTGAATGCTGTGTCCAGTGCTGGCCTCCCAGTTTGGGAAGGATATTGGGACACTCGAGTGTGTCCAGAGGAGGCAACGAGGCTGGAGAAGGACTGGGAACATAACTCCTGTGAGGAACGACTGAGGGAACTGGGGGTGTTTAGCCTGGAGAAGAGGAAGTGCTGGTGATGGAGCTGGCCAGCCAAGGGCACCAGGAGATTCATCCCCCCTGTGTCCCCAGCAGCTCTGCCCAGCACGACCCCATCCCCATTCACAACACCCCCAGCCCAAAGCCAGCTTCATCCTGGTGCTCTGGGGACAGGGATGGTCCCAGCTCTGGCCCCACGCCTTAGAGAACAACCTCTGACTGTCACCATCATATTTTCTGAAATATCTCTTTGCCCAGGATTCTTCTCCTGGAAAGCTGAAAAGCCTCAGAGGAAAAGGAAAACAATATTATCTCATTTGCCTCTCCTGTGTTTTGCTGCTTTGGAATGTGGTTGGAGATTGTTTATCCAACATGTGAATTGGATTTTCACTTAATAACCAATCAGTGCCAAGCTGTGTTGGACTCTGGAGAGAGAGTCACGAGTTCTCATTAATATCGTTTAGTCTTCTGTAACTATACTTTCTGTATTCTTTAGCATAGTTTAGTTTAGTATTCTTTAATATAATATAGATCATAAAATAATAAATTAGCCTTCTGAGAACATGGAGTCAGATTCATCATTCCTCCTTTCGATGGGGGTCTCAGAAAATACCCCATCTGACCTCAAGGCCACTGGATGGAGGATGTCAAAGGGGTCACAATGCCCCCTTGGGTATTTGCCAACAGCCAGCCCTGGTTTAGGACTGGTTTTATTTTATTTCCTGCCTGCATTAGGGAGCAGAAATCCCCCTTTTCCTTTCCCTGGACTGCAGTTAGGGATCCACAGCAGGCCCTGTTTGTATGCAGATAACCATTGGCATAGCTTGAAGGAGGTCCCCTTTCCCTGAAACTTGCTGGAAATCTCATGGAAATGTCATTCCTCTGGGATCTGGCTGCAATGCCAAGGGACAGTTTTGGTTTGTGAGCTGTGATGGCAGTGGGAGGACTGGAAGTGTCCAGTCCATGGCTCACGTGAGGGGAAGCATAGGCAGCTCCTTGTGGGAACTCCATGGCTGTTAGAGAGGGGCACAGAGAAGAGACTGTGCTCTGAAGGGATGGAAGTTATGAAAAACGTGTCCACATCCAAATTGATTCATTTCAAAATGAGATCATTACCTTCAGCTTTGTTTGCTGAGAGCAGTTGGATCTGTACAGAAACAGACTGGGCATCACAGATAATTTTTTTGTTATTTTGGGCATTTTTTCCTCTCTCTGCAGAATATTACTGTGAAATGCATTCAAAAGCAGAGCAGAAAAGAGCAGATTGGGCACCGATATTCCCCAAGAGCTGTGTCCCTTCAGCTGGCCATACCTGAGAGGGGCCAGCTCAGAGCTTTTCCTTCCCACAACATAATGCCCTGGCCACCAGGTGCCATCCTGTCACACCCCACATGTCACTCAGACCTGATGAAAAGGAAAAGATGCTCTCAACTGGAATTCAAAGAGCTGCTCTGATGGATGACACCCCGGTGGGTGACTCCTGCTGACATATTCATGTGATACTTTGTGTTTAATGAGTGCCAAATAGATTAAAACATCACTGGATGGGCTTGAAATGGGGCTTGAAATTAGGCTTAGTCTGAGCTCAGCAAATATTTTAAGGCTGCTTAGATTTAAACATCTGCTTAAATGTTCTTAATGAGCCAAGGACTCTTTTTTATTTTTTCCTCGAATATTATTATTTCACTTGTTTTCTTTTCCTGGGGTGTTCGTGGCCTAGGGCTGCTGCCCAGGATGGGAGCTGAGACAAATATGGAATGAGATGGTGGGAATGTGGCAAAGTGGGCTTGCAGCCACCTTTCTCCTCACCAGCCAGGAAAGCTCTCTGGATTTTTATTCATCACTGGGGTGTCTTCCAAAGGGCAGAAGATGTGCCACCAGGTACAGAGTCTGCTGGTGACAATTTTGGGTTTTCTCATAGGCCATGATAGGACACAACTTCAGTCATTTCTGGTGTTATTTCCCTTGATAATTTAATCATGGAATCCCAGATTGGTTTGGGTTGAAGAGGACCTTGAAGCCCATCCCCTTCCACCCCCTGCCATGGGCAGGGACGCCTCCCGCTCTCCCAGGGTTCTCCAAGCCCTGTCCAACCTTGTGGGTTTCTTATGGCCATGGGCACGCTCTCATCCATGCTCAGAGAGTAGATTTAGATGGAATGTTGGGAAGGAATTGTTCCCTGTGAGGGAGGTGAGGTCCTGATTGCCCAGAGAAGCTGTGGCTGCCCCTGGATTCCTGGGAGTGTTCCAGGCCAGTTGGATGGGGCTTGGAGCAACCTGGGATAGCGGAAGGTATCCTGAGCTGAGAGCAGACATCCACAAAGCAGATGCTCCCAGAGTTGCCTGGATGTGGGTCCATCTCTATCCACAGGCATGTCCTGGAGGGCACAGGAGGGGTGAGGACAAAGAAAAATATTCCTTTGTGTCATTCTCCTGCTCCAACAATCACCAGCACTCAGCTTGGCACTGCCTGGCCTTACACTGGAGTGGCTTTGGGGGAACACAGGGCAAGGAGGAGCCGCTTGCCCAAACACAGGAGCACACAAACCCTGTGTGCAGAGGGCTCCCTTCTCCTGCTGAACCCCAAATTCTGAGCTGCAGCTGGCTCAGCAGCTGCTGTGTTTGCAGGAGATAGCATTGTGCACACGGCAAACATTGGATGACGGGGACAGATCCCCACCTTTCTGCTCCTGAGTTAAAACCAGCTGTTCAGGGAGACTCAGCAGAGATCTGCAAGCTGGGCTTCTCTTCAGGGAATTGGGTGGATTGGCATTCTCCTGGGAAAGAGAGTATCTGAAGGGGATTGCTCACTGGGAGCCCTGTTGGGATTAAATGGGATTTTTCCACAGCTGGACATGGGTGACCACCTCATATCCATTGGAATTTATTTAAGAGGCATTTGGGATCCTGGAGGACCATCCCTATCCTTCCTTGGTGTCTCAGCACCCCCTTTCCAGGCACAGCTTCTACAGCCAGGATTGACCTGGGAGGATGGGGCAGAGCAGCCACTTCCTGGCAAAACATAAAGTAAAAATGTGGGAGCACAAACCTTTGGAAAATGTGACTCATTTTTCAGGGAGAAGTGAGCTCAGAGGAATGGTGGTTTATGAACTCTTTTATTTTAATTCTGAAAGTCCCTCTCAAAAACGTAGGGTGTAAAGTCCATGTGAGGAAAACACCAGGGAAAGACGCTGGTTTGGGTTTCTCCTCTTTTGCCCCCGAGGCTCCAATCCAAAGTCTGTTGTGCTTCCAACTTTTCTGACGTGGGAAGCTGCTGCTAGTTCCAAGAGGAGCAGAGACAACATTTCTCCTGGGAGGCCATCCCCCTCTGTAGGAGTTTTCCCTTGGAGAAGCTTGTGAACAGGCTCAAAGTCTGTCAGATTTGGGAAGGTTTGGTGCATGAGCACCTATCAGGAAACAGCACTGAGGCAAAGGAGTCCTTGGAGGCTACGTCTGACGGATACCCACCACCATCCTCAGCATCCCAAGGGAATAGGAACAGTGGTCATGTAAAGTTCCTTCTTTCTCCTACAAACCTGGATACCGACCTAGTGGGGATTGTGTTTGGCTGGAAGGATCACCTCTCTCATCCTTGCTCCATGTCACTCAGCCTCCTCAGGCTCTGGGAGATCCCTGTGCTTGGCATTTTGGATCAGGTCCTCGTAGGTGCTGGGGCAGTAGGTTTTGTAGAGGTTCTCAGCCAGGGTGTTGCTGCCGGCCACCACGACCTTGCGGTTGCGGTTCATGAAGTTCCACAGGTGCAGCGCGTAGGAGTGGGTGAAATTTGGGCTTTTATCCCACACCTGGTAGTACCGGCTCCAGGCTGGGTACGGGATGGGGTAGAAACGCTGCGGGTTGAGGAAGGAGATGTTCTGGCAGCTGTGGTCCTCGGTGCCTTGGAAATCCGTCAGGTTGCAGAGCGTTTTGAGCATCCTGGTCATCAGGAAGGGGCCCTGGTTGCCCCAGATGTTGCCGTTGTACTTGAGGACGAAGTTCTCCATGCAGTCCCAGATGAACTTGTGGCGGGCGGGGAAGCCGAAGATGCCGTTGCTGGAGAAGCGCGACTTCTGCGCGGCCAGAAAGCTCTGCTGGGGAATGGGCCGGATGGAGATCACATCCGTGTCCATGTAGATGCCCCCGTACTTCCAGATGAGTGCCAGTCTGCTGGCGTCAGAGCTGACGTGCACCCAGTTCTTCTCCTGCTCCGGGACCACCTGCAGAATGGGAAAAGTGAGACGTGATGCCTCAGGCAAGGAATGGATCCAAGCCATCCACGGGGCTGCAAATAGCACCATAAACCCTCAGCGCAAACCCTCATGGCTGCAAATGGCACTGACAGCCCTGGCTGCCTCCAGCCATTGGATTTACTGTGATAAGATAAGGAGCAGAGTGTGACCGTGTTCACAGGGGTCTTAGGATGAGGGAAGAGATGAGGATCTGACTCCATGTTTCAGAAGGCTTGATTTATTATTTTATGATATATATTACATTAAAACTATACTAAAAGAATAGAAGAAAGGATTTCATCAGAAGGCTAGCTAAGAATAGAATAAGAAGGAATGATAACAAAGGCTTGTGGCTCAGACTCTCTGTCTGAGCCCGCTCACTTGTGATTGGCCATTAATTAGAAAAAACCAAAATAAGACCAATCACAGATGCACCTGTTGCATTCCACAGCAGCAGATAACCATTATTTACATTTTGTTCCTGAGGCCTCTCAGCTTCTTGGGAGGAAAAATCCTAAGGAAAGGATTTTCCATAAAAGATGTCTGCGAGAGCAGAACAGTGCTTTGTTAGCACTAGCAATGCAGGAACATTTCCCAGGTGGTTTGATGGCACCTACAGTGTTAACTCAATGCCACCATGAGTCATTCCCTTCTATTTCAGAGGGACACAACCCACTTAGCACACTCCCAGTTCCCTCCCAGCTCTTTGAACCAGGCTGGAGGCTTTTCATTGGCGTTTGTTGGCATTTGGAGTAATTTTTTCTCAGGATAAGAAAGACTTTGGAGAAAATCTGCCTGCCCTGCCCAAGAAGTTTGACCAAAGCTACTTGTGGGAAGTTTGCCTGGGGAACTTTTTCCAGGGTGGGGCTCACTAGATCCCACCTTGGCTTTGCATGTTGCTGCTATAGAACCTGAAATCTCTCCCCTATCTCTTATCTCCTGTGGGCTTTGTCAGAGTGAGGCAGCTCTATCAAGTGCTCAGGCAGCACATTTTGTTCAACCAGCTTCTGTTGGGGAAGATTATTAAGGCTGTTTTCTCAAAACACGTCTGCAATCTATTTTTACTGATGTTTCCTTTGCCAAAAATCCGATTCTCCAGATAAGGCCAATCACGTATGCCATAAACAGAGAGATGAATACACAGCAGAACGCGGCCAAAATGAATCTGTTCCCAACCAAAACAATGAAAGTCACTAATTTCACACAGTCCTGGATTCCTCATTCCTTTTAAAGCCTTTCCCCACCCCTAGTTATAACTAAAGAGTTTTCCACTTTTTTAAACACTCACCTGGTTGTACCACTGGAGCAGGGGGGTCTCCTGGAAGACGGTTTCCATCTGGAGAGGGAAAAGGAAGACATTCTTCATGGAAGACAAGAGGGAGAAGGCTGCGTAGCTGGTGTTCATGTCCAGGGCTGTCTCGTTGTTGAGCCCCCTCATGAAGAGGATGATGGGCCTGTCCTGGTAGATGCGGGCGGCAGATTCCACGGAGCACGACACCAGTGGCGGTGGCTCCAGGCGCTCCGTGGTCTCCAGGAAAATGATGCTTTTGCCAAGGTTCAGCACCTGCTCAGGCGTCAGGTACTGCTGGGCCATGGGCAAGTAGGAGAAGACGCAGCTGGACAAGAGGGAGATCTCGTACAAAATGCCCGAGACAAAGCAGAAACAGAGGCATATCTGGATTTTCCTCAACATTCTTTCTTTCCTGGAGCGTTTGGGGGCGTGCCTCCGACATGGGTGCTAAAGAGAGACAAGGAACAGCAAAAGGAGGAGCCAGTTATTGCTCAGCAGGACTGGGAAATGGAGGAATGTGGCTTTGGACAGTGAAAGGTGAAGGCAGCTTGGTGACAAGCCTGGTGACAACCCCTCTATGGGTACAGAGGGCTCTTCCCCCCAGGATGAAGATCTGGAGTCCCATCTGTTCCCATCAGCGAGGCAGGGGGAACCAGGAGAGGTCCTGGAGAAGGGACAGGCAGCTGTGTCCCATGGTGCAGGCATGGGCTCGGCAGAGAGGGAAGGACCCAGGGAGAGTGGGTGGGAAGGGTCAGCATGGCAAGGCAAGGAGCCCCAAGAGCATCCCTGGGGCAGACTGGTGTGGGAAACTGCTCCCAAGCACTGCAGTGCCATTCCAACACATGCTTGTCCCGGGGAATTTGTAGAGCCAAATGTGCCCATGGAATTAGGTGCCCCAGGAGGCAGTGAGTGTCACAGGGGAAGGCAGGCTGTGATTTCAGTTTGGGGTCTGTCACCCAAAGCTAAAACATCAGCATGCCAAAGGCTTTTCCCCAATCCATCCCTTCTGCTGACACTTCATCCATGAGGGATGTGAGGGATTTCTGTCCTGCAGGAATGGAGTCTAGTGATGGACCAGGAGGAGCAGATGAGGATAGAAAATGGATGGTTTCATACAAGGAAGGAATTATGACCTACCTGGATTACAGTCCTGACAAATCTACATTTCCAGCACCTTTTCTTGCCTTGGCGGTGACTGTTGGACTCCTGCAAAGCCCAGCTCCCTGGTGAGGACACCCAAACCTTCTGGAGCATGCAAAGGGATTTCGGGAGGTACCAGGATGCTGCACAGGGGAAAACCAGCTCTGCTGCTGGCTCAGCCTCAGTCCCAGCAAAGGTGTGGGATCCACCTAAAAGGACAAAGAGGGGCCGTGTTTGGTGAGACCCAAAAGGACAAAGAAGGGCCATGTTTGGTGATATCCCAAAGAACAAAGAAGGGACGTGTTTGGTGAGACCCACCTTGTGCCTGGCACAGCTCCCCTTCCCAATCCCAGCAGCACACGAGGCCATACAGCCATGGGGAGTTCCTGCTGGTAAGAGGCAGGATGGAATGGGATCTGCACTGCACTGTCTGGTGACACAAGGAAATTCCCTCCTGAAATGACACCTGGTTGCACATGAGTGGCCCTGCAGGGACCAGGAGCCAGGGTCCAGCGGAGGGGACATGGCTGGAATGACAACCCAATGTCCAAGAGGCCCTGAAAGTGCTCAGAGCTTGATTGATTGAAGGGAATGGCAGGAAACACAGCTCTGTGTGCTGGGATAATTAATGAGCCTCATTCCATGTCACCCTTCCAGCATACAGATAAGTCTAGAGTGGAGCAAACCCCATGGAAATTCCCTGCCAGTGCTGAACTTGTGCTTGGAGCTGTGGCAGCTCCTGATCCATTTCTCAGAGCTGGATCTCATCAAATTAAATATTAAAGCAGTGACTGTTCCCATCAGTGCTGCTTCCCATGCTGAATAACAGATTTTGTTGTTTTCCATTCCAGCTGCACAGGGTTTCTCATCACATCCTAGGTTCCCAGGACAGCACAGGAGTTTGGGAAGAAATTCTTGGGTGTGAGGGTGGAGAGACCCTGGCACAGGTTGCTCAGGGAAGCTGTGGCTGCCCCTGGATCCCTGGGAGTTCTCAAGGCCAGGTTGGAACAATCTGGGTTAGTGGAAGGTATCCCTGCACATGGCAGTGGTGGTGCTGGATGGGCTTTAAGTTCCCCTCCAGCCCAAACCTTTCTGAGATTCCATAATTAATGTTAATTTTTCCAATCCATTCCCAGTTTCTCTCGTTGTCCCTGCGCTCTGCTGTGAGTGGCAGCCGCAGGGGCCTCCCTGCAGATATGGAATTTGAGCGGAAGAAGGGAATGGAGAGCAAATATCCGCGGTTTGGAAGGGCCACGTTCCCGAGCCTGTAGATAAGGCAGCCCCGTGGGGCTCAGGTGGAACACACATGTTCAGCCCAGCCCAGCCCCACAGGGCTCAGGAGACACCAGCACTGACATTAAAATAAACTACAGTGCTCAATCTCCGCATTTCCTCCCACCTTTCCCACCTGTGCCTCGTCCTCAGGTGCAGTCAATTTACTCTGGTTGGTTGAAAAGCAAACAGAAAGAAAACATTGCTCCCTGGAAGCTCTGTCACAGTCTTGGCTTGGACAGATTTTTAGGCTTCTGGTTGTTGGTTTTTTCCCAGCCCAGAGTAGTTTGGGTTGTTTCCATTTTTCAAGTGCAGGATGAGCTCATTTTGTTCCAACCCCCTGCCACTGGAGTTCAGACCCCTTGGACTCCATGGCCAGGACAGCTCAGGGGGATCCTTCCAATCTAACCTGGGGGATCCAGGATCCTGGGGGATCCTTCCAATCCCCCCACTCCTGGGGGACACTCAGTGATGCTCCTGTACCCTTCAGACAGGGACACCTCCCACTACCCCAGGTTGCTCCAAGCCCCATCCAAGCTGGCCTTGGACACTTCCAGGGATCCAGGGGCAGACACAGCTGCTCTGGGCACCCTGTGCCAGGGCCTCATCATCCTCACAGGAAGGAATTCCTTCCCAGTATCCCATCTAACCTCTGTCAGTTAAAGCCATTCCCCCTGTCCTGCCACTCCATGCCCCTGTAAATCATCCCTGTTGCTGCTCCAGTGCTGACCAGGGACTGGAGCCCCTCTGTTCCTTTTTAAATCTCGATGCCACTCTCCTGAAGCAGAAACCCCTGGCTTTGCTTTGATTAGAGTTGGGACCACGAGGACATTCCCATTACTGGATTCATATTTCTCCTTTGATGGCTGCCAGATCCGATGTCTCAGGTCTTTATGAGCAGCCCAGCAAAGCCGTGCTCGCAATCGTCCTTCAGATTTAAAACAGCCCGGGAGGCATTTTATTTGCAAATTGTGGGCAGAGAATGAGGAGCCACTCCAACACCTCCGTGCTCTGTGCATGACATTGTGAAGAGAAACACGCATCTTCATCGGCTCATTCCGGGAAATTGTTTTGCTTGGTTGGTTTTCCAAAACCCCTGTGTGGCGAGTTATGAATTCTCATCACATTTGACCTGGAGGCTGCTGTTATCAAAATGTTCCCTTCCCTGCTCGAGTTAAAAGGACTGCGGAGCTGAATGTTAAAAATAAATCCCGGCCATTGAATAGATTACCCTGCTGAGTGGGATGATTCCGGGCTGCGGCTGCTGCCTTGATGGCCCATCTTGTAAAGAGATTTCTTTTCTTGGGGCAATTTCCGTGTTTCAAGTGCAGCATGAGGACAGCTGGGAGACTACAAGGGAGATTACTACAGATGCCTGTGATAACTACCCAAGGTGGCCTGTGAGACATAGGCTCTGGGAAAACAGTGGGATTTTGGCACCGAAGAGAGGCAGTGATGCTGCTGGGTCCTGGCCCTACACCCCCTGCACATCACACCCCTGGAGTCCCTGTCGTGTGCAAAGGGATGAGCCCAGGACAGCCCATGGGGCATGACCAGCCCTGCAGGGACGCAGCTTGAGCGGCTCAGTTTGAACAAGGGCTAAAACTCCCCATTTGCCAGAAAGGATTTTTAATAATTAAATAAATAAATAAATAATCTCAACATCTGCAGATCACAGTTTGCCCAGCCCTCGAGCCCATTTCAGTTTTCTCATTTCAGTTTTAGGCTCTCCAAAGCAAGAGCTGCATCACAAACTGCAGTTCGAGCACCACGGACAAATAGTGCACATCTCGCAGTGCCCTGCCAAACCCCAGTGCCACTGAATCCGCATCCTCACAGCTCCTGGAATCCCTCGGGATTCAAAGCAGAGACCTCTCCTCTCTCTGTAGCTTTCCCCTGAGAGCCAGTGGGATTTGCCTTTGGGATGCACCCACCCCGATTCTGGGAATAACCCCAGGCCAGTCCCCGATTTCCACACAGACAGAGTCTGGTGAACACACACTGTTGAATTTTGAGTCTCTGAGGAAATTACAGCTGCAATCAAGCTACAATGCACATGCACACAGGCCAACCCCAGCTTCATCACATTTAACACCAGGAAAGTGATTCCTGATGGAAAACCCGAGTGAGGAACGTGTGGGGTTCACAGCAGATTAATTAATGCATCTGACCTGAGCAAAGGAAGGGGCTTCTCACTGCCCTGTGCCACACCTGCCTCCCCATTCCCCATTCTACAGGTTCAGGGACAGAGCCAAACTCACCTGAGGGCTGCCAGGAGCAGGTGAGGCGTGCAGGGTGCTGGGGAGCCGTGCTGGGAGGGATCCAGAGGCACTGGAGAGCCCGAGGAGCTGCGCTGCCTCCCGGCCGTGTGCTGCCCTGGCAGGGCTCGCAGCAGGCTCATGGCTCTGCTGTTTGTATTCTGGGGTGCCCAGATAAGGCTCAGCTGGGGCTGTGCTCTCCCAGCAGTGGGCAGTGCCAGGTGCTCCCGTGGCCAAAGGTGAGTCCCCTGCTCTGCCAGCGTCACAAAGCAGGGGTGGGACTGGGAAAAGGCTCCTTTTGGGGGTGGCTTGCAGCACCTTCAACCTTTTCTCTTTGTGTCCAGATCCACACCTAGGGAGGGTGTTCTAGGGCAAGGAAGAACTTTGCTGTGTGGGGTTGGTGCTCTGCATACTTCCAAAGGAGGAAACATGCAGGAGTGTGGTGTTTTTGGGGTCTCCCGTGGCAGGAAGGAAATGATGAATCTGACTCCATGTTCTTAGAAGGCTAATTTATTATTCTATTCTATTCTATTCTATTCTATTCTATTCTATTCTATTCTATTCTATTCTATTCTTAGAATGTTATACTAAACTGTACTAAAGCATAGAGAAAGGATACTTACAGAAGGATTAACAAGATACTAATGAAAAACCTGTGACTCCTTCCAGAGTCCCGACACACCTGGACAGTGATTGGTCATTAAGTTAAAACAATTCACATGTTGGATAAACAATCTCCAAACCACATTCCAAAGCCGCAAAACACAGAAGAAGCAATCAGACAGTTATTGTTTTTATTTTTCTCTGAGGCTTCTCAGCTTCCCAGGAGAACAAATCTTGGTGAAGGGATTTTTCCAGAAAATATGACAGTTGGAGATTCAGGACTCTTGAACAACTAGCCAATACGATTAAGCAGAAGCTGTCTATTGTTTACCTTACACACATATTTATAGATTCTACAAATGACTAAGTACACATTTCTTGATTGGTGTCTTTGTCTTGTTCACTCATTTTCTGCCTGCATTTCCCACAGTATGTAATTGGTTACAGTCTAGGGGTTTTACAGCCTGCTATTATCTAGTTCTTGTGGTCTTGGTCTTTGGTTTCTCAGCCTCTTCTTTCTTAATTTAGCACAATTTATGTTTCAGTAGCTTTGTAGAATTATTCAGGCTTTGATAACAAACTTAGAAGCAGGCTGGCTGGTGCACACTATGGCCTAGCCCTTGCAAACACATTGCAACAGCAACAACAGGGCTTTCTACACAAACACCTCCCAAATAACCCAGCACATCCTGCCCAGGAAGGTGGGGAGGTTCCCAATCTCTCAGAGCCTCTGCTCATCTCCAGCAGGATGCCTTGAGGGGGTAGGAGCAGGATTGGGTGACCCACCTCAGACTGGAGAGATTCCCTCAGAGCTTTCCTGGCTCTGGAGTGTGAGGGCTGTGAACTCCAGCCTGTGCTGGGACATTTGTAAGGACAGGTGGAGCTGTGGCATGCAAGAAAACTGCCCAGTGCATCCCCCTGAACCAGAGTCCGTGTGAGGACACCACAACATCCAGGGGAGATGTGACCCCTGGCTCCAGCCACCAATAGCAATCAGGTTCTTTGCAGGTTCTTCAGGTTCTTCTCTCGTCCTTCTCCTCATCCTTTTCCTTTCTCTTCCTAATTTTGGCCACATATCCAGCTGCATATCCAGAAAAACTAGGAGAGCTGGATGATTTGTCCAGCACACGAGTGCTGGCATTACCACATGCTGCACCCATTTTCCATCCATTTTCCACCCAAACCCCCACCTCTCTCCACCAGCAGTGCTCATAAACCACCAAAACCTGCTCAGTGCATCCCCTCCCACAGCCTGTGATGGCACCAAAAAGTCAGCCAGCTTTTCAAAATCAGCCACCAACATCCCAGGGGCTCTGGTTTGCTCGGGGCAGCCCTTCAGCCCCAGGCAAGGTGCAGAGATCCTGCTCTGGGTACGTGATTCCCTCTGGGAGGGCTGGAGGAGGATGGGAAGGCAAACAGCGTCCATGGGAAAGGCAGCCGAGATACCCAGGGCTAGTCAGCTGATAAGAGCCCGGGTAATAATGCCGGGAGGGCTCCGGTTGTGAGAACCATCCCCAGGGCAATGACGTGGGTGAGGAGCCCAGTGTGCAGGCACACCCCTGGGTGAGGAACCCTCCCCTTGGGCAAACACCCATGGGCCCATCCTTGCAGGTGACCTGCAGGGAATTGGGGGGGGCCAGCACACAGCTCCAGTGCTGGGGGTGAACACATCTATGTGCCCATCCAGCAGATCCCTGGTATTGGAGATGGATGATCTCCAGGGTGCCCTCCAACCTACATGAGCCTATGATGTAGGCTTATGGTGGTCCATTCCTCCCTCCCTTCCCAGGGCACTGGGAAGTGTCTGCTGAGCCTGGAGGGTGCAGCACCACCAGGACAGAAATAGCAGCTGATATTAAAAGTTCCAGCCCAGTTTTTATCTTATCCATAACAAGGAATGTTGGGGAAGACGAAACAGCAAAGCCTTATAAATATGATTGTCTGGCAAAAGATTTTGAGAATATGGAAACTATAAGCGAGATTGAAATGAAAGCAAGCTTTGAGATACCTTAGGTACAGAACAACTGGAAAACAACGGTGTGGCCAGCTGAAGGTAATCCCCTTTTGATGGAACAACACCCTCTGCTTGCAGACAGCTCCAAGGGTCAGAGCAGACTCTACAGCTTGGCAGAAGGGGTCCAAAGAGGAGTTTTTAGGGTTTAAAATGCAACACAGTATGGTAATGTAATGTTTCTTATAGGCTGCATGTAAATGCTATAGAATTTGTATGTTGTACTAGATTGGTTAAGTGAGGATCAGAAATTCAACACAGAAGAAGATTTATTGTATTGTAACTGGAACCTTGCCCCCTTACCCTCTTACTCTCTTCCCCTCTCATCCTCTCTACCCCTCTCTTCTCTTGGGCCTGCTCTGAGCTGTGCCTGGCAGCTCCCAGCAGGGCCCTGCCCCCAGGCCCTTTGCAATAAACCCCAAGTTCCTGATCTGGCTGCAGAGATCTCTTGTCTCCGTCTATCCCCACCATCCTACCCACCGACACTCCTACAACGGAAACTTCCCCATCCTGCCCCAGTTCTCTCCATTGCCCTAATGCCCTACTGAGACTCTTGCCACAGATTTAGGAGGAGATTTTTCCATGGAGATCACTCCAGCAGAAACTTACTGCCTGGAGCAGCCTCATCCTGCTCCTTAATTCCAGATGAGCTGAGGCCAATCTCTTTGTACCCCCTGGATGCTGCAGGCTGAGCATCCCACCAAGGCTCTGCCCATTCCCTGCTCCAGGTGCCACTGCCATGGCCTCAATAGTGCCCTGCCAGCCCAGAGTGGGAATTTGGGTCCCCAAATCTGCTGAGGAGACAGGAGACAGGGTCACAGCTGGTGCTTGGGCTGAGTGCTGGGTGCTTCACACACACTAACACTAACCACAGGGAGCAGCTAAAATGCTGCTGCTGCTGCTCTGCATTGCCCTCTATGGGAGCCTGTTTTCCACAGAAAACAAGAGTCTGGAGGCAGACCTATGCCTGGACCTCCTGCACCTCCAGGGGCTGGGTGGCAGGGCCAGGGGAGGCTGAAATCACCCCTCAGTGTCAACATGAGCAGGAGGAGGCCCCAGCTCCCAGGGATGTGACTGGGACAAAGTCAGGCCTTCCCTTCCCTTCCCTTCCCTTCCCTTCCCTTCCCTTCCCTTCCCTTCCCTTCCCTTCCCTTCCCTTCCCTTCCCTTCCCTTCCCTTCCCTTCCCTTCCCTTCCCTTCCCTTCCCTTCCCTTCCCTTCCCTTCCCTTCCCTTCCCTTCCCTTCCCTTCCCTTCCCTTCCCTTCCCTTCCCTTCCCTTCCCTCACACTCAGAGCAGCCTCTGGGACTCAAACACCACAGGAGAATCACCAGAGTCATGGGGAAAGTGTCCCAACACCTTTGGTCTGCCTGCTCAGGCTGGGTTCACTGGGACATGGATCACAGGACCATGTAATACTTTGGGTGGGAAGGACCATAAAGCCCATCCCATTCCACACCCTGCCATGGCAGGGACACTCCCACTGTCCCAGGCTGCTCCAAGCCCTGTCCATGCTGGCCTTGGACACTTGCAGGGATCCAGGGGCACCCACAGCTTCTCCTCCCAGAGCAGAGGAGCACTGGTGTGGCTGCTTGGGGTCTGCTCTCCAGGATCCTGCTCTCCCTGGGCTGGATCTGTGGTATTTGCTGGGCCTGGATTGGGCAGAAGCACCATTCAAAAAGATGATTCAAAAGAGGAGTCAGGACCTGAAGGCAAGAATCCCATCTAGATATTGCCATTCACCATGAAACAAATCTATCTATATATATATATACACCATGATATAATATATATACCATATACAATATATACAACATATATACCATGATATAATGTCTGTACACCCTCTTGGCATCACCCAAAGCAGCCTGGCTCAGCTTTAACAAGGAACTCTTAAACAGGGAGAGACAGTGACCAGATTCCCTTCTCCTCTGCTGCCGGAGCATCTCCCTCAACCTCTCCTTGCACACCCCATATAAACATCCTGATGGACTTCCAGGAGCACCTCTCCCATGGGGAAAGGCTGGGCAGTTTGGGATTGTTCAGCCTGGCAAAAAGAAGGGTCACAGGTGACCTCACTGTGGCCTTCCAGTGCCTGAAGGAGCTGTCAGGAAACATGGAGAGAGAATATTTCCAAGGGTCTGGAGTGACAGGACAAGGGGAATGGCTTTAACTGCCAGAGGGCAATGTTAGGTGGGATATTGGAAAAGAATTCCTCTCTGTGAGGGTGGTGAAGCTCTGGCACTGGGTGCCCAGAGCAGCTGTGGCTGCTCCATCCCTGGAAATGTCCAAGGCCAGCTTGGACAGGGCTTGGAGCAGCCTGGGATAGTGGAAGTATCCCTGCCCATGGCAGGGGGTGAGAATGGATGAGCTTTAAGGTCCCTTCCCACCCAAACCATTCTGGAATTCCATAATCATAGATTGGTCATTGAGGACCTCCCTCCACACACCCTCTCTGGTTTTCCATCCTCCTCACTGCTCTTAACTCCTGGCATTTATACCTTTGGGTATTTATTGAAAGCCTGTGTCATTTTTTTAGACTTATGTTGATATGGTAGAAAAATAATTTGCTCCCTTTGAGCACCAGGGAAGTTATAAATTAATGTTTTCTTAGTTATTTTCCCAAAAATCAATAGCTGTGCTTGGAAAACAATAAAGCACTTAGAGCTTACATACAGATGAACACAGAAGGAGAGAAACTCATCTAAACAGACCCATAGTTACATCTCCCAGAGGAGACCTTGGCAGTCAATTCACAGGCAGGCAGGGCCAGGAATACACAGAGGGAAACATATCAGAGGAAGGAGTGCAAGGAGCTGATCTGTGCCAAATTACAGCCAGTTGTAATGCAATGTCTTTGTGCTGGGTTGGGCTGGGGTAGAGCTGATTTCCCTCAGTGGAGCTGGGATGGGGCTGTGTTTGCCACACACAGCTGGGGAAGAAGGAGGAGGAGAGAGATTCTTGGAGTGGTAGCACTTCCCTTCCCCAGTCACCTGTCTGTGGGATGGAGCCTGGCTTTCCTGGGAATGGCTGAACACCTGGTAGCCATGATATTTTCTGAAAAATCCTTTCCTTAGGATTTTTCCTCCTGAGAAGCTGAGAAACCTCAGAAATTAAATGTAAACATTGATTTTCTGCTGCTGTGGAATGCAACAGGTGCATCTGTGATTGGTCTCATGTTGGTTGTTTCTAATTAATGGCCAATCACAGCCCAGCTGGCTCGGACAGAGACTCTGAGCCACAAGCCTTTGTTATTCATTCTTTCTTTTTCTATTCTTAGCCAGCCTTCTGATGAAATCCTTTCTTCTATTCTTTTACTATAGTTTTAATGTAATATATATATCATAAAATAATAAATCATGCCTTCTGAAACATGGCGTCAGATCCTCATCTCTTCCCTCACCGTCGGACCCCTGTGAACACGGTTACACCTCCTCATTCATGGAATTAATTCCTTGGGTTTGTTTGCTTGTGCACAGCTTTTACTTCCCCTATTGAACTGTCATTATCTCAACCCACAAACTGTCTCACTTTTGCCCGTTCAGCTCTCTCCCCACCTCCAGAGCAAAGGGAATTGGGTCAGCCAGGGGTGCTCCTCAATCCTCCTCTGCAGCACCAGGGCTTTCTGTGCTGCTAAATCAGAGTGCAGCACCATTAGGCTGGGCAGCCTCATGAGGCAAAGCCACTTTTATTTCCTCCTCCCATTAGAAACAGATCTGTTTCCCCTGAGCAGGGCAGTGCAAGCTGCCACTTTACCTGCTGCAGATTATATCTGAGCCCCTGAGATCTGGATTGTGCCAATCCTGAAGTCCCTGCAAGGCAAAGAAACCATCCAAGCTGAGCTCATCAGACATTTATTTGTACTGTTTCTGCTTGTGGGCAGGGTGGGCCAGAGCAAAGCCTGGTTTTACTGGACCCCACAGAACTAGAAAAGAGAAATACTAGGGAAAGAAAATCTCAAAATTATTGGTTGTTTTGCTGGTAAGAAAAGGGTTTCTTATAACAAACATTTGTAAATAATAGTAAATACCAGATTTTAAGAAGAAATTAATCCCTGTGAAGGTGGTGAGGCCCTGGCACAGGGTGTCCAGAGCAGCTGTGGCTGCTCCTGGCAGTGTCCAAGGCCAGGCTGGATGGAGCTTGAAGCAGCCTGGGATAGTGGGAAGTGTCCCTGCCCATGGCAGGGGATAGGACTGGATGGGCTTTAAGGTCCCTTCCCACCCAAATCATCTGTGGATTTTGTGGGATACTGTCAGCACAGTGCCCTGAGCAGGGTGAGGTGCCCCAGGTTGATCTGTCCTCCCTGTGCTCCAAACACCCAGTGGGGCCAGGAGTCAGATACTGAGAGGTGATGGATGCACATCTGGAGCAACAGCATTAGAAATCTCCAAAAAAATTCCATCAGAAAATCCTGCTCAGTTCCATCAGCAGCCAGCAACAACAGCTTTCTATATTCATGAATTCATCAGAGTCATATTTCAAAAATAATAAATGCTGTTATTATTGTTATTATTGGAATGAATTTCTCCATTATGTACTGAGTGATTGTAAGCACTTACTGCCTCCAGCACAGGAACCACCTCAGGAATAATCCAAGCAAATGATATTTGTGTCGTGGCTGCCACGGGGTCATGTTCAGGGGGTTTTTAAGTGAGGAAGGTATTAAGCAGAACAACAGCAATAACCAGAACAGAAAGAAAGTCATTATAAGTTGGTGTAAAACACTCTCAGGCTGGGTTTGTTTTTTTTTTTTCAGGCAAATTTAGTTTGGGGCACATGACTCGTGCTGTGTGAGGTTTGTTCTGGTTCCTTGGAGCTCTGCCTGTGCTCAGAGCCTGCTGCTCTCTGCTTGTGTGCAGAGGAAGGGAAGGAGAGCAGAGCTCAGGGAATGAGGATGGGATGGAGCACTGCTGTTTGCTCCAAGCCCTTTGTCACACCAGTTTGTCCCTGTGGCCACCATGTGCCTCCTGAGCCTCAGAGCTGGAGCTTTCCCTGCGCCTGGGCCCCTTCCCTGGCCATAAAATGCTGCAAAGAGCAGAGGAGGTGAAACAACTGAGCAGGAATGGTGCCCTTGGAAGTTAAATCTGGAGAACAAGTGGATGGGCTGGGATTGATGGCTTTCCTCCAGAAATCTGGAGCCTGGGAAGTGGAGTAAAGGCAGGAGGGGTGGCCTGGTGTGCCCTGCCATCGCAGAAGGGTCTGTGGGAGAAGCAGAGTCCTTCTCCACCCTCCATCCCCCCAAGCCCCCTCCCTGGCTCCATCAGGCTCCATCCTGACCTCCCTTTCCTTCCCCATGATCCAAGAGCTGCTGTGGGGTTGTAAAATACAAAATGGGAACAGCCCAGGATTTTTCCAGGAGGCCCAGCCGAGCTGTCAGCACGTTTTGACACGACGCCAAGAAGATGGATTCCAAAAAGATGGGATCCCACCATGCCAAAAAGTAACATTTGCTTGAGCATCTGCCAAAACAAAACTAGCAGACTGCTAGGAAGGCTGCATTTTCCAGGGATTTTTTTAGGCATGAGGAGCAGCAAAGAGGATCTCTGTGAGCATCTTCAGCTTTCAGGCTATGAGTGCAAGGACCCCTTGATAGCTGGAGGGGACATTTACTCCAAATGGTAGGGAAAATTTCAATTTCTGGCCCTGGTGGGATGGCAAACTGCTCTGCTGCCACACTAGAAAAATCTCAGCATATCCAGAATTCAAGATTTTGCCCTGTAATAACATGGAATCATTTAAGCTGCACACCCTTGGTCTGCCATGACAAAGTGAAGGAACAATTTCCACACTGCCTTCATTTCAGTCATATCATGTGTTTATCTGTTAAAAAAACTCCTTAAATTTTATTTTGGTGGCTAAAATTCCTGGGGAGCTTGGCCTCACTAATTCCTATGTGCCTATGACATCAGAGATGGGGGAAGACCTCCCAATGAGCAACAGTCTGGCTCCAGATATTGAAGATGAAATGAAGAAATTATTTAGAATGAAGGTGCTGAGGCCCTGGCACAGGTTGCCCAGAGAAGCTGTGGCTGCCCCTGGATCCCTGGAAGTGTCCAAGGCCAGGTTGGATGGAGTTTGGAGCAACCTGGGACAGTGGAAGGTGTCCCTGCCATGACAGGGGGTGGCACTGGATGAATTTTAGGTGCCTTCCAACGCAAACCACCCTGGGATTTCATGATCTCCAGAAAAGAGAGCTGACAGGGATGGATAAAAATGTCATGACAGCAGAAAGGTGCATCTTCAGTGTGAGGCAAAGTCAGGAGCCTTGGAAAACTTCTTTAGGGAAATAGGTAAATGCAGGCAGAAGGGGGAACTGCCAGGACCAGGCCATTCCCTGGTTGTCCATAATTCAGGGAGAAGGGACACATGGTGTGCAGGGAGGACAGCAAAGCTCTCTAATGAGCTTTGTGGGTCAAGCAGCATGGATTGATGCCCTACAACCCACTGAATCACTGGAAAATAAGAAAGATAAGGAGAATGAAAAGCCCATCCAGCTGTGGATGTGTTAACCCGTTTGTAGTCAGACCTGGGACTGCAGGACAAATTCTGAAGGAAGCATTAATTAAAGCACTGAGAAAAATGAGATAAAGTGCAACCTAGGCTTACCAAAAGCAGTTTGTGCCAGCCTGTGCTGACATCTTCCTTTGATAAGATAATTGGTTTTCCAGACAAGGGAAATTTGGTAGATCTAATCTATCTGGAGTTCAATAAAGCATTTGATATGGGGCCACATGGGAAATTATTAGTGAGGCTGAAGAAAATGAGAATTAACAGAAGTTGAGAGTGGGGAGAGCCGGGGCTGGCACAGAGACCACGGCAGGATTGGGATCGCCACGGGAAATAATCAGGATCGGGCTGAGGATGAGGATGAGTGTTCTGAGGCTGATCCTGGGAAAATCCCTCCATCTCCGAGGCTGGGAGTGAAGTTTCGGGGTTTCCTGAATTTCCTGCAGCGCCTCCCGAGCGCTGGGAGCGGAGCATCCCTTTGGAGGCTGCAGGGAAGGCGCTGCACCAGGGGATGGCAATATTGGTCCATGGGATGGCAATGTTGGTCCATGGGATGGCAATGTTGGTCCGTGGAAGAGCATCCCACTCCTTCCAGCTCCGGTTCTCACCGCGTGGACACATTTCGGTGCCGACTCCAAGAAATCTGTGATTGCAACTGCGAAGCAGCGCTGGTGGAAGCTAAATCAGGAACGTGGCTCTGGACAATCAGCTTTGGTGCTGTAGGAAGGGAAATGCTTTAAATCCATCAGGCAGGGCTGTCCTCCCTGCAGGGCCAGCCCAAATAGCCTTTGCCAGGGCACAAAAAGCCCCAAAATCCCCCCAAAGCAGGCAGAGCTGCTGAGGGTAAGTGCAAACGCAGCCGGGTGTGTGCATGGCACAGGGAGAGGAGGAGAGGATTTTATATAGAAATAAAATCTGCTTATCCCTTGCCTGTATTTTTAGCTGAAATTACACCTAAATGCCATCTGATCAATTCAGCTAAAATGAGCCCTTAAATCCTAATAAGTCTTGATCACCTTTTTAAGCCTTGTGAAACAGCAGGGAGGGTGTTTGCATTAAGTAACAGCACCTTGATTCGGATTCCTTTGGCATGTAGCAGACTTACATAAGCACAAAGTGCTCCTGTCAATATTAAACAACGGCTTGGAGAGGGCCAAAGGAATGCCTTGGGCTGCTTTTTTGCCTTTTGTATTACATCTGGTCACTCAAGCTCCATCCTCGAGTATGGAAGGCACATGGAATCTTTCGGAATTCACCAGTCAAGGCAGCAGTGGGTCACTCTGCTGGGGTAACAAACCCCACCCAGGCCATTTCCATTTCCCAGGGATGTTCTAATCCAAAGGAAACCCAGAGAATTTCCAAACAAGGTTGGACTTGATGATCTCAGAGGTCTTTTCCAACCTTGATGATCCCATAATCCTGAGGACGCTCCACAGGGAAAGAGCTGCTGCTGGATTTCACTCAGATTTAGCCATGGATGGGACTCACGCTTTTCTATAATTTTTCACAAAAAAAAAAAAAAAATCTTGGAGGAGCTCATTATTCCTCAAACCCAGAACGACTTTGTCAGTTTTAATAAATCTTCAGGGGGACTTTTTGAAATACTGAATTGCCAAAGGATGCTGTTTCAGGGAAACGTGGGAGGCACCACCCACTGCACCCCTTCCTTCCATCATTAGCCATTATGATGCCTCCTGAATACTGGAATTTATACATTTTTACTGTGGCTTCCCAGATTCCTTCCCTTTTTTTAGCACCTGCACAAGCACTGCTCTGCCAGTGGTAGCCTATACAAGAAAATGGTTCCTTTCTCTGTCTCATTTTCCAGCTACCCAGGAATTTCTTTAGGTCATCTCTCACTCAGTAAATTATGGGTTAGGGCTGTAAGAGAGCAGGAGCTGGGAGGCAGAGGCTCTTTTTATAGGAGTCTTGAACAAGGCTGGCCCCAGCTGCTCCAAATTAATGTGGATCCAGTGGTGTGAATGGAGATGCATTCATTGGAATGCAGCTGGGATTTCAGTTCCCAGCTGAGTGTTTGGTGTGGGGTGGTTTTCCTGGTAACCTGCTCATCCCTGGACCTGGTGCTGAGCATGCTGGAGGCGTGGGAGGCTCCCTGGAGGAAGAGGGGAAGGCGTGGGGGAATCCTGAAGGTGGTGGTGTTTCCATTGCTAACCAAGAGCAAATTCACTGTCAGCAGCAGCTGCGCAAAACAGGATGGGGCTGGAGGTGCCCCACAGAGATGGGGTCAGCTGGAGCAGGGGATGGGATGCACCATCCTTGCAGGTGGATGTGGGGATGGGGTGAGGTGTAGAAAACTGCCTGTTCTAGGGAAGAAAAGCAGTGGGAAGGGAAGGAAAATTGGGTTTGCAGCCTGTTCTGCAGATCAGCGCTTGTAGGTGTGGGTCAGATGGGTAGGAACCCATGCTCAGGTATGGTTGGGTGGGTAGGAGACCATGCTCAGGTGTGGATCCAGTGGATGGGAGATCCCACTCAGGCATGGATTGGATGTGGGGGAATCCATGCTCAGGTGTGGCTCAGGTGGGTGGGAGCCCACACTCAGGTCTCCAGCTCAGTTTTCTTCAGGGAGCACTGAGTATAATCCATAGGGAGTGTGTCTCACCCTTCATGTTCACCTCCAGTGTAGGGCGTGGTAAAACCTTTTCAGGATCTCATATTCTGAGGGATCCATGGAAATGGGGCTCCTTCCCGGGCTCCTCCTGAAGCCATGCTGATCTCACAGCCCTGAGCAGTCTGGTCTGCACCTTCCACACGTTCCCCCAATGGACCTAAGGCTGGCTTTGCAATCCCTTGGAGCTCCAACCCACGGTGCCTCCTGTCACTGTAAATCTGGAATGTGGGTGTGTAGGTGCGCTTCCTCATGTCAACATTTCCAAGCTGGAGCCTTGGGATGGCTGCAGAGCTCCCCTGCCATTTGTGAATAAAAGGACCAAGGTGCTGACCCCTGGGATCTCCTGGTGACCCCGTGCAGCCCTGCCCAAAGCTCTGCATGGAGCTGGCAGGGAACATAAATCTGGGAAAAACTAATGGAGACCCCCAGGGCCACGGCTCTCCATGGCTGTCTTGTTAACATATCTAGGAAAGACAGGGGGCCCTTCAAAGGATAAAACCCAGGGATGAGAAATACCTAATCAATGTCAGGGAGAGCCAGAGCATTGGCAGGGAATGCTGGATGAAGGTTTGCAGAGCATCCCACCCCCAGCCCAGCACCACCACGGCCAAGGGGCTGGGGAGGGGCAGCTATCCCCTAGAACCTCATGGCTCACCAAAAATCAGCATCATGGCTAAAAAGCATTGAAATGTTCCCTCCCTTGGCTCATCTCTTTTCCCGCTGGCAAAAGCGCTTTTGGTTTTATCCTGATGCCAGCAGGGACTGAAGCTCTGTGGGATATTGGGCTCTCTCACTCATCCCAAAGGCATGGGATCAATAGTTTATGAGAGGTAGAGGGAGTGTGGCCAGGGTGGCACCCTCAGGGCAATGAAAGAGGGATGGGTTGTTCTCTTGGTAAAATGAGCCCCTGCCAACCCAATATCCTGATGCTGGAAATGGAACTCTCTTGGCAAAGAAGTGGCACTGACAAGGATTTGGGGTCCAAATGTCACCCCTGTGATGGCTGATCCAGGCAAGTGTCCAAATGACATTTGAATTTTGGGTCCAAATGTCACCTCTGGGATAGCAGGGGGAGGCAGCCCTGGTGGCCAGGGCCAGCAGTCTGCGGGTGACAGCAAGGCAGAGAGGCAGCAGTGAGTGTCAGGTCCCCAAATTTCCACACCCTTGCTCTTGACCTTCCTAAATGACTGGCAGATGGATGGGAAAATTGCATGGGACAACAGAGAGTCAGGTAATGATTTTAAAACTGTTTCCAAGCTGGCTGCTCCATCCCAGCTCTCCAGTGCTGCAGGACAGAATGTCACTGCCTTTCCAGGTACTGCAGGCACTGATACCCTAAAATTGTCTTCTGGCTGCTCCTGATGTCGTGGCTGTCCCAGCTGCCTTTGGGGACCCCAAGGAATCAGGTGGGTTCCTGTTGTGTTCATCTGTTGGCCGGGCCAACGTGCCAAGAATGGATTAAAGCTGGGCACCAGAGACCTGGGGAGCCCTGGTAGCAGCCTGAGTCCCTGCCTAATCCCGTTCCCTATTAATTTGTTATCCCATTAACACCTTGCACATCTCTCTCTCTCGCTGCTGTGCTGCCCTGAGAGACTCCTGGGGACTTTGTAATGTGGTATTTTGTTGTTTAGAGCACAAGGCAGCCAACTCCTCTCATCTGAGCCCAGAAATCCCTGGACAGAGAGAGAGAGAAAACTGCTGCTTTGTTTCTTCCAATCAATACCATCCATTAAGATCCGTGTCTAACAGAGTGAGTAACTGAACGAGCACCTCCTGCTCGCTCGCTCAAACCTTTGGAAACAGCAAATGCTCTTCAAAAAAAGAACAATTGGATAGCACAGCCCTGGCTGGAGCAGGAGGGGTGGAGGGGGGCAGCTTTCTTCTCAGAGGTGTGGAAACCAAATTGCTCCCAACTTCCATAGGAAAGGAAGTTCTGTGGAGAACAATCAGTGGTGGGTGATGGCAGCTGGGGCAGGCTCTCCTCCCCAGCCCTCCTGCACAGAGCAGGAGGGGTAAAATCCCTGCATTAAGCCATGGCTGGTGGGAACTGTGCACTCCCATGGGCTTTGGGGGTGGGCTGTGAGCTGAGCTCAGCCTTGCTGTGCTGCTGGGGGGTGTGGGATGCAGCAGGGCATGGGATCACTGGGAATGAGGTCCCTCTGTATCTCTGGAGCACAGCTGGACCATGGGGGCTGCAGCCCAGCCTGGGCAGGGTCCTGCTGTGCTCCACCCACACCAAGGGTGGTTAGAAACCTTCTCATTCCATCCTAAACCTGGCTGAGTCTAGCCTTTACCCCCTTGTCATTGTGCCTGTTCCTTCAGGGAAAATCAATATTATGGCTACCAAAGTATTGCTGGTGCTGATGCCCTCCTTTTCTTGGGCACTGTCACAGACATCTCTCAGGAAAAATCCTTTCCTTAGGATTTTTCCTCCTGAGAAGCTGAGAGGCCTCAGGAACAAAATATAAACAATGGTTATCTGCTGCTGTGGAATGCAGCAGGTGCATCTGTGATTGGTCTCATGTGGTTGTTTCTAATTAATGGCCAATCACAGTCAGCTGGCTTGGACGAAGAGTCTGAGCCACAAACTTTTGTTATCATTCATTCTTTTTCTATTCTTAGCTAGCCTTCTGAGAAAATCCTTTCTTCTCTTCTTTTAGTATAGTTTTAATGTAATATATGTAATAAAATAATAAATCAAGCCTTCTGAAACATGGAGTCAGATCCTCATCTCTTCCCTCATCCTAAGACCCCTGTAAGCACAGTCACAAGGAACCCCAAACCAAACTCTGTTTGGAGAGGGACCCTGAGACAAAAAGCCCAGAGTTTCAGTCTGTTGTGGCAAACTTGAGGTGATCCTGCTGGGAACCCACTCACACAGCCCTCGGACCGAGAGATTCCTGGTGCACTTAGGGAAATACTCCTTGCCCAGGCAGCTGCAGTCAACATCTCAGAGAGAAAATTCCAGCCCCAAACAGGCTTTACAAAGGCCAAAAGGGGGATGACAGCAACGGAGAGCCCGTCTGAGGAGGGCTACAGAAAGAAATCCATCAGGCAGTGCCTGCTGCAATGTTTGCAAATCCTGCAGCTCTGGAATATGCTCCTTCCCCAGCTGCTCCAGCCTGGAGGAGTGTGGCACAGCCTGGAGCAGTGAGTGCTGCAGGAGTGTGATCTGTGCCCATCTCTGAGCACTGTGAGCAGTGAGTGCTGCAGGGATGTGCTCAGTGCCCATCATTAAGAGTATGAGCAGTGAGTGCTGCAGGAATGTGATCTGTGCCCATCATTGAGAGTGTGAGCAGTGAGTGCTGCAGGAATGTGATCTGTGCTCACCACTGAGCAGTGAGTGCTGCAGGAATGTGATCTGTGCTCAGTGTGAGCAGTGAGTGCTGCAGGAATGTGCTCTGTACCCATCATTGAGAGTGTGAGCAGTGAGTGCTGCAGGAATGTGATCTGTGCCCATCACAGAGCAGTGAGTGCTGCAGGAATGTGATCTGTGCTCACCACTGAGCAGTGAGTGCTGCAGGAATGTGATCTGTGCTCAGTGTGAGCAGTGAGTGCTGCAGGAATGTGCTCTGTACCCATCATTGAGAGTGTGAGCAGTGAGTGCTGCAGGAATGTGATCTGTGCCCATCACAGAGCAGTGAGTGCTGCAGGAATGTGATCTGTGCTCACCACTGAGCAGTGAGTGCTGCAGGAATGTGATCTGTGCTCAGTGTGAGCAGTGAGTGCTGCAGGAATGTGCTCTGTACCCATCATTGAGAGTGTGAGCAGTGAGTGCTGCAGGAATGTGATCTGTGCCCATCACTGAGCACTGTGAGCAGTGAGTGCTGCAGGAATGTGCTCTGTGCTCACCACTGAGCAGTGAGTGCTGCAGGAATGTGATCTGAGCTCATCACAGCCCACGGGGTGCATGGGCTCCCAGCACCCTGATCAATACTGCATTATCCCACCCATCGATCCCCGCTTTGTTTGTGAACTTTACCCCATTGATATCCATTAAAAACTTCAGCAGCACTGATAAGGTTTAAATCTCCAGCTCCAGACGGGGAAGAAAAGCTGCTTTTAGCCCTGAGCTGCCAATCCTGCCACATCTCAGGGGCAGGGGGACCTTGCAGGCAGATTCTGCTTGGATAAACTGGGATGCTCCTTTCTCCAGGCTGGACAGGGAAATGACCCCTTGGTCTCTGAAAGCCTAGTTAGAGCCAGACCCTGGACTGGAGCAAGGTGCAGAGGTTCAAGAGGGTTTGTACACCATTCAAAAAGTTTTGTTGTATCCCCTTTGGTCCCTTCCTAGATCTAGGATGCTGCCTGGGAGGTGGGAATGGGAATCATTTTCCAAAGGACAGCTGAGCCTGGGCTACAGGGATCCCACTGGATTGGGACAGTGATGGTGGTGACCCTCAAGGAGCTCTCTGCCAGTCCAGACCCAATTCAGGACATCCTGCTATAGCTCTTCTATTTCAGCCCTAACCATGCTCAGGATGATCCTGGTAAGTAGAGTCTGACATGAGGAACAAGAAATCTCATGACAATTGGGGGAATTCAAAATTCCACACAGTCCAAACCTGCACAGAGGCCTTGGGAAGAGTTCAGGCAGCTCCTGGCTACTTTTCCTCCATGAGAAGGACATCACTGCTCTGCCCCATGTTCCTGTGGCTGAAGAAAACTCTTGGATAAGCTGTAGATGGGAAGTGAAATCAGTGGTTTGCCTTATGGCCAGATGCCAAAGGACAAGGGGTCCCACACAATGATTTCACAAGACCAGATATGCCAGGGAGGTGCAGCCAGAGTGGAGCTGGGCATGGAGCATTTCCCCACCATCCCCTCTGCACTCCCAGGGCAGGGAGCTCTTCTCCAGATCTGCCACTGACCCCACATCCACTATCACAGATTTTAAATCACTCTGGCTGCTCATCCAGCTGCTGTTTGCCACATCCCCTCCTCTGCAAACACACGAGGGGAGTGAGTGTGGGAATTCCATGCCAAAGGCTGCCCACGGTGCTGGGGGATAGAGCCACCCTAAACATTCCTCCTCCACACCTGAGACCTGGGAATGCTCAGCTTTGGCTGGTGCCCTGAGGATCCCCATGGCCATGGAGGTGTTTCCTACCTGTGCTGGTTGGAAAAGACCCTGGTGCAGAGTGTTCAAGGGCAGTCATGGATGTCCCATCCCTGGAAGTGTCCAAGGCCAGCTTGGACTGGGCTTGGAGCAACCTGGGATAGGGGAAGGTGTCCATGCCCATGGCAAGGGGTGGAACTAAATGGTCTTTAGGATCCCTTCCAACCATTTGGTCTTTAAGGCCCAATTCCAATCCCAAAACACTCTGGGATTTTATTGGCATTTAAATATTCTCTGATTCTCTGATTTCCACTTTTTTAACCAAGGGCAGGTTCTCTCCTGGCTCCAGTGAAGAGTCACACACCCCTTCTGGACATCCCATTTCTAGCTTTGAAGGCCCTGGAGATGTGGAGAATCTGTCCTTCAAGTGGGGCATCCTCACACACTGAACCTGGCGCTTCTTCAATGCCAGTGTTCCACCCTCCATCATAATCCTGCTGTGGGCACCATCCTGTCCCCTTCCCTTTTCCTCCCGTGGTCACAGAGGCAGGTGTAAAAAACATCAAGCAGCTTTAGGAAAAATAACCCCCATCCTTGCATTCAACACAGCCCTGCATTACCCCAAGCCTCCTGCTCAGCAATGGTTTTATTGCAGGATGTGAGCTGCAGCTGGAGGGGCCAGCCCCGCTCTCCCCACACTCCCTGTGTTATTCACAGCTGCAAATTGCTTGGAGATTTCTGGAAGACATCAGAGCGGATCAAACCTGATTTCTCTGCAGTCCTTTTAAACGTCCCATTGTAAAATGGATTAACATTCACGGGGATGCTTGGGGATGAAAGGCAGGGGGAGAAAAAACCCCACATCACCAGGAGGATGCGGTGCCTGAAGCTTCGTGCAATTTTACCTGAAAATGAAGCTTTTGTCAGTGTCTTTTCTACACCAGGCTTTTCCATTCCCTGATGTAATCTGAACATTTTACTGTTTGTGTCATTAGTGAACAAAAGGGGGAAAATGTGGTGGGGTTTTTTTTTTAAATTAAAGGGCTTTCCCCCCCTCCCGTAGGAATGGTAAAAGAATATCAAATTATAGCCTGACAAGGTGCACTTGTGAAAGAGAATCGCCAGAGTACAGCAGATCTATATCTTATCTCTCTCTGAAATTGCATGGCTGGGCCGTGGCTCCGGAGCTGATTTCAGGGGAGCAGGAATTTGGAGGGATGCAGGCTCACAATGAGGAGTGCACTGGAACTATGCATGAGCCAATTTCAATTCTGATGAGCTCCTGGCCTCATAGATGAGCAGCAAGAGGCTGCAGGGGAGATGGGGGAGTAATTGTGAGCCCCCAAATTGCCTGAACCTGGGCCTGCAGCTGGGACAGGGGTGAGGGGAGATGTAATTCTTCCCCAGGGAGATGTGGTTCTTCTTCTCCCCATGGTCTTACCTCTCTCCTCACCCTCTCCTTGGCCACTGTGAGGAGCAGGAGGTGGCTGCTTGGTAGCAAAGGGCAGCCCAAGGTGGACAGGCTGATGCATGTTTGCCCCATGGAGAAGCAGCAGATCCAGCACTTTCACATGGTTTATTTTAAATAAGAAATATGAATTTTGAACACGAGCAAAGGGTGGGGAGGCCCTGACTCAGAGTGGCCAGAGAAGCTGTGGCTGGCCCATCTGTGCAAGTGTCCAAGGCCAGGCTGGATCAACCTGGGCTAGTGGAAGTTATCCCTGCCCATGGCAGGGGGTGGGCCTGGATGGGCTTTAAGGTCCTTTCCCACCCAAACCATCCTGGCATTCTATAAAAAGCAGTTTTGATGATATTTTAACAGAATCATGGAAAAGTTTGAGTTGGAAGAGTCCTTGATGATCATCTCATTCTAACCACCCTTCTGACAGAGTTTGTTTCCTGCAGCCCAGACTTTAAGGAGACTACTCAAAGACCCAAACATCCACCTGAGGAACACAATAAACTCAGAGCACTGCTTTAATTAGAAATACAATAAACACTTCCCCATCCCGACCCATCAGGAGCCACAAGTCCTTGTCTCTTTTTAATTGGTTGCGTTTTATTTTTATTCTCCTTCCATGCTGCACCCTCACAGTGACTCTCTTTGATCAGAAATCTTTTTAACAAACATTTTCCCAAATGCCGCTCAGATTAGTGGCTCCAGAGTTCACAAATAGCTCCTCCTGATCCCAGGGTTTCATCTCTGCTCCAGCAGGGACAGCTGCTGATTTATGGCCACATTAAGCAGGGACGTGGACTCACATTGGAGCCTGATAAATACGAGTCTTTAATATGCGCATGCATCATTTTTATGTTTCTTTTACAAAGAGGCTTTGAGTTGTTGCGCCTTATAAAATTACCCTGAGAGAATGGCAGCAGTCTGCATGGGAGCCAGGGCTGCTGATGGGGATGAGAGATGCATTTTCTGGAATACTGGCATGCTCTGGGAGCAGTATAAAATTTATGATATCCTGAGCTATTCATTTTCATGGCTTTGGAGAACCTGGGCCTTGTAAAGGCTGTTAGGGATAACTGAGCAAGCGTTTGTTTGTTTGCAGCTTTAACTGCTTTTTTAATGGCCGAGTTTGATTGTTATTGTAATTAGTAAATGAGCAGTTTTTTGATTTTGTGCTGGTTTTGCTCCACGTTTGCAGCCTGGTTTCTCAAGGCAGTGAGGTTGGCAGGCTCTCCTGTAACCCTTGCTAAACTCTGGCTGCTTCCAAACTCCCGAATTTGGGAGCGCAGATGAGGTTTCTGAGATAATGAAGCCCCTGCAAGTGAAAATTTCTGAGTAGAGGAGAGGAAAAGCTCCCACCACTGCTGCCAGGTAAAAGGATAAACTGTAGATAGGAAGCGAAATCAGTGGTTTGCCTTATGGCCAGATGCCAAAGGACAAAGGGTCCCACACAATGATTTGGAGGGCAAGGGTGGCAGGGTTTGGGGCTGGCTGTCCACATCCCCCAAAACCATCCCAGAGCTGGATTTCTGACCAAGGCATCCAGATGATGATGATGATGAACAGGGAGTCCTCTCTGTTCCCAGAGCAGAGCTGCAAACCATGGAACTGGGAGAAGTGGGATTGGATGCATGGGAAGGTGGAATTGGAGGTGATGGGATGTTGGAAGTGCAGTCACTCTGTGCCCATCCATCTTCTCCCCTCTGGAAGTGCCCAAGGGCAGGCTGGATGGGGCTTGGAGCAGCCCGGGATGGTGGGAGGTGTCCCTGCCCATGGCAGGGGGTGGAACAGGGTGAACTTTAAGGTTCTTCCAGCCCAAATCATTCCATGGTGTGGTAGTGGTTACAGATCATGGGACAAACATCCAGCTCTTTAAAAAGAAGCTGGTGAGGTAATGAACCCACCAGGGATGGTCTCAGCAGCTCTGGCCTGGAAAATCTTACTCAAAAAACGAGCAAAGGGGTTGGTTTCCCTTCCCCACCTTCTTCCCCACCTTCCCCACCTGGAGTCAGGGCCCAGACAGGACCCAGAGCAGAGTTTTCTCCCCAAGGAGACCTTCAGGAGCCTGATGACTTTGTCTGCACTTCACCCCCTCAGCATTCCCGGGAAAGGAGAGGATAATGAGCCACGCAAGCATCAAGAGGAGCAGCAGCAGCAGGAGGGAGAGGAGGTTCCTCCAGGTGCAGGGAGGTGGCAAGGCCCTAACACTGTAATTCCCATTAACGTTTTCAGTGGCCATGGAAAAAGGTTTTCTCAGCCCAGCAAGGGCCCTCTGAGGGAGTCAGGACAGGAGTAACCCATTGGATGCTGAGGCACAAAAAACACATGGAAAAGGGAAAAAGAGACATTTGCTGCTAAATAGGAAAATAAGAACTTGTTCCTGCAAAGCCTTCCAGGGATGAACAGCATTCCAGTGATGAACAATATCCCAGGGACACCACAGGGCTGGATGTGGGGAGATGGTCACTCCTGGGGAGTTAGGAATGGAAAAGATCATCTGGAATAAGCTGGGATGGGAGGAGCCAGAAGCACTGGGATTTTGCAGGTTTCCCCTCTGTTGCCATCCTTAAAAATGATCAACTCCCTAAAAGGAAGCTGCATGCTTTTCTCTTTCTCTAGATGGATAGAATCATGGAATTTCAGAATGGTCTGGGTGGGAATGGGCCTTAAAGAGCATCTACTCCCAGCTCTGCTGCCATGGGCAGGGACAATTCCATTGTCCCAGGGCACTCCAGGCCCTGTCCAACCTGGCCTTGGACACTTCCAGGCATGGGGCAGCCACAGCTCCTCTGGGCACCCTGTGCCATCAGATTTGACGGTTTAATTTTATTTTTAGTGATTCATAACACTTTTGTCCAATTAGAATAGTGCAAAAAAAAGAAGTTTTATTAGTTTAAGGGGACAATAATCCAATTTTCTGGCTAATTTCTACACCAGCTAGAAGTAGGTCCTACACTGTTACGTAGCTCAAGCTCACTGTGCTCCACTGACTCCAAGCATCATTTTGGATGATTTTGATGTTTTTGTGGGAAAAACCCATCCCTAAAAGATGATTCATTGCCCAATAAGATCTTGGAGAGGTGAGAAACCTCCCATTACAATTCTGACATCTCCAAGGTGCCCAGATCTCCAACCAACACAAATATTCCCATCAGGGTTTAGGAACATGTCCCACCAAAGGCCCCATTTGCAGGAGCCCATGGCAGTTCCATAGGCAGGTTTTTAACAATTATTGAAATATAAATGAGTGCCTGCAGGCTGGAGCTGGCTGGGAGGATGGAAAAGCTTTCCCTGGCTGTCCTGGATGAAGGATGCCCGGGAATGGTGCCCGTTGTGCTCTCCCCCACTCCAGCAGTGCCTGTGTTTCCTGCCAGGAACTCGCTTGTTTGGCCTTCCTCTCTAATCCTGCCTTTCATATCTGAGTGATTCCCAAGTGGTGGGGTTGGGGAACATCCTCTGTGCTCACTGGCCTTGGAATGTTGCTCCAGCAACACTGAAGAACCTGTGGCATGCAACTGGTGAGAGCATTTTCCACATCTCTTTCACAAGTGCAGCATTCCAAAAAGGAAATTTTTTGTGAATTCTTCTTTTTTTTTTATTTAGTTTTTAAACCAAGCACTGGGCTCCAGCTCCCAAAAATATCCCAGGGCTTGTCGTTTGAAGAGGGTTTTGGAAATGAATGGAGCACTGATCACAATTAGTACAAAGCAATTTAAAATTATTTGAAGGGCTTTCATAACGGTGAAGTGTTCCAATAATTTGTAATTACCGAACGTTTCACCTGCTCCGAATCCCATTTACTTCCCAAATCAAGCCCTTGAAGGGCTCTGAAGTGGCACATCTCAAGCTGAACAGGGCAACCTGGAGGAGCTGCTAATTCTGGAAGCACTTCTGCTGCTCCTGCATGACAACGAAGCTTTTTTGGGATGCAATTCCCAAAGGGTGACTTAGAGGATTAATCCCCCCAGGCGTGTGGGGAAGGTGTGGGGTGGAAACAGGATGGGAATCCCATCCCACAGGAGCAGCAGACCAGCCCCAAGGTGGCGGAACCCAGGACATTCCTCACCCCTGGGTGATTTGAGACCCTGGCAAGGGGCTCAGAGACCTTGGCACAGACTCAAAACCACCTGTGCCTTCCATTTTAGCCCATGGAAAAAACTACCAACTTTGTGTGGAGATTTACAAGCCACAAGGGTTGGAGGTGGGTGTTTCCTACAGAAGTACTGCTGCAAACACCTTGGGTAAATCATTTGGTGATAGCGGAGCTGTTAAATGGGGAGGGAAGGTGCAGAAGCACCCAGGGAAGAGAGAAAAGCTCCTTTGGAGGGTTGGAAGGATGCTAACCTCTACAACCAGCAGACAAATTAAAATGTTTTGTCCAGAGTTTAATTTCATACTCACAGGATGATTTGGGCTGGAAGAGACCTCAGAGCCCATCTCATTCCAATACCCTGCCTTGGACAAGGACACCTTCCACCAGACCAAGCTGCTCTGAGCCCTGTCCAACCTGGCCCTGAGCATGTCCTGTTTCACCAGTCCCAGGTTTTTCCCTCAGGAGAGGCTCCGGTGAGGTGCAGTTTGGGTGGAAAGCTCAGGAATGTCCAGCCCTGCTCACACCCACCTTGGAATGAGGAAATTTTTGGTAGGGATTTCTCACAGCACACAGCCCCAGATCGATGGAATAAACAAGGAAATCGGTCCCTGAGTGGCCCCAAATGTGCTGAGCAGCTGAGCAAACACAGCCTGACCCAAGGGCTGGGCAGGCAAAGCCCAGAGCCCAGCACAGCACAGCCCCTCTGCTCCCATCCAGCTCTGATCCTGAGGATTTAATGAGTGCAAGGAGAAAGGGCAAATATTTACACTGAGGAGCTCAAGTGGGCAAATAAACCAGGCTTTTACAAGTGGAGCAAACACAGCTCAGGCTGGGATTCCAAGGGAAGTTTGTGGCTGGGTCTGGGTCTCCAAAGTTGTTTTTTTGCCTTTGACAAACTGTTCCTTGTCAAGGCATCAGAGGCAGGGATGTTGAATTTACTCTGTGCAAACACACGTGGTACTGGGATGGAGAAAAAAAACAGGTTCTCCATAGGTCTGCAGGCACATTAGATTAATTTTTGCCTCTTTCTCAAGCAGGGAGCAACTTCCCTGTCCTCACACTGCTGAAGCTGCAATTCCAGCAGCAGCAGAGCCCTGTGGCCTCTAGCACACAGAAACACCTCCACAGGAGATCTTTGTGACAAATAGCCATGGCTGAAAGGCTGAAATCCCTGCAGAGCCTCAGGTAAACACAGCACTGACCTGTCTGTGGGCTCACCTGGAGAAAAGGAGGGCGGTGGTGCTGGGTGGAGGCTGCTGCAGCTGCACAGAAGGATCTGTGCTGCTCCTGGGGCTGCAGAGCTGCTCTGGAGCAGCAGCAGCAGCAGCAGCAGCTTCCCTGTCTGCAGCAAAATGCTCCCAACTGTGGCCTGGAAGGCTGTGGGATAAATCACATCCCCTCCTGCTCCTGGAGTGAGGCAGATGTCTGGCAATTAAGGAACATGGATCGTGGAGGGGTCTCCATCAGGCTGGGCTGCAGGTGGGGATGGGATCCAGCAGAGCCACAGCTCCCCTGGCAGCCTGGAGAGCAGAATCAGAGAATTGCAGAGTCACAGAATCATAGAGCCACAGAATTCACAGAATGACAGAATTCACAGAATCACAGTCACAGAGCCACAGAATCACAGAATCACAGAGTCACCAAATCACAGAGTCACAGAATCACAGGGTTGGAAGAGACCTTCAAGATCCAGTCCAACCTGTTCAATGAGACCTCAACTAAACCCTGGCACCCAGTGCCACATCCAGGCTTTTTTTAAACACCCCCAGGGATGGTGACTCCACCACCCCCTCAGGCAGAAAATTCCAGTACTTTATCAGTCTTTCCATGAAAAACTTTTCCCTAATATCCAATCTATATTTCTCTTAACACAGCTTGAGCCATCCAGCTGCATGAGCCACCAGTGTGCTCCTGGAGAGGGGGACAAGGCACCCCAAGCCCCTGGAGCCCCACAGGTCCCTGCCACACCAGTGCTGTGAGAAATGATGCTCACTTCCAAAAAAAAAAAAAGGTCCATTAAAATCTTATCAAAAAATACAACAGAAGACTGGATAGAGAAAGTATTATGGTGCTGGGAGAAGAGAATTTATCCTACCATGTGCTCACCACACAATGGAGGTTTTGCCTTTTAATCCTTTAGTCTCCCCCAAAGCTCTGTCCATCAACTCCTTCTGCTCTGTCCAGTGGTGGAGTTCACTTCTTTAGGGATTGGAGCTCAGCTGCTGCCATATAAAAAACTAACCCTCCCAAATGTCCCAAACCCAGGCAGTCCCCTGAAAACACTGCAAGGGGGATAAAACATAACCATACATGATGTTTGCCTTTTGATTGTGAGAGCCAACCATCTCATCACTCATCCATCACAGTGTGGTGCCTCCAGAGCTGCATTTTGGGGCTGCCACCCCCAGAGCCTCTCTGCAGCAGTGTGGCTGCCATGGGGCCATACCCGGCCATGGGGACTGGGATGTGCGAGGTTTACAGAGGTTTGGGGGTCTCAAATCTCATCCCTAAAAGCCTCAGGGCTGTAAGGGTCTCAAATCCCATCCCTGAAAGCCTCAGGACTGTAAGGAATCTCTCCTGCCCTGCAGGAACAGAGTGGAGGGGAAGCTGGAGAAGTACAGAGTGGCCAGGCGGTGATTTGGGTCAGATTTTGGGGTGATGCCCCAGCTAAATAACAATTAGACAGGGAACTGGTTTTAGGGTCTCTGCAGCTTTCCTGACTGGGGTGGGGGTTCCCCAGTCCCAGTACATCCCGGCATTCCTATTGATTACTGGGAACAGTGAGCTCATTTAAACAGATGGGCTTTTAGCAGTGAATTAGGGGGAGTGTGCAGCGAGCAAAGCATGAGCAATGCCACTGATTCCTCGGGCTAATCCCAGCAATAATGCATATTTACTGACAGGGCTCTCTGCACGCAGGGAGCAGCTCCCATTTATCCCATTTATCCACTTATCTGGGAGCAGATAGCAGGGTAAACCACTCCGAGGTGAGTCCACGGCCATAAATCTGCATTTTTTTCCTAAGAGCAAACAGAAGGACAGGCCTTGGCGCTGCAGCTTCACACCTCGGGGAGAAATGACTCAATTTGGGGCTGAGAAGACACAGCAGACCTTGCACTGGGTTTTAGTAAAGTTCCTTCTTCCTCTGCCATTGCAGCACCAGGCTCTGAGTTAAAAATATTAACTTTGCTGTGCTTTAACAGAGGAGCGCACTCCATCCCCGTTGCTTCTAGGAAATAACTGTAAATTCTTATTACTGCTCATCATCCCTCACAATCAAATCACTTCTCATTCTCCTCTCTCAGCTGAACGACTTCACTGCTTGTGGTGCCTCTCTTGTTCTGCTTAATTATTTCTTTCCTCACTTCCAAGAATGAATGGAAAGGCAGCAAGTGAGTGGGGAAAAGGACAAAAAATTTTTAAACCTCACAAAAATTTGTCGTGGGTGAAAGATATTTGCTTTCTTTGCATGAAAGGTGACTTTAAATTTCCAAGTTCAGCAGAGAAAAGTGATTTCTGCTCGTAATTAAATTCTTAGATTGAGTCTGCATCCAAGTTTGTGTTCCAAGAACAGGAAGGCAATTAATGAAATTAATGATTGGCATCAATGCAAGGGTTGGATCTCGAGGATTTTTAAGGTTCCTTCCAACCCAAACCTTTCTTTAATCCATGCTATTTGTCTCCTTCTTGCAACTTCACCTGGGAGAAGAACAGTGTGCTCTGAGGAGGAGGAGCCTCTTTGGGTCCAAAAAAGGCCTTTTTAGCAATATGGTTTTGCAGTCCCAGCCTGCTGCTGGTCTGTACCTGCAGTTCCCATCCTACATTGGAAGATTCATTAAGGAGAGATGGGAAAGGCAGAGCCAGGCTGGGGGATGCATTAAAAAACCTCTTTGTTACTTCAGCAAGGTGAGAAGCACCTCGATGGATTGGCTTCCATTAGAAGGAGAGAAAACAATCCTTCAAAACTGATCCTTCCCTAATGCTGCTGCTGGAGACAGCTGACAACCTCCTCTCTTTTTCCATTCTGTTGGAGAAGCTAGATTTTTGTTGGAAACTTGGACAAGGGACACAAATGTCAGGGTGAGCTCAGAGCTGGCCCTCCCCAGCTGTGTTTTTTGGGTACTTTTAGCTCAAAAATCCATGTACAACTCACTGCCTGTTATTCACAGCCCCATTTATCACCCTCTGTCATCCACAGCCCCATTTATCATCCTCTCCCCAGTTTTTCCTCCCTCTGGCATTGCAGTGTGCCTGTGTATGGAGAGCCCAGTTTGCTGGGAGATCTCTGGCAGCTTTTGAGCTCTCAAACCCCAATCAGGAGAGCATTTACCAGGCTACATTTCACTCTGAACTGTGTTCCTGGGTCGTGCTCACACATCAGGATCTCCCTGATGTTCCCAAAGCGCCAGACTTGCCAGATGTGCAATGGGAATGCTCCTGCTGATGCTCCAGCTCCTGGAGAGACATGTGGCAGCTCCGGGAATGTGTGCCACCAAAATGCTTGGAAGAGAAGCAGCTCCAGGTGCTGGAGCCCAGGAAAAGCTGCAGAAGGGTGAGAAAAACCCCTTCCCCAGCTGGAGAATGTGGATTACAGCAGTTTTGTGGGGGACACTGGATCAGGGGGGATATCACTGCACCTTACCACTGATCTCCCAGCTCAAGCGCCCTGCCAGGACCAAAAGGGCAGAAATCACTGGTGTAGGAAGGGAACTCCTGGAACAGGTGACATTGTCATATCTTCTGAAAAATCTCTTTGCCCAGGATTTTCTCCTGGGAAGCTGAGAAGCCTCAGAGAAAAATGAGCACAATAATTATCTGATTTGCTTCTCCTGTGTTTTTCTGCTTTGGAATGTGGTCTGGACATTGTTTACCGACTGGTCATTGTTTGATTGGTTTATTGTGAATTGTTTTTGACTCTTTGGCCAATCAGGGCCAAGCTGTGTCTGAGCTCTGGAGAGAGTAATGAGTTTTTCATCACTATCTTTTTAGCCTTCTGTCCGTATCCTTTCTCTATTCTTTAGTATAGTATTCTTTAATATAATATAGTATCATAAAATAATAAATTAGCCTTCTAAGAACATGGAGTCAGATTCATCATTCCTCCCTGCCACGGGGCACCTCATAAATACAACAGAACAGGCAGTGTGAGTCCTCCTGGAAGAGCTTCTCCTGCTGAAGGGGGCTGGGTGTTCTCTAGGACACACATTATACTCATGGTGTGCTTTATACATTATTTATGTGTTATTATAAAGAAGGGACAATGGTTGAGGGAGGTGATTCTCCCCCTCTCTGCTCTGCTCCAGTGCAGCCCCACCTGCAGAGCTGCCCCAGCCCTGGGCCAGCACCAGAAGGATGCTGGAGCTGCTGGAGAGGGTCCATGGGAGGCACCAGAGATGCTCCAAGGGCTGGAGCCCCTCTGCTGGGAGAGCACAGAAATCCCTCAAGGTTCTAAAATTGCTTAAATGAGAGAAGAGAAGAGAAGAGAAGAGAAGAGAAGAGAAGAGAAGAGAAGAGAAGAGAAGAGAAGAGAAGAGAAGAGAAGAGAAGAGAAGAGAAGAGAAGAGGAGAGAAGAGGAGAGGAGAGGAGAGGAGAGGAGAGGAGAGGAGAGGAGAGGAGAGGAGAGGAGAGGAGAGGAGAGGAGAGGAGAGGAGAGGAGAGGAGAGGAGAGGAGAGGAGAGGAGAGGAGGGGGGAGGAGAGGAGAGGAGAGGAGAGGAGAGGAGAGGAGAGGGAGAGGGAGAGGAGAGGAGAGGAGAGGAGAGGAGAGGAGAGGAGAGGAGAGGAGAGGAGAGGAGAGAGAGGGAGGAGAGGAGGGAGAGGAGAGGAGAGGAGAGGAGAGGAGAGGGAGGAGAGGGAGGAGAGGAGAGAGAGGGGAGAGAGAGAGAGGAGAGAGAGAGAAGAGAAGAGAAGAGAAGAGAAGAGAAGAGAAGAGAAGAGAAGAGAAGAGAAGAGAAGAGAAGAGAAGAGAAGAGAAGAGAAGAGAAGAGAAGAGAAGAGAAGAGAAGAGAAGAGAAGAGAAGAGCTTGGAAAAAGAAGAGTTTGCTTCCTTCCTGTTTTAAGGAAAGCTGAGCCCTGTTAGACACCAGCCAAGGAAGTTTCAGCCCCAGGAATTAAAATCTAGAAAATTATAAGCAGGATTGTGTTTTGATTTAAGGAGATCCTGTCAGGAAACTGTAAATTAAAGCTGGCTTTACTCTTTCTATTAGAGAACAGTAATAATTGTGTGCCATATATGTGCTCTCACCTGCTTCTTCTCCCTCAGAAAAAGCATTTAAAATCATCTCTTATGAAGAAACATTCTGAAAGGAAGAATGCTTTATTATTACTATATATTATTCATATAATGACAACACCCAGACTTTTCTCAGCTCTGAGCAGAAAGAGAGAAGATAAAGCCTCTGGCCCAAAGAGACTTTGAAATAAATGGAAATAAGGTTTGGATCTGCCTCCGTGTGTGTCTGTGCATGGAAAGTTTTTAAGTATTACTGAAGAAAGTGTGGGGGAAAAATTGAATTATACATCAGCTTCTTCACCACCAGGAAAAAAAAATGGGCAAGTCTCCACACTCTTGATAGCATTTTAATAATTTACAACCTCAAATTTCACCCTGGGAGTGACTTTCAGGAGGGGGAAGGAATCCTGTGGCTGTAAACACAGCTGGAAGGGGATGGAAAATCATGGAAATTCTGTACAGGGAAGAGGGATGGCAGGGAGAGAGGGGGAAAGGCCTGATTTGGGTGGTTTTACCTATGGGTCAGAATCAAAGGCACGGGGGTCTCGGGCTCTGTGCCAAGGTCTTTGAGCTCCTTGGCAGGGTCTCGAGTCTTCTATGGCAGCCAGAGGAATTTCCTGGGTTCCGACAGTCCAACCCAGCTGGTGACACAGCCAGGGGACAGGGACACCAAGAGCTGACTGAGCTCAGACACTGTCTGGCCTGATCAGCAGCAAGAGGGCAGCCAGATCTCCCACACCTCCCAAAATCATTCCCTTGGAGAGCAGGCAGAGAGTGTTCCTGCTCAGAGGAGGCTTTATTATGTAATCCCTCCTCCAAAAACCACCTTGGCTGCAGGAGAGGGAAGCTGGGGCCTCTGCCCTCCATTAAAATGGAACTTTTAGTGTTAATATGGGAAGAAGTCACACTGAAAACTCTCTGTCCTTGGCAACCCCTCCTGCCTGCTCCTGGAGCATCCCTGGGGTGTTTCCAGCACAGGTCTTTGCCTGGTGAAACCCATTTCCCCACACTTTGTTTTCCCAAGGAGCCCATGGAAAAGCTTCCCTTGGGCAAGCTCAGCTTTGGGGCTACCAAAACCCAGCAGCCTGCTTAAAAAAAACCTCAAAAAACAAACCAGGGTGCAAATAATTCATTAGTGACATGTATTACTGTATTAACAGCATCCCTGGGAGTAGTGCTGGTTATCTCCACCTTGTTGTGCCCTGTGGGAGAGTTGTTGGCTGCATCCATGGGAAGGGGCTTTGGACAGGCTGTGGGTGCCTCCTGTTCATCCCAGCTCCACCCAGCTCGGGATGTCCAGGGCTCTGGAAGCCACTAGATGTCAGGGTTACTCCGTGCAGCCGTGACACCGGCCAGATGTGGCACAGCTGGCTTGACCTGGAGGTGCCCTGAGTGTCCCCTGTGCAATAGGATATGAAATAAAATTACATACACATTGGAACCTCCAAGGTAAAAAAGAAGGGAAGTTTATTTCCTGACTCCAATTATATTTAGAGACTTTCAGAAGTGACAGTGGATTGGAGGATGAAAGTGCCACCTCTCCAGTGACACTGGACAAACCAACAGTCCATCAAATTTCTCTTCTTCCAGAGAGGAATGTAAATCAATAATTATTTACATAAAAGTGCGTGAGAAACTTCATCACAAGAATGTAAACATCAGGAGGCTTAGAAGAACTTAGAAAAACAGGTGACAGTCCCCCAGGGCAGGCCAGGCCCAAGCACAGCCTGGGTCATGCCAGGAATCAGAGGAAAAGCCAGGAGAAAGTGGGATGAAGGCTTTGTCTCTGCAGACTCTTCACTGTCTCCCTCTGGAATGACAGCCACAAGTTGGTTTGTCCAGGGAATTTCTGACTTTGCAGGGAAAACCTGTCCCCAGAGTAATGGGGGTCTTCAAAACTGGGTGCTGGTGGTCACGCAGGCAGAAATGTGCATGCACAGCCCGAGTGGGTTTGGAATTCCTGATGGACACGGGTCCCCCCACACCTGCACTGACCGTGGGTGTGACCAACAGAGACCTCTGAGCCCTCCTGTCCCACCTGGAAACACATTTTGATCCAATATAATTTAGCCTTTGCAATCACCCTCTTCTTTACAACCCTTTGCACCCAGATCTTGGTAGGAAAAAAAGTGGGAAATGGCTCTGAATTTTTACCAAAAATGTGAAGAAGTTCAGATTTTACAGACCCCAAGGTTTTCTTGAGATTAAAAAATATTCAACTGAAACTGCCCAATTTCCTGAAGCATGCCAGTTGTTTATTGCATTTATTCTAATATTGGATGCTGAGTTCACATTATAGATAAGGACTGTTAACAACTCATTTTAATGTATAAGGAACTGAAGGATGTTATTTCATTATAAACAGGCGAATGTGGCAGCTTAAATAAGAATTAAGAAGGGGAAATGGCTTCCCACTGCCACAGGGCTGGGTTAAATGGGATATTGGGATGGAATTCCTCCCTGAGAGGGTGCTGAGGCCCTGGCACAGGATACCCAGAGAAGCTGTGGCTGCCCCTGGATCCCTGGAATGTACAAAGCCAGGCTGGACAGGGCTTGGAGCACCCTGGGATAGTGGAAGGTGTCCCTGCCCATGGCAGGGAGTGGGACTGGATGGGCTTTGAGGTCCCTTCTCCCCCAAACCACGCTGGGACTCCATGAAAGGTCAGAAATGGGGTCCCTCAGTGTTGGCAACTCAGATGCTCAGCAGGTTGGTGACCTTGTTTCTCCCCAGATCCTTTAGAAAGTGGCACAGGCCTTTCTGTCTTTCCTGCCCCACCTGAAGGCTCATCATGATATGTGGGAGAATGTATCAAACCTGGGAGATGCAGCTCTGGATCCTTCCTAGCCCTTTCCAGCCAGAGCTGTAGCTATGGCCTTCTCCCTGTCCAGTTAACCCCTGAGCTTTTCCCATTGCTCCCATCCTTGGGCTGAACAACTTTCCATGGTGACAAGTCCCACTAACTAATTATGCCTTACATGAACATTTATTTTCCTTTATCAGTGTGAATTTTCTGCCTTTATGGGAAAGTGGGTTATTCATTAGGAGAAAAAAAAAATAACTCAATGGCTTTTTGTAGTTAGAGCTTCTCAAATCCCCTTCTCAGCAAAGGAATCAACAATTACTTCTGGCTCTGGGCTCCATCACCACTTAGGCATGATGGATCTGCAATTCCATGGTTTTCATTAGAGCAAATAGGCAACCAAGTCCATCAATAAACCATATGATGTGCGAGGATCCTGATAACAGCAGCCTGTTAGATTCATTAGCGCTAATCAGGGGGAAGGCATCGATGGCAGCCCGTTGGTAATGCTCACTTAAAGAAGTGCTTTTTAGGGTGAGTGATTTCACTGATGTGGGAGCACTGGAAAGGCTCTGGAAGCAAATGTCAAACCTGCCTATTTCCCTGGGAAAGAAGGGAGAAACTGCAGATGAGATCATATAATGAACATTTTAATCAATTACGAGGGCACACAAGGACAGCAGGTGAGGAAAGGGAAGAGGGAAGGATTTCCAGTGGGAATGTGTTGGACACTGGTTGGAACCACACAAGTTGGGAGTGCTGGGAATGCTGCCAGACGTGGAGGGCAGCCCAGGATCTCCTGGCACACAGAGGAAAGGGGAGATGAGAAAAGCAATCACACTATGCATGGGATGAGGTTTCTCCAGATGGGATCCAATCCAACAAATTCATGTTCATCTCAGAATCCTGAAACTTGGTGAACTTGTTAGAGCTGCTGAGGTGGTCACAGGAAATAACTGTGGTGATAAACCATTATAAAGTCATTTGGAAGCAGAGGGGAAGAAAGTAAGTGTGGATCTCTCTGAAATCACATGGGCAAATCCAGGAAATTTGGTAGGAACTTGCTGGAGAATTTGGGGGCCTGAAGGTTAAGGAGGCAGTCTGGAAGTTGGCTGGTCTGTAATAGGGAAAATATGTTGCAAAAAATTCCAGCTATAGCAGGGTGACTAAACATATTAGCAGCAAGATGGGAACCTTCCCAAAAGGAGAAAGGAGCATAAAGGATGAAAAAAAAAGGCTGATCATGTGAAAAAGATGTGTCACAAAAGTTGGGAAATGTCAGGAGGAAATGAAAATTGAGAAATTCAAACTTCACTGGAAGTGGTAAAATATATTAAAACCTCCAACAAAAGGCTGTCCCTGGAGCCTTTTCTCTTCCTTGTTCTTCCCTTGCGTAGCCAAAGGCTGCAGCTGATCCAGGAAGGCCCAGACTGAAAATGATTTTGTTCCTAGGGATTGTGCTGGAGGCAGACCAGAGCTGAGGGAAGAGAACAGAGCTGGATGAAGAATGGCAATGATGGGGCATTCAGCTGTGGGATGAGGGCAGGAGAAGGGAATTGTCTCCATCTTGACTCCTGAGATCCTTCCCGTGGTTTTGCAGGTCTCCTGGCAAGGGATGGTGGGAACACCATCCAATGGAAGAGCCAAGACAGGGCCTGAGAGCATGGAAGAGGAAAGCAGGGACTGCAGCAGATGAGATACTCTGAGCCTGCTCCTGCAGAAACTGCAACGGGTCTGGAATGAAAAAATGAGGATTTTGAAGTGGAAAATGGGGAAAACCCCCAGCCTGGCATGGCTTCAGAGCAAGGTGAAACCACATGGGGATTACTGACAGGGAAGGAGACTCTTCCAAGATAATGAAGAAAGGCTGGGAGAATTGGGATTGTTCAGCATGGAGGAGAAAAGCTTGAGGTGACCTCATTGTGGCCTTCCAGGAACTGAAGGAGATGACAAGCAATGTAGAGAGAGACTCTTTCCAAGGGTTGGAGTGACTGAGCAAGGAGGACTGACTTTCCACTGCCAAAGGACAAGGTTAAATGGCTTATTGGGAAGAAATTCCTCTGTGAGGGTGCTGAGGCCCTGGCACAGGGTGTCCAGTGCAGCTGTGGCTGCCCCTGGATCCCTGGAAGTGTCCAAGGCCAGGTTGGATGGGACTTGGAGCAACCTGGGATAGTGGAAGGTGTCCCTGCCCATGGCAGGGGGTGGGACTGGAGGGTCTTTAAATTCCCTTCCAACCCAAACCCTCCTGGGATTCTGTGAACATTCCCAAGCTCATGGATCACCCTCTGGGAATGATGGTCCTCACTCGGCAGCCATGACCACCCCTGCTCCTGCTCAGTGTTCCCAGCTCTCCATTTTTAGGGACAGCTGGGTGTATCCAACATAGAGCAGCCACCAGTCTGGAGCTCTCAGCAGACACTGACCTTTGGTTTCTCTACCTGATGCAGGAACGAACCTTAGCTTCTCCTCTGGGGGCATCACCTTTCCTGCTGAAAATCACAGCAGGACTTCATTTGTAGCATCTCAGACAGACAAAAGGAGTATTTTCCTTCAGCTCCAACACTGCCCCTGGAAGGAGCTCAGGGTCTGGCATAGCCTCATCCCTCCCTCTGGAAGTCTCTCTATAGCTCTGTTTTGCCATCCCACAGATCCCAGTCTGGCTTTGCTGTGCTCTGTGTGTTCCTGTGTCATCAGCACCCCGGTGGTTTGACCCTGCATCCCTTGGTCTCATCCCCATGGGAAGGACAGATGTAGGCAGAGGGGAAGCATGGGATCCAAAAGCCCACAGAACTGCAGGATTTTCCCTGTGCTCTGGACAAATATTGACACTGGGTCTGGCTTCAGCAGCCTGCTCCCCTCATGGATGCTCCAACACGGAACACAAGCAGGGACAAACCAGAGCAATTACTCCCCACGTTCCAAATCACCCCATTTCCCTCCCTCTGCTATTGATTTTGGAAACACTGCTTGAAAAGAGAAAAGGCAAAAAACCAGCCCCTTCATGGCCTGTGATACCTAAATGGAAATTTAATCCCTGCTCCATCCACCATCCCCTGGCTGCATTTGTTTTCCAGGCACATTTGGATTGTTTTGCTTACTGCTGACTGTGTTTATGATTATTTTAATAGAGAGCATTGCACGATACATTTTGTATGAAGGTCACTGCTTCCATATTCTCCACTGGAGCCACACGGGTTCCTAATGAATTCACACCACCTCTTGCAGGGCTCTCTCCATTTCCAACGGGGCTCCTGCTGCAATCCCACATTAGCCATGTGCTGGACACATCCCACTCTCTGCTGTTGGGTTTAGCAGAGTGGGAAGGGCACTGGGAAGTTGCTGATGCCAATCGTTTCAGCCAGCCAGGGGTTAATGCACTGCCCATAAACACGGCCAGCAGCCACCAGCCCACAACAGGATAAATGGAAGTTTAGGAATCCTTATGCATGCCCCAGGCATTTCCCTCATTTTGGTGCCAAGCTCAGAATGAGCTCCGAGGCAGCCGAGAATCTGCCTTTCCGAAGTGTCCATTTCTGCCCAAGTATTGCCCCCAGCCTGCTGGAATCATTGATATTTGCAGTTCTGGTGTGCTGAGGCCCGAGCTCCATTTGGAGCGCTCCAGGAATCCCTGATGCTCCCCACGTTCCCTCCCTCCCTGGAACAGCCTTCTCCCTGCTCCATATTCATGAGACAAGGCTTGTTTTGTCTTCCTGACCGGTCCCAGTGAGGAATTCTGGAAGGAATTCTGCTTGGCAGAAATATTCTGGCCCTGTATTGAGAATAAGGGGTGACGTCCGCTTGCATTCACTGGACAAGGTGAGATCCATTGGACAGCAGGACTTTCCCAGCTGTGAGAATCAGGATTGGTAAATAAAGAATCCAGCCTGCCTCCAGGGCAGTTTTAGTGCATTTGGGGAGGACCTGGACCAAGCAGGGAGAGGGAGAAAGGCTGTACCAGCATCATCAGCACCCTAGGCCTTGGCAGATTAGAGATGCTTGGAGAAGGATCTGTTCCAGTGTGGGTTGAGAGCAGAGCCAGGCAGCATTCCCCACAAACTCCAGATCAGGGGTTTTGCTGTCTATGTGTAGAATCATGGAATCATTGAGGTTGGAAAAGCACTCCAAGGTTGAGTCCAACCATTCCCCCAGAACTGACCCATGTCCCCAAGTGCCACATCTACATCTTTTAAATCACATCTACATCTTTTAAATCCCTTCCATGGACATGACTCCCCCAGAGCCTTGGGCAGCCGCTCCAGTGTCTGACCACCCTTTTAGTGAAGACATTCTCCCTAATATCCAACCTCAACCAGAGGTGGAGCAACTGGAGGCCCTAGTTTCTCTGTATTCATGGATTTTTCTCCCTGATCCAAGTGGACTCTCAGCAGTCACCATATCCTCTGTCACAAACAGTATCCAGGGAATGGGTGAAACCCATCTCCTCATGTTTGCCTGAACAACTCATGTCCTTTCTGATCCTCTTGTTCTTGTACAGGAAGAAAGGATTATCCAGGGATACCATGGACTTGCAGCCCAGGTTGCTGTAGAAAGCTCTGCTCCAGTTTTCCTGCTCCTTGCTCGAGGTACAGGATGGGAAGGGTCCCAGTGGCCTCACTGGTGTGTTCAGGTGTGCTCATCTCTGAGCCCTGCTTGGAACAGCTGGATCCAAGCTGCCTTTGGACACTTTGGAATGCTTTCAAATCCTTCTTTCTCCGTGGGAAGTGGCCATTGAAGAGCTCTGGGCTTGGTTCCCATCTCCTGGTTGTGATTAAACGCTCAGCAGCTCAGCCTTGGCAGAGGGAGGGATCCCTCCAGCTCTCCCCCCAGCGAGGTTTGGGCTGGGATGGTCTGGGATTCATTAGCACGAGGCAAAAAAAATCACAGATAATAAAAACAACACAGCCCCTAATGATCTTTTTTTTGCAGTCTGGCTTCTATTCCAACAAAACACAGGCAGAACCCTCTTTCCAAGAGTTCCTGGAGAACAGACAGACGCAAATGCCTGACTCCAGTGTGCTTTCATCTCCCACCGTCAGGAGACACCACATTTATCTCTGCCTTCATCATCTTTTATTCCCACCACCTGCTGGGAGCTGGAGCTGTACCTGGATGGAAATTTTGCCTGTTTAGTGATCTTTGCCTCTTCTGCTGCTGTGTCCCAGAGCTCTGGGAGTGTTCCGTGGGTCATTTTCTCCAGGAAGTGTTTTCTCATTTAAACACTCAGCCATGCAGCCTCTGGAATGTCCCTGGGCATTACAAACAAAGGGAAAAGGATCTGGAAAAACAAACCCCCATCTACCTCAACCATCCAAGAGTTTGTTCTTCTTTACAAGGCAGTTTTGAAGGTTGGCAGGAATCAGTGCTCCTCCCCTGTCCCAGGGAGATGGACATAGCTCCAACCTGGAAGGAGAAGCAATTCCAAGGACTATCCACAAATTCTGGCTGCCTAAACTGGTAATTCCTAATTTCCTTGGTGAATAGGTCAGCACTTTGAAAATATATCTGGTGCATGGCCCTACTCCATCATATCTAGGCAGGGTGGGAGAAGTAGAGCCCAGCACTGATGACCAGAGAGGTCCCTCCTGCTTTTGGAATCCCACCCAGGAAGCAGAAGAGGCCTCAGTTGTCAGCCCTGCCTGAGCCTCAGCATCTCACCCTCCTCTAGAATGAAATAATAAACTGTCCAGGCTTCCTCAGCCTTCATGAGCTCCCTGGAATTTAACCCTTCACACCCAGGCTGAAAGGTGAAGCCTGGTGCTGAGGATAGACCTATTGCAGCTCTGAGACTTGGGGGACAAAGGGATCCAACTCCAGCAGCACAGGCTGTAAATCAGTGCAGACTTTGGGCAAGCAGCAAAGAGGGCTGTGGACACTCCTGAAAGTGTACCAGACCATTCCCCACCCCTTTCCACAGGCAGAGCTGGGATCTGTAGCTGGAAGTCACAGAGTGGAGACATCAAGGTTCACCCTTGGTGTTTTCCAGCTCCTCCTAAACTCCTCACCTCCCAAAATCATGTGCAGTGCTTGGTGTGCTTGGGCAGGACTGGGGAGCATCTCCTGGGTGGTGTGTCAGATTTGGATCATTGCTGCTTCAAGGCCAAAATGAAGTAGGGAACAGGAACAAGAAATCTGCTCCCAAAGCATCCAGGTGTAGAGGGATACAATATCAGTAAATAAAGGTAGTGTAGGAAGTAATTGTACCCCCTAAAGAGTTGCAGCTGAGCCAATTATTAAAGATTGGGAGCAGGCCTGATGTTAATAGGCCACAGCTGTAGCCAATAAGAAGAGTGTTATAAAAGAGTGGATTGGTTGGTTGAGGGGAGCTGGAGTTAGTTGGCTGCTGTGAGGACAAGGAAGAGTCAGTGCTTAGAGGAGCTGCTTACAAGAAACATCAAGGAGGTATGAAACTCTACAAATATGGAACACTTGCTATGTACTGACAATAGAACTCTTGCAATATTATGACAAAATCCGGATCTGGAAAATCCCTCCATGGCCTGAAGCTTAAGGAGCCCAACTCAGCTCCAGGTGAAAAGAGGCATTCATTAAATTGGGCAGGCACATGGTGCTTGCTCAGAGCTTTTCTCTTCCCTGCCATTCATTAAAATAGATGTTGATAACATCCTTCTCTCTTCTGTCCTTGGCTGTAATATTCTGTGTTTAGGGTGGAAATACTTGCCATCATTCACATTTTGGCTTGATGTAGATATCTGACTGACCTTTAGCAGCCTGTGATATATAGAAAAGCTGATTACATGTTCCTTGATTTCATAGGAGGGATCAATATAAACAAGATTAGCAAAAAAGTAGAGTTTCATTCATTTTAAACACTGATAATGGTTTCTTTGAGAAACTCAGACCTCCAGTGCTCAGAACAAGGATTTGAAAGCTGGCAGGGAGTCACAAACGTGGCTTCTGACACTGCTGGAAAACTTCTGCCCAGACTTGTCCAATCCATAACCTCTGAGGATCTTCCTGCACATGGGCTGGACAGAAGGAGCTGAGACCCCTGAAAGCCCCAGAGAGGCAGGATCTGCTCTTGCAGCCCTGGCTGGAAGTTGTTTTAAGCCTCTCCGTGGCACTGCGTTCCTTGCAATGTTCTTCCTATGCCTGGTTTCCAGCAGCAGTGCTTCCCATGAAAACTCAGGTCTGGGGGGTAGAAGGCTCCTTGCCAAGCTCTGGAGGAAGTGCCAGCCCAGCTGAAGGGCTGGGGAGCAAAGGAGGAATGTCTCTGAGAGGCTGGGTTTGTCCTCCACCTCTGGATCCCATGGGTCTGCTTGGACTGGGGATTCCAAGCCTGGGGCAGGGATTTGCATCTGAGTTTGTCACGCAATTGTCCCCATCTGAACCAGTCCAGTGCTGTGTCTGAGCACACAGGTCCAGCTCAGCCTTCCTGCTGCAGGTAGGACCGGGAGAGAGGCTGCTTTCCCTCTGGGAATGCTCTGCCAGCTGGCAGTGCAATTGTTTGCTGTCTCCTGCAGGCTGATGCAGCCTGAGGGATCACACGCTGCATTATGAACACATCCCAGTTCATCTCCTGCAGGAAACCCACTCCCCCAGGTCCCCTCCTGAGGCAGATTGAAATGAGACTTCCTTCCCAGCCTGAGGAGGCTGAGCCAAAGCAGCTCCAGGAGAAGGGCCCAGCCAGGCTGTGATGCTGCAAGGGCCTCTTGATGCTGCTGGAATCAGCGGCAGCCCCCTCTGTGAGGATAAAAATGCTGCTCCAGCCCCTTCTGCGTGCCTACAGCCACAGAGGAGAGGGCAGGGCAGGAATCTGCAGCAGGGATGATTATCCTTCTGCTGGGGAGAGCAGCTGTGCTCCCACCACCAGCTACGCTTGCTCCTGCTTCCACAGAAAAACAATTCCCCATTGGGTTGGTTTCCCTGGAATATTAATGTATTTGTTCTGTGTCCCCAGGATTCCAGAGTTTGTGGATGCACCTGCAAACACCTGAGGGGCTGCTCTGACTTGCTGGTGGTTCATGGATGGCTCCAGGGCTGAGCTCAGTCCTCCTCCATCCCTGACAATGGCTGAGGAGGTAAATCCATGGAGTGGGAGCCTCTCCTTGCTCCTGCTTCTTCCCACCAGCTGCTGTGAGGAGTGGAGAGCAGAAAACTGGTCAGTAAAACGGTATTTTACAGCCAGAAGTGAATCCTCAGAAAACCCTTTCCTTAGGAGTCAGGGAATGTCACCACCACAGGTCTGGTCCTCTCCTTATCCACCCTATCCAGGTGTCCTGGGCTGGGAGCAAGCACACAGAGCTTTCACAGCTGATTTGAATAGATTTGATCCCTGATTTGGACACATCTGATATGCCTCAAAAGAGCATTTCCAAGCAGCTATTCACAAATGCAATCTCTGCTCCTGATGCACAAATCTCTCATGCTTATTAAGGAAGCGCTTTTATTCCTAACAGGTAGAAAACAAAAGCAGAGAAATGAGGCATTTGGAGATGTTTTCCCTGAAAGAGCTTTTAATCCAGATGGGAGAGAAATGCATCCTGCTTTGAAAATAAGGGGAAACACATTAAAGACTTGAACAAACTGTTTTGATTTAATGCTAATTAGTAAAAGGCATGAAGGAAAACATTGACTTGGAGTCAGAACTAACTGATTTCTAAGTCTGGTATCACTCTCAATTTCTGTTTGTCTCATGCTGGTTATTACAGCAGGAAGAAGACCCACTCAGATCTAGAATTGTTGTATTTTCAGATATAGAATAGTTATATTTTCAGATAAAAAATAGTTATATTTTCAGGCTGTCCCTAGTAATGGAGAGATTTATTATCCCTGGTAGGAGCCTTTGCCAGGTGGAGCAGCCTCTCTCAGCTGGGATTGACGATTTTCCCCTTTAGTTCTCCCATTTCTCCGAGGTCTCCATGCCACTGCACCCCTCTCTTTGCATTTTCCCCCCAGAAGTGTAAGGAAAGCTCCAGCCTGGTTCCAGGCTGCAGAATGAGAGCAGGATGGGAGCTGGGAGTGACAAACTGCAAAGGAATTTCTGGTGAGAGTAAGAGGATCATCTTTCATCTAATAAAGATTAAAAGGTGCTGATCTGGCCCCAAAACAGCAGAGTGCTCTTCCCAGAGCAGCTCCTCCTTCACATTTGATTGTCAAGCACACTGGAGGAGGCAGCAGGTCAGGGCTCTGTGACCTGAGGGGACTCTGAGGAGCATGGCAGAGGGCAGGGAGGTGCTGGCACTCCCAAATCCAGAGGGAATGCCCAGCTTGTGCAGTTATTTCTGGGAAAAGAGGTGCCACAAACCCTGGCAGCACCACATGGCGCTCTGCTATCCCATCATGTCTTGGAAAATCTCCAGAGCTTCAGAGAAATGTGGAATCACAGAATGCTTTGGGTTGCAAGGTTAAAGATGAATCAGTCCCACCCCCTGCCATGGGCAGGGACATCTTCCACTGTCCCAGGTTGCTCCAAACCCTGACCAACCTGGCCTTGGACACTACCAGGATCCAGGAGCAGCCACAGCTTTTCTGGGCACCCTGTGCCAGGGCCTCCCTACCCTCCCAAGAAGGATTTTTTCCCAGTATCCCACCTAACCCTGCTCTCCTTCAGTTTGAAGCCATTCCCTCTTATCCTATCGCTACAATACCTGATGGAAATTTTAAAATTCTGCAATTCTGACCCAAGCCTGGTCCCTCGGGTTGATGGAGCAGCTCCAGCTCTGCCTGCCCAGCACAGGGATCTTTAGCTTGGTTTGTCCCCCCTCTAGGGACACAGCATTCAGATCTCCCTGTGAATCCTTCCCTGTCACTCACCTGGAAAGTCTGGCATCATCCTCATGGCATCCCTGGCTGGTTCCATCCTCTGTGAGTGTAACTAAACTTGCCAAATCCTCTCTGCTCCTGCTTTAGGGCCTGCACATGCTGTTTTGCCTGGAGGTACAGAGCACAGGATCAGCTGAAATCAGTGTTTGGAGGCAGTGCTGGACTCTTTCCATGAAAGCTCCTTGTTGCCATGAAACCCCACATTTTGGGTTGTTAGGAGTGCAAATATGGGAGTAGACTCCTATTTCATATCCCATACTTCAGCTGGAATGATTTTCTATCATTTCAATTAAATCCATTAAAAGAAAATCCATGCCAGTTGTATTTCATTACAAAACATCACCAATGAGAGTAGAAGGATACAGGAAATCAAAATCTACCATTCTCTCCTCAGGAATGACAAATCCAACAAATGGCAGGGGCAGGCTGGATGATCCTTAAGGTCCCTTCCAACATAAGCCATCTGAGGATTTTATGAAGTTTATCAATAACTTAGGGCAGATTGTGCAGACTCCTGGAAGTCCCAGGTTTTTGGGGTTTTTTTTGGGAATATTCATGCCAAGCACCCCAAAAGTTATTTGTAGAATTTTAAAAATGTATAAAATATCAGGATTGTCCACTGAGGATGGCAGAGTGTTTAGTGAGGGAGTTCATAATCTCCTTGCACCCCCATTTTGGTCTCTCACCTGGGTTCCTTAGACAATCACCTCCTTCAGCCCACTGCCAACATCATCTTCCTCTCCCCTGAAGGACCCTCAAGGTCCCACCTCTCCCCAGTTTCAAGGAGGCTTGCTCAGTTTTTTGCTAAATCTGAACATTCCCAAGCCTTGTTCCCATTATTTGCTGCAGATTCTGGCCCAGATCCCGGAACTAGTCATTTTTTTCCTGCAGTGCTCTGTGGACAAGGGTTGGTGGAGTTATCCCTTCAATCCTGACCCAGTTTTGAAGGATCAGGGGTTGGGAATGAGGCAGAGCTGGAAATTACCCCAGTTTTGAGCTGGTCTGGGGTGTTCTGCAGCAGAAGAGGACCTGGGGTGGTGGTTCCAGCTGCCCATGGAGATGGATGGGGTCATTTGGAGGAGCATCCACCTCAGGGCTGCTGGAAGTCACCTGATGGGACCTTGTGATGTCTCTGTGTTATCTTCCAATCCTGTGTGTCCATCCTAGATAGATTCAGATACCTCCAACAGCACTGGGACACCTGGTTTAGGGTGGGATGTCATGGAATGGTTTGGGCTGGGAGGGACCTTAAAGGCCAACTCACTCCAACCCCTGCCATGGGCAAGGACACCTTCCACTAGAGGATTTGGAAGGTCAGAGGAGTTCTTCCATGTGCTATTTCCACACATGGAAAGACATGGAAAACTGAATATCCAGAGATATTCACAGCAGGCTTTAACTGGAAGAGCTCCTGTCTCACCTCCTGAGGCATTGCTGGAGAACTTTTCCTCCAGGCTGCCCTTTCCTTGCCCACCTTCCTGAAAGAATTCTGGCTCCACACACTCCTGAGTCATTGCAATCCAGGTAGAGCCATTTCCCAGGATGAGATGGGGAGGAGGGATGGGCTGGGTGCTGCAGTGTTTGTGCCATGGCTTGGAGCCAAAGGCAATTAGCAGCCAACATGAATCTCTGCTGCTGGCCACTCAGCCATGTGCAAATGGCACTTCTTGTCCTGTGGGTTAAGGAATGGCAGTTTAGGCTGTCAAGCTGTGCTCAAGTTTGCTGATTGAAGGGGTTTGGGGCCGTGCTATTACAAAAACGATGTTTGGAAAAAGTGCTCTTAATCCCTGTTTTATGAGGCACGGGCTGGAGAGAGGCGAGGCCGTTTCTTCCTGGAGAAGTAGCAGAATCAGCAGCCAGCGACAGGAACGCATTTGTCCCCTCCAGACTGAGCAAAGTCAAAGTGGAAACTACAAACAAAGGTGTTTATGAACTTCTGAGGGCTCCTGTGAGTGATCTTGGGCTTCCACCAGGGCTGGAATAGCAGCTCAGTGAGGGTTTGTTTTCCCTCCTGCTGCAGCCCCATTTCCTTCCCTCTCGGTCTTCCTTTCTCCCCCTTTTTAAGCCAGGGATGTGGTTTTGTGCTGTCATTTGTCCAAGGTTGCTGGCTGTTGGAGACACCATGTCCTGTGGTGAGGGGCAGAGAAGGGGCCAAGGATCAAATATATCTGTACCCCCAAAACTGTGTGCATGAACCTGCCTTTAATTGTGGTGGGGGGAAGTTTTCTGCTGGGCCTTTTGCTTGTTTAAGGGACTCTGGCCCATATCTCACTCCTAAAGTGTTCCTAAACCACTCACACTCCACGTGACCCCTGGGCCTCAGCGCTGTGGGATGAGGGATTGGGCTGGACCCATTAAATTAACCCTGGGCAGGGCTCCAGCTACAGGAGATTTTCTTTGGCTCTCAGAAGAAGCTGCACTTGTGCTCTTTGTGCTTACAAAGGACTCTGTGCATGATTATGAGGTCTTCATCCCCTCCTTCTGCTCTCTGCAGGCCTTGGACCTGTTGCTTTCTGCTTTTGGGTCTTTTGTTCTCCAGGCCCAGCATCCATCCACCCAAACTCCTGTAACTCTCTGGATTTCACAGAAATAAAACTTATGGGATGTGCCTTTCTCATCTCTGCCAGTTTTAACCTCAGCTGCTGGAAGAAAAGAATTTCCAAAATACCAAACCTCCTAAAACACTCAGGTAGAAGAGAGAAAGAGATGCTTTAGTAATATCCCCATGGAGAGGGGGAAGTCAAGTTTGCAGGTCATTCACCCCTCGTCTCCTCCACCTAAAGCAATGCCCATCATTCAGGCATGGCTGAGAGGCACCAAAAAAAGTCACTTTGGAAAGAAACCCATTTTTTCCCCAAGCCATGATGATGCACAAGAGGCAAATACATCCCCAAATGCCCGGGAAAATCAGCGTGGGAAATCAGCCAGTGGGAAAGCAGGGGAAAAAAAATGGGCCCAGGAAATCAAACCTTTTGAAGCTTGGGGATTCTTTTTCAAGCTCTCTCCTAATTTTCTCCAGTCTTTAGAGCACGGTAATGAGCGGCAGGGAGAAATTAATCACCACCTTGGGACGCAGATAGGCCGAGGAAGAGGAGTCATTTGAGCTGGGCCTACCCCCTAAAGGTTAATTCCTACGTGTTACCTTGCTTTAATTGTTTTCCTCAGTCTGCTGATGGATCTGCCTCACTGAAGGACATAAAACACTTCCTTCCTTCCTTCCAGGAACAAAAGCTGTTAAGAGCGGAGGTGAGGAATGAAGATGTGGCTTGGCTTTCATGGCTCCCATAAAGCTTTTTTAGCACAGGGTGGGGAATTCCAGCAGCACCCCAAAGGGCCGGCAGCAAACATCAAGATGTGAGGAAATAAAGTGAGGAAAGACACCTGACTCTGGCTCCTTCTCCTCAGCCCTGGCTCCAGAGCTGGGTTTGGGGTTATTTAAAAAAAAAAAAAAAACCAAAACAAAAACCCTGGGTTTGGGTTCATTTCTGCCCTGTTTGGGGGGCTGTGATGGGCTGGGGGTGCCCAGGAGGAAGGAGAACACTGAAGGGTTCCCATTTGGGGCTTTGGGCACTTCCACAAGCTTCTATTCAAGATTTTCACGACAAAAATACAATGATTTAAAGGAAAGAGAAAGTCAAAACGAAACTGAGAGCAAAATCAACCCCAAATGTTTTTACCTCATGGAAATGAAACATTTTGATACTGTCAAAACAAACCAAGAGAGTTGAAACAATCTGTTTTGATACTTCCCAGTTGAAATCAACACGTTTCCTTCAAAATGTTTTGATTTCAGTCCGACTACATTTTCCTACGGGGGAAGAAACTCCACAATATTCGCCTGAGACGCTTCCTCCTGGATCTGGTGCTGGATTTACCACAAAAAAGCTCAGAGCAGGTCTGGAGGGAGGAGTAGGGAAGAAGGTGTTGTCAGACTGGATGTTGAAAATGCATCCATTATGTCTGTATCATGAGGGAAAAGGAGAAAGAGGCAACCAGAATGTTCCAAAAGGCTCAGAGAGTGACCCTTGGGAAAACAGGATGATGGTGGTGGCATCTCAGCCCCTTTGACCTTCCCATAGGAAGAGTCCTGCAGAAGGCAGAGCTGCTGAGCTCTGTGCAGGGACAGCAGGACGAGGGGAAGGATGGTTAACAGGCATCAGAGCAGGAATTTGCAGAGGTAAATTGCTTCAAATGTAGAAAAAAAAGAGAAGAAGGAATCAGAGCAATTTGTCACCAAAGTGTTTTTGATCTTATGGAAAGACAAGGACTGAAGTAGGAAATGGAATTGCGATTGCAGTAACTGAATTCATTTCCCGAGGATGAAAACACAGCCCATGCTGAGGGTGCCTGGGTCTTTAACCTCATCCTTCCTTTATAACCAGACCTTGAGGGAGGAAAAAGCTCCCTGGGACTGGTATCTGAAGGATTGGCCTGGTGGTCACTGGTCAGTGCTGAGCCACAGCCACCAAACCCAAAGTGCCACCACCAAATGGGGCAGGGGAAGGTGGCCAGCCCCCTGGTCACAGCCACAACCCAGGCAGAAGGATTTTTAAATGTAGAGTCTGATGAAAGAATAGAGATGGAAGCAAGTTTTGATATAAAAGAAAAAATTTCTGAGCCAGTCTTACTGGCTAAACAAGGAGGCAAAAGGTGTGTTAGTTAGAAGGGGCTTTTATGACTTAGAGCAAAGGATAAACCCACCTCGAACAAGATGTTTTTACCAAGCAGAATGAGAGCACAGGCAAACAAGTCAGCAAAGTTACTAGTAGAAAAAAGGTCTCAGAATTTTCCACTGCAAGACAACTGAAAAACAACTTCTAGCTTAAACTGTAATGTACTAACTTTTAGTGATTATAGTAACATGAATATGGTAATTATAATAGTTATGATAGGCTATAGATAATAATTAAGGTATAGATTGGTTCTGCTGTATTAAGATGCTCAGCAAAGAAAAGTATATAATGCATTGTAACCAAAACCAAAGGGTCTCCAGGCCTGCCTGCAGCTGGAGCTGACAGCTGTGGGCACAGCTCTGTCACCCATGACTCTGGACTGCTGTAACCTCTTGGATGGAATAAACTGCATTTTGTATGCAACAAACTGCATTTTGAAGAGCAGCCAGGAGTCTCACATCTCTCATTCAGGCTCTTACATGCTCCCCTGTCTATCCACAGGCCTGCTGGGTCTCCAGAACCCCCAGGAGAGCTCACTGGGCTGTAAATCCATCCCAACGCTCAGGATGTGGTCCCAAACCCCAGGAGGGTGGATTCCCTGCCCTGCTGCTTCTCCCTCATGTTCAGAAACATCTCCCCCCTCCCTCACTCTGATCACCAGAGAACAAAAGGCAAAGCTTCCTCTGCTTTCCTTCCAACTCCTCCTTCGGACAGAGCAGAGCCTCCTCCCCGAAGTTCCTGGCACATGGTGGGCTGATGTTCCTGGAGACAGGCATGCTCTTCATGCCCTTCCTGCTCTGTCCTTATCTCCTGATCTCCCGGTGCCATAAAGCAGAGAATTCATTTTCTGAGCGCTTGGCGCACCCACGTTCCCCACAGGAAAGGGGATTCTGGTGTCTGTTCAACAGGATGGAATAGATATTCCACAGACACAGGAATGATCCAGCTGCTCCAGGGTCACAGATTGAAACCATCCCCTTGTGGTGTAATAAGGAGCATTAACACCTCCACAGCAAGGTCACACCTCTTCCCTCTGTTAATTAATCAGTACAATTAAGCAGTTTGTTCGCTAATGTCAGTCCCTGAAAAGCAGGTCGCTTATTAAATAAGGAGCCAGGTGGGGTCTGACATGTGCCATGGAGATCTGTCAGGACCTCTCAGGCTCAGTTTGGGCACTGTCCTGACTTATTCAGCCTGGTATTTCCCTTCAGAGATAGGATGCAATGCTGGGGAGGAGGAATTAGCCAGTCTTGAAGGTCTCAACCACACAGGAGCCAAGTCTGTAGAAGGACCCCTATGGACAGATTTTAAATCAGAGTGCTGGAGTTGCTTCAAATAATGGAATGGTTTGGGTTGGAAGGGAATTTAAAGCCCATCCAGTCCCAGCCCCTGCCATGGGCAGGGACATCTTCCACTGTCCCAGGGTGCTCTAAGCCCTGTCCAGCCTGGCCTTGGACACTTCCAGGGATCCAGGGGCAGCCACAGCTTCTGTGGGCACCCTGAGGGCCTCAGCACCCTCACAGGGAGAAATTCCTTCCCAATATTCCATCTTAATAAGAAAGGTGGGATTAGCTTTGGCAAGACAGATCAGGTCTAGGAGGGAGAAACAATTTTCTTGTCAGGGCTGGGGCTCCCATGGGGCTGGGATTCTTTGGGCTGCAAGTGGGCTCTCTAGGGAAATCTTCCACCAGGACTCAGACAGCCCCTGCTGAGAGCAGAGTCTATGACAGCTTTCATCATTTCCTGAAATGGGAACAAGAATTAAAACTCTCCTCTGGTTGGATGACTCCCTCTCTGAGCTCCATTAACTTTATTGACTCAACTCCAGAGAGTGCCAAGGGAGAGAAGTTCTCCTGGAGACACCTTAAACACCATCCAGTGCCATGGGCAGGGACACCTTCCACTGTCTCAGGGGGCTCCAAGCCCCATCCAACCTGGCCTTGGACACTTCCAGGGATCCAGGGGCAGCCGCAGCTTCTCTGGGCACCCTGTGCCAGGGTCTCAGGACCCTCACAGGGAAGAATTCCTTCCCAATATCCCATCTAACCCTGCCCTCTGGAAGTGGGAAGACATTCCCCTTGTTTGGGCATCCCAGAGCTTTGGAAATATTCTTTTTCCATGTTTCCTGTTGGCTCCTTCAGGTACTGGAAAGCCACCATTAGGTCACCCAGAGCTTCTCTCCTCCAGGCTGAGCACTCCCAGCTGTGCCAGCCTTTCCTCCCAGCAGAGCTGCTCCATCCCTCTGCTCACCCTGCTGCCTCCTCTGGGCTCTCTCCAGCAGCTCCCCACCCAAGGATGCCAATGATGTGTCCCAGAGAATTCCACCTGGAGGCTCCAGGCACAGCAGGACCCAGCTCCTGTCCCCACCCAGGCTGTGTGTGACCACCTGGGCTGCAGAGCAGCTCCTTTCCCCTGGAGAACTTTCCTTCTTCCACAACACACCTGCCAACTTCCTGGGAATTGCTGGGGTAGGAAGGAGACATTTCCCCCTGGAAAGAGGGAGAACATGGGAATATGTGACCCAGGACATCAGAGAGGAGCTGGGCAGAATGGTGCATTTTCCTGGTCAGAAAAAAAATTAAAAAACCCAGCCTGTTCCTACTTCACCAAGGACCCCTCAGATAGAGTTTTTTTGTGCTGTAGACCATGAGCTCCTGTTGAGTGCAAGCAAAGCCAAGGGGGGGAGAGGGGAGGGACAAAACTGCCAAGAGCTGTGGAGGGGTTGATTCACAAAATAAAATTAGTATTGAGACAAGTAATGACCCAGTTTGTGAAGGGTCACCAAGGGATCAGCAGGGGCCTGTGGGCAGCCTCTCCTCAGAACACTGTGGCTGAAAGCTCAGGTTTGCTCCAGCTGGGCACGCTGACCTCCAGGCCATAATGGAATCTCTTCAAACCCTCTTCTTCAGGCAGGGAGGAGGGAAAGGCTCTGTCTTCTCCAAACCAGGGGGCACAGCATGGTCTTGGCACAGCTGGCACAGCCCATGTGCCAACCTCCTGCACCTGGGCAGCAGACTTGAGATTGGGGTGGCAGAGCTCTCATGGGATGGCACAAGCCTGACCCTGGACAAGGCTTTGCTGAGCTGAGCTTTCCATTGCGCTTTATCTCTTCTGGCTTGGACCTGACAAGGTCCAAAACCCAGCTTTGATTTTTCTGGGGTTTTATGACTCAACTCTCCAAGACAGCAAAGGCAAAGATACATCCTCATACAGCCACATGGAAAAACCTCCTGATTCCACCCAAAAAACTCCAGAAGGAATAAAAAAGGATTTGCCCCTTTTGTTTTCCCAGGATCGTGCTGCAACTTCCACTACTTTCATTTCCAAAGGGGTGTTTTCACCCCAAAGTGACTGTTGGGGTATTTTTCTTCCATCCATGCTCTCCCTACACTTGCAATTTAAATTTATTTGGTTTCCAACCAGAAGATATTCATCTTGACATCAAAGTGAATTCCACTGAATCTCCTGGACACAAAACTCCAGTTTGTTGATGGCATGAGGGGCACCACAGACTGGCTGCCGTGGTGGGTTTTTCAATCCATCCTCTCCTCACACTTGCAGATTTAACATATTCGATTTCAAACCAGAAAACACAGGCTGGGCCACCAAACTGAAATTTATTTAACCTCCTAACACAAAAAAACCAGCTCACTGATAGCACAAGGAGCAGTGGACGATTGCACTATCTCGATGCTCCAGATATGGTCCCTTTTATTGGAAAATTCCAGCAGTTCTCCAGCAATTCCCACGTCTGCTGCACCCCAAGGTGACTGCGGAGCGGCTGCATCCCTCCCAGTTAGATAACAATTATTGGCAGATATAAATAGAGGTTTTCTGCAGCAATATTGTTTAGTATGCTAAATGTTGCTTTAATTTGCTGGTTCAATTGGAAGTGAATTCCTGTCATGCACAGAGCAAAATAGATCAATTATATTACTGCTAATTATTGTTATTATTTTAAACTGTGCTTCTCCAGCAGATTTAACAAATTTGTCAATCCAGCTCGTTCACCTTCTCGAAACAGAACCTGGCAGCCTTGCATGCAAATTAGCCCAGATTTTCAACAATAATTGCAACTCTTTTGTAATTATCTCACCCTAGACAGTCCCCATTTATCACTTCTAGGCCTAAAGGCTCCAACATCTTCATTTTCACAAAGTATCGATACCTCGTCCTATACATTAAGAGCAAAAAAATTGCATTTTGCAGCAATCCTCGTTGTGAGGGGCAAAATAAATGGGAACAAATATCAATATTTGGGAGAAAACATATTTACAACCTGGTCAGAAATGTCTTGCTGGAAAACCCAACTTTTCCAGCAATATTTGAAAGTAATATGTTAAAAATACCAGCAAATATCTTCATGTTTCCCCTGGCTCTGATAAATAGCCTTTTAGATCTGTGTTTCTAGCCCCAGAATAAAAGTTCAAAGCACATAAACTACGTGACACCTTTTCCTGCCTGCCTCTAACTGCATCTTTTCTCCATCAGGATGCCTTTATCAGGAGGTCATAAATCACAGGCATTCCCATTAGGAAGCAGTGAGTGGGATAGGGCAGGTTTCATCTCCAGGTATTCACTTTTATAATTCACCGCTGCATTATTTACTCTTGTGGCTGCAATAATCCCTCTGAGGTCAAATATATGCACATATAAACCAGCCACAGAGCTGGAGAAATATATTGAATAAAAACCTGGGTGTAATGGTGATGGGTGGGCAGAGATTCTGTGTTTGTGAGGGTTTTTGAAGGCTCTGGGTGGTTGGATTTCCTCATGGGTTGGACACTGGGAAGAACAAGGAGGTAAAAATTGAAGAAGTGAAAGGCAGAGGCTGTTCTGCACCAGGGAAGATGAAGAGGAGCACAAATCCTGTCCAGAACAGAGGGGACATGCAGGAAAACCAGAACCACAGCCTTTTCCAAGCACAGCAGGAGCAGGAAACCTGTAGAAATGAGCAGGGACAATCAAGGAAAGGGAAAAGAGGAACAAATAATTCCATTTTTCGTGCACAAGCAATGGGTCTGCGGAAGCCCCAGCCCTGAACTCCTGTAAATGCTTCATTCAGCTTGGGCACCAGGGAGATGGGCAAAGAAAACCTTCCAAACAAGGTTAGGGAGATACAGAGCACCTCTGGGTTCATGGGTGGAAAATGGGATTAAGGAAAGGGTGAACACTCCTGGATAAATGGGATATTTTAGGGAAGGGTCCTTGCCCTTCAAAGATGGCACTTACACTTGACAAATCTGAGACATGAGGAGAAGAACAGTCTGCTCATGGTGCCAGATGTGGAGTGCATGGCAGTGAGCTCAGTGCCAGATGGGGAGGGTACAGCCCATGGCATTCCATGGTGTTTGGTGCCAGATGTTGAGGGCACAACCCATGGCAGTTTTTGGTGCCAGATGTGGAGTGCATGGCAGTGAGCTCAGTGCCAGACGTGGAGGGCACAGCCCGTGGCAGTGTTTGGTGCCAGATGTGGAGGGCACAGGGCATGGTTGGGTTTGGTGCCAGAGGTGAAGGGCATGGCATGTGTCAGTGTTGGGTGCCAGATGTGGAGGGTGTAGCATGGTGCTCAGTGCCAGATGTGGAGGGCACAGCCGGTGGCCCTGGGCTCACTGCCAGCCAGAGCACCAGGATGCAACACTTACCATAAAAACCACAAAAAACCACTCTGAAGACCAAACACAAACACCAGTTCCCCACTCCAGAGATCAGCACTGTCACACATCCCTGCATCTCAGACCCGTGTAATGAAGAGGAGCCGCGCAAACCCAGACAAAATGGAATCAATGCAAAGCAGAATGATGTGGAAAATGCTGGGAAGGAGTGTTCTCCCGGCTGCAGAGATGCTCACGCTCTCTCCTTGCTTCATGAATATGGAGAAACAAGAAGGTTGCCTCCAAATGTCAACCTAAATGGACACACTTTTCCTTCCTATAAATATCCCATTTTATTCTGAGGCAGCAGAATGCAGACAAGTTACAGCTCAGACCTCCAAAGCCCCGTCTCCTGCTCCTCCAAATTGGTTTATTTGGACTGTAAATTCTTCTGGGCTCCGTGATAAAGATGCTTTGCTTTCATCTTCCCTGAAGGTTGCCAAATCCCAGTGATAGGGTGACCTGGAAAATAAAGGGGGGATTGTTGTAAATATTTCACACTCTCTCTGGAACCAAGAGCAACAACTGGTGCTGGAGTGAAGGGAATTGCAGCGACTGATGGGATCAGGGAGAATCAGGTGTGGGGAGAGCTCATTTTATTAGCAGCTGGCAAAGGGAGATTTTGTCCTTGGCAAAAAACACTCTGAGGACTAAACACATTCGGTTTGGAGAGGAATTGTGGATCAGATGGAGATGACAGTGTGATGTTGGTCCTCCTATCCTGCTCCTAGAGGGTAAGTTTGGGGTTCTCTCATTCCCAAAGAGGCCTGGGTTTCAGCCAGCCCAGGGGATCTTTGCTGTTCTGGACTGGAGGAGAAAGTGGAATTGCAATGGGAAGCAATGCCATTGCAGTGTGTACTCCTGAGCCCAGGCAAGGTGGGAATATCACTGGGGGAACCAACAGGAGAATTCCCCCTCCTCTCCATCAAGACAACATATCTGTGACTGTTAATGGGATTTACCATCTTCCCGAGCCCTGTCCCCTGCCAGGCCTGGCAGACGCCCAGTATCCAACAGGAAAGGGACAATAATTCATTTGGAGTCACTCATTTGATTACTTAGGGCAGGGTTTTCCTTGGTATTTAATTTGCCTGGGAGCAGAAAAGTGGTTTTGGGAGCCTTGCAACTTTGCCATGCTTCCTGACTAATTCCTGCAAGCCCACCCTGGACAAGGGACTGCACTCCCAGCAGCTCCCATGAACAGGTGAGATTTCCATGTGCTGAGACACAGCTCCCTGGAGGTGAATGGCCTCTCACCCAGGCCAGCCCCTTTCTTTTCCCAAATTAAGAACCAGGATCAGGAATTCTGCATGTTTCAGGAATGGTCTCGAGCTTGGCTTGGGGCAAGAGTGCCCCAGTTGTGGAAGCAGTGGCTGTCCCTGAGAGGTGTTGAATGCTGCCACCTCATGCTGGGCTTCCTGATCATCCTGTTTGGATGCTCATCCATTCCAGAAAGCGGGTCCAAGGATACCCTCATGCCAAATCACTCATTGTGTCTCAAATTGCCTCATTTCCTGAGGGTTTCATCAACAAAATCACCATGGCTCTCCTGATTTGTCCAACATCAAACACCTCAAAACTGCAAATGCAAGACCAGGGGGCATCTGAGAAAATCTGGGGCATAACTCTGGCTCTGCAATGTTGCAGCAAAAAAAAAAAGAAAAAAAAAATGAGATGGCTCTCAAGGAAAAAAAAGTGCACTGACAAATTCCAAGTGAAAACTTGGATTTGGTTCTATTTATACCTTCAGCAAATCCACAGACAATATAAATGAATTTGAGATACAAAATGGAACGAATTAGGCAGACTGGTGAGAGAGAGTTACATCCTTTCCGACAGCAGCATGCAGTAATCCAGCCAAAATATTTCAGAACTAATTACTCTCCAGCCTTCTAATCCCTGGTAGAGAGAAAAAAAACACCCCACCCCATATATTTTGGGAAGTTCATTGGAAGCATCTGTTTAAGATGTTGTTAATCCTTCATTGCAAACTCATTGGTCGGGTGATAATGAACCAGCCCTGGTTGTGCTCAGCGTGCTGAGACCTAAACCTCATCTTGCTTAAAGCTGATTATTCCCTACAAAGCAACACAACTCAATCCCTTTTCTTCTTGCTTCGCTTTTGTTTCTTCTGGTGAGAACTTTCTCATTCCTCCTTCGCTTTTCCAGCCGGCAGCTGGCAGCAGAAAACGGCTTTAATCTCGAATTTCAGGATCAATATGGAAGGGCACTATTGATTTTGGCACACCGGGATGACCCCAGGGGTCCACAGCAACCACTGAGGACTTTTTGATGTTCCTGGACCTTCTTCAAGTAGAATTTCTAACAAGCTCCCACCCTCCTGAAGCCCAGCCAGGAGGAGTTTGCTTTGCTGAGCAGCAGCACAGCAGGGTCCTGGCATCATCCAGTGGGGAGGCGTCTCCCTCTGGAGCTCAGAGCAAGGGAAAGGGGAAAAAACCCTCGTGACTCAGACAGGTTAAAGGAATCCATTAGAACCTCGTTTCCCTGGAAGGACACAGTGCTGAGGAAGCACCCAGGCCGTGTCTCTGACCAGATCCTGCCATCCCTCTTCCAAGAGCATTTGCCATCAAATCCCAGACTTCCTCACTTTGGAATGCCTGACTTGAGTTCTCTTGGACCATCTGGTTTTTTCTGTGATTTTTAGTGATATTTTGGAGAGGTCTGGATTCAATTCCTCTAACGGCCCAGCTAAGATCACTCCTGCACTTTGGGGTGAGTTTGGGATGCTGCCCAGAGCAAACAAAAGAGGAGCTGTGAGGTTTTTCTTTTGCTTTTTGCTTTTTTTGCTCCTATAAATGTGACGAATTTCAGATTTATGCCTGTGGAGTCTGTACAGTTTTTTTATCTGATTAAAGAGGGATGAGGAAGGAAATGGATTGCTTGGAGCTGCCAGGACAGCATCCGTCTCTTCCTCCAGACTGCTGCCGGCTTGGGACAAATTAAAAGTCCTCGCAGTGCTCAGTTTTTCACACTTTTGGAGGTCACCCACACCAGAATTCCATGAGTCACCAAGCTGGGGGCCTGTCTCTCCCTCCAGCAGCCCTAAAATCTGTGTGACCACCCTGAGGAGAGCAGATGTGAGGCTGACGTGTCCCATCAGGTCTGTCTGCCTGTCAGATATCCAAGGAGAAGAGGAATCACTTTCTTACCCCCAAAAAACATCTCAAGACACTTAGAAATGAGGTTTTGCAGGAGCTGGTCTCAGGTCTGGTCCTGCAGAACATTTCTGGGGGGTGGGGTGGAGACTTCCCAAAACATGGCACTGTAGACGATGGGGTTTGAATACAGGAGGATGCTGATAATGTAATAAAAAGGTCTGAAAATAAAACTAGAACAGAATTTAGCAAGGATAAGGGCAAAGTCTTACAGAGGGATCACAGGGATGAGATCCTGTCTGCCAATAACAACTGGAAAGGTCTGGGAGATGTCACCAATCAGGCACAGTCCCCAAGCACCAACTCTCCATGGCTGTGAAGAGGGTCTGGATCCTTCCAGGGGTGTAAAACAGGGAGGCAAAACCTGTAGAAAAATTGGGCTGGGCAGGGGTCTCCAGGCACTCTTCCCTAGATTTCCCAAGGAGCTGGATGGAGGGAACCAAGGGGGGCAACAGGAGTGGGCAGAGAGGTAAAAAATACACTAAGGTAGGAAAAATTGAGGGGATTGGGGGTGATTAATGCACAGAAGAGAACATTACAGGGAAAACGTGCCACACTATGGTAACACAATTTTAGTGCAGGCAAAAAGAAAGGTTTGGGTCCGTGGGTCCAGGGAGGAGAACGGGGAGGGAGGTGCAGCACGTTCTGGGAAAGGGACACATCTGAAGGATTGGTGTGTCTTGCAGGCAAAAATATCTCCATGCTGGTGGGTGGAACTGGAGCAGAAACAGTGAATGATTGCTCCAAATATTGGTCCAAAATTATTACTTTATTTTTTTTACAGGAGAGTCTTCTATTTTTCAGTTTTCCTGACCTTTTTCTTCTGAAGAGGAAAACCAAGCCTGAACTGTGCAAACTTTGCCTTGTGACACACTGAGATGGACAACTTCAAGTCAGCCTCGTTGTGCAGCTAAAATAAACTAAAACAATGGTAGGAGGGGGCGTCTTTTCCTTTTCTTTCACTCTGGAAACCCAAGATGAAATATTTCCACTGGCCCGAGCAGCAGCACCACCAACTGTTCCACATTCCCTGCTCACTACAATGTGCCCAAGCATGGCCAGACTCCTGCTGGCAGTGGGACGGAGGGGGAGAAGAACCAGTCTGGATCCTGCAGCTCATCTTGGGGTGGAGGAGCTGCTCCTGCCACGCTCCCTGGTCCAACAGGAGGATGAAAATTTGCTTTTTCTGTGTGCTGTGAAGTTTGTGAGAGCAGTGTCTGGAAGTTTCTGAGCAGGGAGTTGGCCTGTAAGCATTTATTTGGTGAGAGAAGATGTGTATGCGGATGGCAGAGGGGCTTTCACTCACACCTCACCCATCAGGGCTCTTGCAGCTGCTTGGGAAAGAGTTTTTGTTTGGCATTTTGTTGCACTCCCAGCAGAAACGGAGCTGTTAATGATGGGTGCAAAGCACCCTCTGTGCGCCCAATCCCAAATCCTGAGCTCTGGAGAGGTGGGAAATCAGATGTGAGCATCCTCCTAAACCACAAGGTTTCTTTTGAGCCCTGGAAACTTTGTAGGCAAGCAGAAAAGGCAAAGAGATAACAAAGGGTTCCCTTCCCTGAGCAGAACAATAAAGGCCACTCGTTGATCATTTGAATTTCTTGCCTAATGAAATTGGATACAGTCTGAACCCCCCTTATGCCAAAGGCTAATTCGTTTCCACGTTTGAAATGCGTGTTATCAATTACTGACTGCAGATCTAATGATTTCCAGAGCTGCTTTGGATTCTGATACCAGAGCCTTTGAGGATTTATTGATGAGGAGTCTATAAAGTCAATTTTGAACTGTGCATTCAATTCATCTCAGGAGTGTGCACCCAGCTCTTGGGGCTTTGAGTCACAGCTCAGCCAAACACATAAATATCTGCTTTTTCTCCTCAGTATGCTTTGGATGCCATTAAATTCAAGAGTAGAATCCACATCTCCTGGAGGACCATCCTGCCAGGACATGGGTGAAATGCAGCAGTGTCACAGGGAAGGTCACATCCTCTGCTACCCAGTTTGGAAGTCAGAAATGTCCACTGTGCCTCTCCAGGCTCCAATATTTGTGAGTCCTCTGAGAGACTGGATAATTACCTGACACTGATTTAATGAGGGCAGAACCCAAAGTGCTCCCCATCTTAGCTCTCAGGAGCAGGTGTATTCCCTAAGCTGAACCGCTAAAACACCACATCTACCTGATGCAAGCAGCAAGAGAAGTAGCTTTAAATCTGAATATTTGGTTTTTTTCAGACTCAAAATGTGCACCTGAGTTGATGATGTTATCACAGGATGCCATGATAGCAGCAAGAGGAGCTGTCCCTCCCTTGTGCCCTCCATATTCTGCAGAAATACCTTTCATACCTGTGGGTTTTTAGTTTTTTCACCTCTTATTGACACATTTACAGGCTCATGTCTCAGGGTGGCTCTCAAAATCTCCTGTCACACCCTGCTTTAGCCTGAAGCAGGTGACAAAGCCACAACTTTGGGACATCAGGGCTGGCCACCAGTCCCAAATTATCCATGGCAGTGCTTGCACCATCCTGGGAAAACTGGGGCAGCTTTTCCTCTGGCTGGGGATTTGGGAGGGCAGTTTTAGGATTTTTTCATTATTTTAACCAACACAAAAGGTTTGCCCTGTCATCAGCAAACCTTCCACCTGTGCCTGGCTTGGTCCCCAGAGCCTCTGATTTTCCCTTTCTCCCATTTGCACTTGGTGAAAGTGCTGGGTTTGCCTTCCATAGTCTGGCAGAGGGAAGGCCATAATAACAGGACTTTTTGCTCCTCCCGAGCAGAGGGATGGGGATTTATAGGGTTTCTGGTGGGGCTGTGTGTCCCCAGCAGGGCTGGGTCTTGAAGACCCCTTTGTGCTCATCCATCACACTGGGCTGTGTCCCACTGGGGTCTCTGGAACCTTCCTTAAGGTGCAAAAACTCCTGTGGGCAGATGCACTGAGCTCCTACCAGAGGAGCAAGATGCTGATTTAATTAGGAGAACAGGTTTATTGGTTAATAAAAGAACAGATCCCGTTCTCATTCCCATATTCGTGCATGGCAGCACGCTTTGTTTCCCCCTTTCTTCTTGTATCTTATAAATCCAGCTCCACATTTTCCTAACAGGGAAAATTTATAGAGCCAGAGCTCCAATCATTATAAATCAGGCAGAGCACACAAACACAAGAGGGGAAAAGCAAGCGAGAACATTGCAAATCATTCAGTGTCAATAATCTCCGTTGTTATTTGCAGCCAGCAAAGGAAATTGGACTTTTTAATATGTAACACATTAACCTGAGTGTCTGCCTAAATGGAGCTGCGTTTTTAATGTGTTGACATATTCACACAAGTGCTCTTTCTCTAATTCCCCCAACCTTAACATAACAATAATATTGTCAAATCATTAGCAGGCCCTTAAAGAAGGATTAATTCCCCCTAATGAAGCAGTGAGTTACACCCTTGGCTGTGGCCTGGCCACGCTGAACCCACAGCATCCATCCTGGCACACCTGGGGCTGCTCAGAGTTCAGGGATAGGGAATGAGTGTGCTGGGAAGGGTGAAAACTGGGATTCCACAGGTTTGGTGGGCTGGATTGCAACGACAGAGGCTGAATTCATGGAATGGTGGAATCATGGAATGGTTTGGGTTGGAAGGGACATTAAAGCCCATCTCATTCCACGACATGGGATGCCTTCCACTATCCCAGGTGGCTCCAAGCCCCATCCAACCTGGACACTTGGACACTTCCAGGGATCCAGGGGCAGCTACAGCTTCTCAGGACAACCAGGGCTTCCCCATCCTTCCACAGGGAAGGATTCCTTCCCAATATCTATCCAAACCCGCTCTCTGTCATTTTGAATCCATTTCCCTTGTCCTGTCACTCCCTGCTCCAGCTCTTGCAGTGTTGTTTTTCCTCTGGTGATGTGGTTCATTACCAGTGGGGGGATTTGTGCTCCCAGTGCCATGGGATGAGGTGACAATGCTCTGACCATGCTGCCATCCCACTCCAATCCCCTGGATCTTGTGTCCAGCTCCAACACACCCTCACAGTGGGACACATCCCAGAGGGGATGTGGATAATTTGGAATTAGGCAGGGTGTGAGCTCCACAAAGCTCAGCAGACTAAAACACAACTCTGGACAGAGGAGGACACAAAGCTGATACCCCTGAACACTGGGATCTGCTTCCTATAACTGCCCTGGAGAAGCAGGGAGTGGTCAGCTCTGCTCACCCCGCTCCTCCCGTGGCTCTCTTCATTTTGCTGCATTTTCCCCTGGTTTAATATGAAGTTTTTACGGGCAGAATGTGCTCAGGATGGTGCATAATGGGCCCAACTGTGCAGAAATGTCATGCATGCGAAATCTATGCAAAGCCCCTGCTATGCTTTTGCCTGAATCAATTTAAAGAAGACGCTCCATAAAACAGGATAAAGCCAGATTAAGTGCATACAAATGAGGCAGCCCAGGCAAGGCTTTCAGAATTTGTTGGAGACAGATGGAATACAAATGGAGGCAGGAATTGCACCGGTGCATGTGTAAAACACACTTGGCAGATCCACCCAGGGAGGTGGAGGGGGGAGAAGCTGCCTGAGGAGAAGTCCCCTCTGCAGGACTCACCTGCAGGCAGAGGGGACAATAAGGCAGACATGAGGCCCATCTTCCTTCCCAGCTATGTGGTCTTTGGTTTTCCAGCAAATTCCCTGGAAAGCAGCACAGCTTTCTGTGGCATTATATGAATTCAGAGGGGGGGAAAGCCCATCAGCAGCACTGCCCGGTGTTATTTGCTTTGCTTCCACATTTATTTGATATTCCCAGATCATTTTCAGCTCCCTGCCTGCTGTGGCTTTTCCCCTGCCAGCGTGGAACGGGCTCCACAGGATGGGGATGCCATACGTGGCCAGGCTGGGATGCAAAATATCCTGTGAAATAAAGTGAGCAGATTGGGAACTTCTGTTCTCAGCTGAGAGCAAGGGAAGTGCATGGGAAATTGATGAAAGGGAAGACTTCCTTTTTTTTTCAATTTCTTTTTTTTTTTTCACAATTAGCTGCTGGAAATCAGTGCCAGGAGATTTTGCTGAGGCTGAAAACCTGGCAGGCTGCAAAAATGAATGGGACATTTACATGGGTGAGGAGCACACCTTGTGACAGGGATTTATGGAGCCCCAGCAGGGGCTGTAATCCACAGGTTTAGCTCAGTGAGGGCTTTTTGCATCAAATTTCTGAAGAAATGTGGTCCCACCACTGCTTTACCAGTCCATGTGCATGTGGCAGCCTTTGGGCTCTTCCTTCAGTGAGTAATTTCTGTCTTCTGACTATGCCCCATGGAATCACAGAATGGTTTGGGTTGGGATGGATCCTGGAGATCCCAAGCCCTGCCTTGGGCAGGGAACTTTCCACAAGACATGGAATTGGCCACAGGCTCTGTAACTCAAAGATAATTCCCCTTCTGGAAGAGCTGTGGGATATCAGCAGTCAGGGAGAGATGAAGATGCTCTGCCAGTGGCTCCTGAGAATATCCCAATTCATCCCTGCCTGGATATTTTGCTAAATCAGGAGGCAGACTCCTCTGGGCACTGCAGTACTCATGGAAACACTCCATGTTTTCCATGGGTACTTTGGGAAAACAAAGTGTCCTCGGGCTGCTGCGGAGAAACTGACTTGGAAAAGGAGCTCAGGGTCTCCAGGCTTGGAACCAGAAGTAAAAACCCCTGAGAGGAAGAGCTGCTGCTGTGTTTTGGGCATGTCCCAAGGAAGTAAAGGCTGGTGGAGACAAGGGTCTGCCCCAACCGGCACCAAAACCCATCTGTTCTTCTGTTTGGGGGCATATTTTAGGGAAAATTTATGCTGAATCTACTTAGACAGTCCTAAATATTTCATTGGCACTAGTGAAGATATTCCCACAGCTTCAAACCAAGCATATGGCCCTAGGAGGAAAGAGGAATTGGAAGTAATGACGATTGAACTCCAAAAAATATCTGCAGTCCCCTTTCAGCCAAAAAATAAAAAGAACATTTAATACTGATTATTTCAGAAAGTTAATTAATACAGGAACTTATGTAACTGGCAAGTCTGGACTTATTTTAAGGCTACACCTCAGATCCTGGAGTCAGTTTTGTGCCCTCATGACAAGAAGGACATGGAGGGGCTGGAGCGTGTCCAGAGAAGGGAACAGAGCTGGGGAAGGGAATGGAGCACCAGGAGAGGCTGAGGGAGCTGGAAAGGGGCTCAGCCTGGAGCAAAGGAGGCTCAGGGGGACCTTGTGGCTCTGCACAACCCCTGACAGGAGGGGACAGCTGGGGGTGTGCAGGCTCTGCTCACAGGGAACAGGGACAGGACAAGGGAGAATGGCTCAAGTTGTGCCAGGGGAGATTCAGGCTGGACATCAGGAAGAATTTCTCCATGGAAAGGGTTGTCCAGACGTGGCACAGCTACCCAGGGAACTGATGGAGTCCCCATCCCTGGAGGCATTTCAAAATTCTGTGGATGTGGCACCTGGGAACATGGATCAGCGTTGGCCTTGGCCTTGGCTGAGGAAACGGTTGGGCTCAATAAATTTAGGGGGCTTTTCCAACATAAACAACTCCATGATCTTGTGATTCTGTGGGGTTGGTTTTTGTGAGATGTGAGAGGCTTTTGTCAAAGTGTTGTTCAGCTATTCCACCCTTAGAGGGGAAATTCATGTGGCCAAGAAACACCTGGAAAACTCTCCCTGTGTGGGGGTTCACATGGTGATGGTCAGAACCATGTGGACATTTATTCCCACTAAAAACTGGCAGCTCTCACAAAGATTGACTTTCCAAGTGTGAAAAACTGTTCCTGCTCCTCCAGCAGTCATTTTTCCTGAGGAAAAATGGGAGATGAGTCCACACAGGCTGGGAAAACACTCCCCATGCTTTTTATTTGTGTTTTTCTCTATATTCCCTTGGAATACAGCTCTGCCAGGGTCACAGCCATGTGTTATCCTGCTCAAAACCAGGTGACTCCATGAGCCAAGGGCTGCAGGGTCTTGGCTGGACAGGAGGGAGGAGAAATCCCTTCCACCTGTGCTGTAACTCTCGCTGCTCCAAGCTGAATAATTCAGGGTTTGGATTTTAATGAAGGTGTCTGTGCTGCTGACAATTTCCCTGCTCCTCCAGAACAACAAACCCTGCATTTAAACCTGAGGTGAGCTTTGGCTGTGTGCCTGAACTGCTTCTTGTTGATTCAGGGAGTATCCAGAGATGCTGAGGGTGACCAGGAGAGCTCCTGTGGACTCCTCCAGGCAGGTTCAGAACCTTTGCCAGGCTCAATCTGCTTCCCTTTGCTCCCTGCTCTGAGCAGGAGTATGGGAAGTGGCCTCAGACACTCAGTGTGCAGCTTCAAGGAGATTTTTCCTTAGTCCAGACCAAAGCTTCAGGAGCCAGAGGTATGGTGTGGGAAGTGGCTTGGTGGCTTGGCTCCCTGTGGACCTGGAAAAATGTTCCTGTGTCCTGTTTCAGAGCTCCACAGTTCATGGGTTGTCGGAACTCAGCACATCCCTCTGGATGTCCAGAATTGCCGAGGACCCCGTCAGGGGCTCAGAGACCCTGGCACACAGCCCAGAACATCTGGGCATTTGATTTTGGCCCCTGGAGCAAATTGCCAGCTTTGTATGAGGATGTGAAAGTCACACAGGTTTGAATGGTGTAATAACAAAATGATCACAGGGTGAAAATGTAGATTTTAGGATTTTTGGTATGGGGGTTATGGGGACAAGATGGAGGAATCTGGGTGTGTCTAGCCTTTCTTCTTCTTGTTGTTCTTGTTCTTCTTGTTCTTCTTCTTCTTGTTCTTCTTCTTCTTCTTCTTCTTCTTCTCCATTTTCTGCAGTGATGTTGGCACTTTGGGATTGGTTTGGAGTAGAAGTGCACTGTCTAACATAGGTGATAGGTATTGGGAATTAAGTGTAAATATGTTATACATAGTTTGTAGTATAAAAGGACAACACCACCCCAAGGGTGGTCAGAGTGCCTGTGGCTGCCCTGCTGAGCAGATCTCGGCTGGGCAGAAAGAAAATTTTATAGATAAGAATTAATAAACAACTTCAAGATCAAAAAGTGAAGAGTCCAGACTCGTTCTTCAGATGCATGGGCCGAAGCAGAGACATCCTGCACATCTCGGGGCAGCAAATATCAACAGCAACCTGAGAATGGGTGGGATGGGAAACTCATCCCTATCCCCTCCTTCCACAGCCCTCAACCACCCTCAGTACTCCACACACAGGGAGGCTTTGGAAAACCTTTGATATTTCTCTTTTCTCCTTACAGACCAGGATGTTTCCAGTCCTCCTCTGCCTCCCCCCTCTCCCCATGAGGATTCCCATCCTTCCAGCTCTCCTAACCATGTTCCATCAAGGGACACTGTTTCCCAGTAATATCTCCTTTAACTTTTTTAGGAGTATTGAATGTAATTCTTTCAGACTTGTTTTTCATTGAAATATTCTTTTCCCCAGCATAAAGGATTTTTACAGAGATTTTTAGACTTCGATTTCACTTGATGAGCTGTTTTCTTGCCAAAGAAAATAAAAAGGAAGGAAAGGGAGAGGAGAGAGAGGGATGGATTTGGAATGTGCAAAAAGTAATGCTCCAGGATTTTCTCCCTGTGACATGGTTCCCTTAGGAATTACCTCGCTGTTTCATTTCCATGTTTTTTTATTGCTCAGCCTCTCAGAAATAACATTTCTTTGTTTAACAGCTGACCCAGCCAGGAATGCAAATCCAGCTTGCTCTGGGTTTGCATCACCTGAGGTTGGAGCAAAGCCTGTGCCCTGGGCTCCTGCTGCAGCTCAGCACATCCAGAGAGGGCTTCCCTGGGACACACAGTAGATGGGAAGCAGGGAATGTGACAACCCAGCAGAAAATAAATTATATTCCCTGGCTTTTGTGCAGATCCCAGGAGGACTTGGGAATATACACCAGGTGGAATGTCCCCGGAGAACCAGAGCCAGAGAGGGGGCATAAAATGAGTCCAGCCATGTCCAGGCACCCCCTGGGACAAATACCCCATGAAATGGCTATTGTGAGGGAAAGGAGCTGACATCCCAGGCAGGACATTCCACAGGACTTTATACATCCCTGAGGAGAGATAATTCAGAGCTCTCCTCCCAGCCTCAGGAACTGCTGTGCTGCCAGACAGCCAAAACAAGGGACAGTTTCCAGGTCAGACACGTTTCCTTCCTGATGGAAACCTCTGGAGTCCCATTCCAGCACCCTCACCATTCCAGCCACCTCACAGTTAGGACCACAGACTCATGGAATGGTTAGGGTTGGAAAGGAACTTAAAGATCCTCTCATTCCATCTTCTACCACTACACCTTTCACTACCCCAGACTGCTCCAAGCCCCCTCCAGCCTGGCCTTGGACACTTTCAGAGATCCAGGGGCAGCCACAGCTTCTCTGAGCACCCTGTGCCAGGCCTAACCACCCTCACAGAGAGGAATTCCTTCCCAATATCCCACCTAAATTCCTCCTCTTTCAGTCTGACCATGAGTTCATTAGAGCTGACAAGGCACAAAGAGTCAGGGCCTCTGGAGTTGTGGCTCTCTGTGAGCTCCAGGATCCTGCTGAAAAGCTGACAGTGTCCCCATAAAGCCTCTGCTCCTGACTGTACCTCAGGGAAGGGAATTTAGCACCACAGGAATGGCTAAAGAGAAGTTCCCGAGGGAGCCCTGGAGCTTCCCTGAGCATTACAGAGCAGCAAGGGATGGAGGAATGAGAGATTTCACTTTCAGTGGCCTTAACAGAGAAACATGCCAGGGGTGCTCCCTAAATTTCATTTTAACTGCTGAAAGTTGGTGCCCAGAAAGGCCAAATAGTAAAAATTCTGGACCCAAATCTGGCCCTTCCAGGTGTAATGCTTGAACAGGCACATCTTCCTTCCCACCCCAAAGGCCTGGACCTGGGGAAGGTGACACTCTTGCCTTCCCCATGAAGGAGGAGGCAAATTACCCTGATGAGAATGGAGCCATCACTTTGGAGCTGCAAGAAACTCCCACTCTCCCTGTCACTGACACAGGCTCTCCTGTTTGTCATCCCCCCCCTTCTTTAAACTGCAGTTTTGAAACAGGAATGTGTGAATTGAGATGGTTTAGTCCCTGTTTGGATAATGGAGAGTGTGTCCCACCCCATCCCAGAGCTTCCCTCAGCCTGAGGGGACACCCTGAAGGTCCCACTGCAGTCCTGCTGGTGGCAGATCCTTGTGGAAGAACAGAAACAATTTCAGGAGCTTGGGAAGGGAAGGGAAGGGAAGGGAAGGGAAGGGAAGGGAAGGGAAGGGAAGGGAAGGGAAGGGAAGGGAAGGGAAGGGAAGGGAAGGGAAGGGAAGGGAAGGGAAGGGAAGGGAAGGGAAGGGAAGGGAAGGGAAGGGAAGGGAAGGGAAGGGAAGGGAAGGGAAGGGAAGGGAAGGGAAGGGAAGGGAAGGGAAGCCTTGTTTTCCTCCTTTTCCCATGGAAAGGGGTGGAATTAGGGGATCTTTAAGGCCCCTTCCCACCCAAACCATTCCATGATTCTTGGAAAGGACTGCAGCAGCAGGCCGTACACAACCAGAATTCCAACTCATGGCCTCTCCAAATCCATCTACAGTGCTGGTGTGCTGAAATTCCACTGTGAGGCCTTGCTAGAAAGGCACTGCCCTCCCCTGGATCCCTGGAAGTGTCCAAGGCCAGGTTGGGCAGGACTTGGAGAAACCTGGCCTAGTGGAAGGTGTCACTGCTCACAGACAGGGTGGAATTAGGGGGTCTTTACATCCCCTTCCCACCCAAACCACTCCATGACTCTCTGGAAGGACTGCAGCAGCAGGCCTGAGAGCCACCCCAAGTTTGGGCAGCTGTAGGGAGCAGAGGGGGGGAGGAAAGCAGTGAGGCAGAGCAGATAAAGATTTGCACGAACAAAGGAGTTCTATTTTCTGTTCGGGTTATTTTTTGTTCCCCAAAACAAAGGAGAGACTGAAGAGCGCCCGTTTAATTTGAGAATTTCACAGCTTCGCCTCGCACAAGAGAGGGGGGAAGGAGCAACAAAAAGCCCAACAACAGGCATGGAAAGAGCCCCAAGTATTAATGGCAGCTGATCAATAACTAATCCGCAGTGTTCCAGTTACCAACTTGATGGAGAAAATTCACGGTGCTTAAGTAATTCCAACTAATCTTAATGAATGCCTCCATGCCTACATGCCTGCAGAGCTGTGTGAAATTTATAGAAAAATGTCATTTCGGCTCTCTGAATATTTTTTTTCCCCCTCGCAGTCATCAAAGGAGCATAAAAAATGCTCTTAGAAATCTGCTATCTCTCCCTGCCAGATGAGGGCTTCAAAAGGCGAGCACTCATTTTTTAGTCGTAAGCAGGGAAGATTATGAATACATTATCTGGTTAACATTAAAAAAAAAAATTCAAAACACCCAATTTTACATTCTTACTTATTTATCCCGTGCCTCTGTCCCCTTTGTGAGCCTCACCCTCTTCCCTGCTGAAGAAAATAATGCCAAGTAGACAAATCAGCTACAAGTAGGGAAGCGGTGATACATATTTTTGTTCTATTTTTATTTGGCGCTACTTTGGGAAAATTTCAAAGGGAAAGGAAGATCAATATGGTGGGTTTGAGCTTTCTCTGTCTTTGCCTGCTAAAAGCTGATGAGTTCCTCTCAAATTTGGGAGCAGCCTGCAGGAGAAGCCTCGGCTAAGCTGCCACCGAGACAGCGCGGAGCTCGCTGGGGAGCAGAAGCATGAGGGGAACGAGATTTGTAGAGACAGAAAGGACGGGAGGAGAAGCTGGTAATTTTCCAGTGGAAGTTTATTTTCCCCTGGGAAATCTAAGGTAGGGTCTCAGCATGGGAATGGAGGGCGCGGTGGCAACCAGGATGGGATTTCTGGGGAGGCATGGCTTGGGGGGAGAATGGAGACAGGCCCATCCCCTGTTGTGCTGATTCAGACGCCCCTGATCTGGATGAACACCCCAGTTCTGGTCCCAAGGAATCACAGAAATCATGGAATCACAGAATCATGGAATAACCTGAGCTGGAATGGATCCACAAGGATGAAAGTCCAGCTCCAGGCCCTGCACAGACACCCCAACAATCCCACCCTGGGCATCCCTGAGAGCATTGTCCGAATGCTGCTGGAGCTCTGGCAGCCTTAGGGCTGTGCCCATTACCTGGGGAGCCTGTTCCAGCACCCTCTGAGGGAAGAGTCTTCTCCTGATATCCAACCTAACCTTCCCTGACACATCTCCAGCTGCTCCCTGGGTCCTGTCTCTGCTCACAGAGCAGAGATTGGAACTGCTCCTCAAGAGGAAGCTTTGGATCAGGATGAGCTCTGCCCTCAGGCTCCTCTTCTCCAGCTGAACAGACCAAGTGGCCTCAGCTGGATGAAGACTCTCCCACCCCCACCAGCTGAGGGTCTGGTGTTGAAGATGTGGCCCCAATGATACCCAGGAATATCTGGAGATGCACACCTGGCATCTCACCTATCCCTCACTTTGGGCCACTCCAGCTCCTCAGGTCACTCACACCCACACAGAGAGAGGCAGGAAGGATATTCAGCATAATTAATTCCAGCATGCCCATGCTCCCACTGGAGAATCCTGTTTCCCCTTCCCAGCAGGGCTGCCTGCCCTCGCTGGGCAGGTGGGTCCATGCAACTCTTCCCACTTGCTGAAAATTCCTCACATCAAAAGGGTCCCTTTTTCTCCTCCATTTCCCTCGGGGTCCAGCTATGACTCTGTCATAAATTGATGTACAAAGTATGAACAGGAGGATTTTTTTAGAACAACTTCAGCAATCTTTGTAGTTCATAACTAGGCATGCAGGGGTTTTATTAATTTAACAGTGTTATTCCCCTTATGAAATATTCATCCCAGAGGATTTCTGTGCACATGAAGGTTTTGAAGAAATTGATCTGCAATGCAGCTACTCCTTTAAAAGAATGATTTCTTTATTATCTCTGCCTTTCAGTGCTACTCTATATCTGAGCAGTGCCTGATTAAATGTGTGATCAATCTCAGGAAAGCAAACAGATACATTTTTAATTGGGGGTGAATTTACTGTGTGGGAGGAGGCTTTTGGCGAGCCCAGCCCGCTGGAGGCTTTGCTTTGCCAGCTCCTCCTCTGGCATTCTTGCAAGCCATTGGCTTCCCAAGCCTTTGGAGATGCCTTCACCCCCTGGCATCAGCAGCTCAGCTGACACAGTGTCACTCCATCACCTGATGGAGATGGAGCTGCTCCTGGGCCCTGGTTCAGCAGAGCCATTAAACAAGCACTTCTCTCAGGAGCTGAGACCTGCTGGCTTTGGTTCCATTGCCCTCTCCCCACATTCCTGTGCTGTTTTCCAAACATCCACATGTAGAATCCACTGGTGAGTGCTGTCCTGTCCCCTCTGGGCTGGCTCAGGTGGGCAGTGACAGGTGGGTCACTGTTCTCCCTGCCAGGAGAACCACCCCATGGCATGGAGCAGCTCTGAGCAGAATTCCCCTAAGGCAAATTCCAGAATCTCAGCGTGGTTTGGGTTGGAAGGGACCTTAAAGCCCACCCAGGCTCACCCCCTGCCATGGGCAGGGACACCTTCCAGTGTCCTAGGGTGCTCCCAGCCCTGTCCAACCTGGCCTTGGACACTTCCAGGGATGGTGCAGCCACAGCTTCTCTGGGCATCCTGTGCCAGGACCTCACCACCATCACAGGGAGGAATTTCTTCCCAAAATTCCATATACCCCTGCCCTCTGTCATCTTAAAGCCATTCCCCATTATTCTGTCACTCCATCTCTTGTCCAAAGTCCCTCTCCAGCTCTCTTGGAGCCCCTTTAGGCACAGGAAGGGGTTTTAAGTTCTCCTCAGAGCCTTTGTTTCTCCAGGCTGAACATCCCCAAGTTGTGTATAAGTAAATAATAAAGTAAATAAAGACTGGAATTTAAAGGTCATGCAAAGAGGAGAAATGGGAGTTAATCTTGTACCTACCCTTCCCTGAGAGATCCTTCCAAGTCCTGCCACAGCAGGGCACTGGGACAAGGAGCCATCAGACAGGTCTGACAGGGAAAGCACCAGCTCTGTTCCCAGCAGTCAAAATTTGCCCTTTTAGCCTGCACTTGATCCTTCCAAGGCATCTGGGGATAAAACATGTGGCTGTGCTCAGAAATGATGCAAGGATGCCTTTGGCACAAACAGTGTTCTGCTAATCCCCTGCTCCCAGTGGTCCAGTAGCACCTCTGGCTTCACCCACAGCATTTGCCAAGTGCCACCTGCCCTGTCCCCACCACACCTGGTGCCCTGTGCCCTCCCACCTGGGTAGCCCAAGCTGCACTTCCCAGCTGGAATGCTGCAGGAAAGCACTTGGAAGGCAGGTGAGGTCTGTCCTGGATGTCCCCCCTGTGTCCTCATCCCACTCTGAAGGGTGCAGGGAAATGTCCCCATCCATCGTGCCCTGCTGGCCCCCACACTCCCTCCTTGCAGGGGGCACTGATCCGGTGTCACCCAGCCCCCGAGGAGCCCAGGGCAGGGCTGTGTCCGTGTCCCTCCAGGGCTGGGGGTGCCAGAGCCTGCGGCCACGTCCAGCCTGGCCGCTGCTCAGTCTCACAGTGTCCCCTGGTGTTTGCAGCCACCGGAGCTGCAGCTCCCAAGGGATTTGTCCAGAGTATGCAGGAATGGCATCCAGGTGAGCTGGAGCTCCTGTGCTCCCCAGGGATTTGTCCAGAACATGCAGGAATGGCATCCAGGTGAGCTGGAGCTGCAGTGTTCCCCAGGGATTTGTCCAGAACATGCAGGAATGGCATCCAGGTGAGCTAGAGCTGCAGCACAGCCCCTGTGCCACCCTCAGAGCCACTGCCCTCCCAAAAAGGGCACTGAGGCACCATCAGCTGTACAAGCCATCCCAGAATGGAAATAAAAACAATTCCAAATGATGCCACACAGAAAAGATGGATGGTTTTGCCTTTCAGCTTGGATTCCAGTGCACTTGAGGCGTTGTGACCATGCTGGGCCTGTTTGCCTCCCCACGGTCACCCTGGAAGTCTGAATTCACACAGTTGTGAAGAGGACACAATTCAGGCCTTATAACCCCAGAAAGAAAATATAAATCTCTCTTCCCTGATTTCACACTGGGCATAAAACCTCCACGAAGGTGAGAATGGGAAATGCTGTGGAATTGGTGCTGGTGCAAAGTACAGATAAATTAAAACCAATAATATATTATTAGATCCAGAAAAATTGAGGTTTCATTCATTCCTCTTTCCTTTTCTAGAGGGCCAGCACTCTTCTGGAGCATTCCAAGCTGTCTGGTGGGGACTGGGAAGCTGAAAACACAAATAAATTATTATCAAGGTAGGAAAAATCCCAGAGCCTTCAAAAAAGCTGCCTAAGGACAGGGGAGCTCTACCTGGCCAGAGGATTTAATAGAGAGATGCCGACCTTGAAATCCACAATATTTATGACTCCTCTGACTACAAAAGAATGTGGAGACTTTTGTTACCCACCAACATAATTTTTGGGGTATTTTAGAAGCTGCAGAGGAGCAGGAACATCCCAGACTCACAGTTTAAGGAATATATCCTCTATATGCAGCTGATAATCCTAATAGGAATATATCCTAATATATGCTAATAGGAATATATCCTAATATATGCAACTCTCAAGACATGAAAACACAGATTATTTTGGTGTTTAAATCAGTCCCTGTACACTCAATATTGAACCTCTCCAAGACCAGACCCCTCAGATTTTCTGGAAGATTTGTTGATCCTTCTCTCCACACAGGATCAACTCAGAATAAATGAGGGTGAGATGCTACAGAGCTTTGGCATAATAATTCTAATAAAATCCCAATTAATTGTGTTGTTATCTAGCACAACTCCCTGACCTCAGCACTTCCTACGAGGCACTGCTGTGTTTAGCAAACATGCCATAGGATTTTGCTGAAAAATAAAACTGACTGGGTGGATATGGGAATCAGTGAGAGAAAAGGATGCTCATGGATAAAGTCAGCATCCAAGGCTGAGGGGATTATCCCAGGTAAAAATCCAGCTGAAACAATGCTGCTGTTAAATGCAGTTATCCCAAATGACAGGCATTAACCTGCTGAATTGCATCACAAAATATGAATTATGTGGAATATACGGAACTGGAAAGGACCCGCAAGGATCATCCAGTCCAACCCCTGGCCCTGCACAGGATGTCCCAAATTCCCACCCTGTGCCAGAGGGCATTGTCTAAATGCATTCCAATATTTATCTGATTGTCCAAAACAGTTTGTTGCTTTTTAGCTTCAAAATTTCCCATCACCTGAGTAAATCGACCATTTAATTTTGTTCTTACTCCTGCCTTTTTAGGGACAGAGGTAATTTACTGTGTTTGGATTACCCCAGATGGGGACTTCTGTCAGGTTGTTTGGCATTCCCTTTGTAACACAAATAATGACACCCAAATTTGTCTTGTTGGCTGGACACGAACACAAAGCCACACCACAAAGGTGTGCATCTTAATCACTCTCCCTAATTTCCTGTGCTTAAGCTGAATTCCCTTATTGTCTTCTTCTTGAAAGGAAAGCAGTGACTGAGGGGAAGCATCGGCATTTAGCACTGATAACGTCAAGAAAAAAGCAAGGCAGGCACTCCTGGAGAGAGAAAAGAATGGCAGGGGGGAAAGACACCGAGGAGAGGCTGGAAATCCACCCAGGAGCTCCCACCTCCTCCCAAACCTGGAGAGCTCTCCAGCACATCCAGAGAATTAATTCCCCTTCTGCAGAGGCACTGCAGCAGTTGCAGCTTCCTCCAGGAGGTGGCAGGAAGATTTTTGCAGAGAAGGAGGAGAGGGAAAGTCGGAGAGAAATTTAAAGGAGGAAAGGATGCGCCTGGCAGGCAGCGATCTGAAACCCTTCCCAGCTGGGGTGCTCAGGTTGGCAGGGACACCTTCCACTGTCCCAGGGTGCTCTGAGCCCTGTCCAGCCTGGCCTTGGGCACTTCCAGGAATCCAGGGGCAGCCACAGCTGCTCTGGGCACCCATCACCTCCCTCACAGGGAACAATTTATTCGCAATATCCCATCTAACCCTGTCCTCTGCCAGTGTGCAGCCATTCCTCTTGTCCTGGCACTCCATCCCTTGGAAATAGTCTCTCTCCCTGTTTCTTGTTGGCTCTTTCAGTTCCTGGAAGGCCATGATTTGGTCACCCTGCAGCTTCTCTCCTCCAGGCTGTCCCAGCTGTGCCAGCCTTTCCTCCCAGCAGAGCTGCTCCATCCCTCTGATCACCCTGGTGCCTCCTCTGGACTCATTTCAGCAGCTCCATGGAAGTGCAGAGTTTAAGTGAAAAGGATCCTACCCTGAAGCTCCTGTCTGATTCCCAGGATGGGAATAACTGCAGGATTTCCAAGGATTCCCAGGAGGGGAATAACTGCAGGATTTGGGTGCCCAAAACCTCTTTTGCTCTTCCTGGCTCCATAAACGGAGCTGCACACCTTGTATCACTGCAATATCAAAAGGTGGGCAGGTGCCTGGGAATCCTGTCCTGCAAGGACATGGATTCCTCGTTTGAATTGAGGGACAAAAACCTGTTGTTAATGCTGTTGTTGCTACTCCTGTAGTAGCACCAGGAGTTGCAAAAGCAACTCAAGGTCTCATTCCCTTTGTCACAACTTCCAAGCACAGAGAGCTACTGGAGCACTGGGGTTTGCAGGGTGTCCTCAGAGCTCACCCTCTCCACATACCCTGGCATTATAGCCCCAGGGAGATTTTCCCTAGGAAAAGAGCCCTCAGCTCAGAAATTGATTTTTGGCAGACTTTAGTGGGACATTATTGAAACCATTTGTAAAATTGCTGTGCTCCATTCCTCTCGTATCAGGCAGCAATTGGAGCAGCAGTGTGGAAATGAAACATTTCAATCTCTGTTAATATGGATTGTTTCAGTCTTATTAAAACACTTCAAGAAGGTCAAAGCCAAATATTGTCAGGATATTTTTCTTGCTGAAGACAAATGGGGATTTGCCTTTGAAATCTTGCTTTAGGTGACCTCGAGTTGGAAATCTCTACTTGCAGGGATAGAATAATTCCAAGTTTGGAGGCATTTTAACCGCACTTCCTACCCATGGGCAAGGGATGTAACCTGGCTCTGGAAATCAAGCAGGAGGGGCTGCTCCTGGACTTTGGCACAGCTGGGATTGCAGTCCACAGCGACAGCTTCCAGATGGGATGTGGCTAGTGGCTGGGAAGGCACCAGGAGGTCAATTGTGCCTTTCTCAAAGCTGGAAGATTTGGGTGGATGGAGGGAAACCAAACAACTGACTTTGATCCATGCAAAGAGAAGTGGGATCATTCCCCCAGCCAGAGCCACCTTGTAGGTGCTCCAAAAATCCTCCTCCCCCCAAAAAAAAGAATAAGGGAATTATAGAATAATTTTGGTTGGAAAAGCCCTCTGAAACACCTTGGAAACATTCCTTGGACACCTCCAGGGATGGGGACTCCAAACCTCCCTGGGCAGCCCCTGCCAATGCCTGGGCACCCTTTCCAGGAAGAAATTCTTGCTGATGTCCAACCCAAACCATCCTGCAGGGCACAGTGAGTGGTTCTAACCTGAAATTACTTGAACTAAAATTCCCTGAACATGCAGCACCTTAAGGAATCTCAGTAAGCCAACAGGATCCTGGTTTTATCTCTCAACCCACTGGGGATTCTCCAAGCCCCTTGAAGCTCCTTTAGGTGGGTTTTTCCCAGGTCTGGTGAGCACTGCACAGATTATTTGGAATGAGGGTAGATTTTTGGTGTGGTTTTCTGAGACATCCCAATTTAGGATGAAAGTCCAAGGCCAATCACTGGCCTCTCTTTTTTTTTTTTTTTTAATATACTTGTAACAAACTCATCACTTTTACTGAAAATGCAAGAGCTTTTCCTCACTTTATCCTTCTCCCTTCATTAATCCCCTTGTTGGCTTCCACCCTCAAGAGAGAAAGCATCCCTTTTAATTATTTAGCCTATTATTGGCATTAGTTGGCTCTGTTTTCTTTTGCAGAAGCCACCAGAAGCTCCTTCAAAAGAGCAGCATAATTCTGTAGTCAGGCTTTGCATTTCCTGATCATTAACAAACAGAGTTTTATGAAGTTCTGGCTTTTTTTGTCTCTTTATCACTGAGTAGACAGCGAGAAACAAAAAAAAACCCTTCTGCTCTCATCTCCTTTGAAAGCATTTAATACTTTCTCCTCACAGTTTCTCTGTGGTCCACGCCAAGAAAATATTCCTGCAAGGTCAGGTCTGCTGGGGAGGCCAAATGAAAAGTTGGACCTCGGTGGAATTACAGGATCATCTGGACAAGCAATATTTGCCTTGGGAAAGAGCTTTGCTCCCTGAATTCACAGCTCTGGCTGCAGCCAGCGTGGTTTAAAGGAATAAAACAACGGCTTTGAAGGGCCTTATCTACAACTAACACACTCTGGTTTAGGCCTCAGAGACCCTGGGCTACTGCATCTGGTGTCTTTTCTTCCTCAGTCTTGTTGGATTGGCTTCCCTACCCTGGGAAGTGGGGAAAATAGCAAGTTTTGCCTCTGAGGTGGCAGGAAAACCAGGATATCCCACTGGAGGATCTCAAAGGGACCACAGACAGGACTGTGTCCTCTCTCCTGGCCTCATGCACTTCTCTGTCACCACAGGGCTCACATCTGTCACCAAAACTTGGATAGGAAAACCCATCTTTTCCCTTGGAATCTTGCTTTAGGCCCCCAGTCTCAAAGCACTCTGAGCTCTGAGGTAAATAAGGAAAAAGCTGACGTGGAAACTGAGTCATGGAAGGCTTGTGGGGGTCTGATTCCCACACCTTGCTCTGTGATTGCTGAGGAGGGAACAGCTGCAATGGGTTCCATGGGGATTGAGGGAAGAAACAAAAGAAAACTCTAAATCTGCCCAGAAACTCCTGAGCTGAGCTTCCCAGTGCTAAGGATCCATTCCGTGTGGGAGTGATGAGGCAGCTCTGCATTTCAGGCCCTCCTTCAGGGTTTTTTTCCATCAGAAAAGTGGTTTTGAAAGGAATGTCCTGGTTTATTAATTCTGGGAAGAGCCGTGCAAGGGTGAGCTAAGCCTGGAAGCCCTGACTGGCCAGCATTCCATGGAATATCTGCTCAGGGCCTGCTTGTGGGGGAATGAACCAGGGAGCCAAGCTCCAGCCATGGTCCTTTTCCACACATGATAATTCCATTAAATTAACATTGGCTACACGTTCTCATGGCAACTCTGAACCCAAACAATAACAACACAGAGGATGTGGGAATGGAGGGGGGAAAAACCCTCCTGGAAATTCCTCTTTTGTACAGAATGTGTTGGTTGGGAAGTGAAAGGAGAGCAGCAGGAGGGCTCAGCTCCTGCTTCCCACGGGGCGTGATTATGGCTCTGCTCTGTCCCTGATGGCAACGGGGACACTTGGTGAGGCTGGGGGTTTTTCCAGCCTTGAGGATTCTGTGATTCCATAAGGATTCTGTGATCCACAGGCTGCTGCCACAGCACTGACTCCCTCTGCCCCCTTTTGGTTATGCTCTGTCTTTTCCCATCTCCCCTGGTTCTCCCTTTGGAGCGAAGCCTTGTGCTTCCCGTTTTCCTTGAGCATCTCCCCCTTGGCCCACATCCCCTAATTTTATTCTGAACCTATTGTTTATAGGGCCCTGTTAGCCTGGGAGGGGCCTCTTTGCTGAGGTGCTCCTGGCAAGGGCTCTGTTGGGGTCCCCGGGCTGGGTGGTTTTGGTGATATGGTGTGGAGGACCCTGGTTTGGGGGTTTGGGAGGATCCCTGGATTGGGGGTTTGAGGGGTGATGCTGTGGATGGTTTGGGAGGTCCCTGGGCTGGGGTTCTGAGGGGTTCCCCAGTCTGGAGCCTTGGGGGTTTCCCTGATTTGGGGGCTTAGGGGGACACGGTGTGAAGGGTCTCTGGGCCGGTATTTGGGGTGAGATCATGTAGGGGTCCCTGGTGTGGAGGTTTAGGGGGATCCCTGAACTGGGGTTTAGGGGGAGGTGGTGTGGGGGTCCTTGCTCTGTGAGTTTGGGGAGGTTCCCTGGTCTGGGGGCTTGGGGGGTTCCCTGGGCTGGGGGTTTATGGGGAGGTGGTGTTGTAGCCCCTGGTCTGGAGGTTTAGGGGGAGTCCCTGAATTGGGGTTCAAGAGCACATGGTGTGGGAAGTCCCTGCTCTGGAGGGTTGTGGGGAGGTGATGTGGAAGGTCCCTGGTCTGGGACTTTGTGCTGGGTCCCTGGGGGTTGTGGGGAGGCTCCATGTGCTGTCCTGGGGGGTTCTTCTAATGCTCATTGAGGTGAGCAAAGCAGGTCCCACCTCTGCATGTCCCTCTCTGGCTCCAGGGGTAAAACCAGACCCAAACTGGTGCTGCTGGTGGGCAGTGGCCTTGCTGAGGACTCAGAGTTCAGGGTCACTTGTCTTGTTTTGTGTCCAATGAAGCTTTGGGTTGTGCTTTTATAGCAAAATTTTGATTTTGTGCATTGCTGCCCTACTTGTGTGGCTGATGCTGGGTCTGCCTGTTCCAGATCGTGCCGAACACTTGGACATCTCCTTCTGCAGTGGCTGGAGAATTGTCCTGGCCCCTGGGGACCAGAGGGGTCCATGCAGGCACAGCTGTTCCCCAGCCACCTCTCCCAGGTGCCTGCAAACCCCTCCCTGGGCTGTTTGTGCCACAGGCAGCCCCTGCAGCCCCCAAAATTGCTGCTCCTCCTCAGAACAAGCAGTTCCCCCACAGGGAGCAGGGAAAAGTCTTCCCAGTGGTTTCTCTAAGGATCTGGAATGGGATGGGGGTTGGTCATTCCTTGTAAAACACTCAGTGGAGATGGGGGAAACAAAGCCAGCTCTGTGAAGCAGCTCAGATTTATTTGGGGAGAGTTTTCCCTCTGATTAATCGTGGGGGTGTGTGTATGTGCTGGGAAAGGCACTAATGTTTACTGGAATTGGGCTATAAATGGTTGCTAACTTCTCATTCCCTGCATGATAAATATCATAATTGATGCTACAATATGTTAACATTCCAAGCATGAGCTCCTCTTTTCCTATGGATTTATTCTCATGCACGAGTAGCGTGGAGGGTTTGAAGACACCTTCCTTCAAAGATTATGGGATCTTTACATCTTTCCTCTGTATTAGGAAGAGGATAAGACATCTTTTTTTAAAAGAAGAGATGAATATCACCTGGCTTTGGATTGAAGAAATAACTTATTGAAATTGTGAAATGCATTTCTTGTCAAATTTACAGAGCTGGGCTGAACAACTTGTAATTTTATTAAATCCTGGGGAAGTGGTCAACAAACCTGGGGACTTCCATTTATCCTGGCAAACTTGTGTTAAATGGTGAAACCTGTCCTGATACAGCAGAACACAGAGGAGAATCCTTCCTTTTAAGTTATAACTTCTTAAAAAATGTTTTTAGTCATCTGTGAGCTTAGAGAACAAAATCAGTGCAGGAAGGGGGGATTGCAGCACTGTTAAAACTCCCTGTGTCAAACAACTAATTTTAGACCTGGGCTTTAAATGTGCCTTTGCAGTATATTTTTATGCTTCAACTCTATGCTTCAGACCTTCAAATTTTATTTGGATGATGGATTTCTGTCAAAATTGGTCGACATTTAGCACTAAAGTCAGGCTGAAATATGAATCCAGTGCTTTAGGACTCCTTTTATTTTGTGTGTAGACCCTGGGGTTCTCATCCCCCTTATTAACTCTTGCAGGAGCTTTCAGGTTCATATTTCTGAAAGAATGATTTGGCTGAAGTTTCATTCTCTCTCAAAGTAGAATGATTGATGTAGTGAACCTGGGGGAGGATTTTACAGATGGTGAAATTTCCTGTTAATTAGCAAATCACCTTTGGTACCACACCCATTGCTTTTTGCCACTTGTTTTGAGGTCATGGGGGTTATTTCCTTATGTCATTGCAGAGTCCAAGGGACAGTTTACAGCTTTTTCTTTCCTGTTTCAGTTTTCCTGGTATTTTAATTTTTGGCATGTGGAGAGCAGAGGTTTATGGCTGTGTGTGTCTGCTCTGCAGGCTCTCAGTAGGGTGGGGATGGTGTTTGGTTGGGGTTTTTCAGGGCAGAACTGTTTCTTTATATCCAGACTCAATTTCCTTCAGAGGGGAATTTAGGAGTAAAATGGGATTAGGCCAGGTTTTGTAAAGAAAATAACTGTATTCTTGGCACTGTGCCTCCCCAGGATGTGAGCATCCAGAGTCCTTTGAGATTCAGTTCTGTCTTTTTATAGAGGAGGAGATGCTTGATGTTACCTCGGGCTTTGGGAGAGCTGCCAGGTACCCAATCTGTGCTCCAGTATTAATTGCACATCTCAGATTCCAATCACCCCCTTTGCACAAACCTCCGGGTTATCCTGATGTTCACTGATGGAAAAAAAAAAAAAAAAACAAAAAAACCAACAAACCTTTGCACACTGCTGCTGGAGCTGCTGCATTTGCACGTGGAAGCTTTCATTGGATCACAGAATCATGGAATGGTTTGGGTTGGAAGCGACCTTAAAGCTCATCTCATTCCATGGAAGGGACACCTTTCACTATCCCAGGGTGCTCCAAGCCCTGTCCAGCCTGGCCTTGGGCACTCTGTGGATCCAGGGGCAGCCAGAGCTGCTCTGGGAAAGCCCTTTGGGAGTTATTTTTGGGTGGCATCAGAATAAAGCCGATATCTAGACACGTGATCTCTACCTCCATTGTTCTCCTCAAAGATTTCTGTCACCTTTCTAAACCAGAAATCTGCCGTACTTCCCATCATCCTGGAGGGTCATGCAGAGCACGGGAGCGCTCCACACCGTTTTGCACCCCAAGAGGGCACAAGCCGTGGGACAGCGGGATCCTGCCTGCCTGGAAACCTGGGCAGGCTCCCCTTTGGCAGGGCTGACCCCTCTGTTAGCCCCAAAGGCGGTCCCGCCGTGTGAGCCGGCTCTGGGCACGGAGCCGGGGCTGCGGGCTGCAGGCTGCAGGTGGCAGCAGCAGCCTTCGTTTGCCCGCGGCAGCCAGGGACGGACGGACGGACGGACGGATGGACGAATGGATGAACGGACGGACTGACGGATAGATGAACGGATGGACGGATGGATGAATGGATGGATGGACAGATGGATGGACGGATGGATGGAGGCTGGGGCAGCTCCCCCGGTGCCTGCCCTCCGCACGGTTCCCAACACAACCAGCTTGCTGCTAAAACACCCAGCTGGAAGCAGCAAAGACAGATTGTCGCGATGTGGGGACACTCCTCACATCCCCCTCCCTGCCCTCCTCCTTACAGTGGAATCCTTGGAGAGAGGGGATGAAGGAAAGCTTTTCTGCAGCGCCAGGCAGACCCTGGTAATCACATTTGTGTGCAGTGATTGGATGGGTTGGGTTCTCCGAGCCCTGAATTGAGCAGATTCCGGCTTTTTTGTGCTTTTGGGGCTGTGTTTTTTCTGTCCTGCTCCTGTTCCCTCTGTGCTGCGCTGTGATAGCAGGAGCTGTTCTTCCACGATAGCAAGAACCAAAAGCAGCAGTCGTTCCTGGGCGTTATTATTATTCCAGGCAGGGATGCAGCCCTGGGAGCTGCAGGGGTTTGAGTGCTCAGTCCGTGAACTTTGTGGCTGAGAGAAGCATCTCTTCCCACATCTCCTGGCTCTGGCTGCTCGTCCTGTCCGTGCCCTGGGTGGGATGACCCCAGAATTTACCTGCAAGTGTCACTTTTGATCATTTCTGTGCACTACTCGTGTGCTTCTCTCTGCAGCCCTGGAGCTGCTCAGTGCTGTCACTCCCAGAGCCATCTCCAGTCTCCAGTGTGGGTACCAGCAAAGGGATTGGGATTGTGCCCTCTGCCCTGCTCAGGTGAGACCCCACCTGCAGAGCTGCCCCAGCCCTGGGCCCAGCACAGGAAGGAGCTGGAGCTGCTGGAGAGAGCCCAGAGGAGGCACCAGGGTGAGCAGAGGGATGGAGCAGCTCTGCTGGGAGGAAAGGCTGGCACAGCTGGGAGTGCTCACCTGGAGGAGAGAAGCTCTGGGTGACCTAATGATGGCCCTCCAGTGCCTGAAGGAGCCAACAAGAGACATGGGGAGAGAATGTGGACAAGGGATGGAGTGACTGGCCAAGGGGAATGTCTTCCCACTGCCAGAGGGCAGGGCTAGATGGGATATTGGGAAGACATTCTTCCCTGTGAGGGTGCTGAGGCCCTGGCACAGGGTGCCCAGAGCAGCTGTGGCTGCCCCTGGATCCCTGTAAGTGTCCAAGACCAGGCTGAACAGAGCTTGGAGCAGCCTGGACTACTAGAAGGCGTCCTGGCCATGGCAGGGGGTGGAATTGGATGGGCATTAAGGTCCCCTCCAACCCAGGGCATTCCATGATTCATGGAAGAGCTGCATTACACATGAGGAGCTTCAGTTTGCAGATGGAGTTTGGAAGGTGGTTGGAGCTAAATGCTGCAGGAATTCTCTGGAAGTATCAGCACCAGAGACAGAAGTGTCCCTTCAGCACAGGCTTTTGGGATGCCAGCAGTGGTGGTGCTAGGAGCTCGCAGCAGGGTTACACAGCAGTGAAATGTGCAAAGCAGGTGCTCAGGAATGAGGGATTCATGGTCTCCCTTACCAAGATCCCATTGGGAATGAAGGGCAGTGCTGCCCCCGAGCTCCTGCTGTGCCACAGGGTCGGTGGAGCACTGAACAGCGGCAGGGAGAATCCTGTGAATCCCTCATTCCTGCTTTTCCTTCCCCATGCTCTGCTCCACCAGCCCAGGGAGAGGGTCCCTGCAAAGCCACAGCACCTGCATTTGAGCTGTTGAAGGAAACATGGAATGGTTTGGGTTGGAAGGGACCTTAAAACCAGTCAGTGCCACCCCTGCCATGGGCAGGGACACCTCCCACTGTCCCAAGCTGCTCCAAGCCCTGTCCAGCCTGGCCTCGGACACTCCCAGGGATCCAGGGGCAGCCACAGCTTCTCTGGGCACCCTGTGCCAGGGCCTCAGCCCCCTCTGAGTAAAGAATTCCTCCCTAATTTCCAATCTAAACGTGTTTCCTGCCAGTCCAGAGCCGGGCCCTCCTTTTCCCACAAGAACTGTGCTCGCAGGCATTTTAATGCATTTGATTTGTTTTTGCACAGAATGAAGATTTGCTAACACTGATGCTAATCGTGACTCTGGAGTGATTTGACCAGATTGTTTTAGAACAAAAACCCCCAGGGAGAAAAAGACAAGTACTTTCTGCTGACATTTCTGCAAACTCTTTTTGCTTCTTTTCTGTTGAGCTGACTTTTCATTTCAGACCTTTCCTTAACTTGATTTTTGAGACGTTCAGAAGTGCTCCAAAAAGAGTTTTTCAATTTTGTGGAAGCAGATATTGTAGTCAAGGCAGAATAGCTTTGCCTTTGCTCTCTTCTTCTCACTCCCAACTTTCACAATGTGCAAATCAATCAAGGAAAAAAAAATGTATTGTTTGGCTGCTGGACTCCTCATCCAGCAGCTCCTGGGTAGGGCAGAGTGATTGGCTTTGTGACCTCTTGGCTCAAAATGCCTGGGTGACAGCACTCCTTTTTTAGGTATTTTATTTTCCCCTCCTGCTGAGGGGAATGACAAGATCCTGAACCTGTCCCTGGTTTGGTTGTGACTGAGTTTGGGAACCTGTGGCTGTGTGTGTGCACTGGGAGCTGTCTGACATCCCTGATTCCAGCAGGAGAGGGCTGGTGGTGTCAGAGTGCAGCTGGAACTGCCAGGGCAGAGCCATTGATCCTGTTAGCTCCAGGATGGAGGGGTCTGGGATGCACTGGGGGTGCTGGCCTGTGTCTGAGCAGTGTGATAGCACAGCTCCTTAATTACTGTTTATTATTCTGAGATGTTGCTCCTGCCACCCTTGGCAGCAGCACCAAATGCTCCTGATGGACAACATAGAATGGAAAATGTAGAATCAGGGAATGGTTTGGGGTGGAAGGGACCTTAAAGCTCATCCAGGTCCACCACTGCCATGGGCAGGGACACCTTACACTATCCCAGGTTGCTCCAAGCCCTGTCCAACCTGGCCTTGGACACTTCCAGGGGTCCAGGGGCAGCCACAGCTGCTCTGGGCACCCTCTGCCAGGGCCTCCCAATCCTCACAGCCAGGAGTTTCTTCCCAATATCTAAGCTGAATTTCCCCTCTTACAGTTTGATCCCCCTTCTCCTGGCACTCCAGTTCTGCTGAAAAGTCCCTGCCCAGCTTCCCTGTAGCTCCTGCAGACACTGGAAGAGGCTCTGAGGTCTCTCCACAACCTTCCCTTCTCCAGACTGAGCAGCCCCAGCTCTCCCAGCCTGTCTCCATAGGGGAGGTGCTCCAGTTCCCTGTGGGAGCCATAAACAGGGACTTCCTGAGGGCTAAGCTTTCCCAAGGTGTGAAATCTCCTTTGCTGTGCATTATTTTTTGTTTGTATTTGTGTTTTGTTCCTGCGTGGAGAGTGCTGAGTTCAACCCCGAGTGTCGGCCCTGAGGCTTTTCCAGCAAGACCTTTTTGCTATGTGAGTCTTTCAGCACCTCCTAATGATGGTTCATTTCTGGAATTCTTCATCTGTGTGAGGCTGTACCTCAGCTGCTGTCCCCAGCTTGATCCCAGGAACCCAGGAATGGCTGGAGCTGTGTCGGGGGATTTAGGTTGGAGATCATGCAAAAGGTTCTTCTCCCAGAGGGTGCTGGGCACTGCCCAGGCTCCCCAGGGAATGGGCACAGCCTCAAGGCTGCCACAGCTCCAGGAGAGTTTGGAAAACACTCCTATGGATGCACAGAGTGGGATTGTTGGAGTGTTTGTGCAGGAGTGACACTCCACAATCCCTGTGTGTTCTTCCTACTGAGGATATTCCGTGATTCTTTGCTGTAGCTGTTCTGGAGCTCAGCTGATTGGCAGCTCCACGGAGCAGAATGGCCACCAGGTAACTCTCCAAAACTGATAAATACATAAATAATGGATGCATTCATCCCACTCTGACAAATTATTCAAATCCATATTACAGCCCCAAAACAGATAAGAAATAATTGAGTGAGACATGGGACTCCTTTTTTTCTCCTTTAATCCTCTGCAAAAAGGACCCATTCAAAGATTTCTCTTGGTCTTTTTAGTTTGCAGTTGTAATTTTTGGATTTTTCTTTAATCATGATTCCTTTGTGTTCTGCAGAATGAGGATCACAGGATGGAAACCTGCAAAGTCTGGAGCCTCTGTAGCAGGATGTGCAGGCAGAGCCTTGCACAAGGAATGCCAAAGGGTGTGCAAGCAAATGGACAAATTGCTGGTGGCAGAATTTCTTGGAAATAAACCTGGCAAATTAGGATTGTTAAAGCAACTGCTGAAATGGCTGCTGCCATTGAATTGTCAAAACAGGGGAGTGCAGAGCTCCTCGGCTAATTTGCATAGCACCAAAGCAAAAATAATGGGGAAATAATGAGCAGTTATTGGTCCTGGCTCTCCCCAGTCATTATCTGAAGTTAAGACATTTATCAGTGTGGAATTAAGCTGGTGAGATGTGAGTGTGACACAATTGCAGTGGGCAGCCAGAACCAGGGGGGATTTGAGGAATTAGAGGGTGGCAAACAGGCAGAAATAATCATTGGTGGAGGAAACCAGGTGAGGAGGGAGAGTCAGAGCTCCTGGAGTGGAGTTTGGGTCACTTAGAAGGGGGAGTGAGGTGGTTTGGGGAGGGGAAGGATGAGATCTGCTTCACGTGCAGGACCAGTTACACCAGGAGTGCTGTCAGACATTTGGGCCTGCCTGGCTGGGAACATTAGAGTGCCACTGATGCTGGGCATCCTGTGGGCTCCATAAACCCTTCCCAAGCTGCTCCAGGGGGAAAGGACACCCTCCCCAAGTGTGCCAAGTACCTTTGATCCAGACTGTGGGATCACTGAGGCTGGAGAAGTCTTCCAAGACCGAGTCCAACCTGTGCTCCATTCCCAGCTTGTCCCCAGCCCAGAGCACTGAGTGCCACATCCAGGCCTCCCTTGGACACCTCCAGGGATGGGCACTACACCAGCCCCTTCCAATGCCTGACAACCCCTTCCATGAGGAATATGCTGGCCTGGAGGACGTCTCTTTATGCAGAAGCCATGGGGAGACCTTACCTCAGGGTGAAAATCTGGACACAGCTCTTCATCCCTACCATCCCTGTGTTTGACCCCAGAGGAAAAAAACAGGCTGGAATAAGCTGGAGCTTTCTGTGTCCCTGAAGCCAAGGTGTGAGGGCTCTTCAGGCAGCTGAGCCTTCTGCTGGGCCCTGGCTTCCTCCAGCAATGGCTGATCCAAGCTCTGAAGGCATCTCCTGGTGCTGACTGGGAGGGAGGAGGGCTGAGCCAGAGCAGCTCTGACAGATGCTATCAGAGCAGCTCCCCATAAATAAATACGTAATCAGGCTGCGTGCTGCACTTGCACAACCCGAGGAGGGAATTCTGACACCCCTGGCCTTTTATCTCTCACTTCCCTCAGCAGCTGTGAAGAAGCCTCTGACCTGGGCTGCTCATTTTGCTCGTTTGGTTTCAGCAGGAGTCGGTGCCTGTGCAGCTTTGCTGCTCGGTGCTGCGGAGGAGGGAGGAGAGCAGCGGGCGTTTTGTTGAAGTTCTTAATTGCAGGCACAGCAGGATTATGGAAATGTCAAGAGGGAAGTGACAGGGAAGACCTGACAAACACGTGGGGGTTGGTTGATTCACTGCTCTCTTTTCCACTGGGCTGGTGGGTGGATTCTGAGGCAGAGGCTGGACTGGGGCTGCTGTATTTAAGCCTTGCTCAAGTGCAGGCCCAGGATTAGCAAAACCCAAGTGGCCTGTGCCAGAGGAGCTGGGAGGAATGACAGCAAAGAACAGCAGGATTTGGTCTCCTCTGTATGAACCTGTACCAGGGAGATGCTGGTGTAGCACCTGCCCGTGCCAAATTCCATGTTTAATTTGGGGTGGGTGCTGTGGCAGGAGAGCCCCAGGGGGAGGCTGACTCCAAACAGCATTTCAGGAGTTAACAAAAAATCTCTGCCTCCTTGTGATGTAGCAGATATTGCTATTCCATTTCCTTCAGCCTGACACAAGGGCTCATTCCTCATCTCAGGGGAACTGAGATGCTGTCTTTGGGGTGCAATTCCTTGGGAAGGAAGCCTCTGCACCTTTAGATTTCCCTCTGAGGAGGGACAGATGGATCCTACTCCTGCCATGGCCACCCAGGTGATGGAGCCAAACAAGCAGCACACCCTGGATTCAACCTTGGAGCTGCTGCAGGGCTGGGATTTTCCACAGGCCCCCAGGGCACTGCTGGAAAAAGGGGGCTGCTCCTGTCGAAGCTCCCCAGAGAATTTGTTCCATATCAGATCCCATGGCTTCCTGAGCCATCCTCTCCAAAGGTTATCCAGCTGCTGTGCTTGATGTCCCTGTCAGCCAGGACATGATGCCCAGGCTGGCACACACAGGTTCCTCATCCCCTGCCAAGGTGAGGAATTTTCTCCAGGTGATCTCTTAGTTTGGCTGGGAAAGGTGCATGGAGAAAGGAAGAAATCATCCAGATGTATCCTCCAGATGTATCCCAAAGCAGCAGCTTCATGCTGGCCAAGCTGGGATGATCCTGGTGCTGGCTGAGCTGTAGAACTGAGAGTTGACAGAGAAGGGACTCCTGGTGGGAAGGACAGCTCTGTCCTCTCATAGGCATCTTTTATGAAATATCCTTTCCTTAGGATTTTTCCTCCTGAGAAGCTGGGAGGCCTCAGGAAAAAAATGTAAACAATGATTATCTGCTGCTGTGGAATGCAACAGGCGCATCTGTGATTGGTCCATGTGGTTGTTTCTAATTAATGGCCAATCACAGTCAGCTGGCTTTGTTATCATTACTTCCTATTCTATTCCTAGCCAGTCTTCTTATCAAACCTTTTCTTCTATTCTTTTAGTATAGTTTCAATGTAATATATATCATAAAATAATAAATCAGCCTTCTGAAACATGGAGTCAGATCCTTGTCTCTTCCCTCATCCAAAAACCCCTGTGAACACCGTCACACTGTCCCACTGAGCTGGACAGGCCAGGATCTGTGAGTCCCACATTCCCATTTCTGCACTCACACTGATTCCAGCTGGATTGTGCAGGGAATGCTGTGCTTGCTGGGATGTTTGCACAGGCAGGTGGCTCCCAGGGAGCTGCCAGACATTCCCTGTCGGTGGGAACAGGCTGTGTCAGGCCTGGCAGGGGGCTGGGAGAGGCTGCTCAGCTGACAGACGCAGCTCTTCAGTGTTTGGGGGACCAGCAAGGAGAAGGAGCAGCCAGGAATATTCATTGCCCAAAAAACTCACAGAGAGACAGGGAGGAGAAGCCAGTGAGGTTCAAAATGGGTGGCTGGAAACAGTGGGAAACAGGGAAATGACAGAAAAGAGTAGGAGGATTGGCAGAGGAGAAAGCTGTTCTCAAAGCACAACTCAACCGTTGGAGAGAGTCCAGAGGAGGCACCAGGATGATCAGAGGGATGGAGCAGCTCGGCTGGGAGAGCTGGGATTGTTCAGCCTGGAGGAGTGAAGCTCTGGGATGGTCTCATTGTGGCCTTCCAGTGCCTGAAGGAGCTACAAGAAACATGGAGAGAGACTCTTTCCAAGGGATGTAGTGCCAGGACAAGGGGAATAGTTTCTACTGCCAGAGGGCAGGGTTAGATGGATATTGGGAAGGAATTTCTCCCTGTGAGGGTGATGACGCCCTGGCACAGGGTGCTCAGAGAAGCTGTGGCTGCCCCTGCATCCCCAGAAGTGCCCAAGGCCAGGCTGGACAGGGCTTGGAGCAATTTGGGACAATGGGAGGTGTCACTGCTCATGGCAAGGGGATGGGATTGTATGAGATTTAAGGTCCCTCCCAACCTGTAGGAGGACAGAGTATGGGTAATGTAGAATGTAAACTTATCCCCCAAAGAGTTGCAGCTGGACCCAATTACTAAAGATTAGGAGCAGGCCTGATGTTAACAGGCCACACCTGTAGCCAATAAGAACTTGTGCTACAAAAGAGTGGATTGGTGAGAACTAGAGTCAGATGGCTGCTGCAAGGACCAGGAATACTCAGTGCTTGAGGAGTTGCCTGTGAGAAACATCAAGGAGGTATGAAACTCTGAGGCTACAGAATCCTTGCACCATAATGATAATAGAGCTGTTGTAATATATATATATATAAGACAACACCATCCTAATCTATTCCAGTATTCTATGACATGTTGCAAGTGAGTGTGCCAAATATTTGTGGAACGTGCAATGGTGGGACTTGGAATGTTGCTTCTTTCTAATCTTCTCCTTCTCAAAGGCCAGACTGCCTCATCTCATTGTTGTATCCCTTAATTCTGGTCCTCCAGAGCTCATATTCCTTGATGAGCATCTCTGTATTTGCAGCCTGAGTAATTTGGGTAATTTTGGGTTTGTAGCAGCAGCTGGGGTAGGGCCAGGCTCTGTCTGAGGTTCTGAGCAGGGTGGTGGCTGCAGGTCACAGCTGCAGGGTGTTGAACATGTCCCTGAAATTGGCAGAGCCCCTAAACATCGAGTGGTCACGCTCTGCCCTTGCTGGTTCTCCCCTCAGCTCTTGGTGAAGGACATTGTTCCTGTTTTTTTTGGCCCTTTCCCTGCCTTGTTGCTTGTTAAAAAGTTGTTTTGCTTTCTCAGGGTGTTGGAGAGCTTTGTGACATTTTGAGCTAAACTTTGCTGTTTCAGCAGCCAGCAACGAAGGTGATTCCAGGCAGTTGTTCCATAAGCAGCAGAACTAATGAGCCCCTGGATTTGTATCCCACTTTCCTGACCTCTGCCTCTCCCTTCATAACATTATCTCTTCCCAGAGAGCCAATGTGTCCCTGTCCCCTTCCTCCATGTCCTTTCACTCTTGGCACTCACAGGTTGCCACGTGGAGCAGTTTTCTCAGCTCACATCACAGCCAAGGCTCTCATTTGGCTCTGTCTCTTCCCCATTCCCACCATATTTTTTCCCAGGGTTTCTCAGTATTTAATTATCTCCCAGCCTTCTGTCAGTCTGGGGGAAGTTTAAGTTCCTAGAGGTAGGAATCTGCTGCTCAGATGGACCAGCAGTTGTACAGACAGCAGGAAAGGAGTTTCTGCGGAATAAATCCCTCTCCTGGGAAGTGTGGATGGTGTCCTTTGTCCCTCTCACCTGCCTGGAAAGCCAGGGGCTGCTGTGGATTGTGGAGGAAAAGCCTGGCTTTTATAATAATAATATATATATAATTCTATAATAAATAGATATATATTTATTAATAATATATATTACCTATAATTATATATATATTATCTATATAAATATAATAAATTCTATAATAAACAGAAACACAGCAAAGAACTGAGGGTGTCAGCAGGGCAGGAGGAGAGGAAACAAAGGGTGTTGGGGATATTCTGGTCTGTATTTGCCATTCTTGAATTCCCATCCTTGGCACTGCTTGCCTTACTGCCACAGCCTTCCCAAAGGATTCAGAGGATAAACTCTGTGCAGGAGCTCAGATACAACCACTGGGGCTCAGCCCTGTGCAGGGGGTGAATAATGGAATCCTGGAGTGCTTTGGGTTGGCAGGGACCTTGAACACCCCTTGGTTCAGCTGACACCTACAGCTTGTGCCTCTGTCCCCGCTGGATGTTCCTGCTGGGATAAGATCAGAAGTTGGAGCAGGATTTTCTCCCCTAGCTGTGCCTTTGCAATCTCCAGCTCCTCGCATCAATTTCTCAGCTCATCCATGTTCCACTTTTCCAGGAGCACTTCTGCATTGCCCAGTGACCCAAGAGGAGTGAGGAAGTGAAATCCAATTTGTGACCTTTCAGTACTTCCAGGGAGCTCATAAAAAAGAGGGACAGTGACTTTTTACTCAGTGCTGGGACAAGGGAGATGTCTTTAAACTAAAAGAGTAGGAGTTTGTCATCTGAATCCTATAGGAGGAAGAGCATGTTCTGCCCAAGATTTAGGTGGTATATTAGGGAAAAATCTTTCCCTGTAGAGTGTAGGAAAGCCCTGGCATGGGGTGCTCAGAGAAGCTGTGGCTGCTCAATCCCTGGAAGTGTCCAAGGCCAGGCTGGAAAGGGTTTGGAGCAGCCAGGATAGTGGAAGGTGTCCCTGCCCATGGCTAGAATAGGATGAGCTTTAAGATCCCTGCAACCCAAACCTTGCAGGACTGTGACCCACTACAGGATTTGTGCATCTGTGTGTGTCCCAAACCTTGGGGGAATTGCTGGGAGAGAGCCAGGGAACTGCACTGCGCTGGGAATGTCCATTCACAGGCAGCATCTGGAAAGGGCCCCAAATTTATCTCTGTCACTGTCACTCCCCATTCACCCCCTGAGTGACTCAAGCAGCTCTGCACAGAGCTCTGCATAACTTGCCTGACTTTAGGAGTCAGCAGATGATAAATGTCTGTATCCTTGGATGAGGATAATCCAATCGTACAAGTCTGGCTGGATTTCAGCTGTTCTTTAGGGAAAAAAAAAAAATAAAAAGGAGGAGGAGAGTGAAATATTTACTTTTGGTGCTTTCCACAAGTGGAGATGACAGAGCGTGGGAAAATAAAAGCCAGTCCTGGTGGGCAAAGATTGGAAGGGGAAAAGAAGTGAGGAAAATCTCCTCTCTTTGTTTGTAAAAAGGGGCTTGGCAAGAACAGAGCCATTCTTTGGATTTCTCCAAGGCACAGGATGAAGGCAGAATATTCAATGAACATAACTCTGCCATTGTCAGTGCAGGGTTGTTGATGCCAGCCAGGCAATCCGACCCCGAACTTTGATTAAAAAAAGTCAGCCAGCCCCAAATGTTTCAATAAAAAAGCGGTTATGAAAAAAAACCTTGTGCTTTGGTTAAAGAGCACCCAGCACCAGAGTCATTTATTACAGCTGAAAGGATTAAATGTCATCAGGGAGCCCAAAAAGCAAATGAATCTGTAATTAAATGTTTAGCCCAGCCAAGGCAGTGTGGCAGTGCCAGGCTGAATAATGTATAGAGGAACCAGCCCCAGCTCCGTGCTTGCTTCCCGTTTTTCATTAACTGGATCTGGTTTAATGCAAAACAAGGCAGCAGAGTGATTTTCAGCACATTCTGCATTTGTTGGTGTTTGGATGATCCCAGGACTCAAAAAGCTTCTGCTGAGATCAGTGCCAGCTTGTGCAGGACTTATCCAAACAGGAGATCTGATACCTGCTGGAAAAGCAAACAGGAGAGGGAGGGAAAACAAACAGTGAAAATCCACCAAGGCCTGGCCTAGCAGAGCCCTGGGCAGGGCATTCTCCTCTTTTCCAGCCTTGCCTCTGGAAATCTGCACAAATCTGAGCTGGCAACAGAGCTGAGATCTCTTTTCTAATTCATGTTATCAAGTGAACACAATGCAAAGATTGAGGCTGGCTAACAAAAACCAAACCCAGGACACTGGGACATTGAAGGAGAGGAGGAAAAAAATGGTCAAATTCAGCTTTTAAAGCACAGCAATCAAAGTGGTGCAGGAAGGTCATTTCACTTCACTTGATTGTATGTTATGAGTCTGGGAAGCCTTTTTTTTTACCCAAATATGGAGATAGAGTGCCAACATTTTTAAGTCTAATCAAGCTCACCAATTAGTGGAGACATTCTCAATGACAATTGTCAATTAACCTCAAGGTTAGAAATCCAGGGTTACCTGATCCACCCTTAAGCTCATGTCAGAGTCTCAATAATATTCTGTAATATTAAAATAAACCTCCAGCAGTTTTTACATGTGTGCAGACCCCAATGTACCTCTGCATCTTCCTGAAATCTATTTCCAATTCTTTCATAGCTTCTTTTTTGCAGCTAAACATTATTAACCTTCAGAGCTGTCTGTCCTACTTATGGTAATCGAGGCAGCAGCAACTGATTCTGATGGAGCATTGATCCCTCTGTCTCCAGATTATTGTTCCTGCCTCTCCCCCAGCTGGGACCTCGTTCATTGTGGTATCAGACCTTGCAGGTATTTGAGTTTTACCTGGTCTTTGATGTTGCTCCTGTTCCAGCTAGAAAGGAAAAGCTCAGCTTTTGGAATCAGGCTCTGTGAGCACCTCGAGGCCAGAAGGGGATTTGGGTTTGCCTCCCTTGCCCTTCTTCCACCCGGCATCCCACCTGCCACAGCTAAAGAAGCAGGATAGACGAAATTCTAAATATTCCTGAGATATTGGAGGGCTCAGACCTGAATCCCCCACTTTCTAGAAAGTTTTTTAGGCATGTCCTCCCCCAGGGCAAGGAATTAGCGTGGTGAATTTTCATTAGGAAGCAGAAAGGGCTGGGAGAGACATCACTCCTGTTCATTGTCTGCTCTTCCTTCTTCAAGGCACTGTTGTGCTGCTGAAGGAGGGCCTTGGAAATCTGGAATTACTTTGGAAAATGGCTTCTGTGTTCCCAGGAAGGGTGAATTGATGCCTGAAAAATTATCTCCCTTCCAACCTAGGCAAGAGTGCTTTAGAGAAAGGATGTTCTTCACTTCAGCACGTTCAAAGAACCATTTAGGTGTGATTTGTGGGGCAGCTCCTGCCACAGCCCTGGCCGGCTGCCAGGGTCAGGCACAGGGAAGAATCCTCTTGGGATGGGAAGTCTGGCATCATTTGTCTTACCAGGGGCTCATCACACACTCTGTGTGTGTGTGTGGGGTGTGGCTGGGAGGGTGTTAGGAAGGAGGGAACTGCACTCCCAGCACGGCATCATTAAAATGTTCCACTTCATTTTCGTGACCCTTGGGGGACAAGGAGAATTTTAATGGGCTTTGGGTTCTATCTCCCCAGTTCTGTCCCATTTTCAGGTTAATAACACTGATGTCTCTTATCTCTCCTCCTCCATCAGGGCTGGAATGGGGGAAATCCAGCATTTTGTTGGGAGTTTTAAAGCTGCCTTGAAATCTGTCGAGGGAGATAAAGTATCTTTGCTATCAGAAAATAGTTTCTCTTTGCTCTCTGCTGGAACAACCACAGCTCCACAAAGGATGCTCCTGCCCAAAGGCTTCTCAGGGAGAGACACTCCCAGGGGAAAGGTGGGAAAAGCAAGGGGGGGTTTGGGGACCCTCTGCATTTCCAAGGAGGTGAGGTTCCAGGGAGTGAAAATACTTCTGGAGAAGGGCAGCACTGGATTGTGATAAGCCACGTGCATCCCACAGCAGCACCCTAGTGAGGAGCCACAGAGAGATGAGCTGAGGCTGTGAAGGGATTCCCTGAGTCAGGAGATGGTTCTGCTCCCATTTGTCACGGCAAGAGGGTGGAACTGAGCAGTTTGGTTGCTGTAAATCACAGGATCACACTCAGATCTGAGCGTGTGTTCATGTGGGATATTCAGGTACAGCCCAGTGCTGCTCTGGAGAGCGTTTCTTTTTTTGACTGCTTGAAGCTTGTTCTGTAAGTGAAACATTTCCTTGCAGCCAAAATGTTCCATCTGCCAAAATTATCCCCATTAAATGTTACCAGAATCAATATCTAAATTACTCTGCTTAAATGTGTGGCTTTATTGAACGAAGGCAAATGAAGCCTTTACGAAAACATTCCGAGGAAAGGATTCTGAAGATGGAAACACCTCTGATGGTGGTGACAAGTAACCAGATGTCCCAAATTACCTTGAGAGCATGATGTTTCCAGCTGGAAATCCTGGCAGGCACCACAGGTGCCAGCTCAGATGGACCAGCTGGAGAAATCCTGTCCTTTGCATCTCTTTGGGATGCATCTCCCACTATATCCCTGGGGCAGCTCACTGGCCACCCTGGAGGGTGAAGCTTTCTGCAAAGCCCAGGATTTGAGGGAGAATTAGTGAGTGAAAACCCAGCCAATTTCTGGTGGTTTCCCTTTGTAAGAGACATTAATCCCAATATTTCAGAGCTCAGGGGTTTTAAAGAGCTAATCCTCACCTCACCAAAGTGAAATCAAAATCCAAAGCCCAACCTTGGCTCCCAAGCTGTGGTTTTGGGAGAGGCCAGAATTCCTGTTGAGAGGGATTGTGCTAACAGACTCCTCATCCTCTCCTGCCAGGCTCTGAAAGCCTTTCCTTGGCTGCTGCTCTCTGCAGAGCTCCTCTGGGAAATGCCACACTCGCTCCCTCTCTGCTTCCTGCAGCTTTTCCTTGGCACAGATTGCCTTTGGAGACAGCTTTGGAGTCTCTTGGTTTCACTAACATCTCCCTCCTGCTAAAGAAGGGAATGAATGCTGCAGGAATGGAGTGAGGATTCTGGCTGGGACACTCTCACCCTGATACCTTTCCCTCACTCCTGCTTTCCCAGGGCACTGTTTCCATTTCTCTGACAGTTTTCCACCTTGATCCCTCTCCCCACTGGAGACTTCTTGGTGTTTCTTGGTGGGATACAGCCCCCTCCCTTCTAGGATCACTCTTCTGTGTGTATGGACTCCTTCTGGAGACCTTCCTTCTGTTTCCCATTCAGCTGGAAAGAGGAGTCCCACAATTTCCCCCATTCCTGGTGGTTTCCTGTAGCTCCTTAGTAAAGAAATTCCAAGTTTTCATTAGACCTTTTCTGATCCTTGGCATGGCTGGAGGCACTTATTCCTTAGGTGTGGAGGGAGAGGGATTTTAGTCAGCAGAGAAATCTTACAAATGGTTCTCTGAGTTGTAAATTCAACATGAACATGCTCAAACCTCTCCTGCATCCAATATTCTGATTTTAGCATTAACACTGATAGTAATTCCTGGCATTTAGGAGCTGCATTTTCTGGCTTTGGTGAGTGTGTGTAGAGACCTTTCCAACACCAATTTTTTGGTTCTGAATGCGCACTGAGTGTCAGGATTTTGGGAGTGGGAGGCTGGCTGCCCTTTCCTGCACATGGCTCCCCAGAACGTTTCCCCGGGGTTGTTGCTCACTTCCATGGGGAGGAAGCACACGAGAGCACAGAGGAGATAAAAGCAGCCAAGCTGAAGGTCAGTTCCTGAGCTAGGCTGGGCTTTGTGCTGAGCCAGGGTTTGTGCTCATCCATGGGCGGGGGTGGGAATGCTGGGGGAAGCAATGGTTTTAAAATAGATATTTATGGAGAATATCAACATTTGGCATTTCCCGATTTCAGAACAGTGGAGGAGGAACCCAGAACTCCAGCATTCCCCCTCCTTCCCTCTGTGCCAATTAGGACCTCAGCCTGCTCCCCTCCCTCACATGGAACAGCCACTTGGGCACCCAGCTTCCCTTGGGAGCCAATTCCTGCCTTACAGTGGCTCAGAGGAACAGAACCTGTATTCCAAGGGAAATATAGGTTGGATATTAGGAAAAGGTGTTTTACAAAAAGGGTGATAAAGTACTGGAATGGCTGCCCAGAGAGGTGGTGGGGTCACCATCCCTGGATGGGTTTTAAAAAAATTGGATGTGGCATTGGGTGCCATGGTTTAGTTGAGGCATCAGGACATGTGTTGGACTCAATGATCTTTAAGTTGTCTTCCAACCCAGTGATTCTGTGAGGTCTGTGAATTCTGTGAACCATCCTGGGAGGGTTTCCTGTGTGGTGGGAGTGTGCCAACCACCTGTTCTAGGGAATCAGCACCTAATTTCAGGAGATTCTCTCTCCATTGCCTTCTGTCTCTCATCTCTTCCCCTGAGCAGGGCTGGGATGTGGATATGCACTTTTTCCTTCGGACCAGGCACCAGGTTGTTCACATCCAGATCCAAACTGTTTATCCAAGGTGTCAGGTCCTGCCACCCCCACTCCCAGGTGGCTGCTGGAAGTCCCCTGTTAATGTGCATTTCCATGAGCTGCTGTCTCCGACAGCCTCAAACAGCCTTTTCCTCTCTTTTCTGGGCTGCTCTCCCAAATATTTGCATTTCCTTCCTCCATATCCTGCTCTCACCTGCTGCTGTTGCACTTTGCATCTTGGCAGCCCCCTTGGGTCAGAGGGATTGATCCCAAAACATCACAAGGTGTTGGGAAACCTTCACTGCAGTTCAGGGATCAGCTGTGGTTCCAGCAGCATCTGGAGTTTCCAATCCTTCTGCTTGCTGAGGATTTCAATCATTGCTGCTTGGCAGGGCTGCAGCATTCCTTCCTCAGTGTCTGGTGGCCGTGCTGAGCACAGGAACCTTTGGATCACCCATTTCTCTTGGCACAAGAATGTTTTATCCATTCCCCACTGCATTCAGGGAGCAGGAACAGTCCTTTTCCATTGATTTCCTGAGTGCTTTCAACTGATGAGTCCAGGATGCAGAGATTGCAGTAATTTTGGAGAACCATTTGTGGCTCCAGCACAGAGCTGTGGATATGTTACAGCTTTCCCAAAGGTGCTGACAGCCTGGAGCAGGAAATCCGGAGAAGCCACGCTGAAGGATGGAGGAGGACACAAACCCTGCTCCCCAAGGTTGCTGGATTAATGAAGACGGGAGGCATGGAGAAGAGTCTTCTTCTCACTGCTAGCTTTGGGTAGGATGAGGACAAGAAACAATGGAGGAGCCAAGAAAAGTGGATCTTTGGATGGAACAACCTCTGCTGGCTCCAATTCCCTGAGGAAGATGTTCTTCTATAATGTCCCCCACCCTTCCTTTTTTCCTCTCAGAGCTGCACCATTTCTTTCCCCCATTCCCACACCTCAGGAATGGGATACACCCATGGTGTGATACACCCACATGAATCCCATTCCCAGAGCCCCAGGGCGTGCTGAGCCTGTTGCCAGCAGGAAAAGGGAATTTTGCCTAGGAGGGGAGAGTTCCCAGCATGGAGATGGCACCTGGTGTCAGCAATGCAGGAGAGCTCAGTGGGAATCCTCAGAATGCCTTTTATCTTTAGCAGCACAGCTTCCCAGAAAGCTTTCCATTCCTTTTCTTCTTACCAATTAAAACAAAATAAAAATATTACGAGCTGTTTTGTCTGTTTTTTAAAGGAAAACAAACAAAAAGGGGTTTGGCAGAGCAACACTCTCAAAAATGGTGCTGCTTTGGGGGTTTCACTTGGTTGACTTGTTTCTTTTAGGAGGGTGGCTTGCAAATTTTGTGCAAACACTTAATGTTTTGCTTCAAATCACCTCATGTTCTTGAGAAATGGTGTATAAATGTTCCAAATTTGCTGTGTTTAAAAGGAGAGGCGTCTACCAGCAGGGTGGTTTTGAAGAAAGGTGTGTGCTCTGGGTTGGGTTTGAGTCTGTCATAAATATCTGAGCCTCGACGACTCTAGGATCAAACGCTGCTTTTGAAATTAGAAATAAAACCTACAATTAAAAAACCAACCCAGCCCCGTCTGCTAATGGCAGCCTGTTAGTGCTGTGTGCTCCAACAGAGCTGGAGGAGGAGCTGGAAGCAGGATTTTATCCCTTATTTTTGATGTGCTGACTGAAGTGAGTGTGCAGCCCTGCTGCTGCTGTGTGCTGTGCCAGCACAGATGCCCAGGACAGAGCAGCATGGAGGGGCTGATTTGGGGATGATTAAAGAACCTGAGGAAGCCGGGTGGAAAGAGGGAAGGACTCTGAACTTTGTTTTTTGGAGGATTTAGGGTTCCCAGTGCAGGAAGGAATCTTAACTTGGGCTGGGGGAGAACCAAACTGCTGCAATCAATTCAAACTGTGCTGTCCCTGCAAAATTCTTGCTGCCAGGTCACAGATGGGAGCTGTGCCCCAGCTTCCAGGTCCTGCTGGGAAAACCTGGCTTTGGGCTCTCTGGCACAGTGACAATATGGGGATGCTCCTTAAGGTCAGGCTGGATGGAGCTCTGAGCAGCCTGGCCTGGTGGAAAGTTGGGGTAGAATCAGATGAACTTTGAGGTGCCCTCTTTTCCAAACCAGTCTGTGATCTCACAGGGCTCCTGGGATGTTCCAGGAGAAGACAAATGACAAGGGAGGCTTGGGACATCACTCGCTTGAGCAGTCAGACTGTTCTTGTGTAAATTTCTGCTGGGCAGAGTGCAGGGGAAGAGCTCATAGGAGGGCAATGGAAAACCTGCAGATATCCCAAAATCCCATCATCTGCCTGCTCTGCTGTGCTGGCTGGGTGTGTGCTGTGCCTGCTCAAACAGGCCCTTCTGGAGGGGCTCAGCACCTCTGCAGACAGTGCACGTGGAGCCCTTGGAGAGCTGGTCTGGGTAGGGGACTGGTTTTGGGGTGCCTTGAGCTCCTGCCACACCCCAGTGACACAGAGCCTGAGCAATGTGATGATGTCTCACAATTCCCTGCTGAGGCTGCAGGGAATTGCTGAGCTCCACGTTGCTCCCCTCCCAGAGAGCCCAGCAGGATGGTTCTTTAACTGGGACACACATTGGGAGATGGTTTGCCTTGCCTGCTGCTTGCTGATCCATTCCCAGACCCAAAGGAGATGGCCAGGCTTGTTCTGCTGGTGTTTAGGTCATGGCCAAAGCTCCCTAGCCAGAACTGGGAGTGCACAGAGCCTCAGAGATCAGAGTCTGAGCAGACAGACCCCCCAGTAGAGGGCCTGGAGAAGATCACCAGCCACCACTGAGCAGGAGAGGCGTGGGATGGAACCACTCCAGGGCCTTGTTCTCCTTATCTCTGGTGGAGATGGAGACAGTGCCTCACGCAGGGGCAGGATGTGGGAGGAGAAGCAGGCTTTGCCTGATGTCTGGAGGCTTCAGAAGTGGATCCAGAAGGATCAGAGAGCAGCCAGGGGTGAGTGGCAGGGGGTGTTCGATCCAGGAGCTGCTGCTGGCTGTCTTTATGTGGCATTTGAGACAGTGTGGGCAGCTGACTCCAGCTCTCCCTCCCGACGCCGCTTTGTTTGGAAGGTTGTAGACACATGTCAGCAGTGATGGATAGATTTGTTTGACTTCCTGTCAAATCAATGATTACTCCTAGAAATCTCTTTTATTAGTTTATCAGAGGAAGTTCTCTGTCATTTATCCCAGTGGAGCTTGGCTGCCTGGTGTCACCGAGCAGGAGTTATTGCTGCCTTTATTGTGCTGCTGCTTTTAGGCTTTGACACCATATTTATTTTTTGTCTTGCTTTGACACTAGGAAAGGTTCACTCCTGTTTCCCCCTCATTGCACAGAAGGTTTGTTTTTCTTCCCCATTCCAATCCTTGGAAATTTGCAGGAATTTGCCCCAAGTACCAAGGTTTATATCCATGTTCTCTTTTCAAGTCTGACTTGATGCTGTCTGGCTGTTCCTTGCCATTTTTGAGCCCATGAAGGTTTTGATTTCCCAGGAATTATGGGTGGTTTGGATTGGAAGGGACCTTAAAGATCTTCCAGTTCCAACCCCCTGCATCACAGAAGTTGGAACAAATGGGTTGGAATCAGAGTAAGGAGGGATTGGTGAGTTAGAGGGAAAAGTCACAGGGATGTATGTCCCAAATCTTCTCCGTTGAGTTTGTTCTGGGGAGGAGATCCCCTCTCCAGTGTTTCCAGCCCAAAGGATGGGCTGTGGGGATGGTTTGGTCCCAAGGCCCTTCCATGGCTGCAGGAGCACTGTGGGGCTGAGCTGGGCTCCCTGCAGGCCCCCTGTGACATTCCTGGGCCATCTCCATGTGCCCCCAGCCCTTTGGGATTTGGAAGGTCCCCTGCTCACAGCATCCCACCCTGCAGGGCTGATGGACACCCAAAGGCAGGCAGGGATTCAAAGTGCAGTCCCTTCATGTGGGCTCAGGTGGGGGAAGCTGGGACAGAGCTTTTTGGGATCCTCTGGGTGCAGCAGCTTTGCTGAGAACGATTTCATAGCTCTTTTCAAACTGGGGAGAAGGAGACTTCAGGCATGGCTCAGACATAAAAGAGCTGTGCAAATTACTGAGTCATTTCCCTCTTTGATTATTTGTCCCCATTAGAAAGCTCATGGAATGACTTCAGATCAATCTAAATAATATTTTTTCCTATTGATATTATGAATAGAATCACAGAATATTCTGAGCTGGAAGGGACCCATCATAAAGTTCCAGCTCCTGGCCCTGCACAGAATACCCCAACAATCTTCCAATGCCCGAGAGCATTGTTCAAATGTTCCTTGAGCTCTGGCAGCCTTGGAAAAATGGCTAAGGATCACAGTGGAAAGGAAGATGTTTTCAAATCAGCTTCAAAACTAATCTTGGAAAGGATTTTTCTAAGTAAAATCTTGGCTAGATTAAAAGTAATGAAAAGAAACATCATCCTGGCTGTTCTCAAGCTTTCCTGCCAGTAACAGAAATCCAGAGACTGAGAGTGCTTTCTTGTTCTGCTTTATCCAGAGGGAATTCTTCCAGAGCCAGGCTCTGCAGCTCTTCCCTGCCCTCTCCAGTGGCTGAGCACGTTCAGAGCTCTGGGAGCTGCTGATGCTGCCAGGATAACAAAGCTGACCCTGAGTTCAAGGAGGAGAGGGCTCTGTTAGAGCAGGGAGGGGGCACCTGAGGGCAGAGCTTCACCCTCTGAAGAGCCCCCATCATTTCAGCCACCAGAGGAGTAGAGCAGGGGGCAGGGGGATGAGGTGGGAACGATGCAGCTGCACAGGAACAGGCTCTGGTGACATTGCTCGAGTTGTGGATGCTGCTGCTGCCTCCTCTCCTCCTCCCAGGGCCAAAGGTCTTGCTGTGCTTGCCCTGTTAGTCCAGGACCCCCTAAGCCAGGCTTTGACACGCTGATCTTTGTGCTCTCTCTGAGGAGAGAAACATCTGCAGTTTTTGCTTGAGCTACATGGGAGAGAAGGAATTTCTGCCACTGAGCTGAGGGGGATTTGGGCCCAGCTTCTGGTTTAGGGTGAATATACACCCAGTTTTCCTGTCTGCTGATCCACCAAATGCTTCTCATGCCTCATGCTCCTCAAATGGAGCTGATGTACTTCCATATCCCCTCATGGTTGTTTTTGACCTGGAGTTGGATGTCTGGAATTGGTACCCAGCCTTGAGGGAGAACAACATCCAGTTGATGTGTTGTGTAGTGATGGGGGCAGTAAATGAAGCTGAGGGGAGACAGAGACAGTGGTTGAAGCCTTCAGTGGGAAGATAAAAGCCTGTTCTGAGATCAAAGGCAGTGGGGAGAGGCACACAGCTCCTGAAAGCAAATAACAACCAACTACCATCGAACATGAAGCTGGGATTTGTCTCTGGTGCTGAGACCAGGACACATCCCACCCCTCCACCAGCAGCTAAGCCTGACAGGGACAGCTATTGCCTCCTCTCTGATGGGCTGCTGGAAATCTCTGCAGTAGGAAAGCTACAGCCTGTCACCCTCCCCAGGACAGGAACCGCTTTCTTCCGCTGGGAAGTGCTTCCAGAAAGACAAATAAATTCCCATTCTTATCAGGCTTTTCTACCCAGTAGTTAATGGGCCAAACACCTGATTTGATTCCCAGGCTGTTCCCAAATTAGTGAGAGGCCCAGGGTATAGGAATCACCTTCAGGAGGAACTGAGGGAGAAACTCAGGAGGAATTGAGGGAGGAACTGAGGAGGAACTCTGGGCGAACTGAGGGAGGAACTGAGAGATGAACAGAGGGATGAACAGAGACAGGAACAGAAGAGGAACTAAGGAGGAACTGAGGAGAAACAGTGGCGGAACTGAGGGAAGAACAGAGGGATGGACTGAGGGGGGAACTGAGGAGGAACTGAGAGATGAACAGAGGAGAAACTGGGGTGGAACTGAGGGAGGAACTGAGGGAATCCTCAGGAGAGGCGGGTGAATTTTGCTGGCCCAGAGGAGGCCCATTAATTTTGCCGGCGTGTAATGCAGAGTGCAGTGATTGCTCCAAACAGAAATGATTTAACCTTGAGCGAGGGAAACACAAGGCAGCAGCAGCCGTGGAACAATAAAGAAATTCCATCGGTGATCCCGCGTGCCCCGCGCTGCGCTCCAGCGGCTCCGATGGCAGCCATCCATTATTGCCAGCAGCGGCTGCAAGTGCATTATGCATGAGCCTGTGGCCACTGCTGGAGCAGCCAGGACTTCTTCAAGGCAGCACAAATAACCCACCTGGTTTCCTGGAGCTAGGCTGTACTCCTTGCCTTGGGAAGGCGGTGCTGCCTAGGTGTGGTTCTGCCTGAGTTTGGCATGGAGGGGATTTTCCATGTGGATTGTGGCAGCCCCCACAAATGGCTTGGCTGTGTGACTTCAGCAGGAGCAGCAGCTTAGGCTCACTGAAAATGCTGGGTTTGCTGTAGGGAATTGCTTTAGGGAGAAGCTGAAGCACATCTCAGCGTTTGGCACCTAACCAGGTGGGCTGCAGGTGAGGAGGGGAGGTGGGAAGGTAGATCAGACTTTGCCATCCCAAGGGTGGAATCACAAAATCATGGAATATCCTGAGTTGGAAGGAAGCCACAAAGAACATCAAGTTCAAGTCCTGACCCTGCACAGATACTACAAAACCCCATCAGTGAGGCCTCACTGGGTCAGCAGTTTCCTCTTGAGGAGCAGCTCCAGTCTTTGCTCTCTGTGACCAGGGATGGTGATGCCCAGTGATGCCAGAACGAGGATGGAGCTCTGTCAGGGGGGTTTAGGTTGGATATCAGGAAAAGGTTCTTCCCCAGAGGGTGCTGGGCACTGCCCAGGCTCCCCAGGGAATGGGCACAGCCCCAAGGCTGCCACAGCTCCAGGAGCACTGGGAAAATACTCCCATGGATGCCCAGGGTGGGATTGTTGGGGTCTCTGTGCAAGGTCAGGGGTTGGACTGGATGATCCCTGTGGGTCCCTTCCAGCTCAGGACATTCCATAATTGTAAGGAATGATGATTGTGATCAGCAATGCATTGCTGTATGCAGGTTTAACAACTGCACAGGTGTCCGGGGGAAATAAGAATGAATTTTCAGGGCTCAGGAGCTGTGAGTTACTCTGGGACTTGCTGAAGGCTGTTTAGCTCTGACCCTCCAAGCTCATCCCTTAGGTCTCAATACCTGGGTGCTGCCTTGGACTAAAGTAGTGGCTCCTTTACAGCCTGTTCTGGACTGAGCTTTCCCTCTCCAGAGCTTTCCCAGAGCACAGGCCACAGATTTCCCTGCGTCCCTGGAATCCAGGCTGCCCCCTGGGAGCCCAGGTAAGTGGTGGGGAGTAACAGCCTGCCTGGAATGAAACCATGTTTCTTCATTAGGTGAAACAATACAGCAGAGGGAAAGGGATTTTAAAACAACAAAGGCCCTCAGCATATTTTACCTCATTTAATCTTACAAGCTGGGTTTGATAGGCTTTTCTTTTCCCTTGTAGCTTACAAAGCTGCAATTCCCCTCCAGGGCTTTGTTCTGCTCTCCCCAGTCCCTGCTGAGATCTTTTCCTGAGATCCAACCTAAACCTCCCCTGAAATTCAGCCCCCTTCATCAATGTTAGGTTCCACTGAATTTGTTTCTGCTCACAAAGCTGGGAGAGAACAAGCAGGGGATTTTGTCCCCTTATCTGACTGCAGTTTAACATCCCAAAACCTGGCACCCTGGCTGCACTGATGTTGCTGCTGGAAAGAAACACAATTAGAAGGAATCAGGGGAATTATTCTGTAGCTTTGTAGAGCGTCTGCAAACCCAAAACACTCTGTATTATTGTGATGTCTAAAAGAGTGAACTGTGCTTGCCCCTCTAAAGGGTCTGCAGCAAAAGGAGGCTCCAGGACTGGCAGCCAGGGCTCTGAACTGAAAGCCTCCTTTCTCTTGCTATGCCTGAGGCTGCTGCTGCTCTCCAGTAGATGCCAGGATTATGGAAGAGCTCAGCAGAGCGCTGTTCTCCAGCAGTTCCTGCTATTTCCCAGCCATCCCTTACATTTCAGACTTTTGATGTTCACTTTGTGGGATAGAACACAGCACTAATTAAGTCAGGATCCTGAGCAGTTTTGCATCTCCTGCAGTCATGAAGGGATGATCTGTCACTCCTGAGACTGGCAGTGCCGATCCAGAACAAAGAGCTGCGGCATTCCCACATCATCGCAGGAACAAAGGCAGCCCCTGACAGGCTGCACATGCTGAGTGCAGAGCAGCAGCACAGCTCGGCCTGACCCGGGACAGCTCCCTCCAGCCCTCTGTGCTCCGGCAGCCCCTGTCACAGCCCTGCTCTGCTCCGTGCTCGGGGGCAGCAATTCTCCCTGATTATGCGTGTGCAGGAGGCTTTGATCTCCGTGCCTGCATCCTCTGTTACAGCACGGAGAGCCTTCAGTAATCAGAGCAAGGAGCCCATTAATAATTACAAGTTTCTCTGCACATGTGAACCTCCAGAACTCTTGCATCCCCTGTTTGCTTCCTGGGGCTGGGAGGGCACAAGGGTCACTTGCCTTGTTTGAAAAGTCCACATCCAAATGGATCAACAGTGGGTACAGTGACTCCTTTCCTGCTTTTCTGCTTTCCCCCAGGCAGGAGGAGGGTGTGGGGTCAGGAGCAGGCTGAGGGGCAGCTGGCATTGGGCTGGGGTCTGCTTGGTTGATTTGAGGGGTGTGGGGGCCATGCAAGCTGGGCACAATGCTGGGAATCCTGTGTTCCAGGGCTCCCTGGAGACAGGGACAAAGGGCTGTCTGGCAGGGCAAGAACTGAATCATGGAATGGTTTGGGTTGGAAGGGACCTTAAAGCCCATCCAGTCTCTCCCCTGCCATGGGCAGGGACCCCTTCCACTATCCCAGGTTGCTCCAAGCCCTGTCCAACCTGGCCTTGGACACTTCCAGGGATGGGGCAGCCACAGCTTCTGTGGGCACCCTGTGCCAGGGCCTCACCTCCCTCACAGGGAGGAATTGCTTCCCAATATCCCATCTAAATCTATCCTCCATCATCTTAGAGCCATTCCCCCTCATCCTGTCACTCCAGGACTTCGTCCACATTCTGTCTCCATGTTTCCTTTTGGCTCCTTCAGGCACTGCAAGGCCATCATTAGGTCACCCAGAGCTTCTCTTCTCCAGGTGAACAGTCCCAGCTGTGCCAGCCTTTCCTCCCAGCAGAGCTGCTCCATCCCTCTGCTCACCCTGGTGCCTCCTCTGGGCTCTCTCCAGCAGCTCCAGCTCCTTCCTGTGCTGGGCCCCAGGGCTGGGGCAGCTCTGCAGGTGGGGTGGGGAGAGGATTTTTCCTCACTTGTTGAACTGAGCACTGAGATTATTGTTATTATCGTTTTTAATCTCAGATTCTTTCAGGAGCTGCCTCTGGAGCTCGGGGCTGTTCCTGCTCAGCCTGCAGGCCTTGCTGAGGTGCTGTGAGCCCGAGGCTGCTTTGCCTCCTGGAGGGAATTCTGTGCCACTTGTGCTGCTGCTGTTGTAAGCCAGCCTGACACAGCTCATTTTCTCACTGTGCTTTTGTCTTTCCATTTTGGAGGATGTACTTTTCCTGACAGAATTTCCAATTCAGTTCATTTTCTCTGCCTGCAGTAGGAGGGGAGAAAAAGGTGCTTTGAGGGGTTGCTGCATGTATTATTAATTGTCCTGATTTCAAGGCAGCAGAGTCTTTTTCTGCCTGATATTCTCATTTTCTCCTAACTAATACTGGCTGCCGTTTTGAAAGGGGTTTGGCATTTGAAATTCTATGGATTTCTTTGTGCTGCTAGTGTGTTTAAAGCTGGAAGACGTGGTTCTCCTGCTTATCTGGAGCTAAAATGGCAGCGTGTTAGTCATCAGTCAATTGAACTGTGTTGTCGAGCAGTTGATTATTGCAGCTGCCTGTGTTTCCTGGGCTGGTTAAAACATCCCCCAGATGTGCTGTGTCAGAACCTGGCCACTAAACATCATTAATGCAGGAGCAGGAAGGGGCTTTGGCACACAGGTGAGCAGGTCTGGGTCATTCCCAGCCCTGGTGATGCTGTTAGGAGGCGAGCGTGGTCCTGGATAACAAGCAGGAGTTCCTGCTGGGGCTGTGTGGTGCTGCATGAGGATTTTCAGGGCTGTCAGCTCGTCTTCCCACAGAGCTCAAGGCCCAGGTGGGGTGGGTTTGTGATTCCAGCCCAGTTCCTGGTGAATCCTGTGTCAGAGCAGGGAAAAAGCTGCATTTGCTACCCAGTGGAACAGGATTCAAGCCATGTGTTGTTAAAGCTGTTCAGATAAAAGGGACACTCAGAGGCAGGGGAAAGTCTCCTGACAGCAGTCCTGGGGTCAAGGTGATTGTTCTGATTCCAGTGGAGCTGCATCTGAGAGAGGGGAACAACACATTTCCCAAAGGAACTAATTAACCTGTTAATGGATCTTGCAGGGGGGCAGTGGGCAATCCCTCTGTGCTTCCTCCTGCTCCTCCTCTCCCTCCTCCAGGACTCTCATCTCCTATTGCCCTTCCCAAGGCATTTGCACTTGCAGCAAATCCTGGACACAATGACAGGACAGAGGTAAACCCCAGGCTGCAGAGATCAGAGAAACAAGGAGGGCACAGGGATTCTCCCCCACCATAAAGGATCATTCTCTTGGCTGCTGTGGGCCCAGGGTAATGTTCACACTCCCCCTTATCTCCATCTTCATCCTGCAGCTCTCCCTCTATCCTGTCCGGCTCCAAATGTGAATTTCTCTCCTGGTTTGCCTCTCCCTGAGTGTGCCCTTGCTGCAGCCCAGCCAGACCTGACCTCTCTTGCAACACCTCCAGTTAAGGTTTTCTTGTCTTTCCAGGAGCTATCCAAGCAGGATTGGCCTCCTGTGCTCCCCTGCCTTTGCAGCCCTCCCGTGCCATCAGCGTGTGCTGCAGAGCTGCTGGGGAATGCAGCCTGCTCCTGCTACAAAGGAAACATCTAAAGACAGCCAGAGCATGTCCAATAGGATTTGTGGTTCCTCCAACCTCCCCATGTTATTGACTCCCCCTTTCAAGTGTGGCCAGGGCTTTATCTGTTGGTAATAGGGAGAATTAATCATTTCCTTTAAAAGAAAAAAAAAATCGGCTTAAAAACCCCTCCACCTTTTTATTTATTTTTTTACATAAAAAGGCAAGTAAAAGACATAACAAAGTTGTTAAAAGTTCAAAGGGAATGCTAATCCCTGTAATGTGGACTAATCAACTTTTATCCAGACAACCCCCTTGTATCTCGGGGGCCTTGTGTGGTGCAGGATTCCCACAGGCAAGTGCTGGGCTTTAACTCCTTTGGAGCTGCTTCCAGGCTCCCTGTCCCCCTTCCTGGAGCAGTGCTGCCATGCTTTCACTCAGGAACAGCCTGGCACCTTCCTGGACTCAGAACAGCTTCAAAGGTGCTGCAGCTTCCCTGGTGAAGCTTTCAAAGAGATTTGGAAAGAAAAAAGTTCTTTTCCCTTGGAGGGCTGAACCATCCCAGCATGAATAAATGAGCAGAGCTGCTCCAGCTGTAGGAGGTGCTGGGGATGGATAAAGTGGCACAGAATCCAGGCAGGACTCACAAGTAATTCCTTGGTGTGATGCCTCTAGGAATGACTCTCCAGATGAGATCTGTGGGGTGTAGGACACGTGGCCAGTGCTGTTTGCTCCCTTTGGTTTGTGCTCACCTGGACGCCTCCATCGTGTGCAGGTCTTGGGCAAGGACAGTGCAGTTCTCCCAGCCAGGAATGTTTCCTTTGGCAAAGATGCTTTCTGAGGAGCCCATCCCCAAACAGACACCCTCAGGTGCCTGGCATTCCCCACATTTTGTTTACTTTACATTGGTATCAAGGCTACAAGTGTGATAATCCACTTGTGTGGAATTTTGGAAGGAATTTGAGATGGGACTTCTGAGTCGTTTTTGATGATGTGGTTTATTGTCTTATGTTCTACATAAGAGGCAGGAAAGGAAGGCTGAGTTCAGCTCATAACATTACAGTGTGTCACAAGACTCTTAGTTACAGGACCTTTTAAGGAGTTATTGACCAATAAAACACTGCCAACAAGGTCATTTATGTTTTTGACTCAATCTTTAAAGATTTCGTCTTACCATGCTACAGTGTAAGCTTTCTTATGACACACAAACCTACAATACTGCATTCTGAACTCCTTGTTTACCTCTGTAACTACTTTTATTTTTCTATATCTTTAAAACTCTAAACTTTCCTGTACTTACCTTAACATGTCTCTGCTTTAAACTCTAAATCCACATGCTTACTCCTAGCACCTAAGGTTGGAAGCCTTTTCCAAGGTCTCTGATCAAATCCTGGGTTTAATTCTAAGCTTTGGCTCACAGGCCCAAAGCTCTGAATGTTCCTTGCATTTCAGATTCCAACATACAAGAAGCAGGATCCACCAACTTGAAAAGGAAGGAAGGAAAAGTGTTTCAGTATTCCTGGATCTTGGAATATGGGCATTCACTAGGCTTTGAAGGGATTCTTTGGAATATTAGGATTCACTGGGCTTTGAAGGGATTCTTTGGAATATAGGATTCACTGGGCTTTGAAGGGATTCTGTGGTGCTTTCAGTGCCACATGAGTGCCCCTGGGTGATTTGTGGATTGCACAAATGCGTGCAGCTGCAGAGCTGGGACCAGGGGATGGGGATGGTGTGTTCTGGAAGGCCCAGCTGCAGAGACAGATGTGTTTGTGCTCCCAAAATCCCTGCCAGAGGAAGGCAGAGAGTTGTGCTGGCTGAGGCCTGGTAACAGTTGTTCTGTTTACAACAGTAAAACCCTCTGCTGCGTTTTCCATCTTGGAGACAGGATGGAATTGAATTATTCCTCCCTGACAGGCATTGCAGCTGCTTGGGGTGGTTGTTGGGGTGGCTGGGTTTGTGTGACAAGTGACATCAGGCATTCCCAAGGAGCTTCCAGGTGTGTGCCTGATGCTGGGAACGAAGGGATAAACGTGGCGATCTTTGTCCTGAGCTGGGATGTTTCTAGGGGTGATGATTTTCACTGCCCAGAAATCTTCAGCTTCTCCAGAAAGACATTTTGAGTTGTGCTGTGGGTGAAGGGGGTGGTGGCTGAGAGGTCTCCTGGAAACTTGGAGCATTGAGGAGCAATTCGGCCCTTTTTATCTTGGGATTCCTTCAGGCGGGAGAAGAGAAGGCTTTGGGAAAACCTCCAGGACCTAAAGGGGGCTCATGAGAGAGCAAGAGAGCTTTTCATAAGGGCCTGGAGTGACAGGACAAGGGGAATGGCCTTGATGTGAAGGAGGGTGGATTTAGGTTGAATCTGAGGGAGAATCAGCTCAGTTGGTCAGAACCTGGTGCCATGGACTTGATGACCTTGTGGGTCCCTTCCAACCCAGAACATTCTGTGATTCTGTGGAATTCTTCCCTGTGAGGGTGCTGAGGCCCTGGCACAGGGTGCCCAGAGAAGCTGTGGCTGCCCCTGGATCCCTGGCAGTGTTCCAGGCCAGGTTGGACAGGGCTTGGAGCAACCTGGGATAGTGGAAGGTGTCCCTGCCCATGGCAGGGGGTGGAACTAGATCAGTTTTAAGGTCCCTTCCAACCCAAACCATTCCATAATTAACTGAGGATGGACATCCCCAGGGTGCACTGAAGGGAGCAGGACCCAGTTTCCAACTCCTGCTGTGAGCTGTGAAAACTGGGATCCACTGGTGCAAAGCCCCAGCTCAGCCCTGGGGCTGGATCCCTGTGGGCTGGGGGCTCCTTGGATTGGGATTTGCCCTCAGTCACCTCAAACCCAAACGGATGAAAGGATAAAATGTGGGCAGGTGCAGGAGGAGAAGGGACAGGGCTGAGTGAGATCAGGGGAGTTGCCAGCAGCAAGTGGGTCACCCCCAAACAGCCCTTCCCAACTTTCAGCCAGCCAGACAGCAGACTTCAGCTTTCCTGGTGCTTCACCCAAGTCTGACAGAAATCCAGCCAGCTGTGAAGCAGCTTCCCAGGAAATCTGGGCCATATTGAGAAAGAAAAAGGAGCATTCTCCTTGAGAATTTCAGACATAAGAAAATCAAGATGACTTTCTGATTTAATCGCTCCTTAAATATTTTTAAAGAGCTTTGAAAAACACTCAGAGTTCTTGTGGGCTTTTTTTCTTTTTTTAAAATGAGTAAATTGAATTCTTCTTTCCAAAATAATTTTTAAATTTCCTCTTTGAAGATATCTGGGCAATTTTTTGTAAAATGACTTCCAGTGCCTGGAGTGATTTCGGGGTTAACAGGTTAATTAAACGTTGGAGCAACTCACTGAGGTGTGAGCTGACTTCCTATCACTTGGCTTTGAAAATCAAGATGGGCTGGGGTGGTTTGGGAATCCCTGGGAATCCTGGGAGAAGTGGATTAAACAGGATTAATGTGGAGGCTCTGCCATCTCTGGGAGCATTCCCAGAGGATGCCCCTGGGTGCTTTTTATGCTTTTTAATTACCTCTCCTTCCCTGGAGAGATTTTGCTCTTGGATCAAGCCCTGGAGTCGGCGGTCAAAGCCTCGCATGGATCCACCAGGGTGGAAGTAGGTGGGGTTGGGCTCTGCTCCCAGGGAACGAGGGTCAGGACAAGAGGAAATGGCATCAAGCTGTGCCAGGGCAGGTTTAGTTTGGATATTATGGAAAATTTCCTCATGGAAAGCATTATCAAGCCTCGGACGCAAGCAGTGATGGAGCCACCATCCCTGGGAATGGTGGAGAATGTGTGGATGTGGCACTGGGTTTAGTGGTGATGCTGGGCTGATCTTGAAAGTGTTTTCCAACCTTAATGTTTCCAGGGTTCTGTGATATCCTGTAATCCAGGGAAATTGGGATGGGTGGGGTGGCCAGACCTCCATGCCCACACATATCTGTCCTCAAAGGTGAGGTCAAGCAAATCTTTATACTTATTCCTGTCTGTGAATGGCTCCAGCATTGCCACATCTCTCATTGTATCTCCTTAACTAAATGGATTAATGTTTTTTGTCCTCTTCATAGGCTTAATTAGCAATCTGCAACACAAATTAAATCACTATCAACTAATTCCAACTATCCCTTCAGAGATAGCCTTTAGCAAGCTCAGTAATCTGGTTAGCATTGGAATGAGCCCTGTGTGTCCTCCCCTGCAAACCCCAGCGTGAGCTGCTTCTTTATCCACTGCTGAGAAGGCTTTGTCCTTCCTAACGAGGGCAGCAGTCACTCTCTGCTTGCTCTGCAGGAACTTCAGCAGGGTTTGGGAGTTTGTCTGTACTTGAGAAGGTAGCTGATCCCTCCATGGAGAGGGTTGGAATGCTAACAGAGAGGGGGAACAGAAGATAAATTGTATTTTCCCAGTTATGAACCAACACAAGTACAAAGCTCCCTTCCTGCACCCAGAGGTGAATCTTGCATCCATTTCTGTGGTCACAGATATGTTCATGGCTTCAATCCACGAACAAGATTTCAGAAGCTCTTGAGGACTTTGGGAAAGCTGGATGAGCCTGTGATCCTTGAGATCAGGACCTCACAGATCCCATCCCATTCCACCTTCTTTGCCTTCCTTTCCATGGTCAGCTAAACCTCCTTGTAGAAACACCATTCTCCCCTGGCATCATTTTACAGGGCTTGGACAAGGTCTCATAAAAATTCTGGGACAGTTCTGGCTGAAGATCTTGCCAGACCTCCAAAAGCTGGGAAACTAGAAAGTGCTGAGGGTCCCCTGGGGACATTTTGGTGCATTTTTGCTTGCGTTCTTTTCCAACAGCTTGGTGTCCGTGAGTGTGAGATGCAAGGGGATGATGGCTTCCTTCCTCTTCCCTCCTCCAGATCCTCCTGCTCTCTGCTGTTTGCTGCAGTCAGCATGGAAGCTGTTTGGATGTGGGTAATAAATGTATGTAGGTCATAATCCCCAGGGTCCTCATGCTCCCAATAATTAAAATAATCAACAGCAATTTTTTGCTATGCTCCTTCTCCCCAGTTCACAAAAGGAGGAGGAAGAGGAGGGGAATGTAGCTGAGGAATAGCAGTGGCCTTGACTATCCAGACTCAAAAGAGAATTTCTTGGTGCTCACATTTTTGGAAAGGAGGATTTGGAAGCAGATTCATGAGGTTGTGCAGAGATAAAGCAAAACCTGTCAAAGGGGTGTTGCTGCTTTTATGACAACACAGGAATCAACAGGGAAATGCCTTCCTGTGGTTGGAGGAAGACATTTTCCAACTGCCAAAATATTGAGTTTCTTCTCTATTTCCATGTTAGTGATTTTACAGAGAGCTTGGGGGTTTGAAGGGAGCAGGGTTGGAGCAGCATTTTCCTCTGGCCAGAGCGAGTGCAAATCCTGAGTCTGTTATAAAGAGTTTCTGACAAGGATGTGGAGTTTGCAGTGAACATTGTTGCTCCTTGCCTCCCAGAGCTTGCATTTGATTTTTAAGGAGAAATAAAAGGTTGCTCAGAATTCATAGTTGTGCCCAGGGGTCAAAGCTGCTATGACAGGTTTCCCTGGTGGATTTCAGGAAGCACTGGATTTGGGGTTTCTTTTCTTCCTCCTCGAATTTAAATATGGAAATGCAAATTGAAAATGAAGGTTTGTGCCTGGAAATCCTCAGAGGTTTGTGCCTGAACAGTCTGGTGTGGGGCAGAGCTGGTGGGAGAGGAGGAGAATAGCTGAGTTCAGCAGGAAAACATCTTATTCCTTCTTTGTCTTCTTCCCTGGCTGTGCTCCACCCTCTGTGCAGACCTGTGAGCTGATCCAGTCCCATTCCTTAAAAAGGCTCATCCCAGTCTTCCATTCTTTCCCTTTTTGGGGGAGTAAATTGCAAATTGCACCTTTCCAGTTGTGTATCCCTGGCTGCTGTGCTGTGTCTATCCAGAGGTGGGGATGTTGGAGCTGAAATCTGGCAAGTGTCTGGCAAAGAAAGGGCACAGCAAATCTTTGCTGGTCCTCAAAATTGGGCTCTTCAGGGCTGGACAAGATCTCTGGGAAACTGGGAGGGGATTAGACATGCGATCTGCCTTTTCTTAGCAATTATCCTGATATGAGAGAATCCCAGAACCACTGAGGTTGGAAAAGATGTCCAAGATGATCAAACCCAACCAGTGCCCAATCCCCACCTTGTCACCAACCCAGGGCACTGAGTGCCATGTCCAGGTATTCCTTGGACACCTCCAGGGATGGGGACTCCAAACCTCCCTGGGCAGCCCCTTCCAATGTCTGACCACCCTTTCCATGGAGAAATTCCTCCTGATGTCCAACCTGAACCTCCCCTGGCACAGCCTGAGGCAGTTTCCTCTCCTCCTGTCCCTGTTCCCTGGGAGCAGAGCCTGACCTCCCCCCAGCTGTCCCCTCCTGTCAGGAGTTGTGCAGAGCCACAAGGTCCCCCCTGAGCCTCCTTTTCTCCAGGCTGAGCCCCTTCCCAGCTCCCTCAGCCTCTCCTGGTGCTCCATTCCCTTCCCCAGCTCTGTTCCCTTCTCTGGACATGCTCCAGCCCCTCCATGTCCTTCCCAAATTGAGGGGCCAGGTCTGGACACAGTGGCTGCTCCCTTTGTGGGTTTTCTGGAAACCTCAGAAGAGAGGGCAAGGGAAATGCTGTGTCTGGAGTTGCTTTTGCACTCTAAATCCTTTCTTTCCCACTGAATAAAGAGGAAAAAGAGCTCCTACCAAGTGATTGTATAAGGGACTGCAAGTAGAAATTGGTGAGAGAATTTAATCTGGGAATAGACAGGAGGCAGAGGCTGCTGCTAATTGCCTCTTCACAGATTTTGCTGAAAACGCTATGCAGGGAATATCCATGGGAAGAGACTTCAGAGGGATCTAAAGATAAGATCCCAGTAGAAAAGGAGGCAGCAGAACAAGAGGGCAGCCTTAAATAAAGGAATTACCAGCACAGGTTAGGAAGCAGCCGTGAGTTAAACAAAAAAAGAACAACCAATTTTCAGTGTGGCTGTAGAAGAGGAGTGAATCTGAAAGCTTCGGCCAGGCTTTTATAAATATAATCCAGAATTAGAGGGGAGGAAAAGATGGAATAAATAGTAGCTGCCCACAGTTATTTAGTGAAATTTATTTAGTTATATAGTTCAAGCTGTGAAAAGCTGTGAATGGCTCTATCCAGGCAGGTGAGCAGGCAAGGCAGTGGCAGATGAAATTAAATGTTGACAAATGCAAGTTAATGTGCATTGGAAGGCAAAATCCGACCTCCTCATCCACATTGCTGCATTTTAAATTAACTGGAACCACTCAGGGGAAAGGCCCAGGGGTTATTGTGAGCAGCTCAATGAAAACATCTGTTACCTCAACAGCAGCAGGCAGCAAAGCAAACACAGCACTGCCCGTACAAGGGACATTTCAGATTGTCATTGGTGTTATGGAAATGTGACAGGGCACAGGGACTGCCCACCAGCTTCTGTGGGAGCAGGGAGGGGAAAGGCATCCAGGAACCTTTCATCCTGAACAGCACCCGTGGGTTGAGGATATTCTCTCCTCAGGAAGATTTGAATATCAAGGAAGGGGAGTCCAGAGCTCCAGCTGTTTGTGGGGTGGGGGTTTCCTGGGCAGTGATGGACAAATCTCCCCAGCACTGCACACAGAGCCCCAAACCATGCACATGGCCAAAAGCTCCTGGACTTTTGTGAGAGGATCCCTTTTTATTGGCTCAAAGTCCCAAAAAAATCTTGGGGTGGCCTTGCAGTTAATGTGCTTGTGGCTGGGGCTTCCTGCAGTGCTTGGCTGAGGAAGGTGTTTAATCCCTCTGTGTTTAATCCTTTGGTTTTGATCTAGAGGGGTTTAGTCCCTCTGTGTTTGACCCAGAGGGCTTTAATCCCTTGGTGTTTGATCCAGAGGGTTTTAATCCCTCTGGGTTTGACCCTTGGTGCTTCTTCCACTGCTGCCCTGACTGCTCAAATCGCTTTTCCTGCCACAGACTATGGACAAGGCTCAACTTCTGGGTCTCCAGGTTCTTCCAGCACAAAGTTCTGGGGTTTTTAATCTTTAATAGAGCCTTTCCCTAGGTGAGGTTAACACACATCTCCCTTCCCTCACTCCTTCCTCCACCCAAAGTGTCACTGGCCCCATCCCAGTCCAGCCCTGTGATGGGCTGATCCCAGGGTGGGCAGCAGGAAAGGGGTTGGGATTGTACCCTCTGCCCTGCTCAGGTGAGACCCCACCTGCAGAGCTGCCCCAGCCCTGGGGCCCAGCACAGGAAGGAGCTGGAGCTGCTGGAGAGAGCCCAGAGGAGGCACCAGGGTGAGCAGAGGGATGGAGCAGCTCTGCTGGGAGGAAAGGCTGGCACAGCTGGGAGTGCTCAGCCTGGAGGAGAGAAGCTCCAGGTGACTTAAATGTGGCCTTTCAGTGCCTGAAGGAATCAACAGGAACCATGGAGAGAGACAATTTCCAAGGGTCTGGAGTGACAGCACAAAGGGGAATGGCTTCAAACTGACTGAAAGCAGGGCTAGATGGGATATTGGGAAGGAATTATTCTCTGTGAGGTGCTGAGGCCCTGGCACAGGGTACCCAGAGGAGCCGTGGCTGCCCCTGGACCCCTGGAAGTGTCCAAGGCCAGGCTGGACAGGGCTTGGAGCAGCCTGGGATAGTAGAAGGTGTCCCTGACAACCTGGCAAGGGGAGGGTGGGACTGGAGGAGCTTTCAGGTCCTTCCATCCCAAACCACCCTGGGATTCTAGGAAAGGGCTGCAGCGCTGGCTCAGAGGTGGATTCATTCCTTGCTCCTGGGAATCCCCTTGATATGCAAACAGTGTCTTGGGTTTAGTGTTTGTCCTTAACTCAAAGAAATTCAGAGTTATACCTGTTGTGCTCTCCCTACAGCTTTATTATAAAACACAGCTCCTGCTTTGATGGCTTTGTTTAAATTTGCCCCAAGCCATGTCCTGAGCTTAGTTTACTATTTTCAAATTAGCATATATTTTTATAGAGGTTATAAATATTTAACCTGCTGACCAACATTACCAGCAGCCCTCCAGCTTTTGTGATGGAGAAGAATTGCAATGTGAAGGAAAAGGATGGACTGTGGAAGGATGGCTCCATCAGTATTCCTCTATCCAAAACACTCCTTCCAACACTTCCCTCCACTTGATACTGAAGGGAAGAATAAAATCAAACTCACTGATTATCATTTAGGCTGAATTTACTTTGTGCATTTGGAGGAAGGAGCTCTATTAATCAGCTCCATTTCCTGGCTCCTGTGGACGTACTGAGCTCAGGGAGAAACACAAATAAATACATATATGCAGCAGCATAAATAGATAGATGTTAAATCAGCATTAAAATCTTCCTGTCGTCTGCTCCATTACTCCTGTGATAGGTGGGGAGATAAAAACCCTCAAGGTGAAATTTTTCCAATGTGATTTTCCCCATTTCTTGCTAATTTCACAATATCTGCACCCACAGAGAAACGGGGCTGTGGAGATGTGGAAGGGAATTAAAATTTCAGGCTTGCATGGTAGCAGCAGCCAATGGGAATTTACTGGGAGGTTAAAGGAGAGGACAAGAGGCAAAGTGGGAAAAATCCTTTTAAAATCTAAGTGTGGAACACGTTGCCTGGTGCACTTTAGTGCACATAAATTAAGGCAGTAATTTGAGGAGCTGAAAGCTCCACTTTAACACTTGTGCTTTCTGGTGGCCCCCGAGCCTCTCTGTGGAGCTGCAACTTCCTTATGTACAGCTGAGGGGACATTACTCCTGGCATTATCTCCTGTGAGGGGACATTATTCCTGGCATTATCCTCGGAGCTGGCACTGCCCCCACGGATGCTCTGGTGCTGTTTGGGCTCTCCATGGGAAGGGCAGATCTGCACTGCAACCACTCCTGTGGCTTTTCTGCTCATTTGCCACTGAAATGGCTTTGTCTTTGTTGGGGAAAAGTGAATTCAGTGATCTAATTCCTGCTTTTCTCCAGGTTAACTCAGCCTTCCTGGTAGGATGGATGCTGTGGCTGGGCCACTTGAGGATTGGGTATCCATGAACTATTTCCTAGGGAAAAGAAAAGACAAGGCACAGCTTTTTGCAGAGCTGCACACTGATGTTTAGGATATACAGAGATTTTTTACTTACTGTGGAGGGTTTTTTGTTAATTCTCTGAAGAATCTTTCCCACTTTCCCTCCCCTTTTTTGTGCACAAGATGAAAGTCTGAATAAGACTCGGACAGAGGAGGAGACAGCATTTATTTCTCTTCTGAGGAGGCTGAAATGTCCAGGTTAAACAAATAGGTTTTCTACTTCCATTCAGGGGAAATTTTAGGTCACAAAGAGGCCGAGGAACTCCTGTTAATTGAAAACAGTATCTCATGTCCTTTGTTGGGAAAAATCCCTGTGGTTGAGGTGAGAGTGCTGGAGAGATCAGGAGTGTGTCCTGGTGCTTTTCCAAGGTCTCACTGCACAGAACTGTCCCCGCTTTGTTTTCAGCACCTCATTTCCATGGAGATGACAGCTCCCAGTTGCTTCCTGAAACAGGGAATGTCCCAGCAGCTGGAATGGGGGACAGCAAGCGTGGGGAAATCTTGGGGCACTATCTCCCACCAAGGAGGAGGCCTAGGAAGTGAGGAGCTTGGAAAGCCTGGGAGGATCATCTGGGAGAGCTGAGGCAGCACAGCCAAGGCTCAAATCCACAGGCTAATTCTGGTTATCCTGCTCTGGAATAACTTGTACCAAGGACAGCAGGCAAAGGCTGTCCCAGGACAGTCCCTACGTAGCAGGAATGTCCTGGCTCCAAATCCCCCTCTGGAGCAGGTGAGTCTGTGGTGGTGTTTACAGGGGTCCCAGGAGGAGGAAAGAGATGAGAATCTTGACTCCATGTTTCAGAAGGCTGATTTATTATTTTATGATATGTATTATATTAAAAGAAAATGATATGTTAAAACTACACTAAAAGAATAGAAGAAAAGATTTCATCAGAAGGCAAGCAAGGAAAGGAAAAGAATGATAATAAAATCTTGTGACTGCTCACAGCCTTGACACAGGTGGCTGCCATTGGTCATCAAGTAAAAACAATTTCACATGCTGGGTAAACGATTCTCCAAATCACATTCCAAAGCAGCAAAACATGGAGAAGCTGAAGCTTCCCAGCTTCTCAGGAAAAAAGATCCTGGCAAAAGGATTTTTCATAAAATATGTCTGTGACAGTGGGTCCAGCTCTAAGGTCCTCCCAAGATGTTAAGGGATGTGAAACTTCTGCAAGGTCCCAAGCTGGAACATGAGTGGAGTGATGGGAGCATGGGGTGACAAGGAATGGCTTCCCACTGCCACAGGGCAGGGTTAGATGGGATAGTGGGAAGGAATTGTTCCCTGTGAGCGTGCTGAGGCCCTGGCACAGGCTGCCCAGAGAAGCTGTGGCTGTACCATCCCTGGAAGTGTCCCAAGGCCAGGCTGGATGAGGCTTAGAGGAACCTGAGATAGTGGAAAGTGTCCCTGCCATGGCAGGGGGTGGCACTGGATGGGATTAAGATCTCTTCCAAGCCAAACCATTCCATGACTCTGTGATGCCAGGAACATCATAAGAAGGATGGGAAATCCCATTGACCACAGGGAGGTGCAGAGTGGCCAATCCCTGATTTTCCAGTTTCCCTCAGTATCCTGCAGTGTTTGTTTGCTTTTCAAGCCCCAGCTGTTGGAGTCAGGGGATCACAGGAGAACATCAGGGCTCCTCTCTTGAACAAACAAACACAGCAGACTTTACCAGAGGAAAAACATGAAAGTGCAAATCCCAGGAGCTGCAAACCCTCTGGAAGACAAAAGCCGCAACATTTATTAATTTGTTGGATAACCTGTTGGGGCCTGACTTGATTCTCAAACAAATGGAATTAGAATATCAATAGCAGAACGTTGGGTTCCTAAAATATTCAGAGGCAGCTTCCTTTTATGTAGTGCCTTTCATGAGAGCAGCTTCATGAGGTGCTTTGCTGTGCTAAATAATAAATAACAACACACACACACACACAAATTAACAGCTGTGGCCAAGGCAGGAAAAGATCTATTTCCAGCTGACATTAGAGAGAAATGGGGAGGCAATGAGGCAGGGAGATACAAGGGAGGTTGGATCTGGGTCAGCTGCTTGATTTTGACCTTGGTTATTATTGGTCATTGGAGATAAAATATAGCGAGTGCTTCTGGAGCCTTATCTGGGTGCTTGGAATTGCAGGAAGCAGAAAGCACAGAGTAAGAAGGACCCAGCTGGATTCTGAGCAGGGAAGAGGGGACAGGAGAAGATTTTAGCATGGTTTGCACTGAGGCAGATCCAATGGGATTCTTTATATCCCTCTTCTGATGTTCCTGGGATCACAAAATCATGGAATGGTTTGGGTTGGAACGGATCTCAAATCTCCTCCATTCCACCCCCTGCCATGGGCAGGGACACCTCCCACTGTCCCAGATGGCTCATGTACATGCTCTTACAGATTCCTCACAATTCCCAGGATTTATGGCAATGCCAGAAAAATTTAATGCTAAAGCCAGAAGAATGTCCAAGAGCTGATGAAAACCAAACCAGGGATTAAGGCAGCCGGAACTCAGGTGCACAAACATTCCCCTTGAACAAAAGGATCAGGAAACATTTCCCACCCAGTTGTCTCTCCTATATAGCAATTTTCCCAGTTCCTTTTCCACACCTGTTGCTTTTATTGCTCAGTGCCAATTCCTTAGGAATAGATATGTGCTTGCATGGAATTTAGTTCCCCTACTGAACTCATGCTTCTTGCTGGGAGAGCCTTGGAAAGCCCCTTCATTCTCAGCACTAAACATTTGGCATTATGTGAGGCTGGAAAGTGATCCCTCCCATGGCAGCCTTGGAGCTTCCCAGGTGCTTCTTGGGTTTTTTGTCAGCTGAGGTGGCTTTATGGCACTGTAAGAGCTGCAGTTTCATGGCAAGATGAGATAAATGATGGATTGAAGCAGAAGTTTTGTACATGGTGAGCTCCAGAACCTCCACAAGGCTGTGGATTTATCCTTTATTTTCCTGCCTGTGAACAGGAAATGGCAGCCATTCCCTACCCTGAGCAATACTGAGACATTTGATATATTATATATATATATGAGATATATATATGATATAGGTGGGAAACTGAAGTTAAACAGCTAAAGCTGGAAAATACAAGCGCAACTGGATATGAGTGAGGAGTTGCAGATGGGGAAGTTTCTCCTTTCTTTCACAGGGATCCTCATTGTGTCGCTGAGGAGATCTCTTGATTTTGCCTTTGGATTTGGGGTTTCTTGGAATTCAAAATTCTCAAGTGTGGATGTGAGTGAAACAATTCCCAGACAAGAGCTGCAGGTTACAGCAGTAATCCAGAAATCATGTTGGGTTTGCTCTAAAATACAGATTTTCAATATTCTTTTGAAAGAAAATCATCTGATGAATCTGAGAGAACTTGTTCCTACCTCTGGCTGGTTCCATCCTCACAAAGGCCAGTTCTGCTTTTTGGAGGAAAACCTGGTGGATCTGTGCCTTTGGGATGTAGCTTTGGTTTGGTTTTTTAGGCAGGAACTCTCCAGGCCAGAAATATCTTCCTTTGTCTTTCTCTCAGGGCTCTCCTTTAATGGGGCAGGTTTTTTCCAGTTTGGAGTGGAACCACAGACATTAACAACCCTTTCCCTGCTAATCAGATGCTGTGGAAGACTCTGGGATCTGCTTTCCTAAGGGAATCAACAGTTGTGAGCACACAGAATAGGAGAAAATTAACATTTGTGAGCACACAGACTGTGTAGAAATGCAACAAAACACCCGACCAAAATATTGGCTGTAAATCTTCCTCATTCATTATCTTATTTTGTGAAGTTTATCCTGTTATCTGCTCAGTGGGAGTATTATTCCAATTAAATGTGCTTCCTGGCAATTGCTTGCAGCATTTAAGTCTTTAGGTGCTTTTGGTGCTTGAGGAATTGCTGTTTCTGCTCCAGCACTGGGCTAATTCTCCACAGAAATTTTCCCTCTGGTGTATGGATAGGCCCTCAGGAATAGACTGTTGGGGATGCTGCAGTCCCAGACTTTCATCCCTTGAGCACAGAGCCAGCTCCAGGGATCTGTTCCTCTCCTGGGGAATGAAGAGGGGAGTGATCACCCCCCATCCCCTATTCCAGAGGAGAAACAGAAACCTTTTCTCACTCTTCCTGCTAACAAAGCAACAGTGATTCATTTTTCCTAGGCACAGGCAAAAGACCCAAATCATGGGCAGAGGAAGCTGCTTAAAAAACCCTCCAGAGAAAATTATGGAGGTCCTGTGATGCTGGGGAAGCTGAAACAGGAAAGCCTTATAAATATGATTGTCTGGCAAAAGATTTTGAGAATATGGAAACTATAAGCAAGATTAAAATGAAAGCAAGCTTTGAGATACCTCAGTTACTGAACAGCTGGAAAACAATGGTGTGGCTGGCTGAAGGTAATCCCCTTTTGATGGAGCAACAGCCTCTGCTTGCAGACAGGTCCAAGGGTCAGAGCAGACCCTGCCAGCTTGGCAGAAGGGGCCCAAAGTGGAGTTTTTAGGGTTTAAAATATGACACAGTATGGTAATGTAATGATTCTTATAGGCTGTATGGAAATGCTATAGGATTTGTATCTTGTACTAGATTGGTTAGTGAAAATTAGAATATTCAACACAGAAGAAGATTTATTGTATTGTAACGGGAACCTCACTCTCTTACCTTTTTTACTCCTTTACTCTCTTCCCCTCTCATCCTCTCTCCCCCTCTCTTCTCTCGGGCCTGCTCTGACCTGTGTCTGGCAGCTCCCAGCAGGGCCCTGCACCCAGGCCCTTTGCAATAAACCCCAAATCCCAGCAGGGCCCTGCCCCCAGGCCCTTTGCAATAAACCCCAAATCCCAGCAGGGCCCTGCCCCCAGGCCCTTTGCAATAAACCCCAAATCCCAGCAGGGCCCTGCACCCAGGCCCTTTGCAATAAACCCCAAGTTCCGCGACCTGGCTTCAGAGATGTCTCGTCTCCGTCCATCCCGACCGTTCTACCCCCTGATGATCCTACACTGTGACACCTCAAACTCCTGCTGACCCTTCATCCCTTTGAGGCTTAGCCCCACAGAGTCCCCAAGCCCAGGATGAGCTCCTGTGGATGTCCCTTGGGGTATATTTCACACATGGGATGCCATAGAATGCTCACATCCCTGTGGAATCCAGCTCATCTCAGCATAATTCCCACTGGAACCTGCCTGTCCCCTCCCTCCAAGAGCATTTCTGTCCTCTGAGCTCTGATGGAGCTTTAGTCCTGCAAATGAGGGTACAGGATTCCTGCAGAGAGACAAGTAGGAGCTGCTTCATCCCAAGTCCTGGATGCATGCTTGGAATGCAGCCCTGGATTCACATTTAGCACACAGTACCTTTCCTGATGCCACCTCTGGGGTGTTTGCTGAAGCCTGTGCTCCCTCCCTTATTGGGAAAAGCACAATCCCAGCCCCACAGCCTTCCACGTGCTTCTCCAGCAGGAATTGCCAAGCGAGGAAAAGCTGCTTGTAGGCAGTAGGGCTGGAGGATCAGGTCTCTGATGGCCAATTTCATTGCAAACAAAAGCTTTATTTTTGCTTTATCTCTCCTTAAACCCGTGAGCACCTGTAAGAGGCAGTGCCAACAAAAACCTGCTGCCTGAACACAGCCCAGGGAGGGGGGAAAGGCTCCACCAGGTAGGTGGGTTCATTATCAAATACCTGGAAACGTTTTTTGAGCTTTTTAAAGCAAGCTCTGGTCCCGGTGTTTGGTGAAACAATCACCGTGAAGAACTTGCCCGTGTGGCTGCTTGGAATTGTTCTGCTCAGCTGAGTGATCTGATTTGATGAAAAGCTTGGAGTTCTCCCTCTTTATTTCTCTGCTCTGTCTCCTTTCTCATGCCCAGGAGGTGTGGATTTCCCCCCTGCCCTGCAGAGCTGTAATTCCCCACGGGGATTATCCTGTCGCTGTGTTCACAGCTGTGTGTTTGCTCCGAGCAGGCGCCTCCCGCTCTCCCCAATTGTGGAGCTTCGCTGGAGTGGAACAACCAATAACCAAAATATGCAGTTCTTGCCTCCTTCATTTGCCTTCTGAGGTGACAGAGAGCAAACTGAGTCCCTTTTCCTGCAAGCTAGGATGTTTAGAGGGGCTAAACCTGGATTTCATCTGGCATAAATGCAGATAAATAACTGCGACAGTGTTTGCAGGGATCTTAGGATGAGGGAAGAGACGAGGATCTGACTCCATGTTTCAGAAGACTTGATTTATTATTTTATGATATATATTACATTAAAACTATACTAAAAGAATAGAACAAAGGATTTCATTAGAAGGCTAGCTAAGAATAGAAAAAGAAAGAATGACAGCAAAGGTTTGTGGCTTGGACAGAGTCTGAGTCAGCTGACTGTGATTGACCATTAATTAGAAACAACCACATGAGACCAATCACAGATGCACCTGTTGCATTCCACAGCAGCAGATAATCATTGTTTACATTTTGTTCCTGAGGCCTCTCAGCTTCTCAGGAGGAAAAAATCCTAAGGAAAGGATTTTTCATAAAAGATGTCTGTGACAAATAACCCTTGAGTAGAACAGGGCAAGGCTGTGCTTGCAGGGCCCTGTGGCTTCTGGCCAGGGGAAGGGCAGTGCTCAGGGCTCTGTGCTGGGCTGGCTTTGTCCTTCATCCCTGGAGAACCCCTTTCCACCTTCTGCTTTGCTTCCTGAGTGGGAAGATGGGGTTGTTGGCACTCCTGCAGGAATGAGCTCCCTGGGGAGACTGAGGCTTGGGAAGAGCGTTGCATGCACTCCAAGTCTTCCTTCTCTTAAGCTTTGGTGCATGAGAGGCACCTCGATGTGAGCTCCCCCTGCTCCCATCTGCGAGCCCTGGGCTGGCCTTTCCTGGCTGATCAAACACCCATGGAATATCCTGAGCTGGACCAGACCCACAGGGATCATCCAGTCCGACCTGGCCCAGCACAGACACCCCTACAACCCCACCCCTGTGCATCTCTGAGAGCATTGTCCAAATGCTGCTGGAGCTCTGGCAGCCTTGGGACTGTGCCCATTCCCTGGGGAGCCTGGGCAGTGCCCAGCACCCTCTGGGGGAAGAACCTTTCCCTGATATCCAACATAAAGATCTCCAGCCATCCCCTGGGTGCTGTCCCTGGTCCCGGAGAGCAGAGATTGTAGCTGCTCCTCCGGAGGCAGCTGCAGCCAGCTGTCCGTGCAGCTGGATGGACACTTCCAGCTGGGATACAGAGCGGGATGACCCAGCCCTGCGCAGCAGCTTTAGTGCGGTGCTCTGCGAGACAATAAACATCAGGTGAGCCATAAAGAACAGCAATTTGGCTGTTGTGCTCGCTCAGTTCGGAAGGAAAACGAGCCCTTTGAGGCACAGAGGGGCAGCGCTTGCCTCCTGCTCTGCTGCCTGGGATGCGGGGAGGAGGAGGGAAGCTCCTCCTGGGGTGTGGAGGGCACCAGTTGTGCCCAGTGCAGCCTCTCCCTGAGGATGTGACCCCTCCAAGAGGGCACCAATGCCTCAGCAGAGATCCATGAGAGAGGCAAACACACCAACACGGCAGGGCTCTGCTTCCTTGCATTGCTCTTGATGCCCTTGGGCTGGCTGGGGCTTTGGAGGGGAGAGGTGCAAGCTGTGTTCCAGTGATAGTGTTTTAATTTCTTCCTCTTCCGAGCCTGGTTTACACTTACATAGTTTAATTTTAAAGTCTCCTCAGTTTTTTTGGTGTTTCTTTTTTCTTCTCCTTATTTTTTTTTTTATTTTGTACAAGGTGAATGTCGAGCAGTAATGTAATGAAAAGTTGACAGGCACAGATCTTTTTTAATAACTCTTATGTTGTGTAGCCTAAATTGGTTTAACCATAGCTGAGCTGAATAATAAGCAGAAGGGAATTCATCTCATGAACCAGGGATATGTTGTAAGTCTCCTTTGGAAAGGGTTCAGAGCTCTGGCTCTCATTCCAGAAGAGTGGGATTGAGGTTTGTTGTGTGCTTTTGGTCACCAGAGAGCTGGGAATGGCAGGGATGGGACCCACCATCCTCAAGTGGATCTGAGAGAGAAAACAAATCCAAATCCATCCCTCTCCAGGCAGAGCACATTCCCGATGTGCTGCACAGTGTGGAGCTGCACCAGCTCCCATGGGCAGCCTGCAGTGGGACTTTGGGAAATGCTGGAGACCCAGCAGCTTCCCAGCCCTTCTCCCTTCTCCCAACACCCACCATGGGAAGCTGTGGTGTAACCCAGCTCTGGGGATGGCAGTGGGAGAGGAGAGGAGCATGGAATGTGCAGCTGCTCAGAGGTGTGCCAGTGAGCAGGGCTGGTGGGGCTGAGCACCCCTGGAGGTTCTGGGGTGCAGCAGATCCCAAACAGAGAAGAGGAATGTGGAGTGCTTGGCTGTGAAGAAGCTGCCTCTGGTTTGCCTGGCTATAGGGAAGAGGCTTCCAGAGCACTGGGGGGCTGGAGGTGGAGGGAAAAAACCTTGGGTGAAATCTGAGAAATGGTTTCTGCAGTCAGTGCAGGGCACACAAACCCCCTGTTACCCCAAACAGAGCAAAAAGCCAATTTTACAGAAGCTCTTCCCATCTTTCATCTCCAGGTGTTCCCTCTTTTCTTTTTCCATGTCCTCACTGTTCATACCATTCATCTTCCTTTCAGTCTTGTTGTTTCAGGGATGACTTTGTTGTTTTTCTCACTTTTGGCTCTCTCTTCCCAGTGTTTTGCATGCATTGACTCCATTCTCTCTCTGTCATTGTGACAGCAGGAACACAGTGCAGCATCCTCCTGATGTCCCACTGCAAGCAAAACAGGCATGAAACTTCTTCTGGGGACCAGGAAGGGTGTGTGGGGCATGTCACCGACCTGAAACACTCAACCTCTGATCCAAGGGTGCCCACATGGAGGAGATCCCTGTGGTGTGCTCTCTGCCTCTGATTTCCCAGTGACTTTCACGCTGGGATACAGAAGGGTTCCAGTGAAATGCAAAAAAAAGGAACTCCTGGGATGAAAAGTGTGATAAATTTGACCTATTGAGGACAGGGACTTAAAATCACAGAACCACAGGATTGTTAAGGCTGGAAAACACCTCCAGGATCATTGAGTCCAACCTGTGATCAATCCCCACCTTGTCACCAGCCCAGAGCTCTGAGTGCCACATCCAGGAGTTCCTTGGACACCTCCAGGGATGGGGACTCCAAACCTCCTTGGGCAGCCCCTGCCAAGGCCTGAGCACTCTTTCCATGGAGAAATTCCTCCCGATGTCCAACCTGAACCTCCTCTGGCACAGCCTGAGGCCATTTCCCCTTGTCCTGTCCCTGTTCCCTGGAGCAGAGCCCGACCACCCCCAGCTGTCCCCTCCTGTCAGGAGTTGTGCAGAGCCACAAGGTCCCTCCTGAGCCTCCTTTTCTCCAGGCTGAGCCCCTTCCCAGCTCCCTCAGCCTCTCCTGGTGCTCCATTCCCTTCCCCAGCTCCTTTCCCATCTCTGGATATGCTCCAGCCCCTCAAGGTCCTTGTCATGAGATTCCCAAAACTGGACATAGCACTCAAGGTGTGGCCTCACCTGCCTGGATTTAGGCACCTTTTGACAGATCTTTATTTTATCTGCTCTATGCAGGTGTTTTCTTGCACACCCTCCACTAACATGGCCACATGTTATTTATTCTGCACCTTGCTGAGTGCTTGCAATGAGAGAGGCTTAGAAACTTTCCTTGCACCAGCTGCTGTTATAAAATAAGGCTTGGATTAAAGTGATATTTTTTTTCCATGTGAAATTGTATTGGTGTCCAAAATACCTTTAATCCTGGCAGCGCAGGCCTCTTACCATGACCATTCCTCATTGCACCGTGGCTGTGGGGTTGATTTTCCTTTGAATTGGAATGAAATTCACACTAAGGAGTTTGAAACAAGGGGGGGTTGATCTAAAAATGAGACCTTTCACTTGACCCCGAGCAGTTCTCTCATTCAGAAAACAGCTCCAGCTCTGTGCCTTTCTCATTCCATTTGGATAAAAAAGATGAAATGGAGAGTTTGTTTCATCCTCCAGCAGCTCCATCCTCGGGACAGCTCTGGATTTGGGATGGATTTGGGGATGTGTGATCCCTGCACTGTGCAGGACCAGGGTGTGGGTTGTGCAGGGCCCAGAGCAGAGGTGCCAGGGCTGGAGCAGCTTCCCAGGGTTAAGGGAAAATGGGAATCTGTGTCCATGCATCCTCTATGATGCAGGACAAGGAGCTGAAAGATCCTCACCTTGGGAATGCAGATCCAGGGCTGATGTGGGGAGCTGCAGATAACTTGTCAGGAGTTTACAGGAGGTTTGAGTCAGTGCAGGCAGGGCTGAAGGATGATAAATGCTCTGGAGTTCGTCAGCCTGGTGACACCTGGAATAGCAAACAACTGCTTGGTATATTCAGGAGCCTGAGCTTTAATCTCTGACTCTTCAGCTTCTCATTTTTATATGTGACATTGCTGGGAAATGAATTTATATATAAAATCATTTCTATCTGGAATCATTTATACGTGATGTGCTGAGAAATGAAATATTTTCAACTACATTGTTCAGAAAAGTTGAGCCACATTGGAGAGGAAATGAGCAGTTCTCTGTTGAGACAGGGTTTGGATGTTGTGTAGTAAATAATAATTAGGGTGATAAAAGTCTGCAGTGAACAATTATCCATTCCACAAACAAGGCAGGTGTTTGAGGGGGAAAAAATAGGAGGCAATTGGGTAATGAGGCTGTAGCACAATGTGTGAGCACAATGCAATTTGCACAGACAATTTAAATCTGGCACGGGCTGCTCTCGGAGCACCTGACATGGAAACATGGATATGTCCTGGACATGATTTTTGATGTAACACCACATTAACAATTATGGATCTTTCTGTGCAGAATGACTCAGTGCTCCTGGCTGAGCTCAGGCCCTGGAACAACCTGAGCTGTGGGAGAAACAAAACAGAGGAGGTGGATATTTGGTGTTTGGCTCCAGTTTGGCCACCGTGGCTGCCCTGAGCGAGGGGAGACGTGGCCGCTGCACATTTGTTATTCCACCCTTTCCCTTCACTCCAGCTCACTGACAACCTAGCCCTGCATGAGAGGCGGCTTTGCAAACAGCTCACTCCTGCTGCTCAGCCAGGTTAAGGAGCATCCTGCCAGCCCTCCCAGCGCTGATGGGGATTTGCTAGTGGATGCTGGTGATTTCCTGGGATGCTGATGCCGATTCCCAGCCCTGCCACGGTGCTTGTGGGGTGCAGGGAAGGCAGCAGGAGCCACATCCCTGCTCCCAGCGCGCTGTGCTGGGTGTGTGGGCAGCCTGTCCCCCCTCCCCATGGTTTCTGTGTCCCTGCAGCAGGGATTGTGCTGCTCCAGCCCAGCTCCCTCGCCGGGTGAAAATGTTTCATCTCAGACAAACACTTGTCTCATTATCGGCCTGCGCTGGCTCTGCACTATCTGCTCACTGCCTGGCTTGGAGACACCTGTTCTGTGTCCAAGCATTTGAGAGAAAAAACTCTCCAAAGCTGTCAACAGACATGAAAAGGCTCCCAGTTTCCATGGGAACGTGCTCTGCTGAGCCCCGAGGATAATGAACTGCTCCCCGCCTGCGGAAGCACTGCCCGCTGCTCTGCTGGGGGAGAGCTGGGGGAGCTGCTCTGGAGATGCAATCCCTGAGCTGCTGTCCTGTGGGAGCCATTCCCAAAGGGGACACTGTGCTTTGGCAGTGCCCATGGATGGGGTGGATGGATGTGGGATCTGGGCTGGAGGAGCAGGGAGCAAAACCCAGCTGCTCCCACACATTCCCTCCAGAGCTCAGCTCCTGCAGCCTTCAGCAGTGCTCTGTGTCAGGGGTGGAAGGATGTGGGGTAAAACTGTGCCATGGGGCTACTAAAATCAGCCTGGGTAGGAATGTTAAATCCTGGGATCTACATCTCTTTTCGGTGGGAAACTGTTGGAAGAGTTCTTGTGCTGTGACTTCAAGGGTGCATCACAGAATCCCAGCATGGTTTGAGTTGGAAGGAGCTTAAAGCTCATCCAGTCACACCCCTGCCATGGGCAGGGACACCTTCTACTGTCCCAGGTTGCTCCAAGCCCTGTCCAACCCGGCCTTGGACACTTTCAGGGATGCAGGGGCAGCCACAGCTTCTCTGGGCACCCTGTGCCAGGGCCTCAGAACCTTCACCGGGAGGAATTCCCTTCCAACATCCCATTAATCCCTGCCATCTGTCAGTTTGATCATGGCTGCTCTGAGCCTTCTGTGCCCACCTTTTCTTTCTTACAGTCATGGAATTATTAAGGTTGGAAAAGCCCTCTCAGATCAACAAGTCCAACATCAACCCAGCACCACTCCCATGTTCACCATTAACCCATCTCCACATTTTTTGGAACATTTCCAGGGATGGTGGCTCCACCACTGCCCTGGGCAGCTGTGCCAGTGCTTTACAAGCCTTTCCATGTAAAAAATGTTCCTAATATCTAATCTAAATCTCATGTGGCACAACTGATGGAGATCCAGAGAGTTGGAAACTTGAACTGGGATAACTGGGAGGAAGAAAGGACAAGAGCAAAGCAGCCTCTCTTGCACTTATCCAGGTGCCTGGATAAGTGGAACAGGATGTCCTTCATAAAGGGCAGGTATCAGGCTTCACAGATGTCCTCAGGAATCTTTGAAGGCATCACAGGCGTGTAAACAAGATAAATCCTCTGGACAAAAATCCACTTAGATTTCTGGAAGGCTTTTGATCACTTTCTTCAGAGGAGCATCTTAAGGATGCTTAGCCCCTGTGGGCTAAGAGGAAAGGTCATCCCATGGGTAAATGCTGGAAAGGCAGGAAGAGCCCCTCACCCAGGGAGGGAGGGAGGGCAGCAGTGGTGCCCTGCAGGGATCTGTGTGCCTGCAGCTTGTTCCCTGCTCCCTGTGCTCATTAAAGGTCTGGAAGGTCAGTCAGGATGGAATGGAAAGGTAAATGACGCTGAGAAAGGGTTGTCAGGAAGGGAAGCACCTCGTGGGATGGAGTGACCAGGAATAAACTGAAGAATGGAATGCAGAGAAAGGCAGGGATGCACGTGGGGACAGGCACCTGTCACCGCACATGCAAATGGGGAGTTCTGTTATGAGCTGGGACATCCTAAATTATTCTGTGGAAATGGCTTGGTACAGCTCTGCCAAAGCTCTCCAAAAGCAAGAGGATTGGGGGAAAGGATCAGGGAATGGAACAGAGCCCACAGCCAGGGCTCTGTGGCTTGTCTGCTCAGTGCAGCTCCACACACCCACCTCATAAAGGACTTCCAGGAGCTGGGAAAGGCATGGGGAGAAGCAGCAAGCAGGCATCTGTGTGCCTGCAGCTTGTTCTCTGTTTCCTGTGCTCATTAAAGGTCTGGCAGGTCAGTCAAGATGGAATGGAAAGGTAAATGATGCTGAGAAAGGGTGGTGAGGAAGGGAAGGACCTCATGGGATGGAGTGAGGAGGAATAAACTGGAGAAAGCAATGCAGAGAAAGGCAGGGATGCACGTGGGGACAGGCACCTGTCACCGCACATGCAAATGGGGAGTTCTGAGCTGGGACATCCTAAATTATTCTATGGAAATAGCATGGCACAGCTCTGCAGCTCTTCAAAAGCAAGAGGATCAGGGAAAAAGGATCAAGGAATGGAACAGAGCCCACAGCCAGGGCTCTGTGGCTTGTCTGCTCAGTGCAGCTCCACACACCCACCTCATAAAGGACTTCCAGAAGCTGGGAATGGCTCAGGGAGGAGCAGCAAGCAGCAGCAACATGGGGAGAACTTGAATGTGAGGAAGCATGGAATGGTTTGTGTTGGGAGGAACCTTAAATCTCATCCTTTTGTGGGCAAGGATGCCTTCCACTAGACCAGGTTGCTCCAAGCCTCATCCAACAAGAATTAGGGGCTTAACAACAGCAGTAGCAGAGGGAATATTCAAATGAAGATGATACTTCATAATTAAACACATAATTGCACACTGCTCCTTGCAGGATCCCTCAGACTGGGTGTCTACATTGACAGACCTCCCACGGGATGTGCTCTAGCCATTCTTCTGGAAATGGAGGGGAAAATGAGATGTTTATTCACCTTGGGAGGTTTCTGTTTCCTACCGTGGTGGCTGATTGTTAACAGAGAAACTGCACACGGCACTTTGTGCTGCTCATTGGGGTTTTGGGCTTTTTAATCTCTGCATTCACGGCTCTTTAAAAGCTTCAGAAAACAGGTTCCCCTCTCCATGAGGCTTCTGGTTTTCCTAAGGGGGATTAAACAAGGTGCAAAGGCATCAGTGAAGTGTCAGGCAGGGAAAGAAGGAAAACCCCTCTTGGGAGCACTTGTCACTTCCCACTGTTATTTCAGGTGTCTTGGGCTCCTGCCATGGCATTTCAGAGTGGTCTGCTCTGTTTATTTGGTGTTCTAGACCAGAGGGAAAGGTCAGCTGAGGAGGTGACCCCTTGCACTGGATGGCCATGATCCCACAGGGATGATCAATCCCACAGGGATGATGCCACTTGCTTCTGGGCTCCCAAGGCCCATTCCCAGCCCAAAGAGAGTTCTCAGGGATGCATGTCACCCAAAATAAAGCCAGCAGGAGCCAGCAGCCAGCTTAGTGCTCAAGCCTGTAGCTGGAGTGCTGCAGGGATGATTCTCCAGCTTCTCCAGGTTTTCATTAGGAATCTTTTAGCTCTAATGCCCGGGAGCCACTGCTGAGCACTGCCACTCTCTTATGTTACACGCTGTAGGAGAGTGAAAGCAAATAAGTCTAAAACTGTGGAATAAGTCATCCTAATGTCAGGGATATGAGGTGTAAGTGCCCTGCTGATGGCAGAGATGTGATTAGCCCCGGGTCAGGAAGGTGTAGGATCACACAGCCAGCACTGCTGTGTGCTTAATTTTGGCAAGGTGCTTCGGCACTGCATCATTTATCCGTGTTCCAACATCTGCAGCTGCCTGGAAGTGCTGCTGCCTCATCCTGGGCAGCCCTGAGGGCTGGCTGGGACACTGGGAATCTGTGCTTCCCAGAGCAGGGCTCTGCTGGGGAAATTTGTTATCTTACCCTGCTCGTTCTCTTTCAACAAGGGGGGAAAAAAATAAAAAGAGCCACGGCACAACAGACCAGAAAATTTAAATACAATAATGAGAAAACAGGTAATAAAAGTTAGTTTGGCAAGAGACTGCCAGAGCTGGCGGGGTGTTCATTATGTGCTGGATCAGGAAGTCTATGAAATGTCAGTGTGAAGGGAATTCATTTCCCAGTAACAAGCATGACAGAGCAGTGAATCGAGCAGGAGGCTGTCTGCAGGCACCAGGGTGCTGAAGCCTCATCAGAATTTCACTTCCAGGGACTTTACTTGAAGAGTGTGTTCATTTGAGCTTTGAAAAGTCCAATTTTTTTTCCCCACAGCAATGATTGGTCCATGGTCTCTGCATGGATGTGCTGTCAGGAGGAACATCCCACCTGGGAACACCCCACCTTCCCTGCTTGGCCACAGGGGATCATTGTCACCATGATATTTTCTGAAAAATCCCTTTGCCAGGATTTCTTCTCCTGGGAAGTTGAGAATCCTCACAGAAAAATGTAAATAATAATTACCTGATTCGCTTCTCCTGTGTTTGGCTGCTTTGGAATGTGGTCTGGAGATTGTTTATCAACAGGTGTGTGTTTGATTGGTTTCATGTGAATTGTTTTTACTTAATGACCAATCACCACCAGCTGTGTTGGACTCTGAGGTGTGAGTCATGAGTTTTTATTACTCATTCTTGTTAAGTCTTCTGTCTGTATCCTTCTCTTTCTTTAATATAGTTTTAGTACAGCATAATATAATATAATATAATATAATATAATATAATATAATATAATATAATATAATATAATATAATATAATATAATATAATATAATATAATATAATATAATATAATATAATATAATATCAGCCTTCTGAGAACATGGAGTCAGATTCCTCATCTCTCACCTCGTCCTGGGGACCTCACAAACACCACAAATTATTCCTTCCTTTTGTCTCGGGTCTCGCCTCTCCCAGGCTCAGAAATCCCACTGAGGATCTGTGCTCGGCTTCCGAGGACTTTGTGCCCATTGATATGACATGGAAAACCTGTTATGGGCAAATCCATGGGGCTCTGAGTAATTCAGCAGTGCTGGAGAGGACAATACCATCTCAGAGCTGAGGGATGGGAGGCACAGAGCAGAGAGGGGAGGATGCAACAAGCTGAACCACAGGAATGTGAGTTTATGGGGGAATTGGCAAACAGAGGCTAAATCTAGAAGGTGGGTCTTGTCCAAACCTGCTCAGCAGGGTCAGGCTGGAGGTGAGGGTTATGCAGGCTCTGGAGATCAGTGGGATGTAGGCACACAGTTTGTGGTGATTGGGATGGGGCTGAGCCTCAATGGGCACAGCTGTGAGCAGCAGGTGAGCAGCACTGACAGCAATGAGCCATGGAGTGCCCAGGGGCACTGACCAACCACCAAAGGGAACAGAGGGCACACAGGTGCAGTGCATCAACAGGAGGGGATAAAAGGCTGGGCTAAAGCAGAAGAAGGGCACATGCTTGCAGCCTTCTAAAGTGTTGTGATGTTACTTTGTATGGGCAGATGCCTGAAGCCTTCTGAAAGGTAAGATGTTGTTCTGTATGGGCTGAAGCTTTATGAAATTGTGTGGTTATAATCTGTATTGTGGCCATCTCTTCTGCAATATATGCTGTGACAAGTGGGTGCAAACAAACAGCACACAGAAGGCTTCTCTGGAGATGGCTGTGCTGAAGTGGAAAGAAAAGTAGGATATGATTTGTGATTGGGGAATAGCCTGTGCCTGCTGATGGGAGCATGAGAACACCATACCACATTTTGGGAGCCCAGGCTGGCTGGGCAAAACATGAAACTTACACCAAAGCACAGAGTTGTAAAGCCCAGACTAAAGCATCCCTTAAGCCCAGGCAGGGTGCAGCAGTTTGTAGTTTTTCCAGTGAGCCTCACAGAGGGATGGTGGAAGGGAATTACCCAACATGGAGCTCTGTTACGGCTGGTAACCCTTCAGTTCACCTGGAAGTCCTGCTGAGCCCTTCCCTGGAATAGTCACTCCCTTTTCCTTGGCCCTACCCTCTCCCATCCCCTGCTGCCATTTAGTGCCACCCAACCCTGTGGCAGAGATTTCCAGGCAGGGCCCCTCCAGAGTTGTGAGTTTCCTGTAGTTTTCTCTATTAAATCCATCCTGGGTCCCCAGTCATCCTGGTTGGACCTTATTCCTCTCCTCCCAATGGCTTGGAAGAGCAAAACCTTCCTGCTGGGCATGAGCCAAAACCTGGATGGATGAAACTCAATGTTCCCAACACAACCAAGGGACTGCTGGGTCTGACATGGCTCACACAAGGAATTTATAGCTCTGGGATGAATTCTCTGGAAGTGAGACTCATATTAGGCTGAGAAAAAAGGAAGAGGAGCTGAGAGGCAGGAACATAAAGATGGAAGTCCTCCAAAAGAGAGACATTTAGTGCTGGGACTTTGCAAGTCAGACTCAGTATATTACATTTTTATTGCTACAAGAGTCTGCTTGGTAATTTGTGCTGCCCTATTATTGTGAGAGAATTAATTGCACGGTGGCTCTCCCTGAGCACTGGGGATCTGCAGGAAGCAGCCAGGGATGGAGCAGCAGAACATCCAGAGCCTGTGGATCTGAGGCTGGGTGGGACTTCTTGGCCGTGGGGCTCTTTCCTTGCCATTGAACAGGGAAATGGAAGGGCTGAGAATGAAAGGCTGAAACAAATGGCACTGTTCAAGCCTTGCAATGTGATTTTTAAATGAATATCTGCAGCTCCTCTGGGCTGCCTGCATAGGCGGGACTGGCTGTCTCATTCCCTGCTCCTGCCAAAGGCTGGAGTGCCTTCTCCGGCCTTTAAGTCCTTTGATCTATCACACGAGGCAGACTGATTAAAAAACAGAGGGAAAAATGGGAAAGAGTGCAGCAGCACCCAGGACTATGGAGGTCAGTGGGTTTGCAGCAACCTGCAAATGTTTTGCTGCCAACGTGGCCTTTCTCCATGGCTGTAATGACTCGGGCACACAAGCTCTTCCCAAGGTGCAGAGCTCAGGTGCCAGGAGGTTTGCCTGCTCCCAAACACAGCTGGAAGCAGAAGTAGGAGTATGTGAAGACAGATTTCCTATGGATTTTGGAGAAAACAGACTGCACTCAGCTATTTGGACAGAGTAGTTACAGGCTGCAGTGAGCTGTCCCCAGCAGAATTGCCTCCTAAGGGGCAGCTCTGGAATTCAGTGCCCAGGGAATTTAGTTGAATTTCTCCCAGATGCCTGTGTTGCCGGTGTAGGCAGATGTCCTGGAGTGACTTTATGATCAAATCACGAGCTGTGGGGCTGCAGGTGATGAAGTGCCTTTGAGGATGAGGATGGGACAGGAATCCCAGAGCTGTGAGCCTGCCTGGGCAGAGCAGCCTCTCCTGCTGTGTGGTGTATGCCTGTGGCAGGGCTGGCTCAGCTCTGCCTGCATTGATCCAGTTAGGGACAGGAGCTGCCTCTCACCATCTGCTCTGCTTCCAGGTCCTCTGGACCAGCTTTGGGTCTCCACACCTGTGTCTTCCTGGCCTTTCTTTTTCCTGTTGGACACACCAAATAGTACAGTAGGAGTTGTGATATGTATTCAAGTCCACCCCTTCTCCCAAGGGACTCCCCTGCTTTCTCTGTATTTATCCAGGGCTACATGGAATCACAGATAGATTTGGGTTGCAGGGAACCTTAAAGCTCATCCAGTCCCACCCCCTGCCATGGGCAGGGACACCTTCCACTAGCCCAGGTTGCTCCAAGCCCCATTCAATCTAGCCTGGAACACTTCCAGGGGTGAGCAGCCACAGCAATTAGCAAGATGGGATAAAGCAGCACCTCTGATTTTCTTCCTAGGCAGAGGATGGAGTGTTTGCCTCACGGTTTATTTTCCTATATCATCTCATAAACAACTTTCTGGGTGTCTTTGGGGCACTTTATTATTCTTTTATTTCCCTGAAGGGACCCACGTGTAAAGCTGGGGGGTGATTTTAACCATTGTGGCTTTCATGGCACTGGGACTTAGAAAGGTCTGCCCTAGGCACGGAGGAGCAGAGTCCTGCTTATGAGGGTCATGTGTGTCACACACAGGGCACACACCCTGGAGGTGTCTGGCATGGTTCTTTGGGAACCAGAGCTGCCTGCACCATCCCAGTGCAGCTTTCAGATCAATCCTGCCTCTAGCACAGCTCTCCAGGGAATAGCCCTGTTCCCGCTGGGCTCAGGTTTCTGTTAATTGTTCCTGCAGCCCCAGTCTCTCATCAGCCCGTTCTCCCCAGCCCTGCAGCTGTTCCCAGGCTGGGCTGGAAGGAGCCCACCGGGAGCAGGGAGCCACTGCTTGGATCCCACCCAGCGGGGACACAGGAGGAGCTCCTGCCATGTGGGGTTATGGATTTCTGTTCTCTGGCACAGAGGCCAGCCTGGTCTGGAACAGATCAGGGAGCCCTCCGGTGCTTTGTTGTGTTTCTGGCTGAGGCTCTGAGTAAGTTCTGCTGCTTTTGCTGCTCTCCGATTCCCGGCGAGGAGCCCAAACCTCCCGGCAAGGCTGTGGGGAGCGTGCTGGGAAGAGGATTCTGCTCCAGAGGACTCTGCTGGAGGAGGATGAAGGCTGTCACTCCCTTTCCCCGCAGGCTCTGGTCCAGGCAGGCGCTGGAATCTTCCTCTGGCTTTGCCCACCAGCCGCTGGGGCCAGGAATGCTGCGCTCCCGCACTTTTGGCAGGAGGAAACAATTCCTTGCTGGCAAGCCCGTGCACATGCACAGGATCTTTTCCAGCAAGATTTGTGATGTTTTCGAAGACATAAAGTAATTTGGGTCTAATTAAATGGTTGGGATTGCTGGTGATGGATGATTTGTAAATTCATCTTGCAAAATGCTGGCAGCTGCCTCAGTGATCGGTGGGAGCTGCTTCCAAGGTCCCCCACCCAAGGGTTGTAACCCCCAAAGCCACAGCAGGGATGTTGGAAGTAATTCCTTCCATGGAAAAAAGCTGTTGTGTTGTCCTTGTTTCCTGTTCCTAAGGGCTGCTGCTCCGAAGGTCCTGTTGTCACCTCTGGAATACTGAGCAGGTCTGGGGTATGTTTGAAATGCAGAGATTAAATTCCAGTTGCTGAAAGGGGATCAAGGACCTGGATATTACAATATCTGCAGGTCTTGCTTGCAGTGGGCTCCAAAGGCCTTTGCACTAAAGGGGAACAAATGGAAACCACAATTGTTTCCTCTTCCATTAGAAGAATATTCAAACAGAAGCTGGATTCTCCCTCTTTTCTTTTTGCAGCCTCCTTAAAGTGGGATGTTTTAGCAATATGCAGCCAACTTTGCTTATGCATTAAATATAAATAAAAATATAACCCTGGTACATAGCCAATGTAATGGAAAGTGAATATCCTAGACCTGGGGACTTGGACCTTTGGGGCTAAGAGGATTCCTGTCAGGCTTTCCCCCCTTTTTAGGGCTCACTTAAGGAGCTCACCTGCATTTTTACAGCTGTAACATGAAGGGATTAAGAAGCATCTGGAGCTGTTGTACCTCTGCTCCTGAAAAATGCAAATCCCAAGCTTGGTATTCATCGGATCCTGAAGATCAAAGACATGGCTCTGTGGATGTGGCATGGCTCTGCTGCTCCTGCTGAGAAAGTCAGCCCGTGGGGACAGCTCTGGGAGCTGCTGGCCCAGCTGAGAAGAGCCACAGAAGCTGATCTAACATTGCCATTCCAGCTTTTCCTGCTGTGTTCTCAGGGCTCTGTGAGCGTGTCTCCTGAGAGAGCATCACCCACTGCCAGCCTGGCTTTCCGGGGTGAAGACTGCACAATTTTCCAGCTGCAGTTTGTAGAGAAAATAGCTCCTGGAAATACATTGTAAAGCCGATTCTTCAGACCAGGAATGCTTCTCCTTTAAGTATTCAGGGAGAAAGGGATTTGTGTTGGATGTAATGAGTTAATACAGACGGCACAGATTGGATGTTTTGCCTCGGGATCAGGCAGAGTCGGTGCCTTTTGTCACAGAGCAGTGCTACATTGGATCTTCACAAGGAAAGAAGTTTTCCTGAGGGAAAGCATTGCCAATGTGCAGGAATTAATTTCTGTTGAGACATGAAGCTGCTGGAGCTGAGCCTGCAGAGGCTGTGGAGGGAGGGCCTTTAGCATGTGGGTGCCCAGGCAAGGCTGAGGGAGCCGGGGCTGCAGAGGCTGTGGAGATGCTGAAGGGCCCGGAGCATGTGGGTGCCCAGGCAAGGCTGAGGGAGCCAGGGCTGCAGAGGCTGTGGAGATGCTGAGGGGCCCGGAGCATGTGGGTGCCCAGGAAAGGCTGAGGGAGCCGGGGCTGCAGAGGCTGTGGAGATGCTGAAGGGCTGGGGGCATGTGGGTGCCCAGGCAAGGCTGAGGGAGCCGGGGCTGCCCAGCCTGGAGAGGAGCCCCAGCTGAGAGGGGCCCTCAGCCCTGGTTGCAGGGAGGGGCAGAGCAGGGCCGGGCTCTGCTCCAGGCCCAGCAATGGCACCGGAGCCACGGGCAGGACTGAGCCCAGACAACTCCACCTGGGCATGAGGAAGAACTTTCCTGGGCAGTGCCTGAGCCCTGAGCAGAGCCCAGAGAGGGTGTGGAGTCTCCTCACTGGGGATATCCCAGAGCTGTCTGGGCACAATGTGTGCCATGGGCTCTGGGATGGCCCTGCTGGAGCAGATGGGACACGCTGTGGTCCCTTCCAGCCTGGCCCATTCTGGGGTTCTGTGTGACTCTTCTTTGTAGGAGATTCTGTGGGACTCTTCTTGTGCCATAAGGTAACATTTTGCTGAGCAATTGCTGCCCCTAAACATTTGCACATCTCTGTGAGAAATTCAGAACACTTGGGATAAAAATTTCTCCAGGGTGAAAATGTACTGCAAAATAAAGTGGGGAAAAAAGAAAATTCACAGCAATTCTTACCCCACCACATTATGAAGGGTAGGGAATGAGATTTTCCATACCTTATACTGCTGTTCCATATTTCCTCATGGAGCTAAACCCAGCTTTACCTAGAGCTATAGGGGCACAAACTCTGCAATCACTTTGCACTCAGGAGAATGTGTTTGCAAATGGAGCGCTAATCATTCCTGCTTTCCCCGCCCGTCTCCGAGGAATACGAAATGTAATAAAGCAGACAAAAGTTCCTGTGAATAGGGGAACTTTATCAGGCCTGCTCCTGGGGTGCTCATCACAGCCTCATCACAAAGAGACGTGACAGCAATGCCAGGTGGGGATGCTCTGCTGGGAAGGATGGCGCTGGCACTGGGGCTTGTCACATCCTGACAGGATTCAGGCAGATCTGCTGGCACTGTGGTAATTAACTCACCCCGCCAGAGAGCACCGAGGGCTTGGCTTGCACAGGCTGGGTGAGAACGGGGATTAATCTGGGCTATCAGTTATTTATTTACGTGTTGTGACTGGGAGTGCTCTCCTGCAAGTGGCACAGCACTGGCAGAGGGAAATTCAGCTTGTGCTTAGGACTGGGTGTTTCCCTGACTCCTGTGCAGGTGGGAATGGGGCTGTCTGGAGTGACAACACCCAAAACAGAGAAACTGCAGCTGCCTCATCCCTGCAAGTGTCCAAGGCTCGGTTGGATGGGGCTTGGAGCACCCTGGGATGGTGGAAGGTGTCCCTGCCCATGGCATGGAGGGAATGAGATGATGTTTAAAGTCACTTCTGACCCAAACCATCCTAGGGTTCTGTGAAATGGGGAGATCCCTGCAGGGGCTGGATCTCCCTGACTGCCCTGGGGTTCCTGGTGGAAAGGCCAAGGGAAAACACTCAGTGGCGTGTTCTGTTTTTCTGATGTGTGTTGAGAGGCAGACACACTGGGAAAAGATGGATCAGAGGCAGAGGGCACACTCAGAATTCAAAAGCTGCATTAAGGGACGAGATCCTGTTAATTTGCTATTCTGTATGTTTCTATAGTTTAAAAATATCAAACATTTCTGCATATAAAACTCCCACCCACCAGTGGGGTCCATGTTTGGTGGGGAAGAGGCATTTGGGAAGCAGGAGTAGGTTTGGATTGTTGCTTTCAGAGGTCTTTTGGAGAGAATGAAGGATAAACATCCTGGTTTATCCCAGCTGAGATCCTGACTCCACATGGCAGCAAGGACTGTTTCTTAAACAAATAAGGAGTTTAAGGTCTGATGCATGTGCAACTCCTCTCTCCTCCTCATGGTGTTCCTCCATTGGACCTATTCCCACGTGGAATAGCTCAGCCCACTTTTTCCAGCGGGCAGGAGCAGCATTTTCCTCAGCATTCCCTCAACCTCTGCATTTGGGAGCCTGATTTTCTCCTTTTTGCTCCTTCGTAAATTCCCTGCTGCTCCTGGAGGAGGAGGAGGAGGGAGAGCCTGCTGCTGGGAAATGTCCTGCTCCATCTCCTGCTGCCAGGGCAGCCTTTGCCAGGAAGGGGGATGTGAATCCTCTGCTCCGTCCCCTCCCAGCACGTGGGAAGCTCCTGGATGAGCAGCTCCTGTGCATGGCCCCGTTCCCAGCACATAATGGGTTCTGCCTGATCTCCATTCTCCCTCTTCCTAATGAAGTGGTGCCACCTTGGTGGCAGAGCCAGCCCGGAAAATAATAAAGCATTTTGCATTTGGAGGCACGGGAAGGGGGGCCTGGGGAGTGATCCTCCCCGAGACACAGGAATTATCGCAATTACCCAGCAATTGGAGGGACAGCAGAATGGAGCTGCAGGCTTTCCAGGCACACTTCTCCAGCATTAATATTTTTAATTAAGAGTATTGGCAGGGAGTTATGATTTTGGCAGAGCAGATGGCACAACCTGAGGGGTAGGGACAAGATGCAGAGGTGCTTCTGCAACTGTGCCTTGGACCTGTGCAACCCCTTCTTCCCTCCTGCTGAGGGGTCACTGCAGGGACAATGCCATTCTCCTTCAGTTCAGGGACAGTTTTATGAATTTAATGAAAATTCCAAGAGGAATGAAGTCTCCTGCTCGCTCCTTGGCTTCTGCTGTTACAGACAGGGATGCAGGAGATGTGGTGAGGCTGCCAGAGGATCAAAGGCATTTCATTTTTTGAAAGCATCACATTGATTTTCAAATCAATCTGGTTTACATACTTCTGGAGAGTCTTCCACCTCCACCCCACCTTGGCCATCTCGTAACACTTTTATGAGTTTAAGAATCTCTAATAATCAGTTTAAGAGTCTCTAATTATCAGACATTAAGTGGTTTCCCCAAGGTCACATGGGAAGACAGCATCAGATCAAGGAGCCAAGGCCAGGTCAAATAGACCTGTGGATCATCCTAAATCCTTAGGCCAGAAAGTTCTGCTGTGAGGGGGATTTTTGGGTGGTGTTGTGGGGTTTTGGGATGCATTCAACAACCACAAAGGGTCAACAGCCCTGCTTGTCCTCTGAGGTCTTCACCTTGTTATAGTTGGGTTGTTCTGCCAAAAACTGAGACCCTGAGGTTGCCAGGAGGTTGTTGGCTGGTACAGGATATTGCTCCACCTTCTGTGGGAAGGACAGAAAGTGGCGTGGGAGTTTGGCTTTGAGGGTAGGAAGGCATCAGCAGCCAAAAAACCAAGTTTATACTGCATATTATATTATATTAATCAGGAGTGTTTAGTTTTTGAAGGGCCTCTGCTCCATGTCTGTACAGTGAGGAAGAAAGAGTTATAGGATGCGTCCAAAATATCCCATTTAGGGTTTGCAGCTGGAACCAGTGGTCCTAAGGTCAAGTTTAAGCTTTGGGACAGTGGCTAAGTGACCTCAAGTTTCTGGAGTGGGGCTAAGAATGTGTGTCCTCACACATTGCCTCCTGTCTGGAATTGTTATCCAAAGGTTTCCTTTGCCCTCCACTACCAGAGCGGGGCTGTTGGATGGGCAGGGAAAGGAGGCAAACCTGGAGATCTCCCCTCCTCAACATTCCTGTTCAGCACTTTAAATACCTGGATGCAGCTCTCAGCATCCTGGCAGTGTCCAAGGCCAGGCTGGATGGGACTTGGAGCAGCCTGGGGTAATGGAAATTGTCCCTGCCTATGGCAGAGGGTGGAACTGGATGGGCTTTAAGGTCCCTTCCCACCCCAAGCATTTCCATGGTTCTATTAACATGAACCTGCTCACCTGGACCTTTCCACCCTCACTGCATTTAAGGCAGCATTTTCTGGAGCTTGAATAAAAGTCAGCTCCACATAATGATGCTGTATGTCAACATTACCACCTTTTCTTCTATTTTGGAAATGCTTCACCTCCATCTCTGTCAAAGCTGACAAGAAAAGTTTGGTCTGGGTTTTCCAGCTCTGTGAGGAGCTGATGTAAACTGGACCACACAGAGATGGTGGCAACTTAGCACCTTGCAAGTGACACACAGCTCGTGTGTCCCAGACAGTGGATGCTGATATCATAAAGGAATAATATCCATCATAATTCCATAGGCAGGAGGCAGCTCAACCCATCTCTACTGCTTCAGTTCAAGCCCAGATGCAATTTATCAATGACCAGTGGTTGTTTATTACGTTAATTCACAAGCTGTTTGTCAGGCACATGATCACAGATGTTTATTAACAGTATAAATCCCCTGAGATCTTTCATTACTCCACGCCTGTGACTGTAGGTGCTAATTCAGTAATTTAGACCTCACACATGACCTGTCCTCAGCTTTTTAAAGTAAAAGTCAAACCTGGCAGGAGATTTTTCTCTTTAAGTGAAGACCAGCTTGGACAGGACTTGGAAAAACCTGGTCTAGTAGAAGGGGATTGAATGGGATGAACTTTTAGGTCCCTCCCAACCCATTCCATGATATTAAAGCCAACCTGCAGGATCTGGGGAGAAGGGAGAAGAGAGTGGCTCCTGTCCCTGTGCCTCTGGAGCCCAGGGCTGAGCTGCAGTGAGCAGCTCCCCAGAAGTAATTTCCAGGCAAAATTGCTGTAAAGAAAAAATTGACTTTTGACATAGGCTGATAAGCACTGATGTTTGTTTCCAAGGGCTTGTATTTTATGCAATTTAATGCCTAACAATGACTGACAACAGTGGTGGTGGTGAAAAACATTAAAAAGGAGGGAACTGCAGTCATTTCCAGCTGCAAGCTTCTCTCCTGGTAGGCTTTTTCCTGTGATTTTCAGCATTTAGCCTGGTTGTTCTTATGCCATTGGTTTTGCAAGCTGAGGCTTGCATCCCCAGACACTGAATTTCAAGCTGAAGTAAACCCAAAAGTCTCCATGAAGGATGCAGTGAGTGCTGCCTCATCTTTGAAGGGGAAACATCTTGTCCCTCTCAGATTATCTTCATGGATGGGCAAAATGCAGTGAGGTTTTGTCCTTCCAAGAGACACCTTTGCACTGCAAGTCCTGTTTTGAAGGGAAGAAAAGCTCAGTTAACCTCAGTGTTTTCCCTCATCAATCATTCCCATTCAGGTCGATACATCTGTTAGGACAAATATAACAAGGAGCTGGAGTCTGGAGGCCAGAGAGGAATGAGCAGCAGGAGCCTCTGATTCTTCTTTACTGGTGGTTAATGTGGTGTGGCCTAAAATAAACCCCTTCAGGACATTCAGAGCCTCTTTGAGTGCCCTGAGCCTGGCAGAGCTGCCCATTCCCTGCTCTGTGTCACCCATGGTGTGAGCCCTGCTCACTCTTCCCATCTGTCCTGGGAATGGTGAGGTGGAATGGCATCCCATTGCCAAGCAGAGCTCGGTGGGGACAGAGAACAGGAGTGTGAGCGTGGTTTGAGAGGACAGGGTGGTTGGAATGTCCTTGGAGTGGGTCAGGAGTCTTTCAGATATGGCTTCCTGCAAACATGGAGCTTGTCAGTGTTGGAAATGTGCTGTCCCAGGTGGCTGTTGATCCATCAAAAGAGTGGAGGGCACAGCCTGGATGTGGTACAAACAAAACTCTCTGGCATTTCTTCTCACTCTGAGAAAGACATGGAGGGACTGGAGGGTGTCCAGGGAAGGGAACAGAGCTGGGGAAGGACCTGGAGCACCAGAAGTGGCTGAGGGAGCTGGAAAGGGGCTCAGCCTGCAGCAAAGTACTCAGGGATCTTGGAGGGCTTTTCCAACATAAATGATTCTGAAGTTTTCTTAGAGGTAGAACTTAGAATTAAAGTTTGGACTGGAAGATCTTGGAGGTTTTTTCCAGCCTTGCTGATTCTGTGCCTCTATGAAAGGGTCCAGGGGAATGTGGAGTTGGTGACTCCAGCTCCTGTCTTTGTGTCAGTGCCATTCATGGCAGGATTGGCCCAGTTTCCCAGTTTTTATGGACTGTTAATACAAGGATCCTGAGTCAAACTATTTTCTGGTGTCATAGCTGATGAATTCTTGTCTGGATCCAGATATAATCCTGGAACCACCAGGAGCTTGGGGGTGGTTGGAAAGTGCTGAAGTGCTGTCAAGTGAGGTGGGCTCAGCAGAACGAGTCTGTTGACAGCCTGGTGCATGAATACTTCATGCTTCATCCCTCATATAGAGCCCTCTTTGTTTATTCCCATCTTTATTCATCATCATCATCGTTATTTATTAATTAAGTTGCTTTGCCAAGCCAACAGCATGAGCTCATGTCTGGACTCGGGTGCATCCATAATTAATTGCAAGTGTTGTGTTATGTTGTTGTGAGCAAAGGAAGTGGAGAGTCTCAGTGAAAAGTCTCTGGAAATTCAGAGATTATATCCACAATCCAAGTGCTTCTTGAGCAAGAGGAAGAGCAGGAGTCCAACATGTTGTTTAAGGGATTCATGTTTGCACTACACCTTCAGAGATGACTGATCCTCTGTCCCCCTGTCAGGGATCTTCCTGAGCAGCTCCAAGTCTGCTCCAAATTAAAACAAGTTTTTCCTTTTAACACCAACTTCCTTCCCCCGCTGCACTGACCTTCCAAAGAGAGGCAGAGAGAAGATATCACATGTAAAACAAAGTGAGAGGAACCCACAAAGAAGGAACTGAATTCCCCCAAAATGTCACCTTGCCAGTTGGCTTTTATTGTTTTGATAGTGAGGCAATTCTGCTGACAAATCCGTTATCGCACAAAAGCGGGAATGTGCCGGGGCATTGGCAAGTTCTTCTGAAATAACACAGCTCTGAGGAGCACTTATTAGGGACCAGGGATACAAATGCATTCTGAGCATCCAGAGAGCACTGTGGAGAGGGAATAAATCAATCCTGCTTAAGCTGCAGGAAAGTCTCAGCATTTGGATGCACAGCAGCAGAGGAAGCGGGAGCTCCGCTGGGCAAGGGACAGAGGCAGCAGCCTCTTGTTCCTGGTGAGAGGGTTTTATTCCAGCCAGCACCAGGTGGCCTTCCTGCTGATGAATTTCTATCATTAATTTATAATAATAAATAATAATAATTTAAAAATAATTTCCTCCTGAGATCAGGGAGGAAAAGAAAAGGAGAAAAAATCCTCAGTCCTCCCACCCTTCCTAACTTTAATGCTGTCCTGTGCCTTAAACCCTGTTCCTGATTTAGACAGAAAGGTGCTTTCTCCCTGCAGGACACAGGCCTTGTAGGAACTCCTGCTGGGAATGGCAATTCCTGCTGGGAGTGGTAATTTGGGGGCTTGTCGTTCCTCTTGCATCAAGGCAGCACAAATGGTGCCAGGAGTACCTTCTTCCACCTGCACAGGACAGGAGGGAGCAGCCTCAAGGGGAGGGTCAGGTTGGACATCAGGAGGAATTTCTTCATGGAAAAGGTGGTCAGACACTGGGAGGTGGTGAAGTTCCCCATTCCTGGAGAAGTTAAAGGAAAACTGGATGTGGCACTCAGTGCTCTGGGCTGGTGACAAGGTCAGGGTCAGTCACAGGTTGGACTTGGTCATCTTGGCCATCTTTTCCAGCCTCAGTGATTCTGGAATTTTCAGCATGGAGATGGGAAGGTTTTTAACAGCTGGGAGAGTGGTTGGACACAGGTAAGCAGAGTTTGAGTCTGAGCAAGCCAAAGTGTGAGCAATCCTGACTCAGCTTTGGGATTCACCTTTCTTTCTACCCTCTCTCAGAATAATGGTTGATATGCTGATCCCCTCCTTTTCCCACCCTTTCCAAGCTTCCTTCCATGCTTATACTTCCCAATGCCAGTACACAGACCGTTCAGGACAGTGTCTTGAAATAAACCCTTTGCTTGAAAGAATTTAAAAACCAGCAGAGTTGAGTGAAAGGTTTTGCTCAAAGACTAAAACATGAATTTCAGCAGTTTTATCCCTCTTGCTTTTCTTCTTCCTAAGAGACTCTTTTCAAAAGCCAACATGAAAAAAATCTAAATACATGAGGTTAATCACATGTTGTAAATGCACACTAAATAAATGTCTAATTTGAGCTGTGTCTGTGCTGTCAGGGGACTGCACAGGCCATGACCTCCTGTACGTGGAGGATTCCCAGGAACCACATGGATTTATTTTATTTTTCAGTTAACTCCATTCGTAGCCGCTTCACTGCAGTTTTTCTTCAGCACACTGGAGATTGATGAGCGCACCTGGAGCTGAAGCCAGTGAGCTGTTTAGGAGTCAGACCCATCCCCATTAGTTCCTACGCTTAATTTAGTGCATGTACAACCCTGCAACTCCATATTGTTATGCTTGATGCTCTCTTAAAAGGCCAGAGTTAAAATCAGAGAATCCCAGAATGGTTTGGGTGGGAAGGGATCTTGAAGCTCATCCACTTCCATGGGCCTTCCACTGTCCCAGGTTCTCCAAACCCTCTCCAGCCTGGCCTTGGACGCTTCCAGGGATCCAGGAGCAGCCACAGCTTCTCTGGGCACCCTGTGCCAGGGCCTCACCTCCCTCACAAGGAGGAATCTCTTCCCAATATCCCATCTAACCCAGCCCTCTGGTAGTGGGAAGCCATTCCCTCTTGTCCAAAGTCCCTCTCCAGCTCTCTTGGAGCCCTTTAAGGCACTGGGAGGGGGTCTAAGGTCACCCCCCTCTCTCTTCCAGGCCTTCTCAGCCTTTCTACCTTAGCACACAGCATGCAAAAGGAAAAACAGTTCCCTAAATGCTCTCAATCCCTCCACAAAAGGCTCCATTCTTCCAGAGCTTTGGGGCAGCAGCAGAGGAGAATCCCACCCACCCCTCCGGAATCAGCATCAGAACAGCAGCGCTGAGGATTTGCATGGAGCATCCAGCAGCTCCTGCTCGTGGAGCTGTGAATGTGTTCATTTTTTAGCTTCAACAAGGTCATTCCCACTGCTAAGCATAATCCTGACACATTAGCAGGAGTGCTGTCCAATCCATTCGCACTCCATTAAGCAGCAGCACTGCCGGGAAGGTTTTCCTGCTCTCTCTCAGACTTCCTTCCCCCCCAGTCACACACAGGGAATCATCTCTCAGGAGCTCAGGTGGCCGTGAGGAGAGCACAGCATGTCCTGCAGTGCCTGCTTCCCGAGGTAGGTGTGAAATTTTGGTGGGACTGGGGATCCCAGTGTGGGCTGTAAACTGGACATCCCTTCCCTGCAGGGCAGTGCACAGTGAGATCCCATGGCCTCTGTGCCACTGCTCAGGGATTTTTCTCTTCTCTGCTTATCGAGCTTCAGAAAAGTCACCAGAGTTTCAAATGTCGCCGTTGTCAACTTTTTGTCATTCCACAGGAAAGTGGCAGCTGATTTTTTCCATCACTCCCACCTGGGATTTCCATCAAAATCTCTCCAGGCCACTGCCTGCATTTCAGACTTGCTTTCTGGGAAAACACAGTGCTGGGGTTTTGACAATAACCTTTCCACCGAGTTGGAAAGATCCTCTGTGGGTTTGTTTCACTGCCCTGATTTTGTGACAAAGCTCAGGGAGAGACTCCTGCCTCGTCCTGCTTGGATGGGTGTCAGTTCTGCATGAGCTGGGCCAGCTCAGGAGGCTGCACAAGGAAATATTCCCTGTCAATTAAACTGGAGGAAGTGTCAGCAGGAGAGGAGTGAAGCAGCCTCCTCTGAGAGCTCTCCCTGGGGACAGCAGGTCCTTTCCTGTCTGGATTCCATGAGCCACTTGTCCAGCCAGAAGTGGAGACACAGACTAGTGTGCCAGGAGACAAATTCCCCATTTTCTAGAGCTTTCTGCAGAAGCTGTCCCCCAGTTCAGACATTTTTTTTCCTTAGACCTTTTAGGCCAGTAATCAGATCAGTAGCTTGGGACTGAATAAAGTTTTGGGTTAGTTCTGGTTCTTCATCCCTCAGAGTTTGTGATTCTGTAAAAGAACCTGGAGACTCCTCTGTGAGTTTTTCTTCCCCCTGTCACGCCTGGTTAGGTCACAGTTTATAGAATCATGGAATAATGTGTTGGAAGGGACCTCAAACATCATCTGGTCCAACCTCTCTTAACAAAAGCACAGTCTAGACAAGGTGACCCAGCTCCTTGTCCAGCTAAACCTTAAAAGTGTCCAAAGTTGGGCATTCCACCACTTCCCTGGGGAGATCATTCCAATGGCTGACTGTTCTCACTGTGAAAAATCTCCTCTTGTGCCCCAACGTTTTATGGATGAGGTTTCCTCTGATCCTGCTGCAGTTCTGAGCTCCCCTGAAACCATGGGACAGGGAACATGGTTTGGAAAAATCTCAGAGCTGGAATTGTCACCTTGCCTTGGTCTGCTGGCAGCAGGGTGTTGCTGGCCCAGCCCAGCACCTGCCATGAAGTGCTCCTGTCTTGGCCCAAACCCCCAGGTTTAACTGAAGTCTCAGCAGAATAATGTGAGTCCATGGAAATCAATGGAGAAGAGCTGAAAACAATTGATTGGAATCAAAACACGCTGCAATCAAATTTGGAGGGACTGAACTAATGGATCATAAGGTGCCTGGTGAATGGGGCTGATTGAATTGAGCTGAGAGGTCCTGCATCTTCATTACAGCCCCTGAAACCAGGACAGATGAGGAATTTTCTAACCAAGTTTAGTGTCTTTTTTTTTACTTCACTGATACTGGATTGCAAACCCAGCTCTTGGGAATTTAACCCATGTGTACAGTGTTGGGAGGGGAAAAATGGGATTTGGATAGGACAAGGGGCAGTGACTTCACACTGGCTAAGGACAGGTTTAGATTGGATATTGGGAAGAGATTCTTGGCTGTGAGGGTGCTGAGGTGGTGAGGTCCTTGCCCAGGGAAGCTGTGGCTGCCCCTGGATCCCTGGAAGTGCCCAAGGCCAGGTTGGACAGGGCTTGGAGCAACCTGGGATAGGGGAAGGTGTCCCTGCTCATGGAAGAGGGTGGAACTGAATGAGTTTTTTCCCACCCAAACCATCCTAGGATTTGGGGATTTGCTGGTCACAGGCTGCTCCATGTCTGAGGACAGGCCAGGAACTGGATTTTGGAGCTCTCCTTGCTGCTGATTCCTTTATTTTGTCTCGCTCAGCATTCCCAGAATCAGTTTTCCGTTTCTCCTGCCTTGCTATGGCAGAATTTGGAGATGCAGAGTTGCTTCTTACCATGCATTCACTCCATGTGCCGGCCAAGGCCTGGTTATCCCTGCATGTTTTGCCAACACTGATTTGTAGCATCTCCTTATTCCACCAAATCCTGCAAATTCTTTGGAATTTTCATTATCCTAATGTAACTTTGCTCTCTGTCAAGGGAACAGAAAGCATGAATAATTCAGTAGTTTTCCTAAACCTCCATTTTTTGGTCAGACTGAAGTTCCCCTGTTACAAGGGATGATTTATTATTGCAGTGATTAAGGGACATTGTTGATATTTCTGAAAATTTCCTTTCAGAGCTGCAGGCTTGCCTGGAGTCAAAAGGCAGGAGAAATATGTGAATAACGGGGTGGGTAATGGAGCATTTGCAATTTCCCATTAACAGGAGGCTCCTATTTGTTCCATGCTCCCACGGATGGGTGGCGTGGATCTGGAGCCAGGTTGTCTTACAGCACTTTTTCTGTTGGAGCTCTGATAGGGAAACAGGGAAAATGAGTTCCCAAGAACTCAGCACCTTGATCCATCTTGTGACAGCCTGAAACTGAAAGTCCTGAAGCTTGTTATTGTCTCCTGATTGAACTCAATTTAGCATCAGGATACAGTGCCCAGATTTAAATCCCTTTCCACCTGCTCTGAGGTGAGGGAGGATCTGCTTGTGCTGTATTCCTTGACTGGCTTCAACCACTCCATGGGCCTTTGTAGTCCCAGATGTTTCCTGATGTAGTGGGACCCTTCTCCCTTTTCCCTTCCCTTCCCTTCCCTTCCCTTCTTTTTTGTTATTCCTCTCTCCTCTCCCATCCTCTGAGCTTGGGATGCCTTTTCTGGGTGCTTTCATAGCAGACCAGCCTCCCAGTGCTTTATTCCACAAAAAGCCCTTTGGGGAGCTGTCAGTGCTGCTGCCTCACCCCAGCAGACCTGGGAGCCAAGCCCCTCCGTGTCACATTCCAAAGGAGCTCCTTGGTGATGCCTGTCAGGCAGCAGCAGGTAACTGATTTATCTTCCCAGCTTGTTTATCAGCCCTAATAGAAAATGAAGTCTCTCCGGGTTGATGAGCAATGTGAATTCTTGCTGTCTCTCTCCTCGCCTCCCCAGCCCAAAGATGCACTTAATAACCATTGATTGTTTGGGAGGAGAAGGAGTGTGGCTGTAAATGTCCCTTCCCACCCTTACAAGGTGCCTGATTAAAGAGCAGAGGCAGGAGTGGATCGATGGGAATTGTAGGCACAGGACTGATCCAGTGGGTCCTGCTGGGTCTCCTGGATGTCCTTCTCAGGCACCCCAAATATTTTTTGCTGTTGAGTTTGCAGACAGCTCAAGGCATGGCTGTGTTTGTGCAGCTCAGTGAAGGTCACTGGGGGCTCAAGAGAGCACTTGAGGCAGCAGGGAAAATAGGAGACATCACAGAATCCTGGGATCACTGAGGTTGAAATGGCCCTCCAAGATCACCATGTCCAGCCTGTGTCTGATCTCCACCTTGTCCTCAGCCCAGAGCTCTGAGTGCCATGTCCAGGGGTTCCTTGGACACCTCCAGTCCCAGGGATGGGGACTCCAAACCTCTCTGCACAGCACGTTCCAATGGACCAGCACACACAGTGACTTTCCCAGATTTCCTGAAGCCTGGAGTTGCGACAGGGAATTGGCACTCTGGGGTTTCAGACTGAATGAGGAGAGTTATGGAGAGTGAGATGCTGCTATGCTCATGGCCAGTGGCCTCCATACACCTCCAAGCCAAAGCCCACCTGCTTCCAAGGATGTCACCAGAGATCAGGGATGTTTAAGAACAATCACCTTCCACAGCTGCCAGAAATTGCTCTGGGGTCTTCCAGGGCCCAACATGTTTGGGTGTCACCAGCTGGAGATGCCCTCTGGAGTCCAACTGCTCCAGTTCTTGCTTCAGTTTCTCCTTGGCTGTATCTAAATGGAATTCTTCCCTGTGAGGGTGCTGAGGCCCTGGCACAGGGTGCCCAGAGAAGCTGTGGCTGCCCCTGGATCCCTGGAAGTGTCCAAGGCCAGGCTGGATGGGGCTTGGAGCAACCTGAGATAGTGGAAGGTGTCCCTGCCATGACAGGGGGTGGGACTGGATGGGCTTTGAGGTCCCTTCCAACCCAAACCATTCGGGGATTCTCTGATTCAATCTCAGTGCCAATCAAACCTAATCTGTAATGTTTGTGTTTCCATCCAACTCAAAAGCTGGGCTTAAATTAAAAGGTTCCTCCTGAATATGAGCAAAGCTCTTCATTCCAGACCAAAGGTCTTCTCTGGGCTCCAAAGCAGCTCTGGACAGGTAGAAGTGGCAAAGTAGAGCAAGAATATCTCCCAAACTTTAGAAATTATTTTTAATGTCATTGTGCAGCCAGGTGGCTGTTGAGGACACCAGAACATAACATTTTGGTGCTTCTCAGGTGTTTTTCATGAGTTACAAGGACAGTCTGGACCCCTAATCTCTCTAGGCATGAGCTGTTCCCAGTTTTCCTTTACAGTGCCTTTCTCCCAGCTCAGCCTAAGGATGCATCCTTAGGGATTCATTTGGACTTCAATCAACACTTTGTTGGTGGTGCTGCACTTTGTAACAAACCCATGTTTGTGGAAAACTTAGATTTGACTTTAAAGGTGGCACTTGGAGCCTTTATGTTGCTCTGATACCTTTGAAAATTGTCTCTGTCAACAGAGGGTGACAGATCCTTGCAAAGGAATATGTGAGGTGAGAACACAGAAAGTAAAAGAGACATTTCTGTTGCCTGGAACTGATAAAGATTCATCCTCGGGGTTTGTCACATTATTTGCTCTATTTGAGGATGTTTGAGGCTGCAGAGTCCAGCTCACCTGGACTTATGACAAAAAAAAACTAGGAGGAAATATCCCTAGAGAAAAAGCTGTCGCAGCCAGGGGAGAATCTATAGGCAAGAGAGTAGCAAAGTGTATTTGCATAGCAATTCCAATCAGGATCAATCAGCTCCCAGAGCGGGCTGTCAGCGTCCTGTAAACAGTCCCGGGTGACAGATGGGCTGAGCTGGGCTGGGCAGGGGAGCTCTGCAACCCGGGAATGTCAGCACTGGCTCCAGGACAGTGCATCCTCCAGAGTGTCACAGACATCTCTTATGGAAAATCCTTTCCTTAGGATTTTTCCTCCTGAGAAGCTGAGAGGCCTCAGGAACAAAATGTAAACAATTATTATCTGCTGCTGTGAAATGCAACAGGTGCATCTGTGATTGGTCTCATGTGGTTGTTTCTGATTAATGGCCAATCACAGTCAGCTGACTCGGACTGTCTGGCCGAGCCACAAGCCTTTGTTATCATTCCTTCTTTTTCTATTCTTTGTTAGACTTCTGATGAAATCCTTTCTTCTATTCTTTTAGTATAGTTTTAATATAATATATATCATAAAATAATAAATCAAGTCTTCTGAAACATGGAGTCAGATCCTCATCTCTTCCCTCATCCTCAGACCCCTGTGAACACTGTCACACCAGAGGGCACCAGGCACAGAGCACCAATCCCCAGGGATCACCTCCCAGGAAATGCGGGCTGGCCAAAGAAATGGGTGTGGATTGCTGATTTCCTTTCATCCTTTTGATCCCTAGTTCTTTTCCTTTTGCTCTTTCTGTTTCTGAGTGCCTGGGGGAGATTTTCTCCGTCGGCTCTAAATCCAACACAAACCAGGTCCAGTTTACTTTACAGGTTGCAAATCCACAATGAAAACTGCTGCTGATCCAGCTCAAGCCCTCTCCAGTGAGTGATATCACTGGAGCAGAGACTATCCCACATGATCTTGCCATGGAAAGTGCTTTCCTCCCTGCTCTCATATTGTGCCAGTGATTATCCCAAACAACTGATTTTGGAGAGCCCACTGAGTGGCAGGAGCAGAGCTAGAGCTGCCATGGGTGGTTAAGGACCTTTGTGAATAAAAATACCCCTCCTCAGCCTAGCTCTGCTGAGGGCAGAGGGAAGGACCAGGATCCACACAGGGAAATTCAGCACAGGATAAACCCAACATTCCTTCATTGTTCAGGAAGCCCACGGGGGGTTTCACCCTGCCTTAAAATGGGTTTGATTTTTTTTCCTGGGAAATCCCCAAGGAATGTAGAATTGGAGAAAAGTTTTCTCCAAGCATCCCATTAAATTTTTCCCTTTGGTTTGAAGTGAGCTGATACCTTGTGCTTTTGTGGCAGGAAAAATGGGAGCTGCAGCAATGTTCAGGGCAATCCTGCTGCCTGTGGAGTCCTTGAAATTAATTTCCTTATTCATCCCTATGGAATCCAGGAGGAGGCTCGTTCTTCAGGGTGAAATATATTCAGTTTTGTTGATCTAGACAGAAAAAGGAAAAAAAAAAGTCTTAAAGCACAGCTGATACATTTCTTTGTATACTCCTTTTCCTTGTAAATTCCTTTTCATGGTGAATTAAAGACCAGCCTGTAGACTTACTCACCTTCTAAGCTGACGTTAGAATTGAATGATATGAGCACCAAGAAATTCTTATCACTTTGATCAGATGCTTGAATTCTCATTTTGATTCTTTTAATACAAAGATTTTAGAAATAGCCTGGGAACTTGTTCTGGGGAATACAGAGGTGTTAATATTCATAGAATTTTCTGAGCTGGAAGAGACCCACAGGGATCATCCAGTCCTGCACAGACACCCCAACAATCCCACCCTGGGCATCCCTGAGAGCATTATCCAAATGCTGCGGGAATTCTGGCAGCCTTGGGGTTGTGCCCATCCCCTGGGGAGCCTGGGCAGTGGCTGACACCCTTTGGGGGAAAAACCTTTCCCTGATATCCAGCCTGACACAGCTTCAGCTGTTCCCTGGGTGCTGTCCCTGCTTTCCAGAGAGCAGAGACTGGAGCTGCCCTTTGGGAGGGAGCTGTGGGTTGGGATGAGCTCTGCCCTCAGCCTCCTGTTCTCCAGCTGGACAGACCAAGTGCCCTCAGCTGCTCCTTGTTGTGGCCCCTCCAGACCCTTCCCCACCCTTGTATCCCTCTTTTGGATGCTTTAGCTCCTTTCCATATCGTGGTGCCCCAAAACTGCTCCAAGACTGTTACAAGGGGTTGTTTCATTGTGGTGCAGAACAAGATTTCCTCCCCTTTCAGCCAGCACTGAGATGGGAATTCTATTAAAAATCTATAACCATTGACCAAAATAACCATTATGCTTAAATCAGTAATCTCAGAATATCTCACCCGGCAGATCTTTATTATATCACACGCTTAACCTGACTTAATGTATTATATAGCACCCATTAGTGGAATAGATTAACTTCAGATGTTCCCTTTTCCACATTAATAATGCAATCAGGAATTTATGCCAGACACTTTCTGCTCTAAACTGCGTGAGGAAGATCTGAAGAAATATGAAAAAAAAAAAAAACCTCGTGTGTGTCTATTGAATAAGAAATGCTTGATTTTGTAGCATTTTGTGGGAATCAAAGGGCTGGAAAACAAACTATTTGAGTTGTGGAACAACTGCCACGACGGCAGAGCGGAGCGGCTGGTCAAGGTTAAGACTCTTTTATCGTAATGAAAGATCAGTTCCTGTGAGCTTGCCATGGGCAATGTGTTTGTTCATTATGTGGGAAGCCCAGGAAGGCCGGCATCGTTTCATTTGCTGCCTTTTAACTGCTGGTGCTTTTGCAAACGAGCTGATAGGTAATTATAACACACTCACCACTCTGGCGTCTTTATTAGCCTTTGGCAGCACGGCCTTTGTGCGACTGGGGAGGCTTTGAGTGCGGTGGCCTCAGCAAATCCTTCAGAGTTCACACAGGAACTGTTTGGCAGCTGCTCCCCTTGGCTGTCGCTTCTAGGTGGGTTTGTTTTGCCGTGAAAGGAGAGAAAGGAAGGCGAGGAGAAACAACCCACAGTCATCTGGATGCAAATATCCAGCACTGACGGGAGATGTCTTCTCGAAATCAGCTCACACTGCGAAAAGCAAACGCTCAAAATCACCGGCCGAGGTGTGGAATCATTTCCAGCACAAAGAAACCACAATTAGTTCGTGTGTGCCCCAGGAGCAGAGAGAAAAGGCTGCATTTGTCACAAAAATTAGTTTTTGGGAATTATTCACTGTGTCTTACTCCGGGTACTGGCAAGGCAGGGAGTTTTCCCTGGAAATCAATAATCCGATGTGGGAATTAGGGAAAACTGTTCTTACCTGATGCCTCAAAAATACAACAGTTTATTTGAGAACAAGAAATGCAGCACTATCACCCAAGCATACTGGGCAGGAAATCTGCTGCCTTCAGCTTGATGCATCCTTGGTTTTCCATGTTTTTCTCTTATGCTGAAATCATGATATTCCGGTTTCTCCCCCTCTGTGTACCAGCTGGGAAGGGGTGGATCTTGCCCGTTTCCAAAGGGAATCATGGAATTATAGAGCTGGAAGGATCCAGAAGGATCATGGAGAATCACAGAGTCCAACTCCTTGCCAGGACACCCCACTAATCCCACACAATTCCACAGCTCTCTCAGGATGGTCCTGCCCTGTGGGGATCTTGCCCAGGACTTTGGCCTTGTTTTGATTCTCCAGGCACCTCCCTGAAGTAAATAAATGGTAATCAAGGGGTGAGGGGAGTGCTGAGCCGGCAGCTCCACAGTCATTAGAGGTGCACAGCTGGCACCGGTGCATCAATGCTGCCGAGCTCCAGGAATTTGCATATGAACATTATCAGGCTCCTGAAGCAACAGATACCAGAGAAACTCGTGGCTCTGCCTGTCAGAGCCATCCTGGGGCACTGTGGGCTCCCCCAGTGACCCTGCTGTCCCTCCACAGAGTCTGGGGGACACTGGTTGTTCGCCACCTGATGAATCCATCTGAGGTGGGTGAAGGAAATGCAGGACTGGGACCCTTTCCTTGCCAAGGCCAAACTCTTCCTCCTGAGACTGAAGACCCAAGAGTGCCTCCATCCACATCTGTGGATTTCTCTTCATCCCTTCAAGTCCCAGGAATAGAATTACTGCCAGCAGGGCAGGTGTCACACACAGGATGTGTGACGGAGTTCACAGGGGTCTTAGGAAGAGGGAAGAGACGAGGATCTCACTCTATGTTTCAGAAGGCTTGATTTATTATTTTATGATATATATTATATTAAAACTATACTAAAAGAATAGAAGAAAGGATTTCATCAGAAGGCTAGCTAAGAATAGAATAAGAAAAGAATGATAACAAAGGCTTGTGACTCAGACTGTCTGTCTGAGCCAGCTGACTGTTATTGGCCATTAATTAGAAACATTCACATGGCCAATCACAGATCCACCTGTTGCATTCCACAGCAGCAGATACTCATTGTTTACATTTTGTTCCTGATGCCTCTCAGCTTCTCAGGGGGAAAAATCCTAAGGAAAGGATTTTTCATAAAAGATGTCTGTGATAAGTGTGTGTTCCTTCTCACAGTTCAGAGCTCCACCACTGCACCCTCAGCCCTTGGAGCTAGATCCCCACTTCCCTCTCACCATCACCCTGAGCTGGAAGCTGTAAAAAAAGGAGGATTGCTGTGGCAGGGAGAAATCCCTGCCCCATCCTCCAAAACCAGTGCTCAGACAGGACTGCAGGAGCTTGAGGGGACACAGTGCTCCCTGAAGGAACAGGATGGGCTGGAGCTGTGGGAGCTGCCATCAGTCACTGTGTGATGAGCTGCCTGTCAGAGCTGTGCCTGAGAGACAGCTCTGCCCTCCTTTCCCTGCCTTCCTCGCCCTGCTGGGCAGCACTGGGATGCAGGTGAGGGTGGGTGGGTGGTGTCAGTGCTGCTGGGAATCCCTGTGGCAGTGCCAGGAGAATCCAGGCATCCAGAGCTGGCATGGCCATATCCGTGTGGGGACACTGGGGATGGGCTCAGAGGTTCTGCTCTGCTTCTCATGGCGAACAGCTGGAGTTTGGATGGGAGTCAGTAGCAGATCCCTGGCAGAGCTAATCCACAGGTAGGAAAGCTGAGGATCTGTCCCAGGGGCTGGAAGTAGCCACCCATCCCCTCCTCATGGCTCCAAGCACTCTCACTCACAGGCAAGGAGGGTGTGGGGAGAATGAGGAGTCTGTGCTCACTTTCCCAAGCAGAAATGAAAAAGGGAGGAAAGAAACGTGGAGACAAATCCCTCTCCTGTTGCATTTCCAGCTCCGTGCAGCCCACAAACATCTGCCTGTTAATGGGATGGCTGGAGTCACTGACACCTCCTGGCAGCTCTGCCCCCACCACAGCTCTGCTTTTATTTCCAGGCCTCACCAGATATAACCTCTCCAGCAGCACAGGAGAGGCTTAAAAAATAATTGGACCAAGTGGGAAATGAAGCCCTTGCCTTCCTAAATCTGCCAGGGTCTCGTGGGAGCAGGGAGCAGGCAGGAGCCCCAGCTGGGAGATCTGGAGCCACCAGCAGCAGCAGGGCAGGGACCCTGTTGGCCAGGGAGCATCAGGAGAACGGCAGCCACTGCACAACAGCAGCTCCCTGACCTCAATTTTCTCCGTGGAGAAAAGAGCAGGTCAAGTGGAAAGTGCTTAAGGAGGAAATTTGTTTCCTTCCAGCCAGGGAGTCGGGAAGATAGGCGGCTGTTGCGTGTGCTGGAATAAACCAAATTAATTTTGTGCTGTGTGCCGGCTCGAGGAGCTGAGGGCAAGGCAGGGAAGATAATGGACTTTGATGTTTTACTTGAACTCAACAAAACACCTGGCAAGAAGCAGGGACTCGCTACAACAGCAGCTCCAAACGCTCCTAACCCAGGCAACTGCTGCCTTTTGTTTTCTTTCTTTCCAATCTAATCCTGAGCATTTACCGGGCTGGTTCATATTGCCAGTGGAATAAAAGGTGCATTGTGAAAGGGAGAGGGAAACAAGAGGCTTTAACAACTTCCTTTGCTTCCCCCGAAAGCCTTGTGGCATCCGTCTCCTGCAAGGCACAGCCCCAGGTGAGAGCCCCGTGGTGAGGGATGGTGGCCCCGGGTGCCATGGGGATGGGGAGCACCCAGAGAGGGATTAGAGCCGTGTCTTTCTGACAGATTTCTTCCAAACTGCTTCATCTTCCTGCTGCTGCAACAGGGGCAGGAAGGTCCCTGAATCCTGAGCACTGCTATCCTGTTAAAAATGTCACTGTCAACATCATCTTCCTCTGCCGCCTCATTTTCTGCCTCTCTGTCATCCCTGCCAGCTCTGCATCAGACTCCAGTTCCCTGAACCACCCTCAGCATGGATTTCTTTTATTTCTGGGGGGGTCTAGAGATACCTGCCAAGCCTATCCTTGCTCCTGTTTCCCAGTTTTGGGATAAGAACAGGCACAAACTCTTCCAAGTCTTCCCATAAACACAACTTTCAAGTCAGGCTGGAACAAAAGTGACAGCACTCTCCTAATGCCAGCTGCTAAAAATACATTCTGTGCTTGATAATTGAATGTGAGATGAAAAGTGAGTTTTAAGCAGAAGTAAGAGCTGCCTATTTCTGGCAAATTCCCAACTCCCCCAGTCCCCTGTGGAGTGTCAGTGCATATCAATATCGTCTGCCTGGAAAATTTGCATTTTGGGGAGCTGGCAGGTGTTGCTGAGTAGGGTTTTGGATTTAACTGGGAGAGATTTTGGGCTGCCAGGTAGTAAACACCATCCCTGTGGAGCTGGGGGTGCCCCAGAGCTTCTCCCTGCCCTGCTTGTATCTGCTCCATCCAGTGGCAAAACGCCCTGTGCCATTTCCCACGGATGCAGGAGAAGCTCCCTGCTTGGGATCCTAAACCCAGCACACCCAGGGACAGCTTTCTGTGCCCCCAAAGCAGGAAGAGGGAGGAGAACCACAGCATTGGGGTTGGGAGGACCATAAAGCTCATCTCATTCCAGCTCCTTGCTGAGGACAGGGACACTTTCTGCCAGACCCATTGCCCAGAGCTTTTTTCCATCCTTGGCATGGATTTGTCCCTTTTCCCCAAAAGCAGGGAGCTCCTGGTGCAGGATGTTAATTTAGGATGTATTCCATTGGAAGGGGCTGCCCAAGGAAGTGGTGTAGTCCCCATCCCTGGAGATGTCCAACGAACTCATGGACATGGCACTCAGAGCTCTGGGATGGTGACGAGGTGGGGATTGAGCAAAAATTGGATTTCATGACCGTGGAGGTCTCTCTAAATTATTCTATTCCATGGGTAATAACCAAATTCCTGAGCAAAGACAGGTTTCCATTTTTGATGGCCAAACCTAAGCATTCCAGGACATTCATATAAATTGGTGGCTGTGTAAGAAGGGCTTCCAGGATACTTTGAGGAAAATTTCCAGGATAACTTCCCATCATTATTTACACATCTGCAGATCAATAAAACATGTTATTCTGGCAAAACCTTTATTCCCCCCAACCTGATTTTGCCTAGTTCACCACCTCATTCCAATGCATGGGTGCACCTCTGTGGTTGGAATTGGGAAGGGGGAGCTCACTGGCTTTGTCTTTCTTCCCACATCAAGGCTTTGCAGCCAACCAATGAAATGCAGTCCCACAAATGTTCTGGATTAGGTAATGCTTTAAATTTGCATTTTATCTGCTAAAAATAGGGGATCTTCTTCATTTTCCCTCACATTGCTGGTTGGAACGTGATGAAATGCCTAAGGAGAAGCTGATTCTGAGATGTGTCCTCACCAAAGTGAGCAGGGTTGAGTGTCCCAGGAGCCCCACAGGGGTGGGTGGCAGGAAGGGTGGCAGAGTTTCCCCCCATGAACCTCCTGGGCACAGTTCCCTTTGCTTTTTGATGCCTGCAAGGTCTGTGGAGGTGCTGGGACCTCACCTGTGACTCAGGGAAAGAATTTTTCCCTGTCTTGTGTTATGGAGCTTTTGGGGTCTGGAGGCCAGGAGAGGGATTTCTGTACAGATCCCAACCCTGTGCTGGGCTGATCCCAGGGTGGGCAGCAGGAAAGGGGTTGGGATTGTGCCCCTCTGCCCTGCTCAGGTGAGACCCCACCTGCAGAGCTGCCCCAGCCCTGGGGCCCAGCACAGGAAGGAGCTGGAGCTGCTGGAGAGAGCCCAGAGGAGGCACCAGGGTGAGCAGAGGGATGGAGCAGCTCTGCTGGGAGGAAAGGCTGGCACAGCTGGGAGTGCTCACCTGGAGGAGAGAAGGCTCCAGAGAGATTTTATAGAGGACTTTCAAGAGGGCTTTCAAGAAAGATGAAGAGACTTTTTACCAGGACTCGTAGTACCAGGACAAGGGGGAATGGCTTCCCACTGACGGAGGGGAGAAATAGATGGGATATTAGGAATTAATTCTTCCTTGGGAGGGTGCTGAGACCCTGACAGAGGGTGCCCAGAGAAGCTGTGGCTGCCTCTGGATCTCTGGAAGTGTCCAAGGCCAGGTTGGACAGGGCTTGGAGTAACCTGGGATAGTGGGAAGTGTCCCTGCCACGGGGTGGGATGGGATGGACTTTAAGATCCCTCCAACCCAAACCATTCCATGATTCCTTCTGCAATTAATGAGATTTCAAGGTGATGGCACTCACTCTCCTAAGTCACTTTTACACATGGATGTGCCCAGTGTGAGCCATGAGAGATGAGCCTGGTTTGGAAGTTGCCCTCAGCCAGGCTGGGGTCCCTTCCCCTTGTCTGTGTGACTGCAGCAATGATTTCAGAGGCTGCTGCAGCTCTGCCTTCCACACCATAAATCCTTGGAGCAGTTCATCCAGCTGAACCTTAAAGCTGACTGCTTCTCTTTATGGAGATCCCTCACATTTTTCATTGCCTTTGCATCAGACCTCATCAGTCCCACTCTCCTGCCAGAATATGAAGTGCCAGGAAAAATCTGATCTCTTTGGAGCTGACAATAATTATGGCAAATAAATCTGTCACTTCCAGACAAGTGTCAGTGTCCCCTGTTCCAGTGCAGTGGACAGAAGTACTGTCCAGGAAAGGAACTGCTCATCTGATCTCTACTATTAGCCTTTAGCTTTTTGGAATAAAAGTAAATCTGCCTTTCCCTGGGGATTTCTGTTTATTTCACACAAAGGTTTGCTTGATAGTCCATATCATGGAATCCCGGGATGGTTTGGGTTGGGAGAGACCTTAAAGCCCATCCAGTCCCACCCCTGCCATGGCAGGGACACCTTCCACTGTCCCAGGTTGCTCCAAGCCCTGTCCAGCCTGGTCTTGGACACTTCCAGGGATCCAGGGGCAGCCACAGCTTCTCTGGGCACCTGTGCCAGAGCCTCAGCACCTCACAGTAAAGATCTGCCTTGAATCCAATTCCATGGATTAAAAAAAACTCCAGCACAATCCTAGAGCCTCCCTGATAATTCCCAGAGGACTTTAAATAATGTCCTGGACACACGTTCCTGGTGGCAGCAATGGCCTCAGGAGGACACCCATCCTTTTTATCTCTTCATTTTCTCCATCAGTTTCTATCCTGTAAGTTTTTATCCCATTCAATCCTCCAAGTACTCCCAATCTTGTCCTGTTAGGAGTGTGTGGCATTGTGGTTGCAAACACCCAGCTGTGGCCTTTCCCAAGCAGGGAAAGCAGGAGTGGGGCTCTGCTTGTGGATGCAGAGCCCAGTGCCTCTACACAGAGCCAGGTAATGAGAAAGGAGATGGATCTCTCCCTCTGGAAAGAAATGCCTTGAAAATCCTCCCTGCATGAGGTGTTGGTGTGCATTATTTCCAGAGTTTCTATCCATGGTGGAACCAGCACAGCAGCCTCCAGCTGATCACACGGGGCACAGGGGAGATTTGTTCAGAGTCTGAAGGTTCAGTAATTATTTAATAAAGAAGAGGAGACTCAATGCCAGCAGCTCAGGCTCTGAGCTGGAAATCCTGAGCAGAAAGATAAATTGTCTGAGCTAAAAAATCCTTCCCAGTGAGGGTGGGCAGGCCCTGGCACAGGGTGCCCAGAGCAGCTGTGGTTGCCCCTGGATGTGTCCAAGACCAGGTTGGACAGGGCTTGGAGCAACCTGGGACAGTGGAAGGTGTCCCTGTCCATGGCAGGGGTGGGATTGAATGGGCTTTAAGGTCCTTTCCAACCCACATTGTTTTGGGATTCCATGACTCTAATATGAAGCAGCATCACACCTCTCTGAGCTGCTGGAACTGAACCATCACCAATCTACTGAAATCTGAGTTTGTGCCCCCTGTATGGTGAGCAAAACTGGCCTTGGGGGTGGCAAAGGAGTGGCTTTCATAGGTTTAGTGATGCTTGAGAGGCAAACCAGCAATCAGGCAGACAAGTTCCACTGAGAGAGATGGGAGCAGCAGTCCCAGCGTGACCGCAGCAGATAAGAGTGGGAGAGAGCGGAGTGTGATGGTGGCATTTCATCCTTGGTTAATGGTGCATTTCCCTGCATCTGGGCCTCAGACACTGTAACACACAGATCTCTCCTCTCCTAGAGCTACTGGATTAGGCTGCACAGGTCTGGAACTCCAAGGAAAAGGAGGCTCAGGGGGGGCCTTTTCACTCTCACAACTCCTGACAGGAGGGGACAGCTGGGGTGTCAGGCTCTGCTCCCAGGGAACAGGGACAGGAGGAGAGGAAACGGCCTCAACAGGTTTAGATTGGGAATTGGGGAAAATTTCTTCACCAAAAGGGCTGCCAAGCCCTGAAACAGGCTGCCAAAGGAAGTGATGGAATAACTGTCCCTGGAGATGTTTGAAAGCTGTGTGGACGTGGCACTTGGAGACATGGTTTAGTGGTGGTCTTGGCAGTGCTGGGTTAATGTTTGGAGTCAATGACTTTGGAGGGCTTTTCCAACCTAATGATTCTGTGATATAATAATAATAATAATAATAATAATAATAATAATAATAATAATAATAATAATAATGTATTTTCCCCCTCAGGCCATGAGATAACTCATCACCACTCCCCTGTGCAAGGCATCATTTGGAAGCTGAGTTGGGCTCAGTTGGGCTGCAGTTGGGCTTTGTGGGTCTCCTGGCTGTGCCAGGGGAGGGTCAGGCTGAAAATCAGGGAAAATTCCTTCCCTAAAAGAGTGGTCAGATATTCTCCCCAGCATAGCGGTGGAGGCAAGCATGGAGTTAACAACACCAACGCTGTGGGTTTGATCCCAGAACAGGCCATTCCCTGAAGGGTTGGACTGGGTGATCCTGGTGGGTCCCTTCCCACTCAGAATATTCTGTGAAACCTGTGGCTGTGGATTCTGTGACGTTTTCAGCACTCATGGGTTCAGCACTTGGGGCCATGGCTCAGTGGTGAACAGAGAAGTGCTGGCCTCACAGACCTTGGAGGTATTTCTCACCATTTCTGTAAAACTGCCTGAACACTCACTCCCATCCAAGCCAGCAGCTCTGGGGCTTGGCATGGACACACCAAGGAGCCTCCTTGGGAGAAGGGCATATCAGCTGTGGTGATTCCCAGCTGATCCCAGCCCTCAGGACAGGCTTTCCTATCACAGAGGAATGGCTGGAACCAAGCCCCATTGGGCTGTGTGACCCCTTGGCAGTGGGAGGTGCAGTTTTCCCAAAGGCACCGCACATATTCCCTGTGTCCCAGCCCTCTGCTCCCTGTGAGGATTGATGCCTCTCGTGGTGCCAGTGCTTAGAAGTGTGCTGCTATTGATGCCTGGCTTTCTCTTACAACCCCCAAACATCTCCTTTTCCTTGGGCTCCCCTGAGCCCTCAGAATGGGAATTGTTCTGAGTAATCTCACTGCATTTCCTTGCAGCTTCTCTGTTTGCTTCCTGCCATATTTACAGTCAAAATCCAAGAATTCTGCTCAAAAAAAAAAAAAAAAAAATTCCCTCCTTTGTCGACATCCTCCCCAAATAACCACGTGAGCAAATGGAATGTGTCTGGGAGCACATTGGAATTTGATGGGATTTGCTGAGCATTAGGCTTCTGCTGGCAATTAGCATAATCTGCCTCCTATCTCCTGCACAGGAATGATTACTGAGAAATGTGTCTTCTCAAGGTTTTTTTTAATCCTGAAAAAGCAAGTGGAGCACTGGCATATTTATGGCTCCTGCTGAGTTCCTGACTGTTTGGGTTAGGATAAGGACTATTTCCCTCTTGGAGTGCTGTGTGCAAGTCCCGTGCAGGAATCTGGGCTGTGTGCCAGCTCTCTGCAATGACCTGGAGGGGAGGGAGAGCACAATTTCAGGAACAGCAATCACTGTTTTATGCCAAAGGCAGAGGTAAAACCCCAATCCCAGTGCTCCCAGGGCTGTGTCTTTCACTGTGAGCTGTGCTTGTGGCATCACAAAAGCCACGCTCCTGGGAACAGCTCCTTGGAGAAGGAAGGAGCTACTGCCCACCCCACACCCAGGAATCTTCTTTTGGTGCAAATCCCACCTGTATTGCTCGAGAAAGCCAGCACTGCCTGTCACACACAACTTTTATGGAAAATCCTTTCCTTAAGATTTTTCCTCTTGAGAAGCTGAGAGGCCTCAAGAACAAAATGTAAACGATGGTTATCTACTGCTGTGGAATGCAACAGGTGCATCTGTGATTGGTCTCATGTGGCTGTTTCTAATTAATGGCCAATCACAGTCAGCTGGCTCGGACAGAGAACCGAGCTACAAACCTTTGCTATAATTTTTTTTCTATTTTATTCTTAGCTAGCCTTCTGATGAAATCTTTTCTTCTATTCTTTTAGTATAGTTTTAATGTAATATATATCATAAAATAATAAATGAAGCCTTCTGAAACATGGAGTCAGATCCTCATCTCTTCCCTCATCCAAGAACCCCTGTGAACACCATCGCAACTGCCTGTCTGGAGATTTGGGCTGAACAAAACCAGCTCCCTTTTGATTTTGTTTGTCCTCCATTGGCTGTTGCTCCCTCTCTCACCCCACATCTCTCTCTTCCATTTAAGCTGCAAATTCATTGGAGCCAATGTTCCCCCTAGGAGGACACAGCCCCTTCCACCACGGTGCTCTGTGTTATTTGCTGCCTCCTGGTGTGCCAACACAAGAAATAAATAATGGATCCTGTTGGGTTTGTTATTTCCCCCCCAAATAATTGTGGGAGCTTTCAGGAATTGTCCCTCTATTGTGTGGGGCAGCTGGAAAGTCAAACACTGAAGAAAGGCTGAGCACAGACACCGCCAGGGCCAGCAGGAGAACGCTCTAGGAGCTCTGGGTGACCCCACCCTGCTTTTAAAATCCCAGAATGGTTTGGATTGGAAGGGAGCTTAATAATCATCTTGTTCCACCCCCTGCCATGGGCAGGGACACCTTCCACTATCCCAGGTTTCTCCAAGCTCTGTCCAGCCTGGCCTTGGGCACTGCCAGGGATCCAGGGGCAGCCACAGCTGCTCTGGGCACCCTGTGCCAGGGCCTCAGCACCCTCACAGCCAGGAATTCCATCCCAATAACCCACCTAACCCTGTCCTCTGGCAATTTGAAGCCATTCCACTCATTCTGTTCCCCAGAGCCTTGTCTGAAATTCCTCTCCAGCTGCCTTGGAGCCCCTTCAGGTCAGATCTCCCCAGAGCTTTCTCTTCTCCAGGCTGAAACCTCCTCAGGTAGGACAGAGAAGCTGCTGGACACAAACACCCAGCAGAGCTGGGAGGATCCAGGGGTTCCTGTGTTCCCTTCCTGAAGCCAGAGGGCTGTGGGAGAGCCTTGCCCATGGGTGCTGCTGCCTGCTCTGTCTCAGAGCTGTCACCCCTGGATGCTGGTTACCCTGCTCGGCAGGGAGCAGGGCTGGGAATGCTCTCTTTGCTCCCGGGGCTGGGTGAGTGATGCCCTCCAGTCGTTCCTGGTGGGTGTTTCACCATCAGGGAACAAGGGACATGCTGCGGCCACACTCATCTGTCCCCCAAGCAGCCACCTCACTCCTGGCTGGCAGCAGGACAGAGTCCCCTCCCCTGCAGACAGGTGAGACATTAATGGGACATTGAGGTGGCCAGGCAGGCGCCAGCCGTGCCTCTGATTTGCAGCTCTGGCTGGAAACCCCTACAGAGCGTGGGCCAGGCTTTATAAAATAAAAGCTAATAAGAATCATAACAATTTTGCTTTCACTCTGTAGCCTGCAGCAAGCCAGGCACAACATGGGAATTGAGGAATAAAGGCCATCAACTTCCTGTGGCTCCCCTCCTACTACCTTTCTCTTCTTGCTCCAAATGGTTTTGAAAACATTGCTTTTTTCCCTTGCCTATTTCATTTCTGCAATGAAGTCATCAAACAAGATGACAGGGACTTTCTGAGACTCAAATCAATCAGCAAGTTTCTCTTTTGCTTTTTCTACTCAGGCAGGAAATAGGGGAATAAATTTTCCAAGTGTCCAAGGGAAGGGAAGGGGGCATTGCCTGGGTTGGCTCCAGTATGGGGAGGTGTAAGAGAACAGATGGAACTTCTGGACCTCATCAGAAATAAACAACCCCCTTACCATGTGTTTGTTCTGCTGAGAGAAGTTCCAGCAGGTCCCGAGGGTTGTCTGCTGTCCACTGGAAATAAAAGAGACATTCCAAGTGCATCCCATCTCCTGCCCTGGTTTGGCTTGGAAGGGAGTTGGGGTTTCTCCATGACTGGATGGATATTCCACTTTGGAATAAAAATCCATTCTAAATCATGTTCAAATCATGCCAGGTTCAAGCTCAAATCATGGAATCACAGAATCATGGAATTTCCTGAGCTGGAAGGGACCCAAAGGGACCATCCAGTCCAACCCCTGGCCCTGCACAGACACCCCAACAATCCCACTCTGGACATCCCTGAGAGCATTGTCCAAACCCTCCTGGAGCTCTGGCAGCCTTGGGACTGTGCCCATTCCCTGGGAACCTGTTCAGTGCCCCATCACTTCTGGGGGAAAAACCTTTCCCTGATATCCAACCTAAATCCCCCTGACGCAGCTCCAGCCATTCCTGGGGTCCTGTCCCTGCTCCCAGACAGCAGAGATGGGAGTTGCCCCTCTGCCATCCCTCAGGAGGAAGCTGCAGACAAGAAAAAGCTCTTCCTGCAGTCTCCTCATGTATTTTATGGAGATGACTGAAGGTAATGGAAAGAGCTCATCCAGCGGGATCACCCCTTGCAATTTCTTCTGGGTTTAGGCAGAATAAAACTAATCATAGGGGTTGTCTCAGCTCAGGCCAGGGCTGCTCTAGGAATAGATTGGCACTTCAGATTCACCAGGATACAATGGAATAATGGCTGGGTAGTGGAATTTTCAGCACACAGGGGCAGGAGCAGCCGTTGTAATTTTTTTTATGATGATTTTTATGCTGGTGCCTTCATTATTCCTCTCCTCTCTTCAGCAAGGACAGGCCTTGCATGGGAAGCTTGGACTCTGTGACTGCATCCTATTCCTCCAAAGGCATCAGAATGTGAGGAGAGAACAGTCATTTGCTTGGACATTATGCAAGGAAAGTGCTGAGCCAGTAGCACACAAAAAAATCCCTGTCAGGAGCCAACAGGTTTTACCGGAAAACCATTGGATTTCAACAAGAAGATTTAGGGTTTGGAGTGAAACCTTGACAGCTTGCCCAAAAATTATTTCTTCATTTTACAGCATTCTCTCTGTTGAAATGTGTGTGTTCTCCTCTTCCAGAAAGAGCAAGGGAATGAAAGGAAAAATGACGACACTGCCCAAGTTCCATCAGTGCATTCCTAGTGGCAACTCATTTTAGGGAAGAATTATCTCAGCTTTACTTTTTAATGAGTATCAATCAGGTTGGTAACTAACACAGGGGTTTTTTTGTGAGGCTTTAAGTCCTTTAAAGATGAGGGTGTTTATTAGGGAGCCTTCACCAGGGTTTTATGTCTTGCCTGTAAAGAGGCACAGCTGTGGCCAAAACATTATCTCAAGTGGAACCAAATGTTGGCTCCATTTATTGGCATTTATAATGGATTCCCACATAGGCAGAGACTAAAAAATGGTCTTTTTTGGGGTTGGGGGTGCAAGGAGGGCAGTCATGGAATGCCTGGCTGGTCCCTCCAGCCTCCCTGAGCAATGCAGAATATTTCAGGATGGGCCTGGGGAGGGCAGAGGGTTTGCTGGTGGCTGGGACCCTCTGGAAGGTGTCATGGACAATCCCTAACAGGGATTACAGGGGGGGACAGGATTTGTGAAGAGGGACGTTTGGAGGGCTAGGAGGGTTTCAATTCCAGGGCACACAGGGTTAGGGATTTGCCTTTGCCCCTGGGAGTGCAGCCAGCACAGATCCTTAGGTTTAAGTTTTGTGCCGAACCTTTGGGATTGCTCTGAGATTTGAGTTCAGCTGATCTTTGTCTGTCCCCTGGGCAGGCTGAGGCTGCCACTGAGGTCACCAGCTCACCCTGGGTCACCGCCATGTGTCAGTTCCCTCTTTGGGTGCAGAGTTTTTCCATGGATGAGCTGTGATGATGCAGCTTGGGAACAGCTTGGGGCATTCACTCCCCCAGTGTCACAGAGCAGCTCCAGCCTGGGGACATTTCCAGCACAAAGAAACCACAATTAGTTTGTGTGTGCTCCAGGAGCAGAGAGAAAAGGCTGATTTTGTCACGAAAATTATTTTTTTGGAATTATTCACTGTGTCTTACTCCGGGTACTGGCAAGGCAGGGAGTTTTCCCTGGAAATCAATAATCAAATGGGGAATTAGGGAAAACTGTGCTTACCTGATACCTCAGAAATACAACAATTGATTTGAGAACAGGTGAAATGCAATACTACCACCCAAGGATGCTGGGCAGGAAACCTGCTGCCTTCAGCTTGATGCATCCTTGGTTTATCCATATTTTTCTCTTACACTGAAATAATGATATTCCAGTTTCCCCCCTCTGTGTATCAGCTGGGAAGGGGTGGATCTTGCCCATTTCCAAAGGGAATCATGGACTTATAGAGCTGGAAGGATCCACGAGGATCATGGATGACCACAGAGCCCAACTCTTTGCCAGGTGGGACGAGTGCACAGCTCTGACTCCACTCAGTCCCTGGTGACAGCCACCAGCTCCAGGCAGCATCAGGATGTGCTGATCCCTTTTCTGTGCAGCAGCACCAGCCCCGAGTCCAAGTTTGGTGTTAATATGGAAATATGGATAAGAGCTTATGCTGTGACAATGATTTACTGCCTTGGTAACTGCACCTGATAACACAAATTTATCTTGGTCTCTCCATTTCAATTATATTTTTTCTAATGTGTGTTTTGAAATACAGATTCCCTCGGTCACAGCAATTTATGGCAACGGCTGTGAGGCTGGGAGAATTCAAATCAATACAGGAACTGCTCTTTGCCTCAGTGTCTCCTGATGTGTGATACACCTGCTGTATAATGCATGTTTTCACAAACTCCGTCCAAAATATGGGAAAAGAGGAGGCAGGCAGATGCAGCATCACTGGGATTTGGTGAGCATCGTGGAATTTGGCCACATGAGCTGCTGGAATTTGGCCACAGCAGTTAGGTATCTCAAGGTTTGCATTCTGGGTGGGGATATTTGCTTGTGGCCTGATGGGGCAGAATTTTCAGGAGGTGCTGAGGTGCCAGAGCTCTGCTTCCCACTCTGCCAGAGGGACTGGGAGCTGGCAGCCCCTCAGAGAGTAAGACACATCCCTCCTCCCTTTGAGACAGCTTGGAAAAGGCTCAGCAAGGGAGCATCCATGCAAAATCCATCCATCCATGCAAAATCCATCCATCCAGCAAGGGTGCATCCATGGAAAATACACACTGTGCAAGGGTTCTCCCTGTGCTTCCAGCACTGCTCCTGGGAGGAGGCACTGACAGATTGTTCCTTTAGGGAGGAGGAAGCAGCAGGAATCTGAGTCTCAGCACTTTGCCTTCCCAGAATTGTCCCCTATTCTGGGGACAAACCCTCATGGGCTCTTGGTGCCTTCCTGCTGCTGTCACCAGGCAGGTCCCAAGCACTGTGATGAGCAGCACTTAATCTCTAATCAATATTCTGGGCAGGAACCCACCCCAGGCAGCTGCAGCATCACAGATCCACTCCTGCCCCCAGCAGGGACTGAGGAACTTCTCAGCTTCCCTGGATCTCCTGCTGGTGGCTGGGATGCTGGACACAGGAGAGCAGACCTGACCCTGCAGTTAGAGCAAATGCCAGGGCTGCATTTTCCATTTGTATTGGTCCATGAATAAAAAAAGGTTGGAATTTTGCTAGGACACGTCATTAGCCCAGCTGCTCACACTTAGCAGCTGATAGCTGCTATCACTCTTAGTCATCTTCTAAATCCCACCTAGAGGAGCAGGGCCATTACTGCTCTGAGGCTGCTGCTGCTGCTCCTCTCACAGCCCTGCTGCTGCTCTGCTCCCTGGCTGGGAAGAGCAGCAGCTCTTCTCAATGCTCTGGGAATGGCAGGCAGGTGGGAGCAGATGTCAGGAACTGGCAGGGCTGGCTGGCTGGAACCAGATATCCCACCACAGCTTCCACTGAGGGGTGGACAGATGTCCTCCAGCAGATTGGAAGGCAGATCTCTCCTTCTCCAAACCCAAATGCATCTCCATCACTCATGTGTGGATCCCACATCTTTCATCTGGCACTGTGGCCCAAAGGTACTAAATTAAGACGTTGCTGGGCTTCTGTTATTCCTGGGGTTTCTTCCTCCTGGGAGCTGGTCTGTCTCCTGGATTTGACCACTGGAAATCCTGCAGAGGTGCTCAGAAGCTCAGCAGCAAAGACTCCTGGCCAGCTTTCATCAGTGGTGAGGCACAGGCCATCCTGAGGTGAGGAGCATCTTTTGCAGTCTTGAGCCTTCCAGCAATGGCAGTGCAGAGAATGGGAAGCAGATTCCCACAGCCTTCCTCACATTGTCCTCTCTCGGGGTGGAGCTGGTTGTTCTATATATTACATTAAAACTATACTAAAATAATAGAAGAAAGGATTTCATCAGAAGTCTAGCTAAGAATAGAATAGGAAAGAAGAATAACAAAGGTTTGTGGCTCAGACTCTCTGTCTGAGCCAGCTGACTGTGATTGGCCATTAATTAGAAACAGCCACATGAGACCAATCCCAGATGCACCTGTTGCATTCCACAGCAGCAGATAACCATTGTTTACATTTTGTTCCTGAGGCCTCCCAGCTTCTCAGGAGGAAAAATCCTAAGGAAAGGATTTTTCATGAAAGTTGTCTGTGACACAGCTTCAAGACCAAGCTCTGCACAACACCTCAAAATCCAGTGTTGTTCCAGGAGGTGATTCCTGGAGTCAGGATGTGGGGAGGTGGACACTGGAGAATTGGGATTTCCTGCAGTCCCAGAGCTTCACATCCTCAGGTCTTCAGAAGTGCTCAAAAATGAGATAAGGTGGCACTTTGTGATATGGTCTTGTGGGGATATTCAGTTGCAGGTTGGGTTTGATGATCTTGGAGACCTTTCCCAACCTCAGTGATTCCCTGATTCTGTGATTCCCTGCCTTCCAAGGGCTGTCAGAGTCGGCAGCATTCAGAGAAATCTGGATTTATGAAAGGCCACAGTTTTGTTTTTCTTTGAAAGTTTCCCAACAAGCAGAGCCGAGGAGGGATCACCTCTTTCTACACAGGTCTAGTATGTCCCTGGAATGTCAGATGTTCTCTCAGACACTGGAGATTAAAAAGGCATTGCTTCCCAGGCAATGTGATATTCCAAATTCTGCTCAGGAGAGCTCTGATGGACATCAGAAAAGAACAGGAGGTATCATTTCCTTGTCTGTAAAACCCAGAGTAAATGGGCTGGAACCCAGGAGCAGAGGGAAAGTAGAGAGCCACCAAAAGCTATTCCAGCTGTTTTTCCTCCCAGTACAGGAAAAATTGGGTCATTATTGAAAAATACTGTGTTTCTGCTTAAAAATCCTGCCATTCTTTTATCTGGACCTGTCATATCTCTGATCGTTACCAGCAGTGGTGGGAGTGATCCCTGTGCAGATTGAGATCTGTTCAGCGCCTGGGAATGTTTGGATGGATGGAATTATACAAAATGAAGACATCACCACCACCACCATCATCATCATCATCATCAGCGCTATTCCTGCAGCTGGTAGCTCCATCATTCTGTACAAATAACCCCTTCTCCAGGAGTGAGTGAGGAGCCCCAGGTGGAAATTCCCAGTGTGTTCAGGAGCCACAACCAGCTGCTCTTTCCATGCAGGACTCACTCCGAGCGTGTCTGTGCAAATATTGATTATTTGCACAAAGCTGCAGAGAGGAACTTTTGTTCTTTGAGGATGGAGAGTCTGGGCAGGCTCAGGTCTCAGGCTGTGCCAGGGAAGGGTCAGATTGGACACCAGGAGGAATTTCTTCATGGAAAAGGTGGTCAGGCCTTGGAAGGGAGGTTTGGAGTCCCCATCCCTGCAGGTGTCCAAGGAACACCTGGACGTGTCTGGGGGACAAGCTGCACATTGGTCACAGGCTGGACTCAATGATCCTGGAGGTCTTTTCCAACCTTAACCATTCCATGATGCCATAATCAATGAAAAATCTTAATTTACTCCCTTTTATGCCTCCTTTTTACCTTTCCTGGGGTAAAAGGCTGCCTCTTCTTATCCCTGTTGAAAGCATTTTGTCTTTTCCCAGCAAACAGAAGTAGCTGGAGTTTGTTTTCATGGCAGCAGGAGCTGTGCTGCTAAACAAACAGGGAGAAAGCCAAAACTTCCTGCCACTTCACATGTTTGTGTTTTGAAAACCAAGCTATTTATTTAGACAAACCGGAAAATATAACCACAAATAACCCCTAAAGTGTGCTGCTCACTCGCAGCGAGTTAACTGAAACCAGAAGAGGGAGAATTTGTTTATCTGCACATTTTCCTCCCCTCTCCAGGAAAATTCCTTGCCCTTTTACAGCCCCTTGGGTTTGTCCCATTGTGGCACCCAGGAGGAGCTGCAGGACAGGGAGCACAGGGATTTAGTGACTTTCATTGTTGAGGATTGCAATGCAAGATGTTTTCAGTTACCATCTGTATGGCAGGTTACCTTTGTCAAGTGGGCAGTTTGCCTTATCTCTCTCTCTGAGTGACCACAATCACTCTTCCCTCCGGAGAGGACATTGCTGATAACAGCTATTGAATGTCCCTGCATGACTCATAAGAACTATAACATCCCACTGGGAGATGTGAGCCCAGAGGGAGGAGCCAAGCATTCCTACCCAGATATAATCCAGAGGTTTTGAGACACCAGCACGGCTTCTCCACGGGATTCCCCAGAGGAACAGCAGCTGCCTCTCCTTCCCCTGGATCTTCAGAGGAAGAATACATTTTTCTCTACAGGATCCCTGCTCCAGCAGAACCACCCCTGACACTGCAGGAGGGCTGAGCCACAATTCCAGTGGGACTGCCACCAACACCCTGACCCACAGGGTGCCAGGTTGGGTTCTGACTCTGGCAGAGTTGTTCTAGTGTACTGCATTGTTTATTTTTCCTTTTTTTTCTTTTCCCTTTTAAAGAACGGTTATTTCCTGCTCCCATATCTTTTGCCTGAGAGCCCCTTAATTTAAAATTTATAGCAATTCAGAGTGGGGAGAGTTTACATTCTCCATTTCAGGGGAGGCTCCTGCCTTCCTTAGCAGACTCCTGTCTTTCCAAACCAAGACATTCATGGACCAAAGTTCCATGGAAATACCGTCAAAACTGGAGTGGGAGCCCCACCTTTGTGCACCTGCAGAAAGCACCAAATCAAATCTCAGCCCCAAAGCTCCACGTTTGACCTTGGAAAGAGAAGGCACTAATCCACATCTCCCTTTGCTCCATCCTGCTCCTAATCTCTGGATGCTGAAGGGCATCATCACCTTGGCAAAGTCAGTGGGGATGGCTCAGGACAGGCTCCTTCCCTGCGGCTCCCTCGGAGGAGCTTTATCTCCAGACTGGGCTCTGCTGATGGAACAGGAGGGGGAGGAAAGGGCTCCTGCCTGACACGAGAGACAATGACCTGCTCCAGGGAATATTAAAGAGCTCAGGGAATGCAAAAGCTCCATTTCCAAGCCCTGCTCCCGGGTTTGGAGGGCAGCCTGGAAAGGTGTGTGCACCCCTGGGCTGGTACCCGCACTGTTGCCGTGGCAACCAGCAGAGGGATGGAGCTGCTGCCATCGTTCTCCTCTGCACTTCCTCCTCTCTCCCAAAAGTCACCTCTCCTGGAATTAGAATTGACACCACTCCATCCCCTGGGAACGCCTTTCCTTCCTGAGCTGCACCTCTGCCTTTGGTTGGAGAGGGAAATGTGTGACTCAGTGATGGGGAGGTGATGGAAAACTGGGCTGTGCTCAGGGCCCAGACTGGACTGAGAGCTTTTCCTTCCTCCTGCGTGCTGCTGAATTAATCTTGGACTAATTTAGGTTGGTGTGAGTGCTCTGGGGCACAGAGCTGCTGGGAGTTGCAGTCCATGGATGAGGCAGCCTGTGGCACAGATCAGGAGGTCCTGAGGGTCAGTCTGGCTTGTCTTGGAGGTTGGACCGGGTAAGGAACAGGATTTGGAGGTTGCAAAACACCTCACAGCTTTGGCATTTCCTCTGTGTTGGATTAGCAGGGCTTGCAAGAGCTTTCACATGAAACTGGAGGTGGAAAAGCACCTTGGGGAGAGGCCCTGCCTGGAGAAGCCGTGTGGAGGCTCCAGCTGATTGTTTAACTTGGAACCAGGCTCGGGTGTGAAGGATCCCACATCAGGGCTGTGCCTTCCCTCCCATGGCTCAGGAGCTTTCCTCATCCTCCTCCCCCCACGTTTAGCTGTGTGGAGAAGGCAGATGAGGCAGAGAGAAGTGACTGCATCCTCCCATGCCTCAGGCTGGGGTTCAGCAGGGGCTGGAGTCTGACTTCCCCATTATCCCTCCAGCATTCCCCAGTCTGCCTCTCCCCCATCTCTGCCACATGGGCTTTGGGAAATCTGCATATGGAAATGAGGAGTTTCTGTAGCAAATCTACATTTTCAGGACAAAGTTAAAAAATTCCCTCAGGAAACCTCTCACTGCTCCAAGAAGGGCCTCTGTGAGTTTCCACAGCCCTCCTGCACACCAGCACAAAACCTCCTCCTGCTGTATCCAGAGATTTCAGGGCCAAGGGAAGGGTCTCAGGTGGACCTTAGGACTCTTATTCCCCAGACCAGGGATTGGGATGGATTTGCCTTCAGCTTGGTGTTCATCCACATGATTAATTCAAAGCATGTACTGTGCTCATACCATGGCTTGTGCTCGTGCCATGGTGCAGGAGGTGAGCTCCATATGCTGGAAGTGAACTGGGACATTATGAGGCTGCAGACCCAGGAACATCCCTGCTCTTGGATGCCCTCACGTTTGCCAAGAACATTTGCTTGTGTAGATGATTGCAGGAACACCCCAGTGCAGACGAACCCAACTGTTTTCCTTCCAGCAAACGTTCTCCCAGAATTATCATAGAATCATGGAATGAGGTGGAAGGGACCTTAAAAATCACCTTGTTCCTCCTCCTGCCATGGGCAGGGACACTTTCCACTATCTCAGGTTGCTCCAAGCCCCATCCAACCTGGCCTTGGATACTTCCAGGGATGGGGCAGCCACAGCTGCTCTGGGCCAGGGCCTCCCCACCCTCCCAGGGAAGGATTTCTTCCCAATATCCATTGAAATGTACTGTCTTTCAGTCCCCCCTTGGAGCCTTTTCCCCTTGTCCCATCACCACAATTCCTTGTAAACCTCTCCTCTCCAGAGGCCCTTTCTGGCACTGAATCCCCACAGTGTTGTTCCCACTCATCCCATCTTCTCCCCTGGGTACTGTGTGGCCCTTGGCCCCACAGATCATTGCTCTTCCTCCATCACCAGCATTTTCCTTCCTTAAATACCATCCCAGCAGGAGCCAGCTCCTCCCCTGGCTCATGGCAGAGCACCCAGGCTACAGGGAGCTGCTGGGATGGGCAGAGCATGGTTCCATCATGCCCCCCATGCCCTCCACCCAAAGGTTTTAAAGGCTGTCACCACCAGCAGTGTTCCTCTCTTTCCTCTGCCCAGACAGAGCAGAAAGCAAAGGGGAAACTTCCCAAAGTTTTCCTGCTTGGTTGGGCAGCGTGTAACAGATGTTAAAGGAGCTCTGGGAGAGAAAACCAACTGCTGGGAGTTGATATCCTCAGCATTTCTGGAGCTTGCTTGGTCAAACAGCTCAGCGAAGGGAGTAAAAAGATCTTCCTTGTCTCCTCCCATCTTTTTTCCCTGTTTTAATCAATACTCTGCCCTTCCCACACATATTGGCACAACAGCCCTCCCTTTCACCTTTCCCAGATCTTGGGTTGCTGTGGTTAATTGCTGCCCCAAGATGTGCAGGATGTCTCTGCTTCGGCCCATGCATCCGAAGAACGAGTCTGGACTCTTTACTTTTTGGTCTTGAGGTTGTTTATTAATTCTTATCTATAAAATTTTATTTCTGCCCAGCTGAGGTCTGCTCAGCAGGGCAGCCACAGGCACTCTGACCGCCCTTGGGGTGGTGTTGTCCTTTTATACTACAAACTACGTATAACATATTTACACTTAATTCCCAATACCTATCACCTATGTTAGACAGTGCATTTCTATTCCAAACCAATCCCAAAGTGCCAACATCACTGCAGAAAATGGAGAACAAGAAGAAGAAGGAGAAAGGCTGGACACGCCCAAGTTCCTCCATCTTGTCCCCACAACGCCCATACCAAAAATCCTAAAATCTACATTTTCACGCTGTGATCATTTTGTTATTACACCATTCAAACCTGTGTGACTTTCAGGTCCTCATACAAAGCTGGCAATTCTCTGCAAGGGTCAAAATCAAATGCCCAGGTGTTCTGGGCTGCATGCCAGGGTCTCCGAGCCCCCCCAACAGGTTCTCAGCAACTCTGGACACCCAGAAGAATGCACTGAGTTCACACACAGAAGCTGCAGTCACTCTCCTGTGATTTCCCCTCCAGCCTCTGGGCTATTCCATGCTCTTGCCCGACCTTCAGCAGGATTAGCCAGTGGGAAGTGCCTGTACCTCCAGGGTCAGCCAGAGGAGCTGGAACTGCAGAAATGTGGAGCTGGAAAAGCTGTTTGCACCTCCCCCAGGGACCACCGTGGCCATTTCAGGGCTGGATGGGCTCTAATTGCAATCCCAACAAAGTGATATGGAAATAATGCCACAAACCACTGGGAAAGGGCCAGAAATAATCACAGTGCACAGCAAGCTTGTGCTGGGTGGAGGGGAACCTGTGGAAAAACAGGGCATGGGGTGGAGGAGGAACCAAGGCATTAGCTGGGCTCTGTGGATAATGATTCCTTGATTTTTCACAGCCTCTCTCCTTCCGTGGCACTTCCCTCCCCTGCACTCAGCCCCAAGAGCAAAACAAAGCCAACCCTTCACCTCAGAGTCTTCATCAGGGCGCTCCAAGGTTATTTTTGTGCACTTTCTCTTGGCTGGAGTTTAATAGGTTATTTTGCCACGAGGTTTGATGCTCTTTGGATGTCCATCCATGTTTGTGCTGGACTGCATCCAGTGTCATCACCTTTTCAGGCTGCTTGGGCTGCAAGGCACGGTGAGTTTAGGGATGAAAGAGCTTTTTCTGGGGAAGGAGAGCCTGCCCTTGGCTTGGGCAGGAAAGGCAGGTGCCCATGTCAGAGAGGTGCCAGGGAAAAGGAACAGTGTGAGGTTTGTTCAGACCCTCAGGGACTTAGGAGCTGGGTGTGACTCCTGTGATAGCAATGCTGTGGAAGGGTTCTATAAGGAGTCTTTAGAGAGGACAGAAAACAGGGAAATTGCTGGAAAGAGAACAAGGAAATGCAGATTTGGACACCATATGGCTCAGCCCAGAATCAGGATGGGTTTTTTGTTTATTGTCTCCTCAGCAGGGCAGGGCTGAGACAGCCCTGAGAGAGAACTGGAACTATTTTGGACTTCTCAGAGTGTGATGGGAGACAGACTTGGCTCCATTTCCAAGGCCCAGCTTCCCTCCCAGTCAGCCCCAGTGAGACCAGTACCTCCAAAAGTCAAACACTCCAAAAGTCACACACTCATCACTGGTCTCTTCTCTCAATCCAAATATGAACTTTTTGAGGAGCAGGAATCCTCTGTTGCTCCTCCCAGTGTTGAGCTCCAGAGAGTCCCACATTCAGCATTGTCTTGATGCAAATCAGAATTTTGGTAGGCAGGGACCCCCTCCTGATCCTTCCAACAGCTTTTTAAGCAAAACCCAGGCTCTGAGTGGCAGAAACACCTTTCTCCCATGCATTTGCCAGGGATTCCTGTCACTCCCAGACACCCATTTAGGAACAACAGCCCAGAGAAAGGAGGGAAATCATCTGCGATCAGCTGGAAGGTAAATACCGCTCCCTCCATTGCCCCTGCCAGCCCGTGCCACAGCTGAGCTCCCCCCAGGAGCTCCCTGCCATTAATCACCTTCAGAAGGGACTGTTCCAGCTCATGGTGCTTGCTCTGGCAGAAGGATGGGCTGGGAAACTGAAAACTGCTGCCAGTCCCACCTGCTCCTGCTTCAGGAGAACGGGATGCTGCAGCAGAGCCTGCGCTCACTCTGGGAATACTGAAACGGGGCTGGTTTGCTGTGGGTTTCATTTTTCCTTCACCTCCTCTCATGCCCCACCCTTTTTCCCTTCTTTTAAGGCCTCTGAGAAAGGATGAGGAGGAATCCCTTATCCCTGGCAGCGCCACTTGTGGGGTCCCCCAGCACCATCAGAGCTCGGGGATTATAAACCCTGCACACAGATAACAGGGAAAGGAGGAGAGAGGATTAGGATTTTTTCCTTTGGATTATGGATATTTTTACCTTTGGATATGGGTGATCTGCGCTGATAGCCATTACTGTGACATGCCTGTTTTCTCACCACTTCTTGACAGGGAGTGCTGGAGCCTCCAGGTGCAGTTTGTGAGCACTGGCTGGTCCTGCTGTCCCTTCCTTGGGCTCCAGGGCAGCCCTTCACTGATTTGTTATCTTCTCACTATTTATTATTGGTCCTGAAAAGCTTCTTTGTGAATTTGCCTTTACTGGAAGCTGAATTGTCCCTCCTGCCTCATTCTCTCTCTGTACCAGCCTCTTCCTAGGAATGTGCCCACTGCCCCATTCCTGTTCTTGCTTTTCTAACCAGGATTCTACCTTGCCTTCTTCATCAGAGCTGCCAGGAAAAGCTTGAGGGGAGGTCCTGAAGGTCCTGTAAACCCCACTAGCACCTCACTTTAGTTTAAAATTGGTTATTTGCATTTGTGTTGGAAGGGACCTTAAAGCTCATGCAGTTCCATCTATGAGCAGGGACATCTTCCCCTATCCCAGGCAGCTCCAAGGCCTGTCCAGCCTGGCCTTGGACACTTCCAGGGATCCAGAGGCAGCCACAGCTGCTCTGGGCACCCTGTGCCAGGGCCTCACCAACTCATTGTAGAAATTCCCTGCTTGTGTCTTTCTTGCTGTGGAGCTGGGAATGGACACATGGAAAGAGGACGGAGCTGCACTCCTGGGGCCCTGCTCCGGTCTCCCACAGGGGATTTGCATAGAGGGGTTTCAAACTGCTGGACTCTGACTTGGATTTTTAGCAAGCTTTGGGCACCCAGCTCTGGGATCTGCCCAAAATTCCCCTAAACCATGGGCTGTGGGGGCCAAACCCCTTTGGAAGTGCCAGCCTGCCAGGCAGGCAGGAACAAGGCTCCCAGAGAGGGAGGGCTGTGTTAACAGCAGAGGTTTGTCTGTGGAAGCAGTTAATCACCAGCAATACAATTAGCACTTAAACGCCTCTGGACACCCTGTGCTGGCCTTCCCTTGTCCTACAGCAGTGTCTTGCTGGCTCATTACCTGCGACACCTCATTGTCAGTGCTGCTAAATCCAGCCGCCTCCGGAGGCTCCTGGGGCTCCAGAGGGGATGCTGCCTCCTCCAGCAAGGAGCATCCCTGCTCAGCGCTGCTATCCCGAGGTGTGGCACACCTCCCGATGGACACAGCCACTCCTTTTCTCCCCCCATTCCCCCCATTCCACCCTGCCAAGCTCCCTGCAGCTCTTTAAAGCACTGCTCCTCTCCTCAAAGTGCCTTTAATTGCTGCCCCTCACCCGGCAGGCTCACAAAAGCAGATGAGAGCCTCCAAGGTCTCCTTTGCCAGAAAGTCAGGCTTTATTTTTTTTTTCAAATGTGGAAGACCTCAATTAATAAAATATTTCTCATTTTTCTGAGGTCAGCTTTAGCAGCCGTCCCCATGATCAAATGAGAGCCTTTTCCTCGGGATGTCTGCTGGCTGGAATCTCATTAATGTTCACTTGTGCAATGTTAGTAGCAACTAAATGGGACAGAAAGTGGCTGTTTCCCTTCTCCTCCCCCACGGATCTGGCAGGAGGCAGGAGTGTGACGGTCTTCACAGGGGTCCCAGGATGAGGGAAGAGATGAGGATCTGTCTCCATGTTTCAGAAGGCTGATTTATTATTTTATGATATATATTACATTAAAACAATACTAAAAGAATACAAGAAAGGATTTCATCAGAAGGCTAGCTAAGAATAGAATAAGAAAGAATGATAACAGAAGTTTGTGGCTCGGCTCTCTGTCCAAGCCAGCTGACTGTGATTGGCCATTAATTAGAAACAACTAACATGAACCAATCACAGATCCACCTGTTGCACTCAATAGCAGCATATAATCAATGTTTACATTTTGTTCCTGAGGCCTCTCAGATTATCAGGAGGAAAAATCCCAAAGAAATGATTTTTCATAAAAGATGTCTGTGAAACAGGAGGACCTCACACCGCTGTGTTTTACCCTCTCTGCCCCTCTAATCACATCCCCTTTTTCACTCAGTGCCAACCCAGCCTTCAGATCCTTGCAGATCTCTGCTGGTTTGGGTGGAATTCAGGGCGAAAACAGTGCCTGGCAAGTGGATGAGGAGTGTGTGCTGGTGACAGTGTGGATTTTCACAGCTCTGCAGCTGGAATCGCTCTCACCCCGTGTGAATGAGGCCAGGGAGTGACCCTGGATTTCCATCGTGTTTAGCTGGAAGCAGAGTGCAGCTCTTGCTTTCTAAATTCATCAGTCACTGCCAGAACATCCATTTTAATGGAGTTGGGGCTATGGAGCCTTGAAGGGAATTGTTCTGCAATAACGAGCTGGTGTGTAAGAGTTATGTCCCAAGGGAAAGCTTCTCCTCCCAGTGGGATCTGAGTCCTCACCAGGGGCACTGCTGGATAGCTCACTGTTGTTATTTATTACTTCTCTGGCACCATAAATGTGCAGGGCACTCTGCAAAGGGCACAGGACAACCTCTCTGCCTTGATGAGGTGACAGCATCCCTGCCCTCACTCCAGCCAAACTTGTGGCCTGCTACAGATGAATAACTGGAGTGTGGGGAAGGAAGAAGGAGCAGCCTCAGCCCCCACTGGGATGAAACATCAGGCATTAACTCAAATGCAGACTGGGAATTACTAAGAGAATAAACCTGGGGAATCCACATCCACACATTATCTCCAAGACCAGGATAGAAGATATGGAAGGAAGAGATGGTACATTTCCCTCTCTCCTCCAACCATGGTGCTCAACTCTGCACTCCAAGGGGCTGATCTCTGTATTTCCCATATGGGATCTCTGCCCCAAGTGCCCCAGGCAATGCCAGCACCACCCTGTGCTGTGAAAAGTTGGTAAATCCAAGACAGAAGAGCAGCCCAGCCTGAGTGTCTGCAGCATCCTCTCTGCTGTGGTCTGGGCCCTGCAGGAATTTCATCCAGAGGGTTCTTTGGGTTTTTTTTCACGCAAATGGGAGCACCTTCTACCTCTGCTCCCCATTCATGTCCTTCCCTGAGGTCTGTCTGTGCAGTTGCCATGAATGTTCATGACATGTTGCCATGAGGTGTTCACGTCCTTCCAGCAATGTATTCCTGTGGAAAGAGCGTATTCCTGAGGTGAGAAACAGACACCAAATTCCTGGCCTGACTATCTGATAAAGGTGGTGCATTCCCAGTACTGCAGTATCCCAGAGCAGAATTTGGGAGCTTTTATTTATCATTGCACCAGATTAACACCAGCACACACCTCAGTGTTGGAGCCCAGAGCTTGAATCCAGGCGTTTCTCCCAACATCAGCCCTTTTTGGGCACCACCCACCATCTACCTTCCTGCCAGGCTTCCTAAATCCCCAGATCTCCCAGCAGGCTCTGCTCAGCCCCATTTTTCACTCAGATTTCTGTGGTTGAAATGGCTCCCAAGGTATCAGAAAGTCTCTTTTCTCCCAGCCCCACAACCAAAGAAGAAGTTGACATTCCTTGGCTCTGGTTCTCAAGGTTGTTTCTTTTCTCTTATCTATCCCATTCTTTCTCTGACCTGCTGAGATCTGGCACACTGACCACACTTAGGGTAGTGTTGGCTTTTTATACTAAGAACTACGTGTACTTTATTTACAATAATTCGCCAATACTTATCACCTGTGTTAGACAGTCTGTCTCTACTCTAAATCAATCCAGAAGTGTCACCAGCCCAGCAGAAGATGGAGGAGGAGAAGGAGAAGGAGAAGGAGAAGGAGAAGGAGAAGGAGAAGGAGAAGGAGAAGGAGAAGAAGAAGAAGAGGAAGAGGAAGAAGAAAGAAAGAAGAAAGAAGAAAGAAGAAAGAAGAAAGAAGAAAGAAGAAAGAAGAAAGAAGAAAGAAGAAAGAAGAAAGGACACGCCCAGATTCCTCCATCTTGAACCTTGCCTCTTGAACCCCCATTCTAAACCCTCAAAATTCTAATTTTTCACCCTGTGGCAAATTAACTATCATTCTACTCAAACTCTCATGGCTTGCAACTCTTCACACAAGGTTGGTAATTGCTTCCATGGGCTAAAATGGAAGGCACAGGTGTTTTTGACTCTGTGCCAAGGTCTCTGAGCCCCTTGTCAGGGTCTGGAATCACCCAGGGCAGCCAGAGGAATGTCCTGGATTCTGACAATTTTCCAGCAGAGCAGTGGCTCCATCAGCCAGGGGCACACCTGGGGATGTGCTGGCAGCAGAGCTGTCACAGGAGGCTTTGCCATGCCCTGGATGCTGGTTCTCCATCCCAGTGCAGCCCTTCCCAGCTCTGCTGCATTCCCCCAGGCTCCCTCCTCCGGCATTTTCCGCAGCAGCTGGGCCGAGCAGAGCAGCCCTGCTCTGACACAAACCCTTTTGCCAGGGATTTCACAATTGGCTGCCCTCCCTCACCTCCGAAGCGGCACTCCTTGCCAAGAATGTGTTTCCCAGCGCTGCACTTGCAGCCCTGTCACCTGCAAACACAATTACTGCTTGCTCTGGATGGGCTTCGTTAGCGGCGGCGCTGGAGAGGGGCTGAAATGGAGCGTGCTGCCCGCGCCAGGGGCGATGTGTGCTGTTAGCAGGCACAGGGAAGGAGCTGCTGCCAAGGCTGCTCCAGCAAACCCCGCACTGCTGCTGCAGGAGAGGCTCTCGCTCTGATCCGGGGCAGCGAGGCATGAACAGGAGCTCTGGGCATGGGCAGGGACACGGGGTGTTGGAATGTTGAGCAGCTGGAAGAGATCCACAGGTTGGCTCTGCCTGAGAATCAACACCTTCCCTTCTGCTGATCTAAGGTTTGATAAGGGGGGGTTTGATCCTCTTATCATGGCCTTTAACACTGGGATTTTTTTGCTCAATAGGAAAATCAGGCTGGAAGAAACAGCATGGTCATTTAGTGTATCTCTGTAGGAGAGATCACAAAATCATATGCTCATGGAATGCTTTGGGTTGGAAGAAATCACCCAGTTCCACCCCCTGCCATGGGCAGGGACACCCAGGTTGCTCCAAGCCCCATCCAGCCTGGCCTTGGACACTTCCAGAGATGGGAGGTTTTTTTGCCCATTTTTTGGGAATTTTGCTTTCTTTCCTGAGTGTATTTCCTAGACTGAGGAGGCCTCAAATTGTCAGTTCCCATGACTTTCCTGCTCCCTGCCTGCTTAGGATGGTGTCCGTACCATCCTGGCTGTTTGTGTTGGAAGGGAAACTCAACATCAATTATTTCCAAACCCCCTGGGAGGGACACCTTCCACTAGACCAGGCTGCTCCAAGCCCCATCCAACATCCTTTTCTCTTCCACCACTTCCATGCCAGGAATTTTGAACTTGTAGCTGAAGGTGCAGCAACAGCAGAACTTTCCTGCTGAAACCAGCTCCAGCAGGGAGAACCTGGTACCTCCACAGCAGCAGTTTGAAGTTCCAAAGGACCATGGTGGATATGGTGGGATAGGCCCTACCAGTGCTGTGGGTTTCACAAACTGGATTTACATTCTGGGGGTGGTAATTCCTGTGATCCCATGACCAGGATTGGAGCTGTTCTGGAGAAGATGCTCAGTGGGAGCTCAGCCCAGGAGCCGCTGCTTGGCTCACAGTGGTTTCCTCTGCCACAGTTCCTGGAAACTCCCATCACCTATGGAAAAATCCAAAAATGCAGGCACCTTCACAAACACCACTGCATGGAAGCAGCAATAAAAAAAATACACATCTTTTAATCCAATCTGAATTGGATTTTGTGAGAACAGCAAATTTCATAACGGAGAACTAAATTTCAGTTGATTTTCAAGTACAGAGCACAAAAAGCCTCATGTTCTTCCAACACGGGAATGTTTTCCTGGCATCCATTGGAAATGCTGTGTCACTGCTTTTGTTAATGTGATCAGCAACAAGCTGAGCCCAAAGCAGGCAGCAGGAATGGATGGTTTTTTCAGGACTCATCCCAGCTTGGCAGGCTGTGGACAAGTGGAGGGATGTTCCATGCCCAGAGCAGTGGGAGCCTCCTGGAATGACTGGCAGTTCAATGTGCTGTTGGGTAGAATCAGAGCAGCACAGGTAGGGGCTGAAGAGGAAGTGATGGGCACAGGGATCATTTCTTTGGGCAGCCTCAAAGCATATTCAATGAGCTGGTTCTCCAAGATATTTGCCTGGAGGTGGCTGGCAAAATGCACTTTGTGGAATCTCAGGATGGTTTGCCCTGGAAAGGATCTTAAAGCCCATCCAGTCCCTGTCATGGGCAGGAGCACCTTCCATGGTGCTCCAAGCCCTGTCCAGCCGGGCCTTGGACACTTGCAGGGATCCAGGGACAGCCACGGCTGCTCTGGGCAGCCTCACCTCCCTCACAGGGAAGAGCTCCTTCCCAATATACCATTGAAACCTCCCTCCTTCAGCTTGTCCTGTCACTCCAGGCCCTTGTGAAAAGTCTCTTCTTATCCATGCTTCTTGGATCCTTCCCACCTTTGTGGATGGAAGTGTGGAATGATGATGAGCTGCATGGAAAGGAAGGAAGAGGAAAGAAGAGCTGGTGTGTGTCACACTGTCCTTTGTTATCCCCCTCTCTCACCCCCTGCCCTTTTACTCCTGCTCAAAGCTTCCTCAGGGACTGAGGGGAACACAGAACATCCAGCTGGATGCTGACCTTATACCTGGAGCTGGGCACAGCACTACCAGCTGTGAGCTCCTGGTCCATGTCCTCCAGAGCTTTGGGCAAGCCAGGCTGCTTCCAGGCAGGGATTTACCCCATGGACTCTGAGCGCTGGCAGAATGCAGGGTTTTGCTACGTTTCATTATCCAATTGGCTCCAGGTGTTCCCAACACTTTTCTATCTGAACACCTCCTGGTAGTGCCTTGAGCAATCCAAATGGTGCCTGCTTTGTGTGGTCTGCTTTCCCAACCCATTCCCTGGGAGAAGGGAAGGCAGGAGAGCTGAAGTGGGAGAAGAATGTAGGTTTGTTTTCCATTTATTTATTCACAGCATCTACACAGGTTTGTGTTCACGTTGCAAAAAATACACTGAGGAAACATTCCTTGCATTTGGGACTGGTCTTTCCCTGGATTTTATTCTGTTGTACAGACAGGCTTTCATCCACCTGCAGAACCCACCACAGTGCCACAGAACAGGGCTGCCCACACTGCCCTCACTGTGGGGCAAGAAGGGCAAGGTCTTGTCCTCATTTGTTGTAGGGAGTAAATATCAGAAGGGAAGGTGTCCAAGCTCTTCTTGGTGGTGCTCAGCAAACGCACAAGAGGAAGAGGCAGGAACTGATGCCAAGGAAGTTCCACCTGAACATGAGGAAGAGCTTCTTTCCTGTGCAGTGACCAAGCCCTGAACAGATCCCAGAGAGGGAGTGGAGTCTCCTCTCTGGGGATATTCCAGAACCATCTGTGTGCAATCCATGTGCTCTGGGATGACCCTGCTGGAGCAGGGTGACCCACTGTGGTCCCTTCCAACCTGAACCATTCTGTGATCCATGATTCTGCAAGCTGATCTAAAGAGGTTGGTCATGGCTGCTCATGCTTCCCAGGGATTGTGTTTGAGCAGCTCCACAGTGACTGTAGCTCTTCCCAGCCTTTTCCCCTGCCAGCAAAGCCTGGCTTGGCCCACCCTGGTGCAGATGCTGCCCTTGGCCAAGCCTGGCCCATGCTGACAGCAGCTGTGCGGGGAGGCAGGAAGCTCTTGGAGACAGCTGGCATTGGATCCAGCTCCTCTGCCCAGTTTGCCTTGGAGCTGTGCTGTTGATGGAGCAGCTCTGGAGCAGGCAGTCTCTGTGGAATGGTGTGGGAAGCCATTTGTGGGTTCCTGCCATGGTTTGGGTGTATCTCCCAGGAGGGCTCCAAGCTTCCCACACTGCCGCTGGATCCTGCAGGGCAGCACAGCCCTTCAGCAGCAGCACAGATGCTGCATCCTGCTTCCATGAGCTTTGTTTTCAGGCTCTGCCTCCTTCTCTCCCATCTGCTCCTCTGTGGGCTGGCCACCATCAGGCAGGAGCAGGTGGCCAGAGATGGAGGAGAGACATCTCTGCTGATCCCAGCACAAGAGCTGGCTTTGCAGAGTAATTGTTCCAGGATTATTGCTGAGCCTTTGGGGTTAGGGGAAGTGGGGCCTCTGAAACTGTGCCATCCTTACACATTCACACCTTCCTGCTGTGTCCCAAGAGGTGTCTGCTGGAAGGAACAATCTGGGACAGCTGTCCACCAGCAAGAGCTCCTGCTCCAGAGCCATCCTGGCTTGGTGTGAACCACAGGAACTGCAGGGCCCCTTCATAAATCTCATCCCAACAGCAGAGCTCCTCCCACTGAACTTTCTGGTCCAGTGGAAGGTGTCCCTGCTCATGGCAGGGGGTTGGAACTGGGTGATCTTTATGGTTCCTTCTGACCCAAATCATCCCATGAATTTTGTGATGTCAGGGGCTGGCCCGTGAGGCTCCTCAGAGTCACCTTCTGCTGCAGCAGAGCACACACAGTGAGTAGGCTGGTTCTCATTACAGCCAGAATGAGAACCCTTCAACCATTTTTCCCTTCTTCTGTGATATTTCTGAATCCATCACATGCTCCATGTGCACAGCCAGCCCTTTCCATTCACAAACATATTGGCTTCTTCCCCCACAGCCTCCACTCCCCACTGCTCTGTGGAGAAAGGACATTTCAGAGCTTACACTGGAAGGTCAGCAGCCCCTGGGATTTATATCCATCCCAGCTCTAGAAGATCAGGCTGTAGAAGATTCCTCCACATGTCCTGTGAGGAGCCACTTGGGAAGCTGAACTCTCAGTCCTTCACCTCACTTGAATCCTCCTTTTTGGATCTGATTAGGCTGCCAAGGAAATGGAGCTGCCAAAGGACTTGCTATGAGCAGGAACTGGGCAAAATGAGGCGGAAGAGGGTGGAGTGAACAGTGTTTCTTTGCAGAGGTTTCCAAAATAACCTGACAAACAGAAGTTGTGGAGAAACAGGCAGCAGTCCCAGCAGTTACCTGCTGACACTTCATTCATTTTAATTCCTGAGCAGCAGCAAAACTATTCCAACCCAAGTAATTTCCTGAAGACCAGACTGAATGAGCTCTAGGAGGTCAGAGGCTCAAGGAAAAATGTGTGGTCCATTGGGGAGTGGACTTTCAGAAGTCTTTGTATCACAAGGAAGTGTCCTGAGCATTGTGACCAAATGGGTATGGTGGTACAGCCAAGATGATGTGAATCCTCCTGTCCTTGCAGTGACCCTGTCCAAGTCACAGGGTGGGTGTGGTGCCACATGAGCTGCAGATATTTAATGGCACTCATGGGCTGTGGTGGCCCAGAGCAGGGGAATGTCACTTGTTAGGCCCATAGCAGCTTTGTGGGGTCTCAGGCATGTGTTCCCAGGATTTCACCCAGAACAGAAGCTTTCATTTGTGCCCTCAGCTGCAGACACTTCTCTGCAGAAGTGGAACATAAGCAGGGGCTGTGGTCTCAGGCGTTAATTCAGGCCCAGGGGAGTAGATGAAACACTGGGCAAACAATGAGCAGCACAACAGGATGGATGCAGGGAGCCACCTGTCTCCTCCTGGCCTCTCTCCCTGCTGGTATTTTGTTGGGAAGGGTTATTCTTAGAGCTCACTGTGTAAATGAGCAGTTTAAATATCCCCTGACTCACACGGCAAATGCTACTCAGGGAGTGTCAGCACAACATACAGCCTGTGCCACGTCCCTGAGGAAATCACTGCCTGACCTTTACAGAGCTGTTCCAGGCATTGGGAGCAATCTGGGGTGCTGGAAGGTGTCCCTGTCCATGGAATGGGATGGTCTGTAAGCCCCTTCCAACCCAAACCAGTCTGGGAGTCTGTGAAGTTGGATCTACCTCACCTACCTTCTCCCCTAAAGTTAAACTTCCAGGCAAACCAGTTTTTTTGTGTTTCTGTATTTGGAGATAGACAGCTCCAGGTGGTGGTCCTTCTTCCACAGAGGAATCCTGAGCCAGTCTCTCTCCAGAGGTGACTGCTCTCTCTATAAGGACTGTGGCCACAGCACAGACTGCTTCCCATTCCCCCTTTCTTGTCCCTTCTTGGTCACCAGGATCCATTATTTGACTTAAATGCCTCCTAATGGCTGAGCAGGGAGTTAGGCCTGTGGTGAGGATGTTATCCCACGCCGTCCCAGCTCCACGTGGAACACATCAGGATAGGGCTTGTGCTCTATCATTGCTACTGCCAAACTGGAATTAAACTAATCCAGTGTAAAGCCAGGAAGAAAGCCCCCAGGACACCGCAGGGATCTTGCAGGGCTGTTTTGGCTGGACCAGCAGCAAGATGAAGCTGGAGAGGTCTCTGCTTCCTGACTGGAAGGACCTTGAGTCCATGGCTGGTGCATTCCTTGGATTGTGCTGAGCCAGCCTGGGTAGGTATTATTGTGGAATGGGAAGCACACAACAAACCTGTGATGTTTATGTGGTGCCTGGCTTTCACACCTTCACGTTCCAGAGCCCAAGGAGCTCCTTTTCCTTCTTGTTCTCCTTTTCCTCCTCCCCACAGCTGCGTTCCTGCTCCACCAAAGGACATGTAGCTCTCTCTGCTCTGGGTTTTGCTGATAAAACTGTGGCATCTCCATGCTGCTGCTTGGCCTGGACCAGAGAAATGAGGAGAGCAACAAGTTGGGCAAGTTATGGATTGGTCCTGGGGCTTGGATTCCCAACAGAGTGCTCAGCTCTGAGTGCTGGGAAGTCAGCAGGATGCTTCCATGTAGCACAGCTTGGAAACAATCAGCTGAGCATCCATGTCCAGCCACTCCCAGTGACCCTCCTGTGTCCCCCAGAGCCCAGAGGGTACACAGGACAGCTCCAGCCAGCTCTGCCATCCCTCCTTGTGAGCACCTATGGAGGGAACATGTTCTCCACCCACCTGTCCCAGCTGCATCCAACACAGAGCCCTCTCCAGAGCAGTGCCAGCTCCTAGGCTCCAGAGGAGGAGGAGGAGGAGGTTGCAGGTGTTTCTATGCCATTACCAGCCCTGAATCAGTCATTTCCCACCTCCAACACAGCTTTTATTCACTGCGTGCCTCCCTGCTTGCTCTGAAATGCCTTGTATCTCCTTGTCTCCTGCTGCTCCTGCCTCTGCTCCCTTCTCATCCATCAGCAGAGTCCAGCTGGGCTGTGGCTTGGCACAGACACCCTGTGGAGGTGCTGGCAGGGGGTGGAGGGGCTGGCTGTGACAAAGGGGCTCTTTGGCTCACAGTGGTGGCTGCACCACCCACAGACCCCACACGCAGGTGTGACACAGCACGGTGACTGATCTGGCTGGTGGCCACTGGCAGATCAGTCCCACAGCTCCAACACCCACCTGGAAGCTGAGAGGAGCAAGCCAAGCCTGTGGATCAGTGTCCTGCCAGCACCAGGGCAGCGTGACTCGGAAAGGAGGAGGAGAGTGCAGTGTGGAGATGAATAAATGAACCACCAAGTGCTGTTGGAGCAATGCCTTAGTGTCTTGGTTTGGAAAGACAGGTGTCTGCTAAGGAAGGCAGGAGCCTCCCCTGAAATGGAGAATGTAAACCCTCCCACCCCTCTAAATTGCTATAAATTTCAAATTAAGGGGCTCTCAGGCAAAAGATATGGGAGCAGGAAATAACAGTTCTTTAATAGGGAAGAAAATAAAAGGATAAAATAAACAATGCAATACATTAGAACAACACTGACAGAGTCAGAACCCAACCTGACACCCTGTGGGTCAGGGTGTTGGTGGCAGTCCCATTGGAATTGTGGCTCAGCCCTCCTGCAGTGTCAGGGGTGGTTCTGCTGGAGCAGGGATCCTGTAGAGAAGGATGGATTCTTCCTCTGAAGATCCAGTGGGAGAGGCAGCTGCTGTTTCTCTGGGGAATCCCATGGAGAAGCCATGCTGGTGTCTCAAACCTCTGGATTATATCTGGGTAGCAATGCTTGGCTCCTCCCTCTGGGCTCACATCTCCCAATGGGATGCTGTAGTTCTTATCAGCCATGCAGTGACATTCAATAGCTGTTATCAGCAATGTCCCCTCCCGAGGGAGGTGTGATTGTGGTCACTCAGAGAGAGAGATAAAGCAAACTGCCCACTTGACAAAGGTAATCTGCCATACAGATGGTAACTGAAAATATCTTGCATTGCAATCATCAAAACTTGGGCCACATCTTCACTGGGAAGAGCCTCTGGAGGCACACCTGGCTTGGGCAGCACAATGAGTGACACTGACACAGTGACACACGGGACAGCTCCCTGTCCCAGGCTCCCTCAGGCTCTGTATGCACAGCTCCTCACACACTGCTGCCTCATCCATCTGCTCACCCCTAATGTGCAGCCTGCTCCTTCCCCTGCTGCTCAGGGCTCCATGGCTGGCAATTTCCCTGGCATGTAAAAGCTTGGGAAAATGATTGTAGAGCACAGGTTCACACCTTGTCACAGAGAGACAAAGTTTAATAAACCGTGGAGCCAAACTGTTGGATCCCTGCATTAATGCAGGTGAGCAGCTGGAAGCAGCTCCACAGAAGGAATTCTCAGCAGGATGCCAGAGGCAGAGCACCCAGAAGTTCTCCAGCAGCTGTTTGGCTCAGCTGGCCTCTGAGAGCAGCGGCTGCTCTGAGCCAGAGCAGAGGAGCAGTGCCCCAGGGCAGAAGGAATAAAAGTGCTGGTGCAATCTTACAGATGGCTGGAAAACACTTTCACTCCCCTTGTTCACACCTCCTGCACCTGCAGAGCTTCTAAAGACGAGCCCAAGGTGTCTCTGGAGTACCCAGAAGGATTCTACATCCCTGCTGGTCCTCTTTACCCAGACTTCTTCCCTCAGATCCTTTCTTTGGGCAGCATCTCAGGGCTCGTGCCAGCTGCTTCAAGCAGCAGCTGTGGGAACAGGGATTGGAGCAGGGATTGTGTGAGCCAGCCTCTTGGCTTTCACCAGGGGATGGAGGGATGGACCAGAACATCCAAATCTCCACTCCACAGATGTCCAAAGGAATATCTGCTGAAAGAAAAAATATGCTGTTTACAACTAAAGATTTCCTGTGCCTCTTGGAGCAACCAGATCACTTTGTCCTTTCCCAAAAATCAGAGTGCTCCCCTCAGGCTGCTGGGAAGCTGTGATGGTGTTCACATGGGTCTTGGATGAGGGAAGAGATGAGGATCTGACTCCATGTTTCAGAAGGCTTGATTTATTATTTTATGATATATATTATATTAAAACTATACTAAAAGAATAGAAGAAAAGGTTTCATCAGAAGGCTGGCTGAGAATAGAATAACAAAGAATGATAACAAAAGCTTGTGTCTCGGACAGAGTCTGAGCCAGCTGACTGTGATTGGCCATTAATTAGAAACAACCACATGAGCCCAATCACAGATGCACCTGTTGCATTCCACAGCAGCAGATAACCATTGTTTACATTTTGTTCCTGAGGCCTCTCAGCTTCTCAGGAGGAAAAATCCTAAGGAAAGGACTTTTTAATAGAAGTTGTGTGCAACAGAAAGCATCTTCAGGTGTTGGCAGAACCAAAGCTGACCAAGCTGAGGCAGCACAGGGAGCACTCCCTGTGTTCAGCCCAGGGTTTGCAGCAGGGCGAGGTGGTGTGGGCTGCCCCAGGGATGATCCCCTGGGAAAGGAGGGCAGATCCACGGCATCCAGCCCCCACAGCCGTGGGCTGCTCCAATTCCCGCTATAGGATCCACCCACTGCCGTTAATGATTCACATCACTCACTTGGATCATTAACCCCTTCCCACAGCCTGTGTCTAAAGCTTGCCCAGGCTGCTGTTTAATCACATTCCCAAGGCCTCCTTTGCATTAGGGCTCTGGCTCGGAAGGGAAATGCTTCAGAAGCAGGAGCTAGGGCCCATGGAGGGATTCTTAGGGTTGTCCTGTGCCAGGCCAGGAGCTGCAGTTGAGTGTCCCTTCCAACTCAGGGTATTATCCTGTGATTCCATGAACTCTATAGGGAGAGTTGTGCACTCCACTGAGCAATCTGGCTGTGGAATGCCAATAAATTTATGCTTTCATATCCTAAAATTCCTGTGTTTCCCTGGCAAAGGATATCAGTACCAGCATCTGTCCAGCTCCTCTTCTTTCTCTGGCTGTTTGGGGTCTCCCAAGCTGTGTGCTCTAAGTGTGACCATTGCACACCCATCCATTAAACTCAGGGGTTCATGGAGCAAAGGAGGCTTAGGGGAGACCTTGTGGCTCTGCAAAATCCTGACAGGAGGGGACAGCTGGGGGTGGTCAGGCTCTGCTCCAAGGGAACAGGGACAGGAGGAGAGGAAATGGCCCCAAATTGTGCCGGAGGGAGGGAGGGAGGGAGGGAGGGAGGGAGGAAGGAAGGAAGGAAGGAAGGAAGGAAGGAAGGAAGGAAGGAAGGAAGGAAGGAAGGAAGGAAGGAATCTGTGCATCAAGAAGGGGCTGTGAAACAGAGAAATTAATTTTATACTGGGCTTTTTTTTTTTTTTCCTGTCCTCATGAAAAGCAAATGCCCCCTCTCTTCCTCCCCTTCCATCTCCCAGAACCAATATACAATTCTGACAAATCAGCCCTGAATGCAAATCCAATAAACTTAGCATAATTGTCTTTGTTATGAGGAGCTGGAACAGGCTGCTCTGCATGAAAATCCAAATCATAAACCGTTCAAACATAATGCAATTGGGGGAGTGTAACCCTGGCCACGTCCCCACCAAGGTGTGGGTGCAGGATGGGGGCACCTGGGCAGGGGGAGCTCCCTGGGCAGCTCCCAGGGCCTATTTGAACATCGCTGGTGGTTTTTAGAAGAAAAAAGCAGTGAAGGGAGGGGCAGGTTATTTTCATGTATCAATGTTCAGCAGATGAAAAGGGAAAACTGAAGCGTTTCCTGACAGCTACAAGATCTCGCTGTTTTTTGTGTTAATTGTGTCTGATTTAAAAGCTCACACAAAGCAAATAAACCAAAGCAGAAAGCTCAAAATATTTTGCTTAGAAAACATTGACACAAAACAGGTTGTTTATTCCCCCCCCCCCCCCTTTTCAAGGAGCTGTTCCAAAAAAAGCCAATTCCGTTGATGTGAATCTGAACGAGGTGATGTGAGTGAGCGTTAACAAAGGTTTAGCTAATGAGAGCATTCCCTGCTTGCTCCTAAGCCCTGGCTCCGGGAGTCCTGAGAATGCAGAATTGGAGCTTTGCTTAAAAAACACATGAACTGTGGTTTTCCTGGTGATGGAAATCCAGGGAATGGAATAACCCTGCTGCGAGAGCTGAGCTGTCTCCCCGGCGGTGGCAGCGTGTCCTTGGGGTGCTGGGGGTCTCCTCCTTTCCCCCAGCCCAGCCCAGCCCCAGTCCCCTTCCCTCCCTCTGCAAGGAGGGATCCTGATTGCATCCACCTTGGGAGCACGCTCATCAGCGGCTCTGTGAATGATTGCTCCGAGCGGCTTTCCCCTTCACCTTGGGGCCAGGGGGGGATGGATGTCACCCGGCGATAATTCCTGCCCTCCTCCCTCCTTAGGAGCAGCCCAGGCCTCCCCCTGGCTCCCCAGCATCCAGCCCGGGACAAACAGCTTCCCAAAATCGCATTGAGCAGAGGCCAGCTCCTGAAACCTCGGCAGGATGGGGGTTCGGAGGAGCCCGGGAAGAGCAGTTTGTTTCCTTGGGAGGAATTGATCTTCAAAGCTCTCGCTGTTCCGTTTGAAATGCATCCCGCTGCTCGCAGCATCCCGATTACCTTTCCCTCCCGCACCCGCCTTTGTTGTTCCAACATCAAAGGAGCGCTGCCCTGCTCTGCCGAGCCCCCGCTCTCCAGGGTATTTCTGGGGGCTGCGATGCACTTGGGAAAGCCTTGGGGTGAAGCTGGGAGCTGGGTCTGTAAGAGGGGACATGGAGATGTCACCGGGGTAGGGGGACACGGCAGGGGATGGACTGATGGGGGTTGTGTTGTTGCCCTCCTCACACCCCATTTGGATGGAGGATCAGTAATGCAGCCAATTAAGAGGATTAAAAGCTGTATTTTTTATTTATTTTTTGATGACAGAAGCACTGCCAGCTCCTGGGGCTGTGATCAAGGTCCCTTGTTCCCAGACAGCTCAGGGATTGATGCATACAGGGGGATTATTGTCCTGCACGTTCCCTCAGCTCTCTGTTGGTTCATCCATGTCCCGTGGCCTGTCCTCCCATCTCCTGGCTCTCATATGCCATGGCTTTGGGTGGAATTCTGTGGTGCCTTGTACCAGACAGCTCAGGGATTGATCCATACAGGGGGATTATTGTCCTGCACATTCCCCCAGCTCTCTGTTGGTTCATCCATGCCCCATGGCTTGTTCTCCCATCTCCTGTCTGTCCCATCTCCTGGCTTTGGGTGGAATTCCGTGGCGTCTGGAGCAGCCTGTGCCCAGGACAAGGACACCCAGCAGCACTGCCCTGATTCTCACAGCAAACCCCTCTCTCTGTGCCTCAGCAGAAGCTCTCAGGGGGGGTTGGCAGGCAAATCACGTCTGGCTGTGACAGTATTGGCTCCTGGGCTTGACGCGGCTTCTTCTCCCTCCCCCCAAGCCCCCAGTTTCAACCTGTGCTCTTGAAGAGGCTTTAAAGCTCATCTGTGCTATTGTGCTCAGGAAACCCTGAAAAGGTTAAACCGATCCAAATTGCTGAGTCTTTGAAATGAAAGCAGAGCCTCTCCTAGCAGGAGCCTGGCTGAACAAAAGGGCTTCAGCAGGCAGCTTGATTTCAGCAGCTACTCCCAGGGGCTTCAGAGGGGTGACCCCGCATCCAAATTCCTGCAGGAAGAGAGCTGAAGCCCCTGTGAGATGAGGTGAGGATCCAGGGAGTGTCTGTCTCTCCCTGCATTCAGAATCCCACCTTCTGCTGGGATGAGGGGACCAGAGAGCCCCAGGGCTGGACCCCCTTCTTTTTGGCTTTTATCTGTTGAATTCACAGCAGCCATGGGAAGCCCTGGCTCTTTCTGGGACATTTCCTCTCTGGAGGTGTCATTCCATCAGCATGAGCAGCAAAACAGGAGGAGAAATCTCCACCTCGGGGGCCTGGCTTGGTGCTTTTGCAGTGCTCCCTGCTCTGGGTGGGAAATGTGCTCCCTGACAGCTTCTTCTCTCTGCTATTTGCATAATTAAGAGAAATTACAGAGGGCATTTGGCCTTCTTGAAGTGTTTACATCATAGGCCTTGTGGCATTTGAGTTTTTTAAGTCTTCCCAGAGTGGCCCAGCCATGCCCTTCCCAAGGCAGCCAATTCCATGTGCCAGCATTTCCAGTGAATGCGTAGCTCCAGAGAGTGAGCACAGACACTCTTCACCTCTGTGAGGATAAATGTGCATCCTCGGGGGCACAAAGGGTAGAAAATGAGGTAGAACATGGCATTCCTTGGGCTGGGAAGACCTACAGGAGACCTTGGCCTCTCATCACTGAGAGCTGGGGGAATGTGCAGGACAATAATCCCCTGTATGAATCAATCCCTGAGCTGTCTGGGACAAGGACAGCATGGGGACCTTGATCACAGCCACAGGACCTGGCAGTGCTTCTGTCATCAAAAAATAAATAAAAAATATGGCTTTTAATCCTCTTAATTGGTTGCATTACTGATCCTCTCTGGCGCTGGCTGGGGAATGAGAAAATCTATAAACAGGTCTGGTTTGTCCAGCCCAGCCTGTGCCTGAGCCCGAGTTGTCATTCAGAGCAGGGACAGAAGCAAACACCTCCAACACTCACCAAAAAACATCCCCAGCCCTCCCCACCAGCTCTGCACGGGGAAACTGCCCCCACTGGACCAGTTGCAATTTGTTGCACCCAGCAACCATTTCCAGTGAAATACATCGAGGGTTTAATGAGGGAGGATGGACTTTTTTTTTGCATTGCTTTGGGAAGAGCCTAATTTTCTTCCCTAAACCTTTGCCAATGACAGACACCCTCATAAAGCATTTTTATTGGATTTTCGAACAATTTAATTAGCGTCTCTGGCCGTGATGGCTGCAGAATTGGTGTCTCTGGAGACACTAAAACAGAAGTGGCAGCAGTGCTCTGTGCACGGTGTGGAGGGGGAGGACAGGTAAAAGGGAGAGAGCAGAAGGGCTGGGGGAGGAACAGCGCTTGGCAGTATTTCTTCTGAGACCTGGGGAGAAGCCAGGTGTGTCCATGTGTGCACCTGAGCCCTTCCTGCTTCCTCAAGGGGCTTGGCAGGGTGGGCACAGCCCTGAAAGCTCCAGTGCTGCTTGGGCTCACTCCTGGTTCCAGCTGGGGGCTTTGGAGCAAACCAGGACATTCCCTGTCAGGGATGCTTGGCCTTGGGGGCAGCAGGAGCGTGTCCAAAAGGCCAAGGAGCCCACCACAAGTTCAGCTTTGTTCCCTCCTCACCCCTTGCCTTGGCAAAGTGCCCTTGAACCACTTTGGGCCAGACTTTGATGGGAATGAAGCTGGTTCATGGAGGCATCGAGCAGGACCCACCCCACCTTGCCCTCCACATGTGAGGGGCACAGCTCCAGCTTCCCCAAGCATTATCTGTGTGCTCTGGGGACAAGTTGAGCCAGAGTGTGCCCACATGGCCAAGGACACCTCCAAGGTCATCCTGCCTTGTGGCAGCCACAGTGGGACCAGCAGGACTTGTTGATTGTCCCTCTGTGCTGGCACTGCTGAGGCAACCCAGCCCTGGAGTCAGTTCTGAGCCCCTCACAACAAGAAGGCCTTGAGGGTCTGGAGCATGTCTAGGGAAGGGAACAGAGCTGGGGAAGGGAATGGAGCACCAGGAGAGGCTGAGGGAGCTGGAAAGGGGCTCAGCCTGGAGCAAAGGAGGCTCAGGGGGGACCTTGTGGCTCTGCACAACTCCTGACAGGAGGGGACAGCTGGGGGTGGTCGGGCTCTGCTCCCAGGGAACAGGGAACAGGATGAGAGGAAATGGCCTCAGATTGTGCCAGGGGAGATTTAGGTGGGATATCAGGGAGAATTCCTTCATGATAAAGGATTGCCAAGCATTGGAACAGGCTGCCTGGGGCAGCAGGGGAGCCCCATCCCTGGAGGGATTTAAAGCCATGTGGATGTGGCTCTTGGGGACACAGGTCAGTGGTGGCCTTGGCAGTGCTGGGGAATGGTTGGATTGATGATCCTGGACTCTTTTCCATTGTACAGGACTCTGGATTCTGGACTGTGGGCCCCACCTTCAGAGTCCAGCCCCTCTCAGCCCACACATGGCCCTGCTTCTGTCCCACCCACAGCAGCATGGCCTTGGGTGGGCCAGGGCAGGCAGGAACGTGCTGCCTTGGCCCTCAGAGCCCATTTTTTATCCCGTTGGAGTTGTTCACAGGAGCAGGGATTCGCTGGAATCAGTATAGCAGCACCAAGCAGGGGCAACATGTTCCTGAGCCTGGACCCCAGTGGATACCCGAGGGCTGTCTGGTTTCTATCAGAGCACAGCCCTGGCCTTCCATTGTTCTTTTACATGGAAAAAGCACGTGCTGGATGATCCCTGCAGGGAACCACACAGGCTCCTGTGTCCCAGCAGCCACATCTGGCTGGGGTCCTGCCCTGCAGGCTGTGCCCAATTCGGGGCTCAGTGCCTCCCATGCCGGGCCAGAGCTCATCCCCAACCCCAAAAGGCAGGAGATGAGAAGCAGCACAGGAAAGAAGAGAACAAAACAAAAGGGTGAAGTCATGTATGAGGGAAGGGCTGGTGGACAGCAGCCAAGTGCTCCCAGACAGATTCCTGACACAAGATTTGGGGGAATTCTGGAGTTTCACAGTGCCCTGCACTTCCAGCCATCCCAGGGGTAGGCCTGGCAAATCACCTTTCCCTGGAACAAAGCTGTCACAGACATCTTTTATGAAAAATCGTTTTTTTTAGGATTTTTCCTCTTGAGAAGCTGAGAAGCCTCAAGAACAGAATGTAAACAATGGTTATCTGCTGCTGTAGAATGCAGCAGGTAGATCTTTGATTAGCTTATGTTAGTTGTTTTTAACTAATGGCCAATCACAGCTTAGCTGGCTCGGACAGAGAGTCTGAGCCACAGGTTTTTGTTATTATTCTTTCTTATTTTATTCTTAGCTAGCTTTTTGAAGAAATTTTTTCTTTTATTCTTTTAGTATAGTTTTAATGTAATATATAATAAAATAATAAATCAAACCTTCTGAAACAAAGTCAAATCTTCGTCTTTTCCCTCAACCTGAGACCCCTGTAAACACAGTCACACAAAGCCTGGTTTTCAGCCAGACTTTGCTGTAAAAACAGGTTTTCAACAAGGAAAAGCAGAAGATATTCCAGCAGGTCAGCAGCAAAAGAGGGAATGCTTTGATTGATGACAGAGTTATGTTTCATTTTTTCCAGTTTATTAATACAGCTGCTATTCCAGGCATATGGACAGACCCAGGACCATGCACACAGACCTGCTCCAACCCTGCATGTGCAATTTTTCCATCCTGAAGCCCTAAAAACCTTTCTTGCAAGCTCATGTGAGTGTAACCGGGTTCCCAGCTGGGCCTGCTGCTGAGGTTTGTGATGCTTTTCATGCTCCATCACACCTAAACCCCCATAGCAGCACTTGGGGCAGGTTTTCCTTGGATTCAGCCCTGTTTTTCTTTGGGAATGAGCTTTCTGGGAGGAAGCTCACCCCTGTGTGCCCAGCTATGTGACACCAGCACAGACTGCAAACCCATCAGTGGGCAACTGGGTAGAGGACCCTGGGCTAAACCGGGCTTTAAGCCTTGTCAGCAAATTTGGGAGGCAGATTCCTCCTTCTCCCTTTCCCCCAGATCCCTGACATGGCTAATGGGTTACAGACCTTTTTCTCTCCAAGCTGCTTTTTATATCAGGAGGAGAATTTTAGGGAGCACAGAAAGGTAATTTCCCCCTGTACAGTGGGTTCATGCTAAAGGAAGGGGGGAGAAGCTCCAAATGCTCTCATTTTTCTTGTAAAAAGTGGTGGAAATTATTCCATGGCAGCAAATCGGTCCCTGTGGGTATCCTCTTTGATGTGCAAAGGATAGGAGTGTTTTAGCTGATCTCAATATTTTTAATTCTCTTGCTGATTTCAAAGCCCTCTTTAGCATGAGCTACCAAAGGCTCGGAGATTACCCTGCAAAAGCAGTTTTGTTATTGTCTCTCTTAACCCCAGCTCGCCTGCAATTTCCTGCCATCATTTTTATTATGTCTTCTTTCAGCCTGGAATGAACAAGCAGCTTTATTAGGAGAAAAGGGGGGAGATACAGGAGGAAAAGCCCCTCTGGATGAGGCCAGAGGCAGAGCCTGGCTGGGTACAGGATGCTGTGCGAACACAGCCCCAGGATCTGCTGGTGCTGTCCCATCTGGAAGGAGCTGCAGGGTCTCTCCATGAACACAACTTTTATAGAATCATACAATTGTGTTTAAAAGGACCTTAAATATCATCCCTTTCCACCCCCTGCCATGGCAGGGACACCTTCCACTATCCCAGGTTGCTCCAAGCCCTGTCCAGCCTGGCCTTGAACACTTCCAGGGAACCAGGGACAGCCTCAGCTGCTCTGGGTGATTTCCTAATGCATCAGAGCTGATCAAAAGTGCTTTTTTGGCCCCTCCCATCCAGATGGAATATATTCGTTCATGAGAAACAGAAGAAACTGGAAAGGGAAGGTGTCCAAGGCGAGGTTGGTGGGGCTTGGAGCTACCTGGGCTAGTGGAAGGTGTCCCTGCCCATGGAAGGGGAGGGAGTGGAATGAGATGAAATTTAAGTTCCGTTTCAACCCAAATCATTCCATGATCTTATGATTCTATGGAATTTCATGTTAAATGAGCTCCTTCTCCTTTATTCCTAAATTTTCCAGAAATATAATGAAATCTCTTTCACTAAGAATTAATTCAGGCCCTTAAAGCCTCCTCTTACTCCCCCCCACAATTGTTAAACTCTGTTGTGCTGCTTCTGCATTTCCCACACAAAGCTCCAACATTATAAGAATATTTCTGACACCAAGACCAGGCAAATGCCTCTCTGCAGTTTCAGAATGCTAAAGATTTGATTTTTAAGTGGAAATAGTTAGCAAGCTTTACAATTAGGCAACCAAATTGTAGCAGACATTTGCTCCTGACATTCAATATATTGTTCACATGCCAATTTTATGGAGTAAAGTAAAGAATCTTTATTCCTCTCATTGAAGGTTGCCTTGGCTTTCCTCTGCAAGGCTGAGTCTTTATTTGCACCAGGCTTGACTCTTGCTGATGCAGCCTGCTTACCCCGTGGATGGCTGTTCAGATAATTGTTCTGCTGCCATTAACACGAGTTCAAACATTGTTTAATTGTGGGAATATGCAGAATTGTTGCGATCAGGGTCATTCGAGAGCTGAGCTGAATGCTGATTTCAGGGGCTGTAAAGGCAGCACAGAGCCTCGCTTTTTCCCTTCACGTTTGATTTTTCATATCACTTGAAGAGCTTAAAATAGTCCCTGTCTAGGTAGGCTGAGCTTTGCAGAGGAAGATCGACTGGCAGATATCACCCCATGCAAAGCCTCCGCTGTAACCAAGCAGAGGTTTGCAGGTAATAATAAAAGGGAAAACTACTGAGTCTCAAGATAAAGGATGTTCTCCGGGCTGTGGGTGTTCAAACAGAGCACAACAACATTTCTATTCAGCACTCTTTAATTCTCAGTTAAAAGAGATGCCGGATAATTGTAGCTTAATCCTGCTTGAAATGACAATTTTCATTTCAACCCCGAGTTTTATCGGAGAAATGTTTTCACTTGCTGAGCTGCTCTTCTTCAACATTTGGTTTGCTAAAATCAGCCAGCAACAATAACAAAAAAAAAAAAAAACCAAAAAAAAAAACCAAAAACCCAAACCAAACCTCTCAACCACTGTAAAATGCATCTGGAATGTGACAAACAGGCTGGGGGTTGAGTCGAGAAGAAATCAGCAGCTTCCACCAGGTTTTTGTTTGCTCAAGGGTTTTGGCGGGAGGTGGCAGGTTTAATACAACAATTCTGAGCTGCTGTTTGCAGGGATTGCTTTTCCAACACGTAAGTCAACATCGTCCCCTGAGATCTGGAGCAGAGACAAAATAAATCTACTTTCATTTAAATTTTCATCAGGATAACGCTGCCTTTCCCTGCCTGTTTCCCCTCTGAACACATGGGCTGGTTCCACCTGAAGGAAACCACCCCCAGTACAGCACAGTCACCACCAGATTGGCTTCCAACACCAGGAAAGTATCCATGGCATTTTCCTGGCCTGGTTCATAATGAGACGGCTCGGTGGAGATGATTTTCTTTCTCCTTTCATTTATCTTCTCCTGCTTTTGAGTTTCTTACCCAAACTCCTTTTTGCAGTGGAGGAGTACCCGAAACAAAATCAGGAAGGTGCTGTCATCTCCTGGATTCATCTCAAGGGTGTGCAGAGTTGCCATGAGGTGAAATGAAAACTCTTTTGGGACAGAGTCCAGAAAATCTGTATCTCATTTCCCAGGCTTGGTCTGCCAACCTAAACTAGGGCTAGCATCAGACTGGAAACGTCCAATGCCACCATTGTGGAAACAAACTGGATTGGATATTAGGAAAAATTCCTTCATGGAAAGAATGGTCAGGCATTGGGAAGGGCTGCCCAGGGCAGTGATGGAGTTCCTGTCCCGGGAGGGAGGGATTTAAAATCCATGTGGATGTGGCGCCTGGGGATGTGAGTTCGTGGTGGCCTTGGCTGTGCTGGTGGAATGGCTGCATTTCATGGTTGTGGATCTCTTTTCCAAGCTTCATTATTGTCTGGCTCTAGCCTGGCTCAGATGGTTTTTGTTTAGCTGGTGAAGTGCTTGCTCCATGAAACTCCCATAAGTTTTTCCCAGTTGGGAAAATCCAGTTGGGGTTAGGGCCAAACCCATGTGCTTACAGCTGAGTCTGGCCATGTTGGGAAGTTTGCCCCTGGGTCCAGCATCTCTTTAAAGGTTTGGAGGGAGGAAGGAAGGAGGTGCCTGTCCCCGAGCAGGCTATATTTGTGTGGCCCAACTGTGTCAGTGCTCTGCCATGGGGGGACAGGCCTTGTCTCCTTGTGAGCAGCTCAGGACCACACTTCTTCCCATACTTCATACCCTAAAGCCCTCAGGGAAAACGCTGTTTCATTCCTCCTGAAAATGCAGATTACCATCTTCACAGCATAAAGAGCCTGCTTTGCAGGCTGCCACTTCCCTGGAATTGCCTCTCCTCCCTCCGTGCTGCACAAGGACATCAGCAGCTCTTTAATTGCTCAGCTCCCGTGCCACCACATCTCTGCGGAGATGAAGGGCTTTAGAAGGAGCTGTCCACCCCAAATAACCCTTCTGCACAGGAAGCCTGGTGCAGCCCGGCCCCAAATCCCTGATCCTGACAGACTGAGCTCCTTTCTGTGCTCCTTGCTGACCTTTTGGAGTCCTGTGGCTCTCAGGGCTGTGGGAGGACCAGGAGCGCTCCACACAGCGGGGCCAGCGCAGCCCCGGGCTCCGATCAATGCTCATTCCCGGCTCTCCCCGCAGTCACTGGCCCATGGCTGTGCAATGATTTGGAGGCTGTAATTGGCTGAATGCTTGGCTTACCCCTTCACTATCACTAAATGGCACAACAGCAGCTGCTTTCCAGAAAAAACACTGCACACACACAGAAAACTCTGCTGGAATTGTCACCGTGTGCTGCTCACAGGGCCATTCCCAGCCTACACCGGTGCTTGGAGCTGCTCCTTTGGGCACCCCACTGTCTACTCTGAATCCAGAGGGACATGGTGAAAGGGGAGATCCACTGAAGAAAAGAAACTCCACCTCACTTTCCACATCCCTGAAAGGTCCTTGGGATGTGTTGGTGCTTCACCAGCAGAAGCACTGGGGTGATGGGAGGCAGCTTGGCACCTTCATGCTCAGCTGGGCTATCTTCACACATTTGTGCCCAGCAGCTGAGCTGGGAAAAGCCAAAGCACAAGAGGAAACAGCCTCAAATTGGGCCTAAAAGGGGAGATTTAGGCTGGATGTTGGGAAAATTTCTTCACTAAGCCCTAGCTCAGCTGCCCAAGGCAGTGGTGGAGTCCCCATCCTCAGAGGGATTTAAAAGCTCTGTGCATGAGGCACTTGGGGACATGGTTTAATGGTGGCCTTGGCAGTGGTGGGACATAAATTTGACTTAATCTTAAAGGGCTTTTCCAACCTAAAGGATTCTGTGATTCTGTGCCTGGGGACAGTGTCACCATGGGGCTGCCAGTCAAGTTGGAGGCTGCAGCTCATGCTGGTCTTAGAATTCCAAGTGCTGGTAAAAAATTGGAGGTCCTGACTGGGGGAGGAGGGAATCTGTCAGCTCCTGCCATAGGAGAGGGTAAACAAGCTGGAACCCCAGTGGACTGGGGAGTGCTGATTGGGTTTATCTGCACGAGGAAGGCAGGAACTTATTTCACAGTGCTAAGTGATACAGGTAATATTTCCAAAACAAAATCTCCCGTTTGAAATCCAATTAGGGTTGCTAAGAAACAACATAGTTAACCAGCCAATATTTGCTAAATCCAGACTTTTGCAAGCAAGGAAACAGCTTCGCCAAATTGCACTAACAATACATAAATACATTCATATTAAACCAAACAACTGCAATCCTGTTAACACCAGCTGTGAGGATTTTCCTTGTTATCTGGGGGATTTCAGGACCTGCTGTAGTGCTTCCCAGTCCCCTGGCTGGGGGGTCTGTCCAGAAACCACAGTGTTGGTGGGACAGAAAGGAATCTGTGTGTTTACTTTATTGATGAACATACATCTTAAGTGCCTGAGTGGAGGGTCTGGAAAGCAATTTGGGTGAAAAATAGTTGCTGGAGAATGCTCTTTAATTGTCAACTGCTCCAGTATAACTGATTTCCCCCCAAAAGTTCCTGCAAGCTTTCCTAAAGCAGGCTGTTTTTCACTCCTGCTCTCGGCAGACAGAATCATTGATCTCCAGATTCCCTGTTCGGCTCTGCTTGGAGCAGCTCCCTGAGCCTCCTCTCCAAGGAGCTTCCAGGACTGTCCTCCCTGCCCATCCCCGTGTTCCAGGCCTGCCTGGGACATCTGCACACCCAGCAGGGGTGTCCCCAGTGGGACCAGTGCTCTCATTCCACACTCCATGGGTGAGGCAGCAGCATTGACCCCAAGCCACCACCTGAGTATCGGCGTCCCTGTGGCTGCACTGGCACAAGGCACAGGCCTGGCCTGAGCTTTTGGGCTTTCATTGGGGCCCTAATGTTACATTTTAATGGCTTTCTGGTCTTCCCTGCTTGGCAGGACTCCAGGCTGGCCCAGAGGTTTAGGTAGGGCTCCTCAAAGGCTCTTCTCAGTTCCTGTCCTGATGAAAAGCTGGATTTTTTTCAGGGCTGACCCACAGCAGAGACCCATTTACAATGAGAAGCCTTTATCTCCTCCAGTGGGTTCAGAGCTTCAACTCTGGTTTCTTCTCAGTGTTGGGGGAAATTCTGCACCAGGGGTTGCACCACTGCTCCACATCTTTTTAGGTGACTCAGCCAGGTGTCCAGTGCCACCATCCCACATCCCATTCCCATGAAAGGGAGATTGAGTGTGATGTGCAGCTCAGCTCTCCCAGAGCAGGGTTTTCCTGGGATAAGCTTTTCATGCAGGGTTTGTGTGGGTACTTCATGCTGTCATGTTTACAGCAGCCAAAGATCCTTGTCCAAGAACTCCTTGCTCCCTGCTTGGCTCTTTCCTGGCTGCTGCTTTGCCCTGGCTCCACAGACACAATCCTTGTGCCTCCTCTGGCTCCCCACGGGAGTGGGAATCCCAGGCAGTGGCCTTTGGCTGATGTGGAGGGCATGATAATGTGCCTGCTCCTTCAGTTCTGTGAATGTTCATCCCAGCAAATTGCTCTGTCTCTGCTCAAGGATCCTTGTAAATATATGGACTAGAAGTGGCAGGAGCTGCAGACTACCAGGGGTTTTTTTCACCCAAGGAAAGATTAGATTTCAAAACTTCCTCTTTTGTATTGAAGGAGAGCAGAAAATCTTTCTTACATCAACCTGTCTGGAAGTCGAGGTCCAACTCTGTTACCAGTTTCCTCCTGATTTGTGCAGTGCTGTGTGTTTGCTCTCTCCAGCCGCTTCCCAGCTGGAGGCAGGGCTTCTTAATTCCCTTTAGGGAAGGAATTTCCATCTTCAGCACTAACCCACTGGAAAATGACCTCTTGGATAAGCAGAAACCCCAGACGGTGCTGCACCTCTGGTGGGAGGCTCCTGGTTTGGTTTGGTTTGGTCTGGTTTGGTTTGGTTTGGTTTGGTTTGGTTTGGTTTGGTTTGTCCCACTGCAGTGATCCCTTTGTGGTGCAGAGCAGAGCAGGGACTGCCTGCCCAAGCTTTATTCCCAGAAAAGGGCATGGGAAAGATGGGAGCAAGTGCTTAAAAGCATGGGGAGAAACTGCTGAAAAATGCTTCAATTTCCAGCTCTCTCCCAGCATCCCTTTGATGGGGAATGTCGGGAAGAGAGCCCCAGCTTTATGACAGGAATTAAGCATCATAAAATCATGGAATGGTTTGGGTTGGAAGGGACAGTCTTGTTCTACCCACCTGCCACAGGCAGGGACACCTTCCAGTTTGTTCCAAGCCCTGTCCAACCTGGCCTTGGCCACTTCCAGGGAGGCAACAGCCACAGCCTCTCTGGGAGGAAGAGAAGACATTGCTCCTGATCCAAGTAGCTCCTCTGAAGTTCTCCTGTTACTTTGGCAAGATGGGCAGACAAGCCACTGGAATAGCTGTGAGCCAGGGACTCCAGGCCAACCAGGGATACTCCAGCTTCTCCAGCTCATTCCTGTTTTTTCTTTCCAGAATATGAAACGTCTGCCCTTGGACTACTTATAGGTTCTGTAAGGTTCTACTGTCACGGTTCTATAAACTTCCAGAAGCTGAACTGGCTCCTGGAAACTTCTCTGGTGGCAAACTCACTGTCCACATCCCACTGGCTCCACCCTTCAGTGAACTGAACCATTTCCATGCCAGGGAATGGGAATGGGTGGAACATCCCTGAATGTCCCCAGCACAAGTGTGGTTGGCCATGGTGGATGATCCATGTCCCAGCTCATCCCTGGCATTAGCACAGGCCAAAGGCAGTGCCTGGGTGTCAGTGCTGTGGCACTCCCAGGGATGGAGCACCAGGGTCAGCAGCACTCCAGAGCTCCGAGCCAGCCAGAGGAGGCTGGATGTGATGGCAGTAATGAACAGCACGGCTCCAAATTAAAATCCAGCTAATGCAAAGGGCAGGCACCTCACCTGTCACTCTGCCGCGTCTCCGCAGAGCTGTCGGACTCTGCTGAGCTCACAACTCTGGGTGCCCTGACCCGGGGGGGCTGAGGCTGCTGTGCCATTCTAATGATGCTCCCAAGGGGAGCAGGGTGAAGGGCTCGAGGAAGGAGGGCTCGAGGGCAGCCACCTTTATTTAATGCACCATGACAGTGCATAGCTAAGGCTCTTTATTTTGCTGAGAGGTGGCAGTTCCAGCGCGGGGCTGATCAAGTCTGTCCCAATCTTACCAATGACAGTGCTTAACTTTTGTCTCCTTCCTGACTCTTCCTCCTTGCTACTTCCACTTGGAGGTGAGTGTTTTGTCCTTCAACAAGAGACTAAGCTGTGAGACCTTGCTAATACTGGTTCTTTCCTCCTACTTGACAAGAACAAGGAAATCTCTCCCACCCCTGCCCTTCCCCATATCCACCTCCCCAAAAGTTAGGAGATTTTCATTATGGGAGAGTGAACACAAATAGAAACTTCCTTTTGTTTCCCTTGAAGGTCTTCTCCAAGCAGAGCAGGAGAGTGGGGCAGGAGGCCACTCTTAGATCCAGGTCACCTTTCACAGCTGCAGCTTTGATTTGAAAATGAACTTGGAAAGCTGGGGAAGGAGTGTTTGTCAGGAGAGTGCTTTGGAGGAGGAGAGCTTTGTGTCTTGGAAGCCATAAAACCACTTCTGGGAGCTTTGTCTTACTCCTTAAGAGGCATTGTGCTTTATTGAGGATTCAGTGAGGCTCTTGCAGGTTGAGAAAACAGCTTGGACCAACTCTGTGTGCAGGAGGTGAGTGGCGTGGGAAGAAATCCATTAAGGAGCCCAAGTGAGAAAACTGCTGGGTTGTGCCCCCAGGTGTTTTCCTCCTCAGGAATGCCTGCCATGGTGCTGTTATCATCTCCAGAAAGAAAAGAGCTAATTGTCCTTGCTGTTTGTTCAGATGCTAGTAACCCCCATCAGGTTCTCCAGGCAGTCACTGTGGGGAACTCTCTGGCTCCCCTGGGCTCACTGGGCACCTTTCCCCTTCCAGAGTGGAGTGAGGATGCAGCAAAGATGCATCTCTTAGCATGGAGGAGTAGGAAGACCTTAACTCCACTTCCTGCATTTCCTGCATGCATTTCCCACTGCATGCAGCATGGGGACACAAGGCTGAGGGTGGCATCACTGCAGGGCTGGAATGGGACTTGCTGGGGCAACTGTGGGGTGCAGGGGGAGAGCTCCTACCCCAGCTCAAAATGGGGGTCCATTCAATTCCAACAGGTGGGCAGAGCAAGAGAGCAGCTGCCATGGTGCCAAACTCCTAAGGAATGTAGAGCTCAGGAATTCTGTCCTGATAGCCCTTGCAGGGCTCAGCTGTCGCTGTCCCTCTGGGCTTTGCCCTCCCCTTCCCACATTTTGTGAGGCAGGAGGGGAATTGAAGCCCAGGGACCTGGCAAGGGGCACCTCGGAGGGCTCAGCATCCATCGATCCGTCAGGAGCTGAGCACAGGGCATCTGCTGACTGGGGAAACAGCCCAGTGATAAATTGGATCAGAAAAACCACGGGATATTGGCGCTTGGGATGCAGGAGAGCAGGGACAGTGCTAAGGGAGAAGGGGCATAATGAATGGCTCCTTCTCAGAGGCCTGGGAATGCTGCCTATGCAGTTTGTGCTGTCCAGGTGGGACAAGGAGATGGGAAATATCTCTGGGCCCTGGTCTGAGGTTTGGGCTGTGGCCTCTGTCTGGGCTCTGCACCTGCTGCCATTTCCAGGGTTGCGGCTGGTCAGTGGGGCTGGCACAAAGTGAAGAGTGACATGACTGATGACAGACTGAGAAGTCCTGGGAAACTGAGCTGTCAAATGGTTGCTCCGCTTTGCCTGGAGGAAGAGGGGAGGGAAAAGGCTTCTGAATCCACTTTCTTCCATAGAGTCATAGAATAGGCTGTGTTGGAAGGGACCCCAAGGATCATCCAGTCCAACTCCTGGCCCTGCACAGACACCCCATCAATCCCACTCTGTGCATCCCTGAGAGCATTGTCCAAACTCCCCTCTGGCAGCCCTGGGGCTGTGCCCATTCCCTGGGGAGCCTGGGCAGTTCCCAGCACCCTCTGAGGGAAGAATCTTTCCCTGATGTCCAGCCTGAACATCCCCTGACAGAGGGGTCATCCTCAGCAGATCCCTGGTCCTAACTCTGTGCTCTTTGCCTCAGAGGACCTGCAGCACTGCAAGACCAATGAGGGACCTTGCTTGAGGTCAGGGCCAGGCTCAGGCTTCCCCTTTCAGAGGGCGAGGATCGAGTCATGCAACAGTGCCTAAGCTGCTTCCCAAGTCCTCAAAGCAGAGCTTAAGGCAGTGAAGCGATGCCAGCAGCACAAGGAGGAATCACTGACAAACTGAGGCTGCAGGTGTGGCATTCCAGGGAAATGTGGCATTCACATTCCCTGGAAAAATCCCTTTGCCCAGGATTCTCCTCCTGGGAAGCTAAGAAGCCTCAGAGAAAAGGGAAACAATTCTTATCTCATTTGCTTCTCCTGTGTTTTGTTTATGTAGAATGTGTTTGGAGATTGTTTATCCACAGGTGATTGTTTCATTGGATTCTGCTGTGAGCTGTTTTCACTCTTTGGCCAATCAGGACCAAGCTGTGTCAGGACTCTGGAGAGAGTCACCAGTTTTCATTATTATCTTTTTAGCACTCTGTAAGTATCCTTTCTGTATTCTTTAGTATAATATAGTATTCTTTAATATATTATAGTATCATAAAATAATAAATTAGCCTTCTGAGAACATGGAGTCAGATTCATTGTTCCTTCCCTCATCAGAGCACCCCACAAATACGATAGGCAGGGGATCCAGGAGCTGGGGAAATGGCAAGGGGAGCACCTGGAACCAGGTGAGCTCAATCTGCTGCTGCCTGGAAAAGAGGGATGGGTTTGTGGGTGGGTGGGGAAATCAGAAAGGATTAATGCATGCCCTGCTGTGGGAGTGAGCTACACACACATTGATCCTTCTGCATGATGATCCAGAGGAGCTGAGGATGGGACATTCATCAGGAGACTCAGTGGAGCTTAAATATCTCCTGATCACACAGTAGCTGCAGGAATGCTCAACATCTGCCACTCTCTGCCAGGAAGGGATTTCCATGCCAGGTCCTGCTCCTCTGGAGACTCTGTCATTCCCTTCCAGGGTGGGAGAGGGCAGGAAAAGAGCTGCTGTAGGGACTGGTGTGCCACTGGGATGTGTTTTCAGAGGAGCTGGAGACAAATGGCATCACTAACAGCTTGTGTGGCCGAGCAGCCAGCAAACCCAGGAACAGCTGGTGCTGCGGACGCCTCTGGAAGGTCTGGATCCATGGAGCCGTGTGGAAATAAACTACCAAGCTGTCAACAGCTCCGCCATCCTTCCCAAAGCACGGGAGAGGAGGAAATGGGCTCAGCTGCTGCTCCTCTCAGAGGTGGGAAATGGATTCTGAACCGGGCTGGGGACAGTGGGCTCCTGCAGCAATGATCACTTGGAACATCTCAATTGTCATGGCTGGTTTGAAGGGAAATCTGGGGCTGCAGGAGCACAGAGAACACCCAGACCATGCTGGAACCATGAAATGCCTGGGGAGAGCATATAAATGTGTAACTCTATCCAGAGAAGTTGATTAAAATGTCACAAACTCCTAGGAAAAACCAGGCCTCTCTGCTGGCCCTAATGGTAGGAGCTGCTTTGGGAAGGTGGGGCTTGCAAAGAGGCACCTCCTGGAGAAACTCAGTGAGCAATTGGGTTGTGAACTGGCTGGAAGGAGACTCCAGGGAACAGTAACTCCTCCTGAGGAGCAGAGGGCTGGGGGAAGCAGTCAGGCTGGTTCCTGGTTGTCCCCACATTAGGACATGTGCTTAGACCTGTCCGCATCCCCTGGTACCACCCAAACCCCACTGCTGAGCTCCAGCAAGCCTTTCCTGCAGCACTTCTCTAACTGTGCACAGGCCTTTTTATGGGTGGGTTTTATGAGCCATGAGTGTTGGAACTTCCACCAGCTCGGACTAACTTGGGACTGCATCCACAGAGCAAATCCCTCCCCTGGATGCTCAGCATGTGAGTTGGGGGTCAGGAAACTTGGTGGCTGCTTGAGGTTTGTGGTATAAAACTCTCGCTGGCAAAAGTTCAAGGCAAAGGTCATTAAGATGCAAGACACCTTCCCCTGGAGAATGAGTTTGCTAATTAAAAATGCATTAATAAATCCAACGTTTCAGGCACAGACACGGTGAAGGAGCAGTCAGGAGTTATTAAGCAGAGTGAGGAGGCAGGAGCAGAGGAGTCCAAGTGCTGAGCCCCTGGCACAGGCCCTCCCTGAGGAAGTCACTGAGGTGGATGTGCTGGTGGGTTGGGAAGGGAGGAGATAACACATGGGAAGAGCTCTGCTTGTCTCCAGCCCTGTGAGCAGCCATGGCTGTGGATGAGAGTTGGGAAACAGCCTGATGTGCCCCTGGAACAGCTGGAACCTGTCACCTGCTACCCTTGCTGGTGCCAGAGTCACCAAGCAGCCCCAGGCACCTGTGGGTTCCTGTGGTGTTTGTGAGCTCCCCAGGACGAGGTGAGAGATGAGACTCTGACTCCATGTTCTCAGAAGGCTGATTTATTATATTGTATTGTATATATTATATATATATATTTATATATTGTTTATATTATATTATTTATATTCTATTATTTATGTTATATTAACTATACTAAAGAAAGAAATTATACAGACAGAAGGTTTAACAAGAATGATAATAAAAACTCGTGACTGACTCCTCAGAGTCTGACACAGCTGATGGTGATTGGTCATTAAACAAAAACAATTTACATGGAACCAATGAAACACGCACCTGTTGGTAAACAATGTCCAGACCACATTCCAAAGCAGCCAAACACAGGAGAAGCGAATCAGGTAATTATTATTTACATTTTTCTCTGAGGCTTCTCATCTTCCCTGGAGAAGAAATCCTGGTGAATGGATTTTTCGGGAAATATCATGGTGACAGCTTCCCTCCAGAGGCTGCTCAGGTGGAGCTGCTCAGGGCTTCTCCTCAGCATGGCATCACCTTCTGCATGGTACCAAACCATGTTCCTCCTTCCCCATGTGGATTTTGGCATTCCAGCCCCACCTGGTCCGTGGGAGGACTGGCTGGGTACCCAGGCAGCCCACAGGGGGTTAAATTCTGTCTCCTGGGTTAATGCTGTCCCAGGTGACCCCAGCAGAACATTATTTACTGAGGACACGGAGCAGGCAATCACTCTGCAGGAGCAGGTGATAAATCTCGTTACATCCCAGCGATCCCATCACTGTTCCTCACCACAGGGGCAGCCTGGGCTTCTCCAGGGGCATGAGGATGGATTTTGCTGTCCTTAAAGCAGGAGGACACGTTGGCAAACCAAACACTGGGTTCCGCAGGATCCTTTCAGGAACAAACCGTAGGGAGGCTGACCATGGGGTGCTGGTGTCATCAGTGGGTCTGGATGGTCACCTCCTGGAGGGAAGTGGGGATGAGCCACACACACATTGCCCCTTCTGCATGGTGATCCAGAGGAGCTGAGGGTGGGATGTTCATCAGGAGACTCAATGGAGCTAAAATACCTCCTGATCACACAGGAGATATTTAATTAGAGTGACTTCCAAGGAAAGACCCAACTAACTTCCAAGGAAAGTTCCTCAGCTCACAGTCACCTTTTCTGCCTGCATTTCTGGTAGCTCATCTCCTGGAAAGTCTGCAGGCTCTGGCTGGTCCAGAGACACCCCCAATTTCCTGCCCACTCCCAATGATCCAGGTGCTCCTTGCATCCATGAATTATTAGCCAATCTCCCCTCAGTGTGAGAGCTGTTCTATAGAGGCATTTGTCAGGTCCTTTTGATACGAGAGAGATTTGCCAGCAATTAATGCTTCCCATTAAAATCACCATGTGCCAGGAGCAGAGAGGGACTAATTTATTGTCCTGCACCCTCTGCTCTGCATGGAGCACTGCTGCAGGGCTACATGGAATCATTAGGGTTGGAAAAACCCTCCAAGGTCATGCAGTCCACAGCCATTAACCCAAGCCCACCACTCACCCACACTCTCAAGCATCACACCTCTGCAGATGTGAGGGGATTATTCCATGCTGGAATGTCACTGAGGGATGTGTTGGGGGTCCTTGAACTTAGTGACAGGAGCATTCCTAGAGTAGAGGTCAAGGATAAGGGGAAATAAAAGCTCCATGCTCCAAAACTGTTACAAGAAGTCACAGCTGATGTTCTGGAGCTGCTCTGTTCTCTGAAAATGTTGAAACCCTTCCCTCAGTCTGTGCCCATCTTCATCTTTTGCAGGAAGATGTGACCTTGTCCTTCTTGGGAAGAGTCTTCTTGGCTGGTCAGGGAAGATATGTTCCTGCCTTGTCAACCTCCTCAAGCACCTCAGAGTGGGAATGGCCATCGATAAATGGATTTTTCTTGGCTCTCGCCCTGCCCGGTTTAATTCTTGGGTAATTTACTGTGCCATTTCCTGACGTGCTGCTGAAATGTGCAGCAGGGAGAGGCAAGAGAGGAGCCAGAGCTCGTCTGAGGAGATGGGGGTCAGGTCCTGGTGGAGGAGGGGATGTCCCAGAGTGTCACTGAGTGCAGCTGATGTGGTGTCCAGAGAGGGTTGCTGTTAATTGAATTGAAGAAGACAAATGGCCCTCAGCTCCGTCTCCAAAGGACAATAACTGCACTGATAATGAAGCTGAACTCCCTCATCCTGATCCCAGGCATCCGTGGAGTTATGTAATTGATGGAATATCATTAAGAAAGAGGAAGATGTCCAAATACAGGCAGGGGGGGAAAGGGGGGAAGTTTACAGAATTTGCTGAGATCTGATGCTTACAGCTCCAGAGCCAGCTTTTCTGAAGCATGGAGACCTTTGAGTCACATTTTTCATCCTCCTTCCCTGTTTTTTTTCAAGGCAAAATTACATTCCAAGCAATGATTGCAGTGACATTACGCTCAAGCGATCAAAAACTGTTTTGCTGCACCAGTGTCAGCTGCTAAAGGGACAAGTGCCTGTGATGAATGTTTGATACCTGCCCATCTTCCCTGGATGGATCCCGGGAGGAGGACAGGACACAGCTGGATCAGCTCAGCGTTCCCCTGGCATTTCCAAGGCCTCTGGAGCTGCGTTTCTCAAAGAGCTCCAGGCCAGCTTTGCAGGGTGGTTATCACACCTGATGCTGCTTTGATAAGCAGCCTTTGGCTGTGGGACCGAGGAGCTTTCCTGAGAGAAAACACCAATTTGTCATCACTGAACCTTTCTGCAGGTGCTGAACAGCCTCAGATGAGGAAAAGGCTCTCTGTTACCCAGGCTGGAACTAAAGCTCCAGCAAAATGTGGTGGCATTCCATGTGCTACCAGTCCCAAACCCCCCAGACCAAGGAGGGGGAACCAGGGGTATTTGGGAGCTGCGGGGTGTTGATAAATTGATAGTAAATAAATTGATTGTCGAGAAATTGATAATAGAATGGTGATAAATTGAGAAACTGAGAAATTGATACATTGCTGGGTGTTGATGCCATGAATTCTATTCACAAAATAATGTCATAGAGTCCCTGGATGGTTTGGGGTGGGAGAGGACTTTAATGTCACTTTGTTCCACTCCCAGCCATGGGCAGGGACACCTTCCACTAGGCCAGGTTGCTCCAAGCCCCATCCAGCCTGGCATGGAGGGATCCCACCCTTCACATTCCCTCTGCTCATTCCCCACACCGTGTGGATCCTTGGGAGCACCTTCTGGAGCTCAGAGCTGAGGATGCAGGCAGTGGGAGGAGGACACAGGTAAATCTGGAAGCAGGACTACCACTGCTGTTCCAGAAACCTTGAGCACAGTTTTCCATAACAGCCCCATCTCATAACTGCGTGCTCTCCTCTAACACCACCTAAGTGATTTCCCCCTAGGCAGTAAGGTTAAGTCATAGGAAACAATTTCTATTTTTAATAACATTTTTGCTAAATATCCTGTCCCTGACTTTTCCCCAGAGGCTCCGAATCCATCTGCAATAAGGGGGCTTTCAAAGGGCTTTAATAATAAATATAATACCACCATTCTTTTATGCTTGTAACTATTCATGCTTGACTGAATTCCCTGATCTTTTTATGGGGCTGTTGAAATATATTGTGTAAGTCAAGGGCAGGCCTGGGTTTAATCTTCTTGTGCTCCCCTGCTTTAATTCCCTTTATCTCCAGGTAACAGCCCGGATAATGCTGTCCTGGTGTTCCATGTTATCCATATACAATGGAACCACGTCCATAATCAACCCTGCTGTCCCCAGGGTGAGGAGAACCCTGTTTTCCAAGAAAAATGCAAAATTCACCAGAGTATCTTCTCAGCCCAGCCCTATTTGTGTCTTGCTCATGTTCCTTCCCCATTCCTTTTATTTACTCCCAGATACCACAGCTCTTAGAGATCCTTTACCTTTCCTTTCTGACACTGCTCTGGACACCCTCAGGAAGCAAAGCTCCTCTCTCCAAAGGTTCCAGGGATGAGTTGCTGTTGAAGATTGCAATGCAAGATGTTTTCAGTTACCACCTGTACGACATTTTATCTTTGTCAAGTGGGCAGTTTGCTTTATCTCTCTCTTTGAGTGACCACAATCACTCCTCCCTGGGAGAGGACATCTGCTGATAACAGCTATTGAATGTCACTGCATGGCTGATAAGAACTACAGTATCCCATTGGGAGATGTGAGCCCAGAGGGAGGAGCCAAGCATTCCTACCCAGATGTAATCCAGAGGTTTGAGACACCAGCATGGCTTCTCCATGGGATTCCCCAGAGGAACAGCAGCTGCCTCTCCTTCCACTGGATCTTCAGAGGAAGAATCCATCCTTCTCTACAGGATCCCTGCTCCAGCAGAACCACCCCTGACACTGCAGGAGGGCTGAGCCACAATTCCAATGGGACTGCCACCAACACCCTGACCCACAGGGTGTCAGGTTAGGTTCTGACTCTGGCAGTGTTGTTCTAGTGTACTGCATTGTTTGTTTTATCCTTTTCAAGAGCTATTATTTCCTGCTCCCATATTTTTTGCCTGAAAGCCCCTTAATTTAAAATTTACAGCAATTCAGAGGGGTGGGGAGGGTTCACATTCTCCATTTCAGGAGAGGCTCCTGCCTTCCTTAGCAGACTCCTGTCTTTCCAAACCAAGACACTTGCCCTCACCTGGGATCCCCCTCACACCCATCCGTCCTCCAGCCACTGCCCCAGCAGCTCCATTTAACCATGTCTGAGCTGTGCTCCAGGAGTTCTGTGTCCTCCTCTCCCACCTGCCCTTCCAGGACCTCTGTGGTGCCTTTCCTTGGGCATTCTCCCCTCTGAGCTGTTGGTTTCTCTCTCTGTGACCCTTTTCAGCTCAGAGCTTTCTCCTGCTGCCCAGCCAGGCTTATGCTGTGCCTTTGCTCAGCTTTCCCTCCTGTCTGTGTTCCAGTGCCAGGGAAGCCCTTGGCTCAGCAGCAGAGCAGAAGGAGTTTGCCCCTGAGCATGACAGGCAGAATGATGGGAACTTCTGAACTAATTTGCTGTAAACAATGATCCATAATAGGTCACTTGTCTCCTCAGCAACTCAGCAATTAAGCCCATCAATTGGACTACTGGCAATTAGCACAGGAGGAGCCAGAGGGCCTTTCCAGTGATTTCCATCCCACTGCTTTGGGGGTATTTTGGTCTTTGGGCTGGGCTGTTTGAGGCCAGGATTCCCTGTGCGTCACCCAAGGGCACTGCAGAACCCAGGATTGGAGGTCTGAAGGCCCCCAGGTGCAGAGGAGGCTCAGGGTACCCTCCTGAGGTGTCGAAACTCAGTGCATCCCTCCAGGTATCCTGAGTTGCCAGGGGGGCTCAGAGACCCTGGCACACAGCCCAGAACACCTGGGGATTTGATTTTGACCCTTGGAGCAAGTTGCCAGCTTTGTATGAGGATGTGAAAGTCACAGAGGTCTGAATAGTGTAATAATAAAATTATCACAGGGTGAAAATGTAGAATTTAGGATTTTTGGTGTGGGGGTTGTGGGGACAAGATGGAAGAACTTGGGCATGTCCAGCCTTTCTTCTTCTTCTTGTTCTCCATTTTCTGCAGTGATGTTGGCACTTTGGGATTAGTTTAGAGTAGAAGTGCACTGTCTAACATAGGTGATAGGTATTGGGAATTAAGTGTAAATATGTTATAGGTAGTTTGTGGTATAAAAGGACAACACCGCCTCTGGGGCGGTCAGAGTACCTGTGGCTGCCCTGCTGAGCAGACCTCAGCTGGGCAGAAATAAAAATTTATAGATAAGAATTAATAAACAACTTCAGGACGGAAAAGTGAAGAGTCCAGACTCGTTCAAAGCAGAGACACCCTGCACATCTCGGGGCAGCAATTACCAACAGCAGCCTGAGACTGAGGGAAAATGTTCCTGCAGAAAGGGTGAGGCAGGAGTGACTCCCGCCTATCCCTGGAGTCTGTCAGCCACATCAAAGCAAAGCACAGTGGGAATCTGCTGTGTCCTCCCAGCAGGGAAGAGCAGGTTTTGCTCATGCCTTTGGTTTCATGACATGCAATAAGTAGACTTTCTTCCAGTAAAAGAGAAAGAGGAACTTCTTCAGGAAAAAAAAAAATCCCTCAGATTCCCAAAAGCTGGGACTAAGCAGCAAAAGAAGCTCTTGAATGAGCCTGCTTCTGATGCTGGGTCAGGAGGCATGAAGGAGCTCTTGGATTTCAAACTGCAGAGCAGCAGCTTTGCCAAGATCAGCCTTTGCCTGCAGGGCTTGGATGGGGGCCAGCCCTGGACTCCTGCTGCCTCCTGGCTCAGGGGCCTCCAGGGACAGATTGGGAGGATTTCAGGAGTGGCTGCTGATAACACAGGGTCTGAGGCAGCTCAAATCAGTCACCTTGAAAATCAGGGACTTTCATGTCATTTCCAGTTGGACCATTAAGTATCACAGCCCATAAAACCATTCACCCTCTTCTGCTGTGGCTTCCTCATCCAGCCTCCCCCTCTCTGTCAGGATAAACTGCTCCATCCCACAAGGATTGCCTCAGGTACCATGGATTTCAGCCACATACATTATTTTTATCTCTCACGCTATTTTGCTTGGCTTTTGAACACCCAGGATCACTCCTGTATCTGTAATTTTAACAGTGAGGACAATGAAATAGGGGTTTTTCTTTCACTTGTGGGTCTCTGTTTGCTGCTGGGAATTAAATCAGGCCTTGCTGGGGCACAACAATGGGAATTCTTTGGCTTTCCTGCTGAAATGCAGTGATCCCTTCACCTGTAGGAGAATATTTCTGTAGCATCATCATAAAAATTCTACTATCCCTTCCCTATCCCAGATAATTATTTGGTGCTGCTGTTTCTGTGCACCCCTTTTGCTGCAGACATTATTTTATGAGAAAAGTAGATATTATTAAGTTTAACAAACAGTATTTTAAGGGATCAACCCACTCAGTTCTGGCTTTCCATACAAAGCATAAGTGGAGCTGCCAGGACTTAAGCAGACAGGCACAAAATTTCCTTTATTATTGAAAATCTTACTTCCAGGGCACCAAAAGGGTTTGCCATCAGTGGTGGACTGGTTTAAGCTCCTGTCTTTTCCCAACTGTCCTACCAAAATGAGTTTTACTGAAAAACAAATGAAAATGGAGAAATTTTAGGAATGGAAAGTGCTGGGATTTTTTTAATGGGGAGAACACTTTGGAGGTGCCTTGAATTTTGATGGGAAATGCAGGCATAGTTTTGTGAGGGGTGCAGCTGGAATGTCACAGTGGGAAATGTCACATAGCCATGGATTGGTGCAGGACAAGCCTGAGCTTCCATCAGCTTCCATCAGGAATTCAGCTTGTGGGCCCTTCCAGCCCTGCTCCAAGGGCAAGGTGGGATGAGGAGCAGCCAGGCAGTCCCCAGGATGTTGAAGAGCCATTTCCCACACATCCTGTTCACCCTGGCTCTCCAGACACATTCCCAAAGGAGATGGAGGGGATATGGGATGTTTCTCCCGCGGCTGGCAGGGAATCCCAATACCTGGATGAAGCTGGGGAAGAGAGATGGAGGGAGCAGAAATCAGAGCCACTGATGTTAGCTGGTGATGAGAGAGATAAAGACATAAGCTTGGAGCAATCCCATTGCCCACAGGGGGAACAAAATGGATTTTTGCCAGCTCTTGCTCCATCCCATAAGGGAAACAGGTCTGTTTGCAAAGGAAAAAGGGAGGTGAGGGATGAGTTCCCACAGTGTGGAAATTGGGCTGAGCAGAGGGGGGATCACAGCAGTGCCCTATGAAGCTGTCAGCCATGTGGTCATTAGAGGTGGCTGCTGTCCCCTGGTGTCACCAGGGCTGCTGGAGCAGTGGAGCAGGAGGGCCCCAGGGGTTCCTGGCAGCCCTTCAAAGCTGCAGCCCTGAGCTGTGCCCTCAGGCAGCCCTGGTAGGGACAGGGACAGCAGATAAAGGAGCACAGAGCTGCTCTAATGCTGCTCTGCACATCCTGCCTGCAATGGGGAGAGCTGGGGGTGCACTCAGCGGATCCTGATCCCTCTGCTGTTCCCTGACCTGGCTGGAGCAGCTTCTGCCCTGGCCCTGCCTCCTGGGTGTCCTGGACATCCCCTGTCCCCACCAGAAGCTGCTGCTGCTGCTTTAGTCCTGCTGGCAGCACCATGGTCCTGCTGCTGGGAGACTGGGAACTGTGAAATCACAGACTGCTCTGGGTTGGAAGGAACATTAGAGGTCATATTTCCTTGGGCAGGGACACCTTCCTCTGTCCCAGGGTGCTCCAAGCCCCATCCAAACTGGCCTTGGACACTGCCAGGGATGCAGGGGCAGACACAGCTGCTCTGGGCACCCTGTGCCAGGGCCTCAGCACCCTCACAGGGAGGAATTCCCTCCCAACATCCCATCTAACCCTGCCCTCTGGCAGTGTGCAGCCATCCCCTGTGTCCTGTCCCTCCATCCTTTGTCCCCAGTCCCTCTCCAGCTCTCCTGGAGCCCCTTTAGGCACTGCAAGGGGTTCTAAGGTGTCCCTGAAACTTTCCCTTCTCCAGGTGAGCACCCCCAGCTCTCCAGGCTTTTCTCCAGAGCAGAGGAGATCCAGCCCTCAGAGCATCTTTGTGACTTTTTGAGCAGCTCCAAGTCCTTCTTTTTCCTGATGTCCTTTCATACTCAATCCCTGCTGATAATTTTTAAAATAACAAAAGAATTACCTACACTTGTAAAAGCACACCAGAGACAAAGTGTAAAGCAGAGAGAGTGGGGATGTCTGGGGTTGCATCTCCCCTGCTGGACCCAGGATGGATTTTCCTGGGCTGCTAGATTTCCAGGAGGTTGTGATTGAAGGATTGGCTTCAGGTTGTTATGTGGTGCCCAGCAAGGCTGGGTGTGGGATGGGGACTGGTCCATCCTGCTGGAAGCGTTCTCCCACCCTCTCATCCACATCACAGATGCTTTAAAAGCAAAAGGTTGCATCAGTGTAGGGAGGACACGTGGGAAATGCACAATTCCAACTGCAGCCCTGATCTCAGGCTGGACTGGGAGGCTGACAGTAAAACAGGGGCTGAGATCACCCGGTTATCCTTAAAAACCAGCTCAGGCAGCCCCTGCTTGGCACTGGTCAGCATCAGAGTGAGCTGCAAAATTTGAAATGCAGGAGAAGGGAAAAATTCTACAGGTAGGGGGAAATTCTTTTCACTAAAACAGAAAAACCTGCCGAAAAAAAGGAAAAATATAAGGAAAAAAAAAAAAAAGCAGCTGTTCTTTTTTCAGTCTATCTCTAGCCCAAGGTCTTGCCGAGGGGATGGAAAACCATTTCAAAAGGTGGAAGAAAAAGTGTTCCTTTCATCAAGGATGGTAACAGAGCAGGCTGCAAACTCAGAGCATGTGTTTTGTTTGATATTAAAGCACATTTGGGGCAGAAGAGACTTTCCTGAGAGAATGTGGAGCACTTTAATGAAGGAATGTTTGCTCCAGCAGGGAGGAGATTCTCCCAGGGCTGCAGGATGGGGGCACTGGGACCTCCAGGGATGGGGCAGCCACAGCTTCTCTGTGCCCAGGGAGGAATTTCTTCCCAATAACCCATCTAAACTGAGCCCCTTTCAGCTGTTTCTAATTTAGTGCGTGGACTTAGAAAGCATGACCAAAATGACAGAAAAAAATCCCAAAGCAAAGAAGTTGCAGCACTCAGTAATTACCTTTATTTCTTTTTTCCTTTATCTTTTTTTCCCAGCTTCTCTCCTTGATTTTCTGATTTGACTGGAGATATCTGAACTATTGGGAGCAGCACTGTGATTTTTTTTCCCACTCTTTTTTCCCCTGAGGTGCTGCTTGTCTCTTTGCCCAGTGATGTTAATGGATTGCTCTCCACCCTTTGGATGCAGCGTGGAAGCTGTAGGAGCTCTTGGCAGGGATAATTTATTTCAAGGATAGCCCTGAACCCCAGAATGAGAAAATCTGAGCTCCAAAATGATGGCCTGAGTAAAATTGCAGCTGTAATGCCAAGCTTGCTTCTCTCCCCACACCCTCCACCCTGATAGATGTGCTGGGTCAATGGAATATTATCCCTTAAAATGGAATATTATCCCTTAAAAAATTCATGTGGCATTTCATGTGGCACCACTTTGAAATCTTTCTGGGCAAGGAATGGGGACACTCATGAGATTTGGCTCATCCTGTCCAAAATTCCTGCTACCAGGGTAGCTCCTCTGGTATTTTAGGAAATTTTGCCATGGATCCCTGGAAGAGGAGCCCATTGCCAAACAAGGCACGAGGCCTCTGCCATGGAGAATCAAGGGAGCAATCCTACACTTTCCATGCCAGGTTTTTTATATGGAAGTGCTGCTGCCCAGACCTTCCCACCCCACTCTGTACAGGGCAGAGGCACCATGGGCTGGAGGCACAGAGACACCTGGGGCTGGAATGTGATTTGTGGGGGATCTGGAGATGTGGTTTTGCACCTCAAGTAATTTTTGATGCCAGTTATACCACTCTGAAGTGGAACAGCTTCTCTCATGCCCGGGGATCCTTGCACTTCCATGGATGAGTGTAAACCCTTCCCTGAATGGGAGCAAGTCTGGAGCTGTTCCTGGATTTCCTGCTGGAGGAAACCCCGCTGCCTACTGATGTGATTAATGGTGCTAAGCCCTGGATTTGAGGAACAGCTGTTGCCATGATCAGACCTCCAAATGAGGTGCCAAAGAGCAACCAAGCAGGGAAGCCCCCAGATCCGGGGAGCACTGGAAACAGGGAATGGTTCCTGTTGTGCTGCCCCAGGGTGTAAATCCAGAAAGACTCTTCATCCAAATTCCTCCCTGGCACAGCATTTCCTGGGAAGCTGTGCACAACCAAAGGTGTTCAGCAGAAAAACCCAGCTGTTGTTGCTGCTCCTGGATGGGAATGCTGTGAGCTGTCATCTTGGCTTTCTCTCTTTTATTATTTAAAAGACAGAGAACAAATAAGAGAAAATGAACTGCAAATAATGACTAACAGCACTTCCAGCCCAAATATTTGCTCGCATAATCATGCGGAAACTTTGAAGCCTTGCGGAGGATTCCGGCGCTGTTCCTGATCCAGCTTTGGCACAAACACAGTCGGGATGCTCCTCTCCCAGTGTCAGTGCTGGGCACTGAGAGCTGTACTCAGGGCTTCCCATCCCGTCCTGGTCCTCAGAGAATTGGGGTGACAGAAAAGTTGTGGAAACCCAAGGTGTGGTAGTGAATATCCTCTCGGGATCTTCCTGCAGCCCCAGGCGGTTGTGTCCCTCTTGGACATATTTTCAGCATCTCTGCTGTCAAACAGGGCTGCTTGGGTGTGTTTGGGGTCTTCAAGTTTGAGATTAAACCAACCTTACCCAACCCATTCTTTCTTTTTTTTTTTTTTTTTTTCTTTTCTTTTTTCCTTCCCAGTTTGAACGCTGGAAGCTGACCCTGATTTTCTCCCAGCCATGAAGGATTGAGCAGAAATGTTCTGGTCACTTGGCTTTGCCAGCAAAGCAGCTCAAAATCTCTGACATCCTTGCTGTGCCAGCTGTTTTAGAACCCCCTGGAAGCACAGGGGCTGTAGCCCATGGTTAGGGGAGGTCTCAGATGGAGATGTTGCAGCCAGATCCATAACTTGGTCTGAGATTCCAAATGTTTGACCTTGGAATTCAGGAGACCAGAGGAGCCTCCCAAGGCTGAACTGGTGTTTTAAGCACTGTAGAATTACAGAATATCCCAAGCTGGACCTGCAAGGATCATCAGATCCAACTCCTGACCCTGCACAGACATCCCACCCATCCCACCCTGTGGCTGAGAGCATTATTGCCCAAATATTCCTTTTCCAGTGCCCAACATCCTCCCAGAGCTCATTCTGAACTTCCAAGAGGGCCAAGCCTCAAGCAGAAGCGTTAGTGTCCCTTTCCACTGAATATAATTAATGATTTCACTCCTTGTAATTAAGGAAGGGCAATTAAGAGTGATACAAGAAGCAAGGCAGCATTTGGCATTTCCAGAAAAACATAAACCTGCGATTTGGGCTTTAATTCCAGCAGTGGCCAGACCTTTCATGGCCATTAAAATATCAGGAGATCCTGTCGAAATGCTGGGTGCTGGTGATTTATGATCAAATCTAACACGCAGGTAGCAGGTGGCATTTCCACAGTTCCTGCAGGGAATTTATCCCAAAACGTCAAATTAGATTATCTGTCTCCTTCCATTGGAGAAAAATGTGTGAGAAAAGCACTGGCGGAAGAAGAGGAAGGAGGGGGAGAATGTTTGCTCTATTTTAAAATTATTATTTCAGCTTACAAGTGTTGAGGTGGCTGCAAAAATTCAGAGGTGTAAAAACCCAGAGTAACAGGGAAATGTCACTTTCTCCTTGTTGGCACCATTTTCTCTCTGTCTCCCAACTTCTGCCCGTTGGAGAACATACTTAGTAGACAAAATTCTTGAAACCTGTAAAAGATTAGGAAGAATTTTTGGGTTTTTTTTTTTCCATTATGTAGTTTTGGAATGAGAAAAATCCTGATATGTTATTCCTGTATCTGTAATTCTAACAGTGAGGACAATTAAATAAGGGATTTTTCTTTCACTTGTGGGTCTCTGTTTGCTGCTGGGAATTAAACCAGGCCTTGCTGGGGCACAACAATGGGAATTCTTTGACTTTCCTGTTGAAATGCAGTGATTCCCTTCACCTGTAGGAGAATATTTCTGCAGCATCATCAAAAAAATTCCCTACTATTCCTTCCCTATCCCAGATAATTATTTGGTGATGCTGTTTCTGTGCAAATTAATACTTACAAATAAATAAATGCATCATGATTGTGATTTTCTTTCCCCACTGATATTTTTCCTCAAAAGACATGAAGCCATTACCTGTCCTGACTTTACAGATTTGGAAACCTCGCCTTCAGCTTTATTGCCAAATCCACTTGGAAATTGATGGGATGTAGAGTAAACCCAGCAATTCCCACTCCCACAAAGGATGAACTCTGCTAGCTAGGATCCTGATGATGACAATGATTGATTGATTGATTGTTACTTATTATTATTGCACTGATGCTGGTGGTACCCTTAGGTTGGGGAAAGCTTTTTCTTTTATTTCCCCCACCAGTCCTAATAAATTATTTTCATTGCTGTAGGGTCATCCCAACATAGCTGTGCTGACGTGCTGCTGTCCTGGCCTTTCTCCAGCATTCCCAGGAGGATTGTTGGTGTTTATATCTTCCTACCACCTCTGTTCCTTGGAGCAGAGGATGGTTTATCTCCTCTTTTAAAGAGCTTTGCCATATTCCAGCCCTTCCCTAAATCTCTGGTGCCTGTTAATGAGATTTGTTCTGTGTTGGAGCTGAGCTGACAGATGGGCAAGGACAATTTCCTGGAGTTTGGGATAGCTGGAGTGGGGGGAATAATTCTTGTGGCACCATTTCTGCTTGGTGAGCATTTTTAGAGCATCTCTAGAAGTGCCAACCTCTTTTTCCTCTTGTTTTTCCCTTGTAAATCCTGCCTGAGGAGAGATTTCAGCTCCAACTTTCAGCTTCCTTTGACCTGAGCAGCTTGGGGCAAACCTGGGATCAAACCCAGGAAGTGAAATGGGTTTATTACCAAAATAAATTTAATTGAGAGGTTTTGGTGACAATAACCAAGTACTTTGCAAAGTGATTGTGCCTGATAGCAAGGTGGCTCCAGCTGAAGGTTTTGAGGACAAACCTGAGAAATATGGCAGAGTTTCACCACCAGGTCCCTCTCAGCTTGTTCCAGAGGTGGAACAGATCCACCCAGCCTGGAAAATGCCATCAGCAAAGCAGGGCTTTCTTTGAGTTTTGCATCTCCCTTAAGGAAGGAGGGAGGTTTCCAATGACTTCCCAAACTTGTCCAGGTGAAGCTTTCCATCTTCAGACACTCTGTTGCATCATGAGACATCCAGAGGTGGTTTGGCTTCCAAGCCAACTTTTCCTTTGGTCACCCTGGCCCAAGAAGAGGAGTTTTCTTTAACTGCCCATCCAGTTTAGTTCTGGTTTTGACAACTGCCACTTGTCTAATTTAACTGACCTCCTGCTCTGCCGTGCCTGGAGGGTCATGGTGGGGCGTGAGTGGTGTGTCAGCTGGGACACATTCCATTTCCTAGGGACATCCCAGGAATGGGCTCATCCTGGCAAAAAGAGCCATGAGCAAGTACCCAAACCATCAGGAGCCTCATGAACAGTGGGGTTACACCTCAGGGGCCTGGATGTGAGTCAGGTGATCCCTCCCTTCCTCCCCTTCCATCTTTCCATCTTCTCCTTGCCTCCCACCCCACGCCACTTCCCTCGCCTCCCTCGTTCCGCAGTGAATTCGCGCTTTTGCAGGAGCCTTTCATCACTGCCACTTTTCCCGCTGGCCCCTGATCTGTGTGAAGGAACGAGGATGTCACTTGTTGGGGGCTGGGGAGGGGACCCTGGTGGCAGATGGCAGCAGGGCTGAGCAGGGGCTCATCCATCACCGGCATGACGGAGCGGGGCGGCCGCTGCCGCTTCCCGAAGGATCGGCATTCCAAGGGTGAGCCCAACCAGGTAATTGCTGGAGAACAGGAGGCATTTTTCACCACTGACACGGAGGAGGGGGACAGGGCTGGGCTGTGCTAATGCCACAGTGAAGGATGAATCCATCATGGGTTCTCCTTTTTTCCTTTTTTTTTTTTATCCATCCTGCTTTGATCGACACTGAATTATTCCCAAATGCCAAGCATCTGGTGAGTCCACAGCAGAAACCTTCCCAGCTGCTGAGGCGCCGGGAAGCAGCCGGGCTGTGCCAAGATCCTGCTGCTCTTGTCATTGTCATCCCCATCACTGAAGTCAAAGGGTCACAAAATTTCCAGCCCCATCTTCCAAGGGGTTGTGGTTTGGGTTGTGGCGCTGCTGCGACATCCCCATGTCCAAGATCCAAAATGTGCAAACAGAGATGTGGGAAGTGAGGAGCCCATTTCCCACTTTCCAATCCCTACTTCCAGCAGGAACAGATACCTGTGCCAGAGCTTCACTCCTGCCAGATCCCAGTCAAGAAATGTCTCAAAGAGGCTTCGTGGTTTGGGGACCTCATGCAGGTGGCAGTCCCTGAGGATGGAATTGCAGTGGCATCGCTCCCTGTCTGCTCCAGGGTTTTTTGGTGCTCACGCTGCTCTGGCTCACTCGAGTTTGTTGTGGTTGTGCTTGGATGCCACCCAGGGCTGTCACTTTGACAAAAATAACACCAAAAATGTTTACCAGGCATTAGCTCGTGGGCTCGGTGTAAACTTAGAGGGGACCCCAATGTGAGGAGAGAAAAAAAGAAATTGATCAAGGAGGGGGAAAAAAAATCATCTGTTCTCCTCTATTTTTAGTTTTAGACATTTGCAGAATCCAGCCAGTTCTGAAGCTGATTTCTAAATTTATTCTGTCCCTTTTTAGAGAACTTTCTGCATTTTCTCCCCCTAATTTAAGTCTCTTTTCAAGTATTTTTAAAAGTGGCAGTCGAGGCCAACTTTGCCTATTGAAGTTATCTCACATTTGTCTTTAGGAAAGAGCTAATAAATCAAGGCATTATCATGGGAATTGGCAGGACTATCCAAATCTTTATGCAGCAAAATTCAGTCCTAGGTTTCAGCTGTGATTTGCAAACAAATCCTAAATGCTGCCATCCACCCCAGAATGCATCCTCTGTTGGGAAGCAGTTCTTGGATGGTGTTGAGCAGGAATTAAAAGACTTTAATTCCTCATATCCCCCTGGTCTGCCACAAGTCATTCCCACAGCATAGAACCATTAAAAGGTTTGGATTGGAAGGGACCTTAAATATCATCTTTTTCTAGCCCTGTTCCACAGCCATTCCTCTAATTTCAGCCATTCAAAATTGAGGCTTTAGGGCTAAACTCAGCGGCTCCTTTGCATTCCAGAGCAGCATTGGCTTCTGCTCTCACTTCCATCAGGGTGCTCCATTTCCTCATGACCACGTTCAGGGACACGCATCCCCTCAGTATTCAATCTCCCTCCTCGTGTTTTCCAAGCAATCTCCTCTGTTTTCCTTTGCTCCCTGCCCCTGCAGCTCTCCGTTTACTCTGCCTGAATCCATTCTGGTCGAGGCAGGAGGAGCTATTCCCTTCTGTCAACACTGGCAGAGCAGAACAGATTCCACTCGCTCCATTCCCACTCCTGCTTCTCCCAAGATGGAAGTCATTCATTCACGGGCTAGAGAGACAACTGTATTCCTTCCTCTTCCTACTTATGGAATATTTTGACATTTCCCCATGTCTGTTTTGATTCAGTCCCATCTTTAAATAAATATCTGCCTTTCTCATGGGAAGAATTCCAGGAGCTCCTAGCCAGGATGCATCTTTCCAGCTGAGTTGCCTCTGTCGGGATATTGAGGAAACAGGGAGAGGTTTGGGGGGATTTTTTTGGGGAGTTAGGCAGAGCCACACCAGGGCAGCATCACAGAGGTCTGCACTCCCCATCCTCTGTGTTTGGTTATAATCTAACCAAAGACTTTCAGTGCTCAAGTAAAAAAGGAACAGCACAATTTTCCAAAGTGGGGCCAGGGAGGAATTCCTGGGTTTGATGGAATACTCTGCTAGGAAGCAACAATTGGAGGATTTTTCCAGCCATGAACAAAAGCAATTCCCAGACTTGGGGAAAGGTAGTTTATCTGGCTGTCCTTCTCAGCACTGTGCGTTTGGAATTTGGGAATTCCTGAATATTGCTAATGAGGTGCTTGGCTTCTACTGAGCAGGAGAGGGCTCTGCTTTTCCTTCAGCCAGAGATGCTTAGGCATCTCCTGGATCCCTGGAGGGATTTTCAAAGCCCATTTGAAGTGCAGAGGGCAGAAAAGTGTCGCTCATTGTCTCATCCAGGATGTCCTGTGAAAGCCAACCCAGCTGCCAGGTGGAAACCCTCTGGTGCTTTCTTCCCTTCCCACATTTCTGGGCCAGGTATCCTGCAGAGAACCGGAGCATCAATTTGTGGCAGGCTGTGATTTGTTGTGAAAAAAGCCAAATACCCTTAAATACCTCAAAAGGTGGATCACAGACACCCTGTGGGATGTGGCCCTGTCACCACTGGTGGTTACTGCCACAGGGCAAAGCCCAAGGAGGAGTTTAGGAATACCCACAATTACACATCTCAGGGGACATCCAGCTGCAGGTGCAAAGCCTGGTGGGATGCTCCCTCCCTCTCATTTATGCCCTTCCCTGCCCTGGGCCGCCTGGGGAGTGCTGGTGCTCCTGGAGCCATGGCAATTCCCACCTCCCCAGGAGCTCCTCGCACCTTCTCATCACCTCATCAGCCCAGCCACGGGTGTGCTCCCCTCCCTCCGGCCCGGGGGATGCATTCCCCCTTCCCTGGGAAGGCTGGGGCTGTGCAGATGGGCTTTCATTCGTCTTTAAACCTGAGTTACACTGGTCTCATCAGAGCCGCAGGTCTGTACCCCATCTGGGAGCTTCCCAGATGGAAATCCAGTTTCAAATCCATAAGAAAATGAAATTATGAATGGCTTTGCACCAGGTTGTGGTCAGCGATCCCTGGTGGTGCCGTGTATTTCAGGCTGTCTATTAAATACCTGAATTTTAGATAAAATCTCTGCTTTAATTATGGTGAGGTTATCACCTTGCTGTAAAGGTCTTTGAGCTTTCCCTGAAGCATCTGGCTGGGACTGGGTGGAGTTTTCCAGGCTCTTTCCAACACCCATGGGAAGCACAGAGCAGACAACAAAATGTTTTATGCATATTGACAAACAACCCTGTTTGAAATTCGTCTTGCTGCTTCCTAGGTGTCAGCACTCCTTATATTTAAAGAAAAAAGACATCCTTTCCCTCATTTGAACGTTGTTTTAGCCCTGTTTTCTTGCAGATTTTTATTTAAGGCAGGGTTGGATGGGTTTGAGGGAGCACATCTGGTTTGGGGTATCCAGACTGCTGAGGGATGCTCTTGGAGCAGTTTTTGAGTGCACACACCCAAAAATAAACCTTAGGGTGGGTTAGTCCATGGCATTCCCAGCCCACACAGCTCATGGCTGCCTGCCCAAGCTGTGCAGGAGGACACATGGCCCAGCTCATACCTTTTCCTGCCCTTCCCTTGCTGGAAGGAGCAGATCCTCAGTGGAGAGGAGGGTCTGGAGGAGGGCATGGGCACCTCTGGAATGTGCAGGGGGTGAGATGCACTCAACCCAACCAGCAGTACCTTGACACAGGCTAAAAGAGGGCAAAGAATTCCTTTAGGAAGCCCTCAAAAAGGGGGAGAAAGCCCCAGAGAACATTGGTGCTGGGATCCCAAATCCTGTGATTAACACAGGACCAGCAGTGGTTTTTCCAAGATTAATTTCTCAAGGAGTGAAGAACCCTGTGGGTTCAAGGAACCTCATGCACACCCTTCCCCCTGTGTCCAGTATGGCCACCAGCCACCTTGTCCCACAATTTTGGCCATCTAGGGAGCCCTCATGGGCTCTGCTGGGCAGCATGGCCACGATCTCCCCTTGGGATGGAACATTCCTGGCTGTTCCTTGAGGCTGAGAGAGCTCTCTGTTAATGGCAGATTTTGGATGAGTCTAATTCCAGTGTTGTCTGCTCTTTGCAGCTGACTGCACAACAGTGACTGGGACACCTCTCAAGGTTTGGGAGTCCCTGCCTGGACTGAGAAACCCTTCCCTAGCCCAGGCAAAGAGATTCTGTGCTCCCAGACCCATGGTAAGCTGCTCGTAGCAGGTGACTCAACGTCACAGAAATCCACATAATTAATTCCTGTAGATCTAAACTGTTCTCCCAGTCTGGAACTAAGGTTGGGCTTAGCCATGCTTTAGCTCCATCAGGAGTTTAGAAAGTGAAGGGTTGTACTGTGAACCCCATGGCTCAGTGGGAGGGTCTCTTTACCCTTTTGCATTTTCAGACTCTGTGTAAATCATTTCTACATCAATTTTCCCTGAATCCATGTAACAGAGCAAATTTGTCATTGCACTTTGTTGTGTTTTTATAAATCCATCTCTAAAGTATTTTTGCTATTGATGGTGATTCTTTGAGCAGCCCAAAATCTGCCTGAATTTATGACAGAGAGAGGGCTGGTTCTTCCCTCTCCCACCCAAACAACCCAACTCAAGCCAGCAGGAAGGAACAGCTTTAGCTGGAAACTCTGCTGGGCTCAGCAGTGCTGCAGTCACTAATTCCAGGGGAGCTCATGCAACAAATAACAGGTTCCTTCTATTTTTTTTCCTTTTTAACTGGAAACTTAGGAGCAACAGGTCGGTGCTTCTCCTCACATATGCCTCCCATCGTTGCCTTTTGTTGTTTTGGCTGCAGCTTTCCTCGCAGGGCCCCGCGAGCTCACCGAGCAGCAGATGGCCTCCTCCTTGCTTCATTTCCAGCCCTCAGCTTTTCCCACACTAAACCAGACTTTTTCAGGCACTACTAATCCCCTGTGCCTGTCACTGCTGGAGAAAAGCATTAATAACTCCAGTTATCCTGGAAATATCTGTCACCCACATTTGTTTTGCGTTTCCCTTTGGGTAATCACGCTCCAGATCTAATTACTGCCGAAATTTCTTTTTGCTGCCATGAGCAGCGTGGCTTGGGTTCCCTTCCAGGGCTGGGGGGAAGTTTGGCTCTGCCGATGGGGGCAGATCTGAGCTGATTTACACCAGCTGAGGAGGGGCTGCTCCATCCTCATCCCGTGTGTGCCTTGGGGCTGTGGGGATGGATGTGATGGATGGCCCCAAAAACCACCCAAAAACTATGCTCCTGCAGAGTGGGGAAACCCAGGAAAAGCAGGGGCAGACTTGAGTTGCGTCAGGTAAATTAATCCACAAACATCAGAGGTTTATGTCCAAAAAGGAGACAGAGGAGTCCTGTTACTTTATTCCAATAAAGGGAGAGGCCATGGGGCATTCCCCTGGGATCTCTCAGGTTTTTGGAGGACACAGCCTCCTTTTTATCCTGATTTCCCAGCCACATTTCCCTCACTCTTTCCCCACTGGCTGAGGTACTTGAGAGGTACAGACTTCCCAAAACACCTGATACCGAAGATTCCCCTCTAATGTATAACCCTCCCTTTTCATTTTTAATTCTTATGGAATTTAGGGGTTTTTCTTCCCCACTGTTTCTTTCATCTTTCAATGTCTAATGTCATTTATCAGCAAACCTAAAGTTTATTTGTAAAAGCAAATATCTTTTTCCATTCACCAGTCAGTGGAATCCTTCCCATTGTTTCTTTTGTCCCCCCAGTACTGGTTTTATCTACCAGCAGACCCACAGCTTGTTTGGAAACACAAATCTGCTATTCCTCTCGGTTGGGATGGGTGAATTTAGGATGAATTGTTGGAAGAGCAAAGAGAAAGGAAAAAAATGGGTTTTCATCCTCTCTCCTCTGGCAAGGAGCCAGAGCCAGCCCTGTGACAGCAGCGACATGGGTTCGGTGACACGGGGCGGGCGCGTCTCCCATTGTCACACACATCAGTGAGGGTGGCACTTGGGAGCCACCGTGACAAGGACACAGCCAGACTGGCTGGGTTTCCCTCCTCCTCCTCCTCCTCCTCCTCCTCCTCCTGGTGGGCTGCCTCCCATCAGGGCTGGGCTTTGGAGATGCTCAGCAGAGCAGATGGCGAATCCCCGAGTCCCCAGGGAAGCAGCGCCGGCTGCCCCGCAGGTTTCCAGCCAGGTTTCATGGATCAGCAGTGACACACGGAGAGGAGACAGCTCCTCCCCACCTGCCACCGACAGGGAGCCGTGGCACCGTCCCCTGGGAGCATCCTGGTACCCACAGCTCGGGAGCTGCCAGCACTGGTCAGACTGGGAGAATGAAACCTCAGCCTACACTCTGAATAAAGGGGTGGAAAGGATGGAAGTCACTGGGTCTGGCATAAGGGGAACAAGGGGATCGAGCAGGGCTGGGAAGGTGGCAGGGCCAGGGTGGCTCTGGTTTTATCCATAATTCACTCACACAGCTGGGACCAGGATGGGTTCAGGAGCAAACCAAACAGGACCATTGGGAATGGCCATGGGAAAGCCCCTGGCACCAGGATGAGCACAGGTTATGGCTCCTAACAGAGGGAAGTGGGGCAAGGAGCACACACATGAGCAAAATCCCCCAGTTATCCCAGAGGAAGCAGGACTGATGGCATCATGTGACCCCAAAGAGACTCAGGAACAACCAACCCCAGCACCGGGGCTGGAAATCTGCAACAAGAACCTCCAACAATCTTAAATCAATGGATTTGGGATCTTTCCTGGCTTAGCTTTAGCAGCTGAGGCCGTGGAAGAGAATTGATGTCCTGGACAAAGCTCAACCAATCATTTCCACCCAGAGAGAGGCAGAAGAAATTGATATGTTAACCACAAGAAGGAAGAGGGAAGGACTGGGTTTTGCTCGGTTTGCTCCCCAGCAGTACCCAGGACATGAATGGAGAGAAAGGGGCTGTTAAAAAATGCAAGGAATGAGGAAACAAAGGAGAGACAAGATGTCTTTTCTTTTTTCCTTAATTAATCTTGGGAGGTGATGACAGCAGAGGATGAGGAATGGGAAGTAAATGTTCTGCTAACAGCCTTTCATAGAGATCCCTGCCTTTGACAAATGAGCTGGAAGCCACAGGCCTGGAACCAGAGCTCTGCCAGCACATCGGGGAGAATCCAGCGGTCAGAGCCTTGGAGAAAAGGGTTGGGAGGGGAAAACCACTCAGATCCACTCTGCCTGCTCGGGACTTTCTCAATTATTTGCTGTTCTGCTGCCTTTGCTGCATGTCTGAGGCTACCTCTGCTCCATCCACCCCTCCTGTGCCATAGGAGATGCCTTTAACTGGAATTTTAGCACCCAGAGCCCCCAGATCTGACCAAAACTTCAGTGCTCCACCACTAGTGCTGGATCCAGGATCTATCTTGCACCTTTTTATTTTATTGCTCTGGAAAAATTTCTTGATTTTTTTTTTGTGCTTTTATCCCAGGCTACATCAGAGAGGTCTCATGAGGGTAAATATAGGAAAGGCTGGGAATGTATTAAAGGTGGACAGCAGCAATTGCAACATTTTGTGGGACAAAATAAGAAGGAAGAAATAGAAGAAGCAAACAGAAGAATGGGAATTAAACAGAACAGAATGGAAGAAAGAAGAACAGAACAGAACAGAACAGAATAGGATATAAAATAAACAGAATTAGAATAGAATAGAACAGAATAGAATAGAATAGAATAGAATAGAATAGAATAGAATAGAATAGAAAAAAAATAGCCTAGAAAAATAGAGTAGAATAAGAATAATTAAAAGACTTTTTCAACACAGTAATCCTACATTTGGGAGGGATTGTCTTTTAATTTTGTCATCGTAGTATTTCTGGCATTTTGTTCCAAGACCTGAACAGAATTTTGTGTTTTTTTATTTTTGCTTGGATTCTGATTATTCCTCAGCAAATTAGGGCTGAAGCTGGCAGTGATCACCTGAGAGCAGCTGGAGACACGGAGCTCTAATTCCCCTGGGACAATCCCAGCTATAAACTTTATTGCCCTATAAAGAGGAACCTGCAGCATCAGAGGCTTTTCAGGGATCAATAAAATCAACGTTAACTAAATTGTCAGCAGCCACTGTCCCCTCCCCCAGCCTGCTCTGCTGTTCTGTTCCAATTAGGCTAAACTGGGGCTCTGGATTTTGGGTGGGAGCCAAACTGTCAATTCCATAATCGGTTATGAACAATGTAAGCAATGTCTGCCTAATCTGTAAACGACTAACTCGTCTGAGAGGCTCCTGTAATGATGCTAAAACAACCATTGGCTTGGGAATTATTCGTGTCTGGAAGGAGGTGGGGGGGGAAATATTCCCCCTTGGGAACTGTTGATCGGAAAATCCCAGAATGATTTGGGTTAGAAGAGACATTAAATGTTGTCTTGTTCCACCTCCTGCCATGGCAGGGACAACTTCCACTATGCCAGGTTGTTCCGAGACCATCCAACCTGGTTCTGGCAGTTTAAGCAACTTCAGAACCCTCTGCAATCTCTTTTCTTAGGGTAAATAGGAAGGAAATGCAGAGGGGGAAAGGGGGAAATTCAAGGAGGGCTGGATTTCAGGTATTTTTGGGGACACAGCTTGGTGCCCTGTATTCTGTAAATAGGGTGGGAGCAGAGCTGGGGCACCCAGGGGCTGTTTGGCATTGGGTGTGGGTGAAGTACCTGGGATAAATCCTTCATCCATCAGGATGACCAGGAATGTGTCAGCCACTCCAAACACCAGAATATTCAAGTGGAGGCAGCCAGGAATTCCCTGCAGAGAAGGAACTGCAGGACACACAAAGGACCCACCACATCGGGCATCATTTACCAGGTGTGAGAAGGGGCTGTGGAATGCAGACATCTCCTGAGGAATGAGAGCCCTGCTGGTGAGGGGCAGAGGGAAAAGGGGAAAGAAAACCAAGGAAATCCCACTGACCCCAAGGTCTCTCCATGGCAAGGCCCTGTCTGCAAACTGAGCAGCAAAACCAGCCTGTGGAAACCACAGGAGCTGCCTGGCACGAGAGTAAGGCCAGAAGCACAATTTTGGGGGATTTGGGAGGAAATTCCACAATATGAGAGAGCTGAGGTCTGAGCTTCCACACAGTCAGTGGCAATGGGAGGGTGAGTTTTTGGGAAGAACACCTGATTTTTCCCCTGCTCACTGCACATGAAATTCCAGGAGGATTTCCCAAACGGTAAATCCATCATTTCCCCTGGAACACATCTCCAAGGCTCCCCTTTCTTCATCTCCAGCAGCACAGGTAAGAATAGCAACGATAAAAAATTAAAAGCTACAATAAACATTATTGATGCCATCCCTAACGAGGCAGAGGGAGAGAAGGAAGAAGAGGAGAGGATGCTGAGGTGATAAATATGGTGTGTCAGCCATAAATTACAGCCGTCATTAGGCTCCTACAGTGGGGCCTGACAAATTGTTTTGGGGAAGTGCAGGCTGAGCTGCACCTTCCAGCCTCACTCAGCTATTCTGCACCTTAAAAGAAAAAAAAATCAATCCAATCGATTCTGTATCAATCTGAGATACAGCTGGAATTGTGCTGCTGTTGCTCCCTGACCTGCTGGACTCCTTGGGAAGAATGAGGGCTGTTTGCAGTGGCACTGGGCTGGGTTTGATGGAGGAAGGCTGCAGGGCTTGCTGCAGGTCCCAGCTGGGTTTGCTGGGTGCTCACTTCTCCCAGTTCCAGGATTTGTGCTGTTTTTTCCCTAAAGGATGGGCTTTTCTGTGGTTGGATGGGGATGATACCCAGACGGGCCCTTTCAGCACCCAAATCTGAGGGGTGGGAGCTGTCTCAGGTGGTGCTGTGCTGATGAGGGGACAGCAGCTGGTCCTGGAATTCCCAATTCCGATGGCTGGATGGCCATATGTGACCCTCTGGTGGTACAGGATGTGCACCCACCTCCTCCAGAAATTTTGTAATTCCAACCCCTTCTTCCCAACCTGATCCCAACTCATGGTTAATAAGGAGGGCTTTGATGCCCTCAGGGTGATCCCACCTTTCTCTGTGCACAGAGACCACCGTGGATTTTGAGCTTCCAGCTCTCCATGCTCTCCTACCCCAGCTCTGAGCTTCATCCACCCCCAACCCTTCCCACCCCTGCAGCTCCCAGGTGTTTTGTGTGAAGCAACAACTCCTGCACAGCCAAAAGCACCCCAGGATTGCCCCCACCCCACACCTTATAGACCTCAACTTGCAGGAAAACAGAGCAAAGGGGGAAAATCCATGTGCAGGTGTGGTCTTCACAAAAGCCGTTCATCCCAGGGCTCTTCCCAACAGGCCCTGAATGAGATTCCTGCAGTGCATGATTTGTTTTGTGCTTCTCCTGCTGGCTCAGATGAATCTCTGCTCCTGAGGTAGTGGTGTCATCTCTGGGAGATGTACAGCAGCAGGAACCACGGAGCCCCATCAATTGGAGACAATTCCTGAACCATCCATCTTCCTTCCCACTCTCCATCCCCTCTCCTCTCCTCAGGACAAGGCCAGGCCCTGCAGGCACTGCTGCAGCCCCTGCTTGGTAGACTAATAAATATTAAAAACCTTTCAGGATTGGAAAAACAGAGGGATTCTGGTGCTCCAGAGCAATTTGCTTTCTGCTGCTTTCCTTCCTTGTGCTTGGCTGAAGGAGCAGGATCATGATCCTTGGTGAAATGCTACATTCCTAATTTTTTTTTTTTTTTCCTGTGGCAGGCTTTTCTGGGGGGGAAAAAACCCCAAATAAAACAAAACAGTTTTGAGTATCTTATTGCAACAGCTGGACTAAAGGGCTGGGGCTTCAGAGGAGGGAGCAAATGCAGGATGATGGGATTTAATTAGGATGTGCATGTGGATGCAGGGATGGAACAGGAGCAGGATGCACTTGATGCAAAACCATCCTGCACAATGGTCTCAGACCTGTCCCCTCTGATCCCTGATATATACCTGAAATATTATATAACAAATGAGACATGATAAATGAAACAGCATAAAAGCACTAAGGTTGGAAAAGACCTCCAAGATCATCAGGCCCAACCTTCAAATCTGTGTGTATATATATGTCTGTCTTTATCCACACACACACACACAAAACGTACAACTAGAAATAGACAGGCAGGTAGATATATTGCCCCTGGAAACAAAATGAAAGCTTGCAGGAGCCAGGAACACCACAATTTATTATTTATGGAGCCCAAGATGTGACAAGCCATGCACAGGCCTGGCAGCAGCAGCAGCCTCTCCCTTCAGGACTTCAGGAGCTTGCTCAGGCACAGACAAACTGGAGGGAGAGCCCAGAGGGCTGCAGGGAGCCACTTAAGGCTGGCTGGAGGAAGGGGATGAGGCTTTGGCACTCCCAAAAATCCAGCTGTTCCCTAAGTGCCCTGTCTGCACTCATCAGTGTAAGGCAGCATCACCCGTGGTGTCGCTCCATCATCCCCAGCGCTGCCAGATGCTGCTGTCACAGGACACCAGGAGGGTGACAGCACTTGGAGGAGGACACGTCCCCTGTGGAAAGCTGTCACCTGCAGGTCCCCTCACCCAGAGCAGGCAGCCACCCCCAAAGGATAGCAAAAGGGCACCATTTCTCTGGTATTAATTCTGAAAGCTGCCTGGGCTCGGCTCAGCGCCTGCCTGTCTCTGTCTGTTTGCCTCTGCTCAGAAGATGCATTACTTTGATGGATTTGTGTAATTTTTTCAAGTGCTTCGGGTGACAAACAATAAAACACACTTCACACTCAGCTCTGAGGGGCTGGGGGAGCAGGGACACTGCAGAGGGGATTTCTCCCAGGAAAAGCTCATTTTGGGCAGGGCAGCTCTCCAGGTGCCAGCAGGGAAAGCCCTGCAGGGCCATGGGAATTTGGGGGTTTCCTTGATGGGATGGGAAGGGCAAGGCCATGGGTGTGAGCAGAGCTGCTGAGCCTCCAAAATTCAATCCAGCACTGCATTTCTTCAGCTGCAGCACAGCAAACAGATGTGTTGGGATAAAGGGTTAGGATTGGGATCAGGGCATCACAGAGAAAGAGGAACAAGGGAATGCAGGTATAAGTTGATCCTGGTGACTCATGGACACTGCTGAGTGTTTCCAAAAGGGAAGGATTTCATCCTGAGCATCAGGTGATCATCTCTGCCAGGAATTCCTGCGCTCAGAAGGAATAAATTATTCCAGATTGAGCCAGACAAGCTCAATCAGTCTTGGTAACAGAAGCCTGGGATTTATGTCCATGAGGATCACAGACAAGGGAGAGCAGCACAGCTTTGGAAAGCTCTTATCTCTGGAGATACTGGACTCAGGCCACACCAGCAGCTCAGTGCCATGGCACCTGTGCCAGGTGGCTGGAGTGGGGACAGGGACAGGGACAGGGACAGGGCTGGTACCAAGACAAGGTCAAGAAGAGTCAAGAGTTAAGTCCATGGGGCTCTGGCTGAGGTCACTTGAATGGTGTTTTTTGGTCTTAAATGGTTCATGGTGCCCTGGAGAGGTGGAGGGGAAGGGCCTGGGAAGTGGCTTCCTGCAGCAGAGCCTTCCTAGTGCTCCAGCCATGCCTCAGTTCCAGCTGGGATCTTTGGCTGGGTTGCCAGGTGCTGGGGTTGGTGTGGAGAAAACAGGCTGGGATACTTGTCCAGCTTTGTCCTGCACCTTCCCAGATCCTCAGGCCTGGAATTAAACTTCCTGTGCAATGCTGGGTAGTGCCAGGTCTGGGATGGCTCGTGGCAAAGCAATCTCCTCACGGAGCTGAACCTGAGGTTCACCCAGATCTCCCTGGTACCCCAACACAGCCCAGGTGCTCTGCAGGCTGCCCACACATCTGTGGCCATTTGGGTGGGCACTGGGGAGCTCTCATGGAATCGTAGGGGCTGAAAAAGCCCTCTGGGATCATTGATTCCAACACTAACCCAGCACTGCCAGGTCCACCACTAAACATGTGCCTAAGCAGCACATCTACAATTCCATGTGCATTCCAGAATAAGATGACGATGGAGAGGTCAATATCTCCCAAAATCATCCCAAGGGAAGCAGAAGATGAATGCAGAAGGAGACTGAAGGGGAAGACACTCCTAAAAGCTCTGATGGGTTGGCAGCCACCACCACCTTCATGAGAGAAGAGAGTCTCCATCTCCACCCAGGCTGTGTGCTCTGAATTCCCAGAGATTACTCTGCCTGGATATTTGCATCCAAATTGTGGCACACAGAGGAACATCCCAGGCACCAAAGCTGCTCAGGTGCAGAGCATCAGCTACAAGTTTGGGCAGTGCCTAAAAGCAGACAAGGACAAAGTCAGGAGAAGTGTTTGTTTGGGCCTCACCCCTCATGAAATAAAATGCAATAACTAAGCAGAGTGGGAAGGAAAGGCACTAACAGCCTGGATTTATCCAGCTTTGGGAGAAAAATCTCTGCTGCTGACCTGTGGATGAAAGTGCAGATAACTGTTTTAGTTTTCACTGGGGAGAGCCTCAGTTCTAGCCTGAAAAAACCCATTTCTGCTCCTCGGGGAATGAGCTGGGCCTTGATCTATAGCTCCAGCTCCCAAAGAGCAAATGAAACACTTTCTCTTTTCATCCACATCCCTAAAGGACTCACCACCATGAAAAATGGGAGGAACTCCCTCAGAGGGAGATTACACACAATTCCCATCAATCAAGATTCTGCAGTGCTGGCACAGATGTGGTGCCAAGTGTCCTGCCCTGAGGCTCTCACAGAATGGGGTGGCAAGGACATGGGGAAGGGCAGGGAGGAACATCCCATGCCAGAAGGGGGGGAAGAGGGAAGGAGGGAAGGGCAAGAGGGGAGGAACAAGGGGGAGAGGGAAGCAGAAAAGAGGAGAAGGGAAGGAGAAAGAGAAGGAGAAAGGGGAAGGAGAAGGGAGAAGGAGAAGGAGAAGGAGAAAAGGAGAAGGAGAAGGGGGAGAAGGAGAAGGAGAAGGAGAAGGAGAAGGAGAAGGAGAAGGAGAAGGAGAAGGAGAAGGAGAAGGAGAAGGAGAAGGAGAAGGAGAAGGAGAAGGGATGCCTTGTCACTTGCAAAAATCTCCCTTGTGCTCCTGAGAGCCCCCAACTCTTCCAGCAGTAACTGGGGAGTTGAGGAAAGGTGTTGGGAAACCTTCCATAAAGTGGCTTTGGGTTTTTGGTCTTTGGAGCTGCAGCTGAAGAGTTTCCCTTTCCTCTGGGGCACAGGGAGTCCTGCTCCAGGCTGGCCAAAACAAATCACCTTTTGGAGCTTTCCTCTTTGGATGGAAGAAACAGCGTTAACTGTTTGAGACAAATACCAAAATTGGCAGCACCTCCCAGTCCAAGCTCTTATATCCCATCCTCTTGTGACCCCAGGATCCCCTAGCAGCACTGGTGCAGATTTCCAGGTTTTTCCCTCTGCCTTACACCACAGTTTGCTGGGCTGGAACCCCTCAGTGGAGGATTGGTTTCATCAATCTTCATCCCTTTATTCCCAGAAGTCAAAAAAAGCAACAACTTCATCATGCCCAGTCCCCTTCTTTTGAAATGTATGAGTCTGAGGGCTCAACCCCTAAAATTCCCAGTTTGTTGGTGCAGTTTCAGGGCATGGATTTGGCAGGAGCTGAGCCCAGGCATGTGGAGGTTGCTCAGGATAAGGACATTGTCTTGAGTTGGGGCCAACACGTTTCGCTCTGGAAGATTTCTGGGAAAGGCATAATGGATTTGCTAATTATTGATATTATTTAAGCGACAAGAGTGAAAATTGAAGCGAAAAGCTGCTTCCCAACCCCAACAATAGCAGATATTTGTCATGGCTGTCAGCCATTCAGACCTGTGCAATTTCATAGGTTTCATAAGCCCTCGTTAATTTTCTTGTTTGGGAGGATTTGCTGTTTTAATGAAACCTATTTACACCAGCGACTGCTGAAAAATCATTCATTAGCGGACAAGAACTATTGATTATTTTCCTCCAACTACTCAGCCATGTTCTAGCCAATTACTGTAACCAATAAATAAAGAAATATCAACCTTGCATTCCTGCCAGTCTCTCCAGCAGAACTTTATTCCCCTGGATATGTCGTGGCCTGTCAGCCTCGGGGAATGCTGTGCTGGAGAAACCTCTTTTAACATTTATGTCACATTGCCATCCTCTGCAAGGGGGGAGGAGAGGGAAAGCTTCCAGCCAGGCTTTCATGTATTTACTAAAGAAAATATTTACTGGGCACACAGTGAGATTTAGTGACGAAATAACGAGAGGCTTGAAGAAACTCCTGGCTAATGGCCAGACCTTCAACTCTGAATTTTTAATGCAAATATTTGGCCTGATTGGCAGAAGTCCTAAACTCTGGAGAGGGGGGATTCAGCTCACCTGATCACATAAAAAACCCAGGTTGTTCAGGGCCCCAAAACCACCACAGCACTTCAGTGCAAAGCTCAGGTTTAAGCTCAACACCTCATTTTCTAAAAGCAAACCTTAAGCTTGGATTTGTCCGTGAGTTTTGCCTTGTGGCTTTGCTGGTTCTTAGCTTAATGGGGAAATGTTTTATTTAAATATTATATTACAAGAGGAGCTGTGGCTTTCAAGCCTTGGCCATTTGCACACATTTTAATGGGCTTGGGGGGAAAAAGAGAAATCTGTCTGCAGGTTTTTTGACAGAGTTGTAATTAAAGAGGGTTTTTCATTGAGAACATCTGTTTCTCTTGACAGATATATTCTTGTTGGGAGAAAAAGAAGTGCCTAAAAAAATAGTTTGTCAGTCTAAGCTTTTTATAGGTTTTCATCCAAGAATATTTATCTTGAGGCTTTTTTTGACAAAAAAAAAAAAAAAAAAAAAAGAAAATTATATTTCCTGGAAAGAGGAGAATTCTGATCCAGGCTGAGATTCCAAAGTGGTGGCAAACCCAAGCCATTTGCTGAGCTGCCTCTGCCTTTCCACAGCTCCTGATGTGGGAGAAGGGAAGCTCTCACCCTTCCCAGGCACCGTGGAAGCAAATCAAATAATTCATAGAAATCATTAAAATCAAATCAGAGAGACAAAGATGAAAAACTGGGTGAAGGGGTCACACTCTCACATCCACGTGCATGCAAATATCTCTGTATCTGTATATATATTTCTATACAAAGCGGGTTTTTTTTATTATTTCTTTCCAAGCTGTGAGCACTGAAAGTTCCTCCTCAATAATTTCCCTGTAGTCCTCGTTAATTCCTTAAGATTTTCCCCATCTCTTTTCAAAGCCTAAAGTTCAAAGACACAGAAAGGAGCTGCCTCAGCACTTTCTTTTCCTCTCCTTTGAAACTTTTTCAGCAAAGTCCAATCAGGCCAATTAACTCCTTCTTTCATTTTTTTCCCCACTCCTTGAAGGGAAAACGGGATGTGTGGGGCTCAGCCAAGGCTGCCAGATGCAAAGGCTTGCCAGATTTGCTGCTGCAGGAGATGCCCAGCTCCTTGGCAGGGGTGGATATGGTGTCCACATGGATATTTGAGCATCCCTAAATCCTGACCCTGCTCCTGAGGAGGAGGAGGAGGAGCCCAGGACAGGTCCCTCTGCAGCAGGATGAGCTCCCAGTGCTCCCCAGCACTATCCTGAAAGAGGCAGCACAAAGAGAAGACCTGTGGGTAAATGTTCCCATTCTCCTCCTTGCGCGTGCTGTTCTCCTTGATTTTTCCCTTGTGGAATCACAAGAATCAAAGTGAAGACACCTCCCTGCTGACACAGCAGGCTGTGCACAGCTGAGTGTTCCCTTGGTGGCTTTTCCATCAACCCTGGGTGCCAAGTGCTCGGGGAAGCCTCAGCCTCCCCAGCAATTAATCACAGGATGGGAGGCAATGGTTCCCCCTGGGAATTCCCTCTGGATGTGGAACTCTTGGTGTCTGAGCACTCCTTCACTCCATCACCCATTAATGCAAAGTGCAGGCAGTAATTACAGCAGGCATTAAAGCTCGGTAATTGTAGGGACCATGTGTGTTTATAATGCAACAACACTCCAGGAGCCCTTGTGGGGTTTTTGTGTGTGTGTGTGTGCCTGGGAAAAGGCCCAGGGAATCCCCATAAAACATAACATAAAATCCGAATACATAAAGGTCAGGGTAGTAAATATAAAAATAAGCATCACATCCCTTTAAATATTTATCATTAGTGACGTTTTCATTACAGGACGGCTGGGATTTACTGACTCTGTAGCAATTGTGGGCACGGCAGGCCCGGAGTCTTGGCTCAAGGCCATGCAGGAAGCAAAAAAAGGCTTGAAAGTGGGATGGAAATACATTTAAAATGGGAATGTGTGGGTTATAGGCATTGTTCTGCTGGTTTTGAAGCAGCTTTGGCTCACAGGGAGTTCACTGAAAGTGCTCCCTGCTGCCCAGGGTAACTCCCGGGGTGGCCCAGGGCAGCAGGATATCCCAAAGGAAAAGGGATTTGGGGTCAGGGAATGGGAGCATCCCTTCTCCTGCCCCTCACTAGTCACTGCTCCCTTCACACAGTGGGACCTGATCTGATCTGAAAAATGAAATCAGAACATGAAGGGCTTTTGCAACGGTCAGAACAAAGCCATGACTGTGACAAGGAAAGAAATGGGACTGAAAAACAAGATTAAAAGCAGGTGATGTGCACTTCCATTTAAGTACCCCATGCACACTAAAAACCCCTCCCTATATGTGAAAGGAAAAGTTTCCCCACAGAGACAGCCCCATCTCAGGGGTGTCAGCACCAAGAAAACTCCGTCCCTATGGCAAACACTGCTGTGTGAGGGACCCTCAGCACCAGGGAAGGAAAGCCACTGGTTCCAGCTCAGGAAACCCCCAAAGAAAGGCTCCCTTGCAGGGTGGCTCTTGAGAAGAGTTTATTATTTCTGACCCCTTGTCTAAGTGCCAATTCATCAATGCACTCCATCTCCTCCTCCCTTAATTAGCACATTTTCCTCGTAATGAAGTGGAGCAGAGAGATGGGGAGGTGATTATGGCAGTGCTTGGTTTCCTTTGGAGTTTTCAGACCAACAATGACACGAGGTGTGGGTGATTCCCCTTCAGCAAATGTTGTCTCCTGCAGAGGAATCACCCATTCCATAGCCAAGGTGGGTCTCTGTGTGCACCAATCCCATGGGAAGAGCACCACTGGATGCTGGGATGAGCAGGGTGTGGGGCAGGCAGCCCCCAAAGGCAGGAGAATGTTCATAAATATCCATAGATATTCCCCAGGCTTCCCCAGGATAAACCCCAGCTCCTCTGGCAAGGGACCTGTATTTTGTTGCTCTTTTTTCTGGACAAATCCCAAGTATTGATCAGATTCACACTCCCAGGTCTGCTGTAAGAGGGAGGAGTGATGGGGACAGAAATGTGCCTGCACAGGGCTCATTTCCAAGCCAGCTCTTCATGTTCTCCTGCAGCACAGCCCTGGGCTCTCCATCCCGTGTCCCACCCATCCCACCCCTTGCTTTGGGGGCTGGGGGCCAGGGAACCACCCAACCCTTCAGTATTCCTCAAGGGCAATCCCAGTGAGCAGCAGAGGCTCCCTTGGCTGCAGGAGCTGCATTTCCACCCCCTCTCCTCCTCTGTGTCCTTCTCCACTCTGACACCTCTGTCCTTGCATTGTCCTCTGGGGGCCCTCTGGAGGAGTCCCAGACCAATTGATCTCTGAGTGTGCACAAATCACACATTCTCTCCCCCTCAGCAGAAGTTTTAACCTTGGTTCCTGCACTGTCCATGCCCCAGGGGGAGGCCTGACCTTGGGCAGCACCCACAGAGATGTTGATCACCCCAACTGAATCCCAAACCACCATCCCACAGGGAAAAGGGCAGTTTTGCCATGGGGCTGAACTCGAGGGTGTCTGAAGCCAGCACATCCATGTGACAGGAAAGAGGCACCTGGTGGGACACTGCCACCCATCACAGGCAGAGCTGGATGGTGGCCAAGGCTGGAGGGCTGAGAGAGGCTGAGATGTGCCCAAGATCCTTGATTTTCTGGATAAAGGCATAGAGGGAAGGGATGAACAAGGGATATGAATGGAAGAGAGTTCACTGGCCTGGATGTCATCAGAGTCCCCTCCCCTCATCTTCAACAGAGCTGGGGAAGGGAATGGAGCACCAGGAATGGCTGAGGGAGCTGGGAAAGGGGGAGCAAAGGAGGCTCAGGAGGGACCTTGTGGCTCTGCACAACTCCTGACAGGAAGGGACAGCTGGGGGTGGTCGGGCTCTGCTCCCAGGGAACAGGGACAGGAGGAGAGGAAATGGCCTCAAGAGGTTTAGATTGGAAATTACAGGAAAATTCTTCATTGAAATGAATGGTTGTCAAGCACTGGAAAAGGCTTGTCATAGGTCAATGTTGGAGTCACCATCCCTGGCAGTGTCCAAGGCCAGGTTGGACAGGGCTTGGAGCAGCCTGGGACAGTGGAAGGTGTCCCTGTTTGTGACAGGAGGTGGAACTGGATGGGTTTAAGGTCTCTTCCAGCCCAGACCAGTCTGGATTCCTATGAAAGAGCTGGGGAGGGCCTGGTGCCTCCACAGGTGTTGCTGCAGGAAGTTTTCCCATTCCTGAAGCACTGCACTTGTAGTGATAAGGAAAGTTAAGTCTCCCTTGGGGAGGGCTGGGACACACAAGTCCAGGGTCCCTTTCAGCCCTATTTTCCCCTAACTCATTTGATCACTTTAGCATCACTTTAGGGTGGTCTAACCCTTCTCCTGCTGGCTCCTTCTCCGCCCATGACCCCCTGAGCCAAGGCAGGCAGGCCTGGAAATTCTCCTCACACTTTTTAGGAAGCTCATTCCTCAAAAAATAAAAGTGAAAATATTCTGGCCTAGAAACTTCAGCTGTGATTTAGTGCCTTGCCTGTAGCAAGGAGCGTTGCCCACAGAGAGATTGGGATCTTCCTTTATTAACAGCAGGATGTGCCCATGCCAGGAATCTGCATGGCAGCAGCAGCAGGCACAGCTCAGGGCTGGCCCTGCAATTGGAATAATTATGCTGGGGCCCTGAGAGCAGTGTTTGGTCTCCCCATGTCCCCTTGCTGGGGTGACATCTGTAGCAGTGACCTCGGGATGTCACACAACTGGAATTGCTGAAGGAACAGGGGAAGCGTGCTGGGGAAGCTGCTGTGGGCACAGCTGGCCAGGTGTTGTCTGGAAGAGGGATGAGAAGCCACAACTGCAACAAATTATAAGTCAGAAACTCGAGGAAAATGCATTTCAGGTCTCAGCAGGCACCAGGGTCTGCTGGAGAGGTGGCCAAGAAGAGACATGTTGTTGCCCAGAGAGGTTTTGCCTCTTCATCTTGGAAGTGTCCAGGGCCAGGCTGTATGGGGCTTGGAGCAACCTGGGATAGTGAAAGGTGTCCCTGCCCATGGTAGGGGGTGGAAAGGGATGAGCTTGAAGGTCTTTTCCAGCCCAAACCTGTCTGGGATTCCACAATTGTGTAATTCTGTGCTTCTGTGCTTCAGCTGGGCTCTGGGACAAGCACTGAGCTCATCACAACCCATGGGAAAGGCTTCAGGACACCAGGACACCAGGACACCAGGACATTTCAGCAAGGGGTGCATGACTCTCCCTTCCTCACATCTTGTGCAACTTCCCTGTAAAGCCACTGGTGACAGTGACACCATGTCTTCCCCAGGCTGTCTTAGATCCTGAAGGTCAGAGAAATTTCCCAAACCCTACAGGATGAGCCCTCATCCCCTCCCCTGGATGCCTTCCCTTTTTGGTGTCCTCAGCAGCCTTATCAGTGATGGGCCAGCTTCCTGCTCTCTCCCAGTCCAGCCCTGCTTTTCTACCTTCCTCCTGCTGCTCCCCAAGCTCCAGTTGTCCCCTCCAGTTGTCTTTCCTCTCACCTCCTGGAAGACACCAGCTCTCAGAGCACAGCACCATCCCTGCCTTCCCTATCTCCCCTCCCCATTCCCATATTGCTTTTCCTCCATCCCCTTCTCTCCACAATTTCCCTCCCAGCTTTATTTGGAGCTCTGCCTCCTCCTCCCTCCCTCCCTCCCTCTCAGTGTAATGTCTTAACAAGCGCAAGCCTTGCTTTGTATTAAATCAAAGCCTGAGCAGTGTGAGAGGGCTCAGCCAAACCCGGTTTCAATGGTGCCGTGCCCATTCACATCAGACAGAGGTAATTTACTGCAGATAGGAACTGGGAGCAGAGGCCAGCTCATTAGTGTCTGCCATTATTATTATTATTGGACTAAAACAGAACATCTCTTTCATTTGTTTCTATTCCTGGCCAATGCAAATGGGAGAGCCAAATCAGCAACCCCGCCCACACCCGTCCTCGCGGGTCACCCTGGGTTTCAGGATGGAGGAAAAACTGCAGAACAAGAACACGCCAAGAGCCTAAAACCTCACAGAAGCAACAATTTAAAGGATTTCAAAGGCTGTTTCCATAAGCCTTTGGGGACTCCAATGGAGCATATTGATTAAACTTCGGAAGCAGCTAAAAGCGGCTCTACCATTGCTAATTAATACAGCGATGCCCCGATGCCCCTGCTCGTGTTCTACCAAGCTGCAGCCTGTCAAATCAATTAATATTCACCTCCCTGATGAAAGCAAAACCCTGCTCATCATTTGCTGAACAGATCAATGCATTGGCTCCCTCAGTGCCATGAAGTGGCCTGTGCTGTGGGGCTCAGTGGGGTGTGCTGCAGATGCTTTTGGGGTGACACCATGTCAGAACTCAGGATATTCCTCTGGCTGCCCTGGAGGACTCAAGACCCTGACAAGGGGCTCAGAGACCTTGGCACAGAGTCAAAAACACCTGTGCCTTCCATTTTAGCGCATGGAAACAATTACCAACCTTGTGTGAAGATTTACAAGCCACAAGAGTTTGAGTAGAATGATAGTTAATTTGTCACAGGGTGAAAAAGTAGAATTTTGGGGATTTAGAATGGGGGTTCAAGAGGCAAGATGGAGGAATCTGGCATGTCATCTCCTCCTCCTCCTCCTCCTCCTCCTCCTCCTCCTCCTCCTTCTTCTTCTTCTTCTTCTTCTTCTTCTTCTTCTTCTTCTTCTTCTTCTCCTTCTCCTTCTCCTTCTCCTTCTCCTTCTCCTTCTCCTTCTCCTTCTCCTTCTCCTTCTCCTTCTCCTTCTCCTTCTCCTTCTTGTCCTCCATCTTCTGCTGGGCTGGTGACACTTCTGGATTGGTTTAGAGTAGAGACAGACAGTCTAACATAGGTGATAGGTATTGGAAAATTATTGTAAATAAAGTACACGTAGTTTTTAGTATAAAAAGCTAAGACCACCCCAAGGGTGGACAGTATGCCTCAACCTGACCTACTGGACAGATTTCAGCAGGTCAGAGAAAGAGTGGAATAGATAAGAGAAAATAAACAACCTTGAAAAGCAGAGCTGAGGAATCTCAACTTCTTTGGTCGTGGGGCTGGGAGAAAAAAGAGACTTTCTAACACCCCAGGAGCCATTTCAAACCAAGAACACCAGACAAGCAAACCCATCAAGGCCCTTGTTTTGACTCTCTAATCCAAACAAGGTTTCTGGCTGATGTTTCCTTTGTAGCTGTTTCTCTGTGAATTCTTGGACAATGACAATTCAAGGTGATTATTTCCGATCTCAATGGACCTGCTTGTGTTTGTAGGATGGTATTTAGGGTGTGGGATTGTTGGGATGCCATGTGCAGGGCCAGGAGTTGGATTCAATCCTAATGGATCCCTTCCAGCTCAGGAAATTCTGGGATTTTATGATTCTACACCCACTGCATTTTCTCCCCTGCACCAGGAGAATCATCTTTCCCACTTTTCCTTTTCCAGTGGAGCTCATGGCTGGTGTTCTCTGTCACTGGACACCACTTCAGAACTGATTTAATGCTGCCATTTGCAGTGGGAACTGTAAAATATTCTAAAATGAGGCTTTTGGTGTCCCAAACCTCCTTAAAGCGAAGATCAAACCTGGTTTGATGACGTCTTCTAAAAGTTGCTCTCTTGAACCCATCCTGGAGAAGCCCCCACGAGACCTTCTGGGGGATCTTCAGGCAGCCCTAAATTTCTGCACAGCTTCTTTTAGGGATAAGGAGCCACATTTGACCCTTCTGTCTCACCAGAGAAGGGGAATTTCTGGGAAAGGAGTGGTTCCAGACAGGACCATGCAGTGCAGATCACCTGGACGCTGTGCCAGGCAGGGTGACACCAGGAATAGGAACCTGTCCTTGTCCTTGCTGTGTCATCACATGTTTTGGGGAGTCTTTGGCAGCTCCAGGATAACTTCTGACTCCCAAAGGAAAGGCAAAGGGATGTGTTTTGCTTTGCATGAGGCACCAGCTTCAATTTCGAGCAAGTTTTTGGCACCCCTCAACAAAGTGCCATGATCTGTTTACTGAATTTTAATTCAATGTGCCTCAGGAAAAAAAAAAAGAAAGAAGGAGAAAAAGGTGGGGGAAACAGTTGAACAAAATAATTTCAGCAACATCTGCTGCCTTTCTGAGATATTTCACCAAAGGCCTACGGAGATCAAATATTTTCCTCTAATTAGAGCTCCTTCCTCAGAGCAGCTCCCCTGGATACAAAAATATCTCCACACCCCCCTGGCTGCCCAGAGATCCTCCTGGGACCCTCTGCAGCACAGAAAAACACCCAGCTCTCCTTTGGGGTATCCTCAGAGCAAATACACAGCTTTTCCAGCAGGGAAAGCTTGTCTCTGTGTCTATTCCTCCCTTCATCACACCACAATCCCTCACTTTCCACCTGGCTTTAGAATCATGGAATAATTGAGGTTGGAAAACCTTCAGTGCAACCATCACCCCAGCACTGCCAAGGCCACCACTGATGAATGTCCCTAGAGCCACATCCACATGGCTTTTGAACACTTCCAGGAATGGTGATGCCACCACTGCCCTGAGAAGGACAGAACAACCCTTTCAGTGGAGAAATTTCCCCAGTATCCCACCTGAACCTCCCCTGGCACAACTTGAGGCCATTTCATCTTGTCCTGCCCCTGTTCCCTGGGGTGATTTTCTGTGTCTAACATGGTATCAATCAAATCAATTCATTATTAGCATTAATTTAGTTATTATATACCATTATTAGCATTATTATAAAGCCTATAAAGACAAAAAACCCCAAGAAGTTGAGAGCTTTGGGTGGTTATGCCAAGGCGTGCTCTCAGGTGGAGCTGGGCACGTTTCATGCTGGAAAACCAGTGGGGAACGTTCCTTGGGCATTTGCCATGTGTCCTGGCATCCTTGCAAGGACCTGTGAGGGACCAAATCCTGCCTCAGAACTCTGCTGGGAACATCTGTGGGATGGGCAGACAACTCTGAGAGGAAACCACCCCATTCCCTGTCCCCCAATATGTGCTAGAGCAAGCTTTACCTGGGAAGGGATTGGATTCTCCCTCTCCACTTCCATCCCTTGTTTTTCCCGTAACAAACCTCATGGGAGGGAAAACATTAAATCCGATTTATTGTGTTGTGTCAGAGGGAAAAAAACCCCAAACTAACATTATTTAGCTTTTGTGAAATCAATGCATTGCAGGAGAGAGGAATCACTCCTTCTTTAGCCTCTGGGTTAAGGCAACTAATTCAGATCTGATCCACATGGAAATGTGCAGCCCATTCCCATGGCCAGGGAAGAGCTCTGAAATGCTCCCAGTGGTGATGGGATGATTTATGAGGCAGGTTGGAAAGAGCAAAGGAAGCCTGGGTTGTTAGTTCTGATATTTAGGGATGATAAACAGCAGGAAAAGGAGATATTTTTTTAATGTCTCTCCACAGATGCAGAAGAAGCAGAGTGGGACTGAGTTATGTGGGATATTGGGAAGAAAATCTACTCAAAGCGTGGTAAGGCCTGGCACAGGTTACCCAGAGCAGTTATGGAGGGATCTCTAAGCTCCCAGATAGTGACAGCCCCATCCAGGGCAAACACAAACTGCCTAAATTACTGCTCTTGCTGCTAATTGCTGATAACCAGCACCAAATAATCACAATTCCTGTGATCTGCTTTGCAACTGGGGTGCTCACAGCAAGCTGGGAGGATCATCAAGTGTGTCCCTCATTAGGGACCAATGTCTTCATGGGAGTGTGGAGATCAAAGGAAAGGGGAGGTGTAGCATGGAGGAGCTGAAGGACACATCCACAAGGATCTCCCCCAGCCAGGAGGTGGCTGGACAGGTTTATTGGGTCCTTCAGGGGGGAGGGACCAACCTTTGGTTCAGCCAAAATATCCCAGTGGCCAACAGCAAAACTGGGCAAGTTTACTGGGGACTCAGAGGGTGGCTGGGGAAGCAGGAGGGTATCAGAGGTGACAATTCAGAGGGAAAAAAATGGGAGTTGAGGCGACAAAAATCCTTTCCCAGAAGACTTGGTAAAAAATGCATCTTCTCCTTGTGCACTTTAAAAGTCACCATCGACATCGGCATCGCGTGGAGAAAAAGTCACCCATTAAAAAAGGAGTGTGGCAGGAAGGCAGATATTTCAAAATGCAGCTGGGAATTATTCCCACCGAAGATGGAGTAATAATTTTGCAAAAAAAATTTAACAAACCTCAGAATATAATTTCTCCTTTTGCACTTCAAACTGTTTTCTTGGAAATTGCTTCCCTTTGCCAGATGCTGTCTGAACAGAGAAGTCCACAGCAACTCCTTGGAACTGCTGGACCTTTCCTGCTGCTGCCACTGCTCCACCTTCTCTCCATCTCTTGAGGAAAGCCCTTTTTAGAGGAAGGAGGATGCATTTTCCACCAGCACAACAGAGGGAAGGAGCAGGATGTGACAGGATCTGCATAACCCCATCCTCAAGCTGTGGGATGCAGCTCTTTGAGATCCCTTCTACCCCACTTCTTTCCCTGTGATCCTCTAAATATTCAAGTTCTCAGCCCCTTTCCAATGTTCAGATGCCCTGTGAAGGGCAGAAGTGCAGCTCCTTTTCCACCCCAAAATCCTGCCAAGACACTGGTACCTCTCACCAACCTCTCCATACCCTCAGGGTTTATTTGAGGACCATTTCCTAATTAATATGCACAGCTTCTGATTATTTTCTCACCTGCTGTTTCTTGCACATCCCATCCACAGAAAATTCTCCCCAATTTCCAGATAAATCCAGGGCCCACTTTTGAGCTCGAAGCTGTACATTAGTCAGACTCATTTGCCTGGGAACATGAAAGTCCCTTCCTATTTATCTTCTCATTTGAACTACATAAATAGCTCCCAGCACAAACTCCTCATCTTTCCAACATTATCCCAGCAAATAGCAGCCTTTGAAAAAGAAAAATTAGTGGTGGGTAATTATTTTTGCGGCAGATACCAAAATGATAATTTCTTAAACAATTACTTTGAAATATTAACAATTGTTCTCTAAATTCCAATTTAATTCCTGATATGAATTATAGTTTGTCAGATCTGGGCTTAGGAAACATTTGTTCCTTGCATAGAACATAAAAAATGCCAGTGTAACCTTTCGCCTCCGCAGCCTCCGAGCAGAGCCAAATGCCTCCGCTCTTGTTTTATCAACACAAATAATTAAAACACAGGAGAATGTTTGGGATTTATACAGTTGTTTTTGGCATCTTATTCATATTTATTTGATCTGTAAGATATCATTTTAATTAAAAGCTCGCTCTCTCTTCCTCCCTGCTCTGCCCAGAGAATAAATTATTTATAATAGCCTTGCTGCCTCAGACACGGCTTGGAATGTGGGATACTGTGCTGGGGTCCCTCTGGAGCGCCAGGCACTGCCCTGGGCACAGCCCTGCCTGCCTCAGCAAGGGTAAAATACCCTCAGTGATGGCTGGATCCACCAAAGCCCTTTGGCACTGTTTCCCCCTAGAAACAAAAAGGTGTTTTCTCCTGTGTGAGGGCTAAATTCGTTTAAAAGCCTCTCTGTGCTGCCGTGGTCTGGGGCAGGGGTTGGGATTACCCACACGCCCCCGTCAGCAGAGGCAGCCCAGGAGGATCTGTGGGATCACACAAGACCCCAGCCAGCAGCTGGGAAGTCTCCAGTGGAAGCACAGTAACTACAAAGACCTTTTCATCTCATTTTTCTCTTGCCTGCCTTTGCTCCCCACAGCCCAACCTTTACTCACTCCTTTTCTCTTCAGTCGGCTTCAGATGCAGCTCAGAGCAGTGGGTTAAAATACAAAAAAATGGGATTTCTTTTCTTATTGCTTTTGAAGTCTGAGGGTTAAATTGAGAGAAGGAGCCTTCCCACTGAACACAACACTTATCAAAGCCATCCTAAAGCCTCTGGAGTTTAGCTGGAGCTTCCCAGGCATGCCAGGATCCTCTTTGCAAGCCCAGGGTCCTGCAGCTCACAGAGCAGAGCCTTCAGCACATCCACAGCACAGGCCGCAGCTTTCCTGGGCAGCACCACCGTGCTGCTAAACGGGCTCCTCTGGGACTTCTCATGGAGAAAAAGCAGCTCCCAATGGCTGAACTGAAGTTCAATTATCCTTGATTAGTTCAGGGATGGATGAGGAGCTGTAGGTAAGGGTTTGGGCTGGGCCCATCCCTTCCCTCACCAGGACTGCTCCCACAGCAGCTCCACGGCCACTTCACGCCCTGGGCTCCCTCCAGACTGCTCTGATTTCCGTAAATGAGGCCAGAATTCCTCCCTGGTATAGGTCAACTAATTAAATCCCAGCACCTCGAATTATTTATGATCCTTTACAGCTATGCAAATTGAGCACTTGGAGAATTTCAAGGAGTATTTCTGAGTAACCATTGGAGCCCAACCCCAGCTTAGAGGGTTTAGAGCAGAGCTTGGTTTTATCTAAAATTGGCCCAGGGGCTTTTTGCCAAGCTGACCTTGCACTTTGGGAGTTTCTCAGGGTGGGTTTTTCCAGCCCCAGGAGCTGAAAGTTGAATGGCCCTGGTGTAATGCAGAGGAAGAGGCTGTGGGCGCAGGATCAGCTGGACATGGACATGCTGCTGCTTTGGAGGCCATGGGGACCATGTGAGGACATCAGGGAGCATCTCCTGAGGGTTTGGGGAGCTCTGCTCACCCCTCAAAGGCAGCATCAGCTGGGACAGAGCTGGTCCTTGGGTTTGGAACCTCACAAGTTCTCCTGGTGTTCCCTCTGTGATGCAGCTATCTCCACCCAGGGGATGATCCCAGTGCAGGGGATAATGGCAGAACAGAACCGGGTGCTTAAGGAAAAAAAAATAGGAAAAAAAACCCAAAACAACCCAGCAGGGTTAAATGAATGGGGTGCTGCATTTCAAACCCTGACCAATGGGGATGTCCAGTGGAAGGGAGGAATTGGAATGTCCAGTGTCCAGGAGGCTGAGGAGGGATTCGTGCATGTCAGTGAGCTTCTACTGCTTCCCAGCCAGAATCAAAACCCACTGAAATAAAGAGAGAAAAACCAAATTAAATCCCTCTTTCAATGGGTCTGAGGGAATTCCTTCAGGAAATACAGCTTGAGCAAGGACCAGAAGAGTCACACTGATGATACCTCTGTTCCCCACAAGCTCTGGCCAGCCTGGAGAGGCGGAGAGCTCCCAGCACCTTGCAGGACCAGAGCTGACTACAGGGAGGACAGAGAGGGACTCTATCAGGATCTGTAGGGATAGGACAAGAAACAATAGGTTCAAATAGAAACAGGGAAAATTTAAGTTAAATATATGGAAGAAATCCTTCCCTGCTAGCGTGGGAAGGCCATGGCATAGGCTGCCCTGAGAAGCTGTGGCTGCTCCATCCCTGGAAGTGTCTGAGGCCAGGTTGGATAGGGGGAACATTTCCCCTAGACATGGAATTTCATCCCAGCACCAAGCCCAAGTGAGTATTTCTCCAGCTCAGTTTACATTTACTCTGTTTATTTTCCATATTTCTTCAGCTCACCCAGCTGCCTTTTCCCTTTTTTCCCTTTCTCACTAGCCCCAGTCTCCAGATACCTCAAATTTTCTCAAGGAAAGAAGCTGCTTTCAAGCAGGACTAAAATAAACAAGGTCATTGGAAAAGATAAAAAATAATGAGTTCCTTTCCATAGCACTCCTTGCTTGCCTCTCCCTCCCCCTCCCCACCTTTCATCTCACTCCAGAAAAAAGGAAAATAAATCTTTTCTAATCCCCTCAGAACCCTGCCTCCTGATCTGCCTGCAATGCTGGAAACGGCAGCGTGGCCCCAGAACACAGGAAAATCAATTTATTGCCCATTCCCCAAACCTCCCTCTCCCCCAAAGCCAGGAACATCCCACCCCACCCCTCCAGTCAGGCTCATCCCAGCCAGTGGCCTCCCCTGTGCTCCCTTTCCTGATCTATTTGATATTTTTTCACAAAGTCTGAGAGATTTGGAAATTGATGGGAAGTCTCGGAGCTGGGTTTTGAATGCTTGATTAAAGAGCAGCCAGCAGAGTCAGAGAAAAGTAGGAGAGAGCTCTTGGGAATGAAGATGATTTTGGCCAACCTGTGCTTCCAGCAAAATCAGCCCCACTGGGGTTTGGCCATATCCCTTCTCCAGGGGCTTAAAATCCAAAAAATTCAAAAATCTCATCTCTTTTGTCATCAGAAAAGAAATTTGTTCCTTCACCCATGCAGGGAGGAAAAGAAAGGTCTTAAAAGTTGAACTTCTTTGCTCTGGCACTTTTAAAAAAGGAATATTATTCCAGCTAATGTTCTGAAATGACATTTCATTCTGCAATTGAATAAAACATTTCATGGGATCTAAAATTAATCAGGGTGGGAAGGAGAAGGGTTTATTTTGGGAGGAGAAAAAAAATAAAAATGAAAGGGTCTGTACTTTGCACTGATCCAAACCATTCCTCATTTGAATTTCTGGTGGAGGATTGGGCAGTGAGCTGAGAAGGTTTTCATTTGCCCAGCTCTAATTGGAAGCCCTGAACCGGCGAGGGCTTTACATTTGCAAAATGCAAAGCGTGGAGAATCCCAGTGGGAAGGCTTTGGCCCTGCTCCTGCCTTCACTCTGTTGGTTTGATTGATGATTTTAGGCCTGAGATGTTGGACATGATGGGTGGGAGGGGGTGAATACATCAAAGAAAGGACATGGTAAAATCTTTTCTTCCTCAACATGGTGTAAGGGCTCTTCCTTCTCATCAGTTTTCCTAAAAAAGTCCAAATATTTCTTGTAATTGCTAATGCCACATTGTGTTTTACTTAAATCATGTATTAATGTTAGATACAGAGTTGGGAAACGCCTCTGTAATGGCTGGTCCAGCTTAGCTCTGTGGTCTTGGGGGTATCTTCCAGATGTTTTTTTGCCCTGGGAAGAGGAGGTGGCTGGAGGTCCCCAATTCTGGATTAAAACTCTCAGTGTTGGTCCCAGGAAATAGATTTTAAGTAAAATCATGGAATGGTTTTGGTTGGGAAGGACCTTAAAGCCCATCCAGTGCCACCCCTGCCATGGCAGGGACACCTTCCACTGTCCCAGGCTGCTCCTAGCCCTGTCCAACCTGGCCTTGGACACTTCCAGGGATCCAGGGGCAGCCACAGCTGCTCTGGGCACCCTGTGCCAGGGCCTCAGCACCCTCACAGGGAAGGATTCCTGTTCCCACAAAAACACTGGTATCAGATTTCAGGCCTCAGCAGCTGGGCCTAGATGGGGCAGCCATGGTGCCCGCAGTGCCAGGGCATTCCTGTGCCAGGGCAGCACATTCAGGCAGCACTGCCAGGTGGGGCTCTCATCCAGCCAATAGCAAATCCAGGCTCATGTACATCAGCACCTGGCCCAGGTTGGGTGGGCCAGCTGAGCTGGGACCATTCTGGGCTCAGTTTTGATGATGGCCATCTCCAAAGGACACCCTGCCCTGCAGGCCGTGTGTCACAGCTCCAGCTGGACCCCAGGACAATCCCTTCCACCAGCTCTGGTCTTGCTCTGGGCTGGAGCCCCAGGCTTGCCTAAGCCAGGTCTGACTGCAGTGGACATTCAGACCCTCCCTGATGCTCCAAATCCCCACCTCAGGGTGGGTTTGCAGCTCCAGCCTGCTCTGGGCTGGGTGAGGCAGGCTGTCCCATCCTGTTCCAGCTCCTGCCAGCCCAGGGGCTGCCTGTGCCCTCCCTGCTGCCTGGCCTGTGCTCAACACCACAGATGGAGGCCAGAAACCAGGAAACCCAAGAAGCTTTACATGAAAATCACTCTGAAAAGCACTGCAGAGAGGAGGGGGAGGCAGGGGAGGGGGAGCACAGAGCAGCTCCACAGCTGTTGTCTTTCATGTCCTTTAAAGCTCCTGTTATGTCGTTTTTTTAATTAAAATGTTTTTTAAGAGGCTGCTGGGATTTACTGTTCCTTGTCCTTGGTGGAGGTGAGCAGTGCCAGGAGCTGCTGCAGGGATGGGGAGGCAGAGTCACAGGGCTGAGGGCACAGATCCTGCTCCAACCTCACACCACAGCAAAAGGGAGATCCAGAAAAAATCAGAATGCTGCTCCAGACCCTCAGACAGAGCAGGAATAACTCCAAATCCCTGTGTTTGTGCCTTGCTCGGGCTCAGTTTTGCTGGTTGTTTCTCTCCACCAGCCACCAGTGGCTCAGGCTGTGGCTGGGGGGTGAGCAGCAAGCTTGGGAAAGGGCAGATCCATGGAAAACCAATCTTTCAATCCTTCCTCCTGGTAAAACATGCCCTGAAAGCCTCACCTACAAAGGAAGGCTGAGATTTAATCCCAGGCAGGCAGAATTTTCTGTGGATTTGTGAAATAAATGATCTCTCTGTGCTTAGCCAAAGCTGTTATTAATGTTTTCACACCAGAGGAGACACGCACTGCAATTGCAGGACCTGTGAGTGATGAATAATGAACACCTAAAAAACCAGAGGAAACATCAGCGTCTGTTTGTAGGCCATCAGCAACAAGAAGCCAAGGCTGGGCTCAACACTTAAAACCACAGTTTGACCCCAAGGAAGCTTTTCAGGGAGATGGAGCCCTGTTGCCAGTGCCCCCGTGCTGGTGATAAGTGGGTAAATGATAGCAGGAGATAAGCTCAGCCCTGCTCCACGCCGGGGCTTTGCACAATCTCACGGTTCATTATCGAGGAACGCAGACACCCCGGCAGAATCCTAACCTAATGAAAGGCTGATTTTCCAGAGTAACAGTTCATTACTGGACTTGCTGTGCCGCTCAAACCCCTAGGGTGGAAAAAAAATAATAAAAAAAAAGCCCTGTGCAAGGGCTGAACAGGCAGTGAAATCCTGGCGGGTTGGGCATTTGCAGTTGTGCTGCAGCTCCCTTTGCTGCTTGCTCTGAGTCAGAAGGGGGGTTGGAGCCTCTCTGGGGGTTTTTAGGACTCTGTGGGGGTTTAGGGTATGAATCAGGTCCCCACGCTGTGCCAGCAGAGCTGCCCAGCCTGCTACTCACCCAAGGATGGCGGCCTCTCCCTGCTGGCACAAACAGAGGTGTCCAAAGGTGGCAGATCTGACTGGCAGCTTGGCAGTCTGAATTCAAACATGTTTACAAATGATACGAGATGAGCTGGGAGAGCTACTGAGCCCCAAATTCCTGACCTGCATCTCCTTAGAGGGACCTCAGCTCAGCAGGCTCTCCTGAGGGCAATGCCTGGAGCAGGATGAGGGCTTGGGTTAGAATCATGGAATCATGGAATGGTTTGTGTTGGATGGGACCTTAAAAGCCACCCAGTTCCAGCCCCTGCCATGGCAGGGACACCTTCCATTGTCCCAGGTTGCTCCAAGCCCCATCCAACCTGGTCTTGGATGCTCTCAGGGATCCAGGGGCAGCCACAGCTTCTCTGAGCACCCTGTGCCAGGGCCTCACCTAATCCTGCCCTTTTCCAGCTTAAAGACACTCCCCCTTGTCCTACCAAGGGCTCCCTTGTTTCTTTACAGAGGAGACTTTCCAAATCCATGTTTGGAAGCAAGGGGAGGATGAGCTCTGCCTCCCCTGTAGAGTCAGAGCCCTCCCAGTCCCCAGGACCACCATCACAGACCATGGTCCATGGACAACCTGCCAGGAGGCTGCAGACACTGCTGCTCAAACAAAGCTGCTCATCCTCGCTTCCAGCAGAACAAAAAGGCAAAATATTGTCATCTGTGCCTGTTCCCTGGTCATCTGCTCCCAAGTAAAAGGGGAAAATAGCAAGACAGCCAGCTGAGAGCCTCAGCAAGCACTTGATGAGATCCCCACCCTGAAGGAGAGGCATCTCCCAGTAAGGGCTGCTTTCACCCCAGTGTGGTGGGAACAGACCCTGGGCCAGCCCAAAATTGTGGCTGCTTCCACAGCCAGCCCAGCTCCTGGCTCTGCTGGTAGTGCAGGGGCCTCAAGAGCTGATGTTTAACATGCTTGCACTCTCCTCTGAATAAAAAGAAGGGAAAAATAAGACAGGTAATTGTGCAAAGCTGCAGTCATGGATCAGGCAGATGGACAGGGAAAGACTTTCCCTGTATTCTGTTCCAGGAGAATCTTCCCTCCATGATTTCAGCACACCCGTCCTTGGCTCCTGAATCTGTTTCCCTACATTATTTGAGGGTGTAGTAGACAAAATCACAGTGTTTTTTTTTATAAGAATGAAGCTGTTCCATGGAAAATGTAAGGAAAGCTCCTTCCTCAGGCTGCTCTGCAATGCAGGACAGAGCAATTCCAGAGGTCTGGACCTTGCCCCTGGAGCCAGGGAGGGCCATCAAGATGCAATCCTGCTCTCAGGCAGACACAGCAGTGCCCTGCTGTCTCCTCACTCCACTTTACCAACACCACCCATCTCCTCCCAGAGCTGCAGCTCTTCCTGCCAGCCAGGGCTGTTGAAAAAATGAAGGCTCACTGACAGAAATTTGGGGAAATTACAGTTATTTGTGCTTTTTCCAGGAGGGAAGAGGGCTTGTTTCTGTTAACAGCCCCAGCTAAAAGTCAGGTATTTAGTCTCAAAGTTGCCTGTACTTTCTTTATTGTCACCAGGATGGCAAAATCTCTCAAGGACTCCTGATCCCATTCATCATGGACACCTTTTGGGACAGGAAAAATGTCCTTCTGGAAGGAACTATGCAGACATGGAGCAGAGAGAGAGCTAAAACCTGAGCACACAACTCATTTTGCTGTGATTGGTGAGGTGAGAGGAATCCCAGCCCATATATTTGAACACATCAGTTCTTCTTCCTTGATATCCTTCCAAACATGGAGAGTGCCTCATCCCACCTTCCTTCTCCAGGATGTTATTCAGCATGTTCATCATTGCACAGGGGCTTGGCTGCAAACAAACAAGGAAGGAGAACCTCCCACAGCAGGTTTGGTCTCTTTTACACTTTTCTCCCCAAAATCAGTCTCTGTAGAGCTGAAATGAAGGGCAGTGATCTTCTCCAGCCCCTGGAGGTGACAAGGATATCCATGCACACTTATTTCCTGATGTTCCCATCAAACCAGCCCATCCTTCCCAGTCCTGGCCAGCTCTAACTGGGATCCTTCTCCATCATGGTGGCAACACCCCCAGAATGTTGTAATAGGGCACAAAATGAATGACACTCACATGCTGAGATGTCCAAGGCAATAAAAGGGGTGTTTATTTCTGGACCTCGATATTTATAGAATTCCAAAAGTGACCATGGATAAGAGGATGAAATTGCCACCTCTCCAACCACACTGGTCAAACCAACAGTCCATCAATTCTCTCCTCCTCCAGAAAGGAATGCGAAACAATCATCATTTACATGAAAAGTGCGTGAAAAACTGCATTACAAAAATATGAATGCCCGAAGGCTTAGAAGAACTTTAAAAGAACAGGGCAACACCAGAAGAGCTCAAAAGGGCAAGGAAAAAAAGAATGAAAACACTCCTGGCTTGCAGTGGACAGGATCATGTGGGGATGGAAGAGGGGGATGGTTCACTGCCCTTTAAAACAGAGATTGGAAAACAGAGATCTGGTTCCCAGCCAAGGCTGGTGAGACCATTTGCTATCACATCCAACAGCTGCACAGAAGGGACATGCTCAGACATGGGTAAAATCCTGCTGGGAATGAGGGCCATCCCCATCCTGGGGTATCTCCCAGGTGCCAAAGTCCATACAAAGTCCAGAGAGAAATAAAATACTCAGGATCCAGCAGGGAGGAACCTGCAGGAGCTGCCACCTTCTCAATGCTGTGTCCAGGAGAAGGAATGAGCTGCTCCACACACAGAGCTCAGGATGGTTGTGCTGGGTGCTGACTGCCCAAAGTCCAAATCAAACCCTATAAAAATACAATCTCAATGTTCTCATCTCCACCCCAACCACAGGCCTGAGGGTTGGCTCAAGTGATTGGCTTCCGCCTCAGTTTCTCCTGGTACAAAATGGAATTACCTACATGAAAACATCCCCAGAAATCACATCAGGTTCCTTGAAGAACAGGGAACCTAAAATTGGTGGGTCTATTTATGAGTTGCAGGTAATGGAATGCTAACCCCATTCATTAACACTCAGACTCTGCTCATTAGTGTCGTTTTACTCTTCCTTCACAAGGCCCAGATTTCTATTTTGCACATAATCTGTTTTATTAAGCAGTTTTTTTCCATAGCAAGAAAGTTTTCTCTTCTATGCATGTTTTTTTTATCAGTCCCCTCAAATTTAATTAGGCCCCAAAAGGTTCAAGGAAGTTTGGGTATGTATCCAAACGTCAGGAAACTCACTGGGAACTCCACCTCCAAAGCCTTTAAGTTTTACCGATCATTGCTCCATGTTCTACATTCTTCCTCCATGTCACTCCATAATTATTCTGTTTTTCAAGATGAGAGCTCTCCTGGGGAAGAAAAGAGCTTTTGTCACATCAAACATCTCCCAGAGGGTGAAAGCCCAGCACCAGCCTGGGCAAGGGGCTGTGCCCACCCTGGGGAAATGTCCATTTCCCATCCCTTGGAAAAGGACAGAAACAGGGCAGAGCTTTTAAAGTCCTCCCCAGGTTATTTTCTGCAGGGAATTTTTCAATCTCCTGAGTGATGGATTCTCCCTGTGGGCTCAGCTCTCCTCATGGATGCTGAGGTTGAGCCCCAGCACTGCACCAGCAGCTGAGCTCTGCTCCAGCCAGGAGCAATCACTGGAAAAAGGAAAGGCTGCTCTTTGGTGCATCCTGCTTGCTGTTCCATATCATCAGTGGAAAACTCAGCCTGGGACCAGCTTACACCACACCCCACATCCTCACAGAATCATGCAATCATTTAGGATCTAAAAGCCCTCCCAGACCATCAAGTCCAGCTGCTCCCCACCACTGACCCATGTGCCCAAATGCCACATGCACACAGCTTTTAAATCCCTCCAGGGATAGTGTCACCCACTCTGGGCAACCCTTTCACTGAAGAAATTTTGCTGATATTCACCCTGGTGCAACCTAAGCCCATTTCTGACCATCACCTGATCCTGGATCACATCCCAGTCCCAGACTTTGTGTGGCAATGTTTTTGCTAGCAGCATTTGTGGGAGAAAACATCTCAAACAGGAGCAGGGATCCACCTGCAAGGCCTCCAGATGTGTCCCTGCCATCCAGAACAGCCCCCAGCCCAGGATCTGCATCTTCACTGCCCTTCCAGGTGGCTTTTCCAAATGGGGCAAACACCCTCCAGCTCCCTGATGCTGCAGAGGCACCGCAACAGGGGCAGCACCCACGTGGAACCTGAGTGATTCCTGCATGTGGAGCCCTCCCAGTCTCTGGGATCTGCTCCTTGGCCCTGCAGCCTGTTTTCCTGCAGGATTTGCATTCCCTGCTGCCTCTCCATCCACTCTCCTTCCTTCCCCCTCCTGAACCCCCCCTGCACCACCAGGTAGAGGATTTTGGGAGCTGCCATTCCTCCTCATTAGCATAACCCAGTTAGCTCCATATTGCTCCAATTTAGGCAGAAATTGCAATTTCATCTGGTGCTTTAAACAAATGGGAAAATGTTCTAAACCACGGGCTGTTATTGAATTAAATATTAACATAAATACAGAGCTGAATGGAGCACTGGATTATTAATTTTAATATTTAATCCAACAAGAAACCTTATGGCTGTTTTTGGGTGGTTTATTTTCTTTAATCCAATTTCCCATCAGCACTAAAATTAAGTTTTCTTAATGAAGGAAGGTGATCAGCAAAGTGTCCTCTCGTGGTCCAGCATTCCAGAGCTCGTGACTGCAAGCATCCAGACAATAAAAAGAGGAAGCAGCAGCAATAATGATCCCTCTGTGCTGGCATGGGCAGGAATAAAAGGAACATAATTAATATGATGTGCAGCTCAGATGAATATGAGCCAGAAGAGATTAAAGAAAGCAGGTGACCCTTAAGTGTTTATCACTCCCAAAGAAAACAGCACAGATGGCTGACTTTGAGGGAGACAGCTTTAAACAGCAGCTCACCTCAGAGAGGGTTTTGGGGCGCAGCCTCCATGCCAGGTCTGTGCCCTGTCCCCACGTCATTGTCACACCAAAGGGGGCAGCAGGAGAGCAGCTGCAGACCCACCCTTGGGATGATGGGCTCCTTCCAGCTCCACTGGCACATCCAGCAGCCTCTGAGGGATCCCTGGGGAGGGCAGCATGCTGTTTCTGCCTTTGAATGGGCTCCAGGTCTGATTTTCCTCCCTGCTGCTCCCCACATGGGCTGCAAGGGAGAGGTGGGGCAGGACAGGTGCATTTTAGTGATGGCATTCAGAGCTAGAGGGAGATAGGAAAAGACAACCAATCCCATCAGGAAAAAGGTTTGGAAAAAACATTTCTCAGCAGCTGCAGCTTGTGTAAACCAGTCTGGTGCTTCTTTATTTACACCAGCTGGGGATCTGCTCTGGGAGCCTGGGAGGAGTCTCCCTCCTTCCCTTTCTTCTACTTGTATTTCCATACTGAGTTCAGACATGGTCAGTTCTCTGTCCTGGTAACATGGTGAAGGGGCAGTTGTGTTTCCATGGGCTATGGGGGCAGGAAAAGCTCCTTTCCTGTCCCTTGGCCTTGCTTTGGCTTCTTGCACTACTGATGCTTCCCACAGTACCTCTGAGGAGGGGAAGCTTTTGCTCTGTGGTAGGAGCTGGGCATGGAGAGAGAGGGAGAAGGAGAGGTGGTCAGGGGTGGAGGAGACCAACTGAGAGAGACCAAGCTGGAGGTGATGGAGGCCAAGGCTTCATTGGGATTCATCAGCACCCAAGTGAAAGAGCAGACAGCCCTGATCAGCAGCACTGGATAGCAACAAAACCCTCCTGGGCAAGCTTGCAGTTATTTTCAGGCAGGTGCATCCAGCTGGAGCCAGGCTGGGGATGGCAGTGCCTGGGTGGCTCCTCGTGCACTTCACCCTGCCCATTATTCCCCCAGCTCTGAACGTGCCCTGCAAGAGCAACTTCCCAAAATGGAGCCTTGGTGAGCCCAACAAAGACATAGAGGGCAGCAGGGCAGAGGAAGAAGGCATGGAAAGGGCAGCTGGACAGACTGGATCAGTGGGTTTAGGATTGCACAACCCCACTGGAATCACAGAATCATCACAGAATGTCCTAAATTGCAATGGGCCTTAAAGCCCATTCCAGTCCCACCCTCTGCCATGGGCAGGGACACCCTCCACTGTCCCAGGTTGCTCCAAGCCCCATCCAGCCTGGCCTTGGACACTGCCAGGGATCCAGGGGCAGCCACAGCTGCTCTGGGCACCCTGTGTCAGGGCCTCAGCACCCTCACAGGGAGGAATTCCTTCCCAGCATCCCCCCTAACCCTGCCCTCTGGGAGTGCAAAGACATTCCCCCTTGTCCTGCCACTCCAGGCCCTTGTAAGAAGTCCCTCACCAGCTTTCCTGAAGCTTTTCCCACTTGTCCTACCTTCCCCAAGGCAGTGAAATGCCTGGAAAGGCTGCTCAGATGCAGGTGTTTCTCTGCCCAGGCTGATGCCAAGCAGAGCTGCAAACAGGAGAGGAGACAGCCCAGCCCTGCCAGCACATCCTTATGTTTCATTGTTTAAGCTCTTAAGCTCCTGTTTGAATTTGAGCTGTAAAACATTGAACTGATAAAAAAAAAAAAAAAAAAAAAAAAAAAGGAAGGGAAAAAAAAAGCCTTCAGCCTTCCTTAGTCTGGAGGAATGTTTCAGGCAGCTGTGACTTTGCTGAATGGTGGCACAGCTTTTCACATTTCCCAGGGCACAGGGATGGAGACCTGTCCCTTCCCCACCCCAGGAAAGCCAAAGCAGGGTCCTGCCAGGTCCCACAAGCCTCTGCCTGGTGCCAGTGCTGGCCAAGGCAGGACAGGCAGCAGGAAATGTTTCTGTGCTGCTGTTTTTGGCTAGAGAGGGGCCTGCACTGCAATCCCTGGCTGATACTGGAGATTTCAGATATTCCCTGTCAGCACAGAGCCACAAAACCCCCTGACCTCCAGCACCTGCTTGTTGGGGGCTGGAGAGGAAAGGAGGCTGGTGCAGAGCCAGCAAAGGCTGCCTTGGGAACAGTGACATGGTGATTGCTGATAATCACCCATAATGATGGCCCAGGAGAGCTCTGTGGCCACGGGGAATCCACTGATTGCCAGCCCCTCCTGCTCTGACAGAAAGCAATAAAGAGAAATGTCCTGGAATCCCAAGGCAAGTCCCCAACGAGTGTGTCCATCCCTTGGTCACAGACTGGACATCAGTGGTGGCATCTCTTGGCCCACTGTTGGGTCTCACCTTATGCAGGAAAATAACCCAGCCAGGGGTTGCTGAGGCTTTCCTTGGCAAGAGTTCAATTCGTTTTCAGAGAATCGTGGAATGGTTTGGGTTGGGAGAGACCTTAAAACTCATCCCATTCTACCCCCTGACATGGGCAGGGACACCTTCCACCACCCCAGGCTGCTCCAAGACACATCCAACCTGGCCTTGGACACTTTCAGGGATGGGGCAGCCACAGCTGCTCTGTGCCAGAGCCTCACCTCCTTCATAGTTTCTTCCCAATATCCCATTTAACCCACTCTCTGTCAATGGGAAGCCATTCCCCCTGTCCTGGCACTCCAGACCTTTGAAAGTATTCTCTCTCCATCCTTCTTACCAGAACCTTCAAGGACTGGAAGGTCACCATTAGATCACCCCAGAGCTTCTCTCCTCCAGGTGAACACTCCCAGCTGTGCCAGCCTTTCCTCCCAGCAGAGCTGCTCCATCCCTCTGCTCACCCTGGTGCCTCCTCTGGGCTCTCTCCAGCAGCTCCAGCTCCTTCCTGGGCCCCAGGGCTGGGGCAGCTCTGCAGGTGGGGTCTCACCTCAGCAGGGCAGAGGGCACAATCCCAATCCCTTTGCTGGTACCCAGGAGGGCAGAGAGCATTTCTGGGATGGGACCCATCCAATGCCCAGCCCAGCCCAGCCCTGCCCCTGTGGTTCTGGCAGAAAAGGTGTGATAAATGTGGCAATCAGGTGGGAAATGGGATCTGTGAGGGGATATGACTTTGGGGAGGGCAGCTGGAGGGATGAGAACCAGCACTGCAGCTGTTCACAGCTGGATCAAGCTCGGGAAGAAAAAAGGATCCGTGGCAAAATGGGCTGGATCTGTGCTGGGCTCCATGGAAAGGGCTCCCAAAGAAAGGTGAAACATCTTCCCCACAAAGCCAGCAAGAGTCAGGGCTGTGCCTGGGAAGGAATAGAGCCAGGACAATCCAACCTGCCTGATTCCTGAGTCAGGTTATCCCAGATGTGAGATCCCTGCAGATGCAGCCTCTGTGCAGCTGGGCTGGCACAGCCACGCGGGGCTGAGCCAAATCCCAGCGATCCCAAAGGAATCTGCTGCCTCCACACCACTCCTCCTGCTCAGCTGGGGCACTCCAGAGGGATGGATCTGTGCCTGGCACCTTGGCAGGCCCCAGGCAACTTCGTGGAGCAGAGGGAACCAGCAAAACAAAAGGACACACGAGCAGGTGAGGGATGGTCAGAGGTGCCTTTGCTTTCCAACGATGATTTATTTGCTTTGTACCTGGTGACAAACACGAATAAAACACGATTTCAGCAGTGCTTCTCACTCCCCTTTTTCTGCCAGGCAGAAGAAGAAGAAAAAAAATTGTGACAAAAATCCTCCACTTCAGGAGAGATTTTTCTCTGGGACAGAGATTTACAGCAGAGCATCCCTGGGAGGGGCTTGCAGGGGTCCTGGAGGTGCAGCAGAGGGATGAATCCTGTGCCATTCCCAGAAAAAGCTGTGGCTGCTCCCCCCCAGTGTGTGCTGTGGACAAAGACCACCACTGTGGCTGTGTCACAGGGGACTTGCAGGAGTCCTGGTGTAACACAGCATGGGAGGGAGCAGGGGCTGGAATCACAGGCAGGATGGATGGGCAGCAGGCTGCTCTGCTCAGATATTTGCATGTTACTTATCCTCCTCATTTATATTCACAAAATTATTGAATTGTTTGGGCTGGAAGGGATCTTAAAGCTCATCCAGTTCCACCCCCTGGACAGGGACACTTTCCACGTGGTTGCTCCAAGCCCCATCCAAGCTGGCCTTGGACAATTCCAGGGATGGGGCAGCCACAGCTTCTCTTGGCACCCTGTGCCAGGGCTGAACCCCTCTCTGAGTAAAGAACACGCCCCTCATTTACATCTAATTCACATTCAGATAAACCTTGAGTCAGGAATTCCTACTGGGCACGTCTTCCCCTATTTTCTGATGGACTCTCTGCCTGCTGTCCCTGCCTGCATCTCTTCCTTTGTCCTGCTCCCAGCTCTTCCCTGACTCGTTTTGCAGAGACCCAGGGGACGCCAGGGCAGCACTGGGAATCCCAGACCTGGAAGATGCTGTGTGGACGGGAGAGGGCTCAGCCCCAGGGAGCAGCAGGGTGAGTCTCTCCAGAGGGAGCAGATCCCACATCCAGGTCTCCTTTGGACGCAGGGCTGGGACCCGGCTCCCTGAAGCCTTCCTCTGCTGGGGAGAGCTGGGACCATTCCCTTCTCCCTGCCTCATTTTCCTCCTATTTCCAGGGATGGGCTTGGAAAACTGAGCATGGCCAGTGGCTGCTCCCTTAGGGATGCACACAGCAAGCCCAGGGGGGATTTCTCCCACAGCATCACGGAGGTACCAAGATGATTTTGAACACAAACTCCAGCCAAAGAGCTTTTCCCCTAAAACACCCACCCTCTGCCAAGGTTCCCCCCTTTCCCTTTTCTTTTTTTTCCCCCATCTCCGAGGCTGCAGAGATGGCACAGACCACGAGAGGACACCCTCCTACCTCCGACTTCCCCGGCGCACCGCGGCTGGCTGGGGAAAAATATCCGTAATAATATTACAGGGAGCGACTGGAACACACACGTCGGAGAGGAGAGCGAGCGAGAAACAATATGTTTATCCCCCTGCCGTATCCAGCCATTTATTTAGGCAGCAAGCAGCCCTTTAAATACACAAATCCCAGGCAGATTAGGCTGGAATAGGCAGGGCAGGGATTAGGGGCTGCATTCCCAGTGCCTGCGTGTGCGAGGGGAGGGCTGTGTGCTTTCCTTTCTGTCTGTGTGTGTGTGTGTGTTGGGTGACTTTAAAATGGAATAAACCACATTTAGCAGCTAGGTAGCTATGGAAACATCACCAAAATTGTTCTCCCACCTTTCTGCCGCACTGCTTTCCGCAGCCCTGCAAACGCTGTCAGGGGAGGGCTGAACATTGTTTCTTATAAATAATAGAATGTAAAGAGCTACAGGAAGAATCATCGCATTAGGATCATGGAGTGGGGATGGTTTAGGGGGAAAATCGTCCAGCAGCTCTAATATTAATTTCTGATGATTTAGCAATGATAAGGGACTTAATTTTCATATTTTTCTGGGGTTTTTTTGGTTTTTTTTTTTTCCAGTTTATGGAAGGTTGCAGGCTGAGGAGATGCACTGTGGTGTGTGTACCCACAGGGAGGTGTGTGTATGTGTATGTACATAAATATATGTGCAAAACATCCTCCAAAAGGGTGAGCACAAACAGCAATATCACAACAGCAATTCCAGGGTTCAAAAGAGAAGGGTTTCACCTGCTTCCCAGCTTTTCCTGCATGCCACAGCCACCAGCAGAGGCAATTCCAGCCCTGTGGCTCTGCCCTGCCCCAGCCTGGCTCCCCAGTTTCTCTCCTGACCTATGGATTTGCAGGTTATCGTGCCCATGGCCCTGCTGGAACGCTGCCAATCTTGTTGAGGTATTTAGAGGCTGAGAAGACTGGTTATATATCACAGCTGATTTTAAAGAGGCTTTAAACCTGGGAATTAAATTCCAGCCCGCTGGACTCAACCAGAAAATGCTCGGCTGTTTTCACTGGGGTCAGAATTTAATCCTGAAGGTTCTCCAGGGCTGAGGAAGGAGGCAGAGTGCATTTGAGCCTCCTAGGGCTGAAGTTTGTGCTGTGGTGCAGCCCAGGGGACAGTGTGACGTCCAGTGGCACATTCCTGCTATGCCCCAAGCAGGAGGGGCTGGCTGGAATGGCCAGGACAAGGACAGGGAGCAGAGTGGGGCTCGCTGTCCTACAGTGCCTCTGATCAGGAGTGCCCTGATGTCCCCTCATTGCTCTACATTCTGAGTGCTGCCACAGGTCCAACATTCCAAATGTAGGAGCCAAGTTTGGGGTCTCTATCCAGCATCAGCCCTGGCCCTACATCCCTGACCCTCCAATGAGATCCAGAGACTCCCCCTGGATGGGATCCTGTGCCAGCACTGAGGCTGAGCTGGAAGGCACCTTGCTTTGGTGACTCCAAGAGCTTCATGAGGTGCAGGAATCCCACATTCCCTCAGCAGGGCTGCTCTTGCAGGGAGCCAAAGGAACTGGAAGCTGAAGGACACACAGAGTGTTTTAGGGTCTGAGGTAAGATTTTCCTGTCAATGTCCAAGAGAATTCACCTGGAGCCCCGCTGGAACATGAGCAGAGGTGTCAGGCCCTCTGGAGGGTGACTGAGCATTCCTTAGGCAGGATGAGCAACCCTAGCAAGTCCTGGTGTTCTCCTCTGCCCCAGGAGAAGCCAGGCCAGCCAGCTCAGCACAGGAACCAGCCTGGAAAGGGGATACCAGGAGAAAACTCCACAGAAATTGCAAACCCCTCCCTCCAGCCCTATGGAGCCACTTCCACCGTTCACAACAAGGAGTCAGTGGCATCCATGGATTCTTGAAGATGCTTTCACACCCAGCTGCAGGGACTGTCCATTCACCATCCCCATCTCCAAGCTGGAGACCCTGGCTTCCACCAGGGCCTCTGAGCAGGAAGGGAGGGAGGAGGGGAGGCAGCAGCACCTCTGGCAAGATCCAGAGTGAATCCTGAATCCTGCTGATGGACAATGGCAGAGCTGTGCTGCTCCAGCCAGCCTGGGGACACTGCCTGCCCAGGGAAGAGACCCTGCCCATCCTCAGATATTGGATTTACCACACATGGAAGGGGCAGTGCCAACTTCTTCCTCCTGCCCAGTCCTATCCCAGCCTACTCTGGAGGCATTGGCAGCAGCTCCCTCTCCACCCCATCCTTTAACAATCAGAAGGATGGAAAAACAAAACCCTTTATTGTCTACAGTTAAACTTTACTGTCTAATGTTTTAATAAACAGTCAAGTTCTTCCTCTGATCATTAAATCTGCAGTAAAGCAGGGTGGAAACCGGTTTATGAGATTCTATCTGCATCACTACCACACAGATGGGAGGTCCTGGCAGCTGCAAGCAGCTACTCCCAGTTCCATGGCTTCCTGCCCACTCTGAGATCTGCTGTGGGTTTGGGAGAGGTGCAGCTCATCCCTCCTCAAGGGAGATGGGCAGAGTGAGGCTTCTCCAGGGCCTCCCCAGCCAATCCCCTGAGCTCCAGTGGAGAGAAGATAGTGCTGAGAAGCTGCTCTGCTCCTAACAAGGAGCAGGAATTCCTCCTGGGAATTCTACCTTGAAATGGTTTCAGACAGGTGAGCAGCTGACTCCTGGATTTGTGACAACTGGAAGCATTTCCATGGCAGCAGTTTGCCTTGTTCAGTGTTCAGGGGCACACTTTAAATCTGGAATTATTTCCTGTTGTACCCACAGAATCACAGAGGAGCTGGAAGATTTGCTGGGTGGGAACTAAACCAGCTACAGATAAAGGTTTAAAACCAGAAATAACGAAATTATTAAATTATAAATCCCCAGGTTTGGGGTGACAGGGGTGGGGAATGTCATCCTACAGGTGGGAGCAAGCCGAGGGTCAGCCTGCAGCAGCAGCTTCAAAGCTGGGTCAGTGCTCAAGTGCCTGGAGAAACTTAATCCCTTTGTTATCTCTGGGATGATCCCTGTTTGCTTGAAAGCATTAACACCCTTTAATCTCTGTTTTCCCTGGAATCCCCAGGCCCCAGCTGTTGGCCCTGTGGACTTGACCGTGAGCAGTGCTGGTGGTCCCTCACACTCAGTGCCAGCAGGACGAACTCCCAAACACCTCCCAAAAGTTCTCTGCCACTTTTCCTCGGCAGGAAACAATGCCCATCCCTCCACCCTTGCCCACAGCAGTTTTGCTGGCTCACAGTTGTTGCAGCAGCTTTGATTGCCAGCAGTGAGGCTCCATCTCCTCGGTGGTGGCTCTGTCAGCAGCAGATCCCAGATTTCCTGCTCACCACCATTTGTGGGCTGCTCCAACCGTTTGTCCAGTCATAAAATTATCAGCACATTATCCCTGGGCAATGACTTGTAATTGTCTCTTTTTATTACTCAATAAACAGTTTGGAAACCAAACCCCAGAGAGAGAGTAGGAACTCGCTCACTACTTTACAGCAGTGCAAAGAGAGAGGTGAAGGAACACTGAAAGGTACCAAAAAAAATCCCATTTTGTTAGAGTTACTTTAGTAATTAATGAGAAATGTGGTGTGGGACACTTACAGTGGGAATGGAGAAAAAGAAGCACAACCTTGAGAAGTCCTGCAGGGGAAAGTTGCTGGGATAAATATCCTTGATAACAGCTCCAGCAGCTCACAGCCCAGTTTTCCATCCGTTGGTCCCAAATGTCAATATTCCCTTGTGAACACGCCCGGAGAGCCTTGGGGAAGAAAAATACAGCAGTTAGCTGGCACAGTAGAGCTCCAGTCAGTGCAGCTCTATTAGAGCCATATATTCCCAGCTGCAGCCATATATTCCCAGGAAAAGGGGCTGTGATGGAGGAAGGAGATCGTTCCAAATGAAAAAGAGATGCAGTTTACACAGAGCCAGAACTACTCCTAAATCTAAGCCTAATTGAATTATAAATAGCCTGGGTGCTTTCTTTCCATCCACAATCTCGTTAAACTCCCAAATATATGGATATGTAATCCCACGTTTTCTAAACATTTCTGTTTGAATTTCAGTTCCAATGTGATGGTTTATATCTCCAAGTTGACCTGTTTTGAGGAGGAAAAAAAATTAGCTGAGTTCCCCCAATCAAAATGCTTCACTCTGGGATGAATGAAATGTTGAGAGAGATTTTTTTTTCCCCTTTCTCCAAATATATTCCTCACTGGGATGGAGGAATATACATATTATATATATATATACATAGATAGATAGATAGATAAAAATAATAATTATATATTATAATTATATATTATAATATATAAAATTATATATGTTATTATATATATATATATATATATATATATATATATATATATATATATATATATATATATATATTTTTTTTATGTTATTTTATATATTTATATATATATTCCAAACTGGGAACTACCAGAATGGATTTTATTCATTCATTTAAGGCCAGTTGAGCCATGGAAGAGAATAAAAGCCCAGCCTCCACCCAATTCGCACAGCAATGATTTCCAACCTGCTTTCACATTTCAAATTAAGCTATCCAATCTATCCCATGGATTTGGGATATAGGAGTTTGAGGGGTAACTAGGGATTGATAAATTGAATAATGGGTTGTGTCTAAAACAATGGTTTATTGGGGAAATATCTTTGGTAAAAGAAGTGCCCAGAGCATGCTCTGTTCTGTTGGACATGGATTTCTCCCAGTTCCCCTCACTGCAGCTCATTGTCAGCTTTGGAAATGAAAGGAGTGGAGATTTTGTCTTACACACTGGTCTGACAGGCCAATCTCCAGAAGAATTAGGTTTAAATTGGATGTTGGGAAGAAATCCTTCCCTGTGCTGAGGCCCTGGCAAAGTTGCCCAGAGCAGCTGTGGCTGCCCCTGGATCCCTGGAAGTGTCCAAGGCCATTGGATGGGGCTTGGAGCAGCCTGGGACAGTGGAAGGTGTCCTTGTCCATGGCAGGGGGTGGAATGAGATGGGATGAACTTTAAGGTCCCTTTCAACCCAAACCATTCTGGGATTCTATGAATCCACTCCCAGGCTGTGTCACTGGAAAGTCTGGGCAGGATGACACAGCAGGATGTTTTTATGTGATTTTTTTTTTTTTTTGAGATTTTCTGATGCCATCCTTCTATTCTGCAACAGCGTTGGGCTGGAGAGAAAAAACAAAACTCCATGTGGATTCTGATTTGCACTTGTCAGAGCTTTTGCTCCAGGCTGCCTGGAGGCTGTTGGACAACTCTGTGCTCTCACCAGGTTTTCCTGACAATGCAGACAGGAATTTGTTTCCAGAGCCAGGCTGGGAAGCACAGATCCCGCAGCAGCCCTCAGTGCAGAGTCAGTCCCCAGCACATGGCTGCAGTGGGATCTGGGCTGTTTGCAGAGCACAGAGCTCCCGCGTTCCCAAACTCTTCCCAAAGTGCTCAGCAATCAGGAACACTAACGTGTCCCTCCTGACTGCCTGCAGCACTCACAGGGTCTGGGAATGCTGTGGGATGCCAGGGAAGATCAGGCACACCCACACAGGGTGACAAGGACATCTCAAAGGTTTCAATTGGGACTGGAGCTAATTCATCCCAAGGGAAGGTTGTTTGTTCACAGCCTCTTCCCATAGAGCAGAAGGAAGGGTGGCGATTCCTCTGCACACCAACCCCCAGGATTGTTCATTCCCCTCTGGAATGAAAACTAAAGCCTCTGGCAGGAGGGGGACAGGCAGCAGCACAGATATTCCAAGTTTAAATACCTGTTGCCTGAGGGGAACAGAGGTTCTCCAACCCTGGTGCCCAGGAATGACACCTGGGATGTCCCAGGGTATTCCCCCAGCTTGTTGCCACTCCAGGTGGGCACTGAACCCTCAGGGATGCTGCATCACCCCTACTCCTGTTCTCAGTACCTATCACTGGTACCAGCAACCACAGCCAGGTGCCTTCATCCCCACACAAAAAGACTAAATAAAGGGTATTTTAGAAACAGAAAATCCTCTTACCCAGGCAAAATGCTTCTCCTCACTCCTCTACCATCCATACCCCCCCCTGGATTTGGAAGGCAGCTGTACCACTGAAGGCTTGCCAGACCCTTGGCTGGCCAATTCCCAAAACCAGAAATATCATAAATAAGTTATCTTTACTTCTTTCTCTTTCCCAATTCTTCTTTAAATATCCCTGTGAGACCACCAGCCTGAGACACACCTGGGCCCTGCTCACCTCCAGGCACTCCAGTGTGTTCCCACATGGACACCATTCCCCTGCCTTGGGAACAGGAGTCTTCTCTAAGCCTCTTGGAGGCCTGAGGACATAGAAGAGCTGGTCAAAAGGAGTAAATCTCCTGAAAAATCAAGGAGGTGCGGTTTAGACCGAGCTTCAATGTGAACAGCCAGTTCTGGAGGCTGTGGAAAGCCAGAAGTTTGGGATTGGGAAGCAAAGTTATTTCTTTCTGGGAAGCCTGGTGGGTCATACTGCTCTCCCAAACCACCAGCCCAGGCAGAGCTGTGCATCCATTTTAATTCTTTCCCAAATGTCCTGCAGGATGGAGAGAGTTTAACCCCCTAGAACCTGATGTGAGGGGATCACAGCCCTGCAGAAGAGATGATGCTCTGTGCAGGAATCACCACAGGAGCATCCAGCCCCAGGGCTCTGCTTCAAACACAGCACCTGACTCCAAACATGAGCAAAGAACAAAACTGAGGCTCAGACAGAGCAGCAAAATAAATCAGTGACAGAATCTCCAAAAGAGACAAATGAAGTTGGAATTCGTCCTTGTTTATTTTAATGTTTGGAATGTTTTCCAGGTGATTTATGCCCCCTTTTCAATGTGTTCCTCTCTGTCTCTCTCTTTCTCTCCCTTCTCTTTTTTTCTTCTTTAAAACAGGAAAAAAAAAAATTTGGGAGTTAATTGGTTTTCCAGGCTTGGCAGCCAGACACTGTAATTGATCTCCGAAGAGATGGATTTGTCGGTGGGCTGGGCATGAATTTGACAACCAGGCAAGGAAAGGAAGAAATATTTCCCTCTGCACACCAAGCAAAAAGGGGGTCACCCTGGCAGAGCCAGTGCCCCAGGGCCAAGGCCCTCCCTTTTCCCAGATTTCCAAGTTAAACAGTGCTTGGTGCCTTGGGCCCCTTCCAGTGAGAGGGACAGGAGATTTGAGCTGACTGGGAAAATCCCCTCGTTTAGAGCTACATCTCAGATGACATTTTTGGCTCTTCTTTTATCCCAGCTTTTCAAAGGTCCACATGGGAAAATGCTTGTTTGTCTTTAATGTGTGGCATGGGACACTCCTTGCCTTTCCATTCTCTCTGCTGTTTTTTCCTGTCTTTTGGAAGTCTGTTATCCCTGGATACCTCAAGCAAGACACCTGTAACTGCAGCTCCTGCCACCCCACACATCCCCACTCAGAATTTATATTCACCCCAAACCCCACATCTCTCACCTCCACTCTCCCCAAAAGGCTGGAGCCACCCTAAACCTCCAGGAGCTTCTTGTGGGAGCAGAGCTGTTCACACTGGGAAGGAAGAGGAGACCTGAGTTGGGGGGACAAGGACGCCCCAAACTCCCCATATTTACTTTGCCCCACCAAACCAAGTTCCCCCTGTTGGGCAGCACAACAAACCTGGACCACACACGCAGGTTTTTCTCTGTTGGAGCAAAGAAATCCCTATTCTGGTCAGGCAAGAGGCCTGATCCTGCTGCTCCTGGAGGGTGCTGAGCCTGAAGGCAGCTCCCAAAGCTGCCAGGGTGCCCTGCTGCCCACCCCAGCCCGCAGCAGATGGCAAGCAGCCGTTCCCATTCCCGACAGACGTTCCTGCGGCCCCGCAGGGAATCCAGGCTCCCACTCATCTCTGCAGGTAAACCCACCTGGGAATTCGGTGCAAAAAGCACAGAGCAACACATTTCCCAGAGCCAGCCCCGGGGTTTAGCGCTGTCTGTCTCCACTGGGGCTGAGCAAGGCGTTCCTGGGTTTGTGGCCACACTGCAGCCAGGCAAGCGCTGGTCCTGGGAAGAGAATCCTCCTCCCATCACAGAGGGGCACCCATCCCTCCATCCCAGAGCTTCCTAAAGACTTTGCTTGCTTTGGAGAGTGCACATCCCAGGAAAAAAACACCCTGCAGAATTCCTCTCTTCAGCATTAGGCTCTTCCTGGCTGCTTTTGCTTTTTGCTGCACATTTATTCCAAACACCTGTCTGAAGATCCACTGGCTGAGCTTGGAAGGAGCCAGGAAAATCCAACAGCCTCTCCCAGACAGAGTCTCCTTCCCCTTGTGAGAACCCAGAGGAGGATATCACATTCCTATCCACCTGCCAACCTGCCTGGGACATGAGGAATTGCTGTCCTTTTATCCCTTAGAGCCCTCTTGGAAAAGCCAAGCTGAAGCCAAGCCTGCCCTAGTTAAGCAGTGCTGCTCAGAATGCCCCTTACAATGACCGAGGCAGCAATCCTGTGCTGCTGACACCCCCGGGCACAGCCCTGCAGCAGGAAACCCGGGCTTTGCTCAAGGCAGAGTTAAAGCCTGGAGCTGACTTCCACGGGAAGTTGTGGTGGCCAAGAATCCGTGACATTTCAGAGAGGAAGCGGGAATGTGCGTGGATAACGAGAATAGCCGGAGTTACGCCAGCTAAATACCAACATCTCTGTGAAAGGGATATTAATATTGCGGGCCACCTCCAGCTAGAGGAGATGATGAGCAGCTCCAACACGAGGCAGGTTTTTGCCTTCTGCTGCGCTTCCCTTTGCTTGGGAAAAGCAAACTCCTCTCCTCGGAGAGGAGACCGAGTTACGCAGATCCCATCCAGCTCCCGCAGTTCTTATCTTCCAGCGCTTCTTCCTAAAGCCTCTGTCAAAAATACTAAACAGCCTTATTTTCGCCGTTGTTTGCGCTGGGTATAAAACTCTGTAATGGGAGATTTCTGGAATTGCAAAGCAGGTTTATGGCAGGAACGCTGCTCCGTGCAGGTGTAAGATATCACTCACTGCCGAGCACCGCTGCTACCGCAGCCTGTGACAGGGAAGCAGCTCACAAATGGTCACGCGAAGGAAAACATCTGTTCGGAGCTAGCAGGTACACAGATCATCTGCAAATTGCACAGCTTGTGCTTGATTTTCCCTGGCTTTGTTTAGCGACTCGCAGCTCGGCGCCGCGGGAGGGATGCAGGCAGCAGGGACCTCCACAGCGCTGAGCTGGGGATGGGAACGCCACGCTCAGCATCCCACAGCATCCCTCCGACCGTGCACATGGCTAGGACGGGGTGCAGACACTGTGCAACTCAGGACAGCTCCAGAAAGCCAGGTCAGGCTTTCCAGCAGGCGTGGCGGCCCTTTCCCCGCCGAGCCAGCTCTCTCCTGCCCCAGGGATATCCCGATTTCCCTTCTCACAGGTTGCTCGGGCACGCAGCGTTGCCTCCACCTCTCACACAAAAGATTTCCTGATCCCTGCTAGCCCTTTACATCTGCTTTATGTTACGGGGCTCGGCTTAGGAAGCAGGAGGATTGTGTTTCCAGCAGACAGGATCTCTGCTTGATCTCCAGCCAGCCCCAGGACTCGAGCGCAGTTCCCAGCACTGCGTGTTGTGGCCGCAAGGAAGGAGCACAGAATCGTGGAATGGTTTGGGTTAAAGTGACCTTTAAAGGCCATCTAGCCCAAGGCCCCTGGCATGAGCAGGCACACCTTGCAGTGATCAGGCTGCTCAGAATCCTCCTGTGCTGCTCAGGATCACCCACTCCCTGCCTTCCCAACTCTGTGAAAGGACTCAGACCACAGTGCCAGCTGTGTTCCAAATCCCTCTGCCTTCTCAGGATTGTTCCGAGGAGCTAAGAGGACAATTTTGCCTTGTTCTCTCTTTTTTAAAAAAAATAGCAATTTTGGTGTGCTCTTTATTCCCTGAGAAAAGCAAAGAGGGCCCCGTCCCTGGTAGCACACTTGCTCCACCTCCTCTGAACTCCTGCTGTCCTCGGCTCTCCATCACACACATCAATGCCCTTGGCACGGGATTTATCCTGTCAAGAGGAGTTCACCACTCCTGGCACCGAGCCACAAGATTTATTAAGTCCAGGACACACACCTCAGCAATCAATGGGAATTTCAACTCGGATCAAGCCTTTTAAAATCCCATTCCTCAAACACAGTGGTGCTGCAAGAAGCCCCATTAAAGACCTGCCTTGGGTGGGCAAGGAGCTGCTGTACCCAGTCTGGTGACACTGCGTGGCATTTTGTCCCAAAACTGGGGTCAGGGCTGGTGAGCTCAGCCTGGAGCTGCCTCCAAGGCTCATCAGACTAAAGGTGGCCTTTTGCAAGAGGCAGCTGCTGGGAAAACCTGACTTGTTAGTGTAAGAAAATGAAGGGGAAGAGGTGATAAAATTGTTCTCTTTCCATGTACCAGGAGGTTTAACATGAAGGAAGAGAAAGTGCTGCTCAAGGTGAAAGAACATCAGCAAAAGGTCACCACTCACTCATTAATAAATTTAGGTGGGAAACTAGAATAAGGTTTCTGGCTGTCCAAGGAACTGGGGGATAGACAATGCGATAGGAATGGTTTTTCAGCTTTGGAGAGGGACAAGATATTTCATCAGCTGCAGCAGAAGAGGGCAGGACCAGTTCTGGTTGTTAAAGCAGCATCATGCAGCCCAAGGATGCCAGAGTGAAGGTGTGTGGGAAAGACAGCTGATTTAATTGGAAAAAATACCATGACAAGTTTGAGGCTTGGGTCTGAGACAGAGCAGGAAAGCCAAGGGAAATATAAATCAGAAATCTCCAGTATTGCTCAGGAGGCAGCTGACCAGCCTTCCAGGGGAAGGGAGGGTGAAGCACGAGCAGATGTTCTCTGCTGACAAACCAGCCCTGCCTGTCCTGCAGCAGCCCACACGGAAAACCATATAGAAAATCATTAAACAATTACAACCTCCATTGAAAGGAGATCAGCCTTTGAAGACATCTCTCCAGAAACCTCCGTTCGCAGTTTTCAAATAACCCCCCGTCTCATCAGAATAATTGCCAGGAGTAAATGCTTTGGAGCTCAGCAAACACTCAGCACAAGGAAAGCAAAGAAAAAAGAGCCAAGGTAACCCTGCAGGTTCTGCTCTGTGCAAAGCACAGCCCTCAGACCAAGCACCCCATGGAGATGTCACCAGCATCAGCCCTCGCCAGCCCCAGTGGCCTCCAGGGAAATGGGCTGTTCCCAGCAGAGAAAAGGCTTTTTCCATCAAATAATCCCTCAGTGCCAGCTCAGCTCTTTGCCAGAGGAAAGGATTCACCTGAAAAAAATCGCCCAGCCAAAAAAAGGAAGTTCTAATACACTGGCTGGTTTAGCACACAATATTATCGCTCCCCACAGACAGAGGCTTCTCTTATTTTGAAGGTGCTTAAGCACCTGACTTTAGTTAGGCCGAAATACTGCTCAGAAATCTGGCCTTTCATGCAGAACCAAGATAATCTTTGAAGACACAGCAACCCAACCGGCTTTGCTAAATCAATCTCCCCGTTATTTTATTCAGTGCAAAAGAAGTTCCCAGGGATCGCATTTCTACCAGAACTGGTTAACAATTTATAGCTATCACCTTAATCATTAAAAACAAACAATGGGAAAGAAAAAGAAATCATTAAATTAATCCCTGATGGGGAATCCCAGAAGACAAAATGAATTCTTTTTTAAGACTGCCAGATTTCAGGGCCAGGTCGTGTGAAAACCCGGGGAGCAAATGTGGGAGCAGCTGAGGGTGGCAAAGGGGGGGCTGCGCTGCTCCCGAGCTCTTTGCTGTCATTCCCTAAGGAATTGGCCACCATGGTGTGATCCAGCAAGCTGGTGGTCAAGGCAGGATGAGCCTTTTAAACTCTCAGAGTGATTTCTGACAGAGCATGGGCTGGGATGCTCAGCTCTGCAAGGAGAGCCAGGCCCTGCAGGACCACCCTGAGGACTTGGAGCAGAGCCAGGCACCCTTGGGCTGCTGGGGACAGCACGTCCCTACTGCCCTGGGAGCTCTGACTGTGCTGTCTCCATTAAAATCAGCATCCCTCCCGCCCCTCTGTGTCTGTGACAGCCCAGGGGGCTCCTGGGCCCAGCCTGAACCCATAAATCACAGCAGGAAGGCCTGGAGGAAACATGAGGAGCTTTTATTAGCCCCCTGATAGAGACAGAAACAAGGACACCTCTCAGAGCACGCAGTGCTCCTGTCTCTCCAGAACCCAAGCCCACACATTTGTCAGGTTTGGGCTAGATTTTTGGAGGCACTTTTTTACCCACCATTTGGGCTAAAATAAAGGCACTAACTACCCTGCAAAAGCCATAGTTTAGCACACTTACACCTCCACCTCACAAATACCTGTGTTAAACACAAAATAAAAGGCAGCAGGGGAAAGGATCGTTCAAAGGGAAGGCCTGGCCAGAGGATCCCCACCTCACTCCCAACCCAAGGGAATGCCAACACTCCCTTCATGCCTGGCCTGTCACTGAGTAATTGAAGGTGATAATGGGGGTGGATGAAGAGGGAGAAAACACACAGGTGACAACTGGCTGCACTGCACAGTGCTGGATTTAGGGGATGGATGGATGCAGAAAACACACAGGTAACAACTGGCTGCACTGCACAGTCCTGGATTTAGGTCCAGCTTGCTGAGGCTTGGAAAATTCAGCATTTCTTCCACTCACATCCCTGCCAGCAGAGCCCTTTGCTGAGCGGGCTGGCCCCAACAGAGGGCACTGACACACTGACCAACCCTCCCCAGCGCCGCCTCCTCGTCCCTCCCGCAGCCCGGCTGACCTCCCCGCTATCGAGCTCTTCCCATCGCGGTCCTGGCAGGGGCTGCACGGTCCCACCCAGCCCCGATCCGCGGGCCCGGCCCGGGAAGCGAGCGAGCATCCCTCCCGGTGATGCTCAAAGCGGAGCATCATTCCCGGCGGCGGCGGGGAGCGATGGTGGTGGGAAAAGCTGGGAGGGGGTGGGAAATGGGGGCCCTCACTTTTTTCAGGCTGTTAACTGTAATTAGCCTGGTTTCTGCGATGTAATTATCCCGCAATCTCAAAGCAAACACCCTGGAGGAAATTGCACTGTTAAAGACAGCGCGGCATTAAAAATAAATTATGAGAGTCCTGCTCGCTGCTCCTGCGGATCTGTCAGCGTTTTCCCTCAAAAAGCCCCGGCTTGGGGGAGCTGGAATCACCCAGCTGTGACTCTCCCTGCCAAACTGTCTGCCGAGACGGAGGGAACGTCAGGATTCCAAGCACCCCCCCTTTGCCAGCTCGGGAGACGTTTGTCACAGCCCAATTACAGCCCGGGGGGAGGAGAGCCTGTTTTGTTTGGGGTTTTTTCCCAGAGGAATTAAATTCTGCCGGCTATTTAATACAGAGCACGAACAAAGCGTGCAAGGTGTTTGGAAACAAGTCAGCTCCTCACGGATCACAATATTCCTGCCTCTGGCTGGGGGAGCCTCCTCTGAGCTGCCCTTTTTGTTGCTGCCTGGGTGATTCCCATAAGGATTGTGCTTTATCCCAAATCTCTGTCCCAGGAGGTGGAGGAAGCCAGGCAGTTCAAGAGCTGGAGGCTCATGGCTCATCCTTTGGTTGGCTCCCACACACAGAGCTCAGCCTCAGCCCCATAGCCTGAGTAATGTGGAAAGGAAGGAAGAAAGGAAGGAAGGAAGGAAGGGAGGGAGAATTGGGAAGCAGGTCCGAGCTCCTCACACAGCTCTGTAGAATGTGGTGAGGCCACCAGAGAAGACTCAAAGGTTTCTGTGGTCTTATTTGTAATTTTGGAGTGTCTTTTCCACTCTTCCTCTAAGACAGCACCAGCCCAGCCTCAGCCATACACTTAAAGCCACCCAAAGAGTTTCCTATGTCACCCCAAAGTCCTTCCCCTGTGGCACTCCTCTCCCATGGCAAGTCAGGTGAAGGGAGCTTCAGATGACAAGAAGGTGTCCCCAAAGGAGGATGTGCTGCTGTGTCACATCCCAGGAAAGAAGCAGTAAAGCAGTACCTCAATGACTTTAAAAGCTGTAGGTGACATTTAAACACTTTCTGAAAATCTGCAGAGAGCTGGGAGGTGGCACCATCTCCAAACCTTCATGATCATCACCACACACAACTTGGTTCATTCTGCCATAGCTGAGGGGTCCCAGGAACATTCTGAGCCCTTGGGGAGACACTTTTTTCTACAAGAGATGACCCAGAAAAGGCCAGCACCGTGCTTCTCATCAGAAAAACAGCTCCCTTCAGGAGTCCTGCAAATGGGCTTCTCCAGAGCACACCCTTGCCCTGGGCTGTGGGTAATTAATGGGTGCTCCTGGAGAACAGCCCCAGCCTCCAGCAGCACCAAGCCCCACTTGGTTAAACCCCTAACACAGCTTAAGGAATGAATCAATCCCAGTGACTCTGCTCTCCACGGATCCCAGTCACTCACAGGATGCACAGAACACGTCTGGAGAGCCCATTAAAAGCCACTCGACTGGAAAATAGTTTCTGGCCTAATTCTAGCTCAGGGGTCTTGGTCGGGGGGAGAAATCTGACAGCGAGAGCGTGTCTGCAGGGAGCACCAGGCAGAGCTGTTAACTACTCCACCAATCTAATGGATAGCACTCTCCAACAGTAATTAATAATTAATATTCGTAGCCTGCTTAAATCTGTTGACTCTGTAAACCACAGCTTCTCACTTAAAGGCCTCTCATCGTGCTGAGACAAACTGGAGAACAACCCCCACGGAGAGACTCAGCATAAACAAGAGCAGCAGCAGCTCCCAGGCTCAATCCCTATCCCTGTCCCATCTCTGTCCTGTTGAGCTCAGCATCGTTCCTTAGCAGTGTCCCTGTCCTGGGTGGGCACAGGACACTGGAGTCACCAAGTCCAACCTCCTTCAATAGCTCTGCTCAGGTTTTCCTGCCAGGGACCATTCAGGACAGCAGTGGAGGGTGTCCACACACAGACAAAAATCCCCAGTAGTCCTGTCTCCTTTTGAGCTCTGGGGGTTGATTTGAAGGGCAATAAATTCAATTAATGTCCCCAGCTCGAGCCTGGTTTGCCCATGATGGCAGCGGGTGATCTCTTCTTGTCTTCATCTCAACCCACAAACCTTTCATTATATTTTCTCTCAGGAGGCAGTGCCAGTGGCCTTGGGAGCAGCCTGTTGTCCAGACAGGGACACAGGCTCACCCCGCCCCAGTCCAAGATAAATCTGATAATTTATAAAAGGATTTACTGAATTCAGGAGCTGGCCTTTTTGCACCAGTGATCAATTTGAGCTTTCTGGAGGCTGGAGTGCATCACTGAAGTTTGCTGCCTTGCCTCTAACCAATCCTCCATATGGATCCACTGCAGATATCACTCACAGCTTCCCTCTTTTCCCCACTCCCATCACTGTCACCATCCTGATGAGAGTTTCAGCCACCAGGAGATCACTGATGGCTGTGGGATTGGGCTGTGGGAGTTAAAGGCACCCAGGGAGCCCAAATCCAGCTGGGAGGTGCCAGAACCAGGTTAGGTCACACACAAGGGAAGGTGGCCCAGGGCAGGACAAGTCTGCTGGGTGGCAACCACAGCTCCCAAAAACGTCATAAACCTGAAGAACTTGAAGGGCTGGACCAAGAATTTGTGGATCTGGCCTGTGGGATCACCCAAAGCAACCTGATTTTGTGTCTGCAGCATCAGCTCCAGGGACAGTGTGACTTCCACTGAAATCACCTTTTCTTTTCTGCTCAAAAAAGGTCAACCCTTAATAATTTTAAATCTAACATTTTGGGGTAATTGGATATACACAGGTGACTTTTTTTTTTGTAGCTGATCTGGGTCATTCATTCTGTGTGTCTGTTACTACTCCTGCTGTATTCCAAGTTTGGGAGAAAACAAGAAATTCCTTTTTCCTGATAAAGAATATTATTCCATCATCTGCATTACAAGTTGTCTTTTATCATAGCTATGATTTAATCTGATAATAAACTCCTAAGTCTCAGGCAATAGTTTCACTCACCAAGTCACACTTGATACCTTATTTCCCATGGAAACTTGAAATTCTGTTCAGTTCCTTTAATCAGTATTCAACAAATACAATCCCATTGAAATTTGTTTTTCTTTCCAAAGGGTAATGGAAAAAGGCCTCCTTGCTAGCATTCAGTTGTGAGCACACCTAAAAATATCTAATATCAGGAAACAATTACACTTCTTCACTTGAATTAATAATTTGCATTTAGAAAGGAGGAAAATATGCCCATAAATAATTTTTCCCCAGCTTCCTATAAAAAACAAGGACAATCAATGTGAATCTGTAGTTAAAAGTAACAAGAACGTGGCTGTTCTGCAAAGCTGTAACTTGGTTTTAAACACTGAGAAGCCAGACCTTGGGAGAATGGGACAATTTTTGCACTGTTCTGCAAAACCCCAATATTTTGGGGAAAAAACTCAAACAAACCCTTTTTTTTGTGGTTTGTGTATGTTCTTTTATATTCCAAGACAGTAAGTCCTTCCCTCTGGAATCTCCTAGGGAGCTAGAGAGTTCTGATTCCCCAAGGTTTCCAAAAACAGGAGGAAAAAAAGAAAATAAAGAAATATTTTCCTCTTATTTATTTTTCTTAAAAAGAGGAAAATAATCATTTGGGTTTGAATGAAATCTAGTACTCAGCTTGAGTAAAAATCTGTCTTAATAAAGTCTCTCAAGACTTTGGTGAGATTTCCAGAGAAATGGATGTGGGATTTGAAATACAAAGTTCAACATTTTCCTTAAGAAAGCTGAACACAGGGCATTGAGGTAAAGCAGGATTTTTGGGGGAGTACAATTCCCCTCCTACATCCCACCCATGAAATTAGGGAAATTCCTCTCCCTGGTATCTCCATCCCTCCTTCTCTCCTCAGTTCAACCAAACAATATCCCCTGTAGGAAAGATGGAGCATGAGAGGTTGGAGAGCACAAAAGCAGCTCCTTTTTGGGACATTTTGCTAATGACTGGAATAATGATGGCATTCCTGTTAGGAGCTGTGGAGATGACATGACAAACTCCACTCACAATTGTCATAGATTTTGCAGAAGGCAGTTTGGAATAATAAATGCTTTGAATGTAGAGCAAGAACAAAAGAGCCCCTTGGTAGCTGGATTTCTACTCCTGTGGTGTTTCCAGGGCCCTCCTGGGATGTTGCAGTGTCTGGAGCAACATCTCAGGTGGTGATGCTCAAGTTGAACCACCCCAAGTCCCTCCCTCCTCTGTTTGTAAGGATCCTGCAGGAATTCTGGCCAAAACAAAACAACCCAGGCTCCCGAGAAAAGAATGAAGAAGTTCATGCTCATGGAATCAATAATGTTGGAAAAGACCCCCAAGATCCCCAGTGTTCCTTCATTCAGCCCCAGAACTCGGGCACCCCAAGGGTTGTGTTGGGAGAGGTCTGTGCAGGTGCCCTCCCACTATCCCAGCAGGATGCATGCTCTCTGCTTGGCCATGTGTCCAGCTCCCACATTCCAGAGGCCTGCTGGGATGGACAGGGACAGCTGGTGGTGCTGGAATGAGGCTGCATCCCCAGGCACACAGAGAACACCTTCGCTGCACCACACATCAGCATCTGAGGGGCAGCCTGAGCTATGGGCAGCAGCAGGAGATGGGAGACCAGAAGAGACATCAAAGGCACGAGGAGGAGGGGTCCAGAGGATGAGCAAAGGGGTTGAGGAAAGCCAGGGAAAAGAAGAGGGTGCCTGGGAGGCTCTCATTTGAAAGCTGAAGGCTCCCTGCCAAAGCAAACAGTTGGACATGGAGGGCTCTCCATGGCTCTGGTTCACTTGGACCATCTGGCATTTATTGAAATTGCCTCCCTTTGTGTTTGCTCTGATGAAGCAGGTTTGTATTCCTGCTTTCTCTTCCTCCTTTCTCCTCTCCCAGGCCAACACATGGCTTCTGTCCCGCCTTTCATCTCCCACATCCTCGCAACAGCTATTGAACAAAGAGCCCCACTGCAGGGAATGAATCCCAGGAGGAATCAGGGACGGGGAGAAAATGCCTGCACATGAACAGCCCCATGCATGGCCCTGCTACCCCTTGTCTTACACACTTCCACTGCTCCCCTTGGCCCTCAGTCTGGGAAGGCAACAGACTGAGAGGAAAGATGGAAAGAGAAATCAGAGCAGAAGTTAAACGGGAGAACAGAAAAGCAGGGAGGGAAAAAAATCATTCCAAAAGGTGCAATTGCAAAGTGATGACAGGCTGGTGGAAGGGAATTAGCAGAGAGGAGGGCTCTGTTCACCTCCTCCCCTCCCTGCTCTGCTGTGTGATCAGAAGGAAGCCAAAAGAGCCGTTTTGTTGGGAACTTTGGCATCCGCCGCTCTCCTGCAGCAAGGGCGAGAGACTGAAATAATCAACATTTTCTGCGGCACAGAAATGCAAACACTCAAATTCACATCTCAACTGACAGCTTCAGTCAAAATACATCCCCCTGATGCTCTTCAGTTAGAAAAGATTCACAGACTCGTTTCGCAGTCCCAGGCCACATTACACAGCCATGCTGCCAGAGTCTGGATTTCCTGTAAGTCAGCAGAAGTCTCTGGGGCTCGGGATGCACTTCCAGGCCTATTGCACAGAGGAGCCTTTCCAGTGGTTTTTCAGGAAGCCTGTCTCAGTGGAAAAGAAAGAAAAAAATAAGAAATCAGCACAAGCGCGAGGGTGGGGAGAGGTTTCCTTTGCCCTGCTCATCCTCTGGATGCTTCAGAGCCAGGACATCATTCAGCACAAGACCCCATCCAGCAAATTCCCATCCCTGTCACTGCCATGCCCCCACTGGGAGATCCATGTAGACTCCAAGGACTGCAGAAAGGAGCTCGGTGGCTCTGCTGGCACAAATTAGTGGAGCTGAAACTTTAGATCAGTGACAGAGCCTCTTCCTCCTGGGAGCAGTAAATTGCAATGCTGGTCCCTAAAGACCCTCCTTGCCATTAAGTGATTAATGAATTCATTAACACCTCTAGGAACATGGGAAATATGACACGGACAGCCTGCCTAGGCTTTGCAAAGTATTTTTCCTGAGGAACAGGAGAGAAGAGTGGCTAATTAAGCTATATGGCCCGTGGCAGCCCTACTACATTTATCCAGAGGGGACGAGCAGAGGCATGAGATTCTGTCTCCTGCTCCTGACCAGCTTTTATTTGACCCATAACGAGATGCTAAAATCAAGGGTTTATTGCTATTATAAACCTTTCATTTGAAGGGGGGAGGGAGAAGGCTTTTTACTGTAATGGCTTTAATGGCTTTCCCAGCGTTCCCAGTCCAGAGGTGGAATGGTCCCAGCATATCTGGAGGTAAGGAGAGGGGAAGGAATTGCACAATGGCCTCTTCAAATCCACAGAGAGACTTAATTCTTGCCCTAAAGCCACGATCACATGCTCCAGCCCATTTCCCTGACAGTTTTATTTACCAACTGCAACATAACCAACAGCCCAAGCACTTGGGATGAAGTGTGAGCCGGGCTCAGGGCTGTGACACCTGCACTAAATCAGCCCGGGATCACCTCCCTTCCCATCTCAGCAGGACACTCCTGCTGCTCCCACAGCCCCAGCCAGGCAGCTGGGGGAGCCAATCCATCCCTGCCACAGGAACGACAGTGCCACTGCCCCACGGGTGCCTTGGATCTGTGTCCCAGGTCTGGATTCCTCTGAAGCCTGGCTGGAGCCTTCCATCAGCCCCAGGGGCAGCCAGGCAGGGCTAGCTCAGGAATGGATGCCCACATCCCCCACTCTGAAGGGATAAATAGCTGCTTGCAGCTCATTTCCCTTCCTTCATCCTGGGCTTCTTTGTCCCTACATCCCATTGTTCACAGAATCCCAGGACGGTTTGGGCTGGAAGGGATCTTAAAGTCCATCCAGTGCCACCCCCTGCCATGGCCAGGGACACCTTCCATTATCCCAGGTACTCCAAGCCCTGTCCAACCCAGCCTTGGACACTTCCAGAGGGAAATGGGGCAGCCACAGCTTCTCTGGGTGTTTGCTGTATTCTTACAGACAACATTGGGCCCATCTCTGCAGCCCCCAATGACTGCAGGAATTCCTGCCCATAACCCAAGTGGGACAAGTGTCCTTCAGCCCAGAATGGCACACAGAGCTGAGACTGTGCTTTTCCCAGTTCCTTGGGCTTCTTCACTTCCAGAGCAAGCTGAGGAAGATCCACAGCAATCCAAGGGGGCAAGAGATGCTCTGTGCAAAGCACTTTTACCACTTGCAGGCAGTGAAGGTGGCAGGGAGCCACCAGGATTTCCTGCAGGTGTGGGGGCTTCAGGAAATGTGAAAACTGGGGAGAATCAGGCTGGGGAGATGACTCCATTTTAAAGCCAGTAAATTGGAGAGAGCTCAGAGAAAGGCCCTACGAAGATGAAAGGACAGCAGGTATTGATTTACGTAGGAAGATCAAAAGAGCTATATTTGTATATGGTAGTTTAGCTAAGTGATGACTAAGTGTTTAACGGGAAGGGTTTGAAGGACACAAACCCAGAGAGGCTTTGTGCAGCGCAGGAGCTGAACAGGAGCAGCAGGGTGGGAGAAAAGGAAGGGAAAAGAGGCAGATCCCAGCTGCCTGCAGATAGTTTTTGGCAGGGGGATGTGAGCAGCCCTGCTGACTCCCAGCCCCAAACCAGCATCCCAAAGCTTTCCAAAGCCCATCCTGAACTGGTTTCCAAGGCTTTCCAAAGCCCATCCTGCACTTTGCTCACTGCAAGCCCACCTCCAACCTGCTCATGCCATGCCACAGCATCCAGGGGCACAGGGCAGGTCCTCAAGGAGCCCTCACAGCCACACAGAGGGTGACACCAAGGTGACTGAACCTCTGAGTGCTGGGAGACCTGTGAATGCCCCAGGACAGAAACAGAAACAACCCTGCATCTCAAATCCACCTCTGAGGACCCCACTGCCCTTCTCCATCCACTCCAAGGCCTAAGGAACTCATCACCGGTCTTTGAAATTACTTAAATATGTCTGAAGGCATCAGTTCTAGCTTGGAAACAGTGTTTGAAAATATTAACCTGAGTGTGGCACAGGACCCAATCCATCTGCAGGGGATCTGCTCATTTCTGCTCCACCTCTGCTGGGTTACTCAGGATTTGCAGGGAGAAGGATGGGACCACAGCCAGAATAGCAAAACACTCATCTGTTCCTCGAGGTAATTCAGGCCCAGGTGGGAAAAACCCAGTTAAAGTGACTGTAATGAATGACTTACCCTCGGCCTCCCTCTGTGGGCCTGGATTGGCACATGTCTTGTCTCCCTTGTGCTTCCAAGAGCAGGGCCAGGAGCATCTCAGGGACTGGCACCTTGGAAATCCTCCAGGGAGAAGAATCCTGAGTGCACAAAATAGGAAATAAACATATAGTAACTGTCCTGGGCTGTGCAGGGCTGCACAGGGAAGGAGCTGGGGGCCACAGGTTTCATTAAACAGCTGAATTTTTTAGTTACCTTGTAGTCTTGAATCTGCTTACTCTGCTAAAGGCTGAGCTGCCCATCTGAGCAATTCCAATCCAGCATTCTCCACAGAGAAGAGATGGAGAAGGGAAAAGGGAAGACAAGCAGGACAGAGAGAATCTGATAAGGGAGCCTGATTGAATCACTCTGTCATTGCCTGGGACACCCTGAAATCTTTATGGCCTCACTACATAGCCTGAAAATACTCAGAAAAAAGCTTTTGCTCCAGAATCTGGAGGGACATGCAGGCAGTTTAGATCAATTCCAGTGCTCTGCTCTCTGTCCACATCATTCAGCATTTTATCCACCATTTGCTGGAGTGATTCTCTTCTCTGGGAATGTTTATAGACAGCAGAAGGGGAGGTCACAAGTAAGTAACCATGAGAACAGGGCAGGTCACAGTGTGGGTTAAATGAGCCCACCTACAAGGGTAGCACTCATGGCCCCTTGCAGACCCACTAAATACATTTTTCTCACCTTTTCCTATCAAATGTCAGCAAGATCTACCCCAATCGAGGGCCCCTTGATCCGTGTGGCCAGGCAGGGATTCAGGAGGATAAACATCCCCACTTTGGTGGCTGGAGAGGGCGACAGCACAGGGGGTGTTTGGTTTTGTTTGGTTTTGCTCAGCCAGACTCAGTCACTTGGCCACAGGCTGCTCGCCCCCTCCTCACTGCTGAGGTACATCACCCTGCAAAAATGTAGTCTGATGCAAGGCAGTGCAAGATAACACCTCTGGAAACCAGGAATGCAAATGACAGCTTATTCCAACGTGAGAGATTACCTCAGAAAACACCAACTGCAGCAGGACCAAAGATGCTGTCCCTGGAGTAAGTGAATATTCATCCAAGCAGGGACGGGCACCAGGCTTTCACTGGACATTTGCATTTCCTTCTTCTCTTACCCTCCATTTCCCTCTATTTCACCCACATTTGCATGACTTTATATGACAAAACAACCCCCTCCAGCATTTTAGAGGCTGTGAGAGCCCTTGTGCAGAGCACAGCACAGCTCTGGGCAGCTTTTAGAGCCTTTCCAGGAGATGTGGGGTGTCCACACAGGGAGGGGAGGCCTTGGAGAGCATTCAGAAGGATTCCACACACACAGCTGAGAGCTGGGAAAAGTCCGAACTCGGCTCAGCTTCCTCAGTTTGCCAAAGTGTTGCTTTAAAATAATCCCAAAAATTCCAGGCATCAACATGGAAATGTCCTGGCTGGCAGGGGACTTCCCAGGATTCTGACAAGAAGGTGATGAGATTCAATGCCTGGAAGCTCAGGTCAGATAAATCCCAAAATACAGCGCCGTTTCCCAGCAGGGAGGGACACGGCAGGGTGTGGATCCTCCAGCTTGGACACTGCTGGAGTAGATAACTCCTTCACAGGCAGGCTGTCATCCAGCTCCTGGAGACAGGAGCACAGGGAGCGGGGCTGGGTGGCTCAGGGCATCCCTCCCTGCCCTGGCTCCCTTCCTTGTCCCCTCAGCCACGACAAGAACAGGAAATTCTGGGTGATCTGCTGCTCTCCTTGCACTCCCCATGAAGCCGCAGCCCAGCCTCACTCCCCAAGAGCTCAGGAAGGAATTTGTTGATTTATTTTCCTCCCCCAGGCTCATTTGGCCCAGCAGATGTTGCTTGCTTGTTCTTTTTGTTATCTCCTCGCCTTCCTCTGAATGGTCAGAGCAGGGCTGGGCTGGGGCTGCCACAGCCAGGGTTTGTGGGGTCCCCTTGCTCTGTGTCCTTTGGGATCAGCTGGTGCCACCTCACCCAGCCACACACACAGAGCTTCTGTGACATTTAGTGACGATGGTGGGCACCAGAGGCAGAGTTCATACCCTGCACAGCACATCCTTTAGTCTGCCAAGTGATCCCACTGCTCAGAACATGCCCAAATAAACATGTGTAAGAGCTGAAATCCAATCTCTCCCCTGCCCTGTCCCCTGGAAAACTCTTTGATGACTAAGCCCATTAGGGGAGGAGCAAATCTCCTGGAAATGTCACAGCTGATCTCTGCTGACCTTATCAAAGTGCAGGATCAATACATTGACCTGTTCGGAGCAGCAAACCTTAAGCAAAAGCCAAAGAGAAGCAATTAAAGCAGAATTTCAAGAATGGGAAGGGGGGAGGGAGATAGAAAAACCCCCTATTCTTGCTCTGGAGGGTGAAAAACAAATGAGCCAAAAGGAACCGTGATGCTGAGAATTATCATCTACATAATTAGTATTTGATAAAGCAGGAAATAAAACACAACACCCATTCATCATGCTGACAGCTGCAGGACCACGGTGCCAGGCTCATCACTGTGCCTTCAGCAGAGCAGGTTCCCATCTTCACCTCCAGCTCAGGGTGCCCAGCATGCCCTGGGACATTCCCAGGTTTGGAGCCTGATCCAGGCTCTGGAATGCCTGGGTTTGAAGGGTGGAGAACCAACAGCCGTAGGGACAGCTAAGGAGCATCCAGTGAGTCTGGGACTTCAGGCACACAGGGACCTCCAGGCAGCCTGGAGAGATAAACTGATTTTCCTGACACCTGGAACTCCACCAATTCCCCCTCATGGCTGCAGCAGCAAAGCCCTGCCCTGGCTTTGAACTGGAAAAAAAAACCAAAACCATCACCATTTTGTACACCTCATTTCAAAGAGCTTGGAGCCAGCCTGCCTTGCAGGACAATTATGGACAGGGGCAAGGAATGGGCCTGGCTACCCAAGGAGATGCAGCCAAAGGATTTCTGGTCAAACACAACCCATCCCAGCTCCTACAGACCACAAAGCAGCACCTCCCCTTTGATTTTACATAAGATGCAAGAGTATTTTCTGATAAACTCGTTATTAACCTTCCCATGAAAAGGGCAGTCCACAGGAAAGGGGCTCCAGAGTGCAAAGAGGAGCTGTGGCTCCCACAGAGGACAATCTAAAGGAGCAGGTAACAGAAAGAACACTGAACAAAACCAAAGAGATGGAGATTAAAAGGTAAATCACTCACAGGACATCTAGAGGAGCTCTGTCTACAGGTCTTTGCCCAAAGGAGAGATATTTTCCTTTCTCTTTACAGCAATTTTTAAGATTTACCTTTCCTCACAAGGGTGAGCACGAGGCATTTGAAGGCAGCTCAGGGACACAACAGGCAGAATCCACCTTTGCCTTTGCTGACACAAAGAGCCACGTCCCTGCTGACAGCACCTCACATCCATCCTGCTGTGCAGGACTGTGCCCAGCTCCACTCAGGGTAGATAGATCCCTGTCCATCTGTCAGGCACAGCATTTCACTGGAAAAACACTAAAATATTCCCTTGAGTGCTGCAAGTGCCCCAATTCCCACGTGAATCCTCTCACCATTAACCACAGGCTGCTGTGAGCAACAGGAAGGGCTCTGGTCCCAGCCCTTCCTCCTTCCCTCCCTTTTTATTTGCCATCCCCTCTAATTTCATCAACTTCTTCTGCTGCCTGGTTCTTCATAATCTCACCTCATTAACCCACGACAAGGCAGGATCTCAGCTCTCCAGCTGACCACCTTTTCCCAGCACAGACAGAGCCCTGTGAACAATGTCTTTGGGATGTGTTTCAAAAAATAAAAAAAAAATAAATAAAAAAGGCAATCAAAGCAAGTCTGTGCTGTCCTGGGGAATTCTCTGTGCACTGAGAGCCTCATCAAACCAGGGGAAAGAAAGCAACAGCAAATTTAACAGTGCCATCCCTAGCAACCACAGATGGCTGTAGTTCCTAAATAAGCATTACATTAGTGCAAAGGAGAGGGGAGAAAAAAAATTAAAGGAAGAAAGGAAAATATAACAGCTGTATCTTAAGCCTGGAGGCTGATGCTAAATCTACATTTGTAGATGCTTTCAGCACTGGCAATAAAAGTCAAGTTTCTTCCACGTTAAAGGGGCACTGCTGAGTGTTTTATGCAGCATCCTCGACCTGCTGATCATTTGGTGGGAACATCCTCCAGCTGTCCAGCAGGATGGGGACCTGGGAAAACAGAAGGAGATGTGTCCACAGAGAAAAGAAGTGGGGGAAAGCATTAATATTTAATGGAGTGTTTTACACTCCTTTGAATGGAGTGTTCTGCTACAAAAAACACCAACAAAAACCAAACAAATACAAAAATCGATAGTGCACAATGGCCTTCAGTGCACTGACAGAAACATCATTCGCCCTCTCGTCACTGCTGTCATGTTAAAACCACAGCTCCAACAATTTCCCCAGCCTGGAATTCTGCTGGGTGGGCAAACCAGAGGAAAAAGAACTGGGGGCCTTGACTTGAAATCTTGGCCCCTCCAAAGCAGAGGAAATCTCACTCTGGAAGAGGGAGCACAGGTGGGGTTCATGGAATCAATCACAGAATTGCAGAATGAATCACAGGATCCCAAAAGTGTTTTGGTTGGGAGGGACCTCAAAGCCCATCTCATTCCACCCCTGCAATGGGCAGGGACATCTTCCACTATCCCAGGCTGCTCTAAACCCCATCCAACCTGGCCTTGGATGCTTCCAGAGGTCCAGTTCTCTGGGCACCTGTGCCAGGGCCTCAGCACCCTCCCAGAGAAGAATTTCTTCTGTATATCTAAGATAAATCTCCTCTTTCTGTCTGAAGCCATTCCCCCTTGTCCTGTCACTCCATCCTTTGTCCCCAGTCGCTCTCCAGCTCTCCTGGAGCCCCTTCAGGCACTGGAAGGGGCTCTGAGCTCTCCCTGGATCCTTCCCTTCTCCAGGTGAACACCCCCAGCTCTCCCAGCCTGGCTCCGGAGCAGAGAACCTCCAGCCTTTGGAGCATCTCCATGGCCTCCCATGGACTCACTCCAGCAGCTCCACATCCTTCTGGTGCTTTGGATCCCAGGGCTGGGGCAGCTCTGCAGGTGGGGTCTCACCTGGGCAGGGCAGAGGGGCACAATCCCAATCCCTTTCCTGCTGCCCACCCTGGGATCAGCCCAGCACAGGGGGGTTCTGTCCCAGTGAGCAGAGCTGGGTCACCCTGAGCTCCTCATCCCTCACACCCACAAGTCCTTCTGCCCAGGGTTCTTCAGGAAAGCTCTGCTCCCAGCTGAGGGGGTGCTGGAGATTCTCCCCCATGATGTGGGAAGGAAACCATGAGTTTGCTGCCAGCAAAGAGCACAGCTGGCACAAATATTGGAGGAGCATGTCGTGGTGACGTGGCTGGACCTCCAACACTGTCCTGAGTCACCTCCACTCATGGCTGTGCCCAGCCTGCAGCCAGCTCAGCCCAGCACTCAGAGGAACATTTTCCTGAGGCAGAATCTCTCTATGGATTCCGCCAAGCTGCAATGCCAATGCTCCAAGCTGGAATGCCAAGGATCAGCCATGGGAGCTCCCCAGAGATGCACCTTCAAAAACAGAGACAGCCAAACCAGTCCCAATCCCAGATCACCGACCTCAGGTGACACACACGTGTGTGTGCTGTCAGGGGTGAGGTTCCTTGCAATCTCACACGTCCCTTTTCCTCTCCTTTGCTCTTTAAAGATTTCATTTCTCTCCTGTTTCCATCAGTCTGTGACAAAATGCAAAATTACCTCCACCATGTCCAAGCTGGGGAGCCTTCTGCCTCCTCTTGAACTGTTCAGCATCTTTACCACATTCATTTATTTTTATTACACTTCATTAGAACAATAATGTCCTCTAAGGTACTTGGGTTCTTCAGCAGCCCATGACTACTCCCTCCCTCACAAACATTGCAGATTATTCCTGTTTTGCTGTCATATTCCCTCTCCATCCCTGAATTAGCTACGCCAATTAATTACCAGCCCCTGGGACTGCTCTTAGAGCACAAGCCCTGAGGCTGAGGAGGGAAAGGGATGTTATTACACAAGTGAGCAAGGTTTGGCTGCTCTTACCTGAGCTCCCCCGGGATTTTCCATCAGAACGCTGATTTTCTGCAAAAGGAACAACTCACCTGGGCATGTCAATGCCAACACGTTCTTGTTTCTAAACAAAAAATTACCCGAGTGTTTTGACAACATCAAAACATCATGTTTCATTATTTTAAGGGCATGGAACACTTTGATATTAATTCTAAAACATCTTTTCACTTAGAAGTTTCTCTTTTAATCCAATTGCTTTAAATGCCAAAATCAAGTCAAAATATGTAAACAATTTTTAATGGTTTCACAGGGACATGTCAGGACAAAAAATACATTTAAATTAAACTCCATAATTTTTCCCTGAAATGGAAAATGCGCTTCTTGCTCAGGTCTAGACATCAGTGTAAGATCTTGGTGGACTCTGATGTAACTGAGAGAGCCCACCCAGGAGAGATGGACAATGGGGCTAACAGGGAGTGCAGGTGGGCATGGAAAAATCCAGGCTGAGCCAGGAGAGGAAAGAGGCAGAAGGATGAGCTGGGAACAATGCTGCAGGCCAGGGAAATGTGAATTTGTGGTGCCAGGTGGAGCATTTGCACCTGGGCCAGCTTTCAGGGAGTTTGGGATGGGAATGGAGAAGCTGCCAAAGGAGGCCATTTCAGAGCACACATTTCAAGGACAATCCACAGAATCCTCTCAAATCCCACCAATTAGTGGAAAACTCACCTTGGAATTTCCTTCCCTCTAAAGCAGACTCTCTGCTTTAGTGCCAGTGCAGAGCTGCATCCTGGTGGCATCAAGGGGAGATCTGGAAACATGATCTCCATCATTCCAAGCTGCTCTGAGCCTGGATCACCAGAGAAAGCAGATCAGTGCCGAGTGCCTGGCTGGGAGAAAAGCTGGAGCCATGCTCTGAAGAGCATTAATTGCTTATTAATTACCCCATTCATCACGGTGACACCCTTGCCTGCATTCCCAGTGGCACCCTTGCCATTGCTGGGACTGTCACACTGCTTTGGGTAAACTGAGACACTTCTGCTGCCTCACCTCAAACCCTCCTGGATCCCAGAGGGAGAAAAGCAAACCCAAAAACCCCACACCACATGAGAATCCAAATGACAACATGGCAGGTTGGAAACTTACCCCTCAATGGCAGCAGGGAAATGCAGATGAGAGGGGACTTCCAGGACAAGGGTGCTCCCAAAGCCCTCAAAATTTGGGATTCATGGTACAAGTTGCCAAGTATCATTTTACAGAGCCCATCCAGGGCTTTGCTGCAGCTTCCCACAGGCAACTGCAAGTTCCCATTAAATCACAGAGAGCTGTAAACCAATCACCAGGGAAAATTTCTGTTCCATCACCGGTGCTTTTTCTTTATTTCATTATTTATAGCACTCTCTGATTTCCAGCAACTTTTTTATTATAAAAAAAAATTATTTTCTTTGTCTGAAAATTGATATAAAAAGAAATCCATCTCTCAGCCGTCATTTCTCTTAATGATGTTTACATCAGCAGATGGGGAAAAAATCACTTTTTAAACAGAATTTATTACCCGCTGACCCAAAGCTTTCCCATACATCACTGTGCTTTCACAAAGTTAGTTTCCACAGCAACATGATGTAACTCTCCAGCGTGCCTGGGAGCTGCTGATGTTAACTCTTCCACTCCTATCCATATTTCTTTGTCAAGGGATACCTTGGCCACATGGACACTGGATGATAGAGTCAATCTCCTGAGTTGTGAGGGAACCACAAGCATTATCCTGGCCCTGCAGTGACATCCCCACAATCCCATCCTGTCCCTGAGAGTGGTGTCCAAACGCTCCTGGAGCTCTGGCTCAGGAATGACTCTGGCTCTGGGAAAGCTCAGCAATGCTCTGCAAACAGGGACATCTTTAAGTTGTCTTGTTTAAGACATCAAGTTACAGCTTCAATCAAGAGGGAAAGGCTGCAGGTGTCCCAGGGAGAGGGACCAGCTGGGCAGGGGTAGCACAGAAGGAAGGAGATGGATGTGTGGAGATGCTCATCACAAAATCATGGAAAGGCTTGGGCTGGAAAGGTCCTTAAAAATCATCCAATTCCCAAAGGCAGGAATACTTTCCACTAGACCAGGTTGCTCCAAGCTGGCCTTTTCACCAGTGCAGCTGAAAGCAAATTTATCATCAGTCACAGCAGGAACACCTAAACCCTGTGAGAGATCTTCCTCCAGGCCCACCTGCTGGCCACCAAGGCCGGATGCCATGAGAATCTGGGAGCAAAATATAATACATGGTTCTTCAGGAAAAGGCTTAGTGAAGATGGACAGGCAGGTGAAATAGTGATGAACTCCTCTGGGGTGAGCACTTTGTGCTGTGGGCCATCTCTTCAGTGAAACTTTGGCGCAGAAGGGCCTAGAGAGCAGAGCCCCCCTGGCTCTGAGAGAGCACCCAGAGCTCTCTCCAGCAGCACAGCCCACAGAGAACAAGCACAAGAGCAACCAGCACCAACACCCTGAGCAGGGGAAGGGCACAGCACAGCACCAGGAAACTCTCCAAGGATCAGGCTCCAGGCTTTGGCCCTGCAACTCCAGGCCTGGGTGGATTTAGGAGCAGGTCTGGCCTCCCAGCAATCAAGGTTCAGCTCCAATAGAGACAGCTGCACCTATCACTGCATCCATTGATTGGCAGGATGTTGATAAACAATTGATTTTTTTCTGCAAAAGTCACCTGGAAGGAGTTTTATGCCTCTCTCTACCACCAGTGAGCGATAGCAGGAGCCTAACAAACACAGAGAGCACAAACTATCTCCTGCCAGGGCAGATAATTCCTGCTAGCAAACAGCTGAGCAATAGAAAGAAGTTGCTTCTGCTGGGATTTGGGAGTCTACCATGGTGGGAGATGGGAAAAGCATTTACTCAGAGCTTTGGCTCAGATATCAGTGTGTCACTCTGGCACCTTATCAAAGGAATCCAATATCTCCAGCCCCTTGGCTCGAGCCAGTTACAGAGCAGTGAGTGATCCACCTGAGGAGAGATGGCAATCAGCTCTCAGCACAGGCTGCCAGAGATCAGAGGCCAAAGAGAAAAAGGCTGTGGGACTGTGGGAGGCAGTCACAACCCCCTGAGACAAATTGTATTGAGGGGAAAGCAGCCCCAGGAGAGCCTTGTTAGGAGAATGTCACACAGAGAGCTCTGGAGTCAAAAAACAACCAGGCATTTCAAGGGGACAAGAGAAATGCAAGTTCCCTGAGAATTGGTGCCATATATCAGATTAAAAACCAGAAATCTGGGAGCAAAACATAATCCAGGCATTGGGGTCCTTCAGGGAAAGAAGACCATGTAATTAACTTATCCCTAACTTGGGAAAACTTTAAGTAGCATTCACAAGAGACAGCAAAGCAAAAGGGCACACTGGAAACCAGGCCCTGGCAGCGCTGATCTCCCCAGACTTCCCTGGATGCTGCAGAGCTCTGCTGTGAGAGTCCTCCAAGGAATTTCATGCACACTGTGGATCTGTATTTCCCTCTGGACATCATTCCCTGTGTGTGCTGTGCAACAGCTCACTGACATAGCACTGCCAGGGTCTACAGAAGCAGAACTTCCTCCTAAACTTCCTTCTGCAATCCCTTCAGCACTCCTAAGAACCACACAATTGCCACAAAACATCTCCAACACACACAACATGAAAGATGCTTCAGTATCTGTTCCCCACAGCCTGGGAGGATGGAGGGAATCCCTGTGCTGAACCACTTCTCACCTTTCCCAGAGCACAGAGCTTCCTCAGTAGCACCAAAAACAGGGAAGTCCTTGTACAGGTCTGCCCTGAATAAAAGGATTAGTGGAATTTAAAGGTGTTTTCTGAGATGAGTCTCCACCCATAGCTGTATTTGGCTGGTGTGTCAGCTGTGCGCTCATGACCACAATAATTCATCAGCAAACACCAACAGCTTTGGGAAAGCTGACTCAGGAGACTGAGACCTTATTTAGCCAAAAACACTTGCTCTGATTGATTTTTTTCCTAAAAACAATTTAAGCTTCCTTTTCTGCATTCTGTGTGGCAGCTCTTGCACAAGTTAAAGCCTCCAGCAAAGCCACTCTGTGCTAAGAGGAATCAGTTCTGCCAAAAATGATCTGAGTCCCATTTGCAGTGACATGAGCACACATTGATGGGGTTACCATCATTATCAGAGATCAGACACAGGATTAGGATCATTATCAAATCAGCCTCCTCATGCCATTTCCTCCACTTATCTTGAAGTCCTCGAGTCTACCAGACGATGTTGACCTTTATATCAAAAAATGTCGAGCAGCCTATTTATTGGAAAGCTCCAAATTAGATGACCAAGAAGGAGAAAGCTTTCCCAGCAGCAGCTCCCACCCCCATCAGCAGGATCCAGGAGCTCCAAAATGCAGGGAACTGGCTGCAGGCTCCTCAGAATAGTCTGTTTGATGGAAGCAGATGTGCTGATCCATCAGGCAGCCAGCCAGTGGGTGCTGTCCATTTCCTGCCCAGGACTGGGACATCCATCCATCCATCCATCCATCCATCCATCCATCCATCCATCCCCAGATTTGGCTGTGCTGGGTGGAAGCAGCATGTGCAGTGGGCCTTTAAACCCCTGGCCCATGGAATGAGGGGAGTTTGGGATTGATCTGAAAATGGGGAGCCTCAGCAAAACCACACCCTGTGGAGGACCAAGGCATGGGGCTTGGAAATGGGGCCACAGCCCTTCTCCTGCTCAGGGATCCTGTAAGAGAAACTACCATGGGTGCAGGACTCTGATGTGTGTTCCACATCAAGAACAATCCTTTCCCAAAGCTTCCCATATCCATTGTGTGTATCAGGCTAAGGCTCAGCTCTGGGTCCAACAGTAATGAGACAGTGAAAATGACTCTGTTGGAAAGAGAAAACCAGGATACACAACCCATGACCATGACTGGAGCCCTGGGGGGTGAGGAGTAGGAACAACCCCTCCAGCACCCAGCCACCACAGCATCCAGGCAGGATTTTCCCACAATCACCTGCCCATCCTCAGACTCACCATCCCATTTCCAGCAATCCTGAGGTCTTACACCTTACCCACACTGCCACAGAGCTGGGCCCACTTGAGACCTTGCCACCCACACTCTGCATCCCTGGCTGCTCCTGCTCCTTCCCAGCCTTTCCACGCGATATTTCAGCCATTGAACTCGGCCCCAAAGTCCCGCCCTGCTCGTGCAGAAGTACCCCTGGGGTCCAGAGGAACATAAACCAAACCCAGCTGCTCTCTGCTGTCACAGCCTAAGTGCATTAATGCCTTTTTATCTCCGTGGGGGCACCGCGGCCGCCCCCTGTTTCCACGCAATTGGTGTTAATAAAATCTCTCTCTGCAGAAGTGACAAGGGAAAGATCCTCTTCACATGGAAGATTTTATCTGCGTTGAAATTGAAGTGCAAGCCTTGTGTTCCATAAACCCCTCTGTTGATAGCTCTCATCTGCGACCCTCCTCCGAGACTGGCTTCGGGCTGATTATTCCCAAAGAAAACATCTCTATAAGGCAGCCTGGCTTGCAATCAACAAGTCGGCTCTGAAACACTTCTTTCAGCCAGCTTAGGTAATTTTCACTGCAAAATTAAAAGGAAAAAATTGTCCAGAGACAAAACATTGCACAGAACACATGGGAAATAAGATCCGGAATGGATTTGGAGTCGTGGCCAAAAACTGGTTAGTTTGGATTGAGGTGGGAGCCCTTGGAGCTGTGAGGCAGCAGCTGAGGGGAGACCTGAGGAAATTAAAGCAGCTGTTACAGCCTCCTTTCCTCTTCAGCACACGTGGGCCAGGGAGGACAGGAGCTCTGAGCTGTAGCTGAGCCCAGGTGTCCAAGCTCCATGGAAGCCCTAAGAAAATAGGTGGGAAAGAAGAGAAGAACCAGCTGAGCAAGGAACACACCTGAGTGGAAAGCCAGCAAGTCTCCGTGCCTGCCTCCAGAAGCAGGAGGTGGGAGGAGAAATCCAGTCTTAAAGATCCTGAGGTGTGCAGAAAACCCACAGCAGTGTGGAAGGCAGGAAAAGGGAGGCTGAGGAGAGCCAGGCAGCAGCATCCTCTCAGGATGCCATGGAAATCAGTCTGCATTCCCTGCCATCCCAACAGATATGGATCAAACACGTACATGTGAGTCTGTTGGGGTGCTGGGGGTAATGCTGTACCCCACATGCCGCCTTAGTTAAGCCTGGATGGCCAAGTGAAGGCCTTAAGCCACTTGGAAATTCTGCTGGAGGTATTTCACCAGAGCCTTGAGGGTCCAAAGTCCAAGAAAAGACACATTCCCGCTGGCTTCTCCCACCTCCAAACATCTTCCTTTTCCTAGCTACAGAAGAACTTCACCATGCTCAGATTTTCCTCCGTGCTCTTGAAATCCCAGATCCATCTGGTGTGTCTTTGGTTTCACACGGCCTCTCCCCCATAAATCACTCATTCAGTTCTAGATTGATATTAACCATTTTGCCAGAAGCTCCTTATCTGCACAAACTGCTCCTGAGTCCACACCAAATGGAGAGAAATTATGAATGTGCTCCATCAGTCAAGGCAGGGAAAGTGATAGCAGTGAGGACAGACAGTAAATAAGGAAAGCATCCACCAAGTATTTCCAAAGTAAATCAAGTTACAGGAACAATTAGAGGAAATAGAGATTTTGTCTGCAATTACAGTCCTCTTGCTTCTCCCAGCCACACAGACAGTTATGCAGCATCAAAATGAAGAACTGACTTGCATTTTTAAAGTTTCAGATTGTTTTTTCCTGGTTGGGAGAACAGTTTGAATCTCTTTCTCTCCCTTCAACCAGCCCTACTGAACTCAGCTGTAACTTGAATATTCAATTCAAAATCAGGGCAGAGTTGAGGGTATTGATGAAACACAGCTAGGATGCTCCTACTCACAGGTTCAGCAAAGCTTTTTGCAGGAGATTTTGGCCAGAGAGCAAATGAATGCAGCCCTAAAGCCCCTTGAGCTCAGCTGAGCACAACTGGAGGAATTCATTACCCATTTTTCTGGGGCATTTTTTTATAAGTCCAGGTTGTAGCAGGTGAGCCCAACTCTGCCCAGTCTGTGGTTTTGAGCAATGAAAATAATGATTTCTTGATATTGAAAAAGGATAAAACCTTAACTGGCCCCATCTAATTGGCCATGGAAGGCAAATTATTATAGACTGGGATCTAGAAGGCGGTGATTCATGGAAGTTTTACAATTAATCTAATTAATAATCTTCAACTAATTTATTGCTGCCTCTGAAGAGGTAAAAAGGAGAGGTGTGCCTGCTGTGGATGGAGACACAGCCCAGCAGCTCCGCCAGCCACAGGGTGACAGCTCGACCTTGCGAGTGTCACCGCTCCCTGGGAATTCTGCTTCCAAATCCCACCCCTGCTGTGAGCACGGGGGAAGGAACAGCCCCCTCCTCGGAGACAAGAAGTGACAAGTGCCCGAGAGTGCTGATGTGCTGGGACACCAGGTGGGGACAGCAGCCAGGACAGAAGGACACGCGTCCCTGCGAGCGCCGGAGCGGAGCCGCGCAGCGGGGCCTTGCCTTCAGCCAGGACAGTGCCCTTGGAACGCTCTCTGCCTGCCCAGCTCATCTCCCTCCAGCTGCCTGCAGCCCTCTCCTGCCTGAGCAAAGTCAAAACCTGGGCACAGACACACACAGCGCAATAAACTTGGGGTTTGCCCTCAGTGTGGACCTCTCCATCCCTGGGTGTGACCGTGTTCACACCCAGGTGTTCACAGGGGCTCTTGGTTGAGGGAAGAGACGAGGATCTGACTCCATGTTTCAGAAGGCTTGATTTACTATTTTATGATATATATTATATTAAAACTATACTAAAAGAATAGAAGAAAGGATTTCATCAGAAGGCTGGCTAAGAATAGAATAGGAAAGAATGAATAATAAAGGCCAGTGGCTCAGACTCTCTGTCTGAGTCAGCTGACTGTGATTGGCCATTAATTAGAAACAACCACATGAGACCAATCACAGATGCACCTGTTGCATTCCACAGCAGCAGATAATCAATGTTTACATTTTGTTCCTGAGGCCTCTCAGCTTCTCAGGAGGAAAAATCCTAAGGAAAGGGTTTTCCATAAAAGATGTCTGTGACACCTGGGAATGGATTTTTCCACGTTGCAGATCTGGGATGAAGAGTCCTCACCCATTCCAGCTTGCAGGAAGGGCCTGACTCCCCACAAGACCCCAGTCCTTGCTCTCAGGGCAGGATTGGAAGGAGCAGGAATAAACTGAGTTTCCTTCACTGCAGCCAGAAGAAAAACAATGACTTGCACAAGGTGGCACTGCCTGTAGAGGATCCCAAACCCTGGTCCAGGTAAGACCTTCCTTCCCCAGCACCACGGCCTGGGCTCCCCTTCCCTACCTGGCTGCATCCTCCAGTCTCCTGTGCCTTGGTGAGAGTCCCAGTGGGCTAACACAGGATCCCACATCAGTGCCTCATTATCCTAATCATTCTAATCACCTCATTAGGCACCTCATGGCTACTCCAGCATCAGCTTGCTTGAGGTTTCCTTTCCCACCATCAAGCTCATCTTGAGAGGGACAATTCTTCTGGATATGTAGAGAGCCTTGAGAAGGCAGAAAGAGAGAAGTGGCTAAAAATCAGGGATGTTGCAGTAAATAATGCAGGATTGGACACACATGGCAGTGCCAGCCTCTTCCCTGTCAGAGCTTTCCTTCCTAATAAATGTATCCAGTTAAAACAGGGAGTAAAATTAAAATAGAATTACTGTCCTGCAGGAATCGGGGAGAGGTTTTATGTCTTTCCCTCTCAAAATCAGACAAAATGTCAGCAATTCTTATAATTTGTAAAATACAGTAAAAAATAAACAAACAAAAAAAAGGGGAATAAATTTGATTCAAAAATTATGATGCTCCAATCCCAACCAGGGCAACTGAAAGTCCCACACAGCAACTGGGGCTTCTGATTTAAAGAGAATATTTTAAACAGCCCAGATTTGCTGCTTTTTTTTTTTTTTAATCAAATGAGAAAATTAATTTTTTTAAATCCTCCCTGGAAAAAAAAAGCAAGTTTTCAGTGGAAAGCAGCTGAAATGAAAAATTCTTTTGCAGGTCCTCTCTGAAGAGGAAAAGGCATTTTTCACTGAAATGGAGGGAATCTGTTCACTTTCCTGATGAAAGGGAATGATGCCTCTGGACAAATCCCTGCAAAGAGGACAGACAGTCCGTGCCAGGGCACAGAGCATCTCCAGGCTTTTCCCCAAAACCAGCCCTGGCAGAAACCCTCCAGTGCTGCATTGGCTCCTAACTGCAGGTTTCATTTGAAGCAAAGAATTCCACTCAACTCAAAACAAAGCTCTTCAATTTGGATTTTTCCCAGTGGTTTTGTTGTGGTTTTGAAAGTGAAGCTAAAATCAACAATTACAGAAATTGCTTTGCCTGTGTAATGAGCGCGGCAGTGGAAAATTCCCATCCTGCCCTGGACTCAAACTCAGAGCAGATCCTGCTCACAGGATTGGCTTTGAAGAACCAAATGAATTTTCCTCTGAGTTACCAGGAAGCACTGCTGAAATATCCCCTCCTGGAACCAAACCCACCCTGATAACTTGCAGCAAAATCCCAGCCTTAAAAGGGATCAGGATTTGCCCTCCCAGACAAGGCAGTGGTGCCCTACCAGTGCAGAGCCTTGTCCCTGGAACTGCTTAATTCCATATGCTTCAGAGGACAGAAGAGAAAAAAGATAATTAAAAGGTCCTTAATGCATCTGGCCAATTAAATAAAGCTGTAAATGGCAAGGAAATAATTCCTTGCTGACCCCTGCAGCAATCAGCTGCTGACCTGCAGCATGAGAATTGATTAGCCCTATCTTAGCATGGCTTGTATAACTACAAATGTTATTATTGGCCATAAAATCAGCCAGCCCTTTATGCAGCCCATTGGTGGCATTTGGCTCCCTGACCCCCCCAGCCATGAATTTTGCTGGCTGGAAGGAACAACCCTGGGCTGGGAAAAGCCTTTCTGTGCATTCCTGTGGGGCTGGGAGGTGGTTTCCAATGGTGGGCAGCACTGTCCCAGTTTGCCCAAGTCCAGCCCTCAGTAAATTTGATGCAGTGAGGGCTTAAGTGCCCAGAATAAGCTCTAAACTTACAGATGTAAACTGCTGCTGCTCAGGCTTCCCTCAGCCCCTCTCAGTGTCAGTAACACTGCTGTCAGCACCAGGCTGAGTGAAATCCTCCCCTTTTCCTGAGAGACAGCAGAGCAGGGCCAGGATCTGCCCTTGTCCTCCTCCCTGAGAAAATCCCATTTTCCGGCACAAGTGCTCACTCAGCACCTGCCCTGGAGCAGAGCCCCCCGGCCAAGAGCTCCTTCCAAACACCTTTGGAGCTGATCAATGAGGAATTGCTGGCTTGCTTACAGCTCAGAGTCATCTCTCCACGTGTCATCCCCCTTTGCTGTTCCTCCCTCCACCTTCTGTGCTGGGCTGGATGCACAGGGAGCCACGCTTGGTCCCCAGGAGCTCTGGGAACAAACTGGCAGGTGGCATCAGGAAGAGGGAACAACTTTGCTCTGATGTGGCTGGGTGGTACATTCCAAAAATCTGGATAAATCCAATGACTTTGGTAGCTAAAAGGTGTGGAGGGTATCTCAGTAGAGACATGAGAGTTGGAGCCCAAAATCTGGAATCTGTGGTGAGTTTTTATGCAGTTGAACCCCTCAGGGCCATCAGGGAGTGGATATTCCCTGTGTCCCAGACAAACCCTGAAGACAGAAGTGTCTGGAAAGGGGCTGCTCTGTGGCAGGACACAGAATTCCATCATCTCAACAATCATTACAGCCCTGGAAAAAGGAGAAGCAGGGAATGTCAGGAGTGCTACCAAAACTGGGGATGCTCTGAGGACATATTTCCATTTGGTCTCTGTTGAAAAGGGAGTCTGAAAGAGGAATAACCAGCCCTGGCCCCCCCAGGGCACCAGCAAAACCCAGCCTGGTGCTAAAAACTTCCCAAAATGACACAAGTGATCAATGCACAGGTTTGGTGCCTCTGGGGACCAACAGCAGTGGACAATCAAAAGCAACGCACCCCTGTGTTGCAGACATCTTTTATGAAAAATCCTTTTCTTAGGATTTTTCCTCCTGAGAAGCTGAGAGGCCTCAGGAACAAAATGTAAACAATAATTATCTGCTGCTGTGGAATTCAACAGGTGGATCTGTGATTGGCCCATGTTGGTTGTTTCTAATTAATGGCCAGTCACAGTCAGCTGGCTCAGACAGAGAGTCCAGCCACAAGCCTTTGTTATCATTCTTTCTTATTCTATTCTTAGCCAGCCTTCTGATGAAATCCTGTCTTCTGTTCTTTTAGTATAGTTTTAATATAATATATATCATAAAATAGTAAATCAAGCCTTCTGAAACATGGAGTTAAATCCTCATCTCTTCCCTCAGCCAAAACCCCTGTGAACATGGTCACACACCCTGTTTTGGGCACAGCACCAGAGACCATCTTCAAGTGAGGTATCAAAGATTCAAATGAGAATCAAAGATGATGTGAAGGGATGCTGAGACAGAAACTGAAGGATTTGGGAATTGCACCAGTTTTCCTGGACGGCTGGCTGTGGAGAGGAGTTGCTCCATGCTGAGGATCATTCCCCGTACCCCCTGTTCCCAACAGCAGTGTCACACTGTCCCCTCCAGCAGCAGAGCCCTGCCCAGGGCCTCTCCAGAGCCTCAAGGGAGCAGGATTGCATTCAGGGCCTCAAAACAAAGCATTTCTTTCCCAAAGGAATAGAAGCAGGGGGAGAGAAGTGAAAGGAGAGGCAGGAGGGGAAGGGGGACAAAAAGGAAGGGGCAGCTGTGGGCTCCAGCCCTGCCTGAGCTCCTTTTGATGACAGCCCCAATTAGTGTGGGGCTGGCTGCAGCCCTGGCAGGGAGCTGCTCCCATGGAGAGCCAGGGAGGGAGGGAAGCTTCCACTCACCTGCAAAAGCCTGAGGAGCTGAAACCTCTCAGACAGGCCCTGTGTTTGTATTTAATGTGCTCACATGAGCAGAGCTGAGAGCAGTGGGTGTGAATATCAGTGTGAATATGCAGCTCCCCATCCCAGGAGGCTCCTAATGCTGCTCTTCCCTCACTGCCTGTGTTGCTCAGGCCCTGTAAAGAGAGGGGCTCAGGATTCACACAAGCCATGTGCTTTTACAGCACTGCTCCAAGGATCTCCCTACAACATCCAGACAGGCCAGGAGTACTCTCCAGAGCCTCACTTGTCCCCTTCACCTAAAGGAAGGGAAGCAGGAGAACAAAGTCCCAGCTGACAGTGATCCAGGCTGGCTATCAAAGCCTGGAATTAAAAAATAACCTGCATTTTGTTGGCTGCTTCTCTCCCACCCAGTACCACATGTCCCCAGTGTTTGGGCAGGGGAACTTCCCATTGTGGCTCCTCAATCAGGGTGGCAGGTGCCAGGGAAGGTGAAAAGAGAGGGAATAAAAACAGCAAAGGAATGGCAGGGAAGGGAGAGGCAGGAAAATAAAGAGGTGAGTGGGCACAAAGCAGGGGGGGCTGAGTGAATCCATCAGAGGAACAACTCAGCAGCTGCTCCTGCCTTCACCCCGAGCTTTGCTGGAGCTTTGGCTAAGTCCAACAACAAATACCCACTGTACCAGGGAGATTATCCACCTTCAAACAATGGAGGGAAGCACAGAGGAACAAATGGCATCCCTGAGGACTAAGCAGGCCATTCCACACCCTGGATGCTGGTGCTGGCTGAATCCCATTGCTCTCCCATCGTGGGCAGCACCAGAGCAAGGCTCTCCCCTCTCCAGTTCTGGAGGTCAGGACTAGGATGGTGCAGTGTGTGATGAAATGTATTTAATCACATCCACAAGCTCTCTATTTGAGCTTGTTTCAGCCACAAATGGCTGCACGTGTGAGAGCTTTAATGTGCTTCAGGGGTGGAAAGGAGGAGGATTTTGGTTCACATACACATAGAATCCCAGAATGGCTTGGGCTGGGAGGAACCTTACACTCATCCCATTCCAGCCTGTGCCCTGGGACACTTCCACTATCCCAGGTTGCTCTAAGCCCTGTCCAGCCTGGCCTTGGACACATCCATGGATGGGGCAGCCACAGCTGCTCTGGGCACCCTGTGCCAGGGCCTCAGCACCCTCACAGGGAACAATTCCTTCCCCATATCCCATCTAAATCCACACTCTGGAAGCCATTCCCCCTTATCCTGCCACTCCATCCCTTGTCCCCAGCCCCTCTCCAGCTCTCCTGGAGCCCCTCTGGGCACTGGAATGGTCTCTCAGTTCTTCTTGGAGCCTTCTCCTCTCCAGGCTGAGCCCCCCCAGCTCTCCCAGCCCATCAGTATCCAGATAAATGCACCAGAAATGCCTTTACTTGCCTGAAAGAGACCCTTGGAAGAGCAGTACATGTGGAAAAGCAGAAGATTCAGTAATGAGGTGGTGCTGAAAACCCCCTGAACAAGGCAAGGCAACAAATGAGATGCTGCAGTCAGAGTTAAACATCATAAACAACCTTAACTCTGCTTTCCCTTTCCAGGCAAAAATCAAACCTCAGGACAAACCTACAAGTACAGTGAGACATTTGCAGAGAGATGCAGGTTTTGAAAAGTCAGATATGGATAACAGTACCTTGAATAAAAAATATTGAATTCCCCTTATTAAATCTCTGCCTGCAAAACCCATTGTGCAAAACACGAGGTCAGCTCTTCTTGTTCTGCTTCCCCTCAGCTTAAATGCATCATCCATAGCAAGGCAAGGCTCCAGGATAGAGATTTCAAATAAATGTAATGGTTTATGGAGTTTCCCAGCCAAGCAGCTTTCAGGATTCAGAATTACAAACCAAGTTAGTAATATTTCCCAGAGATCCATTAAAATCCTTTACTAGACCCCTTCAAAATATGCACCTAAAAAAACCCAAAAAACCCCAAAAAACAAAAACAAAAAAATCCCAAGAAAATAACAAAACAAAACAATTCAAAAAACCCCAAAAAAGGCAAAAAAAAAAAAAAACCCAAAAAACAAAGAAAGAAATGAAAAGGGAAAACAAAGGAGAAGAAAAAAAATACTGTTGCTGCATAAACAGCTACAACTGAAATGGATTAATTTCATTTACTGTATTTAATTACAGGAATTATTTAATGTTCTGCTCATGTTTCTGTGTCTCCATCCTGACTGATGCCATGAGAGCATCAAAGAACACAACCAACACATGTCACACATGGTACCTTCTTTACCACCTCTCCCTCACACAGAGAAGGACAATTGTGCTCTGCAGTGTTTTCTTTCAGAGTGATTTTGATTTAGTGGGGTTATTCTTCCTCTTTCTACTCTTCTAATCTGACACTTGACTCAAAAGAGGGGCAAGGTATCCCACTTCTGCTGGAGGAAAAGCCAAAATGTAGCACTCTTGTGCTGAACACAGAATTTTTTGCATGATGCCACCTTGAGTCATTTTCTTCTTGTCCTTTCAGTAAATACCTTGAAGGAATGAAAACACCTGAGGCTGAACAAAAGGGCTCCAAACTAACACATAACAACCTGCTTTTTAGGAGAGTTGTGTGAGCCCTTGAAAAAATCCAATAGTCTCTTGACTTAATGCTGGAATCCACTAGAGCAGGTTTTTATCTACTTGTGCACGTTCCCTTCAGGAAGGTGAAAATACGAACACAGGCACAGAAACACTCTCAGGCATCATGGATGGAATTGTCAGTCCTGTCCCATTGCCCCTCATAGGGGACATAACACACTGGCCCAGTTCAGGCTCTCACTGCTGGCCCAAACCTGCTCAGACCACATCAGGACAGGTTTTGTGTTGGGCTGACTCCTCTTCCTCAGCCAATGTAAACTGTTCCATGAGATCTGGGTAATTCAGCAGAGGTGGAACGGCATTCCAGCAGCTGATCTGAAGCCAGTGCTCCTGACAGGGTTAACCAGAGATTTCATGAAACCACAGCTCCCCAAACCAAACCCTCCTGAGCTTTTACCCCTTGCACTTTGTTGGACTTCCAAGCAGTGAAGAGAATAAATGGCACATCATGGAATTATAAAGGTTGGAAAAGCCCTCCAAGACCATTGAGTCCAACCTGTGTCCAATCCCCACTTTGTCACCCAGCCTTGAGTACTGAGTGCAACATCCAGACATTCCTTGGACACCTCCAGGGATGGGGACTCCAAACCTTCCTGGGCAGCCCCTGCCAAGGCCTGCCCACCCTTTCCATGGAAAAATTCCTTATGATGTCCAACCTGAACCTCCCCTGGCACAGCCTGAGCTCATTTCCTCTCCTCCTGTCCCGTTCCCTGGGAGCAGAGCCCGACCACCCCCAGCTGTCCCCTCCTGTCAGGAGTTGTGCAGAGCCACAAAATCCCCCCTGAGCCTCCTTTGCTCCAGGCTGAGCCCCTTCCCAGCTCCCTCAGCCTCTCCTGGTGCTCCATTCCCTTCCCCAGCTCTGTTCTCTTCCCTGGCCATGCTCCAGCCCCTCAGTGTCTCTCTTGCACTCAGGGCACACAGCTGTGCCCACATGACCCCACCAGCCCATCTGAACTAAATTATCTGTGTAAACACTGGATGCACTGAGCAGCTTCAGCAGATTCCCCAGAGCAGACCCAGCTTGGTCACCCAGCTCTGCCATCAAAGGCCACCAAAGATACTCCAGGTCATTCTGGGCACAGCTGAACTCTCAGAGCAGCACCTGGCACCACATCCAGACATTTCAGTGATGTTGCCATGGACCAGCACACAGCACATTTTCATTTCAACTCATTGCCTCTAAGCAAGAAGCATTTTTTAATTTCCTCCAGCATTAGGGATAATGTTAGCCACTACAAATGAATTGAAAGATGCCTCCCAAAATGCTTTTTCAAATGCACCCTAAATAGTAAACACCATTCAAGTAAGATGCAGCCAGGATTGTAATTGGAAGCTGCAGAGAGTTCTCTTTCAGGATTCATAAAAAAGGGCACTTTGCTGAAAAGGTTCATGTAATAGAAACCTTCACAAGTAAGGGCCAGCTCCTCCAAAACATGCAGCTCCTTCAAGCAACACAAAGTACCCCAAAACTCTGCAGGTGAGCTATGTGGATGTGTCCCTGCATGGCTCCAGCAGTGCAAAGCAGGAGGAATTCAGAAGGAAAGGTTCCTGGAAGGACAGCAGGAATTATACAAGGTCTGGAAACGCTTTTCCATGAAGAGCAACCCAATGGGTTGGGATGCTGCAGCCTAGAAAAGAGGCAGGAGAAGGGGATTCAAAAATCTTGAGTCACTGGAGGAGTGTGGGAGGATCACAGAATCCTAGGATCATTGAGGTTGGAAAAGTCCTCCAAGACCATTGAGGCCAAGCTGTGATGGATCACCACCTTGTCACCAGCCCAGAGCTCTGAGTGCCACATCCAGGGGTTCCTTGGACACCTCCAGGGATGGGGACTCCAAACCTCCCTGGGCAGCCTCTCCCAATGTTTAACAACCTTTTCCATGAAGAAATTCCTCCTGGTGTCCAACCTGGCACAGCTCAAGGCCATTTCCTCTTTTCCTGTCACTGCCTGGGAGCAGAGCCTGACCTCACCTTGCCACAACCTCCCTTCAGGTGCACAATTGCTCCTTAACCACCTGGTCCAGCCCCAGAACAAGGAGAGGGAAGCAATCCAGGGGATCCACAGCAAATCAGGGAAGATGGCTATGAGGAAAGGGAGTTGGAAAGTTTATGTGGCTCAAGGCAGGGCTGGGTAAATACTTGGAAACGAAATCCAGCAAGGATTATTAGACAGATGAGTCTTCCCTGACACAGAAAATATCCTAAGCTGAAAATAATTAGGGCCCAAGAGAGTATTCAAGGAAAGTATCAGAACTGTTTGCCTCTCCCCCCTGTTCTCCAGGAAAGCAATTATGGTCAGTGCAGAGGGTGGTGGGGTTTTATCAGCTGCCTTTCCTCACTGCAGTGAGCAAAGGAACCTTCCATCATCTCCTGGGGCAGGGCAGAGCTGTGCAGAGAGAGAAGAATGCAGGCAGAACTGTGGTGAGGGGACAAGAAATGGGAAAAGGGAGGCAGAGTGGGACAAACACAGATGTACGTGGTTCTACAGGAGCCCTGAGGACCAATCCTGGTCCTGCTGACTTCAAGGGAGAGGGAGGAGAGGCTGAGCTGCTGTAGTGGGGCTGTTGCAGCAGCTCAGATGGTTTTAGGAGAAGAGGAAAGGAAAATTTTGCAGGGAAAAGCAGCATCTCCAAGAAGAGCAGGTGCTCAGGTGGGGAGAGCAGTCAGCACTCAGGAAATGCAACCGCGGGATCAAACCTGCAGTGGTGCATCCCAAATCTCACCCATTTCCCTCCCACCCAACCACAGCACCCTGAAAGCAATGAAAGGTGCTCCTCTCCCTGCCAGGGGTGGCTCCCCGAGCTCACTAAGACAGATGAGCCCCAAATAAGGATCAATAACTGGGCTGTGAATAAGGCAAGATGGACGAGGGAGGGAATGGGCACTGAAAAGGGCAAGTTCCAGGCAGGATTAATGATGGAGAGGGAGTTGCACTGGAGCAGAGGACTCAGACTGCTCAGCTCTTTGTGCCTTCAGGAGGGGAAGGGTTTGAAGGAGTGCTGTGTCCCAAGAAATCCAGATGGCAGTGAAAGCTCACTGGCACCTCCAGAGTGCTTCTGTCTCTGTGCTGTGGGGTTCAGATGGCAGCAGGGACAGATCCAGGAGCAAGGGAAGGACCTGGAAAGCCATAGGGAAGTCTCAAAAAGGCACAAGCTTGTGCTGGTAACAGCTCAAGAAGGGATTGCAGAAAAAAAACTCCAAATCTGCTCATCTCCAAGCTCCTCTCTACCTCTCTTACAGCATTCCACTCTTATTTCCTTCATTTTTCATCTTCCAGGCCACAGCCCTGTGCCCAGCCAGGCTGCTGTCTCAATCAAAACCATTCCTCCAGTCCTGTGTCTCCATCAGGACGTGGGGGGAGGCAATAAACACCCCTTCTCCAGCAGCAGCTGCACAGCTTGCTCCAGACACAGGGTGCTTGGAGGAATGTTACCTAGGAGGAAATCATTAAAGGAATCTGGCTAATTTTGTAATTCACACCTGGACTGCAAATGTTAAAGAGCCTGCAATAATCTCTAATGAAATATCACATTGTTTAAAGAGTTCCCAGTGAAATTCGCCCTTAATTGATTTTTGATCTGTGAAAAAACACCATGGAGAAAGAGAGAGAAGATATCAGTCAGACTCCTGTTTTATCCCTCCTGCGAGCGTTCTCCTGCCTTTGTTTCCTTTGTCCCCAAGGAATCAACACTAGCCTGAAGAAAGCAGCCTGGAAGACACTACAAAACTAATAAATAACACTCGAGTGGGAATCCTGAACAGCACATCCTCTTAAATCATCCTGAAAAAGGTGAAGCAGTCTCCTAGGACAGCTCAAGAATCATAGAACGTAGATTCGTAGCAAGAACCATCCCAGACAGACCCCGTGGGTTGGAGCTTCTCCAACCCTCAGGAACCTCCCCAACAGCACCAAGGCTGATCCCCTGTGCAGTGACACAGCTCATCTCGCCCTCAGGATATCACAGGGGAGCTTAATCCAGACATGACTGACACAGAGCAATGGCCAAAAATATTGACAGCAAAGACCTGGCAGAAAATTCCTGACAGCGGCAGCGTCCGGCTCAGGACGTGCCAGGGCAGCTGCAGGAGCCAAGGAAACAGGTCAGGATTAACTCACAAGATAATGCACTGCAAAGCTCTTCCAAAACCCAGCAGCAAACTGTCATCAAGCAAATGAGCAAACAGTAAAATATAGCTGGGAGAGATGAGAGGAAATGCATCTCTAAACATCACCAGAGACCCAAATAAACTGCTGCACCAGGCGGCTGGAAAGCACCGGGCATCAATAAGGCTTTAACTAACATTTACAGCTGCCAGAGCCTGCTGCAAACAACCAGAGCTAAAAGGAAAAAGAGGATAAAATGAAGGAAAAGATGTGCAAGGGTTTTCTTAAGAGCTGCTGGAAGGAACCACATCCCAGGCTGGCCAACTAAACCAGCAGGGGAGCACCTTGCATGGCAAGCGAATTAGGATGGGATTGATGGCAGGGCGAAATGTGGGAGGCTGCCAAGGGGATGGGAAAGCTCTGGACATGCTGAACATCTTCAACAATAAAGCCTTTGATAAAATAGACATTAGGACACGAAGGGGAGAAGAATCCTCACAACTGCCATGTTCAGATCAGGGCAGCTCAGTAAGAGCTTCAAGCAGCTAAACCTGGGATAACAATGGATAACCTGGAACAGCAGAGGATGCCTTTCCCTCAATTACACAGCACTAATATCAGGTTTATAAAATGGCCCTGGCACAGGGTGCCCAGAGAAGCTGTGGCTGCCCCATCTCTGAAAGTGCCCAAGGCCAGCTGGGACAGGATTTGGAGCAGCCTGGGACAGTGGAAGGTGTTCCTGCCCATGGCAGGGGTGGGACTGGATGGGCTTTAAGGTTCCTTCCAACCCAAACCATTCCACAGTTTTATGATTCTATGGTTCTTGTGGGAATGATCAGATCACTTTTGCTTTTGTAAAGCATCTGTTGGCTTATACTCCCAGCAAGGGTGGTGCTTTTCAGCTCCTGCTGGAGAGCTTTCCTTATCATTCCATTCACACGTCTCTGTGAGATCCAGTGACACTTCCACCTCAGCTGAAATGGAGGAATCAGCCAGATGGGATTCCAATGGGAGTAGTTCCCCTGTGACCATGAGTTTTATCCTTGAGCAGGACTCAGCTGGGACCAGTCTCTGCAGAGTGTCCAGGCAGGAGCACCAAGGGAAGCTCTGTGTGGAGTTTTCCATCCTGCGGGCTCTCCTTTCCTGTACCAATCCCAGGAACTTCCTTCAGCATTTCTCCCTTGGCTGCCTTGTCTAGACTGTCACACTGAGCATCTGGGGCATTTCATAATCTTCTTAGAAATTGTGACCTTCGGTTCTGTGTTACAGTGACCTGAAAGTTTGTCCAAGAAAAGCATGAGCTTTATTTTTAAAATACACAAATTCCCCCAGCTCAGCTGTTTCCTGGCAGGTCCAAACCATGCCACATTTTCTCACATCTGCAAAGAGCTGCTGTATGTGAAGTGTCTTTCTTCCAGCCCACTTCCTTGGGTATAATTGTGCACAGTTAATTTTGAAAAATTCAACAACACAGTAATTTCTCCCTTTGTATATCTCTTCACCTTTTTTTTTCTGGGAAAAAAAAAAAAAAAACAGGCAAAGAGCCAGCTCCATACAATGGATATCAGTGACAGCCCTGAAAGGTGACAGGTGCCAGGACAGGCCATCCAGAAAGGCTTCAGCTGTCTCCTCTGGAGCTGGGCACATCTGCAGATCTTCAAAGCATCCTCTATGTCCAGTGCCTGCCATGCCCCACAGCACAGGAGCTGATGTGAAGGACACAGTGACCTGGGTGAGGTCACAATGCCAGTGGCCAGGACACACCTGGGAGCCACTCCCATATCCCCAGCCCTGTTCCATCCCCTCTCCCTGGAGGCTGGGGCCCTCGGTTTGTTGTTTAAGGTACAATTTAGTGCACTCCTTACCTGCTTCCTTTGAATCTAATGATCCACGCTCTCAATTTGATTTGTCTGCCTTGGAAGTCTGCTCCTCACTAATTCCCATTCATCCATCTAGTTTTCCTCGTTCCCTGCAAGCTGTCATTTTTCTGACTGCAACATATTCAACTCCATCATCCCAGGCATTTTATTTGTGTGGTTCTGCTCTAACGGCGAGCATGGCTGTTTCAAATTATGCCTTGCTTTCAGTTTTGCTTGAGTGTAAAAATGTCGTGTAAAAATGAACTACCCTCTGATGAAGGCTTTCAGCCTTCCCATTTGAGGAACAGCAGGCAGCTTTTTGATTCTGGGAGCAATGGGAGAAGGAGCAATCCAGCTTTTGTTTTACAGATTGCTACAATAGATAGCTTCCCTGTAGGAAGTGCAGCACTATATTATGCTTATGTAAAGGGTAATGACTGGGAACTTGGAGAACTCTCCTCTTTGGAAGTGCCTGACGACCAGGAACAGCAGGTGTGGAGGAAGAAGAAAGCTCCAATGCTTTTCTGTCCTGACTTTCTCTTCTTTTATGTTTGGAGACTGAGCTCGGTGTCAGAAGCGAGTCGGCTCCTGCAGGTACATGAAAGTGGAAAGGTGTGAACGTGGCAAGGAAGAAACCCAAAGGAACAGGGGGAGGCACGGCTGGGGCTGAATCCCAAAGCCTGGCCCTGAGCAGCAGCAATGAAAGGGGCTGTGCTCAGCAATAGGAGGCTCTTTAGCTCACTGTGGGGAAACTGGGCAATTACCCGAGGGGCTGGATAAGGGAGAGAACAAAGAGCTGAAACACTGCTGGAGAAAGCCTGTGCCTGTTCCAAGAGCAGCACAGCAGCAGCAAGCTGAGGAAAACCCCCTGACACCCTCCACAAAGACATTTCTGACCCACAGGAACATCAAATACTAAAGGTGTCCCTCTGTGTCCCTGCAGACTTGAGGCAAAATGCTCCTTCCCACTGCCGAACAGCACAATGAGGCACTGCGGGGAGCAAAGCTGCAGAGGGACCCTTTGCTTTGCCTGCTCCAGGCACAAAAGATGCCAAAGCCCCAGGAAATGCCACCAAGATGCAGGATCTGCTGAAGTCTGAGCTGAGCAAAGCTGGCTCAGGGAAAGCACTCAAGATCCTATGTGAGAGCAAAGACATGAGCTGGCACAGAGGGAGAAACAAAACGCAGGACACTGCTCCAAACCAGGCCCTGAGCAGCTCTGTGGGGTGAATCAGAAAATACAGCTTGCCTGGTTTGCCCCTGATTGGGGAAGTCTCCCTCCTCTAGCCCAGAGCCTTTAGGTTGAGTCATATTTTCCATGGTGGCTTTCCCAATTTTGGGGGTCACATCCATTACCTACCCTGGCGTGTGTCCAGCTCCGTGATGTCCAACTCCCTGGGTGGCCTTTGGGAACAACAGAAAAAAAACCACAATTAAGTAAAAAGCAGCAGGAAATTCCCTGAATAGAGAATTGTATGAAAGAACTGAGGAAGGAAAAAACCCCTGTGTATTCCCCTAAACTCTATAAGAATTGATAAAAGCAGCCAAACAAAGGGACAAGAAGCTGCTGGGACAACACAGCAATGCACATTTAGTGAGAACATGGATCAGAGCAGCCCAAGGATGTGATTTGCATCCCTTTCCAGGCTGAGTTTTAGGAAACCAGCAGCTCCCAAACAAGCAAGCAGAGGCATGGTGACACATAGCAGCCGTGATCGTGCTGGACAACAAAGACCTCCCTGATGCTCTGAGAGGAAGGAAACAAAGATGCAGCAAAATACAGACAAATTAAAAGGACTCCACCAGTCACAACAGCATGAGGACAATGGGAGTTCTAAGCTGTATGCCAAGGAAAAGCACAGACTGGAATACAAGGGGTACAGTCAGCACAGGAGATGCTACGCAAGCCTAAAATAAAAGTTCATTCATGGAGCCGTGGAGCAAAAGCTGCAGGAGGTGAATTTACAGCTGATAAACACCGGGAATTAAACGAGGGAGTGACCTGCATGATCCCCACATTATCTCTGCCAGAGAAAACCTCAAATGGTGTTTAAGGAGTGGGATGTCTCCCAAGCACACTGCAGCCAGCACTGGGTGAGAGGAGAGCAGTACAGCAAAATGTGACAGTAGCAATACACACTGAGAATGCACTGCAGGAAAAGGAAACCATTCTGAGAGTAACAAGATATCTCTGATCCAGCAATGTGCCCATCACAGGATGAGGTGCAAGGCAGGGGAGTGCAGCAATGAAATAAAACATTTGCCAGCACCGAGGGAATTCACCCCAGTCAGAGAGCGCACATCCAAACACAGGGCACCCAGGAGACTCTAACTGGGAAGAGGAAAAGCAGGCAGCAAAGCCCAGCTCTGGCAGCAGGACACACACAGAACACACTCTGGGGGCAGGGAGCAGCAGCCTTACCGTGATCCCGATGCTGGCAGCCGGTGGTGATGGGATGGGAACGCTCCTTGGGATCCAGAGCCACCAGCAGTCCCACAAACAGCACCCCAAGCAGGGAGGATCCCTTGGAGGCTGCCAGGCTGTGGTTTAAGGTCTGGGATACAAGAATCAGGTGCTCTCTGGCTGCCACAAACAGCCAGGAGGGCAGAAGTAGCTGTGAGATGAAGCAGATAAAGGATCACACACAAGAGATTTCCCATCTTCAGCTTCCAGCCCCGTCCCACGGAGCAAGAGCAGCACAGCTGACAGCCACAGATCTGAGAGACTCAGGGATTATTGGGACTTGGAATGATCTAATAAAACCTCTGCCTAGTCCTGCTGTGCCCTGAGACAAACACACGTTGCAGCTGCATTAAGACAACACAGCTGCTCTGTAAAACAAGCAGCTTTTTCCAAAATGCCACGACGTGCAGGAAGGTAAAATCCAAGCACACAAGGGCAGGGAAAAGAGGCCTAAGTCATCCCACATGGAAAACAAACAGCTATACCTGTGGTCACAGTAATCCCAGGAACAGGTCTGGCTTGCTGGTAGCCTGCTTACCAAAACAGATGCAATTTATGTTCAAAGTCAGGAAGGCTTCAAGAAGAAAACCTCAAATCACTACTGGGTGGGTTTTTTTAAAGCCACAGCTTGCAGTCCAAAATATCTCCTGTGCCTCCCACTGAAAGGGAAGGCTCAGAGCTTTGCCATGTGCTGCTGAAAGGAGGGCTGGCTCCAGGGATGCTTCTCCCCCAGAGCATTCTCCCAGCATCAGCTGGGACTGCTGACCTTCCCCCCAAAATAAACACAGCAAGCTGCCCAAAGACATGAAAAGCATCAAAACAAGTGAAACACTTGGCCAACTGCAAAGCCAGGCTTGGAGAGCCTCCAGGAGCTGCAGGACCAAGCTCTCCCCTGCAGGAGCTCCCATTCATCATCCCAGTGCCAGCCATGCTGGGAAAGGCAGTGCCAGCTCTGCACCAGGGCTGTGACACAGAGCAGGCTCTGCATTAGGTCAGGGCATTCCTGGAGGAGCTGTAAATCCATGAGAGATGGTGCAGGGGGATGCTGACCTTCCTCCTGACCATCCCACCTGCAATATTCCCAAAAGCACCTTTCCTGCAGGTTAAGCTGAGCAGGATTAGGGATGCCAGAGGTCTGGCAAGTGCCAAACACCTGGAGAAGTGCTGATCAGGAGGAAGGAGGAGACATAAATAGAGCACATGTCACCATTCAGGGACCTTACAGCAAAGCAGGAAGGAGTCTAGCATGGAGAACAACTTCTCATGAACCTGTCAGGCCCAGCCTCTGGGGGAAGCATCCAGCAGGGATGTGGGATGCACTCCAGGCAGCACAGGGATGCCAGGTGTCAGTGGGTGAACCCCAAAATTCCAGTTGTGCTTTTGACCCTTTTACCTGGGAGGGGAGCAGAGCCTGACAGCCAAGCAGCAGCAAGAGCAGGACCAGGAATTCAAATAGCTCTGAATTAGCTGTAGGAAAGCTGGAGGAGAAGAACAGGGAAGCAAGGCAGTGTCAGGGGAGAAACACCTGCTTGGGAAGTGGAAGATGCCTTCATCCAGCATCTCCCATTCCTGTGTGACTCCTGAGGGCTGGGAACAAGGGATAAAGGGGTAATGGCCTTAAAGTGAAGAGACAACAGATTTAGATTGGATAGACAGGAGAAATCCTTCCCTGTGAGGATGCTGAGGCCCTGGCAAAAGTTGCCCAGGGCAGCTGTGGCTGCCCCTGGATCCCTGGAAGTGCCCAAGGCCAGGGCTTGGAGCAATCTGGGACAGTGGAAGGCGTCCCTGGAGATGCAACTGGATGGGCTTTACTGTCCTTCCCAACCCAAACCACTCTGGGATTCCTTGATGAAGACAACAAACAGGTGAACTGGAATAAGTAACCCAAGAGTCCCAGAATTAGGGTCTGCCTGATCCTAGGGAAAAAAAACCCTTTTTTTGGGACCAGCCATGCACAGGAAGCAAGCTTAGAGTGAATACACACATCCCCACTCCTGAAATACCCCCAAACTCTTGGTACATCCCCCACCACGAGCTCAAGAAATGAGCAGAGGAAGTTGAAACATGGAAGGGGAGAGCTGAGCAGTGGGAAAGAAGAAGAACACACAGAGGCTGACAGAGACTCTCACCCTCATCACAGCCAGCAGCTCTTGCATGAGGCAATTTTCTGTCCCCACACCAAAGATGCTCCTGTCCCAAACCCCAGAGTTCATGATGGGAAGTTTGTGCCAGCAGTGGGAATTGCAGCAGGAATGGGAGGATGTCTCCATTCAGGGACCTGTGGGAGTCCCAGGGCTGCTCCCCAGCCCAGCTCTCAATGAAGATGGGCCTCTTTTTCCCAGATAATCCAACATTTCACAGCCTGGGTGTCCATCCCTGGGGCTGGGGTGGAGAGGATTGATCCCTTTGCTGACAGCAGAGACACATGGAGTGAACAGCAGAGGGGCTGGAGTGGTTATTGATTTGCTACATGACCTTGGCTAAGTCACTTAACCTCAGTTTCCTCATCTGGATATTGGGAATTATGGGACTTGCAGAGTGCCACAAATTCATCAGAGGGAACTACTTAAGAGCTCTTTATGACTTAATGGGATTTCCCTCTTGAAAATTACTCCCATGAGGATTGAAGCAGTGGGACTGGGATATTCATAGCCTGACTTTTACTGAAAGTGCAGAGCTCTTTTCTTTTTTTTATGGTTTTTTTCTCCTAAAACACCCATGTAAATCTTACAGCTCAGGAGCACACAGTCCAAGCATGTCCAGCCTCAATGCTCTTTACAAACACTTTTTGAATCAATTCTGGCCATGGTAACTAGCCCCTCTCCTTGTCTGATTCATGTAGATTCAAACATTCAGAGTTGCAGACCCTGAGCTGTGGGGAGAGATGCTCAGCTGGGTGCTCATCGTGTGAGGTCTGCTCAAATTCACCTGCAGACTGTCACACGTGGCTCCCTGGAAGAAGTGAAAATCTGAGGATTAAAAGAAAAAGCAACAACAATTTCAAAGTAAAGTCACAGTTCCCCCAGGAAGGTCAGCTCCAAGGTCCAGTTTCTCCTGTGGGATGCCACCATTGAATAATGGAATCACAGGATAGCCTGGTTTGGAAGGCACCTGACAGACCAACCAATTGCATCCACCTGCCATGGGCAGAGACACCTTCCACTATCCCAGGTTGCTCCAAGCCCCATCCAACCTGGCCTGGAGCACTCCCAGGGATCCAGGGGCAGCCACAGCTTCTCTGGGCACCCTGTGCCAGGGCCTCAGCACTCTCACAGGGGAGAATTTCTTTCTTGTATTTAATCTGACCCTACTCTCTGTCAGTTTGGAGCCATTCCCCCTTGTCCTGTCACTCCAGGCCCTAGGAAATTGTCTCCATCTTTCTTGCTCCTTCAGGCCCTGGAAAGCCAGCATTAGGTCACCCCACAGCTTCTCCAGGTGAACAGTCCCAGCTGTGCCAGCCTTTCCTCCCAGCAGAGCTGCTCCATCCCTCTGCTCACCCTGGTGCCTCCTCTGGGCTCTCTCCAGCAGCTCCAGCTCCTTCCTGTGCTGGGCCCCAGGGCTGGGGCAGCTCTGCAGGTGGGGTCTCACCTGAGCAGGGCAGAGGGGCACAATCCCAACCCCTTTCCTGCTGCCCACCCTGCTTTGGATCCATAGGAAGGTTTAAATCCCTTCCTCCCCACACTCCAAGCCTCTGCCCAGCACAAACCAGGCTCTGATGTTTCCTAAGAACAACCAGAGCTCCCGCTGCAGAGCAGTTCAAAGCACCTTGAGACAACGCAGGCCAAGGGTTGAGAAGCTGAACACAAAATTCTTCTCCATGGTGAATGCTTTCCTAGGAAAAAGGAGATAAAAATACCCAGTGTTTGTGCCTCAGTACAACCAGTGCTTTAAAGGCTCTCACAGACCCATGCACAGCCCTGGCACTTGAGGACAACAGGATTAAATCCAAAGCCCTTTCCTGTGCTAACTCACTCCTCCATGGGGAATTCAAACACTTACCAGACTGAGGAATATCTACTTCTGCCCTGTCACACTCCCTTGCTCCCTCCTCACCCTTCCCCTCATCACCCACACAGTCACTTGGTATTTATTCTGCTCTATTTTATTTGGATTTCCTCTAAGCAGACTCATTAATCTTCCCTGCAGATGCACAGCTCTGACAGCCGGGGTCTTGACACCTCCAGAGCCAGCGAAGGACATTCTCATACTCCTCTCTTCTTTTTCCCTGCTCCTTTCTCCCTCTAAAGAAGCCCTTCATACCTCACCAGGCACAGGGTTTTTGATGAGAAGGTCATGTGAACCAGAGACAAGGGGGCTGTGGGGGAGGAAGGCAGGAGAAGAGGATGCAACTCCCACAAGGAACTCCCAAAGTCCCACTGAAAAGGTCAGGATGCTTTTGAGTCCTCTGCACTACTCCCCAACACAAAAAATTCACTCAGCCCAGTGCAGAGATACTTGATAAAGAGTCTAATGAAGTGGAAAGAGTGTTGTAGGGGAAGAATAGTCCTCTCTCATCTCGACATCCCATGATGCTCCATCCAGTTGCTATGGAGATTTTAAAAGAGAAGGGGTTTTGTTGTCTTGAAGGGCCTTCTCCCTTCCCAGTAACCTTGACCTTTTCCAGATTTGTGTGTTTGTGTGTGCATGTGTATGTATTTGTAAAAAAGAGATAAGGAATTCCATTTCTTCTTATCTGGTCATGGCTCACTGGCTGGCACTGATGCATGTGGGGGGCCATCAGCCTGGCTCAGCACGGAGATTTGGAGAGGATAAGAGCAGAAAAAAATACAGAGGGGAGCAGTTAATTAAGGCTGATATTGCAAAGGACATTGTTTGCTGGATAATGAATTCCATCCGCCCCAGAAACACAAGTGCAATTAAAGGTGTGAGAGATGAAGGGCAGGGGGGAGCAGTGGGTCACTGTCACTCTACAAAGTGGCCCCAGGGGCCCTCCAAAGCTGGGCTTTCACACAAGAAAGCCACCACCAGAGATTATTTCTCATAAACAAGGCAGAGGAGATGCAGCCTTGCTCTCCCCCCAGGTGAGGAAGGGCTCCCTGTGGTGTTAGTCCTTAAAAGGAGGTGAGAGGCACTCAGGTTGAAAACAGGTTGATTTAGGAGGTCCTCAAAGCAAGAGGAACATGGAGCTAAGCAGATAGGCCCAGGCACAATAACACTGCCCATAAGTTCATGTTCATTCATTCCCTTTACCAGGAATTTTCTGGTAATTATTTAGCAGGAATTTAATTCCCATTTTGAGCCAGGCCAACAGAGATGCTCAGATGTCATTAGGAGCCCACTATTCATCCTCCACCAGCCCACATCTACATCCAGATCCCCTGTACTGTCCCCATCTCCTTCCTGAAGAAGAGAGGGAACCTTGGTGCTGGAATTTGTGCTCCAGCTTGGGTCTCCTCCTGACTCTGAGGCCACCACTGACCCTCTGCTCATTCTCTATGTGCCATCACCTCACAGGACAGACAAACAAGGGAGGAAAAATGATGGAAAATCATCTTTTTTGTGGGATAGGAGCCACAAAGCTTAGCTTGGAGACCATGGGCATGGAGAGGAAGGAAGGCATGCAATGTGCCTGCCACATCCTCCACAACACCAGAGAAACCAGGCAGCCCATTCTAGCCAAGAGCACAACAACATCCAGGAGTCAGGCCTGGATTTGGATGGAGCATTGCACAACCCCATTTTTAATTACAAAGGATTATTCATGTTAGATAAACAACCTGACACCATTTGGCACCTGGTCTGCCCCTGCTGTAGGTTAATGAGGATCTGATGTCTGGGATGGCTTTGAACTCCTCTCAATTACCAGCAGCAGAAGCATCCCAGGGTCAGATCCCTAAGCCCTTTAGGGATTTAGCTTCCCTGTCCCTAAAGAGATCACAGATAAGGTTTATGGTCACCACTAACCCTGTGTCTGTGCCCTCTCTAAATTAACTCAGCAGTGACCCAGGCAAGATAAGGAATTAATCGAAATGAGCTCCCTGAGCAGTGGCCTTGGCAGTTCCCTGCTCTCCTCCCTCCAAGCCTGGCTAAGCTTCCTCAGATCCTCACTGGCTTAGAGCAGCTCTGCTCCACTTGCTGGTCCTGACAGCTTTCCATATCACATTCCAAGTGAGAAGAGTACAGAAAGAGAAAAAAAAGTCATAAAAGTTTTATGGGAAAATATTTCTCTTTTAGCCAAGACTGCTGTTGATACAATCACTTTTCCATTTTCTGCAGGAGTTTGAGTGCAAGCCTCTCCCCCAGCCCATCTCTCAAGCTTATGATCTGAATTTGTTTGTCCATTCCCAGCCTGCCAAACCATTTTCAATAATAAGATCCATCTCCTCCTGCTCAAGGCTGCATTGTCTTCATATCCTTGGAGATCAGATGTCTGTTCTCCCTTTTATCACTTGAGCTGCACGTGTTTTGATTGTAAACACCCTGATAACACTCCAGTTAGCCCCTCACAAGTGAAATAATAAAGGAGAGATAACATTTCTAGACGTGACACTTAGACTGTCATCCTACCCTGAGATAACAAGGAGCAGACAGCCCGGGAGTCTGTCTTACCCCGATAAAGATCTTGTCACCATAGATACAAAAGAGATAAACTTTCTAAAATAATATCCCCGTTCATGTCACTTTGTTCAAGTTGGAAAAGTGCAATTCCTCTCCCTCTTCCCACCGGGTGTGTTTACAATTCCTGCCATGCCCATCCCCTTGGCATGCTACAACACAGGGATTTGTGTTTCTCACCCAGCAGGAGCAGCTGACAGGGGCCAGCTCCCAGGATCAGGTTTTGGGCTCCACCAGCTCTGGAAGAGGAGAAAACTCCATCAAACACTTCTTGTGGAGGGTGATACCCACCACAGCCCAACCAAGCACCAGTTATCTCCACGTGCTGCACCTCCCTGCTCCCAAAAATTCCCCCACACCCATGGCTGTGTGGTCCATGGCAGCAGGATGCTGCTCCCTGCAGCAGGTGCCAGCATTCTGAGCTGCCTTTCTCCATGCTGACTACAAGAGATGCTTGACATTTCTGAGCTGAGGCATTTCAGAAATGACAAACGGGCTTGCAATCGAAATGAAAACGTGTGCAGAAACATCGCTGATCAGGCTGGGAGCTGCCAGGCTTAGAAGCTGAAAGCTGAGCTTTTCTCTAATAAAGCAAAATAAAATGAAATAAAATGATATCATTTATTCAAGAAATACATCTGGCAATCCAAAACTACTGTGACCCTTGGGACTTGCTTTTATTGTTTGGTTGGTTTTTACGAAAATACTTTTAAATACTTCATGAAGTGTTTTCAAGGACAAAAACATCCGAAGGGAGCGTTTCTAAATTGACATTTTCTCTAAAGAAACAAGGTGAAGTACCTGTTGGAAGCCTACCATATTTACTTGTCTCACTGAAAAAGCAACTACCAGCACCAATGTGTTCTGGTGACACCAATGTGTGTGGTCTCACCATTGTAGAAAATGCAAGAATTTATTCTCCTCCTGGTGAATATTGACCCTGGCTTTGCTTCACTGCATATTTGCCTCTCGGGTCAATAAATCATCATGTTCATCTCAATAGAAGTCAGTATCTGCTTATTATTATATTAACCTTTCCTGGGCAGATAACAGTTGGTTTTCCCCTCTAATAAGATATTGCACAAATTGAATAACCAAGAAAGATTCCTTTGTGATTGGACTTTTTCACTACCAGAAATCTTCCTCAGTTTGAGGCATGTGAAACAACACCCATTTAATGCACCACATGGAGCTGTCTTTTCTCCTACAAGCAGCTTTCAGAGCACACACACTGAGCCCCAGGAAAAGCCCTGGGATATCTGAGAGATACACATCCAAGGAGTCCATCCTCTGGCCAACAATGTAAAAAAAAAAAATGCTGCCTCATTTGGCCCTGCAAGAGGTCAGGCTTTCATCCTGGCCAGGTATTAGCACAAGCCTTCACAAAGCACCCAACACAAAGAGAGGGAGGCTCAGCCAAAATTTGGGAAGGAAAGATTTGTGAATTCGTGAGGAAGGATGGCTAGGCAGAAGGACAGATGGAAAGCATGAGGATGAAGGCAGAAGGAAAGAAGCCTGGCACACAGGAATAAAAAGGGACTCTTCATTATGGAGAGAAAAGGGCAGGTGCTGAAGTGGAGCCCAGCCTCAGCTCCCCCACACAGGGCCCAGAGAACAGGAGATACCTGGTGGGGCTGTGCCTGCTGCCCTCCTGTCACCAGCCTTTGGGGATTACAGACAGCATGGCACTTCTTCAAAAGTGCAGAAGACAGCCTTGACATCCTGGCAAGTTCCTGCCTTCAATAAAAAGCAATGACTTGCAAGGCTGCGTGTGAGATATGGCGACACATATGGCTGGCACGGTGTCCTACATACTGCCTGAGCTGCCACCAGCCACCTCACTGCCTGCACAGCTCCTCAGCTATTAAAGTCACACTATAAAATGTAATTTGCCTTTATATCTTAAGCTCAAAAACGCCTTTAAATTTGATATATGCACTCCTTCCCTGAAATCTAGATTTTAACGGTGCTTCTTTCAAATGCAAGTGCTGCCCACAGGTGCCAGCCAGACTTTCTGGATAGGGGAAACAGAATGCTGGTAAAACTTGGAATAAAACATTTATCATGTTTCATTAGACTAGGCTGGAACAGAATGAAATATGTGTCATTAATCTGTTAGTGTGTGCATATCTGCCCAGTGAGGGATGGTTCACCTTGGGTACCTGCTGGGAGTGGACCAGAGAGAGAATAAGAGGAGGGCAAAGCCTGAGCTTTGTGGAAAAGACTGCATGAGAAGGATACTGGGCCAGAGGGCAGGGAAGAAACAGCACAAAGTCATCCCCATAATCTGTACAAAATGCCCCTGGAGCCTGCTGCTGGATCCAAATGTAGTCCCAAACATCCCTGTGTTTATAAACACTCACTTCCAAAAGCTTCTGAGCTGCTGAACAAAAACAAACAGCAGCCATGATATGAGATAAAGAGGAAACGAGCCAGAGTAAACCCTGTGGTGGGAACAAAGCCTGGGAGAGCAAATACAGAGCCCCAGGGGACAGAGGCTGTGTAAAGCACAGGGAAAGGATGCTCACAGGGCATGGCAGGAACACCTATGGCCTCACCAAGGAGGAAGAGCTCCACCAGGTTTTCCAGCAGCATGGAGAACCAGGATGAGCTTTACAGCTTGGCAGAAACCCCCGTGAGAGACTCTGGGCTTTTCACCTCCAAAATCCACCAGGACTGTAATGCCAGGCACTTGGGCTGAATGGCTGCTGCCCACCACAAAATCCAGATTAATCCAGGCAGATGCTGAAGCCCTGGCAGCAGATAAATAACTGTAGTTAGGAGCAGTAAGTGTTCCTCCTTTCCCATGCTAGAAAATAGCTTGGCTTTGAGACATCCTACTTCACCCGAGGTGCCCAGCTTGTGTAGCCAGGAAAACCCTTCCAGATTCCAGGGTGCTTGGCTCCCTTCACCAGGGGAAGGAGGGGCTATAGCCAGCTCAGATAACCTGGGAACAACAATGATTCACCCACGGGGTGGAGAAGGCAGCATCAGACACCACCAGAAACCATGGTGGGGGACAAGGTGCCACCACCTCGTGCCATCTAGACGTGCTCAAGGATAGGAAGAATTCCCACTCAGGGAATGGCATAATTTCACCAGCTTCCAGCCTTTGGAATGCACACATCCTACCTCCCAATCCAGGCCCAAACAGGTCAGAGGATGAAGGACATCTGGGATCCAGGGCATGTTTCATCATGGTGAGGAGGAGCCAAACCCCCATGCCATGGACAGGAGAGTTTCCCCTGCAAAGGGAAGAAAATGGCAGCTGATGCTCTGTGGCACAAACACCACATGGGATGATGGACACACATCCAGCATAGAAACTTCTGGCATTTTTTGTCTTGTTTTTCATGTGATGGAATTAAAGGGTTTCCTGCTGTGCTCTGAAAAGGGCAGAAACAATAACCTTTGCAATTAGCACTTGGCAGAACAAGCTCCTGTCCACAATAAATTAACGGAACCAATTAGGGGGGAGGGAAAATCATCAGATGCCATGAGGTAAATCCTGGCTCTGCCAGAGTGCAAGCAGAGGCTGTTCCAGAGCACAGCCACTCTGGGACATCCTGCTGGCTCCAAGGAGGGACAGACAAAGGCTTCCTGCCCGTGCCCAAGCTTTGTCCCAGCCAAGCGAGGGGTGGAAAGCCAAGCGACATTTCTATTTGAGACCTGTCACATGAAATTTATTGCCATGTTCTCACCTTGCTGGTAGCAGCCACATCCCAAGGCAAGGAGGGGTCACAGACCAGGCCCTCCAGGGGTGAAGTTCTCAACTGTGATAGAACATTTCCTCTTAGCTTTGTTTGCTCCAAGACCTTCAGTTCCTCCATGCTTGTAGCTTGTGTAGGACACAGAGGTTCTTTGCCTGCCTCTCCCTGCACGAGAGACACTGAGTAGCAAGCTCTTGTGGCCAAGAGCTGCAGCCAATGCCCCTTCTGAGAGCAGAGACCACCAGGATGGGGGACACATCCAGCGAGGGTTCCCAAGGCTGAGCCATCCTCAACAACAAACGTGGCCTGAAATAACCAGAACAATGATTTTTCAGACCTTACCTAGTCCAACTTGCTCCATTCCTCCATCCAAGTGAAGCAGAAAACTGTATTTCAGCTTTACAAACACATTTGAGCCAGCATCCCAGGAAAGATCACTCTGATGCTCTGCTCAAATCAACTTGGACATGAGAAAAGGCGTGTGCCTGAGGAAGAGAGAAAGCAACCATAAAGCAGGCAAGGTGACAAACAGCAGCATGTCAGGAAGGGGAGATGTGCCTGGTGGGCTCAGCAGAGATCACTCCCAGACCCATCTGTTGTCACCTCTTCATTAACGAGCTGGAAAAAGAAGTAAAGAGCAAATAACAGAATTGGCAGACCCTGCTGTATGAGGAGGTGATGCCATCCTGCAGTGAAGGACAGGGACATAAAACAAATGAGAAGACAGGTTAGAAATCAGGGTAGGAAATAAAGAACAGTGAGAAAAATGCCTCTCCACACAGATTTACAGAGGGGATCAAAACCATTCAGGCAACCAGAAATTCCCCTCTGCAAAGGGTTCTGGTATTTCAGATTTGTAGGTGTTGTTAAACAAAAGCCAAAACCCGTCCCCAGAAGAAAGTGAGTGTCCCTGGTTCCATGTATCAGACAATTATTTACTGTTTACTGGGGATTTTTCTCCCTGAAAGGAAGTTCATGAATATTTCAGACAGCAGGGACATGAAGATCTGCCCCCATGGACATATCCACAGTCACCCCGTGGGAATTCAGTCCCATCACTCATTATCCAAAAAGCCCAGAGATGGCCACTTGGTCTGATTTCATAACCACAGGGTACATCCAGTTTCAGCTCCCAGGCTTTTCTTCCTCCTGCCTGCTCAGAATCCCTTTTTCCTTTAACAGGAGTTACATGAACACTCGACTCCCAGAAGCACTGCTGTAGGAAAACCGGAATACTCACATGAGCCTCCAGCATCCCTTTCCAGCCTGCAAAGCTCAAAGGACCCAAGCAATGAATTCATGCATCCAGAAAAACTCTCAGAAATTCTTAAGGGGACTCCATTGACTGCATGCAAAAGAAAACCCCAATGAGGAGTGATTGGGAGTGTTGTTTTTAAAGCCAATTCAAGCTGTAAGAGCAAGAGGTGCCTTGGTGGTTCACTTGGGGATCTCCTGCAATTCACCTGGATGTGGACATGAAAATAGGATTTAGACAAGACAGATGCACACACAAACAGCCAAGAGGGGTAGAAGGGCTGAATGAACACACAGCTCTGGGGTTTCAGTGGTTATATACAGATATATCTATTATTTTAAAGCATATATACATTATTAGGTAGATGCAGAGATGCTCAGAAGTCTTTTAAGATGACCTGATAAGGTCTCAGTGTGAAAAATCACCTTTCCCAGAATTTGTTCCTCTTCTTCCTTGCTTTCTCCTCTTGGATTAGAGAGCCAGCAGACTGGACTATAAATGAACACTCAGCAGCACTGGCCTTCTCCCAAGCCTTAAATTGTTTATAGCCCATTCGATCTGCACTTACAGCCTTGGATCTGCTAATCTAATTGCATCTTCTTTCTATGGCTGGGCTTTTTTCTTTTTAAACACCATCTTATCTAATCAGCACCATTTGCATTGTGTGAAGTCTGTACATGCTCCAGGAACCCAGTCAATCAGATTTAATAAATCAAAGAGCTTTTTTTCTAAAGCTCAGCGATTTATTTTTTTTTTAATTTCAGCATGAATACGTGTGCTTAAAATAGGGATTTGCGAAGATTCTGCAGGACTGCGTTTATTTCTCATTTTTTGGGAGTGATGCTGAAGTGTGGCTGGAGTTTTCGCGCTCCTGCATCACATCTCCCTCTGCCCTTCCCAAGCTCCAGAGCAGAGATGCTGCCGTGACCTTTTTCCATGTGAAAAACTGAGATAGGCACAGGTTGCGTGGGGTCACGGCAATGGCGCTGAGCAAGGAGAGGGCCACAGGACTCCAGCAGGACTCCAGAACAGGCAACAGGAGGCAACAAGGTGGGGATCCCAGGAAAGCTCGGCACACACTCCAAAGGCTGGTGCAGCGCGATGGGAGCGGTACCAGAGAGTGACAAGTGGCCTGATGGACCTCAGCTGATCTCCTCACTTCTCCACTGGCTCCTGCTGCCCTCAGCCACCTGGGTTTCCTGAGAGGCCAAAGACACATCATCCCTTAGGTCTTAACCTTCCAGGCTGCTGCAGCTTGCTGGTTCCTGATTTATTAAAGTTCTTCCCCTTCCAGTGCTGATTCCTGCAGCAGAGAATGTTCTCTCTCCCCTCTGTGCAATTACTGAGCACAAACATCGGCTTTTAATTTCAAGAATTAAGTTCCCATTAAAAATGAAATCCTTAGAAGCTTAATTACCGAAATTTTTAGGAAGGGACTGTGATCCTACTTGCAAAGACCACGCAGATGCCTTTAACTTGGCAGATCAAACTAGGCACACATTTGCTCTCGTTCTCCAGAGTCCTTCCTCCATGCCTGCAGTTTCTGCCCAGATTTGATCTCTAGTTTCCCTAAAAGGGGCAAAGTATCTACAGCTGAAGTCTACAGGTTGTTCTCCAGCCCACTTCTGAAACCTGGTGGGTAAGCAACAGTGTCACCTCAGCTCCTTCTGCCACTTCCCAGCTACAGCAGACATCAAAAGAGGGGTTTGTCCAATACTCACACAGAATCCTTTGAAAAATTCACCCAGGTCTGTGTGAAAAAGTAGATTTCTGCTGGTTAGTCATAGCATGACCAGCCCATGGCTCTCTTTTGTTCTAGACCTCGTCCTGAAGGGTTTGATTCAGGAGCAGTGGCACCACAGCCTTTGCCTCTTGGATCTATTCTAAATGGAGAATCCCAACTGTCCCCTGTCACAAGGCTCTGAGTGGGATGAAATTAGGGTCAGGATGAGGCCAGAACACTGATCTGGGTTTCTTGGGTGGTATTTTTCCACTATCAACAAAAAAAACCAAAAGGACAAAACACCCACATCTATGACTTATCCACCAACTCAATCACCTCTCTCTTACCACAGCTAAAATATCAACATCCCAAAGACTTCACAGCCTTCTCCTGCCAGACCAGCTGAGTCCCACCCTGGTGAGGAGGGACAGGTGTCCTCTTTTTCCTGAGAGAGCTGATCCTGAGCTTCAATTTAAGTGGATTTCAATAGACTGGAGCCCAACAGGCTTCCAAATTATTCCCATTTTCTTTCTGGGTGTGTTTGGTCACCGAGTCTTGCTTCTCTCCACAGGGAAGTCACTCACTAAACCTTCCTGCTTATTTAAACCTTAGAAGACTCAGTCCACTGCCATTTTGCCACCTGAGACCAAAAACCTGGAGTCCCTGAGCCATTGAAAGCAAGATGCAATTAGCGCCAATTCTGCCTGGCTCGCTCCCTCCTATTTCATGCCCATGTCTGAAGCTCCTTCCTTTGTGAGCTCTAATGCGTGTTTAATGTGCAACTTAATTATTTGATTACAACAGCATAATTGTGTAATTGTAATGTATTGTGCAAGTTGGCTGGAAGGAGAGGGGAGACATTTGCTGAGTGACGTGGAATCCACATAACAACAACAACAGCATAGAGGACACAGAAGAAATCCAAGGAGATTATAATTTGGAGGAATAGTTAAGAAAATGGGCACTTTGGAAAATGAAAACTAATTGGATTTTGAAAAAATTTTTATAATTAATTTGTTCTACCCTCTTGTTGTGTTGTGATCAGTGAGAAATTCCCTGCTAGTTACCAAAGCAGGAGCGAGTGTGGCTGTGCTGGAAGTGTGGGGCCAGGCAGCCTGTCCTGTCCCTGCCACATTCCCCCAAGGAAAACTCCAGATGTGCCCAAACTGTTCTGAGCTGGCCCTCAAAAAAAGGCAGCAGAGCAAACACACAGAGGTTTTAGTGGATCAAAGGCTCCCAAAGGCTCAGCCATGACCACGTGCGAGCCATGGAATAACTCCTATGGAATAACCTGGCCATGGAAATAGGGAAAGATGCACACAGGGGCTCATGGCAATTAATCACAGAGCAGTAATTCAAGTACCTGCATGAGCCCTCTGGGCCATCTCACTGCAACACTGTTTGCTCTCCAACATCTGGGCTTTGGATCAGAATGTTCCTGTCCATGGACTGAACCCAAAAATGAGGGAAAAACCCTGGAAGACTGTGATCAAGGTAAGCAAACAGAGATGGGAGCTCGCTGCTAGGATTGCAAACCACATCTTGGAGATCAATCCTGAGCCCAGCTCCATGAGCTCTCCAGTTTCTCCTGCTCCCCTTCAAACGACTTTAATGAGTCCCTGTCCTGCAGCAGCAAGGAGAGCCACATTCCCAAGGAGACCCACATTCCCAAGGACACCACATCAATAAATAAGAGGAGCAGCAACTGAGACAGCCAGCTCAGCCTCCTCATCCCACATCTGGTGAGGCACAGTCTGCCTGCACCATCCCCAGTTTCTGTGGGAGACACGGCCCTCAGGAATTATTTTAGGGAGATGACTGAAGCTGTTTCTCATCAGCAGTTGATGGATAACTGGCAGGGGCTCATCCCAGGAACGCTTCCCACAGTGAGGGTTGCTCCTGCTGCAGCACAGCTCAGACAGAGCTGTACCCAAATCCTGGCAGCCACACACACCCTGCCACTGCTTCCTTCACAGGTGACATTTCCACACAACTGGGGTTACACTCGTGCCCATTTCAGCCAAGTTTCTCCCTTGCCAAACTGCCCTCCCAAGGCAAGCTCTAGCAAACAAACTGTGGGATTCCAACCCATTTCAGAGCCTGCTCTGGTCTGAGCACAAACTCCAGTGAGGAGCACTGAGATTCTTCCAATGTCAGCCACACAGGGAGAGGCAGTGACAGCCTGTCCATCTGCCAGCTGTCTAAATAAGATTAAGGAGCAAACTCTGGGATGTGGAAGAGGCCTCTCTGCCAGTGACAGTGAGCTCTTGTAGCCATGCCAGCCAGGGAGGGATAGTGAATGGAACCAAATAATTGCAGTTATGCCCAGACTAAATGTGCCACGATTTTAATTCATACTCTTAGATGAGACCCAGTTCCAGTCCAAAGGGACTGTTCCTCCCTGGGGTCTTTCCCTGTGTTCACACTAGGGTTAACAGCATAACACAATCATCAGGTAAAGCTTCCCTCCCCAGTTTGCCCATGGAAAGAGCTGCAGGAATACCAGGAGGCTCCACCCTTTCCCAGAAACAGACATTTTGGGATTTGAATCATACACCGCAACCCTCAGAAATTCTGCCATTGTCAAGCTTGCAGTGAAGGAAACAAGGAAATATTTTCTACCAAAACAAGAAGTCAGCACTCAGAGATGATGCTTCAGAATAAAAGTATTTGTTTGGTGGAGTTTACTTTTTAAAGAATGTCATCTGAAGCCAGAGTAAAAACATTTCTGGTTTACAATTAGACAAAATAAAGATTTGTATGCACGCTCAGCTTAAAATAAAAAGGAAAAAAAAGAGGATTTAATAGAATCCTAACTGAGCAGATTTGGCATAACCCACGCATTCCATTGTTTCAGAATAAAAATGACAAGCAAACTCTCCGTGCTGAAGCTTTCTTGCTGTTTGGCTGACTGCAAGGCAAAAAGAGGCTGCAGATTGGCCTGGGCCATCAAGGAATTCCAGAGAATCTCTCTCAGAAGCAATCATGGCTATCAGCTCTCAAAGCAACCGCTGTTTCCTCTGCCATTCCAGAGGAGTTCATTAACATTTTGCTTGGGGACAAAAGAGGAGAGGCCTTGTCCCGTGGATGTGGGCAGATGCTGGGCCCCCCGGCAGCATCCATCACCCAGCATGTGGGGTCTGGAGCTCCTGCCGAGGAACCAGAGTGTTTGTGTGCATTTCTGAGTGCCTGAGAGTTATGATGTTGTGCCAAGGCTTGTCTGACTCTTCGGGGAGGTCACTCAGACATGTTGTAATTCAACAGACGTGCAAGAAACACAATTTAGCACCATCTCTCCACCTTCCAACTACTGCCGCTCCAAGGAAAAGGAAAACAAAATGTTCATAAGGCAGCAGTGGCAGGTTCCCCATCTCACAGGCCAGCTGCTGCCCAGCACACAGACAAAATCTGGAGATTTTGGGGAGGAGATTTGGACCTGCTGGGAGGAGATTTGTAGCTGCTTTTCCAGAGGAGTGAGTCTCAGGCTCATCCACTGGTGTGACCCCTCACAGCTTCCCTGCAGTGAGGGCTGCAAACTTCTGTCAGGGAAGGAAATCCAGATTAATGCTGCTGATTAAAAGGAACAGAGGACGTGGTGGGCAGGATCAAACATCTTCTCTTTAGTGGAGAAGATTCATACAGGATGTCAGAGAATCATGGAATGGCGTGGATTGGAAGGGACCTTCCACCATCCCAGGTTGCTCCAAGCCCTGTCCAGCCTGGCCTTGGACACTTCCAGGGATGGAGCAGCCACAGTTTCTCTGGGCCAGGGCCTCACCACCTTCACAGGGAAGAATTCCTTCCCAACACCAGTCTAAACCTCCTCTCTGGCAGTGGGAAGTCATTCCCCATGTCCTGGTACTCCAGACTCTTGTAAACAGTCTCTCTCCATTTTTCTTGTCAGCTCCTTCAGGTACTGGAATGTCCCAGTAATCCAAGATCAAACAACTCAGTATGAGCTACAGCCCAAAATTGTGTGATACTTGGCAATGCTCTGTGCCTCCATCATATCACTTCACATCCCTCATTGTTGCCAAAAAAACTGCTAAAATGGGCACAGAGCCTGTCCCAGATTTTGGAGCAGGTCTTTTTCACATGAGCATAGGGCACAAGCACTGCCAGAGAAAGCACAAGGCAAAGGGACTGGGACAAAGCAGTGAGCACAAACTGATGGCCAGGAAGTTCCAGATAAAGAGGAGGAAGAAGTGACTGAGCAGTGAACAGATTGTCCAGAAAGGGTGGGGAGTCTCCATCACTGAGGATATTCTGGGACCACAGGACCCACTGTGACATTCTGTGACATCCAACACATTATTTTATCTGGAGAGTTGAGACCTCAAGGGAAAACCACAGAAATTATGGATTCTGATGCACTGGGAACACAAGACAGATACTCTTTCCCATTGGGTTGGAATCTCTTTCCCATTTTTCCGTTTTTTCCAGAAAAATCATCTAGCTTTGCCAAGGCTTCCCTGCTGGGAAAGGGTCCAAGGTCTCACAGACAAAGCCCACAAGGGAAGTTCCACCCAGACAAGCAGGCACAAAGGTACCACCATCCCTGGCTGAGGAGGCTCCTCAGTGCCAGGCCTGGAGCAGAACAACAGCAGAAGCAGCACCATACTTTTACCAAGTTTCCTTCCACTTCTCACTAAGTGTCAGAGGAATTAGTCCCTGCTCTCCTTTCATCCTCCAAGAGAAGTTGTGGTGCTGTTTCTGGATTTTCTGTTGGTTCTTTGAGGATTAGACTCATCAGACCTCTGCTCTCAGAAGAAAACCCACCATCTCTCCTCCTTATAGACTCCATCTGTCTTATCCCATGCATGGCTCTGAAACATGGAAGTTTTCCCATTTCTCTGGGAATGTCCTGACCAGCCACATCCCATCCTCTTCTCCCTCCTTCACCATTGCTGATGAGCCCCTTGGCTTCTACTCTACCCATAGGTACTTAATTGAAAAAAAATTACAACCCAACACTGTTCCTTATAGAAAAGCAGCTTTCCATGTAGGCATTAAATATCAATTACACGAGAAGCCATGCAGTGCTTTAATTACACTCATGAAAAATCATCCCATTAATCAAGTTTCTAATCAGCTAATTTCTCATAAAAAGGTGGAAACTGTTATTTTATCGATTAACTCTTACAAGTCACCCAGATGAATCAATTCTACTTTTTTTTAATATATCCCATTTTACAACAGGAAAAATTCTTCCTTTATCAGGGACTTGCCTGAGTGTGAAATGAGTTCCTTGCTTCTTGTTTCTGGCATCGCTGTGCATCCCTCTGGGGCTTGTGGGTGGAATGTGGGCTCCTTGCTCTCACACCCTCCATCCCAGCATCCAACATCCATGGAAAGGGGGCTGTCATCTTTCAAAGCTCTGATTTGGGAGACTGGGTCCACTCCAGATCAAAAAGGCCTGCAAAAATAGAGGGTGATACAAGAAACAGCTATGCCTTTTGAGGGGAGATGAAAAGAGCTCAGCCCACTTAGTCCAGCAAAACAAAAGCCAAAAAGAGACATGGTTGGGGTCTGGAAATGCATGGAGGGCTGGAGAAGGAAAAAGGGAGGGAGGAAAATCAGGGGGGAAAGAGCCATTCCAGCAGATGAACAAAGCAGCTGGGAATTAATATAAGCTGGAGTTTAGAAACACATGCTGAGACTTTCTAACAGCCTTCCCTTGGGAGTTGCTGGGCAAAACCTAAAAAAGGGGTTTTGCATAACTGGGGCTCCTGCAAGGCATTTGCAATGGTTGGGGAGGAACATCAGGCTCCACAGAGCCTGTCCTGTCTTCACAGAGGGTTTTCTGGGATCCACAACCAGCCCAGACAAGAAGCCACTTGATTAATTATTGCTTCTGCTGACTTCTCCCACCTACTGCTCCGTTCAACCCCAATTATTCAAGATCAGCTCCTAACAATCTATTGAAGAGGTACAGCTTTTCATTTGCATAAGCAGTTTCAGCCAACACAGTCTGTTGAGACAGAAAATATACTCTGAATATTTAGCAAGTCTGATGGCATTTCAAGAGCATGTGATGGCACACAATTGATGACATCATGCATTTCTTCTGTTTCCTGAAGCTCAAGTCTAATGTGGCCCAGAACTTCACCCAAAGCCGATTGGCTCAGGGTTAAAAAAAAAAAATAATTAAAAGAAAGAAATGTATGTACGCCGAGTGTTTTCACAGAGTGTTTCTAGATTTAGATGCAACTCCCAGAGAACACCATCCAGCATTATCAAATCTTGTACAGAACTGCAAAATTAGATGCAAAGCCCTGGAGTAGGAGCAGAGATTAGAGACAAGTATTTGTCTCCTTCTCCTGGGAGAGGTGCAAGGAGCTGCTCAGCTGAGGTCCCAGGAGGGTTTGAGCCACAAACCCCCTGTCAGATCACACAACCCCCAGCCTGCCATTCCAGCCTGGCAGGTGGCTCCAGCTGCAGGAGCATGCCCAGGTTTCAGGGAGACCAGCTCCTGGCTGGGATTGGCTCCTGAGTGCTCATGAGCAGAGATATTCCCAGAGCAATACCTTTTTTAGCTGCTGTGACCTCTCCTCCAACACCAGAGTGTCCCTGGGGTGGATCAGCATTGGTGCAAAGGTCTCCACGTGCCCTCTCCCCTGTCCCAGGGCTCTTCTCCTGGCTCTGTTCCACACATTCCACAGCACTTGGAGCAGCCACCAGCCCATTGAGGGATGTTCCACAGGGGCCTGGCTGGTCCCTAGGAAGGGCAGCCAGCAGCACACATCTGGCTGAGTGTCACATGGCCTTACACTATCACAATCCCTTCTCATCTCCCAAATCGTAGAATTTGCGAATGGTTTGGGTTGGAAGGGACCTTAAGGGCCTTCCACTATCCCAGGTTGCTCCATGCCCCATCCAACCCAGACTTGGACACTTCAGGGATCCAGGGGCAGCCACAGCTTCACTGGCCAACCTATGCCAGGGCATCCCCACCCACAAAGGGAACAATTCCTTGCCAATATCCCATCCAAACCTGCCCTTTTCAACATTGAGCCATCCCCCTTGACCTGTCACTTTATATCCTTGCCACAAGTCCCTCTTCATCTTTCTTGGACAAATCTCCCAATCCTATCTGTCTCCTGTGCATTTGGTGCTACAGTAACATCACAAATGACCCCAGCACTAGCAGGGACACCCTGGGAAGCTGCAGACACACAAATTCCCTTTTGCCTCCATTCCACAGGGAGCAGCCACTCCTCTCTCCTGCTCTGGCTCCCATCCAACAGCCACAGAAGCATTTAAAGGATGAGCAGCCCATGGCAGCACACATGGGATGGTGCAGGACAGAGCAGGAGTTGGGAGAGCAGCTGGGATGGGGAATTGCCAGTGGAAAGGTGTGGGAGGGACAGCCTCACACCCTCCCAGCTGCTCTGAGACTGATGTCAGAGGTGTCTGACAAGTCTCATGCATAAAGAAGTGGCACCTGCACTGAATGGTCACATCCTGGCAAAGGATTAACACCTGGGCTGGCCCTGCTGGCAGCTTGTTCCACACTTTCTAAGGCACTGTGTGAGGGATGCTGGGCACTGAGGAGCTCTGATCGGGGTAAAATAGAGATCAACAGCAGGCTGAGAAACACAACAAATCCCTGAGGGAGCCTCCAGCACCCCAGGCTGTTCCTGATATCCTCAGATCCACCCTCTCACCTATGCAGATGGCTCAGAAAAAGGTTTTGTTCCTTGCTGTGAGGACCAATGCTATCATAAGCGCTGTTTGCATTGAAAAAAAGCATTTCCATACCACAACATGCCCAGGATAACACCCCTGGCCTCTGATTTTAACTGATACGAACCAGGAAATCTTTCCTTACCAATACCTGTTGGGTCTGAGGGAAAAAGCACCATAAACCTACACCTGATTCCTCCAAAGCCCTACAGAGCATCCCTCCACACCCCCACCCCAGCATCTTTCAATCTCACAGCACTGAAAGGAAAACCACAAAGCCATCCCAGAGAAACCTTCCTTCAAAGAGTCTGTAAAGAATAACGAGGTTGGAGGAGACCTCTAAGATCATCGAGTCCAACCCATGCCCTAACACTTCAACTAGACTACAGCACCAATGTCCAGTCTTTTTTTAAACACATCCAGAGATGGTGATTCCGCCATTTCCCTGGGAAGAGCACTCCAGTACTTTATTATTCTTTTGGTGAAAATTTTTTCCCTGATATCCAACCTATAACTTCCCTGATGTGGCTTGAGACTGTGCCCTCTGGTTCTATCAGCAAGCGACCCCACCTGATTACAGCCTCCCTTCAGGAAGGTGTAGAGAGCACTAAGGTCACCTCTGAGCCTCCTCTTCTCCAGGTTAAATAACCCCAGTTCCTCCAAAAGTTCCTCACAGGATTTGTGTCCCCAGCCCCGCAAATGCCCCCTGTGCCGCTCCCACTGCCCGCCCTCCCTCGGGGAGCCTTGTTCAGCCCCGGGAACGCTTTTCCCTTGTGTGGCCCGGGACAGCATCCCCCAGCAGGGCATGGAGGGAGGGGGCAGGTCCGGCTGGAGGCTGTGGGGCGGACAATGGAGCGGCAGGGAAGGGGAAAGGCAGGGATGCTGCTGGGGCGGGATGCAGGGACGGAACGAGCCCGCTCCAAGCGGCAGCGCAGCCACAGCCGCCTGATTTATTCCCCACCGCTGCAATTATTTATTCATCAATTAAACAGAAAGAACAGCGAGGCCGGATGCCTGCTCAGAGGTGGCATTTGGGGGAGGAAGGGAGGTACAAGGACCCCACCCAGGGATGGCGATCTGACACTTCTGCTTCCCCAGGCGTAATGGTAACCTCTGATTTAATTAGCTTAATGGGAACGGGGTAAAAAAAAATAAAATAAAAAATAAATTAAAATAAAATCACACCAACAAAAAAAAAAAAAAACAACAACAACAAAACAAACAAAACAGACACTATTTCTCAGGCAAAGGCTTCTCCTGATGCCCAGCACTGGTGTCAGACTCACTGTGCCTGCTCCCTGGACATCCCCTTGTCCCACATCCCGACTTACAGTCCCATATTCTCCTCCTGTCAGCACAAAGACTGCTCTGTGAAACGCTGCCCACAGGGCTGACTGGGGGATGCTCCTCGCCTCATTGCCCTTCCAGGAGATGTTCCCCAGCCACATCCAGCAGACCCCACCTGGGGACACCCTGACCAGCCAGGATAGGCTTTGGTGTCAGGGAAGGAGTGAAAACTCCCAGGGAAACAAAGAGAGAACAATTAAATGAAACAGCTCGCTGCCACGAGATCAATGCCATTGAATAAGAGATTTTCAGGCCAAGCCTTGTGGGTCTCAGACACAGCCTGAACAAGCAAGGAAGAATTTGGAGAGATGATCGGTGCCAATGGACCCAAGCACAGCTTCCCAAGTGCCAGGTTTTGCTCTGGGGTCTGGAGCACACTGGGGAAGGGTATTTGCCTGCTGGCTCTTTGCCGCTTAGGAATCTCATTTTCCAGGATGTCAACAAGGCCAGGAGGGCCAGAACTGTACATTTGCCTTTCAGTGACAGCTGAACTACACAAAGTCTGGCTCTGGGGCTCTTGGAAAGCTCAAAAAATACCGTTAAGACTTGCAATAAAACTGCTCTGCTTGGCAACAGGAGGCTTTTCTTATCCACCACTTTTCCATGTTCCTTCGTCTTGGCTCACCAGGAGCCAGGGTTTGGAGCCCAGCCTTCCCCCCAGCCCCTCACAAGTGAGTAAATCATCTTCCTGCCCTGGGAGAAGGAGAAAACAAGGTTCAACTGAGCTCCAGACAGGCTGGCATGGGGCAGAGGAGCCCCTCTCTGCAAGGTCCTCCCAACCCTCAGGCACAGCTGAGAAGGGGCTTCACCCCAAATTTGTGTGATCCCAACCCCAGCAGGCACTGGCCTGGCTCTGTGCTGTTATACAAATGGGCCTGTCAGTCATAAGTGGGTTTAATCTTCTCAGAGCAGGGGAATAAAGAGGTGAAAGAGACCTTGTGGTTCAGCAGTCCCTGCAAGTGCCACCTACGGCACCTCCATAGGGATCCTAAACAAATGCCACCCCAGAACCACCCCTGATCCAGCTGGAACAGCTCAGGGGACAGACTCTTACAATTCCCAGTGGAATTGACTCTTACAATTCCCAATTGAATTGACTCTTACAATTCCCAGTGGCAAGGAGGAGGCTGATCCATCCCAGCACCAGCAGGGCAGTTAAACCACCACGTTCTCCCACTCTCTTCAGTGCTGCTCCAGGCTCAGCAGCTCCCCCAGCTCTGGCCATTCCAGAGCATGGGATTTAAATATTGAGCATGTTTAAAGATTACATGGGGGAAATTAATAATAAATATTACATGGGGGAGATTAATAATAAAGAGAATGAAAAATAATATTTGCCTCTAAGTGGGGACATCGCTCATAAAAACAAAAGAGGGAAGAAGAGCCTGTCCCCTGGGCTGCAAAATGTCACATCCTCACCTCCACTTTGTCACCACAGGGTCCTCCACAGAACGTACCAGTGACTTAAACCAAGAAACACAGCAGCTGATGGGAGAAGGGCTCCCTCTCCAAACCTGCAGCAGTGTGCAAACCCTCACTCCCAAGCCCTCCTTCACCCAAAACTGCCCCCCAAATCTGGTCCTTGTGCAAGGAGGAACCAAGCAAGATGGGTTCCCCAAGCTCTCCACCCACACAAAACCAATCCATATCAGTTAGAGGAGCAAGAGATGTGTTTCCATGTCCTGAGGATGGCCCAAAATATCTCTGAGCCATCCTGAGTCATACCTGAAAGTTATTAACATCTCCTCTTCTTGCTCTCCTGGAAGCTCCATTCCCAACATCTGCCATGCTTCCATGGCTGAGCAGGACAAGGAAAAGGCATCCCTCCTGAGGCTCAGACAGTATCCCACACACACAGAGTGAAATGCAGCTTTCAGCCCATCTCTGAAGCCCAGCAGAGGTGGGAGCAGGCAGCCTTGCCTTTCCTGGAAGGATCTCTCTCCAAAGCTCCTGCAAACAGCTCCACACACTTTAGTGACAGCATAATTGTACATTATCTCCTACAATTTCACTCTGACAATTTAGGGGACAATACAAAGAGCAGAGAGACTGTAATATTCATATTGACATTCCCCCAAAAAGCCGCCTTCCCTGGTAAAGCCCTTGTCTTATGAATATGGAAAGCTGCCTGGAGGCTTTGCTTAAACACAGTGTGTTGGTGTTTAATCAGAGGAGGTGGAGCGGGAGCAGCTCCTGCTCAACAACAGCCAGACACTTTTTAGGATGTGCAAGACATTCTCCATTTTCATGGACAACTCTGTTTACAATCCCTCCTCTAAAACAGCTTATAAAAGATTCACTCTGCCTCAGTTTTTGAAACAAGGGTTAGTCAGAGAAGATGATTCTGTCTGCTGTTCCTTCCCTGTGGGGATTTCTAATGAAAACCATTTTTTGTCTCAACTTTTCCTTAGGAAACAAAAAGAATTTTGTTTTTTTTCTTCCTTGGTAAAAAAGATTTAAATACTTCAGCCACAGCCCAACATTCCATGGATTGGAATGACTTCCAGAGTGCCTACAGAGAAGAGAAAGCAAAGGAAGACTTGCAAGGAAAGAGTGGAGAAAGGAAGCACGGTGTTTTATGGACTGAGTGACCACCAAAAGTGAGCTGAGTTTTTGCTGGAAACCCAGTTTCCATGACTTACAGCAAGGATAAGAATTCCAAAAGTTGTCTATGTCCTATGGGGCACATCTCCCAGGAGCAGAGAAACTGGATCTTCTCAGGGCATTTTCCACTTACCTGACCTGGAGGACAAGTAAATACTTGGGCCAGCAGCAAAAAAGAACATTTCTTTTTCCTTTTTCCCCTCAAGGGTGAAATCCATGGAAGCTTGTTGCATTTTTATTCAAGAGTCCAGCTTCCCCCATGTAGTTTCTCTCCAAAGTCCATGGATCTGTCTCCTCACCCTTGATGGACACCCAGCCCAGGGCTGCAGGATCCCACCCTGAAAGCCACAAGGAGGGTTTTCCCCCCAGCTTTCCTCTCTGGATGCAGATCCTGGCAATCAATTGTTTCCCTTCAATGCTGCTGCAGAGAAAGAAGAGTCTGGTTTTGACAGATTTATATTTAGACTCCCTTTCTTTCATTTTTTTTAAATTTATTTAAAGATTTCTGTTTACCTTCTGGGTAGAACTCTAAGTTCACCCACAGAAGCAACTACTGAACCATGGAAAACAACAAAAAGCAAAGGATGTACTAAAAAAAAATCCATAGTATCTGTAATACCTCAATTAAGGGAGCATAAGTATTGAAGCCTGAAGTATCTTGATAATCTGAACCATCAGTTCTGACAGCAGAAGGTGCCACTACTGGAGCTGGGAAAAAAAAATCTTTGCCTTTCAGCTCACGAGCAGGAAATCTCTCTCACCCTGAAAAGACAAAAATAATAACTACATAAAAATATTGTTTTAAGTTCTGTCAAATTTCACATTTTTAGTTTGACATTCTACCTTTTGGTTTCCTGCTGGTAAAACTGTTTTTTCCACGATCTCATGACCATTTTGATTTGTCAATATTGCTGGAAAGGTTTAAAAGAAAAGGTTTTTCCACTTCCCTGAGCTGGCCAGTTGTCAGGATCTGGAGTGTAAAAGGGGTAAGCAAACTTCTGGTCATGGGCCAAATCTCAGAGCATAGGGCAAGAAAATCTGTTCAGATAACACCAGTGAACTAGAAAACATCTTTAAAGATGGTCAAACACTTCCTCAAAGAGGCTGGGAATGGGAATTCTGGGAAACAGTCGTGATTTAGGGAGCATTTTGTTGTCTGGTGCTCTTTCACTCCAGTTCCTCCCTCTGAGGAGCAGCACAACAGACAGCATTGGTATTTGGAAAGCTTTTTTGGTTGTGCACCCATGAGTTCCTTGGACATGCCCCCTCCAGAAGCTAAATCCTTCCATTTGATATCCTTCCAGGTCAGCAGCCAATCTGTCACATCCCTGGTGTGACCTGGCTTTTCCAGGAGCTGGGAAGCCACAGGGAAGCTCTGCTTTGATCCCTGCAAAGGGCAGAGCAGCAAAGCCCAACCCTCGAGGCAGTGGATGAAGGGCACAGCTCCTTCCTCAGCCACCTGAAGTCTTTTCGCAATGATTCCAGGCAGGAGAAGGGGTTTTCTTCCTGGGCATGAGAAGAGGTTCAGCAGGATGCAGTGAGTGTCTTGCTCATGGCTTCAAGGCCAGGACAAAGTGAGATCCTGCTGGGACAGGGTGATGAGAGTGACCAAGAGCACAGAAACACTTCCAGACTCCCAGTTCCAAGGCCAGGACAAAGACAGATCCTGCTGGGACAGGGTGATGAGTGTCACCAAGAGGACAGAAACACTTCCAGGCTCCCAGCTCCAAGGCTTGGCAAGGTTGCCCAAACCTGGCTGAGTCCTGCCAGGTTCCCCACAGTTCTCACCTCCTGCTCCAGCCCTGGATTTCAGCCCAGGTAAACACCATCGTGCTATGGCTGGGCTGGACCTGCAGGAACCTTTCCCCAGGTCACACTGGACTAATGCTCTTCCCAAGGAAAAGAGAGGGATTTTGCCTCTTCCCATGCTGAGCTGGATATTGGGACCATCCACCCAAGCGCAAAGCACAAGCTGGGCCTGCCCAAGAGCCATATGTCAGGAGTGGGAAGGACATTCCAACCCACTCACCATGGAAATTGTCCCTCTCTGCCCCCCAGGCACCAATCCCACCCATCTGGCATGGGCCCCAGGGCTCCCTGGGCCATCAGCTGCCAGCCAAGGACACAGGCTGCACTCCTCCACTGCTCTCCCTCGAGGTGACCTGAAAGGATGGAACAAAACCACCACCAGGAATTCACATCAGGTGTTTCTGCCTCTCTCCAGCCTTAATGCAGCAATGGGCACTGTGGGCTGTTCATAGGGAGCAGTAACAGCAGCCAGCCTTGGCATTCCCCAAGGGATTCCATTGGGGCCATAAGTACAGGGGCACAAATCCTTCATTCTGGGCCACTTGCACCACTGTGTCCCAGGCACAGGGGGACAAATCCTTCAATCTGGGCTGCCTGCACCACTGTGTCCCCAGCACAGGGGGACAAATCCCTCATTCTGCTGGAACACACAGCCATGAGTGCTTCCAGAGTGGTGCTGAGACCTCTCATACCCAGGCAGCCACCCACCCCTCCATCCCAGCACCAGGTTTTTCCCAGAGCTGAGCCTGCTGGAAGCAACTGGCCTCGAGCCACCCTGGTTAGTGCTGTGTGCTGGAAGATGAACTCAGGAGCTCGAAGCACAGCTTCATTTTATTGCAATAAAGAGGAATCAAGTAATGACAAGGCGAGAGCTGAGCGATGGGCTAATGGGAGAGCTGCCACACAGCAGAGCCAAAGGACACCAGCTCCTCCTGCTCTTTGCCTTCACCTGCTGCTTGGAATTGTCTGTGGAAGTGCCAGACTCTGAGGAGAAAGCTGTCACTGAAGGATTAAATCACGGACAATTTATGCTCAGCCTTTGAGCCCAGCAGCTTCCTCCAGCCATGGAATTAATGAGGGCCCCCCCAGCCCTACCTGCTGCCCACCTGCCCAGCCAGGCTGCACCCCTGCTTGAAGCTCCCTCACCATCACTACTGCATTACCAGTGCTTGCTGGAATTGCCACTGAGGAATAGTGCCAAGCTCAGGGCATTTGCTTTCATCACAAGGGAGAGGTGGTCCTGCTCACACAGACACAGCTCTGCTCCGAGGAGAGGCTTGCAAAGGAATGGGTGAAGGGTGAGGTTTGCTGGCAGGGTGAAGGGCTCCCCCAGGGCAGGTTTGGTTTTACAATTCCTTGGCCAAGCAGATTTTTGTGGTGCCACATTCTTGGCCCTACTAAGACCCCAGGCAAGCTCACTTACCCTTAATCAGGGTCACCTCCTGGCCCTCTCAGCAGCAGGGCCATTTGGGGAGAGCCATCATTACCCCAATATGTCACAAAGTACAGTCAGAAACACCAGAGCACTGCCAGACTCCAGCATAAAAATCCAGCTCCACTCCCTCCAAGATTGTTTTAGCTGAGATGCTCCTTGAACTGGAACCACAGAAATAACTTGCCAGTGAGAAACCCAAGACCTTCAGGGGCAATCCAGGTATCCATCCTAATTCAATTTTCCTGAAGAAGCAGAGTGTACCAGGACAATCAGAAAAGCAATCTGTAGTTTTCCTCGGATGCCTCACAGCAGCCCTAACGGAAGAGCCACAAATGAGATGTCCTCCCCCACATCAAAATGAGATTTTAGCAAAGCCCACCTCCACAACAGATTAATAAATATGCAGACAGTTTGTGCCAAAAAAACCCAGATCCAAATTCCCATAGAGACAGGGAAGAAGGGGATAAGAAGCCACTTTGTAACCTCTGTGATTGATATCTGATCCTACAAACAGCCAAGTGCACCAAACTTCAAAGGGGTTGAGAGAGGATCTGACCCTCTGTTCCCTATCATTTTTGTGCACTTTGGATTTCACTCCCACTGAGGCATCCACAGTGCCCAGCTGGCTGAAAAGGAAGCTGATAATCTTGGGGTATCACCAGTTTAGTGTGATAATAACAGCAGGCATGGCCTAGCAAGGAGAAGGACCACAGGGAAACCAGCATCACCCCCGTGGATCCCACGATGGAGCCCCCTCTTGCCCATGGTGTTCTCTTCTAAACAGGATAATGGCACTGCCTGGCTTCCATGGGCCCTGGGAGGAAGGGGAAACACACTCAGCTGCTCAGGCACTGTGCTCACAGGAGCCAGGCAGGCCTTTCACCCGAGCAGCACATTAAATATAAAAGAGAAGTCACCATGGATGTTAATGTATGGCATCGGGATTTATTCCCCCCTCCTGTTCTCAGCACCACGTGACAACATTAATTAAATGTGTTTCTGACCCTGCTGCGCTTCTTTAAATATTTGCCATTCTCCACAAGCAGTGTTTGGTTAATGAAATGAAATTAATGAGCTCATTAGATTGTGCTGTAATCTTTCAGAGGCGAGCCCAGCGCTCGGAATCGCTGCTGCCTTTCTCCGCTCTCGCGCTTTAACTCGGCACATTCAGCTCCACAAGCAAGGGCTGAGCAGGGCAGTAATCAATTAACAGGGCAGCAGGCACAGGAAGGGAAGGAGGAGACACCCAGGCCAAGGAGAGGCAGCTGGATGACTTTCCCACGGGAGCTGGTCCCGTGGTTCCCGGCGCTCCCTGGCACGCATTGCTCGTTTGGCGCCTGCTTCTCCAAGGTGAGGATCAGCTACAGGAGCTGAATCCATGGCTACATCCACCCTGATTTGTATGGGAAAGCCAACAAGCCTTGGGAAAGAAGAACGGGGCTTAGAAACTTCCAGACATGCCTCTAACAGCAGCCCTGCCTCTGGTTCAGACACAACAAGGGCCGCACTCCCCGAGGCCACGGGGTTGTCCCCCCCCAGTGGTCCCTAAACCTCTTCCTGGAGCAAGAAAGCCAATGGGGCCCATGTCCCTCCACCAGGCAGCTCCCTGTGCTCTATTTGATGATTATTCACCCTGATTCCCCTCATCCATCCATCCATCCATCCATCCATCCATCCATCCATCCATCCATCTCCACATTTCCCCCCAGCTCAGAGCAGATTCCATATCCTGGTGTCCAGCACTGAAGTACAGCCCCAGGAGCAGCAAGGGAGGCTCTTTGCCTCTGGGCTGCACCAGCTCACCCAGCCAACATGATTCCCATCTTTTTCTCTTTGAGCAGGAAGGATTCTCCCCAGAGCACTGCTCTGTTTTCCCATTGTCTTGTGAAGCTTCCTCATAGAATTAACTCAGATCAAAGAGTCTGCACAGCAGCACAAAATCCTCCCAAGGGCAGGGAAAGGAGGAGGGGGGTGGACAATAAGACAAAGAACGCTCCAGTAAATCTCTTTCCAAGAAAGCAAATGGGGGTCGTTCCTGCATGCACATAAACCCCTCAGCTCAGAGCCTGTGTTAGCTATGGTGACTCCCAATAGCTCCAGAGGAATTCCGGGTAGGAAATGTATGCAAATCACATTCTCTCCATGGCTGTACTCACCAACAGATTGGATCACAAAGCTTTATCAGGGCTCCCGTCCCTGGGATTTTGTCATTTACCTTTTAGCCCAAAGGGCATGTGATGGTGAGCCAGGCCTGCTGGGATAAAGCAAGAGGGTGAGGAGCACAGCCAGGAGGGAGTCAGAGGAATGTTGAATCACTGAAAAATCTCCAGATCAAAAAAGAAAATGATAACCCAAGTCCCCACAAAAGCCACACTCATCAATTGCACCAACCTCCTGCAACCAAAAGATGGTCTCAGAGGATTCTTGAACTGTGCCCCCTCTGCATCTCACAGGATTATCCCATTTTGGTTCAAACAATCCAGAGTTGTCTCTCTCTGCTTATCCAGGGGGACATCACAACCCCCAAAATGCCAGGCTGGGTTCAAACATCTCAGGGTTAGCCAGGTCTTTCACAACCCTTCACATGCTACCAGCCCACCCAGCAAGGTTTGACTTTGCTTTAAAGCATCCCTGCCTTTGGTGACTGATGATTAAACAGAGAGAAAAGCACAGCTATCATTTATCCATGACCTTGGAAGGGCTGCAAATAACACTGGCTGGCTGATGGCAGGTCCCCCGGCCACAGAGTGGAGGAGTGGCTCTCAAGGGCAGCAGGGAGAATAAATCCAGAGGCCAAGCTGACAGCTCACCCCACTCTGCTGCACAGAGGAGCTGCACACACCTGGCAGGTGGGAGAGATCACCTGAGGCAGTGGGAGCCACATGGGAGATGATGCACAGAGGATGAGCAGGGGTGGAGAGTCACCACAACTCCTGGACAGCCCTGGAAACAGCAGTGCTGGACCTCCAAGGGGCTCTCCACCAACAAACTCAGCAGCAAAGCTGTGGGAGACTCAACAAGGGCAGCCGTTCATTTCACTGAGGATGGCCTCTGAGATGGTGTTTGCTGGGAATGAGTTACTCCAAAAGGGGAGGTAAGTGAGTCTTTCCACCCCAGAGCAGCACAAACAGCATTTGTCACCACATTCATATCATATCCCTGAGTTTAGAGCTGGATACTGCCTTCCATCTCCCTCCAGAGGCAGCCACAGCACAAAAATCAGGTACCCATCAGCTAACAGAGCTGATTTTGCCCTTTGCATGCTGTTCAGAATCCATTGGCTGGGAGGCAGAGCATGGCCAAGCACACCAGCAGGCTGGTTTGGGCACCTGGGAGGGTTCAGTGCCAGGAACCCATTTTCCAGAAGCCAACACCACCCCTCCGATAGGTTTGGGGTCCCAGCCCTCGTTCACAGAGCAGCCGTGCCTTCTGTCTTCATCCTGGTTTAGCTGTGTAAGCAACACTGCTTCCACAGCCTTGCTTTGTTTCGAGTGGGTGAACAAATCTTCAATCTTGTTTAAAATCAAATCAAAATTCAAATTTTGGCTCAAGTACTGCAGCCTGCTTGTGCTTCAGCCTGGCTCCTACAGCCAGAGTGAATTAATGCCCACACCCCTGTGAGCATCTCCTGGCAGGTAACTTTGCCCTCACCCCTTGCCCTTTGGTTTTCCCCCAGGGATGGGGAGCTGCAGGGATGCACAGCAGCCCAAGCAGGAGATGCCTCTGTGGCAGCTGGAAGCGGAGCTGGAATCCACTGGGCGGGTTTGGTACAGATCCTTACAAATGCAACTGCTCTTCCGAAGTGTATTTATATCTTATCTGTGCTGTTTACCCATATGTTCAATAAATCATTATTCATTATCTGATAAGGTGCTTGCAGGGAATTTCTAAGCCAGGCTTACAGTTAGCACGGGGTGCGGGACACGCTGGGAATACAAATGGAAAAATAAACAGAGCATCTGTCTCCAGCGAGGCTGCTGTGCTGCCAGGGGACTGCGGTGACATTGCCAGCCAGGAGACCAAAGGCTGGGTCACCCGGCCTGCTGGGCTGGGGACAGCAGGCCTGTGTTATGTAGAACAGCCTCCTTTTCAGCTAATTACACATCCCAGATCCCTGCCGGTGATAGAAGTGACACTACAAAGCGAGCCACGTTTCCTCTCTTCTGCTCCTCATTCATCTCTGCCCTCACCACAGCCAGGCAGGGACAGGCTGTGCTCTTCAGCATCCACAGGAACCCTGCCAAAGCTTCAGCCTGGGAGCAACGAGGGAAAAACTGGGGGTGCAGATCTGAGACAGCTTGAACACAGACAGTAAAACTCCTCATTGTGCTGTCTGTGGCCCAGGCATTAAACCAGAGGAGAAATACTAGAGCAAACCCAGAACCAGCTCTGACCCTGTCCATCCTTTTGCCTGTTCCAGCATGAGAAGGAGACACGGGAAGCACCTGGAGATGCTGCTCCATGGCACATGCCACCTCCTGCTGTCTCCCCTCTGATGCTCCCTCCAACACCAGGAACCCAAAGTGGCTCCATTTAGGCCTGGCAAAGCCTTCAGTGCACCCATGGCCTCTCACATCCCAGCTAATCCAAGGATTAGATGCACTGGAGGGATATTTCCATGTGGAATGGGGGGAGGAAAGTGGAGGGAGAGGGTAGGGAGTCAGGTTCAAGTCATGTGAACAGCAGCCCCAGCACGTCTTCAAAACAGGCTACAAGGAAGTGTGACATCCAATTTCTTGGGAAGGGGAGGCAGAACGGTAATTAAATTTCTGATCTTGTTAGCCAATTTCTCCAATCACTGCCCCTGAACTGGAGAAGGGGAAGGGAGAGGGGAGACGTTTGCGTCAGCGACGCTTGTGAGGGAAATTAGGTTTTCACGGATTATTGGGTTAGTTCCACTTCTCCCACTTTTTAATTTATTTGTCTGTATGTGCTGCAGAGCTGAAAGGCCGAGAATTTTTCCCCCCTTTTTTTTAATTAAAATCTGTAGTTTTGGAAGATGAAAACTTTGGAAGGGGGGGAAGATTGCAACAATATAACCATGTCAGCCAAAATCTACTTCCCTCCCAAAGTTTTGTTAATCCCTCTTCAAAACAAGAGCCTAATAAAATCTCTCACTAGCACTCAAAATAGCCTCTGGATATTTGTATAAAAGAAAAAACTTGTGAATGAACTTTTTTCTATCTGAAAAAAGAACGGAGTTCACTTGCTTACCGCTACTTGCAGGTTAACATTTGGGTTGTTCTTTTTTTTTTAATAAATTTTCCCTTAATGCTACAAAAGAAATTCCAGAATTGCTGCCTGTGCAACCCTGGGCCTCTATTATTTCTCAAAAGACAGTAACACTGCCCCTCTTTCCAATTTCCTTAGAAATAGAGGAGAAGACTAAAATGTGCCTATGGGCAGTGTTCAAGTAAATTATCTGTATGATTATTTCCAACTGCCTGCTGCGTGGTTTCCTAGGAACAATGCCAAGGGGCTATTTTGTTTAAGGTTTCTCAATTTGGGATAAAAGAGAAACAGTGTAGTTCACACAGTGCCCAGACTTCCACCTTGATGAAAGGTTTGGAAAGTAGGAATGGCTGCACTGCTCAGCCACAGCTGGAGGAGGCCTGCAAAGGCATTTGGGAAGCCAACAAAGGCTGGAAAGAACAACTCCTGGAAAACAAAGCAGCACAGCTGCAGTGGGAAAGAGCTGGGATAAGCTCTGGCCAGAGAATCATTGAATCATTAAGATTGGAAAAACCTTCAAGATCATAAAGTCCAACCTCCAGCTGAATCCCGCCATGCCCGTATTTCCAAGTGCCACATCTGCTTCATTTCTGAACATCTCCAGGCAGCCTGTTCCAGCGCCTGGCCATCCTTTCAGGGAAGAAATTTTCCCAATATCCAACCTGAACCTCCCATGGTACAACTTCAGGCCCCTTCCCCTTTTCCCTGTGCTTGCATCCCACACTGACCAAGGACATCCCACATCCCACAAGGACAGTGTGTCAGTGCCTGGGTGGGATCAGGAGCCTGTGGGACCATTGCACACCTCAAGGCAGTGCTGGCCAAGCACTCTGAGCTGACCAATCCACAGATATTCGGAAAGCAGAGTTGGTCTGGTTCTTTCCCCTTTGCCCACTCAGCGTTGTGGATCACATCCACCCACCAGTTTGCCTGTGAGGGAAATCTGCACCCATCTCACCCTGAAATCTTTACAGATAAAATCACATTAATTCCTAGGACCTTTAACAGGGATAGACCCATGCATGAGACCCCTCAGGTGGGACAGAAAAGAGCCCAAGCCAAGATCACACAAAACTTCCAAGCAGCTAAGGACAAAAGCCCAGATTATCCCACCCAGCTTCAGCTACACCAAGCCTGGTCCATTTTCCATGGAGAATGGAGGTGACACCTCCAGACAGTGAGAGAGCTGGCCAAAGGTAACTTCTGGAAAGCCTTTAAACAAAGCCAAACACACATAAAAGCGGCACCCTGCTCTTCCTTCACAATCAGGGTGAAAACTGAGGCTGAATTCCCCTGATTAAGATCCTCATCATGGCCCAGCTCCGAGCTGACCCACCCTCATCAGGCTTTGCTCTTTGGAAAAAGCTAATTCCAATGGCAGCCAGGAGGAAGGGAATTTACACTGCTCTGCTGTGACCCAGACTTCACAGCCATTCAAAGTGAGCAGCCACAGCCATTAAAAACTTCACTTCATGCACTGAAGAGGCTCATAAAGAGAGCGTGAATTCACAGAGCTCAGAAAGCCCTTTCCCTGCCTGTCCCACAGCCTGCCTTTGTCTGAAATATGGAATAAAAGGGAGCTTCATATTTTACTTCAGACTTGTTTCACTCTCCCCTTGTTTTCTCTGCAGGCTGACTAAAGAGGAAGTGATTTATAAGGGGAAAACAAGGGGAAGTGGTTCTAATTAATTGGCCATAACCGTTACAGCTGTACTGGCACCCAGCAAACAGAGGGCAACAGTGCCCAGACAGAGATGCAGTACCCTGGAAGATTCCACAATAATCCTGCTCCAAGACAGAATAAAATCAATTTTTCCCTTTGTCCAAGGGGCCTGGCACCTGAGCTGTCATTTTCCACACAGAGTCGGCAGGAGAGGGGAACAGAAAGGGGTCTCCAGCTCCAGCCTCTCCTTTCAGTCCCTCCTTTCCCTTTCCAAGGAGGGCTCAGAGTTCATTTTCAAGTCAGGTCAAGTTCAGGGTCTAAGGAGAGAGTCCAGCTAAAGAAATCTCAATCCAAGCCTAGGATGAGAAGCTTTACCAAAAGGCTCCCTCAGCCCCTTCCATCTCCCAGCTGGGAGGAGAACCGGGGCACTGCAGAGCCAGGGGGAGCAGAAAGGCCATTTTGTGTCCAGGAACAAATGTGTTTGTTCTGCTTTCAGCAGCATTATGGCCAGGAGAACGGGCCTTGAGGGAGCCATCCATCACAGACTGCAGGTGCCTGGCTTCAGGAGGGGGAAACTCTCCAGCTTTCCTGACTGTGAGTGCCAGAAGTTCTGTATCCAAACTTCATCCTGACCTCAGAGGGTTGGCCCGCTCCGTGGGAGGAAACAAAGCCTGGGCATAATCAGAGCAAGCTCATAATTAAAAGTGCTCTTGCTTTTATGAGCTCCCAGGTCACCAAACTGCCATGAGAGAAGCTGTTTCCATTATCCCTCGCTGCACAGGGGGAAGGAACAGCCTGGCAGGTGCCAGAGCCTGGTGTTTGCAGAGGGCAGCCCTGCTGTGACCCCTGGGAGTCTCTGCACAGGGATTTTTATGGGTGGAAGGTGTGGGGAGCAGCTAACCAGGACAGGTTTAACAGGGAAATCCAATAGTAGCAGGGAAAAGAGTGCAAAATTCAATTAACACTGGGCATTCCCACTTACCAGAGGCATAGTGTCCTCAGGAAGAAAGCCAGGCTCCTGCCAGCTGTCCCACAGGAGCAGACACTGCAGCTCTGAGAGTGTGATAAGCTCCAGCTTCTGTAACAAGTTAAAAAAAAAGACACCAATATTTGCCCAGCACTTTGCTGGGGCTGAGCTCGATTATGCTGTGCTGTGAGAGATTAACACAGCCAGATTGCTTTGTGGACTCACTGCTTCCCCACGGCCCCAGGCAGATTTTCCTCCTCATGCTTTGGAAAAGGTCTCAGGACGTGAACCTGCGTTCAGCAGGGAGCCTGAGCAGCTCCAGGGGGCTGCTATTTCCTCTCCACCTGGGATCCAGGCAAGCCAGCACCTTCCCCAGGGGTCTGGCTGATCATCTGCTGCATTTGGGACAAGGACAGCCCCAGGCAGGACTCTGTCTCCAGCTCCCAGCCCCATGGCTCTGGGAGGTGGTGGGCCCTTCTTCCAGGCAAGAGACTCCAGGTCCCAGGAGGAGCAGCAGATCCCAGCAGCTACAGGGATTTACTTTAATTAAAGACATTTCTGTGCCTTCTTGGCAGTTCCTGCTATGCCAGTGGGAAAAGCAAAAGCCACCCAAGAGAAAATGCCACTGTACCTGGCTGGTGCGACAGGATGCTCCTGCAGGGAGGCAGCTGCAGCAGGATCTCTGGGGAAGAAGGAAAAAAGCTCCAAATGGAAGAACCCCAGGAAAGTACTGAGGACACTGGCACAACCATCAAAGCCTATGCTGTGCCACCTTGAGAAAGGAGATTCCAAAACAGCTGAAGGGGAAAAAAAAGAAAAACTTTAATTAGAAAATAATTAATCACTGCAATTCTTCGGGGACAGCCCATGGGCCCTTGCAGGCAGTGCAGCAAAAACAGCTCCTGGGACACCAGAGTGGCACACAGGGACAGGGGACAAAGAGATGCTCAGGGAAGGGGCAGGATGGAGCTGTCCTGGTGTTAAGAAAACAGTGGCTTTATTCCAGAACCCAAATTAAACCAAGAGCAGTATAAAACAAAGTGAAGGACAAGCATCGCTCTAGGAGTGAAACAGCTCCCTGTTATCAGCTCAGGGTAAGGGACAGAGCCCTTTTCTAGGCAAGAGCAGTGGAATGTGACATTAAGCAGAAGTCAGACAAAACCTGCTGCTTTTGGCTGCAGCAAGCAGCCCACATTGCTGGCAGGTGCAGGGGGAAAGGACTTCATCCCCTTTTCCAGAAAAAACCCAAACCCAGCACCTTTGCTGACCCCTCTGGTACCTGTTAGCCAGCTCCAGTATCCACGTCCCACATGGAGGATCCAGAGGGATGAGGGCTGAACAGAGGGGATGGACACCATGGCTGGCTGCGCCCTGCCCCTGCAGCAGGGTGGGCAGAGACAGCCTCTGTGATTTGCAGAAACCTAAATCAAAATAGATTTCTACTCCTGAAAATTTCCACTCTGCCTCATTTGCCAGGGACTGTCCCCTCAGCTGGACACCCCTGGCCAGGGGCAAAGGCGGCACCACTTTAGAGGCTCAGAGATGTCCAGGGATGGACGGGACACCCCAGGGAAGAGAAGGGCCAAGGAAGGTGTGAGCAGCTGCTCCTGTGTTTGCTCAGCTGCTCCAGCACTGCTGGGGAAGAGGAGAGGTTTCAGCCTGGGGTAGTCATTCCTCACATGTCAGACTCCAAGCAGAGGTTTGGAACACTCAGTGTACGCTTGAGACAGCACCTGGGGAGGGCTCATCCCATGCAGGACAAGCTTTGCCAAGATCTTGTTCCTGCTCCTCTAACAAACAATTCAGTTTACTTTACTCACGTTGTGTTGGCTGTTAGTAAGGAAGGGTGAGTGATCCATGACCAGCAGCAGAGCCAAGGGCATGAACATTATTCTCTCCTGGGCTGTGAGCAGGTTTTGAACCCACAGCCATCACCAGACAATGGTGGCCTCCACCATTAGCTGCCACCACTTAGCCCTGCCCTAGGCAAGGCTGCAATTACAAGCGAGAAAATCCCAAATCCAGCACACAGGTCCCTTACAGAGGGCAGGTTTGGGTTCAAGAGCCATGCAGTGGAAATGCAGAGCAGTTTCTTGCATCCCATTCCTCACGGCAGGCTCCAGAATGCACAGCCCTTCCACACAGGGGTCCTCTGGCACAGGGAATTCCCATCTGCTCCCAAAGAGAGCAGGTCTGGAAAGGATGGGAAGATTACTCTGCAAAACAGCCTCGAGCTGTGAGGTGGTAGGGTGAGGACCTGTGAGGATGTGAAGGCTCCTGTTCCCAAGGACCAGGCAAGGCTGGACCATGGACATTCATCCAGCTCTCTGCTCACACCAGGCTGCTCTTGAGCACAACAGGGTCAGCCACAGGTGCACACACTCCTGAGAAGCAACTGCACATTAGGCAAGGCTCTGCCAGGCCAAAACTGAACCACTGGGGCTCAGACTTCCACCAAAAAAAGGTTCAAGCATGAGACAGCGCTGGGTAACAATTCCTCGACCTGCACATCCCTCACTCCAGCAGAGCCTCTGCTGAATGTCACAGACGTATTTTATGAAAAATCCTTTTGCTAAAATATTTTCTCCTGAGAAGCTGAGAGGCCTCAGAAATGAAATGTAAACAATAATTATCTGCTGCTGTGGAATGCAACAGGTGCATCTGTGATTGGTCTCATGTGTTTTTTTTAATTAATGGCCAGTCACAGTCCAGCTGTCTTGGACTCTCTGGTCAGTCACAAGATTTTATTATCATTCCATTCCTATTCTTTTCAAGCCTTCCTATGAAATCCTTTCTCTACTCTTTTAGTAGAGTTTTAGTATATAATTTTCTTTTAATATAATATATATCATAAAATAATAAATCAGCCTTCTGAAACATGGAGTCAACATTCTCATCTCTCCCCTCGTCCTGTGACCCCTGCAAACACCACCACAGCTGAACAGCACCACGACTGCTGCCGTGGCTTGCATGGCACAAGAACCCATGAGCAGCCACCTTCGTGGGGAGCAAGGGTCTGGCTTGCATGATACAGGCAAGCAAAGGGTGTTCACAAGCTCAAGAAGCACAAGAACAGGCAGCAAATTACTGACAGACCTCCAGGACCTTGTCTTGAAAGGAATCATCCTCTGCTCCTCTCCATCAGCTCCTGCTGAGTGCTCCCACTGATTGTGCTCCTCAGAGGACCTGGAAGAGTGGCTCAATCAAATCTCACCCTACATCACTTATTTTTCAAAAGATTTTAGAGTTATAATCAAATTTTTGACACACATCCACCCACACACACACTTTTCAAGCATTTCCCAAATTCCTAGAGGCTTTCACTTTACTACCCCAGCAGAAAGGGACATTTCCACCTGACACAAGCCAAGTACAGCAACCCTCGGTACAGGATTTTGTAGACAGCAAGCAGAGAGGGGCAGGATCACCCATTCTGATGCCAATTCATAACATTCTAAAACATCCTTTCAAGCCCTGCTTATATCAACCCAGCTGTGGTAAAATACACAAGGCACCAGGCAAAATCAAGGGAAATACATGTAAAGGGAATTACCTGGGAAGCCAATGAGTGCACATAGCAGATTCAGTTTGTCTGGGGAATCTCAGAGTCCACAGAGATCAGACACCCAAAACACGAATCCCAGAAACAGCTTACTCCCACTTATAATGAGGAAACACAAACAGTTTACTCCCACCTATAAGGAGGAAACAGGATGCACCCTGTGCTCAGATTTCTGCTCCTTGCACTACCAGCAGTGCCAGCAGAATTATCCCCCAGCAAAACCCCATCCTTACCAGACTCTTCTTTCTGCATCCACTGAGGTGGAGCTAAGAACAGCTCAGCTGGAAGGAACCTACAACCATCATCTTGTCCAAGAGCCACTGCAGGGCTGGCCAAAACTTAAAATGTGTTATTAAGGCCATTGCCCAAATGTCCCTTAGCCACTGACAGGCTTGGAGCAGTAGGCACCTCTCCAAGAAGGTTCTTCCAAACACAGAGAGGTTGTTCTAGTGCTTGACCACCCATATTCATGTCCCTGAACATCCATTCCAATGGTGGAGTCCAGAAGTGGGCACAGCACTCAAGCACCACCTCCAAGCACAGAGGGACACCCACCTTTTTTGGCCATCTGTGTTTTCCTCCCCAGGATGTGGTTTGCCCTCATGGCTCCTGTGGAGCTGCTGCCACACACCCCCCCAAACCTTCCTGCAGGGCTGCTCCCAGCCATTCCCCTCCCAGTTTCTTATCCAAATTTCCAGTTCTCTTGTCCCTCACAACAGTCTGCAGCACCTGCCAGTTTATTATCATCAGCAAACTCACTCACAGTGCATTCAGCTGCTGTATCCAGATCACTGATAAAAATATTGACCAGAACTGGGCAGGAATGTGAATCTACGCTGCGTGCACCTAATGATTTTATTGCCCTTTAAATGCCTTTAATAGTGCCCAGTGTGATCCTCTCCATCTTATTTTTCCCAGGCACTGAGCTTCGGCTAACAGGGCTGTAGGCTCCTGGATTTTCCCTCATGCCCTCCTTGTAAATTGGACTAATTCTGGCTGGCTTCCAGTCAGCTGGGAGCTCCCCAGCCTCCCAAGGCCTTTGTAGAGCACGTGCTCCAGCTCCTTCAGTACCCTGGGACGAATCCCACCCATCCAGGTCAATTTATGGATGTACAGCTGATGATAACTCGCTGCTGACTCTCGTTAATCTTCATGCAGCTCTTGGTGGGAGGGGTTGGTTGATCTGACCTTGCTGAGGGGACTTGCACAGATTCCTCCCCTTCTTCCACATCAGGCCCCTGCCCAGCTGCTCCAGGAAGAGCAGCTCATCTCCCTGGTGGGCTCCCAGCACGTGGAATTCCTGTGGTTTGTGTGCTCACAGCTCAGCAGGACACACAGAATAAACACTGACCCACACTGCAAGCTTTCCTTCCAGTAAAGTCTGGGAGCTTTCCTAACCCGACATCAAATAGACTAAACCCTAAAAAGGTGGGTTAGAGCGCTATTGGCAGACCTGTTTTAAAATAAAACCATGAAACACAGTATGGAACCCATCCCTGAGGAATCTCCACGGGCTACAGCAGTCCCAGCAGGATGCAGCCAGGATCTGTGGACACTGAGAGCTGTGGAGAGCAAAGCCCTGATTCTGCAAGGTGTCCTTGGAGCCCCATTATTTGTGATTAATAAGGCATGATGCAAACACTTAGTTAAATCAGATTAGATCAATAGTACACCATGAATCACTTCTATAGGTTTCCTATAATATTTATATAGACTGCAGTTATCAGCAAGAATCTCCTGTAAAATTGTCTGTGCTGAAATTTATTTGAAAAAGTACCTTTTATACTCTATTAAAAAAAGCAAACTGACTTTTTTATTCTCTCATAGAGCTGAACTTCCCAGGCAAAAGCTTGGGGAACAGCATGTGGCTTTGCAAAACAAACATTTTCAGACTGCTGCCTGTTTTATCACCTCCTGGAATGGGAATTCCACCTCCATCCCTGTTCCTCTTCAGCCTCTTACACACGTATACAGTGAAAAACAAATGTTTCAGCTATCTCTGCTCACTGTTGGGAGGGCACAGGAGTGGGACAGAGCCAGCAAGGGGTGTGAAAGCCAGCACACTTCCACACTGGTCCAGTAATAACAGAAAAAACACCCTGACAAAGATTTTCCTGAGGTTTCACAAACTCCTTGTGCACTAAATCAAGGCAGCGAATTTACAGCAAATTAATGAAACTAATTTTCTGACTGGAATCATCATCTGTGAATTATTGTGTCTTTACTCATTAAATAAATTATCTGTGTCTTCCAAGACATTAAGAATGCATCATAAATTACAGCCCTTCATAAATAATTTGCTTTTTGCCTGGGTTTAAATATAGAAGGAGAATAAAGCAAGGGGAAGACAAGAATACAAGAGATAAGGGAAGCAAAGAGGCAAAAAAGAAAACAAAAGAGAAGGGAAGAGAATGAAACTGAGAACAAAATGAGTGAAGAGAGGAAAAAAACAGGTGAAAATGGAGACATATGTCCAGCTCAGAAGGGAAGGAAATGAGGAAGGAAGAAAGGAAGTGAGGGATGAAAGAGGACAGACAGGACAAATAGCCCTGTGCAATATTTCAGGTCGGTGTTAATTGCGACTCGGTGGACGTGGCAGGAAATGAAGCGCCAATATCCAAAGGCTCTCGTGACTTTTATAAATGATTCCATTCCCATTGAGCTTGTTCCATGTCAATGAGTACAAACATTCTGTCTGAGAGATCTCTGCAAAGGGACGCCAGCAAGGGAAACACACTTTGTCATGGAGCAGTGACAGCGGTGACTGAGAGGGCCCCAGATCTGTAAATGACAACAGAAGCCACGGCTGACTTGTCAAAGAGGGGCAGAGCAACACCCTGGATTTGTGCTGAGGGATCCTGCTCCAGGCTGGCCCAGAGCAGGCAGAGTCAGATCCCTGCCCAGCCTCCAGCCTGGCTCAGCTCAAGGAGATGGTGCTGACAAACACAGGTGAAACCTCCTTGGGACGCCAAGGTGATCCAGGGGCAGACCTGTGCCAGATCCAGCAGGATTTCTGTCCAGACACCATCCAGGACACCAGTACCCATCCCTTAATGCTACAGCCTTGACAAGGGTCACAGAAGAACCTGAGCTGGAAGGGACCCACAAGGAGCAGCCTCCAACTCCTGGCGCTGCCCAGGACACTCCAAGAGCAATTACAGCTTTTAAAACTCAGCAGAGGCTGCCAAAGGAGCAGCCAAACCACTGTCACACACTGCCAGAACAGCTTCTTTCTCAGGCAGGCCCTTGGCTGCTGCCAGGTTCCCCCTCAGTTCGAGGGCCACCAGGACAGAGCTGGGCAGCAGCAGTGTCATCCCCTTCCTGCCACATGGCAAGAAATGAGCCCAGGCCAGTGAGGAACAGGTTGGTGCCTGTTTGCCTGCACTCTGGGAGAGCCTCTCTGCCTGGAGAGCATTCCCACTGAGTAAGACCCTTGTCCTGAAAATATAAAGAGCTGCAGTTTAGGGAGATTTCTGATGAGAAGTGGAATGAAGTTAGCACTCACAATGCTGGTGAAGAGGCCCATGAGACACAGCACAGCCATATGACTTCTCACCAGCAGATCCGAGCTCATCTGAGATGACCAGAAGTCATGCAGGAAAACTAGAGGAGCTCCAAGCCAAGTATTTTGCTCTTGGGTGGAACTCCTTAGCTCAGCACCACAGCCACAATGACCTTTTTGTGGCCAGCTCAGAGAACAGGCCAACATCTGCCTCCAAAACCTGACGTGGCCATTCCCTTGCTGAGCTGCCCAAGCCAGCTGTGGTTTGCACCCTGGCCTGGTGACACTGAGTGTCCTGTCCTGCTTCCTGGGATTTGGCTGTGTCAGCACCACAGCTGGGCTGGGGACAGGGCAGGGTCACAGCAGCTGGCTCACCTCTGGCTGCCTGCAGGCAGAAGGGTGTTTCTGCAGGAAGCTGGAGGGTGGCCAGTCCTGGGAGCTCTTGGAGAATGAGCACAATGGCAGCTGTTTCCTCTTGGGAAGTGGAAGAGCTCTGATCTCATGATGTCATGTCACCGGTCAGCACAAAAGGAATGTTTTCCTCCTTCTTCCAAGTCCAAACCCAGTCTGGGTACATGGAGCCTCCAAGTCTGCTCTGCAGCCATCAGATCTGCTGGTTAACAGGTGGCAGCAACACCAAGGCAACAGTGAAAGTGAAGCCACAGCAGGATTAGTCCCAGAAGACAGCAATGATCCAAGAAAACATCTCTGGGAAACTCCTGGCCAGATGATAGCACACACAGCCATACCACAGAGTCACTCAGTGGGTTAGAAGGGACCTTAAAAACCATCTCATTCCAACCCCTGCCTTGGGCAGGTACTCCTCTCACTAGGGCTGGGTGCTCAGAGCCCTGTCCAAGTCACAGGGCTTGAGTTTAAAGAGTTTACCTGAAGGATTTGGGGTTGAGAGCCCACCAAGTGTATTTGAAGCAACTCCACAAAGATGGAGGAATATGGCTTTTGGTACAAAAGGGCCTCCTTGCTGCAAACATCAGAGCCAAACACAGCGTTTCTGTACAGCTTTCACAGCACTAGGAACCTGCATGCTGACCCAGGTATCTTCTGCCCCAAACTCCAGATGCTGAACTCCCTGTGCCACGCACAGAACATCCCTAAGCTTGAACCACTGCAGCACAACCCTTCCCACTGTTTGGATTTACCCAATCTGAGGCTGGAAGTGGTTTCCCCAGCTCCTTTGACCACTAGCACAGCAGCCAGATTCACCACCTGAGGATTCTGGATGCTAAATCAAACCTTCTGGGTGCTCAAGAGATCCTGAGCAATCCATCCATGAGGCAGGAGAGAAGGGAAAGAAGAGGAACACAAAACATTTCACATGAAAAAGGAAATAATTCATCTTCTCTTTTTGGGGGGAGTTTAGGTGGGTAAGTGACCTCCACACACTTTCCCCAGCTCCCCACCATGCCTGCTCACAGGGCTGAGCAGAGGGGAGGCCACAGAGTGACACTCACCTGGAGCACCCATCTCTTCCCTGGCCTCCAGCCAGCCTCCCCCAGCAGCACCGTGGTCATACAGCACCACGTAAGCTTTTCTTGGAAAAAAATGCTTTCCTTTCTCTGGCCACAACATCCACAGGGTCACATCACACAGGCTTTTCACACCTCTTAAACTGCACAATTCCCTCCTGCTTCCGACTTGGCTGCTTCTCAAAGAAAGGACCCCAAATCCCGTGCAAGCTGCAGTATAACCTGAGCCTGCCCTTTCCATCCTTTCCATCCCTGATGCCAGCAGAACACCTCCACTCCAGCTGCTCTTTCCACACAAGCCCAGCTCCAACTCCCACATCCTCCTTCCCCATGCTGCTCTGATGTTCCTGCAGTCAGCCAGCCCTCAAGGGAGGTAACATTTCACCAGCTCCAATAACTCAGGATGGAGATCAGCTAGTAATGGAAAAGCCTTTCCCAGAACAGTCTACAGCTGATTTTGGAAAGGGTCAGAGCAGCCAGCCTAGATCCCACCACCTCCATGCAGTCAGCATCATCCCTGGAAATATTTACCTCCCTTTTCCTTGGGTAAAGGCCTCTGTTCTGCTCTCTGTACCCAAGGGCTCTGCAGAGGATTTTTTCCACTGCCAACTCAGTCTGTTTTGAAACCCTGCTCAAAAAAGGGGATTTTCCATCAGTTCTTGAAGCAACAAGTGAGTCCAGCCAAGTGTGAAGCAGGCCACCCTCCTCCTCCACAGCTTTTCACACCGCGAGTTTGGTGTCAGGCCCGTGACAAGGGCTGGCCTTGGGGATGTGAAGGAGGCACTGCTGCAGCCTCTGTGAGCCAGCAGCCCCCTTCCCTGACTCCTGAGCCAGCACACATCTGCCCCACAGCAGGAGCACCATTCCTTCCTCCCAAACCAGCAGAATGGAGAGCCAGAGATTTATGTACTCCGAGGTTTTTATGTGCTCTCAAGAAGGGCTGCGGAGGGAAAACTCCACCACTCACAAAAGCCTCCATCTGTGAGTTTATTTATCCGTGCTGGGAAGGCTGTTTATTCTGTTTCAGGGTGGAAACTACACTGGGATTGCAGCTTAATTGTACTGTTTGTTGAATTAATTGCTCTGTTTGATCGCCCTTTCTCCCGTCATGCTTGGGAATGGAATGGCTTTGCTGCAATGTGGGAATGGAGAGGTTGGAGCTGTTTCTCCTGGCAGGCAGCACACAGTGAGCAAAAGGGGCTGTTTTGGGGACAGCACACAGTACCTGATGCAGATCTTGCTGCAGAGGGTGTCCAGGGAAGTCAAGAATCCTGGGAACAGGGTATGGGACAAAGGCAAAGAAGCATGTGGATGTATTGGTTGGCCTTTTGCTTCTTTTTCCAGCTGATCTCTGCCCAGCCAACCACCCAGGATCCATGTGCCCCAGCAGGGACCTGCTATCCAGGCTAGCCCTTCCATGACTGGCAGCCTCCAACCTCCTCTCCTGCAATGAGAGTGAACATTGTGAATGTTCCAGGTCACCTGATGAATCATGGGATGCAGAGCAAACCTCAGCATTATTTTCATATTGGAACATTTCTTCCTTCACTTTCATTCACAGGTTTTTTTTTTTTCTTTTCCCTTTCAGGTTTTGCCAGCAAACATCCAGCTCAAGTAAAACCCAGATTGTTTCACATTCCTTTTTTTCCACTTCCATAATCACAGCCCTCAACTTTTTAGGTTTTGTTCCTGCCTCTCCCACTTCCCACACACATTTCCTTCTGCCCACTGGCCTTTGGCTGAAGCACAATGACCAGTGGCATTTCCCACACACATTTTTTTCAGTTCCCCTCTCACTCTCTCTCCAAAGTGAAGCAGTGTCAGGATTCCATGGGGATGTCATTGCTCCTCTGCCAGCATGGACAGGACATCTCTCCCCAAGCTACACCTGTCTGGGGAGCCTGCCCAACATAAGAACCAGGCACTAAAGGGAATCAAACCCCATCCCGACACAGTTGGCAACATCCCAACACAGAGAGCAGACTGATTTGTCCCACTAATTAGACATCCCAGTGGAGTTCAGGGAGTATCTCAAGCCAGGAAGACACAATCCCCGGAAGACCAACCCTCTCCACCTCATCCTGCCCCTTTCACTGGAACCTGCAGGCTCTGGGAATCTGCCTTCCATGACAGAGAGTGAGCTGCTGGAGACAGCAAAATGTTTCAATCAGCAGATCTCTGGTGTCTAAAGCAAAACCATTCCTTGCTGATAAGGAATGAATACTGTCTGTGTCTGTCCGGGTACATGTTTCTCTCTCTCTCTATTTCTCTTTTCTCCTTCATAAAGCTGTCAGACCAAAAATAACATATTAGTGGAAGGAAGGAATGTCAGCTGTAATACAATAACGTGGTTGGGAGGCTGGGGGATGAGCGTGCCTGGCTGCTGTGCCAGAGTCTCTCTGTGCTGAGCTACGGCTCAGGAGGGCCTTTCCCTCCTCCTCACCTTCTTCTCCCACCAGACATGGAAAATGGGATGATAAATAGGAGTGAGTGCTTTGTCAGCACCGTTCCACTGCCAAAAGCCACCTGTGCTTGACACTGCAGGAGGATCACACATCCCCAGGACAGAGACTGAGGAACATCAGCCCACTGATAACTCACCCCTGGAAGCATTCAAAGCCTGGTTGGACGAGGCCCTGAGCAACCTGCTCTGGTGGTGATGTCCCTGGCCATGGCAGGGGGTAGGACTGGATGATCTTTAAGCTCCATTCCAACCTAAACCACTCTGGAATTCTGTGAACGAGGCAGGAATGGCCAGAGCACACCAGGCTCAGGCTGGGACACTGTCATTGGGCACAGCTTGAAAATCCAATCCCCAGTGTTGACTGGATCAGGGTCTGGGACAAAACACATGCTAAGGGGCCCATTGCTGAGGTCACCTCTTGATTTTAAGGTCAGGAGGGCCTGATGCTTCTCCCTGGCCTATCCAACAAGCTCCTGGCAAATACCTCCCATGGAAAACCAATGACATCTGAGGGATCACATCTTGTCCGTAGATATCCAGCTCCTCAGGAATGGTTTCCAGCTGGACAAAACTGATTACATCTCCTGCTTATCTGTCCCAGCAATCAGAGACTTCTGCTGCAAAGGCAAAGGAAAAGAGGAAATACATAGAAGAAAAAGCCTCTTGCCCCACATAGGTCTCTTACCTTCATTGTGAATGGGTGAGTCCCATTCTGACACCACCAGGCAGAAGCCCTCAGGTGTCAGGCTCTTCTCTCACCTTCCACTGTTGTAGTGTGTTGTTAAGTTTCTTGTGTTATTTCTCCAATTTATGTATTGTTTCCCCCTATTATGTGTAAAATGGTTTTGTCCCCCAGTTTTTCCAGCCACAGCCCTGATGTCCGTTAGGTTACCATAGTTACCCCTGTGTCTGTCACCCAAGTTATATAATTTCTCCTACCCCTCTCTCCCTTTTTAGTAAATCTTTTCTCCTCGCTGGGCTCAGTCAATCAGCCCCCCACTCCTCCTGGTTTTCCAGAACTTTCGTTTCTCTGGAGGTGTTGGTTGGCTGGGGTCCCGGGACCCCTCCCGTACCTTTTGATTATTGGTCTCCATGGAGTATCAGTTCTGTGAACTTCATCCCCTCACATTTCCCGATTGGTTCCACCTGTACCCACCCCCCCTCCTTTATAATCCTGTTTCACCCCCTATTCGGGGCCACTTTCCCGGTTGGTTTACCCTCCGTTGGATCCTGCTACGCCTTCAATAAACCGACGTTAACCCCCGGTGAAGTGGTCAGCTCCGTTCCTCGCCAATACCAGCGGTGTAGGCCAGTCCGCAGCCAGCACAGCCCGAGGCCATCAGACGCCGAGGGGTGCTGGCTAGTAATTGCAGAGGGGTGTCGGCCATTCGCCCTCAGCTAGCCGGACTTCGAACATCGGGCCACATACGCCCCCCCGCATTCCACACTTCAGGAAGCCGTACTGCCTATTCCGGCGCCTCCCACCCCAGGGCACAGCACTATCACGTTCCACAGTGGTGCAGATTTTCCAGCCCCGAGTTGTGCCATGAACTGACACGGCTGCAGGAGTGCCAGGGCTGGGCTGCAGCCCTGTGCCCTGCTCTGAGCAAGGCAAGGCTGGTGCAGCCCTGCTGGCTGCCAGCCCACTGCAGAGATGTTCCTCCTTCCCACTAAATGCTCCCCGTTCCTCCCCATTTTCTCCGCCCTGCCACCACAAATGCAGGACCAGGGGAGCTGACAGGCAGGAGCAGGCACATGGACATCTTGTCCAGTGTCCAATTTGGGGATGTGCCAGGCTGAAGGATAAGATTCCTACCGACAGCACATATGCAAATCACGGCTCCTTCTGCAGTTTTTAATAGCCCAAAACTGATTTAACTCTTCAAACACAAAGACCAAAATCCCTTTCAAAATGTGTGCTACTGTTCCAAAAATTCTGGCTACTTTTGATATGCAAATACCAACCCAGCCTCCTTATAAAACTTGCCAAGTTCTTCATTTCATTTCATTTTCTTAATTCCATCCAGTAGCACTGAAGTTGCACAGAAAGATGCAAAGTGTTTCTTCTAGCAGCTCCTAATTAATTCAATGCCTGGTCCTTTCTGTGGGCTGTTTTCCAGCCCCCTCCTTTTCAACCTGGTCAGTTGTTGGAGGCATCTGAGGTATCCATGAAAACTAATGGGGCAGGAAAGTCACTGTGATGACTCTTCAATTAGCTGGACAAGGATGTGCAGCGTCACAGAAAAATGTTTCTTCTGCTAATGAGAACTAACGATCCCTTACCTGGGGGATTCTGTGCTCTGATCAAAGAAGCCCAATCAAAACCTCTGCAAATTTCTGATTAAACCAGACAAAAGAGGGGAGAGAGGCACCAAGTCAGATGCTGAATAGATAATAAAATTCACTTCCCTTTTTCCTTCCCAGAAAATGGTAAATCTAATGGGCATGACTAAGCAGCTGTGAGGGAAGACGTGAACAAATTTGTAAAGCAAAGGGGAGTTTAAAGTTCATCTCATTTTCCCCTTCTGCAACATTGTCTGCAATCATATTATGATTTAAAGGCCACCTTTCCCCCAGTGGGAAGTGGGTGAGAAGGGTATGATTCAATTTTGCATGCCAAATGTGATGGGAGAAGGAGAAAGGCCAGGAGGCACAGGCAGAACAGCCACATCCCCTTGGCACTGTTAAATGTGTGTTGCTTTTTCCAGTTCCTCAAGGTACAGGGGGGGAAATAGAATAATGGCACAGTGGCATTTTCTCTCTCAGCTTGTACATGGGAAAACTGCACCTTTCACTACTGGGAATGAAGCCAGAACAAATCCTGATTCCACCAACACCAACCTTGGGACACCCTGGTCCACCTTGAGAAACCCCTGGGAAGGCAAATGACAACCCTGCCCTTTTCCAGGAGCTGTCACCGCTCCCTGCTGCATTTCCACCTCACCAGAAAATGCTCCTGCTGCTGGGGGCTTGCACCTTTCTCACCTGGCAGCAGATTAACCTCAGTTCCGTGCCACTGCACTCCAGGGTGGCAGCTGGGCCAATCTGCTCTGAGGGAATAGAAAGGATTATCCCAGAGGCTCTAGAGGAAGGAAGCAAAGCAACATGTACCCCTGTCCAGGAGAGCTCTGCCTGCCACTCCTGGCCCCTAATTTCTTGCTAGGAAACATTTTTCTGCAGATTATGTTCAATTCCAAAGGCTCCATGTCAGTAAATGGTCATGGTGGTATTGAACCACAAGAAGAGAGGTGTAAATGGAGGGAAGGGGTTGTTTGCAGGAAGGGGAAGTGCCAGTGAAAGATTTATGACAGAGGTGACCTTTCAAGAACAGAGCAGATCTGGATGCCAGGGCGTCTCCACAACTCCTGACAGCTGGGGGTGGTCGGGCTCTGCTCCCAGGGAACAGGGACAGGATGTGAGGGAACAGCCTCAAGCTGTGCCAGGGGAGGCTCAGGCTGGACATCAGGAGGAATTGCTCCATGGAAAGGGTGGTCAGGCCTTGGCAGGGGCTGCCCAGGGAAGCTTGGACTCCCTATCCCTGGAGGTGTCCAAGGAATGTCTGGACATGGCACTCAGTGCTCTGAGCTGGTGACAAGGTGGAGATCAAAGGTTGAGCTCAATGATCCTGGAGGTGTTTTCCAACCTCAGTGTGGTTCTCTGTGGGTATCTATTGTCACTGCCTTTCTGCAAGTCCACAGGCAAGTCCCTGTGCATGGCTCCAATTGTCCCTTCCCCTCATGGTGGATTCACCTTATTAACAGCATGGCCCTACACAGGGACCCCCCTCATGCCAAGCACAGTCCAGGGTGTGCAATGGTCACAATTCCCAGAATCCTGAAGGGCTTCCCCCCAAGGAATGCTCTGAGCAGCCACCAGTCCCCACCAAGAGGGCAACCCCAGCTTGGGAAAGAGCAGCTCCCACTCCCTGGCTGCACACACCTGCATCCCCCAGCTCAATAAAACATCATAAAAGCAGAGAAGTTCCACGATAAGCACAAATAGATCAATAGCATTAGAGCTGCTCTTAATGGCTGCCTCGGGTTTTTCATGCAACGCCTTCCAAAATGTCCAGTAGTGAGTAATTAATGACCAAACCAAGTAATTGCTTTCTTGATTTTTCTCAAAACTAGAATTCACTGAAAGAACTTAGAGCTTTACTGGTGCTACACAGTAAATTAATTCAGTAAGTGCTGATATTACAAGTCTGGGCTGCCTGTTAAAAAAACACAGCCGTGCTGTAGAGTCTGGCTTTTCTTGCTGTCTGAGGTAACCCTTTACAGGCTGCTCCAGCTGCTTGCCAGAAAGCAGCTCAGCCTTTACTCTTCTGCACATCAACCTGCACAGATTTTGCTCCTGGGGTAGCAGCTTGTCTTAGAGGAGATGCCAGGACCTCACAAACAGAGATTAAGGAAGATTCTCCACTCACACTTTCCCAGTCACAATGTGGGGGTGGGATCAGGAGCATGGGGACTTCTCAGAAAGCAGACCAGAGCTGGAAGTGGGACCATGATGACTGCCAGGCACCTTTGACCTGTTTTCATCATGTCCATCAAGCAGGATGCCTCCCATGGTGCTGACAACTCCAGCTTAATCCAGGGACTTCTACCCCTTGAGGAGAGAGAAAGCAAAAGGGGTGACAAAATAGCAGCAGATGAGGAGCACAAAGGGAGCAAAGGGAAAAAGGCGGAGATCAGAGAGTCTGTCTGTCTCTCCATCACTCCTGGAGCAAGAGGATGGATGTGGCTCCAGTTTCCTGCCACATCTTCTGTTCCATATGCTCAGTTTCTGCTGAATGACATCTCTGAAAACAGCCTGAGGTGTCACCTCAAAGGTGATCCATCACTTGTCAGCTGTGCCTGCTGATCCACTGCAGAAACCCAGGACACAGACTCCTGGCAGCCCTGGCACATCCTGCACACAGCTGAAAACAAACTGTGCAAGAGATTTCCAGCACATCCATTTTTACTCCTTGCTGGATTTACACAACCTCAGCTACCACTTACCCCCACACCACAGGAGGAACTGCATGTGGAGCTCCTCAGGGGCAGTGAAGAGAGGCACAAACTCTGATCTGCCCTCACACTGCATGCCTGGGATGCTCACACAACCTTAGGCATCCAAAGAAGAAGAGGATGATGAGCAATTCAAGACACCCATCACCCATGGCACAGCCCAGAGAGAAACCCACATAAAAGTACAGGTCCTAAGAGGGGATAGGAGATGCAAGTCCAAATCTTCCAACACCTCTAGCCTTGTTCACTTGGTCTGTCTTTTCCACCACAAGGCATCTCAGGCAGGGAAAGTTACCCCAACAACCCAAAATTTCCATCATTTGCAGCATGAGACACTCATAAAGTGAGTGTTGTGAATACATATGTGCCTGTGTGCCCTCAAGAGCGAGAGCAAAAGACAATGAGCAAATTACTGAAGTAATCCTTCCATCCCCACAGTAATGAATGATTTTTTCCCCTGCTCCCAGGAGCATGGTTGTAGCCTGAGAGCTTAGCATTCAATCTGACATGGACCTGCAGCACGCACTGCTAATCCCTCTAAGCACAGTGACAGCTCCCACCAGCCCCCTCAAGCAGAGGAAGCACCATGTTTCTTCCCCATCTTTCCATTACCATATTTTTAATTGGCTGTGAATATCCTTTTGCTTTTGTCAAAACAAGTTCTGCTAAACCACCGCTTCGGATATGAACGGGGGAGCCAGGAATGGTGAGAGAGAAGCCAAGAAAATCCCTCTGTAAATGAAGATTTGTGTCAAGGGGGGCACAGCCAGCAGGAGCAGGATCAGCTCAGCCCTGTGGGCATCACTGGCTGTACAAGGGGTCCTGGGATGGCAGGAGTCCACACAGAGGTCCAGAGACCTTCAGATGAGTGAGACAGAGCTTGGAGTACAATGAGCCAACAGGCAGTGCTACAGAGAAATCAATTTTAAGAGCATTCAAAGCAGAAGGCCCTGGAAGGGATATTCTGTCAGAGGGAACGTGGCAGGGGAAGAAGGAAGCAAAAGGAAAGAGCACACAAATCATGCTCGTGCACACAGGTACCTGACATGAGTTAGAGGCTTCTCCCTTGTTTCCTCTCTGCACTTCTCAAAGGAAAATGAGGTCTTGACAACAGCTAAACTTTATGAAAAATCTTCCAATTTTCTGTTTCTTGCTTTTGGTTTTAAAGGAAATTCTTTCCCTTTTGAAAAAAAGGGGAGACAGGCAACCTCTTTCTTCCAAAGAAAAGCATTTTTCAGAAGGATGTCATGGAAAACAGCCCAAGCTGAAGCTGCTGGCCAGGCAGGGAAGCAGGTTTCTACCCAGCACTATGTTCCCCATGTCCTGGATCTCCCAGGCTGCCTAGCATGGCCAGCAGGAAATGTGAATACGGCCCTGAGCAATCTCATCAGATCCACACTCACAGCCAAGCTCAGTAAGGGAAAATCCACTCAGTCTTGCAGGCAGGGAGGCTGGGATGGGGAGAGAAGTTGTTTAAATGCTCTCTCGCCCAGCAAATCCCACTGCAGTCCATAACAAATGGCATAAAGAAACCTCTTCCTTGCCTAAGCATCCCACTGAGCCCTTTCCCTTTGGGATGGGGCAAGGAGGGGATGCAGCCAGGCTGAACAGGCTCATGGCACTTTGGGAAGAGCCAAGGCAGGGAGCTCAGAGCTCCCTGTGTTCATCCCGGGACAGACAGCTTTGGATCACACTTTGGTCTCATTTCCATGCTCAACCAAAAACCATCCTCACCCCCACAAAAGGCCACTACAGTCCCCAGGGACACGGGGGAAGTGACAACCCTGATTTGTTTCCTGCTCTGCTGGAGACTCTGTGGGGCAGCAGAGGCTCTTAGATCGGGTCCCATCCTCTGCAGAAAAATCAACCCTGACTTTGTTCACACAGTTAAATGGGGAGAAAACACTTGTGGAAAGAATCTGACAGTACAAGGGGAAGGATTCAAGGCCAGGATGGGTGGGACTTTGAGCAATCTCATCTAATGAAAGTTGTCCTTGCCCATCCAACCCTATCCCTGCAGGGCAGTTGAAACCAGATGATTTTTAAGGTCCCTTCCCACCCCAGCTATCCTATGATTACCATCAAACACACATTTCCAGAAGCTTCAATGTGTCACTTGCAAGTCCAGGGAGGGTTGGCTTCTCTGTGTTTGAGTGGCTCTTCTTTTGTTCTTGACTTTTTTAGCACAAAATGAGTTCTAAATAAATCAGCAGTGTACAGTAGGTGTGCAGAGGGAGCAGCAAGGCCATTCCACAAAAGCTCTGAATGGCTCAGTGTCCTCAGGGATGTGGAGAGGCAGCTGCTTCACCAGCCTGCTCCTGCAAGGTGATTTTCCTGCCCTTTTTTCCAACAGGCAGCCCCCACATTCATTTGTGGCTATTCAGCAAGGGCTGTACACCCCAATCTGGGCTTGGAGAGTGCTCAGTATCCCTGCCCTGGCACTAGGCAGGGATACTGAATCTGGGGCAGACCCAGGGATGTGACCTGTGGCCAAGCAGAGTTCCCAGCTCCCTGAGTCCTTCCCAGAGCCCAGCAGCTCACTGGAGAGCTGTAAAACATGGAGATAATTCTCCTAATGTCCCCAGCATTTAAAGGCTGATTAGTGCTGCCTTTGAGAGAGCTGGGCCAGGGACTGAAGTGCTGTGAGACAGCTGGGCCAGGATTTCAGTGCAGGTGTCAAAGAGATGCTGCCAGCACAGAGACCAGGCTCCATCCTCCTCCCTTATCTCTTGGCTTCAACCCCAGGCCATCAGGAGTCCCGAGGGGAATTTGCACACTGGAGATGCAAATTGTGCCCCCACAGATCAGCTCCTGGCTCCTCCTGCGCTCAGCAGAGCCTTGCTAAAACTGTTTTGCACAAGAGCAAGTTAAACAGCAAAAACTTGAGCAGGTCCCATGAGGCCATGCAGGTGAAACCTTCTATCACTCCTGTATGGGGAGGGTGGCCCTGCCACACAGGGGAAGTGACAGCTTACGGTAAGTCACACCTTGCACGTGCCTGCTTGGGGACCAGGGGATTTTTGCAAACACCAGAGCTGGGCCTCTGGGTGCAGAGTTAGACATGTTGAGGGTTTTTCCCTTCACATAAGCCTGGAGAGGGAGCAAAACACACAGGGCAAGGAGGACAACCAAACCTTCTCAGAGACTGCTGCAAACCTGGAGCACACCTCCAGCAAGAGTGACAGAGAGAAATTGAATATAGAAATGAGAGAATGGAAACTGGATATGGAAAACTTCCCAGCACAGAGGAAACTTGCCATCAGCTGACATGTCACCCAGACAAAGCTCCTAATCCAGGCTGCCAGCCCCAGAAGGAAAACAGGTAAGGCAGAAAAAAAGAGAGGAAAAGGCTGGATCTGCCTTTCAGCAGAGCTGCCTGGAACAAGGAGATGACTTCAGGAGCAGCTGCATTACAAAGCGGACAGCAGTGCCCTGCAGCACGAAACCCAATATCCCCTCATCGGAACTGCAGACTTATCTTTGGAGGGTCTCTCCATCCTGGGAACACGTGCAGCAGGGCTGGCAGCCATCCCACCCCACACCTGCCCAAACACACATCTGCTCTGCATCACTGCAGCACACAGCCCGACAGGTGGGCCGGGTTTGGATCGCAGTCACTGCCAGGGAGGATTTCCCCTCCGGGAGTCCCTCCTGGCCCCTGTGCAGAGCCAAGGCGGCAGAGCTGGGCTGCTTGCACCTCTTGGGGTGTCCCTCATGGAATGACAATGGGAACTGGGGAACAAGAAATTCATGTTTGATGTTTCTGGTTGAGATTTTTTTAACCAAATCCAAGGCTCAGCTTCTGATTCTGAGAGTTCAGTTCCTTGGAAACTTAATCCCTCCACTGAAGCTGAACAGAGAGAAAGCAGCCAAGCCCACTAACCTGAATTTTCAGAGTGAGGGAAGCAAATCCTTCCTACTCTCCTAACAGAGCCAAATCCTGATCCCACAGAGCTTCTGAGCACAGCCCACCACTGACCAGGAGCCTGTGTGCCCACCCCCACACAAACCATTCCCAAACTTCCCCACCGCCACCCCAATGCTCTGTCATGGCCCAGCTCAAGCAGCCAGGAGGCAGAGTCCTACTTTCAAGCACTTCTCACTCCAAGAGGATCCTTCTGTGGATCCCACTGCCAGCTGCTAAAGCAAACCAGCCCCTGGCACAAACCCCCAGCCAAGGATTTCCAGAAGATGTGGTTTTCTGGAGATGCCAATGACAGCTCCGTGATGGCACAGCCAGATTGCTCTGCTCTCAGGAAGACAGGTCAGGGAGCTCAGGGGATAAAACTAAATCACCTACAAACAAAGCAATTACTCCCTCAGGCTTTTCTCCCTGGTATCCAGCAGAGAGGTGAATGGGAATGGTTCAAAGCTGCGCCAGGGAAGGTTTAGGCTGAACATCAGGAATCATTTTTTGACCAAAAACATGTTCAATCCCTGGAACGGGTTAGTTAATCTCTCAAACCTGTCAATGTTTAAGAGACATTTGGCCAATGCCCTTAACAGAACCCCAGGAAGGTTTGGGTTGGAAGGGACCTTAAAAGTCATCTTGTTCCACTCCCTGCCATGGGAGGAACACCTTCCACTAGACCAGGTTGTTCCAAGGCCTGTCCAGCCTGGCTGTAACTTTTGGTCAGCCCTGAAGTGGGCAGGAGGTTGGACAGCATGAACATCACAGGTCCCTTCCAACTGGAATATCCTATCCCTTGCAGCTGCCACTGCTCCACGGCACTTAGCCAGGCACAACCCAGGACATTCCAGGCCAGGTTCAGTCTGAGGAAGTATCCCAGGGGAGCCTGTAGATAGATGAGCTGGCTCTCAGCACTCCACATACACCAGGAGCTGGAACAGCACCCGGATTCACCTTGGGAAAGCTGCAACAAGTCTGAAAACCAAGCTAAAAGTGTGGGGCACAGATCAAACCCAATACACAGGCCATGGAGAGAAACACCCAGAGATAACAGCCTGTGGTGTCCCTGGAGTCCATCCCATGGTGCTCACCACCCTCTAAGGTGAACACACCCCAGCTCATCCAGCTAAATCCAGGTGAAAACCAAACACCAAGGAACAAAGAGAGAGAGGAGACTTGCACTTTCTAACCCGCACTTTGCACTTTGGATTTTCACCAGATATTTCTATGCCAGGCTTATTTTCACTTTGAAAGCCTGAGAGGCTTTAAAAGCATGAATTTTTCCAGGCCTGGAAAACACTCTGTTGACAGCCCCAGAGAGAAATTTTGTGTGCACAGGAAGAACAAAGAAAAACCACATTATTTTAGCCTCACTGTAGAGATACAGGTCTCAGAGAATAAAGATTACCCAGGCAGGCCTTGGGAGCTCAGTTGAGACCCCTCCAAAGGGAACAATTCTCTTGCCCTACCTACTGTGCTGCCTCCCCTGCAGCTGAACTCCTTCCTCTCTCACTGCCATCACTTCTCCACCTTTCTTCAAGCCTTAAAAACAGCTTCATTTTTCTGCAGCTCAGAGATTTGGCTCCTGACCTTACATCTTGCATCTCCAAACTACAGTCACCTCCTGCCTTGATCTCAAGCTTCCCAAGCCATTTGGGAACTAGTCTGGGCTCTGACAACAGCAGCCTCGCTCCATTTGCTTTTCTGAACTTATCTTTGAGTAACTTCCCCGTATTTGCTCTGCTGGAAATCAAATTCCTTCTTATTCATCATCTTCCTTCCCTCAACAACTACTCCAGAGTGCTGCAGGGACTGTGTCCAGCCCTTGTGCTCTGCTCACATCCTCAAATCCCAGCAGTTAACCCTGAGGAGCCCCTTCCTGCTCTCTGAGCTCAGCACTCCTAGAAGCCAGGGCAGCTATAAAATTGATTTCTACAGTCCCTGCCTGCAAAATAAAGTGAGCCACATCGCCCCATCCTGCTTTAAGCACCTGGCCAAGGGTTTGCCATATATAACTGATGGAGATGGGCAGCACCTGCCCAGAACCCATTTCCCCCTCAGCCATAAATCACCATGGCTGGGAGGCCCTGGAGCAATTGCCTCCTCATTTTAGTGCTGGGAGGGAGCCAGGAGATGGAGTTTGTACCATCTACTGGTGCCCCACATTTCCCAGCATGTGCTCACACCCCAGAAGTCCTGACCTGCCTTCCCAGCTGCTGTTTTGTGGCTGAGGATGGAACAGATGAAGGCTGATGATCCCAGCAGCAGCTCCCACCCCCACATTGCAGCTGGATGAAACAAAACAAACCTAGTGAGTGGCTGGTGTGGGTGCAGGGAGAGAATTCACCTCTCTGGGCACAGAGAGGGGCTCTCCTCCTTCACCAGAGTGCTGGATGCTAAATCTTCCCCTATCTGCCACGTCCATCACTGAGGCTCTGAGCCTCAGCAGCCAGAGATCTGTTTCCTATAAATTTTCTGCACAGTGCCTACAACAGTTGTAGTCTCTCTAAAATAATGATTGGAGGGTGGATAGAGGAGAACAAACAGTTCAGCTGAACAGTTTATCTGATGAATTTAACCTCTTCTCCTGTTCCTGCAATATCAGGTGGACAAATCCAATTTCCCCAAATGCATTTGTTGTTTGAGTTTATTTGACAAATACTTCCCCAAACAATTGCCTCTACATTCACTTAGCAAATATTTAAAATATGAACTGTGCTGTTTAGTGAATCCCCTGGCACTGCACTAGTCCCCAGTGGAGCAGAAAAGTTAGGTTTTCCCCCAATATTAGCTATTTCTGCATTTCAAATTAAATTTTTTGCCAGCTCTCATTCTGTTGCTGATAACACCAGATGATTTGGTGGTGCTTATTAGGAAAGGAGCTGGTCAGTTGTCTCCCAATGAAATTGAGTTTTCCTGGGAAGCAATAACCCATTGAAGCAGACACATTTCATCAGAAACCCCCCACAATCAAATGACTTGCAGCAGCTGAGGAAAGGCTGCCTGGCAAATCCAGCTCTCAGAAACCCCTCTGGGTTGTTCTCCCAGCTCCAGCCCTGCCCTGGTGTCAGTCACCTGTCAGCTCCACATCTCCAGCTCAAAACTGGGAAATTGGGGCTTGGTTGACTTCTTTGAGCTGGGGGAGCTCTGTGACAAGCATGGCACTGTAAGGGATACAGAGAAAAGCATGTCCCAGGCGTTTTTTGCCCCAAAAGGAGGCCAAGGGAGCTGGGCTTAGGGACCCTTCACAGTCCAAGTCCCACCTGCAGTTAGCAAGAAGCTGGAGCCAGGGGTTTGCCAGCAAGACGGAGATGGGAGACAGCAGGTCTAAGCAGAAACAAGCAGATATAAATACTGGCTATAACAGCAGATGGGCAAATGTGGTACAGGTTGCCCTGAGTCTCCAACCTTGGAGGCTTTCAAACCCTGCTCTGATCCCAAAGCTAGCCCTGGTGCAAGATGTTGGACAAAAGACTTCCTGACTCCCTTCCCACCCAAACCACTGCAGTCTGTGATCCTGGGAAACCCTGCACAAGTACAGCTCAAGTTAACAGAAATGAAGGTTACACGGAGTTGGAGGGATGTAACATCATACCTTGGCTAAGGTTTCATTTCTAGGATTGCCTGTTTATAGCAAGATTTGGGGGGAAATAATAATAATAACATCCAGTTTTGGTCCAAACTGGACCAGAACCAACACTTGAAGAAATGCTGAGGAACAAACATCTGCATTTCAGCAAACTCTGCTACAAAGACTCATCATTTCAGACCTAGGGAAAATCAGTTTCCAGGTCTCATGATTACAAAGAGTAACTCAAGATCTTGAAGAGTTCAACCAGAACCAGAAGGCAAATAAAAAGAAATCACAATTCATTATTCATCAAAATCTTCACCAATCTGTTTTAAGACCATGTCAGGATATTTTAGCACTGCAGGTATCAATAGTGCTAAAAAAATCTGCAAATGTGACTTTGAAATTTGCTTTTTTTTTGTTTTGTTTTCTGCCAGTGAAAATCTCATTGCTTGACTGTTCTTGGAAAGTCACCAGGGAAAGGTTGGGAATATCGCCCAAGCAAATTCACTTAAGAATTCAAACAAACACATCAGGACACAATTTTGCTTTTGTCACCCAGCTCTGAGGGAAAGCTTTAAAAACCCAGTTAAGGAGAGGGCAGTAAAAGAACAAATGCTTCATTAAACCTGGTTTGGGCAGACGAACAACAGACAACCCATTACTGGAACAGCCTCTCCTGCTTTCCAGTCAACCAGGAGCCTTTGAACACAACACTGAGTTGGACAGCAGCTCTTCGTATCCCAATTATTTATTCTGCCACTCGGAGGGATGCAGCCAGGACAGCCCATCCTTCTAAGCTGTGTACCACTGTGGAAGAGGGAGGAATTTCATATTCTCATTCCACAAACTCCCACTCACTGCCAAGAGCAGCAAATGACACATGAGTACACCAGGCAGGCAGACAAAGAGAATCAAACAGGCTTTCAGAGACACTGGGAATTCCTTCTCTACCACTGGGACACTTTTTGCACCCAGAAAAACCAAAAAAGGGCAGCAGGTGGTGCCTCTGGAAGGGCATTTTTTGGGGTTGGGCTGGTTTTTTTAACCTTCATACCAGTCACATCAAATGTTCACAGCACTGGGTAAGGGGAAAGATGAGGTGATGCATTGGAGTTTCCATTTAGAGCTCCATGGCCAGGGCTCAATTTTGGATGCAAATCCATGTTCCTTCCTTGCCTTGAGGGGACACAAAGCACCAGCAACCTTGCTGCAAGAACCACAGAGTTTCTCTAGGCTGAGCTGTCCAAAAGTTTTCTTACAGAAAGCTGGGTTGTCAGCCAGGCATGGAACAGCACCAGTCCTCCACCAGCACCCAGACCTTCAGCCAAGGGCTCCTCACCTCCTGGGGGATGTGAAAATGCCTTCCACCAGCCCATCTGTGGCCTCTCAGAGCTAAAATAATTGGGATCTATGGCCTGAAATGAGATTTTTCCAATTCTCCATCCCTGGGAAGTTAGTTTTTGTTAGGTGCCTTGGAGAAGTCATGCTTAGTTCAAAGGGGCTGCAATTGCTCCTGGATGTCCTCTAATCCCTGGCTCCATCTCTGCCTCAGCCTCTCCTGAACACTCCATAATGGACTGGCTCACTCTGGCTACATCCTTTATATCTCTTTAGCTCCGTGAGCAGATGGAGTCCAGGGACAGCAGAATTTATGCCTCTTGCTCGAGTTGCAGCTTGGCTGTGTGGAAATAAAAAACGGGAAAGGACGGGGAAATGGCATCGTAACAGCACTTACCTCCTGGGCTTTGGAGCCTCTGTCTTTACCCAGGCAGTGCTTGTATTGGCAGCATTAATCCTGTGCCTTCCTCCCCAGCTGAGGAGGAGCAGGCCCAAGGGATGGTTCTCCTCCCTAGCCCATGAGATGGATGGAAGGAGCTTCCAGAAGTGTGGAATACTCTGCTGACAGGGCCTGCACATCAGTGCTGGTTTATACCGGCAGATAATCCAGCTCAGACCGTTTCCTTCAGGGCATGCAAAGGAAAACCAGGAAATGTTTCTGACCTCTGAGGGCTTTAAAGGGAGAGAAAAGGAGGCAGAGGTATGAAAGCAAGCAGGGAGATTGACAGGGGCTCAGGAAGGAGCAGCATAATAGGCCCCTAAACTCTTTACCTTTCTCCACGTTTCATACAACCGAAGGGGAGAAACAAAACGAGGAGAGGGAGGGAATTATAATGAACGTGAAAGCTTCCCAGATTAATTAATTACCCCTTTTAGTTTGTGAAAAAGGAGGCTAGAAATATCCACGTCTGCTCCTCTTGGAAGGCAACCCTGGCTCTTGCTCCGAACCCCCCCCCCAGCCCGCCTGTGCGCAGGGATAATTAATCCATGACGGGATGGATCCTGCCGTGCTGCCGTAAAAAAGAGATCTATTTCTCCTCTGCTTTCCCCTCCTCCCAAAGAGACATCTGAAACGGATCATGTAATAAATGTTTCTTGGATGGAAGGAGAGGTATTGTTCTCTTGCCGTGGAAACAATCCCGGCAGCGGGGCCAGCCAGGAGGGAGCGGGGCCGGATACTTCACTCGGCAGCTCTGATGACATCCTGTATGGCAGGGTGGCCTCCAGGGGACACATTTTGGGATGTCCCCTCTGCAAAGCAGTGCTCAGGAAGGTAGGGTGAGCTAGTTCTGACCAGGGGGGACAAGCCCAGACTGCTCACCAAGGGCTGGAGGTGGCTTCCCTCTGTGGAGGCCTCCAGGCGGGCAACAGGACGCTCTGGAGACAGGGAGGGGTCCATCACAACACACCCGAAAGAACACCCCTGACCACACCCTTCCAACCCTGCATCACAACATACCCAAAAGAACACCCCAACCACACCCTTCCAACTCTGCATCCATCCCTCTCCATCGGGCCCCAATGGAATGCGGCCCAGGCTGGGAGCAGCTGTCCTGCACAGCTCCAGGCAGAGATCGGCCTTTCCACAGGCACCTCTCCTTCAGTTTTGTCCAAGGGACTTAGAAACAAGCTGCACTGGGCTCACCATGGCCAGCTTGAATAGAACAGATCCTCCTCCGCCAAGTGTTTCTTATTCCTGGCCAGCCACGATCACTATGCAAGGTGAGATGTTTCACTCACCTTTGACAACCCCCCTTCCCCACACTCAGAAGGGCAGGAGCTCTCCTTTGCTGCACACACAGCACAAAGGCTGCTGCAGCAGGATATGGATTTCCCCACCCTCTCTAATTAACAAATCCTACATGCCCATGCTTTTCATTCCCTTGCCTGGTGTCTGTGTGGACAAAACCAGTGATTCTCTGAAGGGTTTCCCAGGGAGGATGGGGTGGGCTGCCCATTACCTGCCCAAGACCCTTGGCTCTGCAGGGGTTGGGTACCCTCAAAGCATGGAAACTGCATGAGATCAGAGCCTCCCAGCACTGATCCCAGCTTCCCATTTGCATCAGTTTATCAGAAACATTGCCTCTTGCTGCTGACATCCAAATATTCCTTGCGTGGAGGAGCTGCTGACATTTATTCCTGAGCTGCCACATTGCAGGAGCTTTGGCTAAGACTCCTGTTACATGGGAAGAGAGAAGGGACCTTGTTACTTGCTGAAGATAAGTCTTCTGCAGCCTATCAGTCTAGATTAGATTTGGGTCACTTCCTTTATTCATTTCCCTGGATGATTTTTTTAAAGCTCTTTCAAAGAAACACTCGAGCTCAGTACAATGTTCTTGATTGCAACCAGAACTGCCTGAAAAATGCTGAACTAATTGAAAGAAAGTCTCATTTTCATTCCTTCCTCAAAACGTTTTCAGGGTTTCTGGTCAGTACTTGGAACTGTGAAAAATCCCCGTGGGCTCTGCTGTACAACAGCAAAAGCTTTTTCCACTGCATCAGCAGCATTTCAAAATCCTGTGAGCTGATCTTAGGGCAGCAAAGTGACTTCTCTGTCTATCAAAGACACAGGGATGTCATGACACCGGTGTGTTTTCATCACAACACCCCTCAAACAGACACCCAGGTCATGGAAAAAAGTTCCCCCACCAGTTCTCCATCACCACATGCTCTGAGCATGCCCTGAAGTCTTCTAAGAGAAGTTTGCATCATTAATCCTGTTTCATGGGGAAACTGAGGCATGGGGTGGCAGCAGCTCCCACAGAATGGAATCATTGAATCATTCAGGTTGGAAAAGACAAGACCATCAAGTCCAGCTTTGGACTGAATTCCTCTTTGCCCACTAAGCCACATCACAAAATGCCACATCTCATTTTTCCAATGCTTCCAGGAATGGTGGCACCACCACCTCCCTGGGGACCTTGTTCCAGTGCCTGGCTGCTCTTTCAGTGAAAAGCTTTTTCCTAACATCCAGCCTGAACCTTTCCTAGAGGCAGAGATTGCCACCTCCCCATCCCCCGTGGGGATCTCCACATGCCATGGCAGGGGGGTCCTGCCACACACAAACCTCCACATCCTCCCCAAAGCCACAACAACACAGACCTGGTGAGGCCATCTGTGCCTCCAGCCCATGGCTCCCTCCTGGGGCTCTCCCTGGCCCATTCCTCCTTCTCCGTGTCTCCCAGGAAGATGGCAAATTTCACCTCCAACAAGAAACAAACCAAACAACTCCCACTCACAACACCCAGACTCTCTGGCAGAGGGGAGAGGTTTCTGCATTGCTCATTTTCTGTCAAGTTAACACCAGCTGAACAATCTCCTTTTTTCCCCTGGTGGTTCCCCCTCCCCTTCCTTTCTTTTTCCATTTCAACCACCTCAAGCAGAAGGCCCTCCGAGGCACTGGTGACTTCAAAGACACCAGGTCCAATGTGCAGCAAGTGATAAAAACCTACACAGCAAGCACTGGGCAAATTAATATCCCCTCCAGAGCCACCAGCTCTCCAGTCCCAGCAGCCCCATAATGAGATGCTGTACTGAAGGGGAGGGGGAACTCGGTGCAGAAGGGGAGATGTATTTAATGTATGCAAATTGACTCGCATGCAAATTGCCACTAAGTTAAAAATAACGCATTGCATGAGGAGTCGGGTCTTTTAAAACATTTGTTTATTCATTAGGGTAATCTCTGTTATCAGTCACCTCTTTGCTTGCACATTAAGTGCTCAGTTTGAGGGAAGTTTGTGTATTACAGGTCTGGGGGGTAGCTGTGGCTTCCTGCTGGTCCCAGCCACCACACAGCAACTCCAGTTTTCCTCCCTTTCCTCTCATAGACTACAGGGGTTAAAATCACCTTTCCTCAGAGGGGAGACACTCAAAGTGATCAACTTCAAGGACAAAAGTTGTCAGAGCCACCCAGAGCAGCTCTTGACATCCTGAGCCTTCCCCAGGTCCAGACCAGACCATCTGTCCCAGCTGGCTCAGAGTGACCATGCTGGATGGAAGGGACAACATCAACCTTGCAGCTTCCCTTCCCTCTGCTGACCAGGGATGGAACCCCAGGAACGGCTGGAGCTGTGTCAGGGGAGTTTAGGCTGGATATCAGGGGAAGGTTCTTTCCCCAGAGGGTGGTGGCACTGCCCAGGCCCTCCAGGAAATGGGCACAGCCCCAAGGCTGCCAGAGCTCCAGGAGAGCTTGGACAACACTCTCAGACCCAGGGTGGGGTTGTTGGGGTGTCCTGGGCAAGGTCAGGAGCTGGACTGGATGATCCCTGTTGGTCTCTTCCTGCTCAGGACATTCTGTTGCTCCATGAAATCAGAGTGTAAATGCCTCCTCCAAGGCTGAGGGCAGGGCAGCTGATCCTCCCCACACCCAGCAAAATTAATTAATATTAGATCCTGACAGTGATGCTAAGCACTGGGATAGCTGCTGCCAGAGGCCAGTGCATTCAGCTGATCCTGGCTCATTGATCTCATGGCATATCCACTGCTGCTCCTACCTGGCATTACAAGGGAGCCACAGGGTTTGAATAGTGCACAGGCAGTGGAGCGGGAACCCATTTCAGGATGATGGGTGCAATTCTACTGCCAGGGGGGTATTCAGAGACCAAGAGCATGGGGTTTGTCCACAGTTTGGTACTGAGCCTTTGCTGCAGGCTTAGGAAGGGTCTCGGGTGGGATCTGAATGGAGAGCAGTTCTCCATCCAGCCATGCTGGAGGGTGTAAATGCTCTGCAGTTTTTAGACATCCAAAACCCTGGGAGATGGCAGGGAGAGTGGGGGGTCCTCTGGACTGAAGCACAGAAGGAGCCCTGGTGTCCTGCTTTCACTGGGATAGAGTTAATATTTTCCTAGTAGTTAATACATTCCCCACCAATTGCAAAGGTTTTGATGGTGCAGAAGAGGAGTGGCCCTAGACAGAAGCTCCAGCCATCCCAAGCAAGAGAACAATCCAGAAAAAACTCTGTTTCAGCTGTACCAAATTGTCATGGCCAGAGCTGCTGCAGCTGGACCATCTCCAGGTCCCAGAAGAGCATGTTCTGCCATTCCTGTTTTGATAATTTCATATTACTCAGCCCAACTCTGATGAAGTTACAGTGTTAGCACAACCCTCCAGCACCTGCCAATGATCAGGAAGTTTCTTACTTCATTAACTAACTCTGCTCCTCTTGGGAACCTTGTTCTTCTGTCCTGTGCATGTCAAGAGCTGTAAAAACAAACAGACTAAAGGGAGCCTAAGGACAGCAATAAGCATTACTCATTTTCCCTCAGCTGGAATTCTAAAACAACATACAGACAGAGATCCACCCTGCCAAGAACCAGAACTCCTGCTCTGTGCAAAAAGGAGCAGCAGGGCTGAGCTCCCCTCTCCAAGCACTGCCCACTGGGAGCTGCCTGCTCCTCCTCTGCCTCACCAAGGGACAGACCTGAGCAGGGATGTTGATGGAAATCCCTCCTCACAAAAGCAAGGGCAAGTTTAAAGTGATTGGATTAAACTGCATTAACCTCTGTGTGGACATGGTCACCCCAGATTTAAGTGGCCATTGCTCAGTTTAACAGGAGCCACTTCAATGTGACCTAATTCACCACCTGAGTAAATAAGGCAAACCAAATAAAGGTCAATGACTGTGAAGAAGTGGCTACCCAGAAGAGGGTGACCCACTCAGAGCCTACCTATCAACACAGATTAACAGCAGACACCATCTCTCATCCCTCTGCTTAGAGCTCCAGCTTGGAAGAGCCACTGAGTCCTGGGTGGGAGCAGGACACCCAGAACCAGGGGGTCACCCTTAATTCAGGCAGGAGCAAAGATCACAAGTCATGTCAGCAAGAACAAACTCTCATTTCCAGGAGCTCAGCCTTTGAAACTCCTTGGCTGAGGCAGCTTGCCAAGAGATGGGAACAGAGAGGAGATGCTCCCACACACAGGGATGTGGCAGAGCACTACATTGAGCTGCTCCCTCCAGGTGCCAGGTTATGGCCATCCCAGTTTGAACTGGAGGAAGCTGAAGTTTGTGACCTGTCACAAAGATGCAGGTGATGATGAAATGCCTGAAACACTTCCAACCTTCCCAATCTCCTTCACCAGGGAAGGCTGGAAGAGGGAGGCTCCTGAACCCTCATACAGAGGTGATGGCACAACACCAAACTCAACTGGGATGTGAGGAATGGGAAATGGGAAATCATCATCAAAGCACGGGGCCAGCAAGCAGCAAAATGGGATTATACAGATTCATGGACTGCAGATTAAAAACAAAAAAAAAAAAAAGAGATTAGAGGGACCAGACAGAGATACTTTCTCCTACCCCCTTCCAGTGACTGGGGGTTCTGGGCACAACTGAAATGGATGGTAAGAGAGACCATTCCTGTGTGTTCCCTTCACAGAGCACCCACTGCTGCAGCTGGAGGCAGGGACCTGGGCTAGTCACCCACTGCTCTGTCCCAACCAGGCATTTGTGTCCCATTTCTTGCAGGCTACTCCTCCCCACACCACCCCATGTCCACAGCTCCTGGCCCCCAGGTGGCACATCCCCACTGATGTGGTGGGCAGGAGTCTCTTGTCTGCCTGTCCAGAAGAGGATGGACAATAGTAATTATTCATGCAACAGCAGCTGCTCTTTCAGCTTTCCCTGAGCTCAGCCAAGTCAGATGTTTCTTCTCCCTGTGCCATCCCCCCTCTTCTCCACCCTGTTCTCTTTCCCCCCAGTTTGTCATTCCCAGTGACATGCCCCACTGGTGACCAGGAGCTGGTGGCCATCTCTTTCTGTCACCAAGGGTCAAGGTGAGTGATCCTGCCAGGTGCTGCTTTTTCCAGAGGATGAAGAGCGACTGAGCCTGAATCCTAATGAGCTGCCACCCCTCCATTGGGGGTCAGTGATGCTTTACCAGTGTCAATCAAGCATTGAGAAGATAAAAATTCCCTGCTCTTCCCAACCCTGCAGAAGTCAGGGATGTGAGCAAAGACACCAGAGCAGCAGAGATGAGTGGCTGTGGTGGAACATGTACCCATCAGCATGGAAACTCCAGCTTAATCACCTACATTAGGTGTCCATTTCCATGAGATGGAGCACACACACAGGGCCAAATAGCAGGGCCTGAAATCTGGAAACATCACAGCTCAGGGCACAGGGATGTGCTCTGTGAAACTCTAATTGCAGGATGTTGGGCAGGACTGTCAAACAGCTGGCACAGCCACCCTGTCACCTCCAGGCCTGCTGCTACCTGACCCGAGCCTGCAAGCACAGCATCCCTTTCCAGACCCATTAATTCCTGCCAAACACTGCAGCTCTGAGGCAAGGCACAGAGGAAAGAAGGCAGCTTGCTAATGCTCATCACATCCCCAGCCCAAAGCAGCAGCAGAGCTCTCCACCAGCCCCACACCCAATTCTCAGCTGCTGCAGAGGATCTGATGTTTGAAAGGTTCTGCCCCTGCCCAACCTTTGGCTCAGGATCACAAGGTCACAGTTAAGGAGGCTCTGGGCTCCTCGTGGCTGTCACTGCTCCTCACTGAAGCTGTTTCATCCCAGCTGCTCTGGTTGCAGGGGCTGTTGCTGGGTTCAGCTCCCAGTTTTCCTTCCCTCTGTCCAGGCACGGCACATCCCTCTCTGGCAGGGAAATCAAGGTGCCGCAGCAGCCATGAATTATTGCTCACAAAAAGGGCCTGGTGCCCTGCAGCTCCAGGGTGCAGTGACCTCCATGAATACCTGTGCACACACCCCCTTTGAGGATTTGGAGTGTGAGCACCAAGGCTGCACAGTAAACCAGAGATTAATGCACAGCTGAGCAGAGCATTCCTAGGCAAGAATACAAAGCAGAACAAAGGCCTTGCCATGCCTTCATCTTCTTCCCCACGGTTTCATTTATTTATTTCATTCACTTTGGAAAAAACTTCCTGAGCACAACTTGTAGCTTACAGCCCTGGCTTTGCAAAACTTCAGTGTGCAATAGGAGACTCCTTCCATTGTAGGAAGCAAATCTCCTGGAAAGTCAAGTCCCCAGCAGACTTTTCAGGCAGTCAACATATTCTGGAAGCCTCACACTGCTTCCAGGGGTCTGTCCAGGCAGACCACTAGGGAAATCTACCCCTTAAAGCTAGTCATCTTCACCAGAGAGGTCTAGAGAGCACCTGGTTATTCAGCAAAACCCATTAAATTCTTGGACCCTTGGCAGGGGCCAGGGAAGGTATTTTGGGATCACTCTTCCACCTGGCTTCAAAGCATGGCAAAGCAGAGCCAAGAGCAAGAGGGAGAGCACAGCTGAGCATGGGGCTTCACATCACACCTTAGCAGAAGGAGATAGTCAGAATCACTGAGTCATTGAGGTTGGAAAAGCCCTCTAAGATCATCATTACCCCAACACTGCCAGGCCAATTACCCATGTCCCACATCCATGCTTATTTTGCCCTTCTCAGGACAACCTCCTCCATGCCTTACTCTACTTACAGAACACTCGGAATGCAGTTACTATAGAGGTTTTCCTCTCAGAAGGTTCTCAAGATCTTCCCCTTGCATCCAAACAGCACAGAATCACAGGATGGTTTAGGTTGGAAAAGCCCATTAAGACCATTGAGTCTGATTATTCCCCTAGCACTGCGAAGGCCAGCACTGACCCATGTCCCCAAGTGCCACATCCACACGCCTGTTAAATCCCTCCAGAAACAAATTCCACCACTGCCCTGGGCAGCCTTTTCTAATGCCTGACAACCCTTTCAATGAATAAATTTTCCAGAATATCCAGCATAAATATGATCCCAAGGCAGGTTTTGGGATGGCAGCTGTCTGCAGCACGGGTTGGGTGCTGGCAGGATAATCCTCTGAGAGGGGCACAGAGACACAAACACACTTGTGACTGTTTTCCAAACAACAACACAGGGTGGAAAGCACTCTGCTGGACTTGGATGGTGGAGGAGCTTGATGCCAACACAACTGGGCCTGACCTACTGACATTTCTGCAGGCTCCCGATTCCTGCATGGGGGCTGTCACTTTAAATTTGAATTGCCTGGGTATTTTCTATCACAACAGCCTGATATTTTTTCCTCATGAAGAATAAATATTTACAAACCTTCACTCTCGCCAACAAAAGCATTCTGTTCCAGAATTTTCTTGGGGTTTTGTTCTGTTTTTTAACAGTTTCAGAAATCATTGCTCAACAATTTAATTTCTCTTACTAAAACAAGCAAGACACAAAAAGGATGCACAAACCAGGGGAAGGATCATGGCAACTCTTGGCTCACATTCCAGTGTTTTCAGTGATGTGCTGAAAAATGGCTGAGAGCATCTGTAGGAAATGCAAAGGATAATAGCACAGCAACTCCAACCAAGGACAGGTCAGGCTGTAGGAAATGTGTTTTCTTGGTAAACTAATGAGGGCTCAACCACTTCACACAACATGGGGCTGTAAAGAGATGAAACAAAATGAGGCAGCGCTGCTCCTCCAGCCAGAGGAGCCAACTCCACGTTCCTCAAACATCTCAAGAGCTTGCAAACAAAAGCAGAGCCCAGCAAAGCAGTGACCAGCTCACCCTTTATCCACCCCAAAGTCTGTCATCCCTAAGGAGCTGGCAGCCCACCCACAGGCAGTGTCCCTGCCAGTGCAGCTCATTCCAGTGGGATGTGAGGGGGCCCAGTGAGGGAAGGGCAGGGTGGGCACCTGGCTGAACACCAGCTTCCAGCACCAAGCTGAGCCACCCACACCCCCTGCCCAGTGGAGCACAAAGGGAATCATGTTTCACATCACCAGCTGGGGCTGGCAGGAACATTGTGTACAGCTTTTGTATTCACACCTACCAAAAAAAAGTCTCATCAGAAACAGCGAGTTCAGACAATAGCTACAATAATAAATTTTGGGTGTGAAAAACCAGCCTTGAGGTGAGAACCTGAAAGAGTTTAGTCCATTCAGTTTGCTAAGAAGGAGGTTAAAAAGCAACTTGATTCCAAGTCCAGGCATTTCTACCCAAAACAATGCTAGTGGCTCTTGCTCACTACAATCCAACAGCCGCAGGCTGGAGTTGCAATGTCCAAATCCAGACCTGAGGTGAAAATTGCTGCCATATGGGTCCATGAGACTCAGATGTCTTTCCAGAGGAGAGGTTCCTACTCACTGACCACACAACCAAAATTTGGGGATGTATTCTCCTGCCTGTGTGATGCTGAAGCCAAGACAGCTCTTCCTGATTTCCCCAAAGTCCCACCCTCACCCATCCTGGCTCCAGAGGTGATGCTGGAGAGCAGCTCAGAGCCTCCATGGGATGTAAAGCCCAGGGTGAGGAGGCCACCCAGACCACACAGCCCCAGGAGCCTCTGCTGTCTGTGAGTTTGTTGTAGGATATCCCATGGACAAGCAGGGACATGGCCATGGCTGAGCTGCTGGGGGACAGCCAAGGGGCACCCAGAACCAGAGCAGAGCTCCAGCACTTTCCCCTTACTGTCACTGGCAGAAGAGAGCAGCCAGAATGGGCAACCAGGCAGCTCCTGTGGACAGAGAGATGGAGAGCCCAGGCTGGGAGCGATGAGATAAATTCTGGAGATAGATGATTTATTGCATAACCCCCACAATATGGAGCTGCTTGACTCTATTAGGTGGATGGATGGCAGGGAATTTAAGAAGAGAAATAGATTTTTTACTCAGCTAATTAGCTAAAAAGGCTTGTCTGGAAACACGGGCCCCATTGTGTCTGAAGTCTGCTGACACACGGCTCAGAGCCACATTTTTCTTCCCTGTTATTACTCTGCCTCCCAGAACATCCCTCAGAGACACAGAGAGTGGGGTGGGATCCCTGCAGCAAACCACTGGCACCCAAGACACCCAAAAAATGTTAAAGTGACATAATAAATACATGAGTTTATGTGTGTATACATAAATAGCTGCATACACTTCCAGGTATATTCATGCACCTACCTAGATATACACAAACATATTACTTATTAATACATTCTATACATGAAAATATCAGTATGCTAAAAAAAAAATAAAGTCAATGAAAGAGCCAAGTTTGCCATCAAAACCAGTTTGCTGCCTCACATTAGCCTTCCCCATAATTTAAAAGCAAACTGGGGGCACCTGATGAAACAAAAGGGCTGTAGATTGCAGAGAAATAAAAGAAAAATATGACTTGACCCAGCACAGTCACTCCTGGAATCCACTACCCCAGGAAGTCATGGAGACGCACACCAGTGGAACAGACATTTTAAAGGACTGGATAATTTTATGAGCATTAATAACATTTGCAGCTATGCAAGCTAATAAAATGTTACAAGGGTAATCAAACTTCATGCTTCAATGTGTAAGTTGATCACCTGTGAGCGCTGAGAAGGAATTTCCTCTCTGGTGCTGTTGCACTGAGCAAGTAGCCAGCTGCGCCACAGGGGTACACTTTTAATAAAAAAATTAAAATACTAAAAAAAATAAGAATCAGTGTCACTGCTCTGTCTTTGCTTGGTTTTCTCCTTCTGCATTAGCTGGCACTCAGCAGAGACCCCAAATATCAGTGAGAGCTTTGATATAAACTTTCTAAGGTGTCCTGGTGCAGTTTTGGGACAGCATATCCAACACAATCCAACAATAATATCACTTTACTCCTGGAGGGTTGTTCCTATAAGCTGGCAGCAGGAATTACACCAAGCTTAACCTGTCCTCCCCACAGCATGGATCCCACACTGACTCTTCATATTTCCATACTGGACAAGTTGTGTTGGCCAGCTAAGCACAGGCTCTTCCAGTAACTCTGAGCCCCATCACAGAGGAACTCCAGGTATTCCCAGGAAAACCTGGCAGCTTTTGAGCTCTCTACCAATTCAAAACTATCCAACATGTTATTTATAATATTCAAGCAGCAACCTTGGTGTTTCCAGTGTTTTCTAGCCTCAGAAGTTAATGCCCTCGTAATTAATGAACTGACAGCAAACGCGGCAATCTGCTGCCACAAGCTTTGCAAAAGAAAGACAGACTTTGCTCCTGTGCCTACCCTTCTGTTCCAGGGAATCCAGGCTCAGTTCAGCCAGCTGGGGAGGAGGCTGAAGGGAGGATGGGACATAACAGGAGCATCAAAATAAACCTTTCACTACAAAACAACAAGCACAGTGGGGTTATCAATACAAATTCAAAGGGTTGGAGGGGACGAGGGTGTGCTCAAACAAGGGACCTGCTCCTGGAGCCTGTTCTCTCCAAAACAAAGAGAGAAAATAGGTATTGCATAGAAGGGATATTGGTAGAACACATGCTCTAGGCTCTCCACCGTGGGCAGACCACAACAGGGTCTGGTGAGCTCTCCTGTGAAGCACAGCCATTGGGAACACAGGGTTACAGCTCCCTGCCACACTCCCTCCCTGCACCATGGTTAAAACCTGTCACAGCACATATCATAATTGAGATGACTACATACACAATGTATTACCATACAATTTCAGAAAGCTTTAAGCATTCTCCCGTACAGAGTAACACCTTACCTCACCAGAAGGCTTCAGACATCTACCTATACACAGTAACATCACTTCAGAAGGCTGTAAGCACTGGCCCTCCTTGTTCTTTAGCCCAACCTTTTATCCCCTCCTGTTGCTGCCCTGCCCCTGTGTGCCCTCTGTTCCCTTTGGTGGTAGGTCAGTGCCCCTGGGCACTCCATGGCTCATTGCTGTCAGTGCTGCTCACAGCTGTGCTCATTGGGGTTGAGGCTCAGCCCCACAAACTGTGTGCCTCCAAAAACCCACGTGTGTCACCATGGTAACCATGCCTGAACCATTCCCTAAACCCAAGCAGCCAGCACCCAGGCCTGGCTTTGCTGCCTGTGCTCCTCCTGCCCTTGGGAGCACCTTTCCCTGAGTCCCAGAGCCAGGGCTTGGAAGAGGCAAGACTCTCCTGGGACCGTAGGAAAATGCATCTCATCAGAACCAAGGGGTGCACCACTTATCACCTGGGGAGGGTTATTCACAAATTCCTCATTTGAGCACAAGGTGTGTTTGAAGGAGAACATGAGGATCCATTAACCACCCTGGCCATGCATGAGTCCATATTTCCTCTCCTTTCTATTTGTCCTTAGAGGAAGGCTGTTCAATATTCCTTTGGGAGAGAGGAGGCAAAGGACACAAGGATTGCATGTGCCAGTCACCCTTTCAGTCCCAAACAATCATTCTCACTCTGACAGTGTCCTCCAGGCCACAAAACCCATATTTTTCTGAATACACAGCACTAAGAATTGCACTCACTGCCCTCCAAAGACCTTTCCAAATGACATTCCCCCCTCAGCCTGGACAGCATTTGGCCTGGAACACGATATGCCCCAGGAAAGCCATAACTTTTCCATCAGGACAGGAAAGCTCTTTAAATCACGGTGAGAAGAGCGCCGTCATCAGAGTCCGGAGCTGAAACCCCATGTGATGTCACACACGTGAACCCAGCATGCTGACAACAGCCATGGGGTTTAGAGTTACAGGCAATAAAGTATGACATCATGATGACATCATGGAAGGAGAAATTCAATTCCCAGCCCAGGGGCTATCAGTTACTGCTTTATTCGAAAACCTGTCACTGTGTGCGTGAGCAATGAGCAGAATCCATCATTTCCACAGGTTTTATGGCCACCATAAATTTGGAACACTTAGGCCTCAGCCACCTCCCCGTGTCTCTCCAAGCCCATCTGTCAGTTCCTGCAAGGCTCCCTCCAGATCCCAGCACTACAAATCCCATTTCTGGGAAAACCAAAGCAGCTCAGGGCTGCTATGAGATCACAAAGATTGGGCTTTGGGGTGAGCAGGCACCTGTCAGCTCTGCACGTGGTTTCCCTCACTGCTGGGCTGACACAGCTGGATGCTCCATGGACAAACCCTCTGACACTTGCACGACCACTAAAAGCCACTTTAAAACCTGTTTTGATGAGCACTCCCAGGCAGATGCTTCCAGAACATCTCCTGGGGCAGGCTGCCCATCTCACCCCTGCCAAGGCACTCACCAATGTATGTTAATAAAGGATTAATTTCACAGATATTCAGCAGGTCGCAGAGGCAGAGGTGAATGTGCTCTCCAGTGAGTCAGGTGGAATATTTGGGGGTGTTTTTTATGATTAGATATCAATCTGTCTACTCTCACAAATATGATCTGGCTCATGTGGTCATACACACATTTAACTCAGTCTTCATAACACCTCAGGCAGCGATAAGGGATGGATTTCTCATAAGATTCCTGACACAGAAGAGGTGTCCTTTGTCTTTGCCTCCTTTTATTGCTTTTATTTCACCTGTTCCTGCAAAAAACAAAGCAGTGCCATGACCCAACAGATATTTCCTGGAGTATATCAGAGACTCTTGACTGTGTCATTTCCAGTCATGAGCTGGGAAACTTCTCCAGTGCAATGAGCCCCTACTTCCAATTTCCTGACCTCCAAAGCATTAGATTAGACCGGTCTGATCTTTACCAGATACCTTGAAAATACAGAAATGTCCTCTGCTTGCTCCCACCCAGGGCACAATTTCCCAGAGTATTGAAATAAAATTTAAATTTCCATTTCCATCCACTACAGCTGCATTTGTCCTGCTCACCTCTCACAGGTCCCCTGCAAAATTGTCATTCTATGCAAAAGTGACCTCGTGCACTACCAGTGTCCCTTGGGACCTTCTAGATATCCTTGACTCAACCCCAAAATCTCTGCCCAGGATGCTTAAAGGTGGTGCCTTTATGGGAGTTCAGCTGATAGACATCAAACACCATATCAAGTTATGACACATTTTTAACTCTTGTTGATGCCCAAAACAACCTTGTTGATGCCCAGAACAACCTTGTTGATGCATAATCCCTGGGGTTAAAAAAAGTCACAGTGACAGCTGGGCTCAAAAAATTCAAGTTCTGCTAAGGATCTGGCAATATCAGCTGGATCATAACCCAGAGCAGGGTTCACTTAATTTTCAAGACATTTCATGAGACAGTCTTTACACTATCTCAGTTCATTACTTCTGTGGAAAGATCAAGGATAACACTGGGGGTTGGAGATGAAAGAACTTGGCAAGTCACCTTCTCTTTTCTCACAGGCAGTGAATAACCAAAGAACAAAGCCACCTCGTTTAAGAAGGCTTGTTGGACAAGCCACTTTTGAGGGAGTCTGTTGGTACTTAGGGAGAGCAAAGAGCTGCTAAAATTCCTCACATAACCACCCCCTTCAGTTCCCAGGTCTTGCAGTCCCAAAATCCACTGTATCATTTCAGCTCTGCACCTGTGATTACTCGAAGCTTTTCCTGAAGTGTGACTGTGCACTAATACCCAGCACTGAGAAGGATTTTAAAATGCCAGTGAGTTTTTCTTAACACAATTTCCACGGTCCCCATCAGTTACACACAATTAACAGGTAATTACGGGCAGGTTCTGAGACAGCAGCCTGTGTGCAACACTCCCCCTGCCCAACGTGCCTAACACACCGTGCAGCTCCACCTTCACCAGCCAGGAGACAGGAAAAATGGGAAAGGGATTGACTCAATAACCTGAGACTTGCTGCAAAAATGTATCTCTGAGTTAAACATTCAGAGCATACACGACCAGAGCACCAGCAATTACTGGATTTGTTACTGCCTCAACTATCATGACAGGCATTGAAATAAATCTCATTTATATGACACACAGTCATCTAGAAATGCCTCTTTTTTTTTTTTAAGAAATTCTTTTAAGATGTCAATGCACTACACATGGCTCCGTTTTGAGACCTCTCCAGACTGGAGATCAGACAAGATATACAAGCCTTTCAGCCTGCCAAGTTTCATACTTGTTAGGAGAAGCCTGAATTCAGAATTTTCTACACAGCGCCTCCGTGAATGTGATTAAGGAAGGCCTCTTGCCACTAAATGTTGGCTGCAGGGATCCAGCTCCCCCTCTCCCACCATCCTGCAGTGTTCCCAAAGGCTGGGCTCATCCAGACATTCATGTTGTATTTCCCTCTCCAGCTCAGGCCTGGGATGCTTTCCTGGAGCCTGAAGCACAGCCCAGATGTTTCTCCTGGCTCTTCAGGCGTCCCCACCACATCTGGTACCCCCCATGCCCTTGCTCACCACACTGGCACAATCACAAGAGGCAGAAGACAGAGTGGGCTGGGGAGCCTCTCAGTTGTTCTGGTCCATGGAGGCCAAGATGTGAGCAGCAGGTCACTGATGCCCAAAGCTGTGCCAGGGAAGGGTTAGGCTGGATAGCAGGGAAAGGTTCTTCCCCCAGAGGGTGGTCAGGGTTTGGATGGGCTCCACAGGGAACTGGCACAGCCCCAGGGCTGCCAGTGCTCCAGGAGCATTTGGACAACACTCAGGGATGCACAGGGTGGGATTGTTAGGGTGTCCTGGGCAGGGCCAACAGCTGGACTTTGATCCTTGTGGGTCCCTTCCAGCTCAGCCTATTCCATGGTTCTATGAAACTCAAGAGCATCTCCCTCAAGAGGTCCTGCCTCCACTGGCATTCCTGAAAAACATGGTCCTAAGGCAACAGCTTCATCTTCACATCACTCTTTCCTTAAACACTTTGGGAAGGGTCATTCTGGCAGATGCTGTAGCTGGGAATCATCACATCCACCCACCAAGCAGCAAAGAAAACCACTTGTTACCTTCCTCCACTTACACATCCCGCTCCCACAAATTACAGCTCAATTAGGCTCTCCTAGAATCCATCACACAGCTCCAGGAGAATGTGGTCCCAGCAACTGCCTCTACAGGCAAGCTGAGGCAGTAAATAGAAAGGGCTAATTGGGGAAGGGGGGAGATGCTGTTTCCTGATGTAAAAATAACTGACACTTCCAGGAAATAATGGTATAAATAGAAAATTAAGCCATTCCTCCTCCAAAAATATTTCATAATTATGTGTCATAAAAATAATTAGGTTATGGTGAATTAGTACAAATGTTTACAACAAAATTGCCATGCAAAACATTATGGGTAATAACATGCTAATTGCTGTAGAAGCAAAAGCTGATTATGTTTCAGCAATATTAAAAGTTGCCAACTCAGCGCCACCATCCAAGCTCCGACATCTCTGAGCAGCACTGAGGACACAGGGAGAGCTGGTGAGGAGAGAGGGACATGGCAGGAGGGCAGCCTGAGCCCTGCCCTGCCGAGCTCTTCCCTTGCTGGGTGGCAATTCCCAGAAAGCTCACACCAGGTAATCCTCAGGGAGCACCCACGGAGGATGAGGCATCGCCCTGGCTCCCTGGTGAGACTGAGGGAACCTGGAACAGCCAGGAGGGGACTCAGCTGGGGCTGCCCAAGGGGTGGCTGAGGTCTGGTCCTGCACAGCCAGCTCCCAGCCAGAGCCAGATGGGATCTGGACCCTGCTCTCTGCAGATCCTGTTCCGTGCAGAGCAGCTGCTCTGCCCCACAGCAGCCAGGCAGCCCTGCAGGACCCCATCCCTGAGCCTGGGCAGGACCGTGTGAGGTGAGCTGATGTGGATTTTTCACCCCAAAGCCCTGCAGGATGGATCTCTCAGTCTCTGCACCTGCTCACTGCCTGGCACATCCCAGCTCTTCCCATCACTTCTGGTGCAGGGACATTCCTCCTGTTCCTGCCACACAAGTGTCCCAGAGGGGTCAGGTCCTGCCACCAAAGGATGGTCTCAGCCCCTGGCCAGTCCTAGAGCAACACCTGCCCTGTTCAGTTCATTTCCCTCTGCCCAGCAGGTTCCACAGGTGTCTGAGGGTGAGCTGCTCATGCCAGGAGGCTGCCACGGGATCTGTGGGATCTGCTGCAGCAGCAGACCCTGCCTGAAGATGGCTTTTGACAGCATCAGTGGCCTCCTGTGTGCAGGAGCCAAGCTGTCTGCACACACATCTCCACTGCTCACCCAAGCCAATGGTTTTTGGGTTGGATCCCCTTGATCCAAGATGTCTCAGGAGAATTGGGGTCTGAGTATTGCAGAGGTTTTCCACACATGCCCATAAATCTGTTTGGTTCCTTGTCCCCTTGTCAGCAGATGTGGCAAACTGCTCAAGGGGAGCACTGGGTAAAGTTAAAGGTGTGAATTTAAAGCACATTGCTTTAAAGTAAGGAAATCCCTGCAGACTGTTCTCACTCAGAACTGAAGTGACACTAATTGGGTTTACCAAGCTCATTTCCAACACAAATGCCGATAAACCGGATTACATTTCAGTGGGGGTGTTCACACAGAACTTCAACATATTTTAGCTAATCCTCTTTCCGAGTAAATTTCCCTTAAACCCTCTAAGTGTCCCATATTACAGTTTCTCCTGCAGGGGAGTTGCTGAGTTTTACCATTGAAAACTTCATCATCTTTGTCCTTGTTGTATTAGGTTGCAAATAAGAGTCTTTCCAAAAGGAAAACATTCTTCATTCCTCTTTTAGCAGTGCCGGGAGCCGAGGCAGTTCTCAGACCATTACAGACCTGGGAAAATTGTCCCAAGAGCAGGCAAAGCCCATCCTTAGTGCGAGATCTCCCTGCCCACGGCTCGGGGGCTGGAACTGGATGATCTCTCAGGTCCTTCCAACACAAACCACCCTGAGATTCTTTGTGTGGACCCCTGACACCTCTCCAAACCCCACACATCTCCAGCGATGACCCTCGCGTGACACCGCGGGCATTGATGCCGCTCCCAAGTTTGCAAATACTGGATGAAAGGCGCCATGGAAATGGTGGGGGTTATTTTTTTCTTTCTTTTTTTTTTTTTTTTAATACAAAGCGTCGTTTGAGATGTTAATTGGGACGCAGTTTAATGAGAGGCTGTGCGGTGAATGGGCCGGGAGCCGCTCGCGAGGCGCGGCGAGGCGAGGCGCCCTCGGAGCCGGCCGTGCGCTGCGCCGCGCTCATTATGCACCGAGTCACACCGGGCAGCTCCCGGCAGAACGCCGAGACAGAGGTAAACCACTGTTTGGAAACAAAGGAGGGCTCTCTCCATCCTAATTAGCGGCAGGTTGCAGGGAGCAGCGGCGGAAGGCGAAGGTCACTTCCCACAAGGCTCGGCTCGGGATGCCAAAACACCCACTTAATTCAGGCGGCTCAGCGGGCAGAGTCAGACCAGAGCAATTACACTGCCTGGATTTCCCCACGGAAGAGTTTAACAATGCAACTCTTGGAAAGAAAGGTGACTGCAGGAGCTCTTTATTCTGCCACCTCGGAGCAGGGGGAAGCGCAGCCCACCGCGCTGCCGCTCCGGCACCGGCACGGCTGTGGCTTTGTGCCTCTGCACCGGGAGCCGAGCTGGGAGGGCCGCCCTTCTCTCCGTTTGCTTTCTCTCTATTTTTATCTTGAGACATGAATAAGAGCAGATTTTAACATTTAAAAAACAAAGACAGAAAGAACCACAAACGTGAAGACCCTTTGGAGTGGGTTGAGTTCCCTCTGAATACTCCCAGTTTTCTTCCAGATGCTGCCGGTGAGAATTAACCTTTAAAGGAACCATCTGAGCATGAGCCCTGGGAGCCTTTTCGGGAGCAGCAGCTCCTCTGCTGGGGTAGTCCTTGCGTGGCTCAGCCCAGAGACTCAGCTGCTCTGTTAAATGGCTCACTGCACCCCAGCCACCTCGCACAGACAGCTCTTCCAAAAGGTCAGAGTGCCTTTTTTGCCCTCAGCTGATATTCCCTCCCTGCACACACCGCGGGTGATGTGAGACCACATCTGCCCTCCTATCACACCTCTCACAGCTCCCTCACACAGCAGCTCCCCCTCAAAGCATCTGCACCGCCCTTGGCAGCTTCTGCTGACGGCAGGAGCATCTCCCCGGGGTTGTGCAGGAACAAAACCACCTTCATCCCTTCCAAAGGCTCCAGAACAGGGAATTTTCAGTGGGAAAGGAAAACAGATTTTTCTAAAGTTTTTATTTTTAGCCTGATAAACAAGGGATGCAGACGCCATCTGGAAACCCCCTCAAAGGCTTCAGATCCAACATGTTGTCCAGACCCCTGTTCCCTGTTCCAGCTAACCAGCACATACTGGATAGGATCCACCCCAATCCATCCTTGGGTGGGAAACAGCTCCAGCCAGCAGCTCAGCAGGAGGCAGAGCAGCCATGGGGTTAGTGCAGCTTTCTTTGACTCGTTTGTGAAATACATTTCAGATCACAACCTAGAATCCTAGCTCTTCTTTCCCTCCAACATGCTCCACGTTGTTCACAATCATCCCCCAGCATGGAGGAGTCCAGCAGACCTTCTGCCTCCCACTGCTGAGCCACAGCTCCCTTGTGCTCCACAAACCCACCCTTGATGTTGGACCAGAGATGCCCAAAACATCTTTCAGAGCTGAAATCCCCCCTTATTTCCTCTCCCAGCTGCATCAGCAGTAACTAATACTGAGCACTGGCATTACAGGGCTTTCCAACTGTTTCCAGCAGCCCATAAAACAGCTGGCAGTGCTTGAGAGAGCTCTGTGTCTGTGTGTCACAGCCATGCCCACTGTTCCCAGCACAAGGAGCGAGCTGGCCCTGCCACAGGGCTGGGGACACACTGGGTGGATCTCAACAATATGCCAGTCCTGCTCGGTCACAGGCTGGCACCTATCCTGGCACATCTCTTGGCATCAGGCTGACTTTGCAGATTTGGGTGGCTGGAGATGAAAGTTGGAGTTTTCTTGCTCAGGAGATGTTTCCAGGTCCTTTCAGAGAGTGCTGAGAGACTGTTTTAGGTGCAGGTCTGCCAGGAACAAAGATGCTCAGCAGGGAAGGGAGGTTTTCCAGCAGGGGCGTGTGGCTCTCCACCAAGCTGGAGATCCCATCATCCCTCCCTCATTCCTGTTAAAATGCTGTTTGTCCTCTGGCTGCATCCCATGGGGATGTCAGCAGCTGCCTCTATTTCTGGAGGTCAGGTTTGCTCCTCAAACCTCTCCCAAGTGATAAAACCTGCAGTCAGGTGAAAGCACATCAGTACCACCACCATCCCCACCCCCAGCACACAGGGAAAGACACACCTTTGCTTCCAGGTCTCCCTGACTCCAGGTGAGATTTGGTTATGGCAAATCAACCAACATTCACAACAACCAAACTGCAGCCAGGGCCCCCTGTTTGCCTCTTCTCCCTGTTAAAAGCAAACTCAAAAAGTCACCAAGTACCTCACAACCAGCAATTCACAAAATTGGCCCCCTGCAGCTTCCTTCCCCTTGACATTCATTGCCTGCAGAGCCCAGATGAAGAGCTGTTTATCTCTCCTCCTCTTCCTCCTCCACACCTCCAGAGCCTCTGCTTCAAGAAGTTTGAGCTGCTCCCTTTTTCTGGGCAGCACTGGTGCTTCTTCACCCATGTTCTCCCCAGCCCCACACGTTGCTGGGAGATCACTCAGGAGACAAGAAGCTGCTCTGCTCACCAAACCTCCTCCAGGCATTGCACAAGGCATCTGCTGAGCACAGCACCTCATCCCAGCTCCACTCATGTCCTTTTTTTAGTGCATCTCTTGCCCCTACCTGGCTTGAGGAGAGGGGACAATTGCAGCCCAGCTCCCTCCCTTTGCAGAGCACCAGAGCCAGGGAAGGCCCTGGTGGATTTTTCCAAGGACAGAGCTGGTAGGACATGAGCACCATCAAGGAGCCTCCCACACTGGGCCAGCACTTCCAGGGATGTTCCTACACACCTGATCCACAGCTGCTGGAAACCACCTGGGAATTCCACCTGCTCTCCTGATGGAAAACACTCTGCCTGCTGTCTCCAGCCCTGCAGGTGGGAGGAGATGCCCATGCTCAGTGCTCTGCTGGCCAGCACAACCCTCCATGCTGAGGGACCTCAGAAACGCCCCTTCTCCACCGCCCACTCCTGCTCCTGAGCAATTAAACCCTGTCTGCCAGGGCTGGGCAAGATAAATGGTGTTTATTGGGATGGCTTTCCTGTGTGCCAAACATAAAACAAAATGCCAATCAATAGAGCTGCCTCACCTGATGGTTTTATTTCTCTTCTCCTCCCGCCCCCACTTTTAACTTTGCTCTGGAGCTCTCGGCGGGGTTTGCACCGTGGTGATAAACCAACAGATCCTCATTAACCCGTGGGCAAGAGCAAGAATTTGCCTTTTCTCTCTCTTTCCCTTTTCCCTTTTTTATTTTTTTTTAAAACTCTCCCTCTATCAATATTTGATGAGTGTAATTTCAAAGACTTGTTTAGTATGATCTCCACATAAGGAGTCCTTGGGAGTGTTTATCACGTTCGAGGTATAATTACATTCAAATGCTGAGACACAGTTGCCAGGGTTACAGCTGCTGGTGGTTCCTCCAGCTTTTGTGTGTCTGGGGTTTCTCACCGCCCCCCGTGCACTCCCACACCCCACGCGCTCCCCTCCTCTGGGGAAGCAGGGGAGGGGGATGGATGGATGGGAAGCTCGAGGAGTGGCCAGGGCAGGTCGCACCAGCACTCCCAGCCTGAAGGAAAGCCAGCATTCCCTTCAGGGTGTACCCAGTGCAGGGGTTTGGGGTCAGGGATGGGGTAGAGTTGAGCAGGGAGTTCAATGTTGCTGACAAAATATTACAGTAAATCCCTCCAGCCATTGCCTTGGGTCCTATCACTGGGGGAGGAGGGAGGTTTATGTTGGATATCAGGCAAATGTTCTTCCCCCAGAGGGTGCTGGGCACTGCCCAGGCTCCCCAGGGAATGGGCACAGCCCCAAGGCTGCCAGAGCTCCAGGAGAGTTTGGACAATGCTCTCAGGGATGCACAGGGTGGGATTGTTGGGGTGTCTGTGCAGGGCCAGGAGCTGGATTGATGATCCCTGTGCGTCCCTTCCAGCTCAGAATGTTCTACTGAACCTCAATGGCTGCAAAAGCTCCATGGAAGGGGAGGCAGCAATGCCTTTCCTTCATCCCTGGAATCCCCAGGTGAACTCTAAAGAGCCAAGGCATCAATTTCCAGTGGCAGAGGCCGGCAGAATCCCAAGGGAGAGGTCCAATGGTGCCAGCACTGGGACCTCCTTGCACTCTCAGCGTTCTCCACCCTGCCACAAGCTCCTCTGCTCTCACCAGCCCAGGAGAATCTTCTCAAGAGGTGTGTGGTGCTCGTGGACACCAACTCTGTGTGTGCCAAAGTGGGGACACAAACTGCAGCTGAGACAACATTGCAGGCATTAACCTGGCTTAAAGTAGGTACACACTAAGACAGGGATGGATGGATGGATGGATAGAGGGATGATCTAGGCTGTCTGCTGGAGATCTGGTCTCACACTGCTGGCCATGCAGAAGGGGAAGGAGCTGCCAGCTCAAGCTCTTTGCTGTCACTTGACCAAAGCCCAGCCACAGCCCAGTGCTGTGTGTGTGAAGCCTCCTGACCACCAGAGCTGGGAGCAGCCCCTGCCCCAGTCCCTGCTGCCAGTGTGGACCTGGAATGTCCCCAAGACTCTGCTGTACTGGGAAAAAAATTAAGACCTGAGCATTTCCACCCCAACACCAGATCCCATCCCTGCTGCAGCAGCGACTTAGAGATCTCCAGGCCAAGGGCAGTGCTCAAGGAGACACTAACACCAACCTCAGGGAAGGGGCACCCAAGGATAAGCCATTCCCTGCTCCTGGCCAGGCTCTGGGGCTGAACTCAGCCTGCCCAGCCAGATTCACCTCCCTTCCCCAGCCTGCACCCAGGAAGAGGCTCAGCTCCTACCTGGCACTTCCTGGACAGCGTCAGTAAATGCAGTTTCAGTCAGTAAATGGCAGCAAGGAACTGGGATTGAATTGCCTTTGTTCTAGTTCCAATTTTAAATAATATGAACCTTCCTACAATAGGCAGTGTTATCACTAATCCCCACAGTTGAGCCTGAAATAAGCTTACAAACCATGCAGTAGCACTGTGGGAAGAACAATTATTCCAACAAAGGATGGAGAGGGGAGGAAATAACCATGAGCTCCTTGGATTAGATGGAGGGTGAACACAATTGTTGTCAATTCACAATAAATAAATAATTATATTTTTTTAAAGCCACCAAAACACAAAACAAACAAACAAACACCAAGAACAAATGCAGCGTGAAGGCCCGGTAAAATATTCACAATTATTTCAATGGGAAAAAAAGGTACCTGCTACAGTCAATAGGTTGTAAAACAAATTCAGATGGAAGCTATTGCTTACCCCTAAATCAGCTCTAATGCACTGGCAAATGTGATTATCAGCATTCTGCAGGGAGCAGCAGCATCAGCATTCATTCCAGGTGTGCTCAGTGAAGGCTCTCTTGGCCACAGGTTCATTTGTAATTATTAAAATGCACCTTGTTAGCCATGCAGCGAGTCCCAAATTTCTGGGCAGCGGCACATGCAGTGTTTGCTTTAATTTATTCTGTGCAATTTCTGCATTATTTTACTGTGTCAATGCCACAGTGCAAATGAGAAACTCCATCTCAAAGGCTCCAAAGGGAAGAGAGCTGAGCACTCCCTGCTACTCGTGACTTGGAGCTGGCACGTTCCTTTGTTCCTGGGGAAAGCTTTTCATCAAGGACAAACAGCCAGAGAGCTGGCAGCCACCGCGGCTGTTCCCACTGCCACGGGTGGGAAAGGGACCAGCTCAGTGCCTGGGTGCACACCAGGGGGAAGGCAGTAATGTAGGGAAGGGAAAGACTGGGTATCACCCCAAGGACTCACAGCAGTGTGCTGCTGGGCCACCCTGCTATCCAAAATTACAGCAGAAAAATGGGGAGAGAAGACTTAAGATACCTTGCAGCATGAGATGTGAGAGATAACAAAATGGTTTGGGTCAGAAGGGACCTTAAAATTCACCCAGTTCCACCCCATGCAATGGGCAGGGACACCTTCCACTATCCCAGGCTGCTCCAAATCCACAGCCACAGCTGCTCTGGGCAATCTGTACCAGGACCTCACCACCCTCCAGGGTAAAATGTCTTCCTAATGTCCCATCTAAACCTTCCTCTGGCAGTTTAAAGCCTTTCCCTCTTGTCCAGCAACACCCCCGAGCCCTTTTCCTCAGGGCTGCTCTCCATCCTGTCCCCACCCAGCCTGTGTTTGTGCCTGGGAGCGCCCCAGCCCAGGTGCAGGACCTTGCACTTGGCCTTGTTGAACTTCACCAGAGGAATGGAGGATGCCTCACCTCCCTTATCCAAGAGCAGAGCAATGGCAAATCCAGGTGAGAAACCCTGAAGCAGGTCTGCCTCAGCTGGAACCAGGAGCTTTTGAGGAGAGGAGCACCTGGGCACAGCTGCAAGGGAAGATTGGCTCTGTTTGTTAAAGGGTTCAGCACAGGGAGATAGAGTCATGGGATCCAAAATCGCCCAAAATGCCCATTACCATTCCCAAAGAGAGGGTCAGGTGGAAATCTGATCCTAAGGGTTTTTAAATATGAGGTAGGAAGGATGAAGACATTGGGATGAGGGTCCAGAGTGGTGCAGAGAGCACTGCTTGGTGGCCTCACCTCCCAAGGCTGTGGCACCAGGCATGCCACTTATCAGGGGAAGGGAAGGGGATTGAGGTGAGCACGGAGCATGTCTGAGCATTCAAATTACAAGCAGGGCTTGTAAGGGACAGGATCTGACATTTAATGCCTCTGTTTGCAAAGTGCTTGACATTCACGATAACAGGAGCGGCACAGGCAGGCAGGGAGGGCTCTGCATTCCCAGGAAAGAGAGTGAAAAACAGCCTGGCTTTCCAAATCCACTGGCTGGGAATATCCCTGGGAGACAGACACAAAGGCAGGGAGCTGTGTGCCTCACACAAACACCTGCAGCACCCCTGGGATGGGCTGCCTGCAGACTCCTGGAAAAGTCACCTCATCCCCTGGTGCCCGAGCTTCCCTCCCCAGCAGATGGATGATCCATCCCTCTCACCACATCCACAGGAGATGTGCCACATGTGTGGAGCACACACCCAAAGCAGCCAGGCTTTGATCTTATCTGGGGCTCTGAGGAGCCATTAGAAGAGAAATAAAGTTCAACACTCAGTCTTCTCTTGGAAAGCTGCAGACTGGATGGAAATAACTTACTTTAAGGTGCCTCTCCTGACAGCAGTTCAGGGAAGAGGGGAAATCAGAGTTACAGCTAATGCTTGGCAGGAGCTGGAGGCTTGGAACCAGTTTTAATGCAGGGCTCAGCCTAGAGGTGCCACCACTGGTGTGGGCAGCTGGGTCCTCAGCAAGAGGTGCCCAAGTCCTAGAAGTGCCCAGATTGCCTGGACAGGGCTTGGAGCAAGTTAGGGATAGTGGAAGGTGGGACTGGATGAGCTCTGAGGCCCCTTCCAGCTCAAATCATTCCATGATTTCCTTCCCCAGGACAGCTCTTGTCCCACATTGGCCTCCAGAGGTTCTCCAGGCATGGCTGGAGAGTGGCCTGCAAGAGCAGATCAGTCTCAGCTGTTCCCCAATAGTCCTGGGTCCTGGCAAAGCTGAGCTCAGGAAGGCTGGTGACAAAACTACTCAGTATTGACACAAAACAGTGCTTTCACCATGTGTGAACACTTAATTCCAGTCTGGTGTTAATGGACTGTCCAGCACAGAGACAGGGCTTGTGTGGTGGCAGGGGAGGGGACAGAGCCCAAGGTCCCCAGAGCACAGCACAGATCCTGCTCTCTCAGCCATCCATCCAGCCATGTCTGCTCTTAATTACATTAAAATAACACTCTCCCACCTCATTTTTTATTATTAGAAATGAACAGATTTAAAGCATTTCCTCTCAAATTATGGTTCACCTGAGTAGATAATTAAAGGAGATACACTTTTATGTGTAATTACGCCTACTTCTGCTGCTGTATCAGGGCTTCAAAAATATTTGCAAAACAGCTCAAAACTTTTATTTTGTCAGTGCAATAATTGCTGCTTGTCAGGGCTATCGGTGCCAGCATCTGCTCAAACAGGAGCAGCATCTCACAGGCAGCCTTGCTGGGAGAGGGAGGAGTGTGGAGCTGCAGAGCATCCCAGGAGATCTGCTGGCAGAACAGCTGTGCACACCCTGCCAGGGAGCCAGCACTGAGCTCATCCAGGGAACAGCTCCTGGAAAGGAGAAGGATGTTTGTTTGAGTTCTGTGGGGAGCCAGGAGGCTGGAGGGAGGATGTTCAGGCTCCTGGCCTGAGCAGTGCAAGGTTTCCCACCCATCAGGTTGTGGAGACCCACAGGGACAAATCTCCACACACTGCTGGATGAATCTGGATTGGTTTGGCACACTGAAGGCTCAGCACAGAATCAGAATTCCAGGATGGCTTGGGTTGGAAGCAGGGACATCTTCCACTATGCCAGGTTGCTCCAAGCCCTCTCCAAGCTGACCTGGAACTCCATCAGGGATGGAGCAGCTTCTCTGGGCAACCTGTGCCAGGGCCTCCCCACCCTCACAGTCAAGAATCTCTTCCCAAAAACCTCACCTCAGCCACTCCCTCTTGTCCAAAGTGCCTCTCCAGCTCTCTTGCCTAGATCTCCCAACCCCTATTTATCCCCTCCCTGCATCTGGTGCTTTTGCAGAGGAGCTGCACCTGTGTGCAGTGGCAGCATCCACATCTGTGTGCAGGAGCAGAGGTGTGTCCATTCCCCTGACAAGGACAGGGAATGGCTATTTCTGTTCCTCGGGAGACTCCCTGTGCCTGCAGATGGAGCACTGGCCACCTCTGCCAGCAGCCAGGAGTCCCGGGCACTGGTCTGGTGTGGGATTCACATTCTCTGAACCTGAGAGAAGCAGTGAGAGAAGCAGAGAAAAGTATGATCAAAACAATTCTTATCTCATTCTCTGCTCCTGTGTTGTGCCAAAGTAGAATGCAATACGGAGGTTGTTTACCCAGAGTGATGGTGTTTTGTTTCTTTGGCCTGTCAGGGCCAAGTGTGTGTGTGTGTGTCAGGACTGTTGGGTGACAACCACGAGATTCTGTGCAGGGGAGTTGAGCTGGGTGCTTGTGCACATTCAGTTTAGACGTAGTGTAATACAGTATAATAAAGTAAATTATTAGTCTTCTGATATCAGTGGAGTCCTGCTTATCATTTCTCCCTGCCAGGGGGGTCACACTGAATGCTATAGTCCGAGGAGGGCACCAGTCCCTCTGGGCTCCCCGGGGGTGACATGGCACAGCCAGCCCGGCTGGGCTCTTTAATTAAAGCTGGGGGGTAATTAGCACAGCTCAAGGAGCAGAGCAGTACCTGGCACTGCCAGCTCAACCCATCCCATCCCGGCTGTGCCTCACATCCCACCGAAATTACCGAGCCAATTCCCCCTGAGGGCAGAGCTGCCAATCCTCCCTGAGGGCAGAGCAGGCCCGACACCTCCCCTGCTGCCCTCACAGCCCCGGCAGGGCCACCCGGGCTCGGCAGGGGAGCAAACCTAAAGAAAAGGGGTCCGGAAGAGGCTGTGGGGACACTCAGAGGAAGGAAATGGGGAGAAAGCATAGAAAAAGTTGCTGACTCAGCACAATGACACCACCTGAAGAGCAAGGGAAGGTGGGCGGGGGGCAGGATGGGGAGCCTGCAGGTCCCAGGAGCTCTTGAGACAGAGGCATGGGACCCAGCCAGTGCTTTCAGAGCCAAGTGACCAACCAGACACTGAACAGAGAAGGGAAGGTGGCTTCCCTGGGAGGATGGAGGTGCTGGGATGAAGGCTGAGCAGGGACCACCAGCATGGGGCCAGCACCAGGCTGGACATCCCCCTGCCCTCCATGCTGGAACACCCAGAGCCAGCTGATGCCCGTGGCCACTGCTGGGTGCCAAACACTCCTGGCTGTGGAACCCCAGCTCTGCAGGCCTCCCAGGCTGCCAACACGCTTTGAAGTCCCCAAATCCACACTTGAGCTCACTGTGTAAAAAGAAGATAAAATATCCCATCTCCCTCATAAGGGCATGGAGAAATAAATTCATTAGTGTTTATAAGGAGCTAAGAAACTCTGATTAGAGAGCCAGGGAAAGGGCCCACGAGGGAAATGAATAATTTGGCATGCAGGAAGAGGGTGGTAAATAATGCATGGGCTGCTGTGGCACCGGGGGAGGAAGGGCTGGGGAGCAGCTCCGGGTGTGGCACAGGGCCAGGCAGGGAGCACATCCCTCGGCAGGGGTGGGGAATGCACCTCCCTGCTATGCCTGAGACTTGAACAAGGGCATGTGGGCAGGGGGGCACTACTGCTGAGCCTGCCTGGGTCTTGAGCCTGGATATTGTGGAGTTTTGGGGAGATCTCCACTTCCCCTGTTCCTTAGAGGGGCAGCAGCATCTCCAGTTGGGTCCACAGAGCAGCAGAGACAGTCCCCAAAGCTGGGATGACAGCAGAGACATTTTCCTACCCACGTTAATGTCAGGGCACCTTACAGCAAAGCATTCCCGCTCCTCCAGGGCCAGGTGGGTGTGAGAGGTATTTCTGAGGGAATGTTCCTGCAGGAAAACATTCTGAATCCTCCCCATTGCTGAGAGCAGGGGCAGAGGAGCCCAGCTCAGAGCACAGGAGCAGCTCAAACATGTCCTCCATCCTGCCCAGATCCCAGGAGGTGGGATTTGCTCAGCCAGCTGGGTGAGAGTGTGTATCTGGGAGCTTCATAGAATCCTAGGAGGGTTTGGTTTGGAAGGGACCGTGAAGCTCATCCAGTCCAAGCTCCCACTATCCCAGGTTGCTCCAAGCCCTGTCCAACGTGGTCTTGCACACTCCCAGGGATGGGGCAGCCACAGCTTCTCTGAGCACCCTGTGCCAGGGCCTCACCAGGAAGGATTCTTTCCCCATATCCCATCTAACTCTGCCCTCTGGCAGTAGAAAACCATTCCCTGTGTCCTGTCCCTCCATCCGTTTTCCAAAGTCCCTCTCCAGCTCTCATGGAACCCTTTTAGGCACTGTCAGGGTGTCCAAGGTGTCCCTGAAACCTTCCCTTCTCCAGTTGAACATCCCCAGCTCTCCCAGCCTGGCTCCAGAGCAGAGGGGCTCCCTTGGGAGCATCTCCATGGCCTCCTCTGGACTCATTCCAACAGCTCCACATCCTTCTTATGCTGCAGGCCCCAGAGCTGGATGCAGCACTGCAGGTGAGGTCTCACCTGAGCAGAGCAGAGGGGCAGAACCCCCTCCCTGGGTGCTGCTGGTGGCTTTGGGGCAGCAAAGGGGGCTGCTGTGCAGGTTGGATCAGGGTAGTACCTGAAATCCAGCTTAAAGAACTGCCCGGAGTAAATCCTGCCCTGTTCCCATCACCCTGGAGCAGAGGGAGGATGTGGCGTCACTTAGGAGGGGTATGTGGGGTGACCACAGAAACAGGAATGAGCCATGTCACAAGAAAGTCACAGGAGGTGACTTTCTTGAGAGCATCCCCCAAAACCCCTCCCGAGAGCCTGGAGGAGATTTCAACACTGCAACAGCCTCAGACTGGCTCCATCCGAGCCCTCCCGGCTCTCCAGCACTGCTGAGCCTCCCTGGCTTGTCCTCCAGGAAAATCCCAGCACTCTTAATAGGCCATGAGGCATCTCCAATAATTCCAGCAGATGCTGCCAGTTAATGTGGGTTGGCACAGAACTTTATCATCGGCCCATATTGCTCCAATTACAATTTAGCCTATGGTCCTCTTGGGCTCATCTTTTATTTGTCTTTCACTGCCAAGTATGGGAGGAAGGGGAGGTGGGAGAGGCCAGGGGATGTGTGTCTGACCTCTCCCTCCTTCCCTGCCACATCTCTGCACAGCCAATACATTCCCAGCCACTCTCTTCCCATGGGATGGGCTGTCCTTGGGCCAGAGCTGGGCATTGGAATAAGAGCAAGAGTCTCTCACCAGAGTGCCCAGGGAAGCCCCTCATTGCACCCCATGGAGCTGAGCACAGTCCTGGCTCAGTTTTCTCCTTGCAGTGGGGTAAATAAGGATTTATTCCAGTGCAGGAGTTAGGCCAGCATCACTCTGCTGTGCTGGAGCACCAGGTGCGTTGGGATTTCTGGGAGCTGCCGCGGGGCAATCAGAGCCAACATGCTGCTCCCATTTTTCAAACCTGAGAGCCATGAAGGAAAGATTTTTCATTCTGAGGGTTAGGCTCTGTTCTGGCAGTGACAGTCGCCTGTGTCTGTATTGAAAGCTCAGGGAAAGTTTCTTTGGAGGCTGTGTGGCCCCATAAATGACATCTTGCTCCAGCTGGGACGCAGGCGGAGATGGTGACTGGTAATCCCCTGGGGGAAATCCAGCACAGCTTCCAGAGCCTGCAGCTGCATAAACCTGAATCGGGGAGTGAGGAGCTGTCAGGGACTGCCTGGCCATATCCAGGCTCTGCCAGGGGGCTTTCAGCTCCCCAGGGTCCTTCAGAGCCCCATTAACCACCACACTGACAGCAGAGCTCCCCCGGACCCTGTTAAAAGGTTCTCCCAAGACAAACTACTTCAGGAACATCAAGCACTGGCTGTAAATGTCTATTGGTTACTAAAGGGGAAAACCTCAGACTGACCTGTGTGAAAGATACATCCTCCCAGCATCCCAAATCCCAGAGGAATCAACAAAACATGAACACTCATTTAAACCACACCAGAAGCCCATTAAATCAAGTGCCTACTCAATTAAGGACACAAACAACTTCACTCTACCCTCCATCAGCGGCTGCCTATTTGCATCTTGAATATCCAAAGATGGCAGAGTCTCTGCTTTCATTTGTCGGGATGGGCTTGGCAAAAAGACATGCAAAACACCCAAAACTACAGTTCTGTCCCTGTGTAAAGTGTGTGGCAGACCTCCCTGTGGTGAGTCTGGGGCAGTGGAATCCTGCCTGCAGAGACTTGGAGTAATCTCCACCAGCACACAGAACTCACTCACTCACAAATCCCTGTAATAAAGACATCCCAGCTATAATAGCCCTGGAGAAGCAGAAAGGAGTTGGAAATCTCCTGACAGGAGCCAGGAGAACACCCTATATCAACACCACCACTGGTGGGACAATTATAGGATGCTGGGGACCACAGGGCTCTGCCAGCCCCACCTACAGCTGAAGCACTGCTTGCCTCCCTCTCCAGGGCTCACCCCAAAACCCCAGCCATGGGAACCCATAACCCCACCTCCAGAGCTCTCAGTGGCAGCTCCAATTTCTGAATCCCCAAATCCCAGCTCATTGGTGGCTGCATATTTCCAATTTACAAAACCTTTAGCCTCTGTTTCAGCCCCTGTTGTCAGCTGGAGGATGTTCCCAGTGCCAGCAGGACCAGCTGCTCTCAGCTTCACCTGGATCAGAAAATCAGAATATCCTGAGGTGGAAGGGACCCACAAGGATCATGGAATCCACCTCCTGAGCCTGCACAGGACCACCCCAAGAGTGTGTGTGACAGAGCTGCATGGGCTGTGTGATTGATCCCAGCCAGACAAAACGCCCAAGTGCAGCCAATGCACGAGGAAGACTCCATTTTCCAGCCATCATTTCCAGTAATCCTTAAGGAAAGCAGGTCCAGGACGAGGTGCACGGACAGGCTCCAGCAGGACTCGGGAAGCTCAGAGCCAGCAGGGACGGCACTTTGATCCCAGGCAGCGCTTCCAGCGCCGCTTCCCTGAGCCATGGCCCAGCAGGGCTCTGAAAGGCGCTCCCTCTGCACAAATAGCCGTGCCAGGAAAACTCCTTCTCCTGGCTTTTTTGCTGCGAGCAAGCTCCGATAGGGATCGCCGAGAATAAAGTCACTTCATTTACAAACCGGAGAGCCAAATCTGATAGACATCAACATTCGAGGTAAAGTCAAGGAGCGGTGGAGCGCTGCCAGCTCCCCAAATGAATATTCATGGCAAACACTCCCCCAGCTCCGAGCTGAAGAGAAGCCGGCAGCAGGAACGCTGCCCCTGGGAAGGGGAAGGCGAGGGACCAGGCTTATTTCATCCTTTTTATTGAGTGCAATTTTCTCTTTAGTACAATATTCTCTGAAAGATACTGTTACAAACTCCGACAATTTCAACACAATCAACAAATTGGGGAAGAAGGGGAGGGGGACGGGGGAGCAAAAAAAAAAAAATTCCAAGGGTTGAAATCTTTTACAGACATCTCACTGGTTATGTACAGGACAGGGTAGGGCTGGCCCGGGACACGCCGCGGCTCGGGGGGACGGGGACCGGGGCGCTGCAGGACCTCCCGGAGCATCCTGGCCTGGGGACAGCCCCTGGGACCCCCTCTCCGACGCTGCTGCCCCACTGCAATGCTGCACTCGACGCCCTGCAAGGCAAGAGGAAGGAGGAGAGGGTGAGAATAGGCACGTCCAGAGCTCAGAGAGCCACACGTCCTTCCCCGCGCCCAGGGAAACCCAAAGGATTCTTACAGCACATCCAGCCTCTCAAAATAAAAAAAGGAAAAAAAAAAAGAAAAAAAAAATAAAAAAGAAAAGAGCAGAGATTAATTAATATGCTGTCAGAAAAGTGATGATTTCACTGAAAGCTCTCCATTTCTCTTCAGGGGGAAAAGAGATGGAATTCTTTGTGAAGCTGAGTTGCTTTAGGGAGCGGAGGCTGGGACATGATTTTGGGGGTGGGAGGGTATCTGTGTCCCCCCGCAGCCAAGATGCCTTTCCACCCCCTCCCACTGCAAAATGAGCCCCCACGGGTGTAAAGCAGGAGCAAAACACCAGGCACCATCAAATTGCTTTTTCCAATGTAACAAAAAAAGAAAAAATTCCCATTTTCTCTGCTGCCAGGGGGAAACCAAAAGGTCTGGGAACCAGAGGAGCAGCCCTAGGAGCACCTTCTCCACACCCTATAACCAACAAGTACCACACAGCAGCAAAATCCCATTATTTAGCCACTTTGGAGAGGCAAAGATGCTTTTAATATACAATTGCACCTTGGAAACATAAAGGCAGCACATTAAATAACAAAGCAATTGACTGCTGGGTCCCTTTGCTGGGTCACAAAAAAAGGGGGCTCACTGGCTAATTATTGCTGGGCATCTCTGTGCCTCTCCAAACATACCAATGCTTTCAGAAACCCACCCCAGCTGTGCCTGACATTTCACTCCTATTAAAATTCATCATTCTCCTGAATGGAAATAATTTTTTTCTTTAGCAAACCCAGGTAGTAATGAAAGTTTTATTTAGTAATGTAGTGTTTCGTGGGAAAAGGGGCAGAGAAAAGGGAAGAGAAATTGAGATTATCTTTTTAAAAAGGGAACTTGAGCTGGGGGAAAAGATATTGCTGGCTATTTCTTGGGCGCAGGGGGCCACTTTTGGTGCCATGCTTGGAGGTTTGGTCTCACGGCTCTAATTAACGTTAGTGGGATCAGAACAGCAAAACACCTGGGAAAAAAGCTGTAACAGAAACACGACTGATGTAAGGATGCTAGAGCCGGGCGGGTCCGGGGAATGGGTGCGAGTCGCAGTGATTTCTATCGGCTCCGGATTCTGCCACATTAAAGCCGGACTGGAGCACGGCTCCGGCCCCGGGCGCTGCTCCCGGCCCCGCCACCGCCTTCCCCCGCGGCATTCCCGGCTCTCAGCCCTCCTTCCCAACCGCCCGGCAGAGCAGGGCTGCCCGAGGCTTTGGGGGTTGTTTGCCCTGGGGAACCCGCGCCCTGCCGGGGGTGGTGGTGGCTGCAGGCTCGGCTTTCCCACAGCAGCTGCAGCCCTTCTCTTCATCGGGCAAAAATGATCCAGGGACAGCCAAGGATGATTTGGGCTGATCCCAAAGGATGGATCTCAAGAGACACAGCTGGATGAGGACTGGGATGGGGGGGCTGGGGGCAGCACAGCTCATCCCCAGCTATGCAGCCACCGAGCCGCCTCCTCATCCTTCATCCCACCTCCTCCTCCTCCCGGCGTGGGAACCCCTGCGAGGCGGGCAGGGCTTTGATCTCAGCCTGTGAGAGCTGGCGTGACACAAATAGCAATGAAAGGGCCGCGTCTGTGCGGTGAGAAGGCGTTCCAAGAGGGAAGGAGCTGTCGAGCAGCGTGGCTGGGATGCAGGCACCGTGTCACCCCCCGGGCCTCTCCCTTTCCACACTCCTGGGAATGGGCAGAATTGCAAATACCCAAAATAATCTAGGATGGGTGGCTCTGCAAACACAGCCGCTGTGCCCGTGTGATGCCATGGAAAATGGTGGGAATGGGTAAGGATGGAGGCAATTCTGGGAGTGACCCAAAGCTGTCCCTGAGCACCAGTCCATTTCCAGACCCTCTGCAAAAGGAGACTCACCTCACCCCCTTTTCCCTGGGGCCTCCCAAAGCCCCATCCCCATCAGGGACATGACATGGCACTGCCACCCAGGCACTAACCCCAGCCCGAGTGCCACAGCAGCCTCTGTCTGGCTCCCAAATATTTAGGCTGTGGAACCTGAAGAGTTCAGCCAAAGCATGGTGGGGAAAAATAAGTAAACCAAGCAATATGTGCATGTTCCACATCTGCCTGTCCATAGAAGCCCCACAAGGATGTGATGTGAGGCTCACCTGGCTCCTCAGACAACACTTGCCATGGGCTGCACCTCCTGCTGTCAGTCCTGCTTGGCACTAATTAGCATTGATAATTGCACTGATGGTGACCATAATTTTCCTGTCCTCTCTCCCTACCTTCACACAAGGGTTCAATGGCCTAATGAGACCCCTGAGGATAATCAGAGAGGAGCAAGTTCCCCCACCACAATGGCAGCTCCTGCACAACTGAGGGGATGGGGGGGAGAGAAGGGAAAGGCACAGCCCAGCTGCTGGATGGGGAAAGCTCTGAGTCTTGTTTACTTGGGGACACAGAGAAAAGTTCACTCCAATTAATTTTTTTAAGTGGAAGGGCGTTAATCTCCTTACACTTATCTAGAATTAACGCAGCCTTAAGGAGATTTTTGCCTAATCCACTTCCACATGCGCCCCAAAAGGGCACTGTCTGCTTTGGGAAGGAGCAGAGTTCAGCTAATCCACTTAAAATTCACAGGGCTGGTTTGTTCAGATTAACCTCCTCCAGCACTAATCCTCCAGAGACAGGCCAGGAGACCTCAACACCATCCTGCCTCTGCCACTGACAGGGCCACCCCTCCACGGCTGTGTTACCTGCAATGCAGCTGATCACGTGTTGGGGTCCACAAGGACACGGAGATGTCCCAAAACAGCCACTACAGCAGAGAAATGCAGCAGGGTGGGACAGCCAGGGGCTTTGGGGCTGTTTGAATTCCAATGGCCAGAGGAAGGAGAGCAGAAGATGCTCAGAGACAGATGGGGAGAAGGGGGCAGCTGTGCCTGGCCTGGAGGGGTGCTCACAGTGCTGGTCCATGGAGGACAGCCAGCCAAAAGTGACAGCCCTGGGATGCCACTCAAGTGCCAGCAGCTCTGACAACCCCAAAAGGCACAGGTGAAGGGCACCATGGTCACCAGGACAGGTGCACTTCCCTCCCCAGCACCAATCTGCTGCTATGACAGGAGCCAAGACACCACAGATTGCTACGGCTCCCACCTCACATCTCTTCCTGCCAGGCAAAGCACAGGAGGTCCTCTCCTGACTGGAGCAGCTCCCCTTTCCATGTCAAACTCTGGGAAGGCAACACAGCCCATCAGGGCCCAGTGATGGACAGGAGCCAGCAGATCTCCCCTGAGACACAGAGCCAAACCCTGAGGACATCAAAAATGGGACAGCACAACCCAACAGCAGCTCTCACACCTCCCAGACAGGCTTTGGAGGAGATTGAGCTCAGCTGGGAGAGGCAGAGCCATTCCCCCATGGCAGGAGGGTTGATGATCCAAGATGATCCCAAGGAACACCCCAAAAATATGAAAAAGCCAAAACAGGAGCAACAAAGAAATCACTGATGGTGTGAAACAACTTGCCACAGGATCCTGTCAGTATGGAGCTGGCCTCTCCCCCATCATCAGCAAGAAGTTTCTGGAACTTCCAAAATTCTGAGGAGACTCACTGGGAATGATCCAAGTACTGGATCACTATGCACCCTGGCAGGATCCTTCACACAAGAGGCCCCACAGCAGACAACAACCTGACCACTAAATCCCCCTGCAGCTCCTCATGCAGTGGGGACACTGGGGCAGCAAGGACAAGCAGCACCTGGATGAGTGTTGGAGCTGAATGTGACTCCTTGGGCCCCACCCTTTCCAGCAGGAAAGGAGGACAGGTGGCCTTGCAGCTACAGAACATTTCTAGGTCTGTAAATCCATTCCTTGTCTCAGAAGCTGATTGATCCTTTTTTTTTTAAACTCAGATTCAATGTTTAAGAGTAATGATTTCCAAGTGAACACAGAGTGGCTCAGATATATCGGCAGTTTTTATGGATCAGAGGCAAAAGCCTTAATTCAGACCTTAACAAAGGGAAACGTGTCTGTCCTCATCTCAGAACAACGGCAGGGGCTGATGGCAGTGCAAAAAACCTTTCCTAGGTGATGCCAAATGATTTATCCCAGAACATGGGCCAACTGGGATGTTCCCACAGAGATGTCCTTGGGATGCAGGCAAACTTATTGCTGAGATTCTGCAACCCAATCCCCATCCCAACCCAGCCCTTCCTTCTCTCTGAATCTAACACCTGGAAAAGCAGAAAGCAGAAGAGATCCTATGGGACTCAGGCTAGGGGGAGGGATGGCCCTGTTTTCTCCTTGGCAAAGGAGCATTAGAGGCACCAAGAGCTGACAGGCTCAGAAATAATGGTTTGAGATCACTCTTATTTAAAAACCAGCTGCCTGCTGTTTTCATCGCAACCCCTGCTCTGACTTACAGAAATATTTAAAATTAAATATACATAAGTGCTTTCAAAGAACTGTTAATTTGAAGGTCATTAAATGGCATAAAATAAATTCCTTTTTTTTATCTGGAAAGAGGCACGTAATTATGCCATTAATACACGCTCTTCTTCCACATTCAAGCCTCGGAGATGCGAGGGGCTTGGGTTCACCTTCCCTGGCAGAGGCACCACATCTCCTTTTAATTACTGCCGTGGAGAAGCCTGCTGCTCCTCCATCACACTCAGGGATGGGCAGTGGAACAAGCACGGAGAAGCCCCAGGGGAGAACAATGCAGCTGAATTGCAAATGGGGATTTTTGGGGGGATGAGGGAAGTAACAGCAGGGCTGGAAATGTGGAGCCACTTGGCAACACCCAGTCCAGTTGTAAGGATCTTGCCCACTGCTTCTCACATGAGACCTTGGGCCAAGCTCAAAGCAGGGGTTTGGTAGCTAAAAGTCCCTTTTTTGATTTAACACTCTATGCAAAAAGGACAAAGCCAACCCAGACACACACACACAAAAAATCCCCTAAAAAGACACAAAAGGGTTGAGGTTTTTACAGTTGCCATAGAAATGGAGAGAAGGAGCTGATGACTGCAGAGCACCAAGTGAAAGCCCAGGATCAGGGGTGAGGGTGAGGTGGGCTCACCCGGGCACACAGCCACATCCATGCATGGATATTCATGTGGGATGCAGCAAAAGAGCAAGGCACTGTGACTGAGCTTCACTGGAGCAGTGGCAAGGGTCAGGATCCAACCCAGTGGGGCTCACCAGCAATGGGCCCCTCCCAACCCTTCCACATGGCACAAGAACCCATCAGGACCCTGTGCGATGGATGGAACCCAGCCCAGAGGAAAGGCACGTTCAGCTGGTCCTCTTTGATCCAAAACTCCTTTTTCTTCCCTTTAAACCATAACTCTACGGGCAGAAAACAGCTTCTGAGCCATCCCTTCTCCTCTGCGATCAAAGAAAGGAAGTCCAACACCAACCAGTGTGAATCAAAAGATGTGAAACTGGAGTGTTCATCTTTACACCAAGGAAGAGGCTCTCGCTGGAGTAGGAGCAACTGAGCAGCATCAAAGAGGTGCCACCCAAGGCAAGGCAAGAGCCTCTTCCTTGGCAACTGACAAAGGAAAAGGAGGAGCAGGTCAAACACAACAGTGCTGCCATGGCCAGGCAGGGACAGCACTGTCACTTCCAGACAGAAAGGCTTCAGTTTGGAAAACTGATTTTTGTGGAAGAAAGGCCTCTAAAGTAACAGAATGATCTGTCAGAAATCATCTGAAATTTTTATGCTGGTTTTTTTTCAAGAAAAAGCAAAAACCAAACATAGCTATTTTGGACTTTGCTCTTTGTTTTCCACTAACAGACTGATGGTCTTTCATGAAGTCTTCTGGTTGAGATAAAACAACTTTAATTGAAAGGCAAGAGAACAGGTGGCCTGTGGTGACCCTCCCTCAAGTATCACCTAGACAGCAACTCCCCTGACCCATGTTGGCTCTTCACTGCAGGGATTTATCTGAGCCCACCTGCACACTCTTTGCTCACCCCAGAGCATCACCGGTCTGCTGCTGGGCTCTTGCATGACCCTGGAGGGGACACATACAGATCCCAGCACAAGGCCAAGATGTAGGGACAGCTGGTGAGGAGTGGTGGCATATGGGAATCATGTGCTCTGACACAGCTCAGGAGACATCAGATGTTGGACAGCTGGGAAAGGGCAACAGAATGGAAGGACCACCAGCCCTGGCAATACCCAGGGCACTGCTGGTGGCCCAGAGCCAAGGAGCATCATCCCTGGGAAACTGAACCAAGAGGGTCTTGGCATCTTGTGATAGCAACTGAGCACCCAGACAGCCTGTTTGATCCCTCAGGGGTACTTGGCCTGCTGGGTGGCATGAGCAAGACTGATTCCCATATCATATTCACCACAAAATGGTCCCAAGCTGTGCCAGGGAAGGTTCAAGTTGGACACCAGGAAGAATTTCTTCACTGAAGGAGTGATTAAACATTGGAATGGGAGGTGGTGGAATGCCCATCCTTTGAGGTGTTGAAGGAACGGTGGATGTGAAGGAACGGAGAACTGTGGCACTCAGTTCTCAGGACTGGCTGACAGGGTGGGGATCAGTCACAGGCTGGACTCAATGGTCTCAGAGATCCATTCTCACCCTGTGGCACTGCATTAAAGGGTTTACACTAAAGCAGGGTTGCCGTGGTGTGCTGGGGCAGGGACAGCACTGCGTAGGCTGCAGCAGCTGCCTCACAGGTGCTCGCAGGGCAGGCAACAGCGGCAGGGGAGCCATAAAGGTGCAGTATTGATATTTAGCCTGTGTGGCTGTCACTCGTTCCTTTAAACGCCTTTAGCTTCCTTCTAATAAAAGAGAAATCATAAAAAAAACCCACAAAGGACCCTTCAGTGCCAGCGAATACCAATGTGGCGGGGCGGCGCATTAGCATGCGCGGCGCCCGCTCCATCTGCATGATGTGTTCCGTGTGACAACATCCCAGAATACAGATTTGGGCCGCCAGCATCCCGAGAGGTATTAGCAATCGCCTATCAGACAGGAAGAGGAGCAGTCCCTGCTGTTGTAAACAAGGGGGATTTTTCTCTGCCTCTTTCTCTGGGGGGAGTTCAGTGAATTGAAACAAGCTCATTCCTGCATCTTGTTAGTTCCCGTTCTTCGGCAGAGTACCTGCCTTGGGCAATGGAAGAATAAAACTGGAGGTGTAGAGAGCACCCCAAAGGGTCCTTCATCTGCTGGTGGTGATGAACCATGAGCACGAACGTGTTCCTCATGAATCACCATGAAATGAGCATGTGCTCCTCATGGGATACACGGGTCCACCCAGCCACAGAGGACCCTATAGCCCCAACACAGGAGGGACAGTGCTCCCACTCAGATGTGGACAGGTGCTGGCAGCAAGCAGAGCACAGACTTCTCTCCTTGTGTTCAGAGGCAGCAAGCAAATCTGGTGAGCATCTCCTGGCATAGATGGGAATACAATAGGGCAGATGGACATGGAGTAATCCCATGGTGTAGTTGGATATGGCCAGCCCCATGGCAGAATGGGAAAAACCACAGCCCAGGTGGGTGTGAGCTGTCCTCACAGCACTGATGGACACAGGACATCACCTCAGCACAGACAGACATGGGCTGAGAAGTAAAGCAGCCCCTATAACACAGCTGAACATGGGGCATCCCTGTGGCTCAGGAATACCTCCAGGACATGGATGGATGCAGGACATCCCCATAGCACAGGCAGATGTGGAGTATTGCCACAGTGGGGATGGAAGAGTGAGAGGGATGAGGGTGAGTGAGGAGGACAGAGGATCTCCATGTACATATGAACCACCACACCACCAAATCCCAGCTGGGACCTGCAGCCCCTGAGGCACAGCCAGCCCTTGCCACTGCTCTGCCACCACGCGGCACAGTGCCAGCGAGAGCACGGTGATGGATTATTGCAACTCGCACACAGCCCTCTAAGTAAAAGCCTTATTAAGAGTTCATTTGTTTTATAAACTCCTGGCGCGATCCGCAGGGGAAGTCAGATGGCCCAGCCTTACAATATTCTGGGTAAACACTGAACACGTGTTGGGCAATTGTAACCAGATCAATTTGCCTAGGAGACCAATGGAGGAACCAAAAAAAAAAAAGAATAATAAAGATTAAATTAAAATATGGGGAAACATCCACTGAAAGAGGCTATAAAGAAGAGCAGAAAAATACAGAGCAGGACGGATGGATGGACAGAGAAACACAAGACACTCGGACCTACCTCTGAAGCCATGAGACCTAAGTCCATAAATCAATATCAAAATCCTTAGGTCCACAAGATGGGGGAAAAAGTCCTCCATAGCCATCTTCCAGACATCACCGAGGCCCTGGAGGCCTGAGCAGTCCATTTCCCAGAGCATCTCTCCTCCTCCAGCAGCCACCAACCCAGTCACAGCCATGTGATGGCTCCTTCAGTCCCGTCCCATCCCCACCATGCCAGCCGGCCCTTGGCATCCTCCTCCCCACGTGCAGGATGCCGAGCCCATCCTCCATCACCAGGTGCTTCCAGGCTGCCTCCTGCCCCTGGGGGCTGTGGGTACAACCCCTGGCCCCGGGCCTGGCCAGCTGCTGGCTGCAGTGTCAGCGCTGGTCTTCGGTCATGGACGAGCAGCGAGTCCACGGAAGGTTGACAACATACACAGGCGCACGAGCGCGCACACACACACGGGAACACCTCTTTCCATTTTCCAGGATGGAGAGTTTGTTTTTTTTTTAATCCTTTTTTTCCTTTTTGCAAAAAAAATGCAAGCAAAAGAGAAAAAAAAACCAAAACCCAAGGTTTTCTATTGAAGGTACATCTCTTCTTCAATATGAAGACATTAACTGGATTGAGTCGGATCCCCCATGCAGTGGTCAGTGAAGTCCTTTGGTAGTTGCCGGAGCGGCACCCGGGTGGGATGGCAGGGAGCTGCAGAGACATCTGAGGACACTTCCACCCAGTCCGTGAGCAGAGAGGGGAGCGGGGTGAACCAGGAGGGCTGGGGCAGGGAGGAAGGGCAAAAGAAGAAAAAGGAAGGTGGTTCCTTCAGACAGGATGCTCCATCTCGTGCCTCTCCCTTCCCCAACAGCCCCTTCCTCCTTCTCAGTTTCGACCACTGCTCACCGGTGGCGGGATTGGAGTCTGGTCTCTAGGGTTTGGGTTTGCTTCCCCAACGCACATTGGTTTGTCTTCATTGATTTTTATGATTTTTTTGTGTTTTTCTTTGCTTTTTAAATATATGGTTTGTACATATTTATACGTATTTATACGCTGTCCCCCATGACATTGGTAAGTGTGCTTCTGTTGGTGAGGAACGGAAGTCACCAGTCAGAGGTGAGTCCCAGGAACATCCTCGGGCTGCAGTGGCAGTCCCCAGGCAGCAGTGGCTCCTCTGGCAGCGCTGCCCCATGTCAGTTCCTCCCCTCCCACCTCTGCCCTCCCCGGCCCCTCCCCGTGGGACAAGGGATGTCATGCCATCGAGGTCGGAGACTGGCTCATCTGTACTCGCATGGACTGCACGCTGTTCAGGATCTTCTTCTGGTGCCCAGCCAAAGTCACCCCTATTCTCAGGAGGTCTCTGGAAGACAGGCAGACAGAGGAAAGTCAATGGCAAGCTGAGGGTGGTGAACCTGGTTTGCTGTTGCTAAGGGACCTTATCACTCTCTACAACTTCCAGCAGGGTGGCTGTAGTCAGAGGGTTGGTCTCTTTCAGCAAGCAGAACCAGAGGGGACAGTCTCAAACTGCATCAAGGGAAATATAGATTGGATATCAAGAAGACGTTTTTTACAGAAAGGGTGATGAAGTTCTGGAATGGTCTGCCCAGGGAGGCGGTGGAGTCACCATCCCTGGATGTCTTTAAGAAAAGACTGGATGACTTAAAGATGGCACACAGTGCCATGGTTTAGTTGAGGTGTTAGGGCATGGGTTGGACTCAATGATCTTTAAGGTCTCTTCCAATCCAGTCATTCTGTGAATTCTGTGGAGGTAAGCTCAGCTGGAACATCCACAGAGCCCAAGCACAGCCCCATGAGCATCACTGAGAGCAGGGAGACACCCACACATTGACCCCCAAATAGTGAATATGGCCACCTACAGACTCTGGGTGACCAATGTAAGGGATGCTCACTCCTGTCCTTTACCCTGAACTGACCTCCCACCTCCCCAGCTGGGCAGCACCCTGCTTTCGGGCAGCCCTGGCATGGCCAACTCACTCAGATGTCATCTGGGCCACCAGCTGCAGGGAGGTGAAGCCAGCGGTCAGGAAGCTGTCCCGGTACTGGCTCATCTTCACAGCGCTCAGCCAGTCGTCTACTGAGGTAAAGGCAGTGAAGTCGGGGATGGAGCGGTCGAGGAGGGGCTGAGAAGGCCTGAAACAGGACACACCGCTGGGGACAAGCCTGGCTGGCACCAAAGGGCTGCCCTGCCTAGCACAGGGACACACTCCCCAATCCACCCCTGCTATCCCTGTGCTCCCCCCCAGCACACACACCCACGGAAGGCCATGAGGAAGGCCTGTCCCATGGGAACAGTGCCATGGCAAGCAGTGCTTTGCACGCTCACACGTTGTATTCCAGCTGTGGGAGCCACAGGGATGAGGCGTCGGCAGAGGAGCCACCACACCCAAATGGTCACAGACCATAAAGAATCAATAGCAAAGAATTATTGCTGTTGCTTGGCTGAAAACCGCATGTTCTTTGTCTGACTGTCAGGCAGAGTGAAGACAGAACTCCCCTGCCCCCATCTAAGGATTTATGGATTCTTGAGCTGCTCAGGGAGCCTTTCCCCACGGCGTGGGAGGGTGGCAGGGAGCAGCCCCACACCCAGCACTCACACAGCGGTGATGGTCGCCACAGTTTTGAGGCTTGCCGGGTTGCGGATCATTTTGTCGAGGGTGTTGACAATCTCGGTGAAGCGCGGGCGGGTGTTGCGGTCCTTCTGCCAGCAGTCCAGCATCAGCTGGTGCAGGGCGGCCGGGCAGTCCATGGGCGGCGGGAGCCGGTAGTCCTGCTCGATGGCGTTGATGACCTGAGCATGGATGAGGGAGGGGAAAGCAGATGAAGGGATGAAGGACTTGGGGGGCTCCCTGAGCTGCTTGTGCAGGCAGAGGGGCTGCAGGCAGTGGGGAAGGGACGGCCAGCCTGGCTGATCAGCAGCCGAGGCAGCGGGAGGAGCCGGGTGCTCTCCGAGGTTAATCTGCGCTCTGATGCTCCACGGCTGCAGTTCCTCCCAGCAGAGAGCTGCCACTCATTATCTCGGCGGATCTCGCCGGAGTGCAGCAGTCACACTTCCAAAGCTCCTTCCCCGCTTGTAAACCCTCTGAACATTTTCAAAGGCCCTGCAGCTTGCTGAAGTCCAATTACCAGCCCACTGGCTTTTCTTTCCAATTTCCCTCCTTGCATCCTCTCACTCTCCAGCCTGTTTCATCTCCAAACCGAGTGCTGCTGAGGCTCCAGGAAGGAGCAGAGAGCCCTTCAGGCAGGGATTTCTTTTGGGAATGAGCCCCCCTCCGGCCCCCAGAGCAGTGTGGATGACCCCCAGTGCTTACATCTTGGTTGGACATGTCCCAGTAGGGCCTCTCCCCGAACGACATCACCTCCCACATGACGATGCCGTAGCTCCAGACGTCGCTGGCCGAGGTGAACTTGCGGTAGGCGATGGCCTCGGGCGCTGTCCACCTGACAGGGATCTTGCCCCCCTACAGAAAAAGGGACTTCAGCTGAGAAACATCTCCTTAGGCAGAGGAGGCTGGATGCCCATGAGTTGGGGCCATCCCACACACACTCCAAACTATGGGCTCCTGGGGACCCCACCAAGGAGCGGGCATGTGGCACCTGATGGGATGAGGAAGCAGGAGCCAAAAACAACTGCATGAATGTATCTTGTACCTACCTAAATTAGCTGAACGAAACAAATGGGTTTATCCAAGCATCTACCCCACTGACTGACACCACCCCAATCCAGCTGCCCTGGAGGACCCAGCACATCAGTGGCCTGTCCCCAGGTCCATTCCCAGGGAGTCACCAGGTGACAAGGCTAAGCACAACTGGGCTAGTGCTTGTCACAGGTGAGGAGCCACAGGCATCCCCATCCTTTGGCCTTCAATGGAAACAAGGCTGAACTAAAAGCATCCTCCACAGATTCACCTGGGCTCCCACAGTTGCCAGAAGGTACTTCCAGCCCAACTTTTGGAGATGAAGGCAAAAAGCAAAACACCTCTAAAAGCAAATGGAAAGCACTGGTGTAGGAAAGTGCCTTTGGCAGAGAGCTCCTTATTTCTCCCAAAGGCTCAAAACCAGGCTCAGCACCTCAAGCCACCTTACCAAGCCAGGGTAGGTCCCAGGGCCAAAGGCCATGCCAAGGGCACAGGGATGTGAGGAGAGGCAGCACACACCGAGGGATTGCTCTCTGGGAAAGCTCCATAAAATAACTACAAAAAAAGCCAAGGGATAAGGAAAACCACAGACACACGGGAATTTTCTGGGGGCAGGACTGCACCGTGAATCGTTTAGCACAATCATTTTCCACAGCCTTTCCGAGGACGCGTCAGCCGCTCTTGAAGGATGAATGGCAAAAAATTTGATTTGAATAACTACAAATGGAGAAATTAACTGCTAGGTTGTTTTTCCTGCCTTTTCCCCAGAGCGAAAAGCCTGCTGTGGGAGGCAGAGTGATGCAATCGCAGGCACAGCATCATTTCCCAGCTGCCGGGGAGATCTATTATGGCCCAAATTAAATAAAAACACAGATGAGATAATCTCTTTTTATCTCTGAAGGTGGGGAAAAGACTAATTCATGCTTCATCTCAGCAGCTACTGCTGGGGTCTTTGAAGGAAAAATAAAAGCCGGGTGTCTGCTCAAAGGCTGCTGCCTGCAGGAAGGGTCTGGGCAGGGAGCAGAGCAAGTCTGGGGGGAACAGGAACATCCCATTGAGCAGGACAGGGACAGTGAGGGGCTGTAACTGGGCCAAAACATTTAGTCAGCCTCAAAGGCATGTCCCCGGCTTTCCCATTTTGGCAACTGGAGCCAGCCCTGGCACTTGGGCACAGCTCAACAGCACAAGGAACTGCTTTGACAGAGCTGGTGCAGCCTCGTGCCGGCACCCACCTCACACTCTTCTATTAATCCATTAGATGAGGTCAGCCTGCTCTCATCCCTGTCCCCTCTGGTCATCCTTAACACCCCTCAGGGGCTCACAAGCAGGACAATGGCCATGGTGGGGAGCTGGGGGTCCCCTGGGGTAGCCAGGAGCAGGGGGAGAAGAGAGCTGCTGTTACCTACAAATGAGTTAATTAAGGAGGAGAAGGATGTCTGGGGAATGGCAGAACTCCCGTTAGGCTTGGCTCTTTAATTTATGCTTGGAACAATTTTCCAGCAGGAAAAAGCAGACCAGACCTGGTGCACTGGGGGAAGGGGTGTTCAAACACCATCGCTGTGCTGCCAGAAGTTGCTGTGATCTCCCTGCCTCCCCTTCCCGTCTCTCCAGGGACTCCTCTGTGCACCTTTCCTCCACAGAGGAGAGGGAAGAGGCTTATCTGCAAGCTGCAGAAGGCAGAACGGTGCTCAGGGAGGAGGGAGGTGAAAACTTCTAAAGAGGAGGAGAAAGGAGGGAAAAGAAGATAATTTGCGGAAACTACAGCCAGGACCATGAGCTTATGTGGACCATGAGCCTCTGTGATGGGAACACTCATGAGGTATTCCCACCCATGGCAGACTGTACACTCAGCACCCTTCTCCCAGGTGCAGGACATAGGGAATGCTGGGCAGGAGAACATCCTGCAGGAGGTACCTACCAGGGAGCTGGTGTAGGTGGGGTCGGACGTGTCGTCCTGCAGGTAGCGCGAGAGGCCAAAGTCGGACACTTTGCACACCAGGTTGCTGTTGACCAGGATGTTCCTGGCAGCCAGATCTCGATGCACATAATTCATCTCTGCCAGGTACTTCATCCCAGCAGCAATCCCTCTGAGCATTCCCACCAGCTGGATCACTGTGAACTGCCCATCGTTTTGCTGCAAGCACAAAGAACAGGCACTGGGGTAAGCATCAGACCCCACAGTGGGACCAGGGCCACTCACCCTGACCTCAGGAGCATGCTGCACCTCCCCAGAGGACTCCAGCTGCCCTGCCTAATTCCAGCAGAGGTAGGCACCCCAAAAGACACATGCTGGAGATGTATGGCACACTCCAGCCAGCTCCCAAACTAAGAAAACAGGCTGGGATTTACAAATGGGATACTAACATCTCATTCCCACATCCCATAGCCCACGTGGCCCCACCTCCCACAGCTTCCAGGGAGATCCACTGTGGCCTAAATTACCCGCAGGAAGGAGTCCAAGGCGCCGTTCTCCATGAACTCTGTGATGATCATGACCGGCCGGCTCTTGGTGACCACCCCCTCGAGGCGGATGATGTTGGGGTGGTCGAACTGGCCCATGATGCTGGCCTCGCTCAGGAAATCGCGGCGCTGCTTCTCCGAGTACCCGGCCTTGAGAGTCTTGATGGCCACGTAGATCTCCCGCTTGCCGGGCAGCTTCAGGCGCCCTTTGTACACCTCTCCAAACTCCCCTGCAAGCACAAGGTGGAAGCATGTAGGTTGGAAGTGACCTCCAAGATCACCAAGTCCAACCTTTGATCAATCAACACCAGAGCTACCACATCCTCCTCCATACTAAACATTGCAAAGAGCAAGGAGTCGTTGCCCAGCTGAGAAATGGCAGCCAATTCACAGTTCAACAACACTCTCCTCTACAAATCTGCCCGCCTGTCCTCTTTAAAAGGGCCACTGTCTGCTGCTGGGGACTTGTTTAGGTTTGTAACCTTCTTCAAGGTGACAGAGCCCAACATCGACATAGGCAGCCACCTGTGCAAACCCCCACAAGGAGGATTTGCAGGGAAAGTGCATCCACACTTAAGGACTACCTCAAATATCAGGTGTCAGTGTTGTTAATCTCAGCTGCCTTTCTGCACATCACTTATCTTGGGGTGGGAAATAATTGGGCTGTTTACATTGCTGCTCTCTGATTTAAAATACAGAGAACGCAGGAGGGCTTTCACTTCACCAAAGCACAATTTGCTTGTGGAGGGATTATATTTAAGCCATGTTTGCTGCCACTTTGCCTTGATGAGCAGCAAAGGCCAGGTGATACATTGCTGAACTTGATCCCAAACAAACTGACTCATTGCTTCCTCACAGCTTCCCCTCCCTGGTTTCTCACTTTCTCCTCTAAGAGTATGACACAGTTATTTAAAAATGGCAATAAAACAGCACAGATCACACACACATACGCATGTGTGTGTATATTTACATATGCAGGGGAGTATGGCACAGACTAGAGTGAGGTCGAGCTTTTCTTGTTATCTCATGGAAAAGCCACATGGAAAATCCCAAGAGGCCCTGTGGTCAAGCCAGTGAATACATTCCTGGAGCCTTTCCCACCTCAGAGGAAATTTGAAAGCATGACACAACCTCATATCCACCCTAACCCACCACAAATCCAGCAAAGCCTGATGTTTAAAGTATCATTGAGGCCCTCCAGGTGAAGGACCGTGTGTGCTTCCCCAAAAAGTTGCTCCAGGTGGGTGCACAGCCACACAGGAGCAGCAGAGAGGGCAGGGAAGGATGGGCAGCAGGACACAGAGACCCACCTGCCCCAATGACCTCTTCAATCTTCACAAAGGACACATCGATCTCCTTGGCAAACTCTCGGACAGCTTCGTTGGGGTCCTCGTAGGTGAAGGGGTCGATGTAGATCTTCATCCCTGGAGAGCCTTGTCACAGGGAAGACAGGAACAGCAGCAAAAGGGAGAGAATTACAGAAACAGAGTTAAATAGAATTGTTTGGCTTGGAAGAAGCTCAAAGTATACCATCCCTCATGAGCAGGGACACCTTCCACTAAACCACTTTGCTCCAAGCCCCATCCAACCTGGTCTCGAACAATGCCAGGTTCAGTGGATCCCCACAGTCTCTGGGCAGCCTGGAAAACCAACAGCAGTTGTACCATGGCCAAGAACTGGAGACCCTTCTGTCCTTACACTCTCCACTAAGTGGCTGCTATCACTGTACTCACCTACCCAGACCCTTATCATTCCCTCCAGGCCACCAATTCACCCAACTCTGCCCTCCACTCCTCTCCCATTATCCTTCCTCCTTCTCCTCCATGGCAATGACAGCAGTTACAGGCCTGAACTACAGCACGCTGGCTTTACAGTGAAGGCTTTACGAGGCTCCACGTGTTAGCAAAGAAATATTTATTTACCCAAAAAGGCCTCTGATGGCTTTGTGGCTGCTACTAAATTGACAGAGTGCAGCAATTATGACCAACAAGCGGTGTGGATCCGTGGAATACGGCTTGGCCGGATGCCGGGACACGCGTGCAGTCCTGAGCCCAGGGCAATGTGTGGTCACAGGATCTGGGCATGCTGCAGGGACATGCACAGAGTGGGATCTTGCCCCTTTCCAAGGGGGAAAAAACAAAACCAGGTTCCCAGATGTCCCAAATGGGTTTGCAGATGTCACGTTTGGATGGCAGGGGCTTACGGAGCTGCCAAGGGCACAGTGAGGACACAGGGCTCAGCTGGACACCAGTGTTGTGGTGCCACCCAAAAGGGACCTGCAACGGGCTGTGGTGTCCCCCAGGGAGGTCAGCTTCTGTGCCATGTCTCACCCAAAAAGGGGACTGTGGATGGCATAGCAGCCCCTCAAGGTCATCTCTGGAGGAGACCAGGAGGGACATCCCTGCCCGGTCCCCTCCCCAAGGTATTTCACCCTTATAGGGATTAACAGCCCTCAGTTACACTGCTCAGGACCTTTCCAAGGCCATGATCCCATCACACCAGTGCTTCCCAGAGTCCCTGCAGAGCTGGCATACACTTGGATGCATGGACCACAGCATCACCTCTGCACCAGGAATCTAAATCAGCTCCCAGCTGTGAAATAATTCAGGAGGAAGCATGAAAGCCTCACAGTGGGCACTGCTGGTGCCAAACAGCCACCAGGGCAGAGCTGTGGGGCATCAAGGACTCAGGAAGGACCAGGCAGGAGCATCCTCACCCCCAAGAGGGCCCTTTGGGGCAGAAGTTCTGCACCTCAGAGGCAGGGGAGGCTGCAATGAAGCCATCTGTGCATCTCCCACTTCATAAATCCCTTTATGGCTCTGTCTCATACACTTTAACTGCCCCATAAATTCTTTTACAAGAGCAGCTGATGCTCCAGCCAGGATTACAAAGGGATTTACAGGATCGTAACGGAGACTAGTTCACTGATCAAAATATTGAAAGAACAGAGGAGAAAACAATGCCCAAGTTTCCTCTTCCCTGTCAACACAGGCTGGTTCTCAAACACCCTCTGTTAGGCTCAATAGGCTCAATAATCACCAGGATGAGCTCGCCTCTCATCCTCATCCCATCCAAAATGAAGGATTGGGCACCTAAACCCACTCCTCATCTCTCCCAACGGATTGGGCACCTAAACCCACTCCTCATCTCTGCCAACATCAGTCCCCAGCTCATCATTCCCACACCAGCAAAAGCTGGGTGAAATTCCAGGTACTGGAGCACACCACCAAAGGCACCCATGGAGAGCCCACCTGCAAAGAGCTTTGTGCTCTTAAAATCATCCCAAGAATCCTGAAAACTGGATTAGGTCATTTTTCACTACTACAGAAAAGGGCAAATATTTTATCACTCTTTAAAAGCTGAAGCACTCTGCACCATGACCCTGACTCCAGTGGCCAATTCCTTCTGGCATCACACTTCCTTGGCAATAAATATCATGGGGACAGAGAAAAACTCTTCCTGCTGAACTGTTGGTGCTTCAACAAGGAGTTTTTTTCCTCTTTCCCCAATCTCAAAGCTCCCAGTGAAGCAATGGAAAGGATAAACCACAAAAAATTACACCCTGAGAGACCCCACCTCACCCCAAAATCCACTTGGAGAACTCTGCCAGCAGCAGGTGATCCCAGGGGGCTGCTGGAGGGATGGCAGAGCTGTGCTGGGAGGCTGTAATTGCTGTGCCACTGAACACATGGTGATTTGTTCCAGAGGATGCTCTCATTACTCCATTAGTTGCTCACCACAAATTTCCCACCTGTTTTGCTCTGCACTGACAGAGTGCCCAGAGGCTCACTAACCTTGACAGGGTACTGCTGGCACCCTGGATTTCTGACACCAGCCATCACAGCCCCCAGTTTTAGAAACACAGAACAGGCACATGCTGCAATTGCTTTCCTACCTAGGTTGAGCATCCTGAATTTTGGGGTGCTTGGAGCCAGCTAGGGATGCATGTGTAGTAGGGAATGCTTCAAAACAGGGGGAAAATGTGAAAAATCAGTCTGTCTGCAGCCTAATGTGAGTTTATCCATCAGGCATCAAATTGACCTTGCCCTGCCCCCCTACAGTGCAGCAATGTGCAGAAAAGAGGGAGGAAAAGCACAGGTCTGTCATCACCCAGTGATGTTTGGAAAACAGTTTATTGTTTCCCAGGAGGTTCAGGGCCCCCCAAAGTGCTGCCATCACTTGGGAGGGTTCAGTGTGATGCCAAGAGGGTCTAAAGAGATCCAGAGTGCTTTGCTCTCTTGGCTGGGCTCTCCTGCTTGTCTCCACTCCCTCTTTAGCTCTCTTCAGCCCTCCTGTTCTCAGCCAGGCCAACTGCTCCATCCCCATTCCTCCCCTCTGCTCATTCATACTGCTCCCTGCCTTCCCACCCATCCTTCCTCCATCCCTGCATCCCACACCTCTTTCTCCCAAGGAGGCACCCAGGACCAAGATGGTTCTTCCCACAAGCAAACTGCACTTGGGAAGCAACTCTAGGAGAGCAAAAATGGGATTTACATCCCACAGGGATGGGACATGGAACCAGCAGACACCAGGAAAATCCTGGCCCCCAAAGCTGCTGCTTTGCTGTTTTATTTTCATTTGCAGTGCTGGCTGCTGGAGGGGCACCAGAGCAGACATTACACACAAATACATCAGGAATTAATTCTGCTGCACAGCTCCACCAGCCACAGAGGTCTCCTAGGGAAAGCTCAGGCTCTCCTAATTGTTTGCCAAGGGAATCAGCAGCCCACAGCCAGTTAAACATTCCCAGTCACTGGCTGCACATCCTTCCCAGAGCAAGGAAGACAGCAAGTATCAGTCACACAGCCAGGACAGCAGCAATGCCAGCAACCTCATGCTTCCAAAATCCAAATCCCTCTAAATGCTCAGCATCAAGACCCAGGCAGAGCCTGTGGCAGAAGATCAGGGGCTCACCTTCCCTCTGAACACCATCTTTCACCCTTCTTTCCTCCTTTGGGAGTCTTCACAGCATCATCTCCCCATCCCTTGTCCCCTGACATACCCCAAATCCATCACCATTCCCCAGATCCCTCCAGGTACTCTTCCACCCACAGTGCTGCACCACTGCAGCCCACCCTCCCCACACCCTGACAGACACATGGACATCTCCACTCCCACCCTAAGGTCCTGTCCATCTGCCATGGGGCTCCCACAACTCCACAGTCCCCCTTGGAAGGGGAGGAGTGGGGCAATGCTGGGAGCACGTTTGGGAGCATCTCCAATCTGCGTTTCCCACTTTCCCTGCTCACCTCTGCCGGTGCTGTAGTGCTGCAGTTTATCACTGTACACGGCCTCCTTGCTGTAGGCACGCTTCCTGGGAGAAGAGGGGAGACAACAGCCAGGATTCAGGCAGCAGCAGCTGCTGGTGGCCCCAAACCACTCCCCTGCCACCAACACTCCATGAGCAGTGGCATTATGCTGCTCCTCCTGGCCACATGGGTCCCCCATCCACCCCTAATCTGCACCTTAGCACCTCCCCTTGCAGGGACACTGATCCCACACTGATCCCACAGGGACCCACCTGCTGCAGACGATGGAAATGGCCACCAGGGAGACGATGAAGACCACCCCAGCCGCTGCAGAGCCCGCGATCAGGGGCAGCTGCTCTCTCAGCTCTGACTTGTAATCGTCTGTGAGGGAAGAGGGACAGGGTCAGTCCTCCCTGGCACCTCACAGAGTGAGAGCAGCCCTTGGCAAGGGACCCCCTCTGATCCCAAGGGGGCTGCTCCCAAGGCAGTGGGACCAGGGGGATCCAGGCAGGAGATGAGCCACTGCCATGTTGCACTGGTGTATGCTCGGTTCATACACCTTTGGCTTAAAGACAGGGGAGAGAACATTCTGGAAATAACATCAGACCGATGTGCATGGGCCCAGTTTCCCAAAGGTGGCTTTGTCCTTGGCTTTGGCATTTCTCTTTTCTCAATAAATTCATTTATTGAGCAACCTGATCTACCAGAAGGTGCCTCTGCACAAGGCAGGGGGCTGAAACAAGATGAGCTTTAGGGTCCCTTCCAACCCAAACATTTCTGAGACTCTATGATTTAAACCTGTTGGCCACTTAGACCAATTTTAACATGGGGTCTCACAGACACAAAATTCCTACAAGTTGTAGGAAAGGAGGAGACCACCATTAATAACCAAACCAGCCAAAGAATGCTGTGCCAAGACTTCACCCAGATCAGACCTCAGAGAGGTCACATAAATTATATCTAAACTCATACAATGGTGAACTTTGGGAGTGAGGCTCAGGAGAACCTGGGAACCCTTACCACCTACCCTGCTTGTAGGTTTTAATATATCAAAATTTGCAGAGCCATGGTACCCTCAGCCTCCCTTCCCCATCAAGAATCCCTTGGAACTTCCTTTGTCTGCTCAGCCACCCCTGCATCCTTCAGCAGCAGGTTGGGGTGAAAGCCAAGGTGGCACCAGGAGGACAGGATATGCCTGGGGGAACCCCCAAAAAGCTACAGGCACCCTCCATGTGTCTCCTTCATTTTTCCCTGCCCCATCACTGGTGTGGGTATTCTCAACAGGCAGTATCCAGCAGATCCCACATTCCTGGGGCTTCTGTAGCATTCTAGAAATACCCCTCTCTCCAACGCCCCATCAAGGTCCACCAGGCTGTGCCACCAGCCACATGCAAGGGTTAAAATAAAACTCATCCAAAAGAAAGCATTTAGCACTCTTTTATCTGTATTTTCTACTCTGCAGTTAATTACTGGCAACTAGATTTATCTCTTGCATGCTGCTTAAATCCTGAGAAATTCTCATCTAACAATCAATTATTATTTAATAAGCTACACAATCCATTCTTATTAAATTTCAATTAATTGCTTATTTGAGGCAGGATTTTTCTTCTCGCTTCTCTAATCCTGAATATTTGAGGCATTGGAGGGGGGTTTATTACCATTTCCTTCCCTTTGGTCACCCAGCATGGCTTTCCTCTTCCCACCCCAGCTGGCACTCGACACGAATGCATGCTTGGGGTGACCCATTTTAGGGAAGAAGAAAAGCTTGAGGGATGAAGAAAAGCTTGAGGGAAGACAGGCAGTGAGGCTGGGAGCCATGGATATCACCTAAGCAGAGAAGGAACCACACCAGCAGCTACAGGGAACAGGCTCTCAGCTGCTCCCAGGGTAGGAGAATGTAGTTGTTTTGGTTCACCAATTCAAGATTTCCCCAATTTTAAAATTTCCCTAAATTCACTAATTTCACCTCCCTAAATTTCCTCCTATTCCAAACCATGACACAGGACTTGTTTCACTCACCAACTTCTGGATAAGTCTTGAAGCTGGGACTCATGGAAAACACTCCCATGAGTTAGTAGTTTCTAAAGGAAGCCAGTGTTTGTGGGTGCAGGGAAAGGCTGGGGCCAGAACAAGCCATGAAGGTCATGAGCTGGCCCAGCACACCCCTTTGGCATGGTAAATCAGCTTTCAGATGGGTCTGACCATCCCAGTTTTGCCCTGATGGCTCAGATGGACTCCAAGTATCCCAGATCATTCCTCCAAGGGTCTACAGCCCTGCTCCCACCCCATCACACCGTGCCAGACTCACAGCTGGCGCCAGGGGCTTCTGTCCCCACAGCTCAAGGCAGCAGGGACAGAAATAAATAGCGGTGGAAAATCTGGAGCTGGGAGATTGAGAGTGGATCCCTCCTCCCACCGGCAGTTAATGAGACACCACCGTACATCACCTGGCTCCTGCCCTCTGCCTGCTGGGACAGAGTTCTGTGTACACAGGCTCCTTGAATGCCATCAGAGCACGTGGAGACACCGCTGTGCTGCTGGGACAGAGATTTGTGCACACAAGCTCCCTGAATTCCACCAGAGCACATGGAGACACCGCCACGGCGCTGGGACAGAGATTTGTGCACACAGGCTCCATCACTCCCACCAGAGCTCACAGAGACACCACCACACCGCTGGGACCGAGCTTTGTCCACACAAGCTCCTTGAATCCCACCAGAGCACATGGAAACACTGCTGTGCTGCTGGGACCGAGCTTTGTGCACACAGGCTCCCCGAATCCCACCAGAGCACACGGAGACACCACCGTGCCGGCCGCACTCACCGTCGGTGAGGGTCTGGAAGCACATCTTGCCGCTGTACTTGCCGTAGCCGGCCACGGTGCGGGCGCGCACCTGCACCACGTAGACCATGCCGGGCCGCAGCCCCTCCAGGCGCGCCGTGTTGGTCTGGCTGCGCGCCATGGACGAGTTGTACTCGTTGTGGTCCTGCGGGCACCCAGAGAGAGCCACCCTCAGTGGGACAGGGACAGCAGGAGGGCAGCCAGCTGTCCCTACTGAGGGCAGGGATGGGGTTCTGCTGCAGGGGGATAAGGAAGAGGTTCTGGTTCTGTGTCAGAAGCATCCCTGACCCAGAGGATCCCACAGGAAAGGCTGGGAGAACTGGGATTGTTCAGCCCGGAGAAGGCTTTAGGGTGTCCTAATTGTGGCCTTCCAGTACCTGAAGGGAGCTGCAAGAAGGATAGGGATGGACTATTCATAAGAACCTGGAGTGACAGGACAAGGGGGAATGGCTTCCCACTGACAGAGGGTACATTTAGGTTGGATATTCAGAAGAGATTCTCACTGTGAAGGCAGTGAGGCCCTGGCACAGGCTGCCCAGAGAAGCTGTGGCTGCCTCACCCCTGGGAGTGTCCAAGGCCAGGTTGGATTTGGCTTGGAGCAACCTGGGCTAGTGGAAAGTGTCCCTGCCTGTGTCAGAGGGTGGAACAAGATGAGGTTCAAAGACCCTTCAACCCAGGACATTCTATGATTTTATGAAACAGGACCCATGAGGAACTGGGGAGGCCCCTGCAGCACGTGCCTCCCAGGCAGCCCCCGGTCCCACCAGAGCAGGGAGAATGGAATAGCAGAGGGAAACAATAAGATCATCCAGAGCAAAAATAATTTATGAACAACAGATTCCTCCTCTTCAAATGATTGACGTCCTTGTGCATTTCAGAAATATCCCACAGTTATGGAAACCTCATGTCCCTGCCCACAGCACGGGGGTTGGAATTGAGCAATCTTTAAGGTCTCTTCCAACCCAAACCATTCTGTGATTCCTCTAAACACCATAATGTGCCCTATGAGACCCTGCTCAAGCAGGTTCAAGGGCAACTCTCTGCTGGGATCCCCAGCCCCTGCAGTCCTGCTCTGCTGGCACAGGTCCTTGGCCTAAACCTTGCTGGAAACCTCATGCAATGACAGTCTCCACTGTCATTTTTAACCACATTCCCCAGTGCTTTGCTGGTAAGAGGCTGCTGATGAGATCATCTAATTATTCATACTTAGAGGAATTCATTAGAGCTGGCGAGACACAGGAGAGATGGAACAGCTTGGGCCAGGCACGGTTCATCGCAGGGCTTGGAAGCGTGTCCCCTGCAGGACAGGACAGCTGCCAGGGACAGGACCAGTGGCAGGCAGTGACCCGGGGCAGGGACAACCTCCATAACCTTCCCTGGTCCTCTCCAACCCCCTCCCCTCCTCCTGATGCCATCCCCATGATTCAGGTTCATCCTAGCAAACACCAGAGCCAAGGCAGCCACGGGCACTGATGTGCTGGACAAATGCTGCCATGGGAAAGGAATGGCTCAGGTCGGACAGGGCTCTGAGCAACCCAACCTAGAGAGAGGTGTCCTATGGCAGGGGGGTGGAAGTAGCTGAGCTTTAAGGTCCTTTCCAACTCAAGCTGCTCTGTGATTTAGCATTTGCAGTCACAACTCACTCCCACCTTCTGCAGGCAGCTCGGGCGACCTGGTGCCTGTCCTGCCTGCCCATTCCCAGCAGAGCCTGTCTCAGAGCCCAGTGCTGCTGCCCCTGCCCCATGCCCCAGCCCAGCCCCCAGCAGGGCTCCCCAGCTCACCGGGGCCGGCCTGGAGCCCACAGTGCTGCCCACGTCAGGCGTGCAGATGCGGCTCAGCTTCTCGTAGTAGCGGATCTCGTAGTCCAGGATGATCCCGTTGGGCTGCTCAGGCTGGGGCCACGACAGAGTGATGCTCCTCATGGTGGCACTCACCTGGTGCATGATGGGCACGGTGGAGGGGGCTGCCAAGGAAGAGGAGAGTGAGAAAATTAATGGAGAGAGATAGGAAAAATAGCCTTGAGGGGGGGGAAATCCCCATGGCATCCCAGATCTCCCATGCCTGTGGCTGGCTTCCCCATGGGACCAGCTCACTCATTAGCAGTGGGAAGACTGCATCTCAGCAGCTTTACAGGGAAGCAGAGCAGCAAGTCACTGAGGGAATTCTGCTATTTAAACCAACTGCTCCTTTTAATTAGGGGCTTGGAAATTCTTGGTGTTCCTTCTCCCTGGGAGTGCTTGCTCCAAGGATGTCTCCCAAGGTGGGAGAGACACAGCAAAGCTCTCCCCAGTGGGGCAAACAAAGGTTTGGTGACAAGGTCCAGCTCTGAGTGACATCTTTTGCTGTAACAGCCTCTCTGGGGAGCCAGCACTCAGCACCCAGGGAGCTGTGCCACAACTGCCACCCCACATGCTCTCAGAAATGGGGTATGGGAGCAAAAATCTGCCCACCCTGAGGACAGTGACAGGGAACCAGGGCAGGGACACCCCAGCCCAGCTTTGGCCTCAGAGAAGCTGCTGGGGCTGCTCTCAGGGTATGCTCATCCTCAGCACCCAAATTTGCTTCTCCCAGGAAAACAGCAACACTGTCCTTCCACCATTAGGGACACTGAGCCACTAAATCAGTCAGGAGACCCTTTTCCAAATGCTTTGTGCCCTCCAAGCTATACTTATAAGGGGCAGAGCCAGCCAATACAGCCCTAATCCTGCACTTAATCCATACTTTTCCAAAAGAAAGGTATCCAAGTCTGTCCACACCCAAAGGGGCACTGGCATGTCCTGTCCACAGAGTCAGCTCCCAGTCCAGCCATCTCTGCCCTCCTCCTCCCCCTCACCATGCCTACAGTGTTGGGCAGGGAAAATGCCTCCCCTCCATGAATCCCAGGAATACCTGAACACAGCACAACCTGCCTGGGGCACAGATCATGCCATGGAGGGAATCTGGGGCTGGCAGGAGCCATGCTTCTCATGGTTCCAATGGATGATGTGGATAGTTCAGCACTGCCTTTGTTTACCCAGAATACTTAATAATCCTATATTATTTTTTTAATCTCTCCACATCTGCTCCAGGAATATGCTCGTGGGATGAAATTAGGCACTCTGATTGATTGCTGTTTTATTAACTCCCATTACTTTGGATGGGGCAGGGGAAATGGTTGGAAAAACCCTCTGCAAAGCCAAATTGATTTTAGAGGAAGAGCACCAATGCCGTGGATATCCCTGGTGAATTTCCATCAGGTTACCCCACAGCCCAGCATTTTCATGTTTGTAATCAGCCTTTGCAGGACAAACAGGGACCACTAGGGTACAGACAGACAGATGAGGGTGACCTGGCTGTTCCCAGCTCCCCATGGTGGGAGAAGAGCTAAGAAACACCCCAAAAATCCACCCCAGGAAAAAAAAAATCCTGGAAACAAGAGGCAGGTTTGGCTGCACGTGGTTCAGCAGACAGCAATGCCAGCCAGGCACAAGTGTAGATTTGTATTCCCTGGAGCCAGGAGACTGAAATATTTACACTGGTTTACACTGAAATATTTACACTGAAATATTTACACCAGGTTTCTCCATTGTGCTATCCAGAGGGAGCAGGATGGTGAAGGCTGCCTGGCCTGGCACAAAGCAGGAATTCCCATTCCCTTTTTAAACCCAGAGCACATGGGTTTCCATCCCCTGTGATCCGCAGGGCAGCCCAGGACCAGTTGCCCCCTTGCCATCTGCACACCCACTCCCCCAGCATCCCTGTTTGACCCAGAGCTGCTCATTCAGCTCCTGATGCCTGACTGGGGACAGGAAAGGGAGCCTGGGAAAGGAGACAAGAGGAAAATTATGGGAGAGGGACGTGCCAGAGCAGACAGAGCCTGGACTCAGCCCCAGGATGCTGCTCCCTCTGTGCTGTAACACAGTCAGACAGCGTTTCAAGGCTGGATTCACCCCATCTCCCTTCTCCCTACTGGAAAAAGGGTGATGCCATTCATCCCCAAGCAATCTAGAGGGGGATAAAAGCAGGTATCAGATAACCCTCCCACCCTGCCCAAGGCACAGGCAATCCTTCCCTATCCCCATTCCTCTTCCTCCCTCTTCTCCTGGCCATTCTCCCCACTCAGGGCTGGGGTTACCACAACCATCACACACCCTCACACCCCCAGAGCTTTTCCTTTTGGACACAGAGTTGGCAGCCAGCACAGGGACAGCCAAACTCCCTGGTGTGACTGTGTTCAAGGGGTCTTAGGATGAGGGAAGAGATGAGGATCTGACTCTATGTTTTAGAAGGCTGATTTATTATTTTATGATATATATTATATTAAAACTATACTAAAAGAATAGAAGAAAGGATTTCATCAGAAGGCTGGCTAAGAATAGAAAAAGAAAGAATGATAACAAAGGCTTGTGGCTTGGACAGAGCTCACTTTTACTGGCCATTAATTAGAAACAACTAACGAGGGCCAATCAAAGATCTACTTGTTACATTCTACAGCAGCAGACAACCATTGTTTACATTTTGTTCTTGAAGCCTCTCAGCTTCTAAAAAGGAAAAGTCCTACAGAAAAGATTTTTCATAAAAGATGTCTGCGACACCCCGGCAGCAGCGGGACTCACCGGCCTGGTTGGTGGTGATGTTGACAGAGACGTGCTGCTGGGGAAAGGGGCTCTTGCTGGACACGCCATTGACAGCCTGGATCTCGAAGGTGTAGGGGGTGTGAGCCCAGAGGTTGCTGATGAAGACGCGGGTGTCGGTGAGCCCCAGCTGGCGCGGCACGAAGTCCACGTTGTCGTCGCAGCGGGAGCAGGCGCGCCGGTCCGAGCGGCACTTCTTGCACACGATGTTGTAGGTGACGTCGTCCCGGCCGCCCGTCTCCCGCGGCGGGTGCCACTCCAGGATGATGGACGTCTCGTTGACGATGGAGATGACGTTGCGGGGCCCGGATGGGACACCTGTGGGGAAGGAGAGGCACTGAGACAGGTCCTTGGCCTCCCATGGAGGTTCCAGCACAGGAAGGACACCCCAGGGCTCTGCAGGATCCACACCTCCTCCCTCAGGAGGGATTGGTGTCCACAGCTTAGCTTAGCTCAGGATCAACTTCCCACATTGGCAACGCCAATCACCTGCACTGCAAACAAGTTTCCCAGATGGAGACGACAATTCCTGTGGTATTTTCGGGGTCCCCCATCATGGGGAGGAAAGATAAATCTGATTCCATCTTCTTAGAAGGCATGTATTATATTATACTATACTGTACTATACTGTATTATATTATACTATACTATATTATATTATAGTATACTATATTACATTATAGAATGCTATACTAAAACTAAACTATATTATATTATAGAATGCTATACTAAAACTACACTAAAGAACAGAGAAAGGATACTCACAAGAAGTATCCTTAAGAATAGAGAAAGGATACTTCCATAAGAAGTTAAGAAGGCTTAACAAGATACTAATGAAAAACTCGTGATTCTCTCCAGAGCCCCGACCCAGTTGATGGTGATTGGTCATTAAGTCAAAACAATTCACATGAAAACAATCAAACAACCCCCTGTTAAATGATAAACAATGTCCAAACACATTCCAAAGCAGCAAAACACAGGAGAAGCGAATCAGATAATTATTGTTTTCATTTTTCTCTGAGGCTTCTCAGCTTCCCAGGAGAAGAAATCCTGGCAAAGGAATTTTTCAGAAAATATGATGGCAACAAACTCCTGTGCCACAAACCCACTTAAGCGTCCAAAAAAACTCCATGTGGAATGCACACAGATCCATCCATGAAGTTGGATCCATTTTAATCCCACCAGGAGATGCTGAGATAACTGCAGTGCTCACATGGAGAAGCACCTTGAGCAGATTATCCCAGCAAGAGAAAAATCACTTAGCCAGCACCATGGAGAACCAGAAAAGCAGCAGGAGAAGAGAGAGTCAAAAATGGAAAGTGTTTATTAAGGGTTCAATATCTCAAGTTGGAAACCTGGGAATGTCCCAGCATGGAGGAAAGCCAGCACCACTCCATGGTTTGCAAGCAGCTCCCATGTTGGACAAGAGAAGAAAATTGCATTGATCAAAGCTGCCAGGAGCCATTGCAAATGCTCCAGAGGATGGGAATTGAATGTGGCTCCGACGGCAAGTGCTGCTGCATGGGGGCTGCAGTCCCTTCATGAGGAACCCAGGAGAGCAGCACTGAGGTACAAACACACAGCTGCACAGACCCAGGGAAGGATCTGGGGTCAGCCAGGACGGCTCCGCAGCCAAAACCACAAAACTCAGCTGCTTGGTTATATTAAATAAGGGAAGCAAGGAATTCCTGATGCTGGCTGGGCTGGGGGCTGCACTTCCAAGAAAAAAAAAGGACTTTGCCATGATACAGGGAGCAATAAAAATGATGGAGAACTTGACCTGCAAGGAAGGGTTAAGAGAGAGAAGCACACTCTGTCTTGGGGAAACCCATCCCTCGGGAGCCCTCCTTGTGTGTGTGTGTGCCAGGGAACATCGTTAGGGCTGTGGATAAATCAGCCTTGTTGAGTGGCCAGGGATGGGCAGGACAGGGACAGATTCATCAGCACCATGGGGATGTGGCTGGTGGGATGGAGAGGTCATTCTGCATGGAGACACTCTGGGAGCCCCTCTAAGCCACTCCCGTGGATAACACAGATGAAAGATTTTGTTCCGTCCAGAGAAATGACAGCTTTAAAAATAAATTAAGATATTAATATTGCATTCCCTTTAACCCTTTTCCTCTTTAGGAGTCAAAGTGTCTGTCATGGAGCAGCCAGCAGTGCAGCATCCTCATTGGAAAAGGTTTTCCTGTACTTGAGGCAGCACAGCACTGCCAGGCTGCCCCATGGTGATGTCACAGAGAGTTACAGGAGGGTTGTAGGGGCCACAGCAGGAGCAGAACAGAGAAAAGGACCTTGATTCCCCAGGGGAACAAGACTGCAGGCTCACAAAGGCTCATATGAGTGATTTACCCCCAAAAATCTGCAACCTGCCTCATGAGCCTTAATCCAAGTCCTTCCTCCATACCTTAAGCTGTTAATATCTTTTCAAGAAAAAGGAAAAAAAAAACGTATTTCTTCCCCTTCCCAGCAGCAAACTGCTGCCTCCCCAGATTCCTCCCACTTTAATTGCAGCCCCTTCCCTCCTCTGCAGGGGCCCAGGAACTGCAGGGATCACCCTTGGAAGGGTTCCAGTCCAGGGCACAGCCAGCAGCTCCACAATGTTATGCACTCCTCTGACACAGAGAAACTTTGTGGGTGAACAGATGGCACCTCAGATTGGAGCACTACAAAATCAAGCACTGACGAGAAGAAATAAAAATCAGCAAAGACACTTTTTTTCCTGTATTCCTATAGTACAGCACTGTTATAAATCAGTTATGCAACGAGGCATAATAAAGATCTGTAGATTATCTGTAGTTGTGCAACCTGCTGAATACCTGTATGAGAGCTCAGCTGATCCAGCAAAACACACAAATCCTTTCCTTGTTTCCTTGATGTGTGCTCTGAGCACTTCCCAGCGTGGAGGTTCTGGAGCATCCATGTGCTCCAGCTCCGCAATAGGCTGGTTCAAGGGCCTGGAGTGTATCTGGGGGGGATTGAGGCCTGAGTTTCCAGCAGGCTGAAGAGCACAGCAGCTCCTTCCTCTCTCCTGGGCTTTTTTCCCACCAAAAAATAGGCCTGAGGACACTGCTGCCGTGCCAGGCAGCTTGGGCAGGCAGCCGAGCAGCGATGCATCGCTGAATACCAATGCTTAATGCAGCCTTCCCCCTATTAAAAAATACTCCATCTGCAAGACTATGAACAAGACAGCCAGAGCAGATAACTTGAAATCCTCATTTATCCTAGGTACTATCTCCCTGCCATCACCACCGCTGCCTGGCTGATGTATAAATCCCAGAGGCTGCCTGTGAGGTGGGATGTGGAGCCACCCCATCCCTCCGCCTTGCCCACCCAGCCGTGCTCTTCCTCCCATCCACAGTGGGACAGGGGGAGAAAATAAAACAAACTCTACATGGATTGAGACTTGATCCCTGCTGCTGCCCCAGGAGGGAGGGGAGTGTTGGGAAGGATGGAAGTTTGACAAGAAAGTCTCGCAGATATGTATGCTTAGCAGAAAGATCTTTAAAGGTAGAGTCTGATGAAAGAATAGAGATGGAAGGAAGTTTTGTTATAGAAGAAAAGAATTGCTGAGCCAGTCTTACTGGCTAACCAAGGAGGCAAAGGGTGTGTTAGTTAGAAGGGGTTTTTATGACTTAGAGCAAAGGATAAACCCATCTCAAACAAGATGTTTTTACCAAGCAGAAAGAGAGCACAGGCAAACAAGTCAGCAAAGTCACAAGTAGAAAAAAGGTCTCAGAATTTTCCACTGCAAGAAAACTGAAAAACAACTTCTAGCTTAAACTGTAATGAACTAACTTTAAGTGATTGGAGAATAGTAACATGAATATGGTAATTATAGCAGTAATGATAGGCTATAGATAATAGTTAAGGTATAGATTGGTTCTACTATATTAAGATGCTCAGCAAAGAAAAGTATATAATGCATTGTAACCAAAAGAAAAGTGTATAATGCAACGTAACCAAAACCAAAGGGTCTCCAGGCCTGCCTGCAGCTGGAGCTGACAGCTGTAGGCACAGGCTCTGTCCACCCTGGGCTGCTGTAACATTTTGTATACAATAAACTGCATTTTGTATACAATAAACTGCATTTTGAAGAGCTGCCTGGAGTCCCACATCTCTCATTTAGGCTCTTGCAGTGGCGCCCAACGTGAGGCACCATTAGTAGGAACCTGATTTAGGGATTTGGGACTCCAGGCCTGGCTGCAGCTGGAGCTGACAGCTGTGGGCACAGCTCTGTCGCCCACGACCCTGGACTGCCGTAACCTCTTGGATGGAATAAACTGCATTTTGTATACAACAAACTGCATTTTGGAGAGCCCCTGGAGTCCCCACACGCCCCGTTTGCGGAGCCCCTGCAGCCCGGCCATACTCACTGGTGCAGGCGGCGGCGGGCGGGTCCCAGTCTGCCCGGTAGTAGCCGTTGCGGCAGGCGCAGAGCGGCGAGGCCTCGGAGCTGGAGCGGCTGTTCGGGGGGCACGGCACGCACAGCCCCGCGCCCTGGCTGGCCTTGAACGTCCCCGCGGGGCAGGCTGCAAGAGAGAGCACAGCAGCTGGGTCTGAGCTGTTCCTGGACACAGGGGAGAGCAGGTCCTGTCCGTGGAATGGGGTGGAAGGGAAGGAGAGGAGAGGAGACACAGAAAAGCTTCACTCTTATAAACGGGGTAGCACCTTCCCGTGGATTAATGGCCAGAATTTTCCATGTTGGCTGTGGATTATTCCTGAAGCCACTAGCACCACATGGCAACAATCTTTAGCCAAGCAGAGCAAGGGGGCTGCAGTAGCTGCTTTGCTCCCTGCTGCTTGCACCCAGGCAGGGATATGGCAGGGGGCTGTGGGACCCCCACCCCCAGCAGCACCCATGGGGGCATGGACAGGCAGAGGCAGGACAGCTCCTCTTCTCCTGATCAGTCCCTTACACCATCCCCAAACAGCCTGGCTCAGGACCCACAGCTCTTTTTCCACACAAAATTTAAATATTTAATTAAAAAGTCGGTGTCACACCCATGACAGTGTGTTATGGGTCCATCCTGTTCATCCCTCGCAGCCTGGGGCTGGAGCTTCCCAGCCTCTGAGTTCATTCAAGCAGGAAATGGCATCTAATTCATAACAGAGAAGATGTTCCAGTTACAGTGAGGGTTTAATCAGCCACAGGGGAGGTTTCATTAATCAACCATCTCGCTGCTCTGTGGAGAGAGGGCGAGGATGGAGTGACAGGGATGGGGTCCCTCATCTCCGCCCCACCCCACCCATCCTCAGCGATGGGCACTGATGAATGATGCTCATCCATCCCTGACATCCAACAAAATCTGATGGAACCAAAGGCTGCAGAAGGGAATATCTGTATTTTGGCACACGTACCCAAGGGGTCAGACTTCCATCCAGCCCAGGAGAGAGTGTTCCTGGCCTCACAGCAGGGTGGTGCCAGCCCTGCCCCTGTGATGCCGTCCCCCAGGGCACAGCTCTGCAGAGAAACACCCGACGTGTCTCATAAACACGGCGATGATTGAGATAATGGAAAGTGCCTCTTAGCCCCTGTCTGCTGCATCAGGATATGAGGCATCTCCTAGCAGCCATGAAGAGGAAATTAATAGGAGCAAGTAGGAGTAACCACTTTGATGCAATTTCCTTGGGAGATAGTGGACCATCTAATCTTTATTGGAGCCCTTTAACCTGTCATTCAAAACTCATGAAGGCCTCCTGCTCACACAGCCTTCCCAGATATTAACAGATGATAGAAAAGAATAAATCAAAACAATATTTTACAATTTTATTATTCAGAAGATTCCTCCCCCCAGCCTGAGGCGCACAACTGGCTGCAATGAACTGTCTCTTTGCAGTGGCCCTGACAGCTGGGTGGAGATGTGACATTCCAGAGGAGCCAGCCACCTTCTCCCACTGCCCTTGCTCTTCTCCATGCTGAGTCCTCCACATCCCACCACAGCCACCCCATGCACGTGGCACCTTAAGGAAGCACTCAGGGCCATAACCCACCACCTCATGCAGTGGGCAATGAGACACACAGGGCCACCATGCAGCCCAGAGGGTCTGAGGGGACCTTCAGGATGCTCCACAGCAGAAAGCAAAGCGATTCAGACCCTTCCCCAATACACACACAGAGCCCTATTCCCATAACAGCACAAGGAGGCACAGAGTTACAGACACACACAGCAGGAGACAAAACCACAAGTAGACACCAAGGCTTTGAGTGTATCTCCTTCCTCACCACATCCCAGCAGCCTCGTGCTCCCACAGGAAGAGGAAGCACCCATGAGACAAGCAAAGGGGGACCTGTGGGCTCTGGAGCTGGATGATGTGTCGGACCTGAAACAGGCCAAATTCTCTGGAGGAGCAGGAAGGGGAGGGCAGTGGAACCAGGGAACAGCCACCTGAGTTTTAATGGAAGAGGATGGAAGAGGGAAGGAGGATGATGAGAGGATTGCAGTGCTATGAACAAGCCTCAGTTTAAAGCTTGAGGGCATGGTGGTGGGCTGGCTGGAGAGGTTTGTTAATGTTTAATTACAATTAATCCTAGTGATGCTTTGTCAAAACACCTGAACATGGCACCCTGCACCCCAGTGTCCACAGGTTTCAGTTATCACTTCCCTTATCCACAAATTCCTGTAATCTGCAGGCACGTGGGTCTTAATTGCTATTATTACCAATTAGCTTTTCTCTCCTATAATTACACTGTGCTTGCCTAAAGCCTCCCACAGTTTCAGGGAGGTGGATGCCTTCTCCTCCCTCCCAAATACACCGTGGGTGCAGCACTCCCCTCTGGCTGCTGCCCCTGTGTCTTCTTTCTGGGGGAGCTGAACCATGAACCCAATACCAAAAACACAGCACAAACCCCCAGGGCCCTGCAATGCCGTGGTGGGATCCATAATCCCTCACATGGCAAACTCACAGTCCAAGTGCAAGGCTCAGATGGAGCACTTGAGCCCAGGAGGGAGCAATAAATCACCCCACTAATGGCCAGTGCAACGTTGCCCTAATTTAAGGGCTGCTCCAAGAGCTTCCCAGAGCTGGCAAGGCCTGCATCCATGACAGGGTGTCACACAAGAGCAGGATGAGGCTCTGCCTCAGCTTTTCCTGTGGGAACAGGCTTTTTCTGCCAGTGCCCAGGCTGTGGCACAACCTGCATCTCTTCAGCCCGGAGGAGAATTAATTGATTGTTGATTATGGGGGCTGGATAAGATTAATGATGTGCTTAACTATCCATTTCCTCACATTTAGGCACCAGGGGTGTGTTTGTAAATGCTGAGGCACAGAACTCCTCCGTGCCGCTCAGCAGGGAGGATGCTCAGCACTTAACCCCCCCACAATCCAGAGCTGCCCACGGATCCATCATCCTGCCTGCACACCAGGAATGCTGCACATCCCAGGTGTCAGTTTGCCAGCAGGACTCCTTTTCCAGGGCTGACATGTCTGGGGGTGGCAGAGAACATCACTGAAACTCAGGCTTCTTGCAGTGAAATGTCATCAGTGGAAGTTTGGGGGGAAAATAGCTGCAGGTTGCTGTCACATCCAAGGGGTGATTGTAAGGACATGGCCACAGGGCTGGATACAACTGGGACTCCCAGCCAGAGCTGAACCTCTCCTATCCCCCCTCAAAGGCTCAGAGGAGAGATGTGTCACATCTCTCATACAAGCAAACACCCAGCGAAGGCACCACAAAGCTGTGTCCCCACTGCCACCTCCCTCTGCAGCTCCGGGAACCACAGAATGTGGGAATGACAGAACCTCAGAATGTGAGAATAACCAAATCACAGAATCTGGGAATCACAGAACCTCAGAATCTGAGAATAACAATCACAGAACCACAGAATCTGAGAATAACAATCACAGAACTTGAAAATGACAGAACCTCAGAATGTGAGACTAACAGAACCACAGACTCTAGGAATCACAGAACTTCAGAATCTGAGGATAACAGAATCAGGGAATCAGAGACTTATGGAATCACAGAACTGGGGAATCTAAGAATGCCAAAACCACAGAATCACAGAACCACAAATATGCCGAGTTGGAAGGGATCCCCAAGGATGATCAATCCAGCTCCTGGCGCTGCACAGCCACCAGAACAATCCCACCCTGGGCATCCCTGACAGCATTGTCCAAACTCTCCTGGAGCTCTGGCAGCCCTGGGGCTGTGCCCATTCCCTGGGGAGCCTGGGCAGTGCCCAGCAGCAGGATGGATTATGGAAGCACTCGTGCCACACAGCAGCACTCTGAGGGCTTTCCACTGCTCACACTCTCCTGTATCCTGCATCATTGTATTCCAGGTGCCAGGAGTCCTAAAAAGAGCCAGAGATAAGCAGGATCTCTGGCTCATCCATCCCTGCTCCTGCCCAAGGCAAGCCACCATCACAGCCTCTGTGGAAAGGGTACAAATGTGGGGATATTCCAGCATGGGGGTATCCAAGCGTTTCACTCTCAAACCAAATCCTCTCAGTTAGCACCTGGAACTTGCACTTTTTAATTACTCTCTCAGGGAAGCTTAAGTCAAAAGAGGAAAAAAAAGAAGAAAGGAAGTAAGAAAGGAGATATTGCCTCTACATTAACTTGCTCTAAAGCTCTCTGGGGAGGCAGAGTGGCATTTCTCCTTCTCAGATTTTAAAAAAGGAGCTTCTCCAAGGAATTACAGATTCAGCAGTGATTCAGAGCCCTGACCTGCCCCAACCCTGAAACCAAGTCAGCAGTGCCTCATCCATCCCATGCCCCTCTGTCCCTGCTGTGGCAAAACCAATCCCATTTTCCAGGTATCCCAAAATCCACGTTTGTTTTGGGTTCCCTTTTGGGTCCAGGGCAATCCCAGTGTCTTTCAGCACACCTGTGGCACTCTGGCACAGCAGGTGATGAAAAGCTGTGTTAGAAGCAGCAGCGCTGCACGAGATGATGCCATCAAGCAAACTGGAGGTGTGGAGAGCACTGTCAGGTGCACAGGCACTAAAGAGCCTGGGTGATCCAGCCTTGCTCCAAAAAGACCTGTGGAAGCACCAGCAGCTCCCCTGGGAGATGGGCAGCAGGGTTTGAGGACAGCACAGGCCAGGAAAAAGGGAGAAACTGTGGCTCATTGCATTTGCAGCCTGCCAGAAAGAGATTCAAGGCCCCACTTCCTGCAAACAATAATTTATCTTTAAGAAAAAATAGTGGCATCTCAACCCAACACCTTGTGCACAAGGCTCATAATATTTTGATGAAATTCCCAAAAAAAGGGAGGAGATGCTTGCTAAAAACCCCTTGTGCATTTTGTAGACACCACCGATACAGAATCTATCTTTAAATGCATTAAAAAATAAAATAAGGAAAAACAAAAATCAATTTTTTAGCCTTCAAACAGGTTAGCCCCAGAGAAGGGTGCTTTAAAATGCTCTCCTTGCCACCCTGCTGTCACCCTGAGTGGCCGAGGTGGCAGCTAGGACACCCTCCCAGCTGAGAGACACCATCCAGGCAATAAACACCCACAGGAAATTGTGTGCTGCAGCAAAGTGTCACTGAGAGGGTGCTGCGACTGCAGGGCAGGCACCTGGCACAGCCTCCCAGGGCTCCTGCTTGCCCCCAGGGCAGTGCCAGGGGCTCTGCTGACACCCTGTTCCCTGGGGGGGGCACACAGATCCCAGGCTGCCACCCAGTCCTGCATTTGGGCTTCAGTGCTTTGATATGAGGCTGACACAGGCAGCAGGTTGGGGGAAAAAGCAGCAGAACTGGGCAGGTTGTCAGCCACAGGCAGGGGCTGTCAGCTCCCACCTTCAAAGGGTGACAAGGGCGCTGCTCTCCCACCCTGCTTTCATCTCCCTCCACACATCCCTGGTGCCAGAGGTTTGATTGCATCCCTGCATGGAGCCCTCCTGTCATCCCTTCCCTCCTGCCTCTCTGCTGGGGAGGGGGGCTGCCAGGTTGTTTTGTGAGGATTCTGCCCCCATCCCTGCTTTTTAATGATCCGATTGCCTTTTCTATTAAACCAAGTGTTTCTCCAGGAACCTCTCAGACTGGCACGGGGAGCCCAGCAGGCAGCCAGCAGTGCCAGGGGTGCTCTGCCATGCCACCCTCCACCAGGCACCCACAAATTCATCCTGAGAGCTTTCCATACTGCAAACAATGCCAAGCCAGGAGAGCTGGGAGGGCACCTATGCCAAGAAAAGAGACTCAGCCCCTAAACACCCCATCAGCCACCAAACCCCAGCATCCAGCCTCAGTGTAGGGAGCAGAGTGTGACCCAGGTGGAGGAACAGGGAAGTCCAAGCATTCCAGCCCTGAAGTATCCTGCTGCTCCCAAGGAGGGAGCTCAGCACAGGACACCAAGCCATGCCAGAAACCACAGCACATGGGGACAGGATGTCACTGTCATACTTTCTGAAAAATCCCTTCACCAGGATTTTTTCTCCTGGGAAGCTGAGAAGCCTCAGAGAAAAATTAAAATATAATTATCTGATTTGCTTCTCCTGTGTTTTGCTGCTCTGGAATGTGGTTGGAGATTGTTTATTCAATATGTGAATTGTTTTAACTTAATGATCAATCTTGGTCCAGCCCTTGGTGTCAGGACTCTGGAAGGAGTCACAGGTTTTTCATTAGTATCTTGTTAAGCCTTCTCTGACTATCCTTTCTCTACTCTTTAGTATAGTTTTGGTATAGCATTCTTTAATATAATATAATGCAATACCATAAAATAATAAATTAGCCTTCTAAGAACATGGAGTCAGATTCATCATTTCCTTCCTGCCACAGGGGACCCCAAAAAAATACCACAGACAGGACAGCCCAGCAGAGCCTTGTCCCAAAACCTCATTTTGGTGCAAACTTCACCATTTTGTAGCCGAACACACCAAATTTTGGATCCCCCAGAGTTGCTCCTGCCTTGGGGGCCATCTGAATCACAAACAGCACCTGCCCCATTGTGTTGCCTTCTTTCAGCACTGTCTAGGCAGGAACTCATGAGATAAACTCATGAGATAAACATGAGCTTCCCAGCACCGGGGCTGGCATCCTGCAGGCACAGGCTCCATCTCTCCCTGCTCCACATGATGCAGCTGCTTAATTAAACCAGCCCTCCACCTCGGGAGGAATAGGCTTAGATCCGCCTTGGGACACATGTAAATTAAAGTCAGAGCCAGCCTGCCATGGTTTATTCATGGAGGGAAGTAAAATTCAATGTGGTTTTACCTTTCTCAGGGCTTTTTTTCTCTGCTTTTCTTCTCACAGTTGGAAATGAATTGGAGCAGGGCAGGATTTCAAAGGTGCTTGCAGGGTAGGGAGCTGTGCAAGGCATATTAGAGGCAACAGGAGTGGATGCATCCCTGTTCACCTCTCCCAAAAACCCACCCCTCTCCCCAGAGGAGCAAATACCTGGCTGATAGAGCAAGGTGCTCACTGACTGAAATGCTCACCAGAGTGAGCCCCATGTGCTTTGCTGGAAGCAAAACACAGTCCACGCTCTCCCAGAAGCAGTTTTCCCCCAGAAAGGCTTACTTGGAAAAATTAGGGGTCTCTGGATGCAAGGGAGCTCCAACACCAAGTGCTCAGGTGACACCATGGCCCTAAAGAAGGAGCTGAAGCCTGGAGCAGGGCAGGGAAGCAGCTGGCGCAGGCTCCCACGTGCCTGGCTGCTCACTGCCTGCAGCAGCCCAACAGGTCCATGCTCACCCATTTAATCACCACTCTGGGCTCCACTCTCTCTGTTTTTCACGGCTGGGAGGATTGTGAAGGTCTGAAGGGAAAATCTGTCCCAGATGGATGGGAAGAGAAGAGAAGAGCAGGCACGCCCTGGGCAGACGGTGCCCCAGGGATGCCAGCTTGCCACGGAGCAGGGAACTCACTCTGCTCTCCAGAACAGCTAGAGGGGGAAAAAACCCAACACTTGTCATGGCCACTTCTCCAAATCACTGTTCTCCCACTCAGGTTTTGCTCTGTTTTAGTTTCCACTTGGCTCCAGGCTCACTGCCCAGTCCCATGCCACAGTTCCCTGACCAGAGCTCCACTTCCTTGCCATGAACCAGCCACTCTGAGTGATCAAAGTGAATAAATTAATCCAACTCCAGGCAATTCACACACATACACAGGGAGGGTCACGGCAGAGAGAGCAGCAGACACGTGGCCATGGCAGTGCCAGGCACAGGCAGCTCCTCACCATCCTCACTGCCCCAGCTCATTAGTCTGAGTCAACAAATGAAAGGGGATGAAGCTGTCATCGAGGATTTGATGCTATTTAACCTCCTCATATTCTTCCTTAAAAACAGATTTAGCAGCTGCAGCCTGACACAGGCTCTTCCCTCTGCCATCCCTGCAAGCAGGAGCTTCCAGTGCCTAAAGGGGCTCCAAGGGCCTGGAGTGACAGGACAAAGGGGAAAGGCTTTACAGGGACAGAGGGCAAGCTTACATTGGATACTGGAAGGAAATTCTTGAGTGGGGAGGCTTTGGCACAGGGTGCCCAGAGAAGCTGTGGCTGCCCCTGGATCCCTGGAAGTGCCCAAGGCCAGTGCCTCACCACCATCTGTCATCCACAATGAACCTCACAACGAGTTTGGAGGAAAAATATGGGGGACTGAGATTCAGGCCAGGACTTCTGTCCCAAAATCACAACCCCAGAGATGATCTACACCCACTCCAGGCATCAGGCTCCATGGAGAAATAGTTTTTCCCTCATGAACCACATCAATGTGAAACTCCAGAGATGACAGACAGAGACTGGAAGAGCCGATACTTCCATGTGCCACCTTACCCAGGACATTGTGTTAACCCCTCAATGCCTGCATAAGCCATTGAGCCACCTCATCAACAGGGAAGTGAAAGGGCACAACAATTCCTGGAGGATCCCCAGAAGAAGCTCTTCCCCAGGTACAGAGCTGCAGGCAGGGGCTGTGGTTATAAGCCCCCTGAAAAAAGATGCATCTTTCCTTTGCAAGTGGGGATTTTGGAAACCACCAATGTCACTCCATAATTCCAGCCCCTCTTCTGACTGGGAAATTGGGGTGGCATTGCCACTGAGCCCCCCAAAGCACAGTCCCCTCCTGGCTGGGAAGAAAACATCTCCCATACCCAACAGAAACCAATTAAGCACCTCTTCCTCCTTCTCCAGCTCATGCCACGCAGTGTCCCCTCAATCTAGAGAGCATCAAGTGCTCATTAATTACATCTGAAGTGGTTCCTCGTTAGTGCTGACACCGTGAAGGAAGAGTCACCTCAGGATGGGGCTGGGGAGAGTTTCAGCCACAGGGCCAGGCTGGCACAGGCAGGGACATGGGGACACAGAGCTTCCCTGTGTCCCTGCCACAGCACTGCAGGACATCCTGCCGGGTCACACTGGGGTGGGCAGATGGCCCAGCATGGAGCAGGACATTGCCATTGCCATCCTGCTGGAGCTGAGCCCTGGGGACTCTGGTTTGGCTGACTGCTCAAGGATTACATCCAGGAATAGATCTGCCATGGGAGAACATCCCAACCAAGGCACATTCCTCATCCACCCCAAGAGTACCACGCAAGGAATTAATTAGAAAAACAATTAAGAGAGCTTCCCAATGAATATTTATAGCAGAGCAAGCCATAATTACTATTCCTGGGAGGAAAGGCGCCCTCCTACCCAGCTGCAGAGAGGACACACAGCACCAACAAGGGTGGCACCTTTGAAAAGCCCTTCCAGTCAAACCATTCCATGCTTCCCACACTGGGTCACCCCTATGGCACAGTGGGGAGAGTTCCTGGGCAGGTAAGGACCTCCTGCAAGCAGTGTGAACACCCTGGCACTGCCCATTTTGGTGCCACCACTGGGGACAGGACAGATGTTCAGAGCTGCAGGGTGGAAGAACACTCACTGACCCCACCTCTGAGTCCAGACAGCTTCTCCCTGCCTAAATTTCCAGCTGTGTCCACGCTGGTGATAGCAACAAGCAGGCACAAAGGAGTTGTCTCCTCCATCCTCAACATCTGCTGCACATAAGTCAAAGCCACCTGAGATTGCAGGGATTTACTGTACATAGGCAGCTCTGAAAGATTTTCTTAGCTGTGAAACATAATTTGCACCTTGGGCTCTCTAAGAAAAAGTTGTCTTCAATAATAACACACGATTAAGAGCTCAGGAGCAGATCCTATGTGAAGCAGGAGATCTGTGATAATCCCAGGTCTCTCCTGTCACCCCCCTGCAGCACTGCCACCCTTGCTTGCCTGGTGTGCTGAAACAGAAGCCCACGGCAAAAACAGGAGATTTGGGTTTAGCCAGAGAATGACCAGAGAGAACCTTTCTGCCATACCCAGAACCATTTCAAATTCCTGGTTTTTATCAGTGCAAAAACCATAAATATCAAAGTAATCCCTGCTTGTAAGGAGGGTGACCAGGTCCCTCTGCACTATGGACAGAACAAATGCCAGTGAGCACCAACCCTTACCAAAGCTAGGGCCAGGGCAGATCTGTTGAGCCTGGATATGTACTATAATAAAGTACAAAATAAAAAATAAAAGCGTAAGTCAATATCATATCTCTCCTCAAGGGCAATTTCCTCTCTGGGCTGCAGACCCAAGAGAGAAATTCAACTCATAATTCCCCCTGTATATCATTTTCCAGGATGCCCCTGCTTTTACAGACAAGTTTTAGGCAGCAAAGCCCAAAGACCAGAGCTGAGGCTGGAGCTCTCCACCTTCAGCTTGGCACACAGCTCTGTACCCCACAACTCTCCCCCCGCACAGCAAGGAGATGGCACAACACAGAGTATCACCATAACTTTGCAGAAGGCTTCAACCCATACAGAGTAACACCACACCACTTCAGAAGGCTGCAAGAGTCTGCTCCTCTTGTTCTTTAGCCCAGCCTTTTATCCCCTCCTGTTGCTGCCCTGCCCCTGTGTGCCCTCTGTTCCCTTTGGTGGTTGGTCAGTGCCCCTGGCTCATTGCTGTCAGTGCTGCTCACCTGCTGCTCACAGCTGTGCCCATTGAGGCTCAGCCCCATCCCAATCACCACAAACTCTGTGCCTACAGCCCCTGCCAGAGCATCATCCCAGAGAGGCCCCAGGGAGGGAAGGGATCAGACAAGACAAGGACAGCGTTATCCCAGGAATTGCTCCCTGCTCACAGGGGAGGTGGTGCTGGGAGCCCAGCCATGCCCAGGCAGGATGCAGCCACACTGAGAGCACCAAGGTGACCAGCCCCTACTCCAGCTCACAGCTCTCCTGCCTCCAATCCATTTCATACAACAAACATGACACAAGCAGATCATTCCTGCGCTGAACACAAAAACAAAACAATGAAGCTCCCTCCATGCCATTAATGAAATTTTCATGGCTGCTGCTGGAACCTAGGGTGGGGAAACAGCAATTCCCCCCTGGGCTGGGTGCAGAACTGAATTTGGGTTATCCACAGCTCTGGTTTGATGCTCCCACACGAAGGCAGGGCGGCTCCTTGGCCGTGAGTGCAGCTCTGGCTGAAGATGGATGGGTTTTCCCATGGCTCCTCCAAGGAAGGGCCTGTTGGAGAGCACAAGCCACGCTGTGATTTAATCTCCCCGCTCCCCTCTGCACACATCCCCTGCCATCTGAGGCACCGGGCGTGACAAATGGCCCCTTGTGCCACACTCAGGGCTGACACCACGGCACCGCTCCATTTGTCACCATCCGAGCGCGCGGCGGGGCTCGAGAGGGGAGCAAATTAAACCCTCCCATTCTGCACTGATTACTTCTGCCTCATCCTAGAGGGCCCCATCCTTCCTCAGCAGGGTCCCAGCTGGCACATCCAGCCCACACAAACTTCCTTAGACAGCCAGGGGAAAGCAGGGCAGCTCCTTCCACTGGGCCATGGAGTTTTCACCACCCTGGGTCTCTCACTTACTAAAACATCATCAGTGAAGGGCTGTTTCTCCAAGCAGGAGTTGCAGGAGACCCACAAAGCCCAACTGCAGCCCAAATGAGCCCAACTACAGTCCCACTGCTGCCCAACTCAGCTTCCAAATGATGCCTTGCACAGGGGAGTGGTGATGAGTTATCTCATGGCCTGAGGGGGGAAAATCCATTTTATTATTATTATTATTACAGAATCACGGAAACATTAGGCTGGAAAAGCCTTCCAAGGTCACTGACTCCAAACATTAACCCAGCACTGCCAAGGCCACCACTAAAGCATGTCCCCATGTGCCACATCCACACAGCTTTCAAACTTCCAGGGATAGTTATTCCATCACTTCCCTGAGCAGCCTGTTTCAGGGGTTGGCAGCCCTTTTGGTGAAGAAATTTTCCCTAATTTAGAATCTAAACCTCTTGAAGCCATTCTCCCTTGTCCTATCCCTGCTCCCTGGGAGCAGAGCCTGAACCCCCCCCAGCTGTCCCCTCCTGTCAGGAGTTGTGCAGAGCCACAAGGTCCCTCCTGAACCTCCTTTGCTCCAGGCTGAGCCCCTTTCCAGCTCCCTCAGCCTCTCCTGGTGCTCCAGCCCCTTCCCCAGCCAGGGTAAAAACTCCTTTTTTTAATGTTTGAAATTATTACTGTTACCCTGCTGGGAGCTGTAGGGTGCAGCACAGCCCCAAACAGGGGTGAGATCCCCACCCCTTGGCAAGCAACCCGCAGCAAGAAGAGCCATTCCCAAAGGAGCTCTCTCGTGACTGGAAAAAAAAAAAACAACCAACAACCCAAAAAAAAAAAAAAAAAAAAAAAAAAACCAAAAAGGAAAAAGTTATAGAAAGGCTTTAAAAGTGCCTGGCTGAGTCACACGGTTTGCCAGGTGCTGGCTATTTGCAAACAAGGGTGAAACAATGCGGGTGCCGGACATGGGCTGGATCCGGCGCTTCCTTGCGGCTCTCCCATTGTCCAGGAGAACAATCCCTGCTCCTGCTGGACAGCAAAGGCAGCAGGGTGAGAGCCAGGGCTCCTGGGCTGGCTCACTGGCTGGGGAAGGCTGGCCAAGATGGGTGGGTCTCACAGCCCACTGCTGCAGGGATGTTAATGGAGCACACATTGAGCTCTGCACCCCAAAATTCCCAAAAACTTAATTTCCCCAGGGTCTACAGCTACTACAGGAAGTTTCCTGACTGGATCATTAACAGAACAAGGGTTTGGAAGCAGTTTTATGCCTCCATTTGCAAATAGTCACAAGGAAAGACCCTTGGGTGAGTGGGAAAATCAAAGGAGGATTTTTCTTCCCGTTTTAAGGCTGGAATCAATGTTATTAACATTCAGAATTCTCATGGTAGGGAAGAAAAATACATAAATGGCCCATGGAACAATTTAAGGAGGAAAAAATTGATAAACTGGAAAACAAAGCCATACATGGAAGCTAATCCCTAATCCCTCTGAGGTCACTGCTGTGATGGTCCAGGTTGGGAATCCCAACCCTGCAATGCTCACTTGGCCCCCACTCACACCTCTGTTTTCTGTGTTTCTCCCTTTTTCCTCCTTCAGATGGGTCTGGATCACAGGGATGGTTTGGGGACAGGGACAGGGAGTGGTGGCAGTGGTGCCCAAGCCTCGTCCCCAACAGCAGCCAGGCCCCATGGACCCTCCCCATCCCTGTGCTGGGGGAACGAAAAGGGCCTGAATCCATCAGAGACACATTTGGGCTAATCATGTCTAATTAAGAGTTTCATTAAAACCCATCACACTCATTAGAAAAAAAAAAGTTAACAAGGTTTTCTGGACATTTTCCTTGCAAAATTATTACAGAGGTTAATGGATGCCTTCACTAAGGCATAATTTAGGAAAAAAAATCACACTTTTTTTTCTTTTTCTCTCTCTTTTTTTTTTTTTTGTCTTTGTGATTCCACTGTTTCTCCTCCTCAGTGTGGCCGTGGTAAAACTGGGCTGCCTGTTCCACCCAGTGGTGGAAGGCGGGAGATCGCTTCCAGGCAAAGGCAAAGCCCCTCCAACAAAGGGGAGCATCCCTCCATCCCTCCCTCCATCCCTCCATCCCCCAGCAGGATTCAGCAGGAGCTGCCAGCACAGCCCAAGCAGGGAGAGCGGCTTGGGCTGATGCAGGATGGGAGAGGGGCAGGAAACTTGATATTGTGCCAAAAATCAAAAACAAAAGGGAAAAGAAAAAAAAAAAAAAAAAAAAAAAAAAAGGCCCATTTTGAGCAGTCAGAGGTTTGTGGCTCAGCTAAGCCTGGAATAAAACACTCCCTGGACATGTGTGCTGCTGTTCTAAAAGCAGCTTTTGGGATGGTTAGTGGGGTAGTGTGTCACAGGTGCCCAAGCCCCAGGGAGCAGAGGCACAGCAGTGCACAGGGAGCAGGAGATCCACAGCCCCAGCGCGCTGACTGTGCCCAGCCGTGGGATGCTGGGCTGGAGGAAAGCTTGGAATCCCAATTCCAACCCTCAGGAAACATTTTCCCTAGAAAAACACTTAAATCATCCTGAGCATCACTCCTTTCTACCCAGCTGCCAGGCAGAGACCACAGTGTGCATCAGCTGTTTGTCCACAGGTTTGGAAACAAACTGGGTGACCTAAACCTGGTCCCCAGTAAAGAGCTTCAGGAAGTGCTGATGGGTTTTAAGCCCAAATATTTATTTTTTGTCCCCAGCCCTGGTTCTACCTGGCCCACTCTGGGATTCTGCTGGCCCCATCCCGTGCCCTGCTAAACCAAATCCAAGGGGAGGTGGAAGGAAACAAGGGCAGGGGAAGCAATTTTTTTTACCTCTTTGTTCTTCCCCTCCTGCTTTAGAGGATAAAATCTCAAAAAAATGATCACTTAGAGGCCTGGAAGGAGCTGGAATGAGATGCTGGAGTGGTGGGGAGGAGAGAGATCAGCACAGAGGCTGGAAAGATGATGATTTCCAGCCACGGGCAAGTGCACGGACCAGCAGATTGGAGAAAAAAAATGAAAAATCAAGCCATCCTTAAATGCAAAAAAATTGGCTTTTCTGCAGTCCCTGTCAATGCCTGGTGTGCTCACCCTGCCCCAGGCATCCAGGCAGCTGGACATGGAGCCGCAGCACACTGGGATGGGACAGATACAGATAAAGGCACGGGGAGCAAGGTCCTGTGTCCCCATGACCTCCCTTGCTGCCATTCACCCAAGGGACAAAACCAACATCACCTTCATCACCAAGGAAAACCTCTCCTGGGTACCCCAAAATGGTGCAGGGTCACCAGGCTGGACCATGGAGCAGGGAAAAGGCAGGCAAGGGCACAGCCAGAGCCCAAAAATTCCCAGTTCTCAATACAACAATTGCATTGGGAAAATCTGACAATTCCCTTGTTTTAAGCGATAGCAAATTGTTCTACTAATAATTGCAGAATGTTTGCAGTTATTTAAAAATCACTTTATAAATCACATTGTTTCCAATCTTCTGTGATGGATAAGGAGAGGGAATCAATAATTATCACCAGGGCTGCTCGGCAGGAGGGGAGGATAACAGGGGAACCAGCGTGGAGCCGCTCACTCCTCAACATTCAAGGTCGGAGCTGCCCCTCCCGCTGCTCCTTTCCCCATCCATTCCTCCACACAAAAGGCAGAAGGGAAGGACAAACAGGAAAAGGAGACAGAGCACTCAAAGGGATGATGGAGATGAGGATAAACCCACACAGAGCTTTGGCAGAGCCCAGCACATCGGCCAGCAGGTGAGGAAGCACGCGGGACCTGGCTGGAGATGGGATAGGGGAGCGGCTGCTGTGTGGAGAGCCAGGGATGCCTGGAAGCAAGGCTGCTGGATGAGCAGCCTTTGCATTGCAGGCAGTGCAGCCCAGCTTTGCTCTTGTTTTGTGGGGTTTATTTTGATTTTTCCCCCTGCCAGGTCAGATTTGCAGCTGCTGGAGCAGACAGGCAGCAGCGGCAGATCGGAGGCTCCCGAACACGCCAGCACAGGAATTCGCCAGGAGGGGAAAACTGAAAGTGAGACAAGGCCGGGAAGCAGCAGGACTGCTCTCTCACCCCTTCTTCCTGAGTTTATAAATACAACATAGAAACTCAGCACAAAGGTAGTTCAGTCCCAGACTTTTTCCTTCTTTGTGCACCCGAGTTAGTGCCTGGCACTGGGAAGGTCAGAGAGAAACCCAGTGTGATTCCAGCAGACAGAAACAGTGCCCAGTCCTCAAACTCAAAAGGGATAAAACCAAGAGACACAACAGCCAACATTCTAGTGAGGGGTTCCTTTGCCATCATCAGGTTTCAAACACCAGGAGAGAAAGGGTTTAAACAATTTTCCTTGGGGAGAAAAAGCGAAATCCACCCAGCCTGCTCATCCAAGGTTTCCCCCGCCTCCCAATGATCCCTGCTGCCACCTTCCCTCCCACCTCCTCCCCAGCACCATGATGCATTGCCCCTTGACCACACAAGGAAGCCATAAAGCAGGGCTGAGGGACGGAGCAGAGCAAGACAAATGGATTTAATATCAGCCCGAGGAGAGCGTGGGCTCTCTCGCACACCAAATGAATTATGCATTTTGGATTGAGGCAGAGCCTGCATCTCACACTGACCCACCGCCCCCAGGGCCACAGGTGTCCAACGGGATGGGCTGGGCAGTGCACTGGGAATTGGCACACAGCTGAGAGCTGTGCCAGGGAGCCTGTGCCAAACCAGCCCGGGATGGGAACAAACAACGGGGCTGATCCACACAGAGAATTCCCCTCTCTCCCACACCCACCCTGGCACCGTGGTGGGAGCAGCCCCCCATCCCTCTGACCCCAAAACACGAGGATCATCTGTCTCCTCAGGGCTCTGAGTACCCCCAGAAGATGACGTTGTGCCTGTGACTCCCCCAAGCCCCAAGCGCCACTAAAAGCCAGGATTAATGAATCCCTGAGTGCCCAAGCTCCACTGTCAGCACAAACCCATTCCAGTCTAATGGCCCCTTGATGGGCACAGCTCCTTCCCAGGGGAGCAAGGATGAGACAGAGCTGGGGGAGCCAAACAATCCAACCCTATCTTTTTCCCCACCACGCAGGAATTAAGCCTATTTTTTCAGCCTTCAAATACTGAGGGATTTTCTTTTTTTGTTTTTTTTTTTTTTTTTCCTTGGTGACAATTCCCACGGGCTTGCTAAGTGTCTCATCTCAGGCTGATGAAGGCTTGGAGCAGATGTCAGGAGTATGTGCTTCCAGGAGCCAGGGGGCAATCCTGGCAGCTTCCCTGCCAGGCACACCAGGCAGAGGACTAAAACCCCTGCCTAGAAAACAAAGTCAAACAGCAAACCAAGGCATTTTTATTTCTAAACTTTGCCATGTAACACCTCCTGCCCACCAACCTTCATGAAGGGCAGCAGTGGGCTTGGGTCTTCCCTTGCCAGCTCCAAGGCCCATGGGGATACAAGGAGGAGCTTAATGGCCAATGAACTACCACAGAGCCAGAGTCCAGCCCAAGGTCAGATTTTTATTCAAATGTAGTTAATTTTCCCAAATTCAAGATGCTAACCCTGGATCAAGCTTTTAGGAGGAGTTTTAGTGAACTTCCAGGGGCTGAGGGATATACAGGACTTGGGTTCCTCAGCAGCATTGAGCAGGGCTTTCAGACACACAGTCTCATTCAATCCCAGCCTCTTCTCTGTCCTGCTGACATGGGAACTGGAAAATACCTGGAGCTCTCCTCCACAGACAGCATCTTACCAGCACACATGGAATCATCAAACAGCTCATTCCTGTCATCACAGACGTGCTTGGTGCCATTTAACACCTGCTTGCCCTCCACCCACAGCATACTCTGGTGCCTTTCAGGATCCTACATGCTGCCAGTCAATCTATAAAGGATATTCCTACTCCTTGGAGCTGCCAGGATCCCTTAATCTTCCCTTCAAGGAGTCTGAATACAAAGCACGCTCCCCATGCAAAGGCAGAATGCTCAGCAGGAGCTCAGCAGTTTCTCCTTGGGGATCAGTGCTGAGGAGTGGGAGCACAGCTGGAGAAAGGCACCAGGGCACAGAAAACCCAACAAACCCCCAATTTCCTGGGGTCTGCATGGTGGAGTCTCATGGATGGCATGAACACTTGACAACCCTGCTGGAGTTTGCACAAGGAAGGGAAATAACAAAAGCCATGGAGATGTGTCTAACACCCACTCTCAGCAGGTTTGCTCCCACACTTTTCATCCTGCTGTTGTCAATCCTCTGCCCCTCTCCAAGCACTGAGAAGGTGCACCACAGTCCTCCCAGGGGTCAGGAGCACTCAAGACCCCACCTTCCTCCAGCTGGCAGAAAGGTCAACACCACCAAAACCCACGGTTTTATATTGTCACTGTTTTCCTCCATTCCTGGCAAAGTGACATTACTTCCCAATTCCAGTGTTTAGCTAAAATTAGTATTTGTTTTCCCATGATGAGAAATGTCATTTTGCCATACAACCATGTGTGCTTTCTGTGTGTTGGTTCAATAGCAGAGGAACGTCTCGCCAGAACCGCTCTGTTTGCAGAGAGCCCTCCCTCTGACTGAGAGCTTCAGCTCCTCACAGGAATCTCCTGGTGGGAACAAAACCACCCTAAAGCTCAGCCACAGAACTCACAGGAATCCCCCAGCCATGCTGTTTGAGAAGGGATTCTGGGGGTTTCCTGGTTGTCAGAGCCCTGGCACAGGAAGGTGTCACCACCCCCACCTTCGCCAGGTGGGAATGAGGCTTTGCGTGGTGAAAACCTACACAAGTTCCCCGGTTTAGAGCAAACCATCAAACAAGCTTCTCCACAGCCTGAATCCCAGCTTTGCTGTTTCCACATATCCAGAGTTACAGGGTGGAGAGGAAACACCTTGAGGGACTCCCCAGGGAGCATCACAGCCAAGCCTGGTGGCACACACATTCCCCCAGCTGCATCAAAAGAGATCCAAGTTGGACCTCTTCCCATCACAACCTGCCAAACCAGCCCTTAAGCACTTCAACCTTCTTCTTCCCAACCCTTCCTTGTCACAATGGTGTTAACTCTCCAGAAGCTATTTGGAACTGATAAAACAGGGTGAGCAAAAAGCCCTCTCCTCTCCCCTCTTTCCAAGCAGCATGCAAAACCAATACCTTAATTTGGGAGAGGAGAGGGAAAGAGTGGCCTATAGGGAAAAAAACCCCAACACTCCACTGGTGTTTGGGAAATATTCACCACAAGGGCAAAAGGAGATGAAAAGCAGTGAGCACTGTTTCCATTTGCATCACCTCACACTGGAGGACTCCAGCAGGCAGCAGCACAGGAGGTGGGGAACCCAAAAACCAGCAAACAATTCCAATTAACACAGGGAATCAGAGCACCCCCATGGCAGCCAGGTCTGATGGCAGCTGCCCAGCTCTGCCAGGGAAATAATCAGGCAGATGACAGAACCTGTCCAGTGAGTGCAGCACTTTGAAGGCACCACATTACAGAGGTGACTTCCAGCAGGGTGGAAGCGGCACCAGCAGTGCCAGCACTGCTCACCAGGTCTGGCCACTGACTAGAGCACACTGAGAAACCACAGGCTGACCACTGCTCCCAAATTCCTGCTGTAATTTCCTCCCAAATTCCTGGCTGCTCCCTGGAGCAAAACCACCTCAGGGGAAGTACTGCCCACCACACTAAACGGTTTGTTTGGGGGCAAGCGCAAAGGGCCTGCTGCCCAAAGCCACCCTTACCTTTGCAAGCCACGTTGTTCTCGGGCTCGTAGCCGGCCTTGCAGGTGCAGCGGCCGATGGGCACCATCCACTCGCCATCGCCGTTGCAGTACAGCTTGATGGGCACGTCCACCTCCTCGGCGTTGGGGATGCAGGTGCCGCGCGCCGTCACCAGGGATGTGCTCTCCGCGCCCGTCATCGTCTCCGGGAAGATGGCGAAGTTCTGCACCACGCTGGGGCACTTCTTGAAGAAGACCCTGACAGACAGCAGAGACATGCAAGCCCCGTAGTCCTGGAAAGCCAGGTAAAAGCCATTGCGGGTCAGGGGCCCGAAACTTCTCACTTCCGTGTTCACCTTCATCAGCCGGCCCCCAAAGTCCACCTGGGAGAAGCTCTCGTCAGCAGCGATGGTGTCCACTTTGAGGTAGGGTGCCTCCGTCCAGAAGGCTGACTTCTTGGTGGCAATGACAGAGTCTGTCTCGTAGTAGTAGAGGTTGAAGGTCTCCTTGCAGGAGCCGGGGACGTTGGGGAGGCTGCTGCAGTCGCGCACAGTGAAGCGCATCTCGGTGTAGATGCGGTGAGCCCCGCGCCGGTTGATGAAGGTGGTGAGGAGCCAGTTGTTCTGGTTGGGCTCGAAGACGTTGCACACCTGGTACGTACGGATGGTGTTGAGGTTCTCGTCGTAGCCACTGACTTCTTCCCACTGCAGAAAGGAACAGGGAGAGGTGGTGAGGAGGAGGAAGAGGGACCGGCGATGGCCACTCACCCCGCACAGGGCAGGGCTGGGAGGACAATCCCAAAGCTCCACAGGGGATGAGGAATGTGGTTATGGACACACAATGTGATGCACATGCAGAAACACCAACCAGGCCAGGACCAGAAGAAATCCCCACTCTCTAACCCCTCCATGCCTCTCCCCATTGCTCCCAGTTGATGTTAAAATGTCTTTCCCACATCAGCAACTGCCTTATCTGCCCTGAGAGGATGTAAAAATGGGAAGAAAGATGGCCCGGGCATCTGGAGGCAGGAGGGAAGGCAGCCCATGAGGCTACAGCTTCATTAAAGGCCGAGCACACGGGCTGGAGAGTGAACCTGACCCCAAGCTCCTGGCACAACGGGATCATTTCCCCCGGCAAAGAAAACCAACTAAATAAAACATTACTGCTGTGGAGAGAGGGAATATAGATTTGCAATTCGATTTATAGAAGGGCATTAATATAATCCAGGCTACAATTTCAATTAAGGGACAGCGGCAAACTGTGAACAGTCTATGATGGCATTAGAGTCCTACAGACAGATTTATAACCTCATAATCCATTCATTTTAACTAATCCATGTTTACAGTCTCCTCATAACAGCATTATTCATATGGCAATCTTTAAGCAGCTCCCTCAGTATCAGGGATAATTTCCAGGAGCAATGCTGCAGCAGCACTCATGCCTGTGTTTACACAGGGCACAACGGGTGATGCCACCCTGCCCTGTCACACTGAGTCCTGACAAGCTAGTGCACCACAACCAGCCCTGAAACCTCACAGATTTTTTCCCTCTTCCCTTTTCCATTGAACAATCACATCTCTCAACTCATCCTTAAGCTTCCCTCCTGTGAACCACAGCCTTGATGTAACAAAACACACGTTTTTGTTTTGTTTTCAAAGCAGGGCCCTCCTCACGCTGCCAACAAGTGCAGCAGAACATTCACTCCCAGGCCCACCTACTCAGCCCTGCTACACTTAAGCCAAGATCAGAACTCAAGGTTGTGCATTGTTGTTAATCCATGGTTACCAAACCAGCAATAAAGCCTCCCTCATCCAGCCCAGTGTTCTTCCTTCTCATCCCATGCCAGGAAAGCACTGCAAAACCTCCTCTCCCCCCTGTGCACAAGGCATGGGGATTCAGTGCCCCTTCATTACCAGACACCTTTTCAGAGCAGAGCTGTACAATCCTCCCTGACCAAGGGGGTTGCCATTGTTTGCTGCTCCCACCTGGGCTTTGCATCACAGCCCTGCCTCCAATTAAGGCCAGACAAGGAGCTCTCCTCCAGCATTAGCACCAGCCCCACGGCTCCACTGTCTTCACTGCAGGAATCCTCCTCTTCATCCTCAAAAACCTCAAAGCCTCAAAACTCAGAGCCTAAACCTGCCAACAAAGGTTTCCTGCATTTAGCAATAACATGAAATGCCCTTGGAAAACCCTCAGCAGAGACCAGGGCCAGATCCTAGCACTGCTTTGTGCATCCCTTTGGGGTGACCACTCCAGGTACCAGGCACTGGGAGCAGCAGGTCCCTGTGGCTGGAAGGATCCACAGTGCCAGCAGCTGCTGCCACCAATGCTCTAACAGCAACAAATGCATCATTTTGATGAGATACTACTAAATAACTCACAGGGAGCTGGGGATTAAGTCAGTGTTGTTCTCTGTTTCCACTGTGATTTAAAGCACATCCATCAGGAAGAGCAGAAGGAGAGCCCACATCCTGCCACAGCCCATCCTGGGACACCACAGCTTTTTACCCTGGCTGGGGAAGGGTCTGGAGCCCCAAAAAATGGCTGAGGGAGCTGGAGAAAAGGAGGCTCAGGAGGAACCTTCTGGCTCTGCACAACTCCAGCAGGAGGAGACTCAGGGACTAAGGGACAGAACAAGAGGAAATGGCCTCAAGCTGTGCCAGGGAGGTTTAGATTTGATATTAGGGAAAATTCCTTCCCAGAAAAGGGTTGTCCAGCTCTGTCACAGCTGCCCAGAGCAGTGGTGGAGTTCCCATTTCTAGAGGGATGTAAAAGCTGTCCCTATAGCTTTTGTGGCACTTGGAAATATGAGTCAGTGGTGGCCTTGGCAGTGCTGGGTTAATGGTTGGATTTGATGGTGTGACAAGGTTTTTCCAACCTAAAGGATTCTGTGATTCGATGATTTTAGATAAAAGACTTGGCATTTTAAATACCTTTTGGAAGATTTAATACACACTCCTGCAAAGCAGAAGCCTCCCCAGAACTCTCAGAGGAGCGAGAATTGGGTGGCTGCAGGGAGGAACGGAGGGATGGAGGGATGCACACAGTGGGATGCAGGGATGGGGCTGGGGAGGGGCTTCACAGAGTTGCTCTGCAGAGGGTGAGACCACCCTGCCTTACAACACAAGCTCCCTGCCTGCCTCACACAGGCTTTCAGTGACAGCAGCTGCAGGCAGCTATTTATATCCTGTCTCCATCACCTGCACGTGCCCCTCCTGCATTTTTCTGGCAATTTATCTGGGCCCAGAATTTTTCCAAAGCAATTCAGCAGCAAAATACCCCAATTCAAGGGGCTCTGAGATGTCTGGAGTGGATTTCATGCCTGCTGCAGGTGTGGCCCGGCTTTGGTGGTGGTGTCCAAAATTTCTTTTGCAGACTTGGCCAAGCCAGTGACACCCAATCAAAGATTCAGCCTGGCATCCTCTCCCCTCTGGTGCCACCAAATCCTGGAGTCCCCAGGGATGGGCCCTGCTGCTGCTCCCAGCCTGCCTGTCCCACCGTGGTGCCCATCCATCAGCTCACATCCCCTCCCACCTGCAGCTCCATCTCTCACTTTTCCTGCCAGGAGAATGTGAGTCAGGTTATTTTATGCTTCCATTCCTCAAAGGCTCGTATTATATAAAAAAGATGTTTTAAGTGCCTCAGGGTGTTTGGTTCCTCATTACTTCATAAAAGTGACATTAATAGCCAAGGAAGAGCACTGCCGAGTGCAATTATGGATGATGTTCCAGGTATGAAAGCTGTTTGGAGCCTGCTAATGTTTCCTAATTATAATCCTTTTGGCACAGGGAGAGGGAAGGCACGAGCAGGGGGATGGAGAGCAGTGATGGGGCTGAACCCTTCACGAGGAAGGAGGACAGGAAGGGAAAGAGAAAGCATGGAGATGGAGACAAGCTCCATCTTCACCAAGCCCCAGGAATGGCTCGGGGAAGGATGCTCAGCCTGGCTCAGCCAGGCCCTGGCACTCCACACCAGCCCTATGGGGCACTGCTGTTCCCACTGACTCCTCTGGCTTCCCACCAGCATTTTACCCCTCTAAATAGGGAAGTTAAAAACGTGGATCCCCCTAGATCACATAAGGACAATGGAACTTACCCCTGAAGGTGGGTTGGCAGTCCAGCCCAGCTCGGCCGTTGCCGTCCGCGTATCCATCAAAGTTTCTGAGGAAACAGAAGAAAAGGAAAGTAGTTATTCCCTAAGTTTTCCATTATTTTATAGCACAGAGATGTGGGAAAACACTCAGTTGCTTTCCCAGAGCATGCACCTGACCCTTGGAGAGCTCAGGAATCATCAGCAGGCGCCTTAATGGACTCAAGGCAGTTTTGCTCTGGGGCAAACGGTGCAGGACAAAACTCTTCGCAAGGAGTCACGGCCTGAACCCAGCTCACACTGCCAGATCTGACCCTTCCCTGCCCAGGAAAGGAAAATACTATCACCAACACAAAGAAAAACCCTAAAAACCAAAAGACGCTGTATTTCATGGAGTCACATCATTTCCTACTTTTAGATGGAAAACAAAAAACCAAAACAACAAAACACAACAAGAATAATAGCGAGAGCAACACCATAAAGAAACAGATGGGGAAAACCCTCCAGGTTTTATTTATTTGTTTGCAGCAAGCAGACATGCAGATTAATTGCCTCAATTCCTGCATCCCAACCAAACAGGAGGAGATGTGCCGCTGGCAACTGGCAGAGCTGAGCATCTCCAGTCCCTCCCCTTTCCTGCCTGGTCCCAGGTACTCACAGCAGTGCCAGGAAAAGAGGTGCAACCAGAGAAATAAAGGTCAGGAAATAAAAATCAGCCCAGGAATCTGTGCTGCCGCCGGGCTGCTGCTTTTTAATCTCTCCAGGGCTGCTGCAGCAATCACAAGCGGGAAACAAGGCTCCAATTAATCTTCCAACCCCTCCCTTCGCCGGCCGCTCCAGGATGCGAGGCTGGAGAAGCGTGACCAGGAACTCCCTGCCCTGACACCAGTGATAAACGCTCCCAAAACCGCTCCCTGGGGCAGGGAGAGCAAGGCAGTCCCCAGGCATGGAGTGAAAAGGGCTGGGAGCTGGCAAAGCCTCTGCACCCCAAACAGGTCCCAGGATGCTGCAGTGGCACTGCCAGGGGTGCTCAAAGCCCACAGCCTCCCTGCTTTGCACAGTGCCAGGCTGCTCCTGCCCACCGTGCCCTCAGAGAGGACAAGTTTCATTCCTGCTCCACTTGGGAAACAGAAAAGCGTGGTGACCTTCACGCTGTCACATGTCACTTCATAGTTTTGGTCATTTTCCATTTGGCAGAAGGCAGCTAAAAATGAATTATCCCAGCTTCAATTCCTCTCCAGCCTTGAATTATGGAATCCAGGAATGGTCTGGGTTGGAAAGAACCTTAAAAGCTCATCCAGTTCCACCCCCTGCCGTGGGCAGGGACACCATCCACTATCCCAGGTTGCTCCAATCCCCATCTAACCTGGCCTTGGACACTTCCAGGGATGCAGGGCAGCCACAGCTCCTCTGGGAAGCTGTGCCAGAGCCTCATCACCCTCACAGAGAAGGGTTTCTTCCCAACATCCCATCTAACCTCTGGCAGTGGGAAGCCATTCCCCCTTGTCCTGGCACTCCATGCCTTATCAAAATGGGGCCAGGGGCTTGTGCTCCAGACCTCCAGCAAGTTTCTACTGTCATCACCCTTCACCTTCCCACCACCTCCACACCTTCCTTCCCTTCCAAACAGCCCAGGCCCTAATTAAACAGACATTAATCCTTGCAACAGCCCTTCAAATGAACAGGAAGATGTCTACAGGCATAAATGGGTGTGGAGGTGGAAGCCACAGGCCATGCAAACATCTCCCTGCCAGCGGGCTGCATGGCAAAGGATGATCTGAGAGCCCCTAAAACACTTGGTGTTCTCCCCCAAAGCAAACAGGGAGTCCTTGTGCCACACAGGGGAAACTGAGGCAGCACAGAACAGGGAGACACGGGGACCATGGCCAGGCTGGGACCCAAGCTGGCTCATCCACCCTCTGTGATAAATAAGGACAGGCTCATTACAGGAAGGGCACTTCTTCCAAAGGTCTATTCAGAAAGACTTTTCACTCCATCATCTCCCTTCCTGTCCCACACACTCAGAGCTTCCTTCCCAGCTCTGACAGAGGAATGTGCTCTTGATAAAGCACAGCTGCTCTGCAGGACAGCAGCACGCGAGGACCAGCCTTGCTTTGAGATGATTCTCACCAGGACCTTCCCAAAACCTCACCCCTTCCCTCCTCCTCCTGAGGTCCTCCCCAGACACTCCACATTCTGCAAGGAAAGCAGGAAGGCACAGCAGCAATGCTGAGGATGACCTCAAAATAACTAAGATAATAGAGAAATTAATTAACAATAAATGAATAAATGGAAAGAAACCGCAGGGAAGCTTTCACTTTGGATACTCCTGGAGTCTCTGGGTGATTCTGTGGCCTGTGATCAGGGAGCTCACATCCAAGAAGTTTCCACCACAGATGCAGAGCAGTGATGCAAAATGTGGAATATGTAAAATTTTCTTAAGAAAGGATGTTCATTAATGTTTGATTTGTAAGTTTCAAGCCTAATCAACAAGAAAGGAGATTTCACTCATGAAACAGCGGGTCACAAGCTCTAAGTGATGTCCAGGTGTTGGAAAGAAATTCTTTTAGAGGTAGAATTGCCTTGCTAAGATCTAGGGCTCCACGTTTCAATGATTTCAGTCCTAGGGGAGACACTGACAATGCTCAGGAAGAAGGACGTGTGTGATGTGCCACTGACAATGGGCACACAGAATGCAGAACTTCGAGGCCACAAGGACATTTGGCAGAAACCCCAAAATAAGGGAAAAACTGATAAAGCCAACCCAGCTGGGTGAAAGGTAATTCTGGCAGGGGCAGGTCATGACCAGTGACTCACAGACCACTGACCCAAGAAACCACCAACCCAAAAGAAGAGAAAGACTGATCATATGGACTAATTAGCATGAGAAACGAGACAGTCTTTAACCAACAGAAGATAGAATATTAATTAATAAGAGAATATTGTAGCCAATAAATGCTAGCTCTTTTGATTGCAAAAATGTATAAATAGTAAAAAGCTTTGATAGTTGGAGTGCTTGAACACCACCAAGCACCCAGGCTTGGGCAACTCTGAAATAAATAATCAATGTCTCTCTCAAGTGTATAATTATTGGCTTGCTGCATACTGGATTCCATTTTTGTGAACAACATTTGCACTTCCATGGCTCCATGTTTCCAAAGCAATGTGCAAAGCAAAGGAAAAAGCGGGCTGAGAGCCTGGCCCCCTATAGACCATCTCCTGCACAGATCCTGTCCCATCTCCCAAGGGCACTGCCATAGAGAAGAAGATCCATAAACTGGAAAAATTATTAACTCGGGAGTTTTTTGTTAAGTACAATAAGATGGTTAAATCCCCCTTCGAGTTCAAATTCCTGCTGAGTTCACCCAGCCCTGTGACTGCAGAGGCACTGGCATCAGAAGGACATGGCTCAGCAACTTCCTATTGACCTCTCCTATTTCCTCTTGGAGGAAACCTTGGCTTTTACTTCATTTTTTGAAATGAAAAAGTGACACTGTGACCTTGGTGGGGCACTAATGGCCAGGCTGCTCGGGGCTATGGCTGCTGAGCACCCTCCTTCAACAGATCCCAAATTCTTGTAGAAAAATGGGGAAGAGACGGAGATCCCAGCACCCACATCTGCAAAATATCCCTACAGGCTGGGGGACACAGGATCCACCCCCCACCCATCCATCACTTGGGATTGGGCAAGGAGGACAGGCAGGGAATGCTGCTAATGAGGGGATTAGTGCACATCAGTGCCTGAGCAGCCCTAATGAGTAGAGAAGCCACATGAACACCTTGCACCTCCCATCCCACCTGCCTCGCCCCTCCGTGAGGACCAGGCCTCGTTAATTGGCATGGGGTATTAATTAAACCCCCAGGGGAAGAGCCTTTCCCTGCACCTCTGACATCCAGCACAGCATCACTGCCCAGGTCGAGTGAACCCTGTCACCTGGATCCAGCAGTCCCACCATGCCAGCTCCGTGCCCAAGGCAGTGCCACCCTCTCCCCTGCCCCAGGCTCGCTCCTCCAGCATCTCCCTCCACCCCTGCCCACCTGCACAGCGGGTACCTGGGGGTGCTCTGCCATCAGGAGGGAGCTCACTAAGTTCACTGGGAGAAGTGTCTGGGATCAGAGGCTCTGCTGGCCAGGTTGTGACAGTCCAACCCCTCATTAGGGAGAGAGGAGCTCTGCTACCAAGAGCTGAGCTCTCTTGGAGTGAAGAATCTTCAGCTGTATACAGTAGATTTTCTTTAATGGACACATTACTTTAAACTAAGCCTTCACCATCTGTTCCAGTCCCTAATTATCAATACAAAAACAAACGTCTACTCACAATTACACTCGTAACAAGTAAAGATGCCAGCAATTAGAATGCACCAGCTTCCCTGCACGGAGCAGCACATCCATCTGGGATGGCACTCTGAGATCCAGGCAGGCAGGGCTCGCTGCTGTCCCGGGCTCCCCACACCCTCCCGAGGAAACCTGGGCAGGGATGATGCCTGCGGCAGGATAAGCTGCGCCTCAGAGGAGTGAAGGATGGGCTGGCATCCTTCCAACAGCAGGGAAAAAATAAGTTTATTTGGGCGAGAATAGCCTTCATCTCACACCAGCTGATGCCGCCTTGCCAACCACTCTTCCCGCAGGATTGAAGCCTCTTCCAGAAAAACCTTCCTGAACTGGCCAAAATGAAGCAGAACTTATTGCCCAAAACTCCCAGCCTGAAACCCGTATTTCAGACCTCCCAAGGGCAGGTTCTTGCCCATCATGCTGGGACAAGGTGTCACTGTTCCCTAGAAGGGGGTGGGATCTGGCTGCAGGCAGACACACAAAGGGAGAGGGCCAACCCAAACTAACCCAACCTGACCGCGTTTTGACGCTGTTATCTGGAAGGAAAGAGATACAACAACAAATTTTCTGCTCAGGGAGGCCACAAAGACACTTCTACAAGTGCACCACTCCTCAGTAATTGCCTCGGGTCTCTCTCCCAAAGCAAGGAACAGCAGCTCTCTCCCTCCTGCACGAAGATAACGGCAGGAACCAGCCTAAGGCGCTCGAAAGCAAATGCTTGGGCATATGTAGAGAGACACAGGCTTGTCTAAGACAACCAAGAGGAAAAAGATAGAAATTAAGCAAAATAAGGAGAGAGGAGGCTTGATAACAACAGATGGGGAGAGGGAGATTTGGAAAGTATGCCAGCTGCTGGAAATAAGCCCCCCATGATACGTGGGGAGCAGGGAGGTGGGTGCTGATAGCTGAGCCTTTGGAGGGAGGGGAGATGGGAGGGCAGGGCACACAGGGCTCAAGTCTGGGGGGTAAAGGATGCTCCACAGGTGGGATCCTCAGAGACCCATCCTGAGGTGCCTCAGTAAGTGTCAATGGCATCAGCACAAAATCCAGCCCCAGAGCACATCCCTGGGCACCCACAGCATGGTTTTCTGAAGGGGAACAATAGCAAGACTTCTTTTCCATAAGGAAAGCACTATATTTTCCCCTCTATTTCACGCTCATAAATGCCAAGCTTGCTTCCTACCTCTTCCTACCCTTCCGAGAGCTTCAGCAAAATCAGCCCAAGGCGAACGCACAGCTTGGGGAGCTTCTGTCCAAGTTTGGTGACATTACCAGGGGAAGGGAATGACAGGGAAACAGCGCCAAGACGCTTTATTCTCAAGCCTGGTGCTAAATAACATTAACTGCTATGGTATCACAAGTTCTGCCTTCCCGGGGCTGCTGTGACTTCGAGCCATGTCCACGTGCAGGTGGCACCATGGCTTTCATCATCATCAATCCATACACCTGTGGTGTGCATCACACCTCTCAATGCCAATGGAAGGAAAGTCCCACATGTGCCAGCAGAATAATCAGAATTTAATTCTCACTGTTCCCATAGGTTAATTTATCCTCCACTCCACTCTGGTGAGATCTCACCTGCAGCACTGTGTCCAGCTCTGGAAGGACATGGGGCTGCTGGAGGGAATCCAGAGGAGGCCAAGAAGATACCTAGAGGGATGGAGCAGCTCTGCTACGAGTTAAGGCTGAGAGAATTGGGATTGCTCAGCCTGGAGAAGAGAAGGCTCTCATAGACAAAGGGGCTTCAAGAGAGCTGAAGAGGAACTGTAGAAAAGGACATGCAGTTACAGGACAAGGAAGAATGGCTTCCCACTGACAAGGGAGTACATTTATGTTGGATATTGGAAAGAAATTCTTCCCTGTGAGGGAGATGAGGCCCTGGTACATGTTGCCAAGAGCTGCTGTGGCTGCCCCTGGATCCCTGGAAGTGTCCAAGACCAGCTGGATGGGGCTTGGAGCAACCTGGGATAATGGAAGGTGTCCCTGGCCATGACAGGAGTCATGAACAATAGGAGTTTTAAGGTCCTTCCTAACCAAACCATTCTGGGATTCTATGATTCCATGAAAGCATTCAAGCACACACCAGGAAGCTGCCTGAGTAATTCCAGGTTCCTCTCTATGACCACACTTCTAACCACAAGTCCAGGGTTGCCTGTGCAAGTTTTTAACATATTCTGAAATTTAGACTAAGCTGAGAAAAAGCAGGAACACAAAATCCATACACTCGGCCACAAGGATTTAGGCAGTGAGCTGCTGGAGGCACATCCCACCCCAAATATCTCTTCTGCTGAGGTCTCCCCATTTGGTTCCTGCTTGGAACTGCGTGTGGGGGGGTTCCATGCCGAGCCAGCACAGCTCCTGCACATCAGGAATGCTGTGGCATCTCCCAGACGGTTTAATTACAGCACTGGAGCGGCAGCAAAGGTACGAGCAGGATCAGCCTCTCCCCTCCAACAAGAGCTGCTGCTCTTCACAGCTTCCTGAGAGCGCTGCCTTCCCCAAGCCGCTTCCAGCATCTCTGCGCTTTCAATCAAAAATATTACAGCAACAACTAATTACGTCCCATCATTCCCAGGGCTCTCTGCCTTTAATGGTGCATTTTGCTGCTACACAGCGACGGTGGAACGGCTCTGGAAGTGCATAACGAGCTCTCCCCATCAATCTCCCACGGGTTCGTTATGAAGGATTACCCACCGAGTAACAAACCCTGCCACGGAGGGGGAGGATGCGCTAAACAACAACAAGTCAACACAAAATATTGCCTTCCTGCATTTTAAGGGTCTGTGCAAACCTCTCAGGAGAGAGGAGCAGCTGAGCCTGCTCTGCAAAGACATCCCAGCCATTGCCAGCATGAGGAGACCTGCGGTGGCCAAAAAGCCCCTCACTTCCAGCTGGAAAGGGAAGGAATTTCTATCCATCAGGCGAGAAGGAGTGTGCTGTGTCAATTTGTGATGGGCTGCATTACGCTGTGGCTGCACAGCACAGGCCGGGCCTCCTCCGGGATCCCCCGTCAATGCCATGGATTTCAGCAAGCAATGAAGATGCATCGCAGCAGGGCAGGCGATAACTTAATGAAGCTCAGATTTGGGGGTGTTTGCTCAGCAACTACAGAACAACTTTATCAATAAAGCACTGCCTGCTGCGCTGTGGGATGAAATGCTCTAATTGCAAGTGGCAAACGCTCCCCACATCGGGATACGTTAAATTGAAATATGCCGGTTGATGTGCCTGAAAGCACCCAATCAAATACCTGCTTCCATTTTTCCAAGTGTTCATGCATTCATACACATGCACAGCAAGAGAAAAACCCAAAGCAAAACCCCAGCCAAAAACAGTTCAGGAGGTGATGCAAAGTCAGGATCATAAGGACCAAGCCCTGTTTACAACTCTCACTCCACCTCCAGCCCCAGCATCTCCCCTTGGTTTCCAGGCTCCAAAGGGACTTGACCCAGCGTGGGTACGTGATGTTGGACAAGCTCAGACGAAGCCATACAATCCATTTATCATAATCCTACCGAGGAGAGAGACAGTAAATCAAAGAGACAACCAGCCTGCAAATAAATTACTGAGGGGAGGGAGAGGGGGAGAGGGATAGAGAGGAAGAGAGAGAGAACTGCAGAGGGAGAGATAAGGGAAAGGGAAGGAAATGACAGAGAATTACCAAAAAATGCATACATCACAGGAAAAAAACAAACAAAGGAGACCAAATCAAATGGAAAGATAAGAGAAAAAAGATAGGGCTTTCAATACCTTTTGTCTTCTAAATTGCAAACCTATTTTAGAAAATTTGGAAACAACTATTTTCAACTATCAGGAACTCATTTGCTCCTGTCATGACAGAATCAGTTGCTGATATCATACTTTTTATAATTGCACACAGGCCCTGGATACCCAAAATCCACACACACCATACACACAGGTCACTGTCCATACATCATCATTTACAGTTTGGCAACTCAAAGTCAAGCAGCAACCAGGGCTGAGACAGCACTTTAATGAAAACCCTGTCCCCCCTCCCAAGACAGACCCAGCCATGCCAAGGGCCCATTCAGGGCAGGCAGATGATGCAGTTTTCTTTCAGGAGAACATTTTCCAGAACAATGTCACTATGCATCTAAATCCCCATCCCTGCTTTCTCGAGGCTGGGCTGCCAGCAAACCTCTCAGAACGCCGCAGCCTGCCCCAGAAATCACCATATGTCAGGCTTGGCATGCAGCTCACTTCATCCTCCACAAGATGTGGAAGAGGAACTCAGCCAACCAGGGATGGGCAGAGGCTCTCCCAGAAACCTTAACCTCCAAAAATCTTTGTGAGATTGCCTCAGAGAAGGTCCAGCTAAGTGGTGGGGAAGGTCTGGTTTGAAGGAAAGATCACTTAGGTTGGGCAGAGTACTCATCTGCCCTTCAGCATCCATGAGGTCAGCCCTCAGGAGCACAGGGCAAAGCAGATGAAGGCTGAGGGTCAGGTGCCTGAGGACACACTGTCTCTCGTCCATGTAGTCAGGTGGTACCAGTATAGGCTGGGCACAGCAGCCTCACATCACTGGACTCTCTGGGTGGAGACCAGCTGGCTTGGACACCCATTTCACTAGCTGAGAGAACAAGGAGGAGCCAGAACCCCACCCATCATATGTCCTGGGGGAGCACCGAGTCTTGAGAATAGTCCAAACATTGTTGGGTAATAACACCAACAACTTCCTGTTTTCCACTACTTTTCCACAGCTCACATCTTGGTCAACATCCAGTTACCCACATGGGCTGCATGTGGTATGCTCCAGCCAGGTGAAATGGAAACAAGTCAGCTCACCCATAAGGATCTATTCTGCCAGGAGCTCCCCTCTTGGGTAAAGGGAACTTCATCACACTATCAGAAAGCAAACAACTCCAAAAAGAGATAAAAAAATAATAAATACAAGCAGCCTTGAGATTTTGCAGACAAGGGCCATTTGAAGCCTAATGAGTTCTGTGGAAGTGGGCTCCTTATCAGCTGGGATTCCCCTGGAAATGAGAGCCTCTAAATACAGAATTAGTCATCTGAGAAGATAGAGCTGCCATAAACATCAATAGCATCTGCAATTACACGTGCTAGGATGAATTACAAGGATACACAGTCTTCATGCCTGGATCCACGGGGCCCATGGGATTGCAGGGGATCTCCCAAGCAGCAGGCTCACATATGTCTTACAGGGGCACATGCTTGACTCCAAAGCCAACTTCCAGTGCTGGAGTACTGTGGGTGCACTGAGCTTTGGTGAATTCCTGTGCCAGACCTGTCCCTGCCTTTCCCCACAGCTCTCCTTCCCCGCTGGATTTATTTTGCCTTACTCCAGGGTAGCACCGCCTGTGAGGAAAACTCTAAAAATCAAAACATTTATCCTGCGTTTCCCTACACGCCTTTATCACATCTTTAGAGATTCAGGATGAGTCACTGTCTTGGACCACGTTCTCCAGAAAAGCTTCACGTTCGCTACAAAACCAGGCATCTCATGGAGCCCTAAATGTGAAATGCCAGCCCAGCTGTCAGAGAGCCCTCGCACCCAGAGCTGCACCTGGCACCGTCCAGCTCCTATTTACTAGATCTTATTTTAAAATGTCACAGGGATTCTGCGTGAGCCACAAACATGACAGACTGCTCAGAGCAAGCACTGCCAGGGCTCTTAAGCTTAGCACAGGCACAACTGTTCCCAGTGCATCCAAGGGCTTGGTGCTTCCCCAGTCACCAACACTTTTCACCCCAGCACAGCCCAGCTGCAGCCACACTGATCCTCTATTTTTCAATGCAGCTTCTGACGCATACTAAAGCCTTCTGGGGGGCTAGCCAAAAATTTCACTAGTAAGAACTAAAAAACAGCATTTCTGGTCCACCCACGCACAAGGGATCTCAGGGGAAGAAGAGGGAAAGCAGCAGGGCGAGCGTGGAATCGCACCGGGATGCTCGGGCTGCGCTGGGGATGGCGAGCGATCCGCAGCTGCGGGAGCAGAGCCCTCAAGGAGAGGAGGTGGAAATACTGAATCTCAAACGGAGCAAGCTGCAAAAGCGCCGCCCCCCAGCCCCGTGCCGAGTGTCATCTCCCCGGCTTCTGCACCATATGGAGTCAGCTCGGAGTGCAAACGAGGCAAAGAGCAATAAATCTGTGCCACCACAGCAGCACGCGGCTGCCGGCAGCACAGGGAAGCTCCGTCAGGACACGGATGGGACGGGGGAAGGCTCTGCCTGCAGCCCTGAGAATGCCTTGGTGGAGAAGCCCATCACCCACTGAATCCCCACCAACAAAAAGGGACGTGGCAAAGCCAATCGGTCCATTGGAAAGGGCAGAGCACCCCATTAGCAGACCCTGCTGGGTTCTTTGCTCTGGCTCCACATACAAATGCTGTGGAATTCTCAAAATGTGCTGGAAAGTCGTCCTGGGCTCTCCCAGCTTTGCCTTTTCTTCTTCTTCTTCTTCTTCTCCACTTTTAGATTTAGACAAAACAAGCATCAGCCAGGATCTGTAACCATCCTGCAAACCACCCAAAAAGCTTTCCTATCAGTCTGAGCCGCCTTTAGCTATGTACACACGCAGCTGGTCTGGTGAGTGTTTGCTGAGATTTCCAAACACCGATTCACACAAGGTGCCAGCTCCACAGGCCAGTGGGGCTGGGTTAAATCCTTGACTAAATTCACCAACAACAATGAGCAACTGTAATCACCTTGGAAGACTCTATTCACCAACAAGGGTTCAGGACCCTTTGCTGTAAGCTCATGGTGCATCATCCAAATGGTGCCAGAAGCAGTGGGCAAACAGCTGCCTGCCCCCCAGCTCGTGCCAGCACAGAGACAGCACCAGGGATCCCTCCATGCCAGGAGCCTCTTCTGTGAGAAGGGAAGAAACACAAGCACTCCTCTATGTCAAGCTTAAATCACAAGATTTTGCTCCGCGCCATTCTCAGGCCGAGCTTGTCCTGCAAGCTGCAGTGCCCAGCTGAGCTGCACAGGCACAGCTCCCACAGGCCCTGGGGGTGAGGAAGGGGAGGAGGAAGAGGAGGATGCTGGCAGGAGGTGCCACTTGGCAGGCAGCCTGCCTGGCACACCCCTGCCTCCAGCCCCAGCGCGTGCGCAAGCTGGGAAAAGGCTCCAGCATGAGGACGGCCATCTGCGTGCCGGGAGCCGCGCCAAAGCCGGTTCAGGGATTAGTTCTCCCCCTCCTCCTCAGGACAGCCTCCTGCCCAAATGCTGACTTTACACACGGGTGACACCTCACCAAAAAACTTCAGCACAACTGCAGGAGGTAACCAAGGAGAAGTCCCCCAGTCAGGCAGCCCAGTCACTGACCAGAGCCCAGGAGGTGCCTGCGACCTGCTGCAGGTGAGGGATGGTCCTGGCACTGCCAGAACAGCTCCATTTCATGCAACACCAGCTCTGCTCATTTTTAAAGCATTGCTGGTTGATGATAAAGTTCCCCTGAAGCTCATCTCCATACCCACCTCTTCTCCTGATGACGGTGACCCATCCTCCCTGATTGTGGTTTCCTTGCTGAAATAAATCACTTTAAGTGCACATTGTGCTCAGGGTCTCATTACTGTTCATCATCTTCTGCGCAACAGAGCTGTCACATCCTCGCAAATTCTGTCACCTGGGCGACACAGGAGCCATTTGGGAGGGCAGGCAGGTGGGAAGAAGGCACCCAGGGCTTGACAGGGTACCAGCTTCCCATTCCCCTCATCTGCAGCATTTGAATAGTGGGCTCGCACCCCTCATGGCACAAAAGCTCAGGAGGACAAAAGCAAGAAGGAGCAACACATGTCCAAGATGGGATCAGTGCACCAAGGCCCCAGATGGATGGTAGCAGGAGTGGCACAAGCATCTTGATGGCCAAGAGGGCCTTACTTCAGTGAGTTATGTCCCTGCCAGAAAACCTCCTCCAAAAGAAGTGGAAGAAACTCTCCTCCCCCAATTTGGAGGAGAAACATCCAAAGAAGGGAAGAAAGAAGAGCCAGGCACAGGGGCAGCAAGATGGTCACCAATCCTTCTTCTCCAGGTAGATTCTAGGCAGCACCATGCTCACCTGTGATGAGCTGCCTCATCACAAATGAGTGCTTACAACTCCAGGAGGTTGCTCCAGATCAATCCAGAACAGAAGACTGGGTCATGCTGCACATGTAAATTAAAAGCTCTTTGCCAAAATCCCACAAGCACCCATCAGATAACAGCAACACAAAAGCACCATTTGCCTGTCACATCACTTTTGAAAGGCAAACACTCAGGAGAGAAAGGGAGTGATTAATGCTGCTGCTAATCTTGGAGCGCCCACAAAGATGGGTCTGCTGGGTTTTTGTCAAGGGCAGAGTGTAAGTACCACCAGCCCCAGATAGCCAGTGGTCCTGTGAGGGCTGGGACCAGCCTGGAATAAAAGGCCAACTCACACAGCCAGGAAGGAGTTGCTCACCCATAGCCATGTGGCCAACTCCTGCATCCCTGTGCATCAGCACAGCTCCCTGGGGAAAGAGGATGTTTCCCAGCCTGATGTCTGGGAGCCTGCAAAGGTTTGGGTTTCCCACCAAATACTCAACACCTACAAAAATCCTGGAGCGCAGCTGTGGAGAAGACACACTGCTCTCACACTTTCCTCAAGTTTAACATTTGTACTTCTCTAAAATTCTTCATCTCACTCATCCCATCACACCTTCACAGGAAAACACCTCCCACTGCTCTGGTGACCAGGGCAGGAGAAGATGCCCAGAAATGTAAGCAGGAGAAAAGCCCCACACATGCAGAAGAAGATCCCCAGATATGTAAGCAGAAGAAAAGCCCCACAGATGCGGCAGGAGAAGACCCCCGGACACATCATCCATCACTGCCAGGAAGGGTTCCCCAGGTGGTCCCTGGGGCTCTGCTCAGCTCTCCCAGCACCCCACCCCAGCACCCCAGGCATCCTGCTGCAGGCTGGGGACCCCCGTGCCCCCTGCTCGCCCAGGGCACTCGCACACATGTTCGCACACGCCGGCACGGAGCGGGAGGGGAAGCCGGGCTGCAGGAATAACACAGGCACACAAACAAAAGAGCACAAGCCATTAATCTGGGTGAACCAGAGGAAATGAAATCATTATGTCTGCAGCTACAACATCCCGAGGAACAAATTTCCTGCCTGGATAATAAATGGATTCTTTTGTTTCACATTGGCCCCAACCACGTGACACTCTTGGCCTATTCCTCATCCAAAACATCTTGCTGTATAAATACCCAGACGGGTTTGAATTTCAGCTGCTAAAAATATGTTTTAATTATAATAATATATAATAATAATAATAACAACAAAAAAAATCTGGATCTACAGGCTCCCCTCGCCTCCTAAACAACCTCTGAAGACTTTCCAGCAGGCAGGCAAGCAAACAAAAAGTCCCAAATTGCCAAAAAAAGCTGAACAGTACAAATGCAGCCTTTAAAAAATGACTGAGGCACCTGAAAGCAGCTCCAGGTTAATGCTTGCAATAAATAATCCCTGCCAGAAAGAAAAATGACGGGTGCATGAAGATTTGAAGCACGATGGCCCAGAAGTATCTCCTAAGCACCTCCCAGCAGCGGGACAGGACCAAAGCCACAAGGCACATCAATGACAGCTCCAACTTTGGGGCTGTGCAGCTTTTCTTCTGAGCCAGGTTTTCTTCTGGTAGCTCACCAGGGCTTGGGATTTGTCCATTGCATGGATGGGGGGAATGCAAGATCTGGCCTCCTCTGGCTTGGCAAGGTGCTCCTCAGCTGCAGGAGTCTCCAGGGATGCAGACCTTGAAGAGAGCTGTGTGAATGACTGGTTCCAACTGTTCCTTTAATCTGCAACTCCATCACATCACTCACTTAAAACCACTTTTGCATCTAATTGCATATTTTGCTTCTGCTTTCAGCTTCTTTTTGCTCGCCTTCCCAGCTTCACCAACACATTGCAAGCACTGCAACAAGTTTCAAAACAAGAAGCGGTTTTGAAGCCAAACATCAAAGCGCCTTGGTCTTGCACAAAGTCTAAATTGTTGGATGTCAAAGAGAGACCTCCACACAGGGAAACATGCTCAAAAATTCCCTCCAGCTAGCAGGCAACCATGAGAAGAAGATCCAATCAAGCCCACCATGCTCACCCACTGCTCCTACTCGGGGTTGAACTTGTTCTCCATCATCCCAAACATCCCAGCACCCAATGACTTCTCTTCAATTCCACACACACACAGAGGAAACCTCTGGTGCATCACACCAGCAGAACCTCAATTTTGTTTTCCTTTTAGGATCATCTTTAATTCCAATTATATTTTGGATGCTAGGGAAAGCATACAAAAACAGTTGCTGCCTCATTTCTATTGCTTATCGCCGCTGTTACTTCAAGGAAGGGGAGGAGGAGAAAAAAAGAAAGGGAAAAAAAAACCCCAGTCCTTGGAAACTAAATATTTACACACCCACATAAACTAATCCCAGCAGATCCAAGGGTGGGAAGCCTATTTAAAAAACATCCCTAATTACTTTCCCATTTTAAAGGGAATAATCTGGCCATTAGCTTGAATGCTTTACTTAAGTAATCACTTATTTTTCAAGAGGAATAATCTGCTGGTGTTTGCACAGACAGGACAGGGGACTGAGAAACCATTTTTATACCCTTTCCTCAGGTACAGCTGCTAACAGCCAAGTGACATGGAGGGGCTGATGGAACCGAGGGCAGTCAGGAACTCAACGCATGCCACCCTTGGGAGGCCACCCCTGGAACATGGACAGGGCCACCGCATGATCTGACACCTTGCTGGTCCCTGCATTGCACCACAAGGAAACTGTTGGGAAAAGGGGGGATTCTCAGGGCAAAACGGGAAAGAAAAATGGGAACAGACACCAAACACCTCAAAAGGCCACCAGTCCCCTCACAAAGATGCTCTGGCAAATGTCCCCATCCCTCCCAGCAGTGCCAGGAGCAAGGAAACACAGCAGGTTGATATTGCAAAACACTGATTTATCAAGAGCATATTTCAGTCCCTTTTTGCTGATGTATTAACAAAACGTTCTCTTATCAGAAAATAAAGTGGTTTCTGCTGGAAAAAAAATGTCAGTAATCCGGACATAGGGATATATTGAAGGATTCCTAACAGCAAAGCAAAGAGCAGCAATTTGCTAATTGGCTGCTGAAGGAAAGGGCTGGAACCCTGAGGATGGGCAGAGGTTTGATTATAAGACACGCACGGTGGATCATTTAGAAAGATAAAACCGCGCTCGCTCTGCCGCAGCCAGCTATTAAAAGTGGAGAATGTTATTTCAGGTAATAAAGAGCAGGACCTGAGGACCAGCCTGGGAATTCAAATTTACAACTTGTATCAAATTCATCTGCTGTAAAACTCCACCTAGTTTATAAGTTTCTCACCAACTTCATAAAACATGTTTTATTATTATTGTTTTCTGACTCTCCTGCCTTAATAAAATTCCTCTCCCAGCCTGTGTGGGTGTTGCATTATAAACATTTGCACTTTGATTCATTCAAGACTGCAGAAAGCTTTCAAGGTAACCTATTAGGAATACTTTAAATGGTTCAAAGACATCCCAGTTTCCCCTGAATGCTGCAAAGCTTTAAAGAACAAAATAAAAACGTGTCTTGCTGCAAACCACCTCCAAAAATCTACTGGGCTGGTGACTCGGGAGATGGGAGTGACCACATAGGTCAGTGAAGAGGGGTCCAGAGTGGGAAAACACACGAGTTATCAGGGCACAGGCTAAGGTGGGCACCCACCCATCACTCCCCAAGCCCCCTCACCAGGGAACTGGAGGGACTTGTTAACAAAAGATTCTCCCAGGGATGATGTGAGTGCATCCCCCTGGCAGGAGGCAGGCAGACCACTTTTGGGGATGCTGCTGAGTGGTTCCCACTGGTGGGAGGCAGCTGGACTGTTTTTAGGGATGCTGCCAAGTGGTTCCCACTGGTGGGAGGCAGCCAGACCATCTTCCCACAAGTTAAGGATCTGAGTGTGCAAAAGGAGGGATTTCCTCAGCGCTGATCAGCGCTGGCACACAAAGCAGGGCTGGAAGGAGCGTCCTTCTCCAAGCAGCCCCTTTTCTCCCAGCTCAGCCACAGCCCAGTGAAGTCAAGGAGCAGCTTTCCATGGCTTTGAGCAGGCTCTGAGCAGCCTCCCTCCCGTGGGCACGCAGCAGTGCCGCCAGCGCAGCAATAACCCACGCACGGCACGAGAATAAAAGCTGAGTTTTAGAGGGATGCTGAACACAATGAGCTCGTGCCCTGAGAACTCCCAGCAGCAGCAGCCACCTCCTCTCCTCCACTGAGTTAGCTGCAGCATCCAGGGGTCAGGGGGCACTGCCAGCCCTTGGACAGAGCATGGGAGGGCTCAACCTGAGCTGGGTGCAAAGAAAAAGGCACTGATGCCTTTAATTCCTGCTCAGCTGCTGCTTTTCTCTGCTTGACTGAGCAAGAGGGAGGTTACCTGGCACAATGCACACGGCTCAAGGAGCCACACACCCCTCCCCAGGAAACACAGTACAGAACTGATCCTCCTTTATTTCACTGCACCAGAAATTACCACCTTACAGTGCATCTCTGGTCACAATAACCTCATTGTATGTGACTTCCCAGCGCCTCTGTTTAGAGTCTGATGGCCTCAAACATCTTAGACCCCCACCAGCAATTTCAGCTCAAAAAGCAAAGCACAGGCAGCAAAGGCCAGGAGATTCACCCACTTGTGTGGAGCTTCTGGAGAGCTTCAGCCAAACTCCACAGGCTGGGAAGAGCTCTGTGCTCCAGGTTCACTTGCAGCCAGGTCATGCCCATAATTTCCAGGACTAATAAAAACTGCTTTAAAAATAATCACAGCATAAGAGCAGGGATGGAGTGGCGACGTGGTGAGGGCAAACACACCTATGGAGCAGCCTCTCCAGCTCCATGGGCACATCAGGGGAGGGAAAGGTCCTGGACTAGTCAAAACCATTACAAGAAGCACTTCTGACAGTACAATTGTGACAATTTTGTTACTTCCAAACACATTTGTTTCAAATGAAAAGCAAAGCCACAATCAAACAGAGCACTGCAAGAGCATCCCACTTGTGCTCTCTCCCTACACATCCATCCTGTCCCTTGGGCATTTGGAAATAAGAAAATACAAATTTTTGGTGAAAGCAGCAAGGTTAGCCCCAGAGTGCCTCCAGCACATCAGGCTGTCTCCCTCTCAGTTTCCCCCATTCAGAGGGCAGGGAATGCCCAGAGCAGCCTCCCACAGCCAGCCCCATTCTTCTCCTGCCCCCTGAGGACACTGTTTCCCTTTTAACTCTTCTGCTGAGTTCCCAGTTTTCCTGGGGAAGATGTAATTCACATCCCTCTGCCTGTTCCACAGTGATTTAATGTCTTTTGAGCAAAATGCAATTATCCTCATATCAACAGGGCCCTAGTGAGGATGATAATGAGGCGGCTCCAGCCCCGCAGCTACGGAAGTGGCTGAAGCCAGCGGAGGCCTCGAGTAATCAAAGGCCCATCCCTGGCCTCTGATTGCTGAAAAAGAAATGAAAAACCTCCATAAAACTTCAAACACAGCCTTTCCCTGCTCCATCCCTCCACCCTTGGTGTGGTTTTAGCAGCAGGAGACAAGTGACCAACAGCAGCTCTGGGTACCCCCAGGTTCATCACAGCCTCCTGCATTTTGGGTGTCACCTATGCCAGAGAGGGAGCACAGGAGGGCATCAACCTGCTGCTCAAAGCAGCCCTGTTTGCCCAGGTTTTGGGGCTCAAGAAGCACCCTCTATGCTGAGTTGAAGGTGACTTGCCCAGGACACACAAATAAAGGTGTCCCCCTGCTCTGTGGTACTCACATGCCCTATGAACAGAGAGAAGCAGAGAAAAGAATGAGCAAAACAATTCTTATTTGCTGCTCCTGTGTTTTTGAACATGTGGAATGTATTGGAAGATTATTTACCTGAAGGGATTGCTTGACTGGATTCTGGTGGACATTGTTTATGTTAATTAGCCTGTCAGGTCCAAGCTGTGTCAACTTTCTTCAGTTTAGTATAGTTCTTATTAGTGTCATACAGTGTAAAATAGCTATAGTATAATAAAGTAATTAATTAGCCTTCTGATATCATGGATTTCTGCAGATCATTCTTCCCAGGCATTGGGTTTGCCCTGTTGTAAATACAATTCTGCTCAGGAAAGATGTGGGTGTGCAACAGGTCTTGGGCTTTGCAGGACTTCAGAGGCTTCCTGGGAGACAGCAGAGCCAGGAGCAGGGAGCATCCAGTGGGCTGAGCTTTTCATCCTCTCATAAAAATAATATATAGTCAGGCAAAGACACCAAAACCTGGCTGTGCTTGGAGCAATCCAAGGAAAATGCTGGTTAGGTTTGAATTATCCAAAGCTTGGTTCCCAGTTGCTGCTGGAATGTGGCACATTGGGTACCAGTGCATTGGAAAAGCAGGTGGGATGAGGGAAGGGCTTTTGAAGCGAGAGTATCATAAAACAAACCTTTGAAGTAGTGATGAAACCCCCATCAAGGATGGCAGGAAACAGCCTGGAAGTGAGGATTTCCACAGCCCCTTACCTATTCCCACCCTCCACTTTTACTCATTGCATAACAAATTACGCTTCATCAGCTCCAACCACCAGTAACCCTGACTGGATGCCTCCCCAGGTAATAAACATTTCCTTCACCAACTAATGAGCACATACCTGGGGCTCTACTGATGCCTAATTACTTGGCCTGGATATTTCAAAATTTTAAATAAATAAATTAAATCCTAGAATCCCAGAATGGTTTGTGTTGGGAGAGACCTTAAAGATCATCTCGTTCCAACCCCTTGCTATGGGCAGGGACAACTTCCACTAGATCTTAGTAATAACCTAAATAACCTTAATACTGTTAAAAATCACCAAGATTAACTTAATACCATTTTTTTCTCCCCCCATCCAGAAAGGCCTTGAAAGGACTCATTCTGCTTATTAAGGGGAATGACTGAAAAGAGGAAAAAAAGCAAATTAACACTCATCAATTAACTAGAACCAATCTTAATCCTCACCTCCTCCAAACGACTGCTCTCCATGACCATCCATTGTGACCTAAGTGCACAATATGGAGATGTCCACCAAGGGATGCTCTGGGACTCCCTTCCTCCCAAACCAAGAGCATCCCTGGTTTAAGTTGGAAGAAGTGAGGCTGAAGGACATTCATCTTCCTTGTCCAGGGCTCAGCACAAGCCCCTTCCCCTTTGAACTGTTGCCTCTGTGATTTTTCACTGCGGGGCTCCCAGCAGGAACTTATTAAAGCCAGACCAAAGCACGTCTTGCTTTAATAGTAATTAGGTCACCCTGGGTTGTGGGCTTAGCAGGCAAAACTATAATTATTTAGAAACATCAAGTTTAAATGCCAAAGAATCTTAATGGAGCTGAGCTAATTAACCAATTTCAACTAAGTAACTGATTAGCTTAAAAAGAAAAAAAAAGATGAATCAATGATCATAGACAACAACATTTTCCTTTAACAGCCTTTCTTGCAGCAATTCTCAATTGCACAAACTGAGCCCAACAACCCCTGCTAACCAAATATTATTGTAATTAAATATTCAACAGAAAGCCTCTTCAATTATTCAGAAGACTGATAACACTTGGATTATAATTGGGGTGGTGGGAGAGGTTTCCAGAAGCAGGGATTGCGCGCACCACCCAGCTCCGGTGGCTGACGCAAACCCAGGGCTCGTGGCATCAGCACAGGGCACCCCTCCCGTGCCTGGAACCAACCTGGGGGCAGAAACGTGAGCAAACAGACCAGATGGTGCACAGGCTTTCTGCATTCCTGCTATTAGAGCAGAAATTTAGGGGACTAATGGCCAGTTTCCAGGTTTCACACCGTTTTCCAGTGGTAGCGTTATTCCCCTGACAGAGGGCTGGGATGAAAAGCAGGCCCTGGTGTATCATTATAATTCACTAAGCAGCATTACCATAGGAAATTACAAATTAGCTTTTCAGCAAAGGATAGGGACGTATTTAGATCAGCCATAGAGAAACTACAGAACCTTCCAGCCCATTCATCAAAGCTCTTGTAGCTCCAACTTTCAGGGAAATGAAACAATAATAAATATTGAGCAGGGAAAGTTAATCTCCCCTGAATGCACTTCAATAATTCAAAAGTTGTGAGAAATAAATAAATAGAGCACAGATCCTTTCGTGCCTACAAAACACGTGTCCTGTTTTTCTCACTATTTCTCATGATGTGACTTGGTGGGAAAATGGATGGTGACCAAAATAAAAGAGCTCCAAAAACTCAGCTGTGGCTGTGAGCAACGTTTACAAGGAAAGGAGGGAGCCCATCCATGCTTACCACTTATCTGGAAAGCCATGGAGCTGATTTGGGCAAGAGTTTGCTCCCATTGTCCCTAAGGAAAAGGCTGTGCTGCCTCTACCTGCTGTGTGTCCGTTCCTTTCCCTGCACACTCCCAGGCAGCCTCTCAAGCTGCTCATTTTTGGAATGTCTGTGGGTTTACCCCTAAAAGCTGAACAATGCAACAACCAGCTCAGGGTCCATAACCACCCAAGGTCCCAGCTCTTTCCTGACACTACTCTGCCATCACTCCATCCTTTTCCACACTCTTCTGCTCTCACACCAACCTGGGACCTCTGTAAGCAACATTCACTCCAACCTTCCACCATTCCAGAAGGAGATTCCTTCCCAAATTGCCACCCAGCCAACATCCAACCTTAACATTTGCCTTGCCCAGGTATTGTGTGCATCGACCCTTAATAGCTCTGTTTGCAGCAGAACAAGGTCAAATTGAAATGTGCTTTCAAATCTTAAGTAATATTTGGGGAAAGCATTCCATCACACAACCCCAAGTATTTACTCAGCCTTGCTGTGCGGTTAAATGGCTCCTCACACCAACACTGTCTGGAGGGAACAAACCAGCACTGGGGTCTGAGACTTTGCTGACCAGATCAGCATCGCATTACCCACTGCCCAAGGTACCACGTCCCCCTTTCCATCAAATCTGAGCATTTCTTTAGCTTACAGAACCCACCTCTGCTAGAAACAACTATTACTCAGCACCATAGCCTGGATCCAGACAAACATATTTGGCCTCTTTCATCATCCAATATCTGTATTTTCTTCTGATTTCTAAGACCAATGGACGGGTTTTATCCTATCCTGTTGTGTCAGGAGCTGCACCCAAGATGGGTTAGAGGAGACCTAGCAAACCCTCTGGCAGTTCACAGCACAGCAGTCAGGGATGCTTAACACACAGGAGAACATGCAGCACTCCAATATCCAAAAGAACAGGAAAACACAATCCCCACCTTGTCCATGAGCAGAGATACTGGAAGTTAGTTAAAAAAAAAAAAAAAAGAAAAAAAAAAGACAACATAAGCACCTGCAGCATCAAGCCCCTTTTCCATGACTTGACAAAATACCTTCCCTTCAGGCTGACAAGATTTGGGCTCACTCATCATGCCAGGAATAAGGGTTCCCCCCTTAGGGCTTTCTTTTTCTCCTCAGTTAGTTTGAGCAAAGAAAGCAAGAGTAACCGGACTGCTGAACAGTAACACTTGCAAATTCCCATGAAGGTTACCACTTGCATTTGCAAATTCCCTCCTGAAGACTTATTTCTGGCTTCTCCTTGAGAAGGGCTCAGCTCGGGGTGGAGCAGCTGGGCAGAGGTGGGAGCCCACAGGGTGCTCAGGGAAGCTCCTGCTCGGCACAGGCTCCGCTCGGGTGCCTGGCAGAAGCACAGGAAGCCCAAAGGATGCCTGCAACAGATGTGTGCATGCTGAGCCAACAGGGAGGAGGGCAGGGCAGGGCAGGCATGGAGCACAGAGCACGAACCAGGGACGTCGCTCTCCAGCCAGATCCCGTCCCTGCTCCTCTCCCAGGCAGCAGCTCTGACAACGGTGTTTAAGCAGGGGAAGAAAACTAAGCTGGATTCACCAGCCCCAAGCAGAGCTTTTCACCTCCCTCCTGTGCTCTGCTTATCGTGATGCTGCAAGCACAGAGAGAAAACCTGGGTTTTAAAAGAGCAGGCGCAAGGCAGGGAGATGCTGGAGAGGCGAGCAGGCCAGGCAGGTGAAACAGAGCAGGTGGAGGAGCTGCACCGAAATGGTCACCAGCCCCATCTGACCTACCAACAGCTCCAAGCCTAGTTAAAACATGTAATGTCAGTCCATTACCACCCTCTCTATATGCTAAATGGATTATATTTGGTTCAGCTAACACAAGAGAGAGCACGCGAGCGGCTCCTGAGTGATTGCAGGCTGTGGGAGAGACAGGGTATTTGGTGCTGTCATCTTCTCACATCCTTCTTCCTATTTGCAAGCCACAAAAAATTTTTTTCAATTATTACAAACATCCAGGTGTCCAGCAGAAAAAGGTCAGCTAAGCCACAGGATTTAGTAAAAAATCAAGGAACCATAAAAAAAGTCAGGTAAGTGACTCTATAACATCCAGGTTCGCATGCGACAGGCAGTGAGTTAGCAAGGTTTTATGGAGAGTAACGAGCATGGCTTGGAGGCAGCCCGTGCCCTGACTCCAGCTGCATCCTCCTCCCCCTCCAGCCGGGTCCAGACCTCCCCCACCATCACAGGAAAGACTTTTTGTCTGGCTGGCTGATTTGGGATGCAGGGAGCCATGCCTGGCTCGGCTGCCTCTGCAGCTCAGGGCAGAGCAGGGCACCGGCCGTGGCTGTCAGAGAGGGCTGCTGGCTAATCCAGCCTCGCCGATGCTCCGGGGGAATGCCAGACCCCAGGGCAGGGCAGGTCCTGCGACACACTTCAGATCCATTAGAGAAAACCATGTTTCAATCCAGCAAATTCAACCTCTGTATCAAGAGATCCAGTAAGATTTAAATAAACCCCATAAAAAGGCATTTTCTTTATACGACCATATCATTAGACTCTCGCCTGAACTCCAAACCGGATTCGATTGCTCTACCTCAGAAATCCCCCATCCAAAATTTTCCCTGAAATCTGAGATCTCTCCTAGGATACTACTTTACTATCCAAGCAACTTCCTGAGCAGAGTAGAAATATCACCACTCCTCGACAGGTTCGTCCTGGGCAGGGACACCGACTGCACCAGTGCTCCCAGGGAGACCCGGGCAAGCTGGGGAACACTGTGGGTGACACCCAGGAGTTTCCCCAAAGCAGGAGGGAGCCCAAGTCTCCCGTGCAGCCGCAATTCCAGCAGCGTCTCAAGCCGCTGTCGCTGCCAGCCAAGCGCTGCTAACAGGTCTCGCCTCTTCACGTGCGGCGAGCAAACCGCGCTCGCTGCATCACGCTCCGGCATGGCACCAGCACTCCCACCGCCAGCTATTCCCGCAGAGATGCCATGAGGCAGCCCAAGAAACACGAAAGGCAAACACGTGTGCCAGCCAAAAGCCAGCGGGAAGGGGATGCTGCATGGAGCGGGCCTGCCCGCCGCGATCCGGCAGCCGCGCTTGCGAGCGGAGAGGAGCTGCGGCCGAGCCCCAGCGGAGCAGCATTCCAGCTCCCGAACCAGCTCCTCGCTACCGGAGCTGAGCCGGACTCTCCTGCCATCAGCTTCCAGCCATACTCACATTAAACCCCCCAGGAGGGCCCAGCCCCGGCAGGTTTGAGACCCCGAGCACCATCTCCCGCACCCCGCCTCTCGCTGCTCACAACCCCGGGGCTGCACCACGTCCCCTGCCCGCAGCCACCGCTCCGCCGCTGGGCAGCCCCTGCCGCGAGCTGCTGCTGTACCAGCAAAAAAGGTGGCAGCGGCAAAATAAAGAGAAATAAAAAAAATAATCGAAGCGATACTTCAAGAGCTGTGCTGGACACGGAGCAGCGACACAGCACCAAGGCTGGGGCGGGCTGGGCTGGCTGTCCCACCAGGCCGATCGCCCGCAGCCTGGCTCTGGGCTGCAGGCACCTTCCTGCGGGAGATGGGGAAAAGATCCCAGCGCACTAGCACGGATTGTGCTGAGAGAACGAGCACGCACCTGCTCCGTGGCTCCATGGCCGGGGAAAGCGTCCCCGGGCTCAGTTCATGCCCAGAAACGGAGACCACCTGCCCACGGCTACCGGCGCATCCATCCCCCGCCGGGGCTGCGAGGAGGAGGAGGGTGGGCAGATGCGGCTCCGCGCACCGCCACGGCCCCCGAGCCGGCCCCGGGGACCAGAGGGGACCCAGACGGGACTCCGGAGACGGCCCCACCGCGGCCCCGGGGACCACAAGGGACCTCGGAGGTGACCCCAGCGCGGCGCCGAGCAGGGCTCCGCAGGGAAGGGGAGCCGAGCCGGAGCTCCCCCCACGCGGATGCGGGCGGGTTTTCTCCTCCATCCCCGGCCCTCTCCCGAGGGCACGGGCTGGCAGTGCCGCCCGCGGGCCGGGTTACCCGGGCTGGCACAAGAGGCCGGGGCCACGGGGCCAGGATCCAGCCCGGTGCCCGTGCCTTACGGCGGGGGAGTCGCTCCCTGCCTGCTCCCCAGCCGCAGACGCCGCGGGCGGCGCAGAGACCCTCGGCTCAGCATCCCACCCACTCCCGGTAGTCCCGATCGCCGCTCACCTTCCACGGCGGCCGCGGCGGCGGCCAGGCAGAGCAGCACCACCAGATCCGCAGCCATCGCCTCCTCGGGCCCCGCAGGCGTCAGCCGCTACCGGCGGGCGGCCGTGAGCGGGCATGGGGGGTGCGTCCGCGGGCCGGGTGGCTCCGGGGCAGGGCGGGCCGGGGCCGCGGACGGGACGGGCCGGTGGCGGTGCCGGTGCCGCTGCCCGCCCGCCCGGGTCACATCGCCGCCGCGAGTGGCGCGCGCGGCCACGCCGCCGCCGGCCCCCGCCGCCGCCCGGCCCCGCCCCCGCCGCCGCCCCGCCAATCCCCGCGCCCGCTCGGCCACGCCCCCGCCACAGCCCCGCCAATCCCCGCGCCGTTCCCCGCCTCGGCCACGCCCCCACGCTCTGCGAGCGCCCGTGCGAAGGGGGACGGCGCCCCCTGGCGGCCATGGCCGCCCCTCACGCCGTGCCTCCCCTCAGCGGCACCCGCGACGGGGCGGACCCGGACCCCGCGGAGCCGGGACGGGCGGCGACAGCACCGGGGACGCATCGGAGAGATCACAGCGCCGCAATCCCGCTCCCCTCTCTCACCCCCAAAAGGAATCTGGAGCGAATTCACGGCCCCACAGAGACAGGGCCCCTGTTCCCAGCCGCCCCCAACGTGGCCGCTTCCTTCAGGCTCAGAGACCGCAGGCGCAGGGATCGGGCACGACGCGGAGTCCCCTCAGCCTCCTGCCTTCTCCTGCACCGCGCTCCCCCTTCACTGGGCATCGCTCCGGGCGCCGCGGCCACATGGGCACCCGGCAGCAGCGGCCTGGCTCGGGGGACGCCGGGATGCTCAGCCCCTCAGCCGCAGCCCCGTCGCTGCCAGCCCAGGGCCGTGCCCTGTACGCACAAACCTAGCCAGGAGCCATCTACACCCGCAGCCTCCACAAGGAACCACCCAGGAGGATGCTTGCCCGGTCCCGCTCACCACCCACTGCCCCAGTCAGCCTTGGAGGGCTCAGCATCCCCCGCTGCTCCGCTGCCCACCCGACAGCAAAGCTGAGCCTGGCCCGCCCCGTCAGGGATCCCAGCACGTCGGGGTTAGGGACAGCAGCACCCGGGATCGGGAAAGCAGTACGGGCTCATTCTGGTCACGGCCGCACGCCACGCTGGGACCAGAAACCCTGCAGAGACACTGAACGCTGGAATATCATCAGCTTTTCAGGGAAAGAGCGTGCAAAAAACAGTCAGAGGTGCCACGGGAACAAGAGTTTTCCTTTTGCGGTTGTGCAAAATATATTTGCAAGCAGCTCCTATTCAGCTGAGCAAATAACAGAAAAAATTGCCAAGAAGCTTCTGGCTAAGTTTTAAGGAAATTTGCTTTCATCTTGACAACCCTTCTTCATTTCCTTCCCATGAATATCTCAGCAATCCAGTTTACTCACTCAGAGGATCACAGAAAGAAAACTGTGAAGTAAATGTCAGTATTATTTGCATCTTTATCCAGTCTGCCATAAAAGCAACACCATGTTATTTATCTGATCTAGCACAACTCAGTAACAGCTCAAGTATAGAATATTCATGATGTGCAAAGCAAAAAAATGTTAATCGTTTGAGAATACAAGAGACGAAGAGCTGAGCCTGTGAGTTATCCAGAGAAGTGCCTCATTTTGGGGAGGGGGGGTTTCCTCCCAAATAATAGTTGTCAACTGAAAACCTTGCATTCAGAAACTAACATTTGACCAAAAAAAGCCTGACAATTTCTGTAGGGTAAAAAAAAAAGAATAATACATCAATATTCTTCTGATTTCTTTTCAGCTGGCCAAAGAGTTGGCTGCGCTGGGTGAAAGCCAGCTGTGTTTGTTCAAAACGTTTTCTGTTCTGTCAGCCCTGCTCCGAGTCTCCCAACAGCGAGGCTTTGCTTCTCCTGGAGGACACATCTCCAAAAAAGCCGTGTACCATCTGGGGGTGGGAGTGGGAAGGTGGCAGCATCCTGTCACAGGGCCACTCTTCCTTGCCCACCCAGTGGGATTGTCACCACCTGCCCCAGAGACAATGCCCACCAGCATCCCCTTGGAGGGCACATCAAGGGCATTAAACCCTGATGGGGTTTTGGGCACATTTTGCTCTATTTTCCTCTCTGAGCCAGCCGTGTGTGGGAGGCAAACACCCCATAGAAGGCAAAACCACCCTCTGGGCTACCAGCAAGCTCCAGTTGTGCCCAGCAGGCCCCTGTGAGGGAAGGACACAGGGCACAGACCTGCTCAGAGCACGAGCAGCCCGCAGAGGGAGGGCTTTGGGTGGTGCTGTGCCCGGGGGCACGGCCGGGCCCTCAGTGCTCACAGCCCGCAGCAGCACATGGAGATGGCGGCAGTCGGCTGCCAGAATTAGCTCTGTCTTAATTAACAGCTTTGCCTTTGTTCTCAGATGCTGCTTCAGGAGATGCCAAAGCCTTTGTGGAGGATGAAGATCTGGGATCCCAGTGAAAGGAAGCATCAAGATTTATCATATGGCACAGCACAGATCTTTGCAAAAAACCCTCGTAACCACCTTCGAGAGCAGAGGGGTCACAACCTGTGCCAGTCCCTGTTCATCCCCACACACTGGTTGTGACAGGAGCAGATGAAGCACAAACATGAATCCCACCAGGCCATCTTTGTGCTCTGGTAGCAGTAACCATGCTACAAGGGAGGCTCTAGAGGGGTCACCCCAAATTTTTCAAGCTGGGAAGCAGCAAGCCCACACTCTGGGAGCCTGACATCTCCAGTGGCAGTAAGTGGGGGGTGACAAAGGCTCCTGCCCTACACCAGAGCCACCACCCAGCTCAGACCGAGAGCTCACTGGGATGGTGCCCTTGGTGGCAGGAGAACCCTGTGAGCCACACGCTAATGTAGGAGCAGCTTAGAGCAGGATAAAGGTCAAACAAACCTCCCCTGCATCAGCCTCCCAGAGCAGCAGAGCTGGCAGAGCACACAGGAGCCTCCCCAGCCAGGACAGACACAGAGCTAAAGCAGCCATGACACTCCTGGTTTGTTTTCCAGCCAAGGCCAGGCCTGCAGGGAGGGCAGGAAGCTTTTCACACAGCGCAGGAGCGCTGCTCCTGCATCCCTAATCCTGCCAAGGCAGCACAGGCTGCTCCCAGCAGCTTGCCTGTGCATTAATTGTAGAGGAAAAGCCTGCACCTACAGCATCCTCTCAAGAGTCAAAGCCTGGTAAATCCTCTCCCTGATAAGAGAGGCAGGTCCCTTCAATATTCCAGCATTCCAGACTTGTCTGTTGTGCACCACATAACAAGAGCTAGGTGAGACAGGTAACAAGGGCAATGCTGGCAAGCAGCATCCAGCCCGTGCAGCACCTTCTGCGCAGCTGAACCCCTTCCTGTGAGTCTAAATAAATGTAATATGATGTAATAACATTAATTAGCAGCATTAAACGTTCAGTGTATTCAAGGCACAACTCAGCCACTTGGCACAGTGCAACCCAAACTGCTTACTGTTCTCCCAGGGGAAATAACCTCAGGGAGACTTCTGGGCTTGAATACCATCGGGAAGCTGAAGGGAGAGAGGGAGGGAGAGAAGTTATTGTCCTCTCTAGGCATTCACAGAAAATTCAGGTGTCTTATCAGAGCAGAAGAAGCTGTAGGAAGGACAACTCTTTTGTCATGTGAACAATTTGAGGACTAAATTGAAGTGAGACGTGAAGAAAAAGTAGGTGAGATGAAGGTTAATTTGGAAACCAGAGTGAGAACAGAGGGAGCTGGGCTATGGAAGAGTCTATTAATTCCCTGGGCAAGAGATGCAGCCTGAGCCAGGCCACAGAGTAACTCCTAGCACAGTACAGAAAGATAAATTGCAGGTTCTGCTGGTGGAATATTCTGTTTATTAAGTTCCAAAATAGGAGACAGTCAAGTGCCAAGTGCCTCGAGCCTCTCAGTGCCTGAGAACATATTAATCACTGGTGGGAGCAGTGTTCAGGCAGCTCAGTGTCACACCAGGCACCATGTAACAGGATGGACACACCACATCCTCCCCTCCACACTACCACAGAGATGGGGAACAAGGCAGGGGAAGGCACCTGCTCCTCCAGCAATGGACAGCAAAGACAGATAAAGATCAACAAGTTCCTTTAGGAGCAAAAGAATCCACTTTGATTCATAGGTGCTGCGATTTCTGCTACCTGGCTTTTCCTCTTAACTGGGTTTTTCTGGGCAGTTGCAAGTCCCAGCAGACCTGCCAGCTGTGGGACAGCACAAGCACAGATCAGCCATGCCCCTTTCTCCTTGTTTTCCCTTTCTTCCTAGGATCTCCAGGTGGAAGGATCTCTTTGTTCCCTTTGAAGGCAGAGGATTAACAAAGGCAAATGCAAAAGAGAAAAACAAAAACTCCTTTGTCTGAGGATGGATGACATCTTTTTATCTGTTTCTAATCTAGCTTCAACTTCCATTTCTTTAGGAGGGGAAAAAAAAATCCAAAGATTAAATTTTATGCCAAGGCAAGCTATAATAAGTGACAGAAACACTCCATCTCCGGGTCCCTGCTAGCTCTGTGAAGTCAGAACATTCACAAGGAAGAAAGCAAAATATAGACAGACAAACACTTTCAATGGAGATTTAAAATAAAAACTCTCCTCATGTTCCAAATGCAAAAGCTACAGAAAAATATGTCGCTTCTCCAAGGAAATTTCATTATCTTGAAGCGAAATGCAATTTATCTTTGGAAGCTTAAGAAAAAAAAAAATAGCAGGGAGGGGAACCTGCCACAAGAGTTTCACTTTATCTCAGCGTTGGGTTTGTTGCAGTCTGAGCTGTGTTCTCACATCTGGAAGCACACAAAGGGTGGGAAGTTTTAAGGTGCAAGTCCATCCAAAGAAGGAGGGAAGAGGGAGAATGGTCCAGCCCACTCCATATCTGCTGCTTCAGGGTCCCATTCAGATATTTTCCTCCTGAAATCACACATCAGAGTGCGAAAAGCTGCCTTGGATCAGGTGCTCACCTCATGCACAGGAAACTTGCCATTTTTTCCTGCTTTATTGTGATGAATTTGCTATTGTCACCTTGATCAATGGTCCCATGAACACTATCATAAGGATAATATGATTTTTCCCCCCTATCCTATCACTCACAGGGTAATTACATGGCTGCTTGCACTCAAGGGCAAGTGCATGTGTCCTGCACCCTTGCACAGAGCACACAGGTGCCTGGTACTGCTGGCATCAGGGCACTAACAGCAGCTTTTCCCAGGTAAACCAAGAATATTCAAGGCTCAAAACCCACTAGTCACACACACAAGGCAGTGAATGTCTCAGCAGGCATTGCAGCCCCCCTGCTGTACTGATCATCAGTCTCACAGACACAGGAGGTGAAGACCAGAAGGACCTGCTGCACACCCCTGGCCTCCCTGCACACCCCAAACCTCACACAGGAATTCTGCCCTGATCATTTCACTGCCTGCAAGAGAAACCTGCCTCCCAGCCAGCTCTTTACCAAACCACTGCTTTGATAGCCCAGGGACAATGTGAACTGTCCCAGCAGTGCCCCTGGGCCCCTCTGGACAGGATCACAGGTACCACAGGGCAGTTGGCAATATCCAGGCAGCCCTGCCCACCGCCACTCCCAAGGGATCAGCTGCCAAGACCACGAGATGCCACGTCCTGGCTCCCATCATGCACACCCTCCTGCTCAGGCAGGGGTTCACAGTCATATGAGGAGCAGCTGAGGAGGCTCAGCTTGGAGAAAAGGAGACTCAGGGAGCACCTTCTCACTCTCTACAGCTCAGCAGGGTGGAGCCAGGCTCTGCTCCCAGGGAACAAGGGACAGGACATGAGGAAACGGCCTCAAGCTGTGCCAGGGAAGGCTCAAGCTGGACATCAGGAGGAATTTCTTCACTGTAAGTGTGGTCAGGCATCAGAAAGGGCTATGCAGGGAGATGGTGGAGTCCCCATGCCTGGAGGTGTCCAAGGAACTCCTAGATGTGGCTCTCAGAGCTCTGGGCTGGGTGACATCACAGTTTGGACTCTGATCCTGGAGGTGTTTTCCAACCTCAGCGATTCTGTGATAAGCCTGCTAGTAACCTGCACGTTCCTAGCTCTGTTCCATGAATCTCCATCCAGGGAGGGGAGGAAGATTGCTTTCTTACAGGAAGGAGGACAGATAACTTCCAGGGACAGGATAAGTGCCCCATCCTCAGCTCCCAGCCCTCCACACCACAGCTCAGGGTGTCCAGACACTCCCAGAGCCACACACAAGTGCAATTCTTTAAGCAGGCTGCTGCAAGAGGAATAAAGGGAGTCCTCGCCAGGCTTGATTGGCAGGAGACATCAAGAACCCTTCAAGAGGGGATTTGAGGGAGTTTTGCATTTCAAACAGGGCAGGCAGGCAGAGGTTTACCCAGAGTGAAGAGAGAAGCAGCCAGGCTGCTGTTTCATCGGTTAACATCTGGCAGCTGCACAGCTCAGAGATAATTCTGCCTCCGTCCTCCAGAGAGTTCGGATCTGGGAGGGATGCCAGAGATGTGGCAACTGGGAGGGGATGAAATTCCTTCACAGAATCCAAAACAGGCAGGGAAACATCACAATATTCTTCCTCCCTTTAAGTAAGTGACTCTTTGATGCTGACTGAGCCTGTGGAAATGTGTTTTGTCTTTTTTTTGTCTAAGTGGAAGCAGGAGGAGAACAGAGGGGGTGATACAGGTGGGGGAAGAAGAAACACAGCAACAGCTTTTTTTTTTTTTTTACCAAAATCAGACCTTTTTGATCAAAGCCTGCAAAGACTTTTGATCAGAGTCTGCAAAAAAGCTTTTAATTGTTACCCGTGTTTCTATTTTTATAAGACAATAAGGACATCAAATTATTTCCATTTAGAAATACTGGCTTACAGAAAACCATCAGGAAAATACAGATTTGGATTAAAAAAGAAAGCTAAAAGAGATCTTTCAGCCAAAACTTGAAACTTAATTCAGAGGTAATTCTGAAAATTAACTGTCATGTGTTATAACAGTTTGTGTAAGACCATAATTTGTGACCAGATTGTTTCATTGCGATCACAAGGACAATCCCCACCTGAGCAGCATCCTGTGCTCTCCATCTCTCTGCCAGCTTTGCACTTGGGGTGGCTGCAGCCAGCTGGGGACAGTGACAGCCCTCACCAGGAATGGGCAATACAGCAGCAAGGCAGCTCTTCAATTACAGAGGAAATTGTCCTAATGAAGCCTGAACACATATGCCTCTCTGCAGGCATTTCTCCCGTGAATGCCACAGCTCATCCCAATCCCTTTGCGCATCCCTGGCTCAGGGCATGGACAGAGGAAGGAGCAGCTCAGCTGGGCCATCTCAGAGTGGCACTGGAGGTGAGTCTCCAGCTCCACACCCAAGCACAGGTTACTGGGACAGTCTGTCCCCACTCCCACAGTCTCAGCACACCCTGAGATCCCCAAGCCTGAGCAACCGCAGATTTGGCCATGGATCTGCATGGATCCCTCAGACTGGGGAATGGGCTCCTGGCTGGCACAAATCTGGGGAGAAACTGGCAAGGAGAGCTGCTCAAGGCTTCAGCCAGACCAGCCATCTCCTCCCTCACTTACTCATCAACCAGGGCTGGGGACCAGCACCCCGTGTCCCCTCGGGCCACGCAGGTGGCTGAGGTTTTCCCCCACCAACCTCTGGAGGTCAGCAGCCGGCAGCACTGGGGCTCCGCACTTGCTGCCGCTGGAGAGAAATAAAACCCGGCCCAGGAAAGCAATGGAACTCGGGAAAGACCCGGTGGCTTGGATACAAGATGCTCTCCACACACCATAGGTGACCCCAAACATTTGCAGGGGCTGGCACACATCCTCCCTTCACTGCTCTCCTTCCCTGCAGGCATGCAGGAGTGCAGGACCTTCCTCATTAACAGGAAATGATTAATTTCCAAAACCTGCTTTGCCCATTTAATATCTTCAGGTCTCGTGCCAATTTGTCCACAAGTGAGCCCCATTCTGGGAATAGGAATGAATCCCCATTTCACTTTGCCAGCCTCCAATGTCATTTGCTCATTTCATGTCTGAAGGACGCTACAGCAAACCCTTTACAGCTAAATCATTACTGATTTTACAGAGGTTACAAGTTGCTGGTGATGTAAAAAAAACTCTTGGTAAATTTATTACACAGAATCTGACATTGTCCTGCATAAATCTCCATGTTCATGGTAAATAACAAAGGTTTCTAGACAATGTGAGACACCAACAAGAACTAAGAAAAGTGAACTGGAGGTATGGAAGGAAGCACATCTAGACCCCCTTGTGCAGAGCAGAAAAGGGAGTCCCTACCTTCACCTGGTCCAAAAAGGTAAAAACCAAAAGAGGAAAGCAGCAGAAACCCTGCTTTTTCCAGCCAGGCAGGGAAAGGCAGAAGGTCTGTCAGGACAAGGTAGACACCTCCTCCCAGGGACATGCTTCCTTGAGCATCACCATGATATCATGGGCCAGTATCCCCCCACACTGCTTTGCTGTGTGCCAGAAGCTGAATATTGACCAAAAAGGTGGATTTGCCCCACAAACAAGGCTGTGGCAAGCTGTCTTCTGGCTGGGTTACAGCTCACTCTTGGTTAGCTGGAAACAAGAATTCCTGCCCACTGGAAAAAAAGTTCCCATTGCTGTTTCCATGCTGCTCTCTAGGAAAGCTAAAGTCTGACTTTCAGTGAGGATCATTAATCTCATTATTTTTAGATGACATTTCTAGGTGTGTTCTCAGAGCTCCAGGCTCACAGCACAAGCACAGACAAGTGGATGGGTCCATTGTGCACCAATATAAGATCACTCCCCAAAATGGATGGAAGCAGAGGACAGGTAACAAGTCTGGAATTGTGGTGGTCAAAGAGGACAAATGGTCACCTGGCAGAGGACATCTCCCACCCAAGGCAGGCTATGACATCCCAAGAGCTCACTGACAGCTCAGCCACATCGCTCAGGACAGTGGAGCCAACTCCAGCCACTGCTCTGGTGGAAGGAACAAACGGCCCCTACTTTGCCAGAGGGGATGAGAAGCATCACTTCAGCTACTCAGAACCTCATGCAGCACCCCTGGGCCCCTCTTTATCCCACAGCCACGTGGCAGCTGAGACTCATTTCCTCCTAGCAGGGCTCCTCTGCAGCTGGAGAGCCCTGCTGGGGAACACCCACAGACTGTGGGCATCACCTCTCCCCACTGTCCCATGTCCAGCTCTTCCTCACCAGGGGACAGCTCCCAGACACCAGGTGAAAGCTCTCCTCCTGCTGCATCGGGAGGAGCTCCTGGGCTTTCTAAGCTGAGGAAGATCCTTTAAAGTCAGGAGGAGGGGAGGCTGTGGCTGTGCTATCCCTGGAAGTGTTGAAGGCCAGGCTGGACCGGGCTTGGAGCAACCTGATCGAGTGGAAGATGTCACTGCACACAGCAAGGAGGTCTGAGATGATTTTTAAGTTCCTTACCAATCCAAACCATCCTGTGAGTCTCTGACGGGGTTAGGTTGATGGATCATGGCATGCTCCCATCTCAAACTGCTCCACACTATGGCTGTGGCCAGGTAGCAACAGGGCTGGCACCAGGACACTGTCCCCATCCATCAGCATCTCCTTCAAACCAGCAACTTTCCCACAGCATTGCTCCCACTTTCCCTCCAGGAACTTCTAGCATATCCTGGTGACATCATGCTACACCCCCTTCCCTTCCCTTTCATTTCTTTCATCAAAGTTTCTTTTCATCTCCCACCTCCTTGCTCTGGGGTGTTTTGTTCACCTCTTGCTGCCCGCAGAGCTGAGCCACTGTGCTGGGAAGGGCTCTGCACCCAGTGTGGAGGTGGGAGCCCTCCCAGGAGCAGCAAACACGGCCTCAAAGCCCTCCTGAGCCTCACAAGCTCCCTACAAAACCAACAGAGCTCTGTGGGATGAGCTGCACATCTTTGTCTATCAGACAAGCACATCCCCAGAAAATGGAGACTTATACTGAAGTGTGTTTAACACGGGCTCAAAACACAGTGTTTAATCTGTGGGAGTCTCCAACCCCCAGGCATGCTTGGGTCATGCCAGCACAGACATCAGTGATCCTGAATGCTAAAGGAAGAAACAGGGAAGAAGATCCCCCGGGCTGGATGGGCAGACACAGCTGGAGGCACAAAGGTTATCTCCAGATTGCAGGTGAGATGCTCCCACCGGCAGGGTGTGGAGATAGTGCCACACCAGAGCAAGACCTGGGAGAGGGAGAAGAGATAAACCTGAGCAAAGCAACACTTTTCAGCCTCTTTGGCAACAACAAAATCAAGCTTTCGTTTCAGATTAGCTGATTTTCGTGTGAGTTTGGTTTTGTCAAAGGTTAGTACAACCATACAAGTTTGCATGTGTATGTTTGAAGCAGAATACTGACCCCTTTTGAGGCTATTCAGTGTTACATTTAGCTCATTCTCTTCATTTCTCTCAAAATAATTGGGAAAAATCTTGCAAAGTGTGGCCAAGCCTCTTCAGAGGGATAAAACACAGGGTTTGCTTCAGCTTTGCTGCTCCAGACCATGTGGCTGGAGGCTGCAGCACACAGGCCAGACTGAACTGGGGGTGCTAGGAGAAAAATGCATTTTTTCCCCATTTGCACTGAATGTTGTCATTTTGCCAGAATCCAAGCCCCTGCAGCTGGTTGCAAATTGTCCATCAAAGAAAGAAAAAATCCTTTGCTCCCCCTCAGCATCAGTGAGCCAGGACAATATATGCCAGGGCCTGGGAATGGAGATAATGCCACTATTTCAAGGCCAGGCAGCACCTCGAGGCTGACACACTCCACCCCTACCTGTACCTGCAATTTTGCAAACTTCATAAATGTACATATTAAATAATCTATTTACCTTTTTTTTTCTAAAAAAATAACCACAAGTTGAGAGGCACGGCACAACAGACAACCTTAGCTGTGAGCCGCTGATTTTTCTATGATACATTACATCCGAATCCGCCAGTGCCATGAGCAGAACGTACCAATTTGGGTAATTGGTGAGGGCCTGAGAGCATGCACACACTGCTGATCTGCCCTAAATGTATATTTACAGTGCAGGTTGTTTGCATTTCTGATGATCTCCGACACCAGAAGTTAATCAGCTCCTCCAGTGCACGCAATCAGCTCTGCAGCATTCTCCTCTCTGGTGTGGGGGAAGCCGCTCAAACTGTGATTTCAGAGCTGCCAAACACCATTAAATGTTCAGTGGAGCAGGGGGAGGATGCTGCCAGGACCAGGCACTGCCCAGGTGCTCCCTTGGGCCAGAGGACACCTGGGCAACAGAGGGAAACATGAGAACAACACTGGAACTCAGTGCTGACCAACGCTCCTGATGGGCCAACCTTGAGGCTGGTTTCAATTTAAACCTGAGTGCCAGCTCAACTCTTCCCACTGGATGTTAGCATTCCCATTTCCTCACCTAAAATCCACTTGAGTAATCAACTGTATAGCTAATGACTGGGGCACCAAATCAGCAAAGTACTTGAGCACATGCTGAAGTCCCATTGAGAGAAATTAGACCTAAGCAGACACTCTGCTCCAAGGTGAGGGGGCTTTGTGTAAAAAGTCACAAGAAGCCTGTTCAAAACAGGTGTAACAGAGCATGGAAGCAAGCCATTCCCACTTGAGTGGCTTCCAAGCATCCTGCTCAGCACCCACAAGGACCTGTCAGAAGCATGGGAAACCCAGAGCTTTAGACCTGACTTTATTTTTCTGGCAGCCAAGCCTGAGTAGGCTTCAGAGGACAGTCCTGGAATGTTCAGGTGACTCCCAGATCCTAAATACAGGAGAGCACCTCCTGGGATGCCCTGAGGAGGCAGCTGGGGCATGGATGAAGGGCACAGCACCCACAGACACCCCATGCAGGACCGACACAACCAGTATCCCCACACTGGGATCCCCCAGCGAGCCACAGGCAGGCCCTGCCCAGCCCTGTCCCGGCAATGAGATCCAGCACTGCTGAGCAGCAGGTGGGCAGGGTTACAGCCCAGAGACCCCAAAAGGAGCCCCCCTGGCAGCAGCACTGCCCCAGCTTTTCCAAGGAAGGACTGAGTCTGCACATTCCCCCCAGGGCCATGCTCCCACCCTGGCTACCCCCTCACGCCTGCTCCCCAGCGGGTTCGCAGAAATCCCACATCTCACCCCCCAGGCACCTCCCAGTCACGCTCCGAGTGACGGGAAGAGCAAAGATCAAGTTTCCCTGAGCACCAGAGAACAGCAATGACGTTTGGTCCTGCCAAGGACAACACCTCTCTCTGGCAGGTTGTGCAGGTAACCACCTGGCACGGTGAAATTGAGCTGTAACTTACCTTAAATGTGGGATTTTAGAGCCCCACGCAGCGTTAATGTGTGTGTATCAATATGTATATACATCAATAACCAATGTGTTCCAAGGAGACAGTTTCCCTGGAAGTTTTCCAGCATTTGGATATCTTTATTACTGTGAGTTAGGTCAAAGCCCTAACTTGCATTAACTGGCACAGCTCTGCTGAAATCAATACCCCTACGCCAGCTCCTGCTATTTGATGAGGTGGCCCAGAATCTCTGTATTGGTTTTACTGTCTTCCTTCATCATCTGCCCAGTTCCCCTTGCCCAGCTGTATTTTTTCAGATGATTTTAATTTTACTTGTGAAGTCCTGGGCAAAGGCTGCAAGTAAAGAGCAACCAACCACAAGAGCTACACTTGTAAGTGAGCAGTCCAGTTGTGTTCACCATCTCAGGGAGGATTTGCTTTCTTTGGTCTCCCAGCACTTGGAGATTACTCCTTGATTTCCTGGAGATCCCCATGTCTGACATTTCCCCTAATCCCTCTTGGTGTCCAGCTTAAGGGTCGAGCACAAGACCAAGCTGAGACAGGGACTACCACAAGGCATTCACGCTCTCCCACGTTCACCCAGGGTGCAGAAACACCTGTAACAACCAGCAAGAAGCCTTTTCTTACAACAGCCTCTTGCAGAAAGTCAAAAGCAAAGTCACAGACACCTTTCACTGCAGCAGGAGGGTAAGAGAGAAGGCCCTGCTCAGCCTCCACAGGGGGAGTGAAGCAGTTTACGTGCTAATCCCAGTGTGAGCAACCAGAGCTGGCACCAGCCGGGGCCACTTGTCTGACTTCAGCACTTGGCAGGGAGGCACGGATGAACACAAATATGTAGCACAGACCCTGGCTGCCCAAAGCCACGGGTCGTTTGCTGTCAGCAAATGGAGCCAGACAGAAAAATAAATACAGAGAACATCTTGAATTTGGACAGTGGTTCCTGCATGGCTGCAAGGCTCAGCAATGCCCCTGCCCAGGCTCTTCAGTGCCCACAGCACATCTGATGGTGTGGCCAAAGGGAGGGACCAAGCTGCCATCCCTCCCCCAGCTCATATGTGTCCATGCAATGCTTCCAAGCTCAGGGATTTGTTATTTCTGGGGGAAAAAAACATAATCCTGAGGCCAGAGCAGAAAAGGAATGAGGGCAAAGAAGGGATTTTGGCAGGAGAGTGCTGGAGGGTGATGCTGTGAAAGGGTTCTATTCCAGGGAAGGCAGCCTGATGCTCCCATGGGACACACAGTGCTGTCCATGTTGACAGCCTGGATCCAAGTGTCTGTCCCCACAGATGCCTTTGGAAGCACCACCTGTACATGTGCAACATCCTGACACTCCATGCCAGTGTGACAGGGCTGGCACAGGGAGGGAGCAAGGACGGGATGCAAGGCAGCAGACACATCTAAATAAGGCCACAGAGGTAAGGGCAGGATCACTTTAAACAGTTAAAGTTTCATTTTAGTAGATACCACAAGGGGGAAAACATTCCCAATGGTAAAAAGCAAAACAGGTACCTTCTTTTTGCAAAGAAGTTTTTGCAGCCTGCCTCCCTGAGGAAATAAGGCATGTTTATACCCAGCCAAGTCTGGACTCCTATTTCAAATTCTCCCATTAGGCTTGTCCAGCTCGAACAACATGGATCTACAAGTTTTTAGCAGGGGTTTACCCCAACTTTCCTCCCAAAAAATCATTATAATTAGCATTTCTGTGATTGGATCACACAGCTATCTGCTGGAAAAATCAAGGCAGAAGATGACAGTGCCTTGATGCACTGGACACCTCATGCAGCTCCATCTTTATGAGTCTGGACTTTGCACGGGGGTACACTCAGTACCACTTAAGCAAATTGGCTCAAGGACAGCAAATTAAACAAAGCCAAGCAAATCAGCTCTGAAGAGCCTCACATCCTCATGTCCTTCCAAACTTATTGTGAGCCAGGCCATTTTCTCATGTGCTCATGAGGGAAAATGTAATATATCATTTTGCACACCCTGACCTATCCCCAACCCTCCCAAGCATTTGCTGGCAAACCATGGCACTGGGTGCATCTGATCCAAAACCATCAGGGAGAACTTTCCTGTTTCCAAAAGGACAGTTCAGAGGATGGAAGGGTTTCTGACTCCTGCTGGGGGCAGTGGGAGTTTGGTATCATCCACAGATTCCAGCATTTTGCATTCCTGGAGTGAGGAAGGTGCATGTGCCTGAGGGAAAACAATGCTGGGTGAAACCCCTGTGGGTCACTAAATAGAACCACTGCAAAAAGGATTTGGGCTTTCCTGGTCTGTTCTGAATCCCAGTCAGATTTGGGCTGGAGGGGCAGCAGCTTCAGCCAGCTCCTGTTGCAGTCCCCCAGCACAGGAGAATTAATAATTAAACACAGGCCAAGTGAGGAATACTGGGTCTTGAAGGCAGCTGCAATATTTCCATTTTAAAAGGCAGGAGGGCAGGTGCTGGAAGTTAAGTGCAAATTCACCTCCCTTCTGCACAACAGCATTCCAAATAAAATTATTAGGGATGAACTAGTCATTTTCATTTACATTTCCCATGGTCAATGGCATATTCTGACTGCCCTAGGAATGGAGGAAACAGCACAGGAAAACTCCAAGAACACACACCATTCCACCAGCAGTGAGTGAGTGGAAGGGATTCTTCCAACAGAGCTGGATGGAGCTGCTCCCCCACCAAAGCACCTCTTCAGAGCCTTCAGCTGAAACCAGCTCTGAGCCTCTGAGCTCCCTCCACTGTGGCAGTGGATTTGCTCCAGCCTGAACAAGGCAGCCCCAGGGCTGGTTCCCTGCAAGCTGGGCTGGCCCTGGGAGCCCTCAGTATTAATAAACCTGGTGGCTCAGCCCACCACCCTGGCACAGGGAACCTTTTACTCCAGTGTAAGGCTGCTCTTACCTGTCTGTATTCAAACATCAGGTGTCCAGAATCCCACCTGGAGCCACCATAAAGCCAATGGCTCTGAGCCCCAGCCCTGCCCTCCGCGTGTTTTCCAGCCCGGCCTGTCTGTGGTGCCCATGCACAAAGACAGGCAATGTCACCCTCCCGTGCTCCCTTAACTGCTTATCGATCCCAAAGAGCCTCCAAATGGAATTCTCTGGCCATCTATCATCCTCCATAGCCCAGGAGATCCCCTCTATGTTATAGAGCAGACATCTCAGTTAGAGCTTTATTTACTGCCAAGCAGCAATTAAACCATGCCGGTTCGATTTATGGCCGGCACAGATAACCCCACTCAACACTAGCCAAGGCCAGTTTAACTTTCAGATACTCATCTCTTGCCAGCTTAACCTGTGCATTTTCTATACCTCTAGCCCAAATTCAGACTTCGTCTCTTCAACTCTTTCCAGTACAAGCTGGGAAATTATTCCCTTGCAGGGTTTCTAATAGATTTCCATTGTGTTCACTGCAGTCCTGAAATCAGAGCTCAACTCATCAGGCTTTGTTTTCTGAGAGCCTCATCCTGAAGCTGGTATTTGGGATGTTGGGGATTTAAATGTCCAGCTTCACGCTCAGGACAAGATATAAGGAATGACAGGAGCAAGGCACACCCATGATGTCATTCCACTTTACAGGCACAAGTGCAGGCACACCTTGGCTGGCTATGGGGGATCCAGCTGAACATCCTGCCAGCCTTGGCAGAGGGGGTAGAAGCAAGGACATCCTCCCAGCCCCTTCCCAGCAGGCTCCAGAGCTGCAGAAACCCAGCACACAAAACCTCTCACTGGTCCAAGCCTGAGCTGCTATTCTAGCAGTTTGCCATGGATAATGTTCATACTTTACAGCTTTACAGAAAGTCACTGAGATTGATACAGATCTTCACTTGATTAATTTCTCCAGCTACTAGCAGTGGATTAATCCAGCTGGAGACTGATTTAACTTCTTAATAATGCTCAGATTTTCCACATTGTCAGTGATTTCCCATTACCCACAGTGGTGTTTGGGTAGCAAGGTGGAGCACCCCAACATCCCTGCATTGCTCCTTCCAGACAGCAGAGCTGCCAAGAGACACTGAGAACACACCTGGCTGACAGGTGTCCTCTCCAGCTAACAGTCTGTGGGGTTTAAAGAAAACCTCTTTTTAACTAGTTCTATGTCTTGGCAGGACAGAGCACTGAGACTGGGGAGAGGGGAAAGTGCTGCTTAAGGACTTACAGAGCTGCTGCATGACACCAGTTTTAAAGCACATCATACAAGTGGCTGCTTTTGCTCTCAGGGCTCAGTTTAGGTCAGTAACAGTCTTAATTTCACATTTTCCCAATTGAGTTCTTCTGCCTTTGGACTAACAGCACATGTGCCCAGTGTCCTGGAATGTGACCTGTCCTCCCCTGCAGCACTGCCTGCACCACCTGGAGCTGTGGATGCAGCAGCTCCTGCTAAAGAGTTGCTGTACCCTGCCAGCTCTCCTTTCCTGCTGATTAGCTGGAATTCTCTGTTCTTGGCCTCGTTGTCCCTGGCATTGAGATGCTTCCCTGGCTGATGGCCTGAGACCACTTTTGATGGCCTTACAAAGACAATGCCAGCACCTCCTCAGCTCCTCACACACTGCCCAGCACCCAGCACCAATCAGAGCCACACAGCAAGAGAGGTAAATGTCTGAGAATGCTTGTTTTGATTAATCATACACTTAGAAAGGTTCTAAAAATACATAAAGAAAGAAAAATACCAACAATGATAGGCTGGCTATTTCTGAGCTAATCCTTGCAGACAGAGGTGGCCTGCACCCTGCCTGCCGGCCCTGCTAAACCAATGTTGCCTCCCAACTCTGAGGTCTAATTTAAGTGAGATTAATTTGGTGTTTAATCTAATCACTGTTCCTGCTGTCTACAGAGCTCCTCGGTGATAACCCAAGAGATCTTTCCAGGCAGCCACAGCCCATGCCAGTAAACACCTGCTCCTTCCCAGGTGCCACCACCCAGCACTCTGCTTCCCAGTCCCGCTCTCCCTTTTGCTTTCACTTCCTGCCCCAGCTCATTTCCCTGTTGTCCCTCTGTGCTCCATGGCACCTGCACATTTGAGCATTTCTTGGTGCATTCACACATGGACATTCCATCAAAAGCACCACACCTGGCAAGGTACAGGGACCTTCTCTTTTATGAGCTTCCATAAATGACAATGACACTCACTTGAGCTGGCAGGTGCAAAGATCAGCCCTACGTATTTCAAAGATCAGGACTACGTATTTCATCTCATTTCCTCCTTTCCCCATAACTCATCCTAGCTACCCACAGGAAGCAAAGCTGCAACAACTTTCACAGAATACCAGAAGATCTTGCTTGCATCCTCACCAGCATGGGAAACTTCCACAGCTTCTGCATCACCTGGGCAAGGAGGTAATGACAAACCCAGCAGGGACTGAAGGTGTCTTGGCAGCCACTGGATTTTAGAAATATTGCATTATCCATAGGTGAGATGGGAGCACTGGGATGGGAGGTGTGCTGGAGGCTGGAAGCGTTGGGACATCCCTGATACTGCAGACCTGCCCACTTATTTGCTCTCAGATACTGAAAACTAGAGGGGAAGAAATGAAGTTCTTTTCTAGCCCTTCAGACAATGTCTGCATGTTATTTTAGCATCTTCCAGGCAGGACAGCACTTTTGTCCCTGCCCGTGGAAGGGGGGTTGGAACTAAATGATCTTTAAGGTCCCTTCCAATCCAAACCCTTCTGTGATTCATTCTATGATTTATTGTACAGTGGCAAATTAATTTAGGAGGAAAATAAAACCATTCAGCATCTGAAATAGAGCATTATTTCCTGCAGCATTAATCGGTGGCATCAGTACCACGTAATTTGTTACCGGTGGCACATTTCTGTATGGCTTCATTTCCTTAAAAGCATGGGAATTAATGAGGTGTTTGTGTTGGGAAGGGCCTGGCAGGCACTGAGCAGAGTGTGGGCAATCACCAGAGAGGCTTCCTGGCATGGAGACACCATGGTGGGTTTGTAAAGCACAGGGAAAATACCAGAGCTCTGCTGCCCTGTGGGGATTCACCTGCTCGGAGCAGATGTGGCTCCAGCAGCTGAGCACCTGCCCTGCTGTATTTAAGTGCAGAACAAGAATTCACCTCACTTAAGGTATGTACAGCAATACTGAATCATCACTGCTTGTTTCTCAGAAGCTGAGTTACTGGGGATGTCTTTTCCCAGAAGGAAGTCAATCAGGGACCATCCAGCCCAAGGGTGTCACTGGCCTGGGGATGTCACTGGCGCTGTGAATCACAGCCCTTCTGCTCATGCCATAATTGTATTTCACCTCCTTATCTTGTGTAGGCTGAGGAACTCCAGGAGGGAAAACCCCCATCCATAGGCAGGGATCCAGCCCAGGGGAAGAGCTGCTGAGGGGACACTCTGCTGGTGGGGGTTGGTGGCTGACTGGTGCATACTGGAGCCGTTCCCAGGAAAGGGAGAGGTGGGAGAGAGCTTGAAGCCAATATATTGAGGAGGGCGATTCTGCCACTCTGTTCCACTCAGGTGACACCCCACCTGCAGTGCAGTGTCCAGCTCTGGCGTCCACAACATGAAAAGGATATGGAGAGGGTCCAGTGGAAGCTGGAGTCCCTGTGCTTTGGAGCCAGGCTGGGAGAGCTGGGGGTGTTCACGTGGAGAAGAGAAAGCTCCAGGGACACCTTAGAGTCCCTTCCAGTGCCTAAAGGGGCTCCAGAAAAGTTGGAGAGGGACTTTGGAAAAGGGATGGAGTGATAGGACACAGGGAATGGCTTCCCACTGCCAGAGAGCAGGGTTAGATGGGATATTGGGAAAGAATTCTTCCCAATGAGGGTGGTGAGGTCCAGACTTCCCCCAATTTAGTATTAACATGGGTTACCCTAAAAAACCTTCCCATGTTTTACAGGGGTTCCAAATGTATTATCTATTTTATACACATACATTATAGATTTGGATAAACTTGACCTTTTAAGAGCTGCCCTATACACTTGCTGAGCGTTACATATAAACTGAGCATGAAATATTTCAGCCAATAGCTTCCAGATGATGTGTGGGTAAAATTCAGGGCTAGGGAAAGGAGAGGCAGCCTCAGAAAGTCATATGCTACAGAGAAATGTGTCTCTAACCTCAGCTCTGCACCCTCAGACCTGTATCCTCCCTCTCCAAGACTTGGGCAGGGGCTCAGGTGACCGCATTAGGTGCGCTGAGATCCCTGAGGACAAAAAAAAAAAGGTGTAATGGTGACTTCAGCTGCCAAAGTCTTAAATAACTAAACACTTTTGGGGCTGGTCAGAAAACAACAGGAAAGTTATAGGAATTAGGAAAAAAAGTCCTCTGTTTGATATTTTCTCATGAACACAGTATAAAAGACCTTTCCTACAGGTAATCTGGTAGCTCCACCATCAAACCCCCACTAAAGCAGGGCAGAAGCTGCTGAGATCCCTGGGTCAGAGCTGGTGACTGGGGCAGTGAATCTCCCACCGCAGGCATTGCAGTATTAACATTTAAAAAATCACGAGACCTCAAATATCCCAATGCTAAGTCTCATGACCTTTAAGTCAACTAGATTCAGGTTTCTTTTTCTTTGACTCTTGCTGCGCTTTTGGGATGGAAATAAAAGACCTTTTTAGGTTTAGCGAACGTTACAGGGAGCCTCCACCACCCGTTTGTTCCCACATTTACATTCCTGGTCCCCTAAATTCAGTTCTCATAAGTGCTGGTTTATTTTCAAGCAGTTCTTTTTCATGATACCTCATTTTGATAATTCTTGCATTTAAGGCAATTCTTGACACATTTTTAGGCTCACATTAAATGAGTCTCCCTTTGAGGTTTGCTCTGAGCAAAACCAGCATTATGGGAGTCCTGAGGTTTGTTCAGGATGGCTCACAAGGAGTTAGGAGTGGCCTTATGCATTTATGGGTTACAAGGAAAGCCAAGGACTGCAATTCAAAGACGGTATTAGAAAATTCCTCAATTCTGAGGTCCTAAAACACAGCCCCATGCTGTGCCATGCCCGTGGGCACACAATACCCCAGCAGTCCTTATTCAATCCTCTTAACACATTTCTGCCTTTGATAACACACTCCCCTGAAAAACCAAACCCCAGCTCAGAGAAAGCCATGCCTTGGGCTGCTTTAGTTTGGTTGGCTCAAATGAAAAATGCAGAGTCAGGTGTTTGTCAGCTGCTCTATAGTGCTGAAAAAAGCCCTCTCCTGCTTTTCCTCTGCGTTGCCAAGGTGTGTACCTGAGATAAAAGCCCCGTTTCTGACCGAGGCACTCGCTGCTGCTCTCCCCCATCCATACCATCATCCCAAGGCACCTCATTGCTCCTGGCCTTTGGCATCACCTGCTGCCACGAGCAGGCAGAGACCCCCAACCCCGCCTATCTGGGCTGCAAAGAGGCACAGAGCGTCCCCAAATCCTCTCCCACGTTCAGCAGCCCCCACTGCCCTCCTCGCTGCCCTGCCTGCAGCCTGGGGCCGATGGAGCCGCGGGCACGGGGACAAGGGACATGGGCTCAGCCTGGCCCAGCTCAGCGGGCGGCTCTGTTTGCACGTACAGATAAATATACACGAGGCAGAGCCGAAAAGCCGCAGTCAGCTCCCCTGCGAGCCCTGCGGCTCCGGTTACGGCGCTGCCCGCGCCCCGTGGCACGGCCGCTCCCGGCGCAGCCGCCAGCCTGGCACGGCACGGAGCAGATGGTCAGAGGCGCTTGGCCCGCGGCCGCCGCCAGCCCCCGGCTCCTCGCCGCCTCACACGGTGCTCACCGAGGGCACCTGGGCCTCCCGCGGGCCGGGCAGGACACCGTGCCACCAGGGCAAAGCCGGAGCAGTTGCTGGCGTGGCAGGGGTCAGCACGGAACGGCCGCCAAAATCACAGCGCCCCTCCCAGCACCACCATCTGCTGTGGAGCATCCTGATCCCGCTCCGGTGTCAGCGGCAGACTGGGGTAGCCGCGGGCGGAATTTGGCGAGCAAAACACCCTTAAGCTGGATGGCGGAGGGACCTCCGCAATTCAGGCAAATCCTCAAAAGCCACAATCACCCAGTAATGGCCTACCTGCAGTGGCTGTTGTTGTGCAGGTTTGTCCTGCTGCCCAGAGCTCCCAGGAAGGATCCACTGCCCCGTTTGCTCCTCGGACAAGGGCACAAGGAACAGAAGGGGCACAGCAGGATCCGTGTCCTGGGCTGCAGGGAGAGCAGGGAAGGGGTGGCAATGGCAGGAAGCAGGTCCTGTGCCTGGCCACCACCCCACAGACTGGGGACAGGGGGCTGGAGTCAGATCCTGCAGCCAGGCCGCAGGGAGAGAAGCCATGTGCAGGTATTGGCTGCATGCATCACTTGGTGCTTCCCTGCCCTCCCCGTCAGGGGCTTTGCACCCTCACCAGCAACCTTGGCCAAGAGCAGGGGTCACTCTGGGCAATGGCACAGGAGCCCCCATGGCAGGGCAGAGAGGGGGCTCAGGGGTGCATTGGGGTGCCCCAGGGAGTTACTGCAGCACCAACATGGCCCTGAGCACGTGAGAGCCAAACAGCTCCAAACTCTGCTCCAGGAGCCCCGAGAAGAGCACGGCCATAAAGAGCAGAGGCAGCCGCGCTCCAACTTCCTGGCACTCGGGGAATCTTCCTGGATCATGTTTCGTTCATGTGTCCTTGGCTCATCTCTGTACAGTTGAAAAACACTGTAAGGGGAGCCAGAAAATTAGGACAGCTGAGGTCAAGAAGCAAAACCCAGGGAGCCAATTCCTGCTAAATTGGAGAACCTATTGCTTTTACCAAACCTGTGTGTACAGCTCTGCTTTGCTGAGAGGCCCCTGCAGTCAGGGACAGCAGGACCGTGGCGCCACCAGAGCTCCGTGTTGCTCCACGACAAGGTCCCAAGGAACTGCCAGTTCCACTGTTGTGGGATGGTGGTGGAGTCACCATCCCTGGAGGTGTTTGAGGAATAACTGAAGGTAGCAACTCACTGCTCTGGTCTGGTTGGCAAGGTGGTGATTCTACTACCAATCGTAGTAGAATCCACCCCATTCACCAACTTCGACAGCGAGGTTGGATTCAAGGATCCTGAAGGTCTTTTCCAACCTAAAGGATTCTGTGATTCTGCCATTTTGGGTCACCAAACGAACCAGAAGGCAGGCAGGGTGCTGGCTGTGTGCTGCCTCCATGCTGGCACGGCTGGGGACAGGGTGTCACTGCAGTGACACTCAGCATTTACCGCTTTGGCTCTGCATGTCCTGACCTGCACTAGCGGGAAAGGCTCCCTGCCCCGGGGGATGTTCCCAGGCACTGCCACGACACAAATAAATAACAACAATGCTCCGAGGGTGGCGGTGGGTGGGGCTGTCATCTGACCCAGAGGCACCGATGGAAAGAGTGAAGAGCTGGAACCTGGGTTTGCCCCCAGCACTGTGAATGCTCTGGCATTCAATCACCAACGGGAAGGGCTGCAGGGTTCTTTGGAGAGGAGCTGTGCTGGCACCAGCATCCACACAACTCCAGATTCTGCTGGGGTGACCCAACTCACCAAGCGCAACCCCCACACCTAACCAGGAGCTCTTCTCTTACCTTTTTTATGGTTGCTTAGAGTGGTAAAGATGCTTTGCCTCTCCAGGGTATTCCCTCACTGAATAAAGACTGCTCCTCATTTCCTTGGCTCATTGGGGTTGGGTCTTCTGAGCTTGAATAAGCCTAGAGCAGAAAAGGACATAGATCAGGGGAGCAAGACATGCCCTCAGCCCAAAGGCACCAGCTCCAAACACAACTCTGACCATGGGCAGGGAGGAGGAAGAAGCAGCTGCCATGTGCATGTCCCCAATGCATGTTCCCTTGCCCCCCTTGTGTTATCCAGTGGAAGAAGCAAAACACAGGTCTGAGGGAGCACCACTCCCTTGCAGGTCTGCAGCTCGGTCTCTCAAGCACTGAGAAGTGACAGCCATGTTTTTCTTGCAGGCTCTGCCCAGGCTGTGCAAGTGAGGATGACAACAAAGCCAGCGACCTCAGTAAGTCAGTGGTGAGACCAGCACTGGAGTGACAAACCAGGTGACACTGGTACTTAAAAACGTGACCTTGAGTACAGCACCCTAGGGTTCATGGAGGACATGGCCTTACCTCTTCTGCTTTTCCACTTTTGGGGGATCTTGGGAAAAACAAAAAGAGCTTTCTCCAATTCTACCAATCAGGAGGGATAAACTCCAAGTGGTGCTGTGTGGCGGATGCAACACCAGATTGGCACTGGCACCAGCCCAGCTCCCCAGCTTCCAGGGAACTAATGAATGTTCATAGAATCAGGGCATGGCTTGTGATCCTGTGGGCAGGGACACCTTCCACCAGACCACTGTCCAACCTGGCTTTGGACACTTCCAGGGGTGGGACAGCCACAGCCTCTCTGGGCAACCAGTTCCATGAAGTTATAAAATATTTCTGGAAAGACAGAAAAGAACCAAATGCCAGGCTCTGCTGGGCACTGTGGCAAACCTGGGGCTTCTGTGGGCAATCTGAAGGGGCCAGGGAGAGGGAGGCAAAGCAGAGCATCACTCCTGGGGTAAGAGCCAAGGCACACTCCTGCCCTGAGGCTGAGCCCATCATGTTTCCAAGAGGAATGCTGAGGGAACAGCACTGTCCTTGCAGCTGCCTCAATGACAGGAATAATGTGCTGCAGAGCTGAGGGGAACAATGGGATGATGATAATGAAAGTACAGGAGTGAAAACTCATTACTGGAGATGCTCAGGAGGCATCCTGAGGGATCCCCTTAGGCTTCCTGGGCTGCTTTAACCCTTTGGGCGTGGCTCTGGTACTCAGGCCATTGTGCTGTGCTGCTGACTGTGCTTTCCTCTTTTCCTCCCATTTCTTTATGAAAACAACTTTCCCTTTCTCCACACAGAGCACAGTGCACATCACAGCACAGACCTGCTGTGCCCTTCAGCACTCGGCTTCCTGGGACTGTGCATGCAGAGCAAAAAGCATAATGGGGTTTCTGGGCAGCTGGTCCAGAAAAGAGTCCAATAATATTTTCTCCAATTCCAGCAGTTCATATGGAGATGGGAGCAGTGACTGGAGAAGACAGGCAGCCCAGCTCCACAGGTGAGCTCATTCCCTCCCAAGGGGAGAAGCCTTCCCTGACTGCTTTTGGGCCTCCTGGAGCAGAAGGAATGTATTTCAGCATTGTTGATGTTGCTTAGGATGCCCTGGCATCCTGCCAGGTTCCTGAAAAGTTAGAGATGCCCATCAGGCATCTCCATGGCAACTCTGGGATGCTGATCCCAGCTGGGTGCAATGTCCATGTCGGAACAGCAAGCTGCCAGGTTCATCTTCCCTGGACTTTTGGAAGGGCAGAGGGAACTGAGAGGGGCTCTGATTCCTCTTGATGCACTCCCAGGCTGCTGGAGGAGCAGCACATCACACACCCAGGGCCTCTGACCCGTGGAAGGAGTCAAATGACTCTGCCAAGCTGGAGGCAAATTTCCTGGCAAAGGCATTTTTTTGACAGTTTTTTTGGAAGGTACCTGGTAAAAGAATTTTTGGAAGGTTTGGCTGGTACAAAATGATTTGGTGTTTTGGGCTGCTCCCACAACCTGGTGGGTGTTTCATACTCCAACTCATATCAAACACCCCAGCATCCCCATGGCAGGGCAGCAGGAGTACAGGACACCACTGTGGTGTTGGGATTTTGGGTGGGAATGGCAGCGACTGCCAACCTGAGAGAAGGTGTGGCCCTCAAGGAAGGCAGGAGATGCAGAAAATGAGGATTTCATCCGTACCTCCAGGGCCTTAGCCAAAAGAAATGAGTTTATGTGCAGAAGAAATAGTCCAGCCTCCCCTGGGGAAGCATTCTTCCTGCCAGCCAGTTTCACATGTTTTGAGGGACACAACAGACCTCCTTTGTGCCACTCCAGTCCTGGGCACACACAGAATCAGCAGGGTTCCAGGGTTCCCAAAGGCAGCAAAACCCAGCCTGACTCATCCTAATTAAATATGTGTCTCTTTTTGGCATTGTCACCCCTCATCCCATCCTGACAAGCACCAGATTCTCCACTCAAGAGCCCCTGAGATGGTGTTTTGGTAGCCATAGCTCAGAGGGGTGCCCAAAGAAACACCAGGGGTACTTCTTCCAACAGAAACCTTGCAGCAAATTCCAACTGTTCAACTCCTACTCTTGACACTGCAGCAAATATGGACAGAGCTTCTCAAAAACAAGAGCCAGTTACCTCTAAACTTCTCCAAGGCAGTGGTGAACTTGTTTCTGTTGCCAGCGTTGTGTCCTCAGCTCATCCAACAGCTCAGGTGTCCAAGATGACCGTGAGAGCATCCAGCTCCCTCCACAGCATCCTGGCACCTTGGGTTAAGGAGAAATAGCCCCAGTGAGGGCTGTTCCATGACCTTGCCCCCAAATGACCACTCAGGTCCCTCAGCTCTAGCCCAGGTAAACCCAACCAGGGAGCCTGTCCTCCCAAGGAGCAACAGCCCCACTCACAGGGTGTCTCAGGAGGGAAGGCTTGCAGCTTCAGCAGGCTCCCTGTCACTCCAGAAGGGATGATTCCTACTGTGCCCACTTCCCTTCAAACACCATGACTCACACTGAGCTCCAGGTATTTTTTCCAAACTTGCCTTCCATTTACCTTTGCCATTGTATTAGAGAGCACCAGGCTGGCTGGACAGTCAAGATAACTCCTCTGTCCACTGGATCACCAAGAAGGGCTCTGCTCATTCCTGCAGCAGAGAGAAGTTGATAAAATGCAGGAAAAGTACTTTCTGCATCTCCCAGGATATGCCATGCTGCTTGTTTAATTAGAAGGGGCAAAACTCCCTCCTGAATAAACCAGAAATAGCCTTCTAGGGAAAAAATAACCCTGCCTGGGTATTCTGGGGGATTCTTTGAAAGAACAGCTATACAATCTCCCCCAGTCTTGCACAGTACAAGAGCCAGAATTTTGGAAGAGGAATCTGCTCTGGGGGAGAAACCTCCTTCACCTTTAATGCTGGTAAAAGGAAATAGAGTGTATTTTCCTCTCCCCCTTCATTTCTCCTCCTATGTGTTTTCATCTGCCCATCTTGATGCATTTGGTGTCAGAAGGCAACTTTGTGGGGAGTACTTGACAATAAAGCACATCCCCAAGGGCACAGCTCATGAATAATGCAGATTATCAGGACACCTTAACAAAAGAACCCCAAACCCTCTGCAGGGTCCCACAGGCCCCCACTGCCTTCAAAAGGTGAGTTTTTTGAAGATTATACAAGGATTAATGTCTAATGACTGCGTGCAGCCCGGCCAGGACCACTCTCCTAATGCAGAAAAGGCAGCAGCAAACCCAAGCCAAGCAGCAGCTTAGGTCAATGATCCATGCTGGGACAGGCAGGGCAGTAGAGCTCTGGAGAGCCTGGCAGCCTCTGGTGCCCAAAGCAGCCAGGGCAGGAGCAGCTCCCCTCTGCCAGTGCCACCCGGCCCCTCCTGCAGGTCTCTGCCCCGGGGCATCCTTGTGGCATTTTGTGGTTTTTAAGAAACCGTAGCAAAACACCTGCTGAATCCCCAGCTGCTTCCACAGCTTGTTCTTGGAGGAACAAAGCAGCAGTGGTCACAGCAATGTCTTTTGTCACTGAAGGAAGGGAGAGTGGAAATTACCAGCAGAAATATCTGCAGCTCTCTCCCGGAGCACTGAGCCCCGAGCACACCCCGCTGCTCACACAGCTGTTCCCACAGCTCTCTGCAGGCTGGCTGTCCCCAGGCTCCTCATGGAAGGAGTGCTGTGAGCCAGGGAGCAGCCAGGCTTGCCTTTTATCCCCAGCAATCCCTCTCAGAATGCAGGGCCGCCTGCCTTAGGCTCACCCACCTGCGGGCAGGTATTTCTCCACAGGAGGCAGAATTCCCCTCCAAAGCATCACCCCCGCTGAGCCTCCCAGGGCTCACAGCATCCACTCCAGCCCTCATTGTCTCCCTGACATCTAAACACGTCCTTGACCTCCCTGGCAGGGCTGCCCCTGCCATCAGCTAGCTTGTGTGGATACCAGGAAACTGAATACATGGGCTTACAGCTCAGTGGAAAGTTCTGCTGCCGTCTTAAATCATAAAGCACAGCTGCTGACACAGCAGAACTGCAGAATGAGGCATCTGAGCAGCCTGGCTTGGAAAACACCAGCAGGAGAGTAAGGGCAGGGAGGGAGAAAGGACAGGGAGGCCAGGAGAGCAGATTAAAACTCACCAGAGTGCAGCTGTAATGTGTTATCCACCATGGATGTGCCCAGCCCTCCAGAGTGCATTTGCAGTTGGGAAAGGAAACAGGAGCTGAGATTCAATGTCTGCAAATGCAAAGTAATGGCTGGTTAAAAAAAAAAAAAAAAAACTACAAACCCCAGACTTCAAATATATCTGCAAACACACACATGATGATGAGCTCAGAATGAGACATTCTGAGGAGGAGAGGGATCTTGGGAGTCTGGGTGGAAAGTGCAGTGAAAGCAGCCAGCTCCTGGGCGGTGAACAAAGCCAGCCTGAGGCTGGGATGGCTTGGGCAGGGAGGGAATGGAGAGCAGGGCAGGAGCCACAGGCACATCTGCACGTGCAGCATGGCTGGCCTTGGTCTCCCACCTCAAAAGGGACACAGCAGAGCTTGCAGGGCTCAGAGGAGGAGGAGCAGCAACAGGGAATAACTCCTGCAGGAAGGCTCAGAGATGACACTGGAGCTGCTTCATGGACAGCGCAGCTGGCAAAAGCAGGGACACTTTGCTGTGACACAAGGAATGCCAAATGAAAGGCAAAAGTTTCAAATAATGGGTATCAGCCATCAATCAAAGGGGTCATCAGGATATGTTAGTTCCAAATTACATGAAGGGGAGTTCACCTTTAGATGACTTTGCTGTTGCCTGCAATGGAGCTACAGGCCCAGGCTTTCTCTCCAGACAGTGGAGAAGGCCCTGAAACACCAGGGTGTAACATGTGCCCAAGGTGGACAGCCAGAGCAGGTCACCACAGCAAGGAGAAGGGCAGCCCCAGCACTTCCTCCAATGCAGGCATCTACAACACTTGGAAAAACATTTGGACAGCCTCACCCATGGCCCTGGCAGGACCAAGATTCCCAGCAGTCTCTCTTTGACAACCAGAGGTGGAATATCTTCCCAACACACCTTCTGCTAGAGCCTTTACAGGCCTTTGTGAAATCAAAACACCTGCACAAGAGTCACAACCCTTTCCCAGGAACACAGCCTGCAATTTCCCTTTCCACCCAATGGGATTCAAATAACCTAATTCTTGCTCTACATTCATACATTCCCTCTCTCCTCCAGATCCCCCCAGAGAAACACCAGCCATGTGGTAAATACATGTAATCATGGCTCTGATAGCAGATTTTGCTTTCTGGCCATTAATTCTTCTCCCTGGGACCTTGGTGAGCATTTGAAATCCTGCAGCAAATCCAATGAGCTGCCTTTATTTGAAAATCAACGTGGCATAAAAGGTTTTCTCCTTTCCCTCCTCAAAATGAAGATAATTTTTAGCTTCAAAAATATCCTGGCCCATGGACAGATGTTGCTGGTCATGTTTTTATCTCAGGCCAATGAGGAGGTCACTGTTTTCCTTGGAAAACCCATGGAGCAGGAGGGCTCAGTACTGCATGGGAGGCAGCAGCACCCCCCTCAGGCATAGCCTCTGCCTTCATCATGGTACATGGCACAATCACCATCAGAAACCTTCCCTTTGCCCTCTCCAGGAAGAATAGAGGATAAAACAGGAGAAAGGAAAATGCAAAAGAGCCTTTCAAACCCAACCACCCTGTAGACTGGCATTTCTAGGAAAGCAGGAGCTCCCTGGAGATGCCTTCAGTGCGCTGGAAACACCTTGTGGCAGGACACGGGCATGCAGGAGGGAAGCAGAGTGTGCTCAGGCCCTGGGCAGCCAGGCTGGGAGCAGCCACCTCATCACTGAGAGAGAGCAAAGGAGGTTTTAGAGATTTGTACAGCCTGGCAGGAAGGGCAGAGCCAGCAGCCCCCAAAGCAGCAACCACCACATGCTCAGCTGTGGAGGCTGCAGCTCAGAGCTGCCAGGGAAGGAACATCTGAGCTCCTCAGCTGGTACCACCAGAGCGTCCACAGCGAGGTCAGCTCAGGTCCCAGCATGGCCTGGGAACTGGAACTGGCTCTTGCCAACATCCCCAGATGTGAGCCCTCACATCACCAGGCTGGAGAGGAACAAGGACAAGAGCAGACCTGGGGGAGCAGCAAGGCCAGGACACCCAGGGAAATCCCTGCAGATGGGAGGCAGGAGCAGAGTGAAGAGGGTTGGAGCAGATTTTGGTGCAGGACCTGGGTGACACCAGGTTTATGATTCAGCTGTGGCAATGAATAGCTCAGGAGAGCAGACTGTCCCAGCTGGGATGTGAGGGAGAAGGGCCACCAGGAACACCCCAGGTGAGCGGCCGGGGAGGAAAGGGTGCTCCAGCCCAGGCAGGAGCTGTGGGGCTCAGTGACAGGTGACAGGGGGGTGCTAAAGGCCAACAGGCAGATGGTGAAACTGTGATTAGAAAGTCACTCCAGCCATAAATCTCAGGGACCTGAAATGGAGATGGGCAAGCCCCAGATGGCTTGGAAATCTGCTTGGCAGAGTCCAGCATGGCTCAGCGTGCATCTGGCCCTCCTTCCTCCTCATCCTCCTCCTTCTCACCAGGTTTAACCACCTCCAGCCAGCTCCTCACAGCCAGACCTGACCCTGAAACAAAATTAAGGGCACTCCTGAATAAAAAATTCCTCTAATGCATGAGCTGAAGAGCAAATCCTGGGCCCCAACAACATTGTCATCCATCCTGGCACAGGACCCTGGCCAAATTGTTGGGGTTGCAGGCACATCCCAGCCCTGGTGCCCCTGTCTTGGCAATAAAGCTGTGCCACCATCCAGGGGGCACAGGGGGCTCAGCACTGTACCACAGGGCACCAGCAGAGCTGGATGGATGCAGGCTCCCTGCGGCCACAAGCTATTTCTGGACATGCTGAGGAGCTGCTTAGGGCTGGATTTGCAGGCAAGCACAGGGGCATATCAGCTGTCTGTGCTCTGGAAGGGGCTCAGGAACAGAAAAGGGGCAGGAGATTGGGAGGGGACAGGTTTTATATAGAGATCCACGGGAAAACCCGTGTCTCCAAACACAGTAACCTAACACCAGGTAGTAGTACCAGCTCCTGCCCGTGGATCCAGGACAACAAATTTCCCCACCTGCAGGCAGGAGAGCCCACTGCTCTCACACTCCTGCCCGGAAAGCACCAGCAACACCCACAAAAAGCCCCCCTGTCCATGCCAAGCTCCTGAACTCCCCTGTCTGCCCGCGGGTGCCTCCCACAACCTTTCCCCGGGCTGCCGGAGAGCCCTGCAGCCCACAGGTGCTGCCGCTCCCCCGGGACCCCCGGCCAAGGCAGGGGCTGGCAGCACGGCCGGGACAGGGGCCAGGGGTAAAATTAGAACGCGTGTCCCTGCCAGCCCCTTCTGCGAGCTGCAGGGACCAGCTGAGCCCGGCTCACCCGCACTGTAACCCTTCATGTCCCCCGCTTGGTGGGCTGGGACAGTTACTAGAAAGCCAGGGATTTGCAGGGCTTTGCTTTGTGATCAGCCGTGCCCAGCTACCCCAGCCAGCCGGGCTCGCAGGCTGATGGGGCACAGAGGTGGGGTTTTTGGATCCTGTGGGACGCTCAGGATTGAAGCCTGCAATTCCCTTCCCTACTGTCCCTTTCCACAACAGGCAGTCCTGCAGAAACCGATCCTCCCCACTTCAAAGGTTCGTGTCTCCTTTCCAGCCCCTTCTCCCCACGGCTGCCCTCCTGCAGCAGTTATTGTTATTATTTACGCTCCTAAGCATCCTCTGAGTTCTGCCGGGGGACAGGATCCAAAGAGAAAGCCTTTTAAGGATTTGTGCCAGCGCCGGGAAGCGAATCCCCCCCAGCGAACAGTGGTGCTGGGGGATTTGAGTGTAGACAAGTGCTTAAAGCTGAAAAGGGCAGAGAGAGGGGAGGGAGCCGGGGGCACGCTCTGAAACCAGACCCCCCCTCCCGCCCGAAACGCAGCTCCTTCCTCTGCTTTAGGAAACGGATCCCTCCTGCGATTTCCTTTCAAAGGTGACTTGTAACCTCTTCATTAGGGTCGGCTTTGGCAGCGCCCGATGGTGCAGCTGGCAGGGCCGGGGCCGCGCGGGGCGGGAGCGCGCTCGCCGTGCCAGGGCAGGGCAGCACTCGCGGCTGCTCCGCGGCGCAGCGGCACCGGCGCCCCGGCCATGCGCTGATGGGTACCATGGACTTTAAGACAGATGCCAGTGCAGTCACCATCAATCTGCTGCTTATTGTGCGCCCCGAGGAGGCGGCGAGCAAGGAGAAAGGGCAGCGAGAGGGGCAGACGGAAAGCGGCCGAGGCGCAGGTAACATCGCGCCTGCGGCGGGCGAGGGAGGGCAGGGCAGGGCTGCACACGGAGAGCAGAAGCAGCAGCTCTGGAGCAGGATTTGGGTTTCCTTCTCTTTGCACGCATGATGCCAAACTCCAAAATGCCAACTTTTTTGCAGAAGCCCAGCGCGTCTTTGCTGGTACAGCAGAGCCTGGAGCTGCAGCCTGTCCGGCTGCAGGCGTGCAGCCCCGGGCGGGGACACACGGGGACACCAACCCAGGGCTGCGTTTGCACCTTGCTGTGTCCTGCCCCAGCCCCGAGGCGCCCCACGGGCTCTCTGTGTGCAAAGGCAGCAGGGAGAGGGCTCGGCAGTTTGCAGCGCTCACTGCCCTGGAGTACAGGAGCAGAAGTGTTTTGCTTGCAGCGTGCCCAGGCTTTGTCTCCGAGGCTCACTGTCCTGAGCCATTTATAGCTCCAGTTTGGGACAGTGTCCCTGGCCCAACTCCCTGTCCTGCAGAGGGTCTTCCAAAAAGCTGCAGCTGTGCTCTGCAATTGCAAGGGGAGCCTCCCTGCAGAAGTGAGGGGAGGAGAACAAATATTCTGCTCTAAATCCTGGGGGAGAAGCTGAATTTTCAGACAAGCAGTCCCAGGCTAACAGCCATAGGCAGAGCTATCACAAAGTTGTGTCCATGCTCCATCAAGCACAGCATTCAGCACCTGCTCAAATCAGAGCAAATCCCACCAAAGCAGCTTAGGCCTGGACTATTGCACTTTCTGCCCCCTGGTATTTCATACTTTAGCAACAAGAACTGCAAGCCAAGGCTGCAGATGAGACAGAAGGTGGATCCTGATGACACCTGGCACCAGCTGGGGTTGCATGGAAGGGTTTGGGGTGTTTGGCCTTCAGGCAGCACCAACACTGCAGTCCAGGAGGACCCTTTCCAATCTCCCATTTCTATCTTACAGGTTCCAAGGGTGATGGCAATGGAAACAGCAGATCACAGGCACCTCAGGGCACAGGCCTGAACGGTAGGTCACCCTCTCCCTCTGTGAGAAACCAGCCCCAGCACACAACCCAACGCTCAAGCTGTGCCTCTCCAGCAGAAATGTGCTTCACACACCCATCCCTCTCCAGTGCTTTCAGGGGAGGCACACGGAGGGCCTGGCAAGCATCCCCTCCCTGCGTGCTGCCCCATGGACAGGATGCAGGGGAGGCCCTGCCGAGCCCCCACACCTCCATCCCTCTGCAGGGGTTCTCCTGCCACAGAGCTCGGTCAGGTTACAAGTGCACAGAGCTCTTACATTTCACAGCCAGCTGATGGCAGGGGAAATTCAGTGCCCCCAATTGCTCAGGTTGCAGCTAGAGCTTCCAGAGACTTCCCCAGTACTCACACAGCTTAAAGGAGGGTCTGGGGGATGCAAAGAACCTTTTCAACCTTCTCTCTCCACCAGTCCTTTCTTCATCTCCCCCCTCAGAGACCAAGCACAAGGCAGGTGGGACTGCTGACCAGGAATGATGTGGATTCTAGTTCTCAATGTTCCACTGCCAATTCCCAGGGTTCTGCCCTAAAATAGATGAGGAAAAACACCTGAGGAGGTGATCCCAGAACTATGGAGCAGCTCCCAGGGAAGAGACTCAGATCATCCCTCTTGTTTTCCTGGCAGTCTAAGCCTGCCATGGCATAGCAGAGAAAGGCAAGGGCAAAGGTAGAGCAAGGCACAGGTAATTCTCATGGGACTACACAATGGATTTCAGTTACACCAAGGAAGAACTTTGCTTCCACAGGTCAAGCAAAAGCCATGGCTGCTCCCAGCAGGATGCCTGGCAGGAGCCCTGATCCAAGTCCCTCTGTAATCAGTGGTGGCTGGAGGCTGCGCACAGTCTGGGAGCAAACAATATTTCATGGCAAGGCACTACTTTGGGTCTTTTTTACAAAGCAGATAACAAAAGCCTCCACTCCAGGAAGCAGATAAATATCCTGCTTTCTCTCCCTCTGTCATGCTCAAGAGGTTCTGCAATCAGAGCTGCAGAGTCAGCCTCCTCTACGAGGGAGTAAGAGGCTGGTATTGATCCTTTCCCACCCTGAATTACTGGCAGGGGTATTTAGCATGCACATGGGAATTAAGGTAGACCCCTTGCAGGTCTACCTTAAGCACAATTTAAACTCCTGATAGGGGAGAATTCAGGCACCAGAGGAGCAGGCAGATCTTTGGCTCTTCTGGCACCACAAGGGTTAATGAATTGCCCTTTCCCCAGCCATGTCAGTGTCCCTATGAGGCCTCTGACACCTCTGCTGCTGCCACAATATTTGCAAGCTTATATAATGCCCAGCCCCACTGGGTCAAAGAGGCTGTGGCCCCACTCCCATCGCTCTGGGGACTGATCCTTGTCATGGCCACATGGCACAAATGGCCTCGGACAAGCTGTGACATCCAAGCTTCCCCCTGGCTCCTGGTGGGATGGGGGTCCCAGGGCACTTTGAAAAAGGGTGAGAGATCCTGGAATGAGGGCTCTTTGTCCCCTGGCATTGCTGCCTCTCCCTGTGTGAGCCCTGGGCACACCGAGGGCTGCCCACACCTCCCTGTGCCCCAGCACTGCAGCTCCAACACAGCCAGGCTCTCCCAGCAGGGAGAGGTGAGGATGAGCTGCTGACAGCCACACCAAAGTTCCCACTCTGCCTCCAAGCCCCCAGCATTGTCCTTGTGTCCCACCCACCTCTCCAAAGTGCCCTGCCCTGAGCTGGGCTGGAGCATCCCTCTCTCTGCTGAGGGTCAGGCACCCCAGACCTGGGGCAATTGAGCTTCCTGAGTGTTCCTCACCTGACTGCTGAGCAGGGCAGGTTTAACCCCATCCTTGCTGGCTCTTTGGCTCTCTCTGAGGCACTGAGCTGTTCCCCTTTGTGCCCCCAGGCCGGCGTGGCCCCGCAGATCCCTGTGAGCAGACACCACCCATCACTGCAGGCCCTGACCAAGGTAAGTGGGGAGCCAAGAGGCAGAGCAGGGCTCCACTGAGCTCCCAAAAAGCTTCTTCTACAATAAAATAACCTCAGAATGTCCCAAAAGAGAGAAAATATCCCACCCTGGGACAGCTGCCCCTCAAAGCACTTGCTGGCCACAAATCACAAGGAGAACAGCAAGTGCTTCTCCGAGCTTGAAGCAAACTGGTCTAGTGGCAGGGACTTAAAGCAAGAGGATTTTTAAAGTCCCTTCCAATCCAAACCATTCTATGAGTCTTTATGAAAGATATCTCCATCAAGACTAATTAAATAAAAGATCATAAAAGCACCAGCAACCATTTCATACCACCAGTTTTTAAAGCAATGATACAGCACATTGAAAAATTCCTGTGGAATTACATTTTTCATTTGTTAAATGACTTTTGAACTCATCAGCAGAAGGCACTTATAACCAGTAAGTTTGTTTCTTGAAAACAAATATTTTTAATTTATGGGGGGAAAACTTAGTAAGTGAAAGTTGGGGGCAAAAATCCACAAAAAAGCAAAATAAAAATAATTTTGAGCAATAAAAAGGACCTGAAAATATGAAAAATTTAAGGAAATCAAAGCATTTGCATAAAGCCTTCTCTTTGAGAAACAGCTTCATTTTATCTTTGAATTAACTGACAGAATAGACCAGCTCTGTTCTGACACTCTGATATCTGCAAAAATCCTAGAACTGGAGTCAAACTCTAAGATTTAGGTTTTTACAGCTTACACAGTTTTTCTTGCTTTCTGGTTTTGGGCCTTAAAGGACATCAAATCTGTCTGCATAATCACAGGAGAAACTTCACTTTTCTAAAGGTAAAGCCAGCAGAAAAACTTATTCTTGGATGAAAATGCAGATTCCCACCTAATTAGCCAGTTCCAAAAGTGCCTTTAAAGGAAAAGCCCAAATGTCATGAGATGTAGGTGTAGGAGCATGGCTGGATGGCAGCCCCGAGGTGCATTAACATCTTGACCTTCAGTCTCCTGAGTAACTTCTGCCTGATCCAAAAGAGAAGCCCAGGAGCACACGGAGCTCCTCCAGGGAACCTCAAGAGCTGCAAACCCTTCTGAAACACCTGCCAAAAAACGCAGCCTCTGTCAAAAAGTTCAGGTGGTTTTTGTAAGAGATTCCCTCACTCCTTTTCTGGTATTTGCCTCTCTGAAACGTTAAAGACCAGAGCCCAGGTTTCCAGGGGAGGTTTTTCTGGAGCATCACGGCATGCCTGGACCACAGCTGCCTCCTCCAGGATGCTGCCTCTTACAGGCAATGGCCTTTGCCAGACATTTCAGTATCACAAGTCCAACCATTTTCATCACTTCAAGGCTTTCTCTGTTTGATTCCAAGAAAAATCAATGCAAGGCATTGATTCTCTGCTTGCTGTAGCTCCATCAAGAGCTCTTTATTATGGTGATAAACCTTGGCTATCACCAGAGCTAATGCTTTGTCTAAAGTGGAGAGCTGCCTCGGCAGGCACTCCTGCTCTCTCCTCCATACCTGTGGCATTCCCATTCTCTGGAAAAATCCCTTTGCCCAGGATTTTTCTCCTGGGAAGCTGAGAAACCTCAGAGAAAAGGAAAACAATTCTTATCTCATTTGCTTCTCCTGTGTTTTGGCCCTTTGGAATGTGTTTGGAGATTGTTTATCCACAGGTGATTGTTTCATTGGATTCTGCTGTGAGTTGTTTTCACTCTTTGGCCAATCAGGGCCAAGCTGTGTCAGGACTCTGGAGAGAGTCACCAGTTTTCATCATTATCTTTTTAGTATAGTATTTTTTAATAGTATTATAAAATAATAAATTAGCCTTTTGAGAACATGGAATCAGATGCATCATTCCTGCCTTTGTCAGGACATTCCCAGCAAATACAATACATATCCTGGTTAGTTTTCCCTTTTTAGAGGGTTTATCACTGTTTCTTGCAGGAACCCAAGTGACCGTAGAGATTCACCATGAGGACACCACCCCCCAGATCATCAAGAGACTCTCCCTGGGAAAAGGTACAGCCCAGATTTAAGCCTGGCAGAGGCTCAGCCCATCCTCCCTTCCCTGGAGCCAGGGAGCTCCAGGGCATGCTGCAGCCTGGGCAGGGCTGAGGGGATCCCACTAACCCTGCCTGGCTTGTTGCAGGTTCCCAGAGGCTGAGAGGACACGACAACAAAGGTGAGGCTCTGCTCTATCCAGCTCTGCCCTGTCAAGTGTCTCCAAGCTCTCCCCCCCCCGGGAAGCTGCTCCCAGGAGGACACAGGCTCACCCCTGCCATGGGGAGGCTGCTAAAGGGCACCTGCTGCTGGACCCTGCCCATGAGTGGGGCTTGAGGAGCAAAATCCTTCTGCTCTTGGGCTGTGGGTGTCTCCTCCTCCTCTGGCCCTGGGATAAGGTGGATGGTGACACTCCTGGGTCCCTCAGCAATCCCCAGCTGCTGCAGAGCTCCCACTGGGGTTATCCAACAGCTCTGGAGCCCAGCACTCCCTTCTTCCACACGTGGAGAGGTTTGGCCATGGTGGGCTGGGGTTTGATGTCCCCAACCCTGGGGCTAGAACAGGAGATGCCTGCCTGCTGGGGAATGTGGGCTCAGCAGGAGCACACTCCATGGGGTGATCACATCCGTGTCCAGAGGGGAATGGGCTAAGAAGAGCCTCAGTTCCAGCTTTTCCCACCCAGTCCTGCTCCCCACAACAATTTATTTCTAGCTGCCTTATTTTCTGTGGGCAACCACCTCCTCTCTCCCTCTCCGCTTTGCAGGTTTCCAGAAGACTGAGGCCCCACGGCCACCAGGAGCAAAGGACCTCCATGGTAACTACACATCAGCACCAGCAGGGCTCAGCTTCCCAAGCCCCTGATCTTGGGGCTGGCACAGGGAAGGGGCTTTGGGAACACCACTTGTGTAGGGCTCAGCTTCCCAAGCCCCTGATCTTGGGGCTGGCACAGGGGAAGGGGCTTTGGGAGCACCACATTTGCCCAAGCTCTGCCCAAGGGAAGGCAAACAGGCACAGGACTGTCAGATGTGGATCCCCTTCCTGCACAGAGCCTCTGGAGACAGAGCCTGGCAAAGACAAAACCTGATAACCACATTTTCAAAAAAAAAAGACCATCCACTAACCAAAAAGACAAGAAGTAATATTCAGAGCTGTGGAGAGTGGGCACCTTTGTGTGTAAATCTGCTTTCTCTCTCTCTAGGTCAGTGTTACACCTCTTTTCAAGGAAAATACAGATAAACAAATCAGCCTGTTAAGAAATAGGTGCCTACATGCTGATTTTGGCTGACAGGAGCCTGCCTGCACAGGGATCTGTCCATGGCCCACTGATGGGAGACAGCAGTGTCAGCTCATTCCAAGACTGTTTTAAAAAATCAGTTATCTGGTTAATTAGGGCAAGTTTTTAACCCTTTGTTCACAGTGAGTAGAACCAGGAGCTCAGAACCTGCAAAGATGCAGAGGGTAGGCACAGTGGGTTCAGTCCAACTGCTCCCAGTGTTACATTCCTCTTGTGCCTGAATTCCTGCAGAATTGTGGCCCTCGACCACACAAGCTAGAGAAGCCCAGCCCTTTATTGCTGGGGTTTTTTAAATAAGTCATATATTTTCTAAGGCTTGCACAGTACAGATTTTCCCTGATACTTGTGCATTGTTCTCCTGCCCCTCCATGCAATATCCCAGGATTTTCCATGCTGTTAAGCCGTGCCAAAGTTGCAGGGGCAGCTCATGCTCAAATCCTAGCAGTCTAGACAGGATGGCTCCTGCTTTCCATGCAGCTGGCAGGGCCCTCCTGCGGGTGCCCTCGTGTCCTCTGCTCCCTAAGCACATGCTGATGGATGTGTCCCATGGGCCAGGCAGGAGCTCTGTCCCCTTGTTCCACCATACTGGCCAGGAAAAATACTCCCTCCCTTCCCAAAACAATGACAACTCGTTTCTTCCCAGCATATCCATGGGACAAATCCTCTTTGAAATCCATGCCAGTAGATCTGCAGCAATTAGAGAAGCTGGATGCCTACGCATTAAAAGTAAGTCTTGCTTTTGCCTCTGTCCTCCTCCCAGGTCCCCTGCAGCAACATTCCACAAATCTGGCTCCCAGCACCAACACCAGCTTAGGCGGAGCTATGGGGCAATGGCATTAGAATCTCCCAAACAAGTGAAAAATCTTTTTCCTTTAAACATTAGCAAAGAAATCCCACTCTGGGAACTATAACCCAAAATACATGGACCTACAGCATTGTAGCTGTATTTTTAAGGAAGCTGAAGGCAGAGCAGCCTCACTGGCTTCAGAAGAACAAGAGATGGAGAGGACAGGAGATCTACCACAGGATAGATTTCCACCATGACCTTGCAATGCTTGCTCCCCACACACAGGTGAATGTCACAAACAGTGTGGAGGAACTGGTCAAAGCCCTGCTGAAGCAAGCCAGGACTGACCTGGAGAAGGTTCGAGCCATATGGATGTGGATATGCCACCACATAGGTAGGCTGAGGTCCCCAGCTGTGGACAAGGCTGTCACTGTCACCCCTGTCCCACTGCCATGACATTTACTGGGTATTTGTGGGTTATTTCCATGTGGGGAGTGGAATGAAGGCTTTCTGGAGGTTTTTATCCAGAAATGCATCCAGAGGGTCTCTCAGCACCTCTGTTTCCAGTGTCTCTCCTCACACTGCCAGGCTCCACCAGGTTTGTGTGCCCATGATTAACCTGTAACTCCATCTGAGGTGTGAGCAGACAAGTCCCTGCCATCCAAGTGCCATCCACAAGCCAGGCTGCCCAACACCAGGGGCCTGCTTGTCACCTTCAGAGCCACCCTACACCACCAGAGCTCAGTTTTGAGGGGGTGAACAGGGAACAGGTGATGATCCAGATTTCAGAAGGAACCTGGTCTAGTGGAAGTTGTCCCTGCCCATGGCAGGCAGTTTAGAATGATATGATCTTTAAGGTCCCTTCCCACTCAGACCATTCTAAGTTTGGTCTCCATCCCTGTGCCAAGTCTCGACAGCCCCTCCAGCACAGTCTGATGCAGGTGCCTTTGCTCTGGGAGGGTCCCAGTGTCACACAGGTACCACCAGGACCCATCCAGCTGCCTTGCCCAGCTCCCACACTGGCACCTGTATAAATGCAGTTCCTGCACCTTTTCAACCCTCCAGAGAGCTGCACCCACTCAGGCTCCCCTGCCCTTTCCTACTCACTCCAAAGCTGGAGTTACACAATAACCAGGAGATGGGAGGAGGAGGAGGGAGCACTTGTAGCCTCTCCTATCTGGCACATCAAAAGGGGCTTCTTGCCACCCCAGTGCTTTGATGGGGGAAAACTGGATATGCAACATGATGGCATTTTGCATAACATAAGCAAAAATGTTTATTTCCCATTAGGTCTTGGGGGCCGAGAGGCAGAGCTGTCCTTTCCCTCACCTCCTACACATCCTGATGGGGCACTGCTGCAGTGCAGGCCCAGTGATGGAGGGGAAAGGAGCAGTTTGGGCAGCACTGGCCTCATCTCACACCCACTGAGATCAGCAGCTGCAGGGTTACCATGGTTATGTCAGTCCCAAACTGTTTCAGTCTTGCCCTGAAATATGGAGAGTGCTGATTTCACTGCATGTCCTGCAGCCAGGCTGTGACTCACCCAGCACTGGTTATTCTGTGGTTAGTCTGTCCACTGTTAACCCATTTCTGCCCACACTACCTGGGCCAGGCCTGGTTGGAGCCAGTCCAAACTCCTCAGCATTCAGGGCACGTCTCCGGCCCTGACAGCTATGCTGGGATCTCCTCACAAGATCTTTTACACTACCTTGGCCCTGGTTCTCATTCCTTCCTGTGAGACTGACCCCTATTCACACCCACAGAAAAGAACAGACTTGGAAATTTAAATCTGCTAGCAAAAATGCAATGTATCTATCCTGAAATTGCACTGTTGACAAACTCCTTCCTTGGATGGATTTTAAGTGAAAACACTGCTCTCTGGGCATCTCTTCCCATTCTGTTCAATTCCTGCCTGTGATGGGCTGCTATGCACATGCAGCATCAGCCATGTGCATAGCAGCCCATGGAGAAAACTAAAGAGAACAATTATTTCAGCTGCCATTTGCAGCACAAGTAGAAAGCCCAATGGAGCCAGCACCCCTCCAAATGCCCTGGAGCTTTGCTGGTGGTCAGTGAGCAGCCAGGGTGGAGCTGCCAGCCTTTCCCAGTGCCTGGAGCAGCACTGAGGGGACATTGGCCGAGCCCCTGGGATGAGTGACAAGCATGGCAGCATTTAATCAAAGCACACACACAGCCTGCTGCTGCTTTTCTTTCTCTGCCCCAGCACTGAGGGCAGGGGGAACCAGCTGATGCAGCATTCCTGAGAGCTTTGTCAGAAAAACGCATCTGTATTTTAAGGAAGAGGTTATGGACAGGGCCCAGGTTGTTGGTATTGAATTAACCTCCCCAGACCAGCTCTGCAAGCTCTGTCTGAAGGAGTCCTGCTGTTGAGTACTCATTCCAGCAAATCAAGATTTCCTGAGCTTCCAGGTATTGATATGACCAGACTGGACAGGGCTTGGAGCAACCTGGTCTAATGGAAGTTGTCCCTGCCCCTGGCAGGAGATTGGAATGAGATTGGTTTTAGTGCCCCTTCCAACACAAACCATTCTATAATTCTGTGACTCACTTGCAACAAACCAAATGTTTGTCAACAAGATGCTTTTCAAGTATTTTTAATATAAATTGCTTGTAAAGAGTGCAAAATCTCAGCAGTTTCTTTTGAGGTAACACAAATCTGTCTCCTCCAAATGCAGCATGCTCTCGTTTATACTGGGAACTCTTCAGACTGTAGATCCTCCACTTGAGGACACCCATTGTGTCCAAAAATCAAAGTTTTCCTCCCACTTGGATTCAACTGCTGACCCCCAGCCCAAGCTTGGAACAAAGGCTGATGAGGGACAGAGCTGTCCCTGTGCCCAGCAGTGTCCAGGCCACCCTCCCCAGCACAGCCACTGCCTGTTCCCCTCTGCTCACAGAGATGAAAAGCAGCCTGAGCATTGCTCCTGCTGCCCATCAGCCCCTTGCCTCAGGCTCTTGGATGAACTCTTGTCTGTGTTCCTTCCCCAGAATACGACGTCGTGGGCTACCACAACAAAAGCCAGCTGTCCAGCAAGCCCAGAGATGTGCTTCAGATGGGCAAGAGCATTTGTGAGGGCTATGCTGAGCTCTTTGAACATATGTGCAGGTAAATGAAGTTCAGAAACATTCAATGCCAGGGAGAGTTAACATTCCCTGTCATCTCCATGCCTATCCCATCTCCCTTTGCATTGGCTGATGTGACTTTAAGCAGGACGTGGAACTTAAGCTTTCCAGCCATGCTGTGGAAAAACATCAAGTCCTAGAAAGGTCAATTTTGCTCTCTCCTCCACTCCCTCCACCCCCCTCCCCAGCATAATTTACTTGGTGCCATCTGCTGAGCTTCGCATTGCATTAACATAATGGCAGATGAAAACATGGAGATAATTTGATTAGAAGAAGTAGGATTTTCCTTGGGGTATCTGGATGTGAAGGTTAAAAGCATTGCAAGACTTGAACAAGGAGTGCTGTCTCCAACATGGTCCCTTGCAAGAGGTAGGCAGAGTCCCAGGAGGATCATTGCCTAAACCCTCTGGAATGCCCTGTCCCCTCCAGGAGCAGCCCAGGGACACTGCCTTGCACTTGCCACTCTGTTCTGTGCCCAGTCTCAAGGTGCAGCACTGTTGAGGCCAACACTGCAATTCCCATTTTGTGCCTACCATTGGGATTTAATGACTAAATTCCTTTCTTCCCCCAACAAAATCTCGTGGACTTCACTGGGGCTGAGTCACCTAAACGTCCCCACAGATCAGGGCTTTGCAGTCACAAAGGCATTTTAAGAGGCAGCCCCTTCCTTGGTAGGGAGACAGGGATGCAGTCCCAATCCCTAAGGAAAGGAGAACTCCCAAAATCCACAGCAAGGAAAGCAGTGAAGGTGCTTGGAGGTTTGAGGATCAGCCTTAGGCAAAAGGGCTGCCCAAAAGGAGAAAACTGGACCTAACAACTCAGGGAGAGGAGATTGGAAGGGACTTCCTAAAGTAATCCTTAGAGGGAGGGCTTGCAAGATGGCCCTCCCAGGAAGGGGCTTCCATTCCCTTGGAAAAAAATCACAAACTAGATATTAATCACACATGTAAGTAACAATTGCCTTTCCACACCATCCAAAGGTATTTGAGAAGGTTTTTACCATGTGTTGTGGTGTGTTGCAATATCCTGTCTTACCTTCTCCCTTCCCCCTCGCCCCTCGCTGAGTGTGCCCTGTCAATCAGGCTAACATACCAGCAAGGCGTTTGTGTGATTCGTCAATTTCAAAGGATGCTTCTCAGGCCTGGGGGTCATTGGCCTGTCTAAGTGTCATCCTCCCTTGAGACCCTGCCCCCTTCACCTGGTTGGTAACTCACCTGTCCCCTCCCCTTCCCCTGTCCCCGAGCTTATAAAGTTAATGAGACCATGCGGCCGGCATTCTGTTACCAGCAGTGGCCCAGTGCAGACGCCTCTGCACCAATGGAATAAACATCTGGCTACCTTCTAGCAGAATCCACTCTCTTTATCTCCACCATCGCCAGAAGCTCTCTCCTGAGGAGAACAGAGTCCTGTCTTGTGCCCCGCTGCACTCTGCCGCCAGCCAAGGTATCTCTGGTGTAAAACACCGCAGTGCTGCCTCTGGCCAAGCAGCGAAGGTCAGAACTGGCCTAGGCACCATCTAACTGGTTATATTGGGATAATTATTCCAATAACCATGGAACAGGCAAAATCTACAGGGAAAAAGAAGACATAAAAAAAAAAAAAAAAAAAAAACACCAAAAAACAGCATACTGTGCCAGATGCTGAAGGGGTGAATGCTTCCATCCAACAGCATGTTCCACAATATATATTTGGTCCATTCCAACCCAAACCATTCTATGACATTAGATCTTGTTTTCTAAAGAGTAAAGAAATAGGGTGGTGGAGTATGCATTTATAGCTACAACCTATGGAACAGTTATTAGCAGTTGGAAGGGGGGAATTTGCATCTGTTCATTAAAAAGCATATGCTTGGTTCATTAAAAGCATTAATCTTTCCAAGGATATCTCTGACTATTTAAAGGCTCTGTTGATTTACTCTCGATTCCTCAGTTCCAGGTTGATTAGTCACTATGTGATTCAGGAAACCTCCAGTCATCAGGACTATTATATTGTCAAATATTAGCAAAATGTTTAGCTCCTGTCGTGAAAAACTGTACTTAAAGACAGCACCCCTTTCTTGCACAGAGATCCCCTCATCCCTTCTCCCCATGCTCTGTGCTGCTCTTACACTGAGTCCAAGCAGAAAGGCAGGAGGCAAAGAACACTCATCTTACAGAAAGGCTTTTCAGAGCCAGGTTTTTGAGGGAAAAAGGTGTTTTAACCTGCCTTTTTTTTCCTAGCTCCTGTGAGGGAACTTGAACAAACAAACCAATTTGCCAGTCACCCCAAAAGTCCTGCTGAAGGCAACGGCTGACATCGATTGAGTCCTACTTGTCCCAGTGCCAGAGGGAACAATTCCTGTTGCAGACACAAGACTGTCACCTCTGAGCACAGCTTTGGCAGCCACACTTCCTCCCATTAGCTGAGACTCCTGTCACAGAGGCAAGGTGGGCACGGAGAGTGGGAAGCTGGCCATAAGGCATCACTTCCCAAACATCAGGTGTGATAGCAAGGAATGCAAACACAGGCTCCTGACCAATGTTTCAGCAGCACTTATCAAGAACTGGCTTCTCAGCTGACAGGCAGACTCGAGGAGTCTGGCTAAGTGAAGCACTGCAAATTCATGAATCCAATTTAGGGCAAACCTCACAGCCTGGAATTAGGGAGCCACTCGCTCACCAGGGTTAGTGATGAAGGCACAATAATTATTTTCCCAGGAGAGATTTCAGCAGCTCTGGGAGCAAAGCTGGCCTTACTGCCTACAGGGGATCTGATCAGTTAGCTAGCTGCTCCTTCTTCCCAACCAGTCTGTAAATATCCCAGATTTCACATCCTCTTGCTTCTCCCATTTCCTGCTTTAGGCAGTAGCTTTCCCTCTTTTCAGGCACAGAGGCGTACACCTACCTACCACAAGCATAAACCATTCTGTTCCCTTCTGGAGAAGCCAGATTTGCTCCTTTTTTAGATGAAATTATCAAAGTCAACCTAAAATCAAAAGGAAAAAGATGCCATTGAATTCCAGTGACACCTGTAGTAAGAGCCAGACTATTTCCTACGGTTTTTGAGGCAGAAAAGCAATTCTGTGTTTAATCTCTTTGCTGCACCAAGCAAATGTTGCCAACTGTTCCTTAATTCAGTTCTTCCAGTCCATTTTGTATCTAGGTCATCTTCAGCCTCACATTGCCACTTCAACCAGTCCTGGAGATCTTCCCAATCTTCTCTCTGCCTGCTTAATTTATCTCTATGAAGTCACTGACATGAGAGACATGAGCACCCTTTTCACCAATACAGAATTGCTCCTTCACAGGATGTTTTAGCTTGGCTTTTTGTCTGCCCATTACTAGAGAGACCAGTTTAAATGCTCTGGTCTTTATTTTGAGAGCTTTGAGCACATCCAAGCACAAACTCTTCTTGCTGCTTTGCAAACCTTCACTGTAATTGAGAGCACCCTGAGAGCAGAACTTGTCCCTTAATGTTCCCTCTGAATATCCCAGCTAACAAGAATGTCTAGAGAAGCCTGGAAGGATTAGATCCAATCCCCATGAAATTAGTGGGAATTTGGTACTTAGCTCCTTGAAACTCCTAGGATCAAATCTTCACCAAAGCTCCCAAGGCCAGCTCCTGGTCTCAGTTACATCATGCAAATCCAAGCTCTCACCAGTCTTGTCAGTGGAGTTGTTCCAGATTTACTGCCCAGCTCCATGTCAGACCTTCACTCAAGGGGCCTGCAGGCTGGCAAGGGCTTTCCAGAGCACCTGCAGCACCAGGTTTCTCCATGGCATTCCTTCCAGCCTGGCCTGTTTGTTCTGGATACTCATGGAACAGGCAGTGCCTGCCATCACTGCTTCATCCTCTCCTTTGCTGAGGTGCCCACCTCCCCTGGAAACCAGCATCCTCTCCCTGGGAAAAGCAGCCCTCCCTACAAGCTCCACTGCACTGCCAGTCGCCAGCCAGTATCTGTTATCAGGCCTCAACTTCTTAACAGCCATGCTAATTATCTTCCCCACAAATATCACTTTTCTCCTGAGCTAAACCCACATTATGCAGGCAATCTCACTCTGGAAGCCTGCACACTTTATTACTTAAGGTAGTTGTTCCATTTAACACACTTCTCTATGAAGAAGAAAAATGTCAATGCTGTCCTACACAAAAGACAACGCTCCAAGTGAAGCAATTTTAGATTAATGGTGAAATAAGATGCCAATGTTAGAATCCATCAGCAGAGAGCTTATTAACACAGTGCTTATTTAAATCTTATTTACACATCCACGCAGGTATTCATCATGCTTTTAGAAAGAGACTCTTTAATCATTTCTACCCTGGGCAGGCACAAGCTCATTCTGTCAGGAAACTAAATCAGCATCCACAATCCCGTGAGGTCTGAGATTCCTTAGCTGGTGTCAAACACCAGGCCCACTGTCAGGGGGAGAGAACAGCCTGTGCTTTTAATTTATAATTACATGGGCTAATTGTGGACAGCAGCAAAGGGATTCCACTGAGTAACAAGATAGAGAGCAATTAAGCACACTTTATCTTGTCATCCTCTAACAGTGCTGAATGGATGGTGCATCAGGCAAAAAGACAGGGAATATGCAAAACTGGGAGAGAAAAGGCCCTTCCTCCACAGGATGCTCTCTGCATCTCTGTGCAAAGACTACAGAAACAAACAGCCCCACCCAACCCCTCAGGCATCGTCACCTTTTCTCTTCCCCAGAAGTACCTGACAGGTTTAACACAGAACTCTCCTGCTGCAGCTTATCATTTCCTTCCAGTCTTGCAGGGATTCAGTGCAAGAAGCTCTCAGGACATGCCAAAGGACACGGGTACAAGACAGGGCAGACCTTCACAGGGGACTCTGACCATGCCTGGAACGCGGTCTACCTTGAGGGAAGGTGGCATTTACTGGACAGCACCTGGGGGAGCGGCTCTGTGGATGATTCCTTCACCAAGTTCACCTACAGGTAAAGGCCCTCCTCTATCTGAGTACACAAACCCTCCACAAAGGCAGAAGGAAAGCTGATGGGATTGGCAAACCAAACAGACCCATTTGGGGCCACAGGAAGACCCAAAGCTGTCACAGCAGATGTCACAGTACGTGCCACAGTTGAAAGGGCCTCAATACAGAGTGTCACCACACAATTTCAGAAAGCTTTAAGCATTCCCCCATACAGAGTAATGCCTTACCTCACCAGAAGGCTTCAGGCACCTGCCCATACAGAGTAACATCACGGCACTTCAGAAGGCTGCAAGAGTCTGCTCGTCTTGCTCTTGAGCCCAGCCTTTTATCCTCTCCTGTTGATGCCCTGCACCTGTGTGCCCTCTGTTCCCTTTGGTGGTTGGTCAGTGCCCCTGGGCACTCCATGGCTCATTGCTGTCAGTGCTGCTCACCTGCTGCTCACAGCTGTAGCCCATCAGGGATAATGTTTGGCCACAGCCCCACTCCCAATTACCACAAACTGTGTGCCTACACAAAGCCATGAGCAACGTACCCAGGCTGTCTGTACAAGGCATGGAGCATAGAGAGGTAGTTGCCCTGAGCAGCAAGTGACAAACTGCTAGAAGCCAGCTGGGTTTGCTTGTCAGTTTAGGCAATAGTCTGTGGCACTCGAGTCACAGCTTTTGTGAACTGATTGCACTCAACACCCAGTGACTCCCTCTTTTTCCAGGAACCTGTGGGTGCAAGGGAATAGTGCAAATACCCAGGGTTTATCCTAAAGCTCAGCATTTGCCCTGGAAACAGAAGACCAAAGCTCAGGTTTCTTCTCTGCCTGGGGAATTTCAAACCCACAGATCTCAGTTTATCAGCAGCTCAAACCACTCCAACATCCTCCTGCTGAAACCACCACCACTGCGCGGGGGAAGAATTCCCTGTTTGTAATTACTCACTTTCCCTAATTTCTCCCTTCTCCCAGGTACAATGAGTTTTACTTTCTGACTCACCCGGCCCTGTTCATTAACAATCACTTCCCAGATAACAGTAACTGGCAGCTCCTTAAGCCCACGCTGACACTGAAGGAGTTTGAGAACAACATGCTGCACAACAGCAACTTCTACACGCTGGGGCTGCTGGCCGCGCGCCCGGACACCCCGATCATCCGAACAGGTAACGGAGAGGCCACGGAGCATCTGCCCTCATGTGCATCTTCCCACACCCAACACACACCACTGTGCACCTCTTCAGGCAATACTGAGCCAGTCCAGCAGCTCTTTTAACATAAAACCACTCAGGTGCCACAACTGAACAAGGCGCACATTTAAACCCCCCTCCCTTGGATTTTTCAAGAGCTGCAGGAGTTTAACTGGATGGCTAATTAGTGAATGCTAAAAACAGAGTTAAAACTTATGGACATCAACATTTTAGGATGTAATGAAGACTTCAAGCTGTTTGGGAACAGGCTCACAGGGAGGTAGATTAATCTCATATCTACATACTGGAGAGTTCCTGCAATTTGAAGCTCCTGGGAGCTGCTACTGGGTTGGCAATCAGGTCTAATCACCTCTAATTCAGCCCTTCATGATCACAGAATTCCATAATGGTTTGAGTTGGAAGGAACCTTAAAGCTCATTTCATCCCAATCCCCCACCATGGACAGGGACCCCTTCTACTAGACCAGGTTGCCTCAAACTCCATCCAATCTGGCCTGATGGTACTTTCATTTATATTGCACACAGGCTTTCATATTCCAGCAGACCACAGCTCCATGTCAGGGTGTATCAGAAAAGGATAAATGCACATCTCCCAAACAAAGGCCACTCTCATTCTTTCTGAGGGACACTGGTCTAAGCAGACAGATGACAAGATGTGACCTGCCAGTTACAGCTCTTGGTTTTACTTCTAGAGAAACTTACTGGGCCAGATTAACCTTCCCAGACCAGGGGGTACATTAGGGTTAAAAACTGTACTGGCACTCCTATGCAGCCTCTTTTCTTTTGTATTCCCCAGTAAATGGAAAAGCCTCTGTGTCCGTGGACTGCCGTTCTGGCACATTATTTATGTTTAAGCTGAAGGGAACAGATGAACACGGTTTGATGACTTTGAAAAAACACGGAATGGAGTTGGATATCTACCCGCAGAAGACAGGGAGCCACAAGCTGGAGATCTTTGCCAAGCCCTCCAAGGCTGAGGCTGCGGATGACGTCTACAAGTGCGTGCTGGAGTACGTGGTGGAGTGCGAGTCCGTGGACAAGGCCATGCGCTTCCCCAAGGAGCTGCACCAGCCCGTGGGGCCCAGCTGGTTCTCGGAGCGCCAGGGCTTCCTGCGGCCATCCCACAGCCAGCCCATCCTGCACACCAACGACGGGCGCTGCTCTCTCACCTTCACCCTGAGCAAGGACATCAGCGTGCTGACCTCGCTGCACGCCGACGGCAGCAGCAGCCTCAGCGAGGACATGGGCAGGCGGCACGTGCTGCAGATCCACCGCAGGAACCAGATCGAGCTCAAGGTCCATCTCCCGCACGCAGGCAACTTCGTGCTCAAAATCTACTCCAAGAAGAAGTCGGACCCTGGTAATTATGATTACATCTTCAACTACCTCATCAGGTGCCTGAACACAGAGGTGAAGTGGCCAGCCTTCCCCCAGAGCTTCAGCAAGTGGCTGCAAGACTACGAGATCCTGGAGCCGCTCTCGGGGCTGCTGCCGGCCAACCGCAACGTGCAGTTCAAACTCAAAATGCACGGCATCGCCAAGGTGCTGATCCAGGCTGAGAACATGTACCCCCTCACCCAGAACAAGGGCTGCTGGGAGGGAACCTGCAACACCTCAGGGTGCAAAGAGGTCTTTGTGATGGTGCACGAGAACGCCAACCACAACTACTACTCGCAAGTCCTCAAATATGAAGTTGAGACCCAGTAACACCCACTCCTTGTTCTTTCACTCACCTGCATGAACCGACCTCCCCAACATGCCCCAAACCAGCACAGCTTTAGGAGATTGCTCATTCTCTCAACCCAATCTGTTCTTTCAACAAATGCAGGACAACACTTGCAGGCTTTTGCCAGACTGCAGGCTCAAAGATGGTCAAGGAAGCAGAAAATCCTGTTAAAAAAAGGAGCAGCAGCGGAAGACATGGAATAAAACCATCACCTACATTTCAGTAACACTGTCCAGACAAATATTTAGAAGAAAACAACTGACTGTCTGCAGGGCATTCTGTGCCAGCAGGAATTGCTGGTTTCCAAGTTATGGACCATAAGAAAAGTCTTATGAGGGCTACTCCAAGAATTCACCTAGTTGTGGGGCAGGATGAAGAATGTGTACCCTGGTTTTGAGCAGCAACATTGGACATGAGGAACTTCAGGATATTTAAACCAACTTTCATTATAACTGTAGTCAAGTTGCAAAATACATCCAATAAGAGAGCAGAGTTAGGAAGAAGATACAACATGAAGTTTCCTTGGGCACTTCACTGTCTTACAGATTTCAGTAATACTGGAAAAATACTTTTTACACTGACTCTTAAGTACAATAAACAAAATCATTTTTACCTTTTTATATTAGAATATTGTAGAGACTTTTTCTGCTGTAATTATATCCAAAGCATATAGGTGTTTCCATAAGGAAAATTACAGTAAAAATGAGAATAAAGTTCTCAGAAATCACTCCTTCCTCCAACCTGTCTATGCAATACTGGAGCTATAAACTGATGGGGTCACATGGGACAGCAGGCTGAGTGACATTATTATCATGTAACAAACCATTTGGTGCTGTACTCTTGGAAAACGCCTCCATGCACAAGGCAAAGAGGGGCTTCTACTGAACCCCACCACAACTGCACATCCTGAGATGGAGCAACATTTTCATAACTGATTCAGATGCCTGTGAGCGTTAGCATGACCCAAGAGGTATTATGTTTGAGCTTGTATTGAAAATAAACCTGTTATGTTTTTGCACTCTGTTTCATTGACCAAACAATATGAATTCTCTTCCTAAAGCTGCTGTATTTTCCATGCAAAAGAGGTGGGTTATTCCTACATTCCCTCCTTAGTGATTGGGTGGCAGGAATTACTCACAGGGCTGCCCACCCTACATTACTCCTTTGACCCCAGCATCCAGGGTTGAGTTTCCATTTGAGCAGGTTAAGTACCTGCAGCCAGATTCCAGGATCAGCACTCTCTGTGAGGATGCAGACTGCTGCAGACTGGAGCTGCAAGCATAAACACCACATGTAGGCTAACAGGGATTACTCCAGGGTAAACTGGGAGCACAGCAAAGCTTCAGAGTCTTTTTGTACTTGGTGACAAGAGGCTCCATATGCAACATAAAAGTAGATTTTTAAGTCCTCCCCTAAACAGCCCAGTGTCTTTGCCCTCAAAAACTGGTGGCAGCAGCTCCTCCCTGCAGGAACGCTCACAAGCCGTGGAGCCCAGCAGGCTCCCACTCCCTGGGCATCAGCACAGACTGAGCAGCACAGATGCGAGGCAGATCCTTTGTTTGCCTAAGGACCTTGAAGGCTAAAGCAAGTATTGTCTGTCAGCACAGACAGTCCTGGTTTATTTTGGTGCCTGGCAGAAGGGTTCTTTTTTCTCAGATCCCACTTTTCAGATCAAGGAGGATACACTGCAGTAGCTTTCATTTCACAGGTCAAGCTGATCCAGTAAAGTACGTCACTTCTTACAATGGCAGGATAAGGAAGCATCCCAGAGAGTTTAGTGACTAAAGAAAACAACTTCTTCCACCAAACAGGGTCAAGGATACCAAAGTACAGACACTGTTCATGGAACCACACATTTGATGTTCACAAACGGGCACAAGCACACAAACAGACACTTTGGTAAAGCCTCTGCAGATGACACCGCTATGAACGCGGTCCCTGCTCCTTGTCTCAAAGACTCATTCCACAAGCCTCTCTCTAAGCTTTATTGTGTCTCCAGATGGCAGGGGGAACAAAAACTGACCCCAAGAGAGCAGAGAGGACAGTTTATTGCCCCCTACTTAGCACAACCTCGGGGAGTATTCCCTGTTCCTGCAAAACCCAGGCACCTGCAATTCCACACATCTACAGAGTCCCAGATTCCTTAACCCCTCAAAGTAAAGAGTGACCCCCAAGCACTGTCACACCCACAGCAGAACATCTGTAACACTCTAAAGACAGATGAAGCCTGCACATCCCACTCTACAGATGTACAAAAGGAAGTGCTGCAAATACAGTTCCACACTTCTGTCTCAATCAGAAAACAAACATTGGCTCTGCCCTGCAAGTGTGCAAGAAATTCTTTAGTGCTATTGAAGGCCTAAGTTCAAAGACACAAACGCCCCCCTCTCCAGCTTCATGAATTATAAAGTTTCCAGGGTCAGGTGATTATTCCAAGGGAGATTTGACACTGCAAAGGCAGAGAATGCCTGAGAAACCCTGCAGCCCCAGATAAAAGCACCTCAGAAGTCTGCACTTGCTGTGACATCTCCCTCCAGGATAAACACACAGCTCCTTCTCCTCCTCATAAAAAATGCACATTCTTCAGTGCAGCCAAGGTTCCAACACCAGGAGAACAGTTCTGGAACAGACTTCTCAGTTCTCTCAGGGCATCTGCAATGAGAGAAAGGGGGAAAGACAAAGCACACACACACCAACACAGGGAAGTAACTCAGCAGGTCCTCTGCTGCAGATGCTACTTTAGATTACATTAGTTCAAATTTTTAGATGAATGAAGCTGATGAATGAATTCTCCCTGAATGAAGCTGCTTATTACAGGTATTAGAAATTGATAAAACTGTAGGATTATAGCCGCTAATTAAGCAAATGGATCATCTTCAGTCTTGCTCTTCCCTTCTGCCAACATGAACTGCCAAATATCTCTAAAGGGATATGGAAGAGCACATCAGAAACAAGGCAAAATGTCTCCCTAACTGCTGAAAACACCAACAGCATGATGCAACACTCAGTAACTAATTTGACAAATCCTCAGGGAATACAATACTACTTGCAAGGTATAATTTTAAAATGAAATTAGTGGCCTCACTGAAGGCTGTGAGGGATCCCTAAGGGTTCTGGCATATCTTACACTCAGTGCATCTATAGGTTCATCTACAAAGAGAAAACAGTTTGGTGCATTCTGCTGTTCAGATTTTATCAAAATGCCCCACACCCAACAAGGCCTTACTTGAGATCTGGACAGACAGGGAGGATGTTCCAAAAACACCCATGGACAGCTCTGCAGAGGATCCAAGGCCAGTGCTGGATGAGCACAGTCCTGCTCCAGCTGGGAGCAGTTCAGCACCTCATTACCAAGGCTGCGCAACGAGAATCCAGAATGCATTTGAAGATTTTATCCTCATGCAAGGAACTCCACTAGAAAGCCAAAACACAAGGACTTTTGGATTGGAACATTTCTAAACTCTGGGATGCAGAGGTGCATGCCCAAGTGCAGCCCCAGTCTGCAGCCAGGCACCCCCTGGCTGAACTCACCTGTCTGACACAATTGCTGGGCTCTGGGTACATGTGGTGCTTTTGAATTCCTGTTCCTTGACAGTGTTAAGCTGCTCTAAGACAAGGTGAAGCTGATGGAAAGGAACAGGAAACTTAAGGACATGGAATGTCCTCATCCCGAGGTTTGCCTGCACAAAGACCATAAAGACCCCAGGAGAACTAGAGAGACCCCAACAGAAAACAAGTTCATAGGAAAGAAGTCCTGTTCACTCACTGACAACTTACTTCCCTTGAGGAAAGACTGAATATTTTCCCCAAAGGAGGTCACAGATGTATTTTGATGCAGATTCTACTGGACTGTCCAGATTCAACCCAGGCTGGCACCAGCTCACATGGCAGCTGCAATGACATGTGGATGAACCTCACCTGCTTGTGGGTTCTCCTCCTATCCAGTGTCATTTCTCATTCCTATTTCTCTTTTCCAAGAGCCACATCCAGAATTCAGCCACTCATTCCTCAGCTATTCTGCAGTACTTGTACAGCAGAATAAAGACCCCAGATGCTACACAAATTGGAAAGGGCAGAAGCTACAAGAACCAGGAAATATTAAGAAATTCCACTAAGGGCAAATTAACTGGAAAAAATGCAGATAACCTAAAGGAAAGAGGAATTTTATCCCCTGTTCTTTGAAGAACATAGCTATGCTGTGATGGAAAAGGTGTTGATCCAAGTTCCTGATGAGAAGGGAATATAAAGCACAAGAATCACTTTGTGTATTTGTATAAACAGGAAAAGAGGCGTTTGCCATTCTGATTTATTTCAATGCTTTTACATGTAGAAAATATACTTTAAATACATAAAAACTAGGAAATGTTTTGCTTTTAAAAAATACTATCAACTTTGTAAGTGAGCACATAGCTGTGATGCAGGTCTCTGACCTATGGCAAGCTGACTCAAATGTTTGTGGTGTAACACCCCTCATCAGAGCAAGCACGGACACATGAGTTCCTTTTCCTCAAATCCCATCCTGCTGACTCAGCTCCAAGTGGGACACACGGCCTCTCACTCAAGCTCCAATCCCAGCTGGATACAGGCACCTTCCCAGTCACAGTTTGGAAGCACATAAGGAAACCAGCATTCCAACTCCACAAGGAACATTATTCATGGTGTTCAAATCGTCTCACTATCTTTGCACTCTCTTTTTTCAGTTCCTCAATGTGAGCATTTAGGCACTCCAGGATGTGCTGGGATCTCACTTCTTCATCTTCCAGGTATCGTGCAGCAATGGATCCCACAGAAGCTGTAGGCAAGGGGCACTAAAGGGAAACAAAGGGATTATCAGGCATTCCTTCGTTCCAAGTTTTGGCCAGAAACACCACTGATCTGCAAAGCACACCACTGAACATGCTCCTAGAGGCTCATTTCCATCTTAGTGGGCAGACTAAGCACTCAGATCTCCCATTTGTATCACAGGACACGTCCCTCCCAACAGCCAGCAATGATTGCAGCACAAGGCCAACACTGCCAAAAAATCACTACTAAAAAATCAGAGCTAGGGAAGATCACTACAGAATATCAAGGAGTTTGCCCTGGGTGCTGCTGCAATATCATTCTGCTCCTTGTCTCCATAAAAATCCCAATGGGAGCACCTCAGAGTTTGGGTCCAGGGAAGGAAAAGCACTGCCAGACTGGGTTTTTTTACCACATATTCCTCACTGGGAAAATCTCTGCTTTCTTTCATACACCTCCTCTTCTGCCCCAAAGTAACAGGCTCCTGGTACAATCCCACAGGCAAGTACAGGCCAAACTCCCATTGCAGCTCACAGAACAGCACTTCAGTCCAGCCAGCAATGGTCAACAAACTACTCCAGATTCTTTCCTTTACAGTCAACAACTATTCCTGCTCCTCACATCACTTACCCACAAGTTATTAACTTACAAAAACAACACTGTAAACCAGGCTTAATGTACAAGTTGATGAAGAGAAGCCTCGTGCACAGGGGCTGGCACGTGAACTATTAAGGTTACTAAGGGGCTGCTTTCCATTACAGACAAGTTGTCTCTGTCTTGGCAAGAGAAAAGAACTGGTTATTTCCAAATCCTGGAGTCTCGTGGTTTTCAGGTTTTGTCAACAGCCAGGAACAAAGGGAAACAGAAAAGGCTACAGACAACAAGCAAATCTCTCCCACCCCACTACTGCCTACTGATAAGGGTTCTGCTCTCTCAGTGCTGAAGGAATTGATTTAAAGACACTGGAGCCTGACCCAGTCAATACCAGAAGAAATATCTGCATTTCCTTAAAAATCTTAATTCTACCTCTCAGAATAAAAAGCAGCCCATTCTCTTCTATTAAACATCAAGCCCTAGAGCTTCTCAGACCCTGAAGTGGAACTTTTCACACTTTGGGTCCAATCTTGCAACCTGAAGAGTTTCCATTTACAATACTACAGTTCCCTAAGTTCCCAGCCCTGTTTTCTGGGTATGTGCACAAGCTATTTTAGTCTTGAAAAATCAAGACCTGTTCTTGGTCATAAACTTCATCAAAGACCTGACAAGCCTCCACTTATCTGGGCATTAGCCTTTGAGCCTCTTCTCTGGACTACAAAAAGATAGCCAATAGTTTAATAGTTGTCACTGCTACCAAAGCAAAAACAGAGGAGAAACTGCTCTGAGCACTGCTAGGGCAACACATCTGGAGCAAGGACCAGTGCTCAGCATTCTCCCCTCCCTAAACATGACAGGAAGAAGTGATTCAGTGCAAATTTTCTATATCTTGGTCAAGTGCTTCAGCAACTGAGCTGAGGTAGGACAGAGAAAGTGCTAACACTGCTCCTGATGAAAAAAGTACCATCAGCAAGTGGGAGAAAGAGCAGGCTCCCCTTGTGCAGTGAAGCAGGGATTTCAGGCTTTGTCATCTGCAAGCATAAGCAGCTTTAAGTTCAGTGTGCTGACTGCTGCAGCCTGTTTGAAAAGGGGTAAAACTCACCCTGTGCTTTACAGATGTGCAGCAACCAGCCACCCAGAGCCTGTGAAATACTGACATACTCAGCACTCCACATCCACTCTGAGCCTCTACTACAGGCCCAAGCCAAAAGCTGAAGCAGAGTTCTGAGAGGACAGGAGCAGATCCTGCTACACACTGAGGTACAGCACCATGAGCTCCTGGAATTAACTTAGCAAGCACACAAACACAAAGCTCTTCTCCAAGGGGTTCTGAAGAGCCTCTATATGGATGCTCCTGGCCAAGTCTTACCCATCCAGCAGTGGCTTTCCTTCCCTGTTTAACATTTGATTTACTTAGAGGATCACACACAATATGCAGTTAGGTCATGCATTCAAATGCCCATCCCCTTTTGCCAGATAAGAACCCAGCTCTATTTTCAGCTGTTGAGCAGCAAGTAGCTCCTGTACACTGCTTACCAAAAACAGAGATTCTCTGTGATGATTTAAGGCAGGCTGCTTAGATGCTTCATCTGCAAGATCTTTGTTTTCATGCACCTCATGAAGCACAGACTCCATTCCCAGCCAGGCACGTGGCTCCCTGCAGTTCTTGCTGCTGCTCTGGGAGGGTGGCTCACCCATCTCAGGGGTCACAGTTCCTGTTTCAGCAGCCCCAAACCTTTGGGAGTCCCTGTGATGATGCTGAGCAGTCCTGTCAGGCTGCAGATGTGTCCTCCCTGTGTGCTCATCCTGCTTGTGCTGTGCTTCCCTGGAAGGCAGGTTTGAGCAAGAACTGAGTTTGTCTCTTAGCAGCTGAACTCCAGCAAAAACTCACACAGAGGCAACAATTAACATAGATGTTACTAACAGCCCTGGCAATCCAGACTTGTTTCCATAGCACTTCCAGACACACATTCAGTCAGTCCCTGTGGAATTCTCTCTCTCTCTTCTGCTACTGTAGATACCAAAACCCACAGCCTGCACATCCTAGCACAGCAACAGAAAGGAACACAGCTGCCTGGGCCACATCTAATCCTGTCACCAAAAACAGCACAGACTGCTGCTCCAGAGAGAGGCAAAGGCAGACAAAAGACTAACACTGCTGGCTTTGCAGAACACAAACCAGCTGGGACTCAGAGCTCCTGCACTACTTAAGGCATAAAGGCAGATTCCCACCCAGTCGTTGTGTTCTCCCAGACACATGATGCACTGGAAAGACACCCAGCATGCCACTAAACCCCACACACCCCCTGCTCCCCCTCATCCTGAGGAAGCAGCATCCCTGGGGTCACTCACCTGTGCTGTACATCCCTGGGCTCTCTGCCTTGCCCCTGCTGAGCCCTGCCCTCAGGTTCACCTGGGCACACGTGTGCAGTGACCCCCAGTTTCGCCCTGGTCTCTGCCAGGTCCTTCCGCAGCTGCTGGTTCTCAGCTATCAATTTCTGCAGCTCAGCAGTGTAGTCCTCCCTGAGTGCTCTCAGGCTGCCATCAGCCCCCTAACAGACAGAGAAAGTCAGAAGTTCTGGTTTGCAAGACACCACAGTCACATCCAGAGCAAAGGCCAGCAAGAGATTCCTTAAGGCATATCCCCTAACCTCATTTTGACTGGCAAAACCTTCAAGACTTTCCGAGGAGAAAATTAATTATAGATATGCCTTATTGGGCCTGCATCCAGACTCACTGTGCTGATCTGCCTGGGATGGTCAGTCTCTCCAACCACTGGATTCCTTTTAAAACAGGAAAACATGGACCTAGGATAGTTCAGATGGACCTGCCTCTGGCCTTTCTGAAACTCTGAACAACTTGCTTCTTCCTATCATCTTCTTTTTACTAGGCCAGGTGGGTATAATTTCCACTGCTTCTATCCCTGTGATATTCCCACTTGCTTTTTGCCAATTCTATTAAATTTAGATGCTTAATTAATTCTCATCAGCTCAGTATCTAAGGCCTTTCCAAGTGTGCATTAGGACTGCCAGGCCAAGATCCAGCTCCTGTGCCTTGGGGCTGTGGGGCTTTTTTTTAAGGAAGATTTCCTGCTTTTCACACTGCTGCCACATTTTTGGGAATTCACACAGGCAAAAGCCACCAGGCACTTTTCAAGCAGAAAGTAATGGGCCTTGGGTTATTTCAGTTTCAAACCAGCCCTCCAGAAAGCTGTGTTTTTAATCCATCTCACCAGCCACAAGCTTCTGTTCAGTACTTTCCCAGGAACTTGGCACATTTGATAATCATCCCAAACTAATATTAAGAGGTGAGTATTTTCTTCCCACAGATCTAATGGGATAAAACATACTCTCTGACATATTCTCATGAGGTTCTCAGCTGTCTGAATCCAGCCCTTGCTCCCTACAGGGAAGCAGCCATTCTGCTTAAGCTGAGATAGAACTTGCAAACCATCCACTTCTTCCTTCACAAATGAGTCAACTAGTTATTTCTGCCAAAGCTGCACCTCTGCCATGCAGGTTCCTCTTCTCCCCTCTGCCTCAGGAGTTTTGGAGGTTTTGCTGAGCTGCAGGAGCCCACCACAGGGTCTCTTCCAAGAACACTGCCCCAACACATCCAGCCCATATTCCCAGTCTGCATCCTACTCATGGAAAGGAGCAGTGAAAGGCTCCTCCCTGCTGAAAGGCTCCTCACCAGGGGAGAACACCCTCTCACCCCAAGCATTTCAAGGGCCAGAGCAGTTACAGCTCTCAGACAGGTCAAAAGGACATCACAGGGTGAGAATTAAAAGTTTGAGGTAAGCTGGCTTAAAATGGAAGTGTAATGAAAGGTACTAAAAATGTGGGCCAAAGCCCGTGGAGAAGACATGGAAATTATGGCTGCTTCTGCAGTTCTCCTTACCACTCTCTGACTGAACAAATGCTTGATATTTCTGCACCTTATTTCCTCTCAAATTGCGTCTTTTGCTTGTGTTTAAAGTTTACTGAGCTCTGTCCCCCATTTGAGAGGCCAGGGCAAAGACTCTGACTATTCCCAGGCAGGTACACAAGGCTAGCCCCTTCCCAGCTCCTAGTCCTCAATACCTTCATACCTTCAGCTTACCACACTCTGTTTTTTCCAGAATCTCTGAGAGATGACGGTTTTCCAGTCTCAGGGTTTCCAGCTGGACCAGAAGTACCTGAGGAGACAAAGGCAAACAACAAGCTCAGAAAAAGAACACAATGCATGCCCACAACACCCTCAGCTTCTGTACAGAGGCTAAAGATAGAAAGAAACTACTAATGTAGCTAAAAACCAGGATGGTGTTTCAAGCCTTCAGATCCCTTAAACAGATAGCATAAGAGTCTTGTGCCTTTTTTACCCTGTGTTCCACTGCTTTCCTCTCTGCCCTTTCAATCTCTGCTCTGAGCTGCTGCTCCAGGTCCGAGGTGGAGCCGCTTGCTGATGCAATGGTGATGTCTCGCTGCTGCAGCTCCTGGGTCAGCCTGGAGATCTCCCTTTTCATCCTCTCCAGCTCACTGCTGTGCATTTGTTCAGCCTGAGAGAGCTGGTCTTTCAGCTGGAGGAAGAGATGCACACATCACCCATGAGCTTTTAAAACATGTTTCAGCTAAAAAAGCAAAAGTACTGCCCATGGGAATATGAAATCTCAGTCCTGGAAAATAAAAAAGCTCCATGTAACAAACCCTCTGTGCTTGTCCTTCCTGATTGAAATCCACCTCATCCTAATCCCTTCCCACACCACACACTGCCAACTGGAAAGAAGTTTCATGCCATGAGGTACTTGAGAAAACCCACAATTTATCAAACCAACAGCCTCTTCAGCTCATCATTCAACTTCTGTAGCCAAAGCCAGAGAGCCAAAGGTTCACCGTGACTGGGGAAGCACAGTAACTCTTGGATAATACAACCCTGCAATTTGCCACTCTGCCTTCCTGAGGTATTTGAAGATACAATTTAAAGATGGTAACTTTAAATAGCTCAAGCTGTCTTTTTCTTCCAGGAATTAATTTGCCCTAAGTCTTTTGAATCAATATTAGAGTTGAATCAATGTTAGCTCATAGCAACTAAAGCTTCCCATGGCAAGTTTCCACCAGCCAGCCTTGCACAGGGTAAAAATACATCTCTTTGTTTTCATAACTCTATGTGATGACCACTAGGCCCTGCATGATGAAAGAATAATCATTCCCTATTTACTTTCCACATGACAGGCATGATTTTATTTTCAGTCCATTCAATCTCATTTATCTCTTTTCCAGTTTGCTAAGTCCTATTCCATTCAGCTGTTGCTTGTATAAAAACCACTCCATCCTTTATGGCCATCTTTTTCCATACCTTATCTTGGTTTATTCAATGCTTTTTGAGGTGGCAGACCTGCACCACATACAATATGCTGGTAGGCACACTTTATATTTATTCAGTGGCACGACAGACCAACAGCAGCATAATTCCTTCCCCAGGACTCCATTCCATTAGTCAGAAATATAAACCACCCAAACACACAGGATTTTTCTGAGAATTACAAGCATTTTAGAAAATTGAACCAGATGATCTCTGCCTACCCATGTAAATACTGTTCACATGGTGATTTATCTCTATGTCACCTCAATGCCTCCCAAGTATATAAAACAGAAACAGCCTTCATAAATCTCTCCCTCCTCCCCAGCAGCCTGTGGGAGATTCATTTACTGTGTGGCTGTTTAGATGTGTAACCAAGCACACATCTCTGGCAAGATCTGCACCTCTGTATGTTCAGAATAAAGGATGAAGGATTTCCACACAAGTGAGGTTTTTCACTCAGGTTCAATGAGGCTTCCACTCTACCAGGCTCCAGTGAAAGCTCTCACATGAGCTGATGCAGACCATTATGAAGAGCCAAGCTGGTGGAGGGCTTGCCCCCCTTGGGTGCTCAGAGCTCTGGGGTGAGCCCCTCATGGCAAGTGAGCTGCTCCATTCCTCCCAGCCCCTGCCCTCATGCCCAGCTATCCAGCCTGAAACACATAAAGGAACCAGGACACATTTGAAGTCCTGCCTCAAGTGGGACAGGACATATTACAGCAAACTCACTCTTTCTCTGCTCTTCACCCTGTTGGGAGCCTGTATTAGGCTTAAACTCATGATTCCAGACCTAAATAATTTTGCACATTTGCCCCTCCAGCAGTAATTCAAGTATCTCCACAGTGTACAGGTGTACTGGGGGAGGCCCAGGAGATGCTCACAGAGCCAGCTTCAGACACCTGCAGACAGGAGTCCTCTCAACCCTTGCTCTGCCAGGTGTGCTCCTTACCTGCAGCAGGGCCCTGCCTGCCAGCAGCCCTGCCCTGCTGCCACTGCTGAGCCACTGGCACACAGGGATCAGCTCACCCCACCAGTGCCATCCCACTCCTCAGGAACAAAGCCAAGTCACCTTTTTAATCTCTGCCCTTGACTCAGTCTGGTCTTCTTCCAGGGACTGCAGCTCTTTGATATTCTCCCCCAGCTCCTCGCTCAGCTGCACACACCTGGCATTTGAAGACACCAGGCTGGGTGCCAAATGCAAAAGTATAGATTAGAATAACCCAAGGAGGAGGAAATGGTCAGAGAAGCTTTGATCTTCCAGGCAGTCCTTTATGTCCATTACAACAGAAACTGAACTCAGCCTACAAGTTTCTTACCGATCCCCTGGGTTGGTTTTCCAAAATCATTTCACAAGAGATCAGGAAGCTCATCTAACAGATAACAGTTGTTTCTTGCTTGTTTATTTACAAACTAAGATTACAAAATTTATATGTAAACACAAGTCTGAAAACCACAAACTTGGAGAGGAATCATAGAATCACAAAATGCTTTGGGTTAGGAGGGACCCTAAAGCTCCCCCCCATACCATTTGTTCCACCCCCTACCATGGGCAGGGACACCTTCAACTGACCAGGTTGTCTCACCCCCCTATCCAGCCTGATCTTGAACACCTTTACAGACAGGGAGTCCCCAATCTCTTTGGACAGATTTGTTTATAATCCTCACTTCACAGGAAGCTCTGGATCTGGTTCCAACCAGCTGCCTAACAAAGACTCCTTAGCCTTATGTGAGGGAAGGTGCTCAGCCTAAGCAAGCTGGAGCCCTGAGAACACCCACCATGTGCAGAGAAAGGCAGCCAACCAATTAGCAAAGCAGTCACTGTTACCCTGCAAAATGAATAGCACTTGGTTTCTTTGGCCCTTTGATATTTAAAACAAGCCTCTAAAAATCACTGGTTAACTTGATGAACACAATTAGGTGCTGTGCTATTATCCAGGACTACTTGCACTTGCAGAAGGAGCAAGCAGAGGGTTACCTGTTCTCAAGACGAGTCACCTCTGACTGCAAGTGCTGTTCCTTCTTCTGGGCAACATCCAGCTGCAGCAGCACCTGCTCCAGCTCCAGCCCTGCAGAGGACAATGGCTTCCCTTGCAAGCGCTCCTCCAAGGCCCTGCACAGAAACAGCAGCTTTAATCCAGCACAGAAACATGTCTGAGTTCATTGGCACAGGGAACATAACTGCTGTTTTCCTGGAGTTCTCTGAAAATCAAACAGCACCTAAAAGCAGGTGACCACTGTGTGCAGTGTGAGTAAGCAAACACAGCAGCTGCATGACAGCCCCTGCTTGAGTTAAGGCTGACTGAAAAAGACTACATTTTATATTGATGTTGGCCTCCCTGGTAGGTGACCAACATCCAAACCTCCTGACACACCAGAACCCAACAGCCTCTGCACATTGCCAGGGCAGAAGGCTAACATGATTTTGTCACAGATGTAGTTACCTCACCAAGCCCCAACCAGTGAGAACTTTCACCTAGGTTAATAAGCATGTTATCAAACCCTGAAAGGCCTCCAGCACTTGGCTGAAAATGCCTGGGAGAGACACCCTCAAAAATCCTGCACTGCCTCCAGAAACCCAGCTGGGGAAAGTGGATTCCCTCCATGCTCTTCACTGATTATCTGCTAATTCCAAAAGCAATGCAAATTGAAAAATGCTGCAAGGCAGCACAGTGCTTGTGATAAACTGCAGTGCACTATGGTAAATACAACTAATACAGATCCAGCTGCATGAAAATGCTGCTACTGTCCTCAGTGAGAAACCTGGAACATGGATCTGGATTGAAGAGCCAAAGTACCAGCAAGGCACAGATGCTACCTGATGAGGAGTTCTTTTGTGTGAAGAGTTTCAGTCATCCTGTCCAGCTGTTTCTGTAACTGCTCCTGGTGCAGTTTCGAGCTGTTAATGAAATCTTCTTGAGACTGCAAGGTGGCTTTCAGTTCCATCTTCTCATCCTGCAGCACCTGCACAGGAGGCAGAAGGAATGACTGCAGCAAGATGGACCAAACCAGGTAGTTGCAATGTGACAAGAGGTTGATCAGATTTTTTAGGACCCTTTGAAATACTGCAGAGCAGCACATGCCTACAAAGCCAATTTTAATGCCAATCAGGAACCCACCACTTCAGACCCCATTTCTCAAGAGTTCCTCCACTGACCTCTAACATTGTCTTGGACTCCCTTAATTCCTCTTCAACTCTGTGCTGATCTTCCAGAATGACGCGGTTGTCCTCACTGAGGCCATCCACCCTCATGCTGAGCCTCTCCACCTCGCGCTCGTTGGCACTGATGGTGTCCCTGGCCCTCTCCAGCCGGCTGCTCAAGTGCTGGATTTCCGAGCGGCTCGCCAGCTCCACCGAGTCCAGCATCTGCTTCCGACTGGCCAGCTGCGTCTGCAACAGCAAGCACCTGCTAGGGCTAAACTGCAAAACACCAAAACTCTGAACAGCAAGCACCTGCTTGAGCTAAACTGCAAAACACCAAAATTCTGCAGCAGCAAGCCTGCAGAGCTAACGCAAAACCCAATTCTGCAGAGCAAGCCTGCAAGCAAACTGCAAAACACCAAAACTCTGCAACAGCAAGCACCTGCCAGAGCTAAACTGCAAAACACCAAAACTCTGAACAGCAAGCCCCTGCCAGAGCTAAACTGCAAAACACCAAAACTCTGAACAGCAAGCACCTGCCAGAGCTAAACTGCAAAACACCAAAACTCTGAACAGCAAGCCCCTGCCAGAGCTAAACTGCAAAACACCAAAATTCTGCAGCAGCAAGCACCTGCTAGAGCTAAACTGCAAAATCACCAAAATTCTACCAAAGCTAAGTCAACACAGCTACTGATTTCTTGTGTAATGAGCCACATTCTCATTCTCTACGATACCGTCAGGGAATTAGGGAGAGTATTGTTCCAGGGTTACACAATGGATAAAACTTTCCAAGGCAAACAGAAGTAAAAAATAAAATGAAAAAAGAGGGGGCCCTTTGATTCCAAAAGCAGTTCAGAGAGAATCTGGAAAATGAGAATCTGAAATCACTCCAGCTGCCCGAGTATGATTTGTCTATGCCAAAGCCTCCTGCTATTTTTTGCTCATGAGCACAAGGCTACACCAGGACTAATGGCTGCAGGTAAGAAAGTTTGTAAACCAAACAGAGCAGAGATTACCCAACCATTAATTCCACACCAGGACAGAAAGCAGCTCAGGGTGCACAACTGCAAAGCCACAACCACCAAATAGCCCCAAAACAAATCAGTTGTAACAGCCAATTTGCTTTGCTCTCTGCAGTAAATACCTGGTTCCAGCAGCTTGGGGGAGTGCTCATTTTGAATTTTTCAGTGTTCTAATGGCAGACAAAAAAGTTACAAGGAATGTATGAGTAGCAGACAATATCTGCTCTATAATTTATAGGCACAATACTTTATTTCATAGCATTTCTTTCCACACAGCTAGCTGGTGAAATTTAACAAGCCAGCTTTCACATAAACTTCTAGGAACATTCACTTCATGTAGTCCCTTATTGTATAAAATCTTTGAATTTTTAAAGGTTCAAACAAAATATTTGAGCAGTCCTATCCTCCCAGTTTCAAAGAGTAGCAATGCCTGCCAGCTTGAGAAGCATCACATGCCTTGATTTACACAAACTGTAAGAACTGCTCATTTGCAAGGCCATGGTATAGTTTTGATTACAGCCCTATTATTATTATTATTATTAAAACAGTCATGACAGAAAAGGTAATCAAGAGGGCCAAGAGTTTAAAGCAGAGCCTTTCTTCACCCAAAAAGCCAGAGTATCAGACTGCCTGAACACTTATTTCTGCATTAAGAAAACATTAAAGCTGTCTCTCATTTCCAGCCACACAATATCCAGGCCAGCAGAGAATTCCAGGTTTTTAGGAAAGGCTGACTTTAAAGGCTGCAGCTGTTCCAGAAGGTGGTCTGTACTGGGGAAAATTCCAGGCTTCCCTAAGCTGCTCTGGAAGAGCTGAGGGGAAGCCAGATGAAAGGAGAGAGAGGGGAAGTACTCCATAGTCATAGATCTCAGCTTGATCTTGCGCTAGAAAGACAACTAAGCACATAAAATGCACAAAAACATCCAAGGCAAAAAATTTAGCATTTCCAGGCTGGGCTTTTCAAAGTAATTGAGGATTCAGGCAGTCTTTTCACAGTACCTGTGCACCTAAGGCACCTATGCAGCTCTGGGAAAACCTCCCCAGCCTCCTGGCTTTCTGCTGCACAGTAAGACAAGTTCCTCTGTGCCCCAGTGTCCCAGCCTGAGCTCCAAGGACACATCTGTTCCCAAACAATTGAGCTATCAACGACACACAGACAGCAGAGCAGCAAGACCTTCTGCTCAAGGACTCTCTCTGCATTTGTAGATCTCCTGGTGTCAGCCTCTCACAAAGCCCCTGTCAGAGCCAGCTTCAATCCTGTCATCACAGTCTCCCTCCTTGCAGGAGCTTCCACTCAAGAGCAACTCAGGAGCCCCATTAAGGCAAAGTCCCCAGCAAGAGCTTCTTATCAGTGTCTGCTGTGATTGTGTCTGTGTGACTTCACAGCTGTGCTCTAGGTCAATTCATCTTGCTCTGCTGCAGCACCAGTAATTCACTGAGCCATCAGCTTTGCAGAACAGCAGCCCCACTACTTCTTGCCTTTGAGAGACCTAAAAAAAGGGGTGAGGGGGCTGAAAACTGCTTCAGTACTCTATGGAAGTCTCTGCTGTAGGGGAAGACTGTGTTCCAACAGTACCCTCTGAGCTGGACCCACAAGGTAAGTATCTACCTGCTGGCAGGTACACAGCTTTCAAGAAGACAGCATGATGTAACATTTTAAAGTGTCATATGCTGTGGTCTCTGCCTCTCAGGGAAATCTGGATCCTACTCTCTTCTCTGCTAACCAGAGTGATGGCAGGGAGAGCTGCACAAGGTTTATCTAATCTCTGATGACAGACTCCAGATCTTTTTTCCACACAGCACTCGTACAAGCAAACCTTATTCCGCCAGAACATTAAAAGTCACTTCAATGGCACTCTGAACTGGATGGGAGCCTAGAGATTTCATTAGCCTCTCCCTCCCTGCCACAAACAAAGCAGAAACTTCCAGCACATGTTAATTGTACCTGCATGAGCTCGGAGTGCTCTGCCAGAGCCTTGCGCTGCGCCTCCAGCGATGCCACCTGCTGCTGGTACTGCAGGCGCTGCTTCTCCCAGTCAAGTGATTTCTGCCGGAACTCCTGCAAGGACAGCAGGGGTGGCTCGGAGCAGTACATCCCCCTCCAGTTCACATCCATGTTTGCCTTCTCTCCCCACCATATCCTCACACCCTTCCCCCAGCAGGGAAACCATTAGCCAGTCACCTGATCCAGCAGCTCAGCAGTGCAGAGCCCTCACACACCGGGCTCGCTGCACTCCCTCCCCACCCGAGGTAAAGCTCACAAACGTTAAGTGCCAAAACATTCATGGCTGATTTCATGGCTTTGCTGTCAGGGGTTTAACAATTCAGACTGGCTTTAGCTTCCAAAACATGCTGCTATTGAAATCACCAAGATGACAAGAATTAAATACAGAATTTGACTGCTAATCTCCGCTCCAGAAATTGGGCACTACATCAGTCAGATGTGTGTTGTTACCACATCTCTCAGGAGGAGAAAACTGAGTGGGGTTGAGCTCAGCAGAGCAGAAAGATTAGAAGATGAGACAGGGTTGAGAAGAAGTTTGACATGTAGCTCCCTCCTCCTCAAAGAAGTGAGAATACAACCTCCCCACACTGGGATTCATTCCATTCACATAATTAGTTACTCTTCCAGTACCTCCTTCTTTTTATTTAGTCCAAGGGTAAGAACAGCATTAAGGTTTATGCAGTGCAGTCAGAGGCCCCAGCACATGAAACTGCCTTTATCACACATGCAGTTGAGAAGAGCTGCACCTGGAGAGTGGATGGGCAGTGCTCCTTAAGCAGGACTCACAGTCCACTTCCTAGTGGACTGTGCAGTCACCAGTGAAGCCCAGTAAGGCAGTTAATACATACCAGCTGGTCAGCACTTGCTTTTTCACCACATACCTCCAGCTTCCTGGTCAGTCGGCTCAATTCAAACTTGTCCTCCTCTTGTCCTTTGTTAGCTTCTCCTCTGCTCCTTGTTTTTTTCTTCTGCAGCTTCTCATAGCTCCTCCTCAGCCGGGACAACTGCAGGATACAGTGAAAGAGACAGCTTTGCTCAAGGCCCCAAGGCAAGAATTAAACAGCCCTTTGAAAGTGGTTCACACAAACAATGCCCTCATCAAGGCCACACAGCTCCCAAGTGAAGGCTTCTATTTGGATAATGAGTCTTTTATTCCAACAGCACAGCAAAACACACGAGTTGTATGAGAGTAGCAAGATGCCACTGAAGTCATGACATCAGCAGCTTTAACTAAAGCTCTGTCTTACCATAATTAAAGCATGACTGAAATATTGATCAGATGGAGGTTCACAGGCAGCTGTCAATGCAGCAAGAACTCAGCATCCCCCTCTCTACAGGTGGTTCCCAGCCCCAGGAAGAGCCAGCAGCACCTGTGGCTGATCTGCTCACCCACAGGAGCACACCCACCACACCACACACGGGTAAATCTTGTGTGATCAAAACACATTTGTGCAGCTCAGGTGGGAACTGGAACTCTCCTGCTTAGTGGGAGAAGGAAGGTTTGAGAATTGCCATTACCCATAATATCAACACCACTTCATCTGTCATTTTCTGCTTAGATACACAGTGTATTTTACAATGAGTGGAGAATGCCAACGGAAAATATCACTCCTACGCCTGCTGCTAGGATGCTGAAGTTGTATCAGAAGCAGGAATGAGGAAAAAACTCTTGACATTTAAATGACCCTCCGTGCAAATAATCACTTGCAACTTGCAGAGAATTTTTCATATGATGAGCTCCTCCCTACTTAACTATTAAATAAAAGGCTTCCAAATAGCCACATGAATTTGAAAAGCCATCACAGCTGTTTTACTGATGGACAAAGCTAAGCCCATGGATGAACAAAAGGACCATGAGAAGAAAAAATATCTGATTCAAGACCTGATGCATTCAGAAGTTTGGTGTGTTCAGTGGGAACAGACAGATGTTCAGGCTTAGAGTTAATACCAACATCTTTTGCCAAACATATCAGGAGATAAGAGGTTTATTCCTTCAACAGTCTCAGTAAGTTAGACACTGTACCTGTAATTGCACTGGAAATGGTGGTAAACAGAGACAGAAATAATTTCCCCAAACAGTACTAAGAACAGAAGACTGAGGAATATTGGAGCTCAATGTCATCAGCATTAATACTGTGTAGGTAAAATACCCACAAAATGCAATTTAGGCCAAAACACACAGGCTGTATTTCAGCCACAGCAATTTAGGCTGATCTGCCAATGTACCTCAGCTTTGCTCTGCAGCTTATCCACAATTCCAGTGAGAACAGCCAGCGAATGAAGCCTGTTAGTCATATGGAATAGTGAGGTGTTTTTAAATGAGAAAAGATGCCTTCTGTCATCAGAGCAGAGACTACCAAATTAATTTCACTTATGGCTTACAGTGAGCAGGAACTAGGCCCAGCCCTCCAGAGAAAACAGGTCAGTGCTCTATGAGCTGCTCATGCCAGTTCACTCCCTGCTACTGGCAAGTGCAGACAGGCAAGGAGTTCAGGCATAAATCTGGAATGCTGTTGTACCACCTGCAGGACAGGTATCACCTTGCACTGAGCAAGAGGCTTTGAGATGGAAGCTCTGATATTACTGTCAAACAGCATTTTCTACATACACTTGGTTTTTATAAAAGGAATTAAGACTAATATTCCTTGAGAGTACAAAATCCCTGCTAAAGTCATCAGTGTTAACAAAGGCAAAAAGATGAGACCACACACCACCGTTATTTCCTGATCTCACACAAGCCAGGCCAGTTACATCCTCACCCTTTTTGAATTTCAGAAATGCTGAAAGAGCAAACTGCTGCTGCCTGTACCTGTGGCAGCTCCAGCACCAGCACTGTGGTGACTGGGGTGGGCAAACAAAGGACATTCTTGCAGTGAACTTCTGCAGATGTCCAACATATAAAAACATTTCTGCTCCAACAGTTCTCTGTCTGTCACCAAGTTCCTCCAAATCGCAAAAAACATGCCAATTGAGCCATACAAATGTCACTTTATCTATGCTCAATGCTCTTTTGGCTAAGCACACAAACACTAACAGAGTGGGCAGTTTTAAAACTACAGCATGAAAACAAAAACAATGACACAAAGTAATTGATCCATCATCAACTGGGAACTAGAAACCAAACTTCTCTTTTTGCAACTCACCTCCTCCTGGAACTTCTTCAGCTGTTGTTCATACTCTCTAACCATGTCCTGCTTGGATTTTTCCACATCCTCAACCTGGCGGCGCAGCATGCCAACCTGAACAAAGGGATAAAAAGCAAATAAATACAACAGAAGTAGGCTTTGTTGCCAGTAGATACATGGATATTTCAGTGGGACCCTTCATTATGAAATAGATGGAGGCTGTGCCTAAGTCTTTGGCAGGCTGGGGCCACAACTGTTTCTGTTGTGGTCTCTTGTTTTAAGCCAGTTTCTGGATTTCACTCCTGGGGACAAAGCTGACGTATTTGGCTTGTGCCTACTTCTATCCAGTATTTTCATGAACTCATCACAAATATGCATTATGATTTCAAGCCATCTACCATGAGAAAAGTTGGCCATGTCATCATCTTACTATGCTCAGAGAAAGGAGAGAATTCTAATAGCAAGGAAAAAGTAAGAAAAGGGGTTTTGCAGCTCATAGGAAAGACTTCCCTGACACTGATTCAACTGCTCCCGACACTCATTCTTCTCCCTTTTTTTTCCTCCCAACCACAACCTGAGTGGTCACAAGCCAACAAATTAAAATTAAAAGAAAACCCAAAGAAAATTCATATGACTAAACCAAAAGCATGAATATACTCCAGCAGTGATTTCAGACATACTTTACAGTTCAGTTTGAAATCCATGTTTGCTTTTGGTGGTAAGAGACATTTCAAGTGTCTTGAGAAAACAAAATTGATAATAACAACAATAACCTATATAATAAAAATCATCATTCTTGCAAATTAAATTCTGTGGCTCACCTGCACCTTATGGTCCACATCCTGCACAAAAACTTCACTTACTAATAATTTTCCACCAATACAGATTTTTTTTTTTTTTGCACTTCCCTCAGGCTTTCATTTAAAGATCACAAAACCAGAGCTCTGTAAAAAAGCCCATGGAGAGTTTCCCAGCAATATCTTGGTGTAGTTCATAGTAGGAAATGGTTTTCTTGGTGTAGTTTATATAGTAGGAAATGGGTTTTGTCTACCAATGACTGCAGGTTGCTGGGCTGTCCATTACAGCTGTAGCCAGAAAAAGTGCCCCTGGGCTCTCTCTAATAACTCTAACAGTTCAATATGTGGACTTCCACCAACCCTAGGGGAGTGGATCACTTGCCTTGGATTGAGTTATGAACCAGACACCTTGTTCCAACAGGTCCTTTAAAAATTCTATTCCTGATTTCCTGATTCTAACAGGTAAAACACACTGCTGACTCCAACCAAAAAATAGTAATGAAACCAAGGTACCTCCTTTTGTTTTTCCTGCAGAGCTGCCTTGGCAGAGGCAAGTTCCTGCTCCCGAGCACTCAGACAAGCTTCCAAAGCCTGTGTCTGCCCTTCCCATTCGGATTTCTTGTGAGCCACCATGATGTCGATCTGCTTCATCAGCTCCTGCAGCTCGGCCTCACAGGAGGTCAGGAACCCACCACTGGAGGGGAGACAGCCTGGAGTTAAAGCAGGTCCCACCCAACATGTCCAGTGTCCCAAACCAACAAAGGCAGCAGAACTGACTGGCACCAAGGCACCAACTCTGCACACACAGTGCTTTGAACTCTCTTCAAATGAGCTCACACAGAAGAGAATCAGTGAATCATTAAGGCCAGAAAAGACCTTCAAGATCATCAAGTCCAACATTTTACCCAATACCATCCATTCTCACTAAACCACATCACTTCACACTTGGGCATTCAGCCTTTTGCCTTGGGTACTAGACATCATGTAAGTAAACCAAAGTGTGTTTAATTCATATTTTGTATTGCCTTAACTGCTCTCCAGGCAGTGGCATTTTATAGCAGGTTTCAGTCACCAGAGGAATCTTACAGCCAAGCTATGAGCTCCCAAAAACAGAAGTTTATCACAAATGCAGACAAACCCTGTAGCAGAGGGGGCTGGATGACAACATGATAATGAAGAATCAAACCCTCACAATCCATTGGGGAGCACAAGCTCCCTAGCGATGCCCAGATTTCTAATTTGGTGCAGTAATTATTGAAGCCAATTCAAGTAACTCCTCTAAAACTTCCCAGCTGCCAAGACAGGGACAATATTAAGGTTTGCCAGACATAGCCCTAGAGGGTGGTGAACTCCATAATGATCTCTACCCCTTTAATTTGCCTGTCAGAGGGAAGAACTGAAAAGAAATGGAAATCAATAGGTTAAGGGATAGAAATTTCTCTGTTCCCCCAGGGCATATGCACACTTCATTACTTGGCACTTTTTCTATAGGAAAAGAAATACTTCTTAAAGGAGCCAAAATCAGTCACATTTGAAGTTCACCCTGTCCTGTGAGTTAACCAAAAATTAGCAGCTATTATGCAGAGCAGGAACATTTCCTTCACAGCATCTGCTAATATGTAGCAAATTCTAAATTCGATTTCTGCAACCAGCTCTCTACAGAAGATACAGTATCAAATAAATTTGTGTCACATTCTCAAGGATGACTAGGAAAATGGCACCAGTGACTTTTGCTTCACGGTTGTTTAACACATAAAGCATTTTGTTCTGTTATTGTCACTACAGTCTCTCTCGGGGATTGAAAAGTCTAGAGACTCTCACCTCAGACAGAGCATTATGGATTCACTCAGAGCTGAGTGGGACTCTGCAGTTTCAACACAAGCAGGAAATAATCAGATGTTTTCAGTGAAATCAGATAACAAAGTCACATCTCATTAACCTTGCAAGGCTGTTACAAAATAAATATTTATTCTCAACTCTATTTACTGCTGCTCCTGATGTTGGACAGTAAGAATAGTTTACATCAACAACTGAGAAAAAAGAGGCTGAGGTTTCAGGAAGATGTACAATTAAATTTCTGACAATTAAGACTATAAGCAGGGATTAGTGCAGAGCCAGCTGCCCCAGTGACTTCACTTCTGCAGCAGCTGAAGGCCACTGCACACTTACACCAGAGGATTTATTCTGAGTAAAAGGCAAGGTTAATACCTAAATCATTTGGTATGACTGCTGTGTACAGTTGCATACATACCTTCCCCGCCCACCTCTTTGCATTCCTTCCAGCAAAGTCTCCATCATGAATCCTGGTGGCTTCAGTACTAGGCAAGTACAGGAAAGCAGTGGTCACCCATGGCAATGCACAAACCAGGCTGCTTCTCCATCCAGCTGCAGGAAAAGTGGAAGCACACAAAGCAGAGAAGTCAAAAAACATACAAGGAGCATGCAATTACAGGAGAAGAAAACAATGGCACCTTCATGAACTTACAGCCAAATAGAGGAAAACAGATTTTTCTACCAAAAAAGTATAGTCAATGCTATCATCCAGCACTACCAAATTGCAGTGATATAACAGGTGATCCAGCAAATTCAGAGAGGAGCAATGAGAATCTGCACTTGTGTGAACTCAACACAGAGGGACTGGTAGATCTCCTGGGAGCACCAGCCTGTGGAGAAATAGGAACATTCAGGCTCCAAAGGGGCCAGACGGAGATCCACCTCTGTCAGGGAAGTTTGTCACTTCAGAGAGAAAACACCAGAGAGTAGCAGTAAGAATTCATCCATAAATTACATATTTTCCAGGCCTCTGTTACAGACTAGGTTAAAGAGACCATGCAGGTTACCACCACCCTCAGAACACACTGGTTGTTCATATGGTTGTGTTAAGAAAACACAAACTCCTTAAAATTTCCTCTTAAATTATGCCTTAAATTATGAAAATAAGTTGGACAGCTTTACAGTAGCAGTACATTGCTTCAGTTATAAATTACACCTTTTAAGTAACAAACACATGCATACTCAAATAAATTTCACATCTTGGTGAAAATGAGAAGGGTTTACATTAAAATCAAAAATAGGGAATTAGAAGTTGCCATGAAGCAGGAATTTATTTCAATGCCTCCTTCATGAAACTGCATCTAACACAAAAATGGTTAAACTTGTCCAGAGCTATTAACACAAACTTCTGTTTCCAAAATCTACACACTTTCCAAGTACTGAAGATGAATCCTTCCACCATCTTTCCTCTAAGATAAATATGGCATTATTAAGCAATCAGCAAAAGGGGAGCAGGTCACAGCAAGGGAGACTTTCACAAATGCAGGGTCAGCTTTGCTCTCTTTCCCAAAGAATCTTCTATCGTGCTCCTACAGCACTTTAAAACACAATTCAGGGATTAAAACCTGTCCTTGGGAGCTGTGTTTTAAACCACAAGCATATAAAAAATGCACAGAAGAAAATCCTATCCCTATTCTGACAGTGTTTTGTCTGTCTTTGGTCCTGTTTGTGCTTAGCAAAACTCAATCAGTATGCAGAACAACCTCGTGGTTCTGCTGAGGGCAGGGTGCTGAGAAGAGCAGATGAGCAGATCCCCTGAGCTGCTGACAGCATTCCAAGAGCTCTCCAGGTGGCAACAGCAGACATGAGACAGTAGCAGCTCTCCTCTTTCATTCTAATCACACCTACACAGAATCAATTTTCAGTGGGCAGAGAGATGAGGAGACAACAGCATAGAATTCCAGAACAGTTTGGGCTGGAAGGGACCTTAAAGCCATGTCATGCCAAACCCCTGCCATGGGCAGGGGCACCTTTCACTAGCCCAGGTTGCTCCAAGCCCTGTCCCACCTGGCCTTGGACACTTCCGTGGAAGGGACAGCTCTGTGCTTCTACCTTACCACCCTCACAGCCTGCCAGCTTTGCTAACTTTGCTGGAATACCCAGATTTTGGGAAAAGCCTTAAATTCAGACACCTCTAGCCAGTTGTATGCTACATAAGGTTTGCTGACTTAGTATTAAATTTTGACCTCTCCTATTTGCAAGTTGCAATGTGCAAGTTACAGGCACCTGAGTAAAGACCCACAAGATGAAACAATCTCCTTCATTAACTAGAGCTGAAGCAAGAAGAGCTGGCTGGTCACTTCTGAAAGTGAAGAAAATTGAAGTATTTGAAAATAAAAAAAAAGAAAAGCCCAAAACAAGACAACACATTTAAAAATAAACAAGGTTTAACATCCCAGCTCAAGGCAGAATTGTAGCAGAGTTAAGTGGAGAGAACTTTACAATACGCAGGAGGACTTAAGAAGAGTGCCCATGAGACACGACTGGGATTAGTTCGTATTTAAAAACACAGAAAGATGCGATCTCCAAGCGCTGCTGGAAGCATGCTTCCAATGAACACAACAGGAGCAGAAACCTCCCACAGGCGATACCACAGGCGAGCTCCACTCGCCAGCGGCAGGAACGCCACCTGCGGCAGGAGCCCGGGGCGAACCGCCCCTCGCAGGGCGAGAATCCCAGAGTCACTGAGCTTGGAAAAGTGCTCTGAGACCATCAGGTCCAATCTGTGACCGATCCCCACTTTGTCACCCAGCCCAGCGCAATGAGTGCCGCGTCCAAGACCAGATCACCCTTCTGTGAAGGAATTCCTCCTGATGTCCAAGCCAAGCCTGCCCTGGGTAGCTTACGTCTGTGAAGGGGCCGGGGCCAGCGTGCCCGGGCAGTGCTCCCCGCCCCAGCCCCCGGAGATGCCTCCGGCAGGCGTTCCCCACTCCCGCCGTGCCGAGCCGCTCCCGGCCGAGCCCTTACAGCGCCTGCCCCGCACCTGCCCGGGGCCCTTCCAGCGCCGCGCCCCGAGAGCAGCCCCGAGCCCCCGGGCCGAGCTCCGCTCCGGGCTGCCCGACACCCCAGCTCTGGCTGCGTGGCCGACCGCCCTCCTCCCTTCCTTGCTTGTTTCCTTCCTTCCTGCCTGACCTCCTTGCTTCCTTCCCTTCCTCCTTCCCGCCTTTCCCACCCCGGCAGCGGGCACGGCCCGGCCCCGCGGCGGCAGCGTTGAGCATGCGCTGGGGCAGCGCCTGCGCAGCGCCGGCCCCGGAGATGGGCAGGGTAGGGCGGGCAGGGGAGCGCGGCGATACCGGGGGGACACCGGGGGCACACGGGCGGGCACGGAGCCGCGGTGGCCGGGAGACACAGGGATCGCAGCGCGCCGCGGCTGGGATGCGCTCAGCCCAGTGCCCATCGCCGCCCCCATCGCGGCTCCGGCAGCCGGCGAGTGCCAGGCCTGGCGAGTGTCAGTTCTCCCATCATGCCCGCCAGGATCGGGCCGCCTGCTGCTGCTGCCCCGCAGGATCACACCGGGGCGAGGGCCTGGGGTGGCCCTTCCAGGAGGGCAGAGTACAATGAAACACCTTGGAGTAATTGTAGGAGTGAAAGATAGGTCTCGTTTTGCTTCTGTTTCACCGGTTTCGCGGACTTCAGGCTGGGGCAGAATTCTGGGTACCTTCAAGTCCTTTGTTGTGACTGTCCCAGACATGTGAAGGAGTCGGTAAGGCACGGCACTGGTCAGGGGCTGTAAGCCAGCAGTCAGCAAAGGGTCCTGAGCAGTTCTAGGTGCTCAGATTCACTCAAATTAGACGTCTAAAAGTCAGTCAGTAGATATAAACATGTGTAAATATAATCAATAATAACCACACGGTTTTATAAATTCATCTCTGATGCATATCAATCTGCAATTCACTCTGATAGAGTTCTTTTCAGATGAAGTTGTTCTCTGTGGTTATAACCCCTTTTTGAGTGGATTAGGGAAATCAAAGTACTCCTTTTAAGTTTAAACTTCATATGGATTGCATCAAAACTGGAGCATAGTCCAGACTGCAGCTCCTTGGCTGGGGATATTGTTAAAACAGCATCTGCTTTGTGTCACAGATTTAGCTGCTCTCCCCCCCATGCTGTGAGGATGGACAGCGAGGTGCAGAGGGATGGCAGGATCCTGGATCTGATCGATGATGCGTGGAGGGAAGATAAATTGCCCTACGAGGACGTGGCCATCCCTCTGGTAGGTGAATTGTTACTTATCAATCTGAGTTAAGGCTGCTGCTTTCATCCCAGTCCCTTCCAAGAAAAGGCACACAGTGTTGCTTGTGGTGCAGCTAATTTGTACAAAAGGCTCCTGGATCTGACTCCTTCCTTGCTCTTTATGCCAGTCATTCCTGAGTGCATGAGGACATGGATGCTTCTGTCCCTTGTCCCCTGAGCAGTTGCTGAATCTTTTCAGAACTGTAGTGCCCTTCCCATTGCACTGTCCTGGGTTTGGCATCAGGGAGAACTAGAATGATCCTTTCTCTCTGCATCCCTTTTTTGTTCCTGGTGTTTGAGGTAGTTTCCCGGTTGGTTTGGAGAGCAGAGGATCAGTCTCCCACTGACAGTTTCAGTCTTGGTTACACTTTATTTCCACTTCCTGCAACGCCATTAAAAGAAGCTGAGACATTTTCATACATGTTTCAAAGCAGTCTTTCCCAGATACAGTGTTGCTGTTGGCAGTTCCAGGACAGCAGTGAAGGACTGGCAGGTGCAGCACGACTCTTGCCCGTGGTGCTGTGCCCAAGGCATTGCACCTCTCTTTTCATCCAGCTGCAAGGCTGGAGAGGGGCAGCAGGGGAAAAGCTACTGCTGATCCCACAGAGCCCAGAGCTGAAGCTTCAGATCTCCCACACTGACACTTTCCTTGGCATTTTGAAACTTCCAGGGAAGTTAGGGGTAGCTGAGCACTTTCTCTTCCCTTTTTCTCTCTGGTACACAAGCTTTACCCCAGCTAGCACAGATAAAGGAGCCATGGAGATTGTGGGGTGCTGGTTTCTTTCAGTAGAGAGATATTTCCAAATTTGTGACATGGTTCAAGCTTCAGCCCTGCCACCACTGGCTTTTCAGAGAGAGCGAGGAGCAGCTGCCCAACTCAAAATCCATATGTCCAGCACACATTTTCCTGCCAAGATTTGGGCTTGAGGGAAGCATCTTGCAGAAGCATAATTCTCAGCTAAAAGAGCCCAAACCCTCCTTTGCTTGGGATAACCTTTATTAGGCAAGCTGAGTATCATAAACAGGTTCCTTGTTGACAAGTGCCTTCACCCTGAGTCCAGACATTACTGTTTGTTCCCTTAGAGCCATCTTGTGATGGCTTACAGTCACATACAGACAACAGCCTCAGAAAAGCAAGCCTCACCAACTACCCATAGAAAGAAAGGCCTGGCTGTGGATATAAAGATCCCCAGAGATGGGATTGGTTCTGATCACACAGGAAAACCAGCATGGATTCATGGGGGACTTACTCAGGGACATTGCAAAGGAGCAACCAGAATGGCTGTGAAAGTGGTATTTGAGCCTGTCCTGAGAGTCTGCTCCAGTGCTCACTCAAGACATTTCTGGGAACTCAAATGGGTTTGAATCATTCATTGTTTTCAAAGCTGAAACATTTTATTTAGCTCATGCTGGCATTTCCAGAGATCTAGAACTCTGAATTCCTGCCCAAATGGTATCTGGCAGAATAGCACACACTCAGTGTGACTACACCAATACAGCAAGACAGAGAACAAGTAATAAAAGGAAGGAAAATGAAATCTCAGTTAAACTTTCCTTCCCCTTACTGTGCTGTGAGCAGCTCTGTGGCACACCTGGCAGGAGGTTCTGGCTTCTGCTGTTGATCCAGCACAGCTACACCTGAGTCCAGCATGAGGACAGGAAGGACTTCTCACCTGCCTGAAAGTAACATTTTACAGAACCAGTTGTCTGCAGTATTTGTATTCTTGGCAACAGCAGAAGCAGCACATTGCAAACAAACAATGGAATAATTGCATTGTACTGTTATTTACTTACTTTGCATTTGCTGTACATTCTCCCTCACTGTGTGTGCAGTCTGAGTGTATAGCAAGGCCCCAGGGTCCTGGAAAACAATTTACCTTTCAGATTAAGCACCACATTCAAATGAAAAGAATACTGTTCATGATGGGGTTCAGCAATATTTTTAAGTGGATCAGTATGTATGATATTTATTGTTCAGATGTACCCTCTGGTCTCGTTTGTGGGGTTTTGTATCTATCCATACAAATCATAACAACCTGCTGCTTGCAGGAAGGGTATGACATCTGGAATCCATTCTACCTGTGCTTTGTTCTCAGAATGAGCTCCCTGAACCAGAGCAAGACAACGGTGGCACCACTGAGTCTGTGAAAGAGCAAGAAATGAAGTGGACAGATTTGGCTCTCCAGTATCTCCATGAAAATGTTCCACCCACAGGAAATTAGTGAATCAGAGGGATTTCACACAGTGGATGCATAAATGCAACATAAAAATACTTTTTGGCTGACCATTGCTGTCATAAGCTGCACTAAGGAGGAAACAACATTCTGGAAACTTTCAGATTCCAACAGTGGTTCTGCTCACAATGAAGAGTTTAAAATGCTTCTTTCTTGAATGTGAAATAACAGAGGCTCTGACATCTCAGAGCCAAGTGCAAAATGTTCCATGCTTATAAGATAATTTCATGTTTTCTGTTAATTTGTTCTTAAGTTAGTGCCAATTCTGATATGTTTTCTACACGATTAAAAAGTTTTTACTGTCTCAAGTCATTGCAATTGATTTCAAAGCTCACAGTGGGATTATTGTCTAGAGTTCAGTGTACAAAACCCAAATAGCTGTGAGTTGTTGCCATCTTTAACAAGTGTGTGGCTGAGGCAGGTGTGAAAGGTTGGGCAGCAGAATCCAGAGCAGGGAGTAACCTGTAAGCACTTGAATTCCTGCTCTCAGGATCTGATGGTGATGGTGAACAGCATTTCCAGTGCTGACATCCTGGGAATGTTTGCCAATGTGTACAGTGAACAGACAGTCTAATCTATGCTGAAATGGTGGTTACTCAAAATCATGGTGTTCCAAGAGATGGTTGAGAGTTCCAAGGAAGAACCTGCCTGTTCCACTGCAGGGCCTCTTGACGTGTGAGCCACTCGGATGAGCAACCTCAGATGGGAAATTAAAATTTAAAAAAAGTGATGGGAAAAAGAAATGAGGAGGGCTTAGCTTCAGGCAACAAATTGGTACCTCTTTTTGTGCTGAGAAAAAGGCAAAGCCCTCAAGGACCTTATTTTATCTCTGATTCTCAGATGCCTTTTGCAACAGGTAAAAGCCTTCTGTTCTTCGTGTTTCACTGTTGGACCAATTCCGTCTCACCATTGGCAGAACTTCTTGCTAAGGGAAAATATTTTGACAGAGTTTAGGATTACTGGTAGAGGTGAGAAAGGAGCTGGAAGGAAAACAATGTTTAAATTATATTCTTTTGTCAGTGCAGCAGAAGAAGCACTGTCCTGGAGCTTCCAGATCCACAAATGTTATTTGGTGTCTTTTTTCAAAGTTTATCATCATCTTCAAAATAACAAGCCCCAACTTTTGCCTGGGTGATTATCAAATGGGATCACAGCATGGTACATGTTCAGTGAGACTCAGATTGCTGAGCTGCTAGAGGCTGAAGAGCTCAAGGTGCTTGTGAAAGAATCGTGCTGGACACATGCTCTGCCTCAAGTGTGATTCATGCTTGCACACACTTGTCTGAAGGAAAAGGAGCTGCAGACAGCAGGAAGAGTTAAGGATTAACCTGAGAATTAGCAAAGTCATAAAGCTTAATAAGTACAGCATGGACCAAAGAACCAGCTATGCTGCTGGGAGCTCTTGGGAGCTCTTATAGTTCAGCTCCTCATTGGATCATCACCAAGGGAAAGAAAGCAGAGCCTGGGCTTAATTAGGTATTTCTAATCCACCCCACACTCCCTTTCCCTGGCCTATGTTAGAAGAATTTGCTAAGAAAACACCAAGCAAAACAACCACCCTACTTCTACCCAGCAGCCATCCCTGCTCCCTCCCTTCTCATCCCTTTACAAACTCCCCACCACCCTCATTTTCCCAATGTTGCCATTATACCTTCCAGCTCCAATTTCAGACTTCCTTTCCTGCCCCTGATAGTTGTCTTTCCTTGGCAATCTCCTTTCTCCCATTCAGCAAAAAAAAGCCTTCCTTACTTGAATTAGAGCTGAATTTCTGAGGTTCCAGGAGGTCTGTGAGAAAATGTAGGAATGCCAGTTGTATGAGTGTTATCCAAGACAGCAGTTGCTTGGGAGCCCCCTGGAGAGCCAGACCCCTTGAAGTGGTACTTTCCCTTTGTCACAACACAGTGCTGTGCACCTGTCTGAGGTGGTGACAGGGTTTGTAGAGAGACTCTGGGCCATGGCACTCAGGAAAGCAGGAAGGACATGGGAGATATTGGGATCATCATGACATCTCCAAAGGCAGGGCTCTGTGAAACCAAGCACCAGCCCCACCCAGATGCTTATCAGACTTGCAGTGACATCTGCAATCTTCCTGACACTCTTTGCAAAAGACAAATAGGCAATAATTTCCTTAGTTTCAACAGGTGCAGTCAAATTGCTGCTTACAGCTACCAACCCATTTATGTCTTTGATTAGTCATCCCCCAAGGCAAACTATATTTAAATTAATGAAACCTGCTAGAATAGAAGGTGCCCCACCTTCTTAAGAAGAAGCTTCATTTCACTGGTCTTCATTTCTTGGCTGGTAGCTTCCTCCTTTCACCACACCTACTGTTACTGGCAGAAAAAAAAGCAAGCAAACTGCTGTCAGAGCCAGTAGACACATGCCAGAGAAATTGTGGGATCCTTCAAATCTCCTACCCGTAGAAGTTCCATGTGGAGTTCCATATGCTGAGGCTGTGTGTTGTGTTCATCTGCCTTTTGTATGGGGTGAAAACAGGTAAGAACTCAACCATTTGTTTTGCATGTTTTTGTCAAATATAACACGTTTTCTGTGCTTTAGAGCAACATGAATGTACCTGCCCTCTGCATTTACAGGTACTGCACAGGGTTTCTCACTAGCATTATTTATTTTGGCAAAGCAAATTATGCTGGTTACATGAATGTAGTCAGTTCTAAGAGTTCCAAATGGAAAACCAGAACTATTTTTTATTTTCTTTTCCTCCCTTTGCAAACATTTCTCTTATGTAAGTACTATCCATCAACACTGAAAATGTCATTTGAAATCTTCAGAGAATAATGATTTCTTCTCAGGGGTGTCATGTATGGCAGAGGCAAAGGATGAATTACCATTTATGAACAGTAAGCTCCATTTGATAGCCTCACAGCCCTACCAGAACAAACCTGTGTAACAATAAACAAATGTACTGCCTTGTGTTAGCATACACTCGGGAGCAAGGTAAGTTACAGCTCTCTGCTTTGTAGGGAAAACAAACAGAGTTAAAAAAACAATGTTCTTATAAATACTAACTTGTGTTTCATCAGGTCCTCTGGAGTAATCTCAGGGTCTCCTTTTGCTTGGTTTGTTTGGTTAAGACTCTGTAAGAAATGCAGTCAGGAGAAGTGGGAAAAGAGAACAGTGTGAAAAGGCACCAGTGAAATGCAGTGAGCTATTGAGCACCAGTTTAGGAGTGGAGAGCACACCCTCTCTGTGGAAAAGTGATGGAAATCTGCACCACTAAAGCTCTCGAGATTGGTGGTGTAGTAGTCAAGTGTGCTTAAAGGGGGATAAAGATATTGTTGATGGTTAAGGCCAGTCTGATGACACTCACTGTACAAAGCTCAGGCAAGGTGGCAGAGGCTGCAGGGCCAGAGCTCCTGCAGACAGAGAAGCAGTGACATGCTCACCTGAGCTCCATTCAGTGGAACAAGCAGCTCTGTGTCCCAAGGACCACAGCTGGGACAGCCACACATCCAGCCAAGTAACCACTGACCCACTGAGGTGATCTGTTGGAACATCTGTTTGCAAGAGGACAGGCTGGTAAAAACCTCAGCTGCTGCTTTATTCATGCAGACACCTTGATACCACAGCCCCAAAATGCCACCATGGCAAACCCTGCCTGTCCACAGGATCAACATCAAAGGGAAAGCCTCCAAACACCATCTCCTAGAAAGGAATGAGACACACCAGGGGAAGGCAGGCCTCAAGAGCACTGACTGCAGGAAATGCCATGAGTCTGCCTGGGACTGTTCCACTCCCTGCAAATGCTCCCACCTGGGAGTATATGACTTCAGAATATATATATATATATATATATATATATATCCTCAGAACCAAGTTATTCTGAAGATGCCTCCACTCTGCAATAGCATCGTGGAGGCTGATCTCAGGCTTGACACCAAACACGTCCAGCTCCCTGGCAGGTACATGGATTTAACACATTTTTATGCTCCCTGCTACGAGTTCTGAGAGATCAGAGCATCTTGCCCAGCAAACCAGTGTTTGCCTCCTATTTTACATATCAGAAAACAGAGCAGAAGGAGAATGGGGTTGCCAGAGGCTGTCTAGCAAGCTAAGGCAGGGCTGCTGGGTTAATGGCCATGTTCATTTCCCTTTACTGGAGGGAAGTGACCTGTTGGGCATGGGTTAAGTACAGTGCCAGGGGATAAGTTTCTACCTCATTTATTTGCTTGCAGAGTAAATCTCACTAAGCCACCTGCCCCAGTCATCCTGAGTTTCAAAGACACTTCCAGCCATTTGGGGAGGAGTCACTGTGCTCAGCAGAAGGAAAGCAAAGCCAGGTGAACTGGCCCTCCTCATGTGTCAGTTTTTGAACACATGGTGGATGAGGCTGGGATTGGCACCAGCTTGCCAGAACAGAAGCTGGCAGGTTTCCTCCCCTTATTAGCACTGATTTGATTTTGTTAATCAAAACAGAACCAATCTAACAGACCTGGTGCAGATATAACAAGGCTCTTTATACAGTCCCTGTGTTAGGTATCAGCAAATGCTGACCACCTTTTTGAAAGCACTTCTGTACCAGAAGGTTTGGGCTGTTCTGATGACAAACATAGTGCTCCTCTGGGCGAGCCTCAGCACAGTGCAGGAGATGCAGAAACAAATGAAGCAATCAGTGCAACCTTGCATCATATAGAAGTAATTCTTGCCTGGCATTTCTGCCTATATTGCTACAGCTTCAGTGGCAGTAAAGATAATTAACAACACTATATAGTGCTACTATACAATAACTAAAACAATGCCTAGTTATTAGTAAAATACACAGTTGTATTTTTTTTATGCTGCAGTAGCACCTAGAGGACAGTCACTGAGTCTCACTGTGTAAGCTGGTGTGCATGAGCAAAAAGTGTTAATTTTTCTCTGCTAGTTACTTTGAGGTGTCCACAAGAGCAAATGTCACAGAACTCTTGCTGCTGTTTCCCTGGAGCATCCTGGCACTGCAAGAATGAGCTGGCCAGGAGGGAGCCACCCAGGCCACCTTTCCCCTTGGGAGCAGGGCCCAGAGTCACACTGCTCCTGGGAGCTCCCAGTGAAGCACTGCAGAGGCAGGACACCCTGCATCCAAAGGCTTCTGATTTCACTGGGCCTGGCTGGGAGCTCATTTCCCACCACGCCTATCACACCATTCATATGTTACCATAGGCTTTAAACAGGAAGGACTCCATGGATTTCAGATGTTAAAATTTATTTCTGAATTTATGGTAGCAATTAAAAATATTCAGTTGGACTTAACTGCAACATCCTTTTAGCCTATTAACTTTTATTTCTAGAGCTCCTGGGGCTTCTACAAAGTAATTAGCAGAGCTGTGGCAACTGAGCAGATTGTTTTATGTACTGGGCACATAGCATTTATATCACTCTCATGCTCCTGATTTCCTGAGGAGGAGAAAAGGGAAAGTTGCTCATAGAAACTGCGAGAGTTTCATCATTCACAAATTAAAATGCACAGAGCATTGGAGATTTGCTAGAGCATAATTAACTTACAGCTGGAGGTTTTCTAAACCCTGCTACCTACTGAACAGTCCTTTAAGCAACAAAGATCAGGGAAATTCCTCTAGGAACTGTAGCCTGAACAATTACTGCAGCTCAGGACATACATGTGAGAGTGACACTCTCCCCCACAAGGTTCTTCAATAAGATTATGAGGATTTGAGGGAAAGGATTGTGGGCCAGGAAGAGGCTACTAAACCTGGGAGGGCCTTCATACGTAGCGTCTGTCTGGAGACAGTTGTTCCATTCCCTGCCAGTGCCCTGTTGGAGGCTGCATGGGGCTCTGAAGGCTCAGCTGGTGTTCTGCTGGAAAAGCAAAGAACAAAGACAGGCTTGGCAATGGCACAGGCCATCCCATTGAGCAGTACCTACATAAAATTCAGTTACACCTCAGCTGTGTATAAAGCACAATTACCATCTCACAGACCCAAGGGTGCCCCATTTTGCAGTCTGGAATGCCAGGCCACATCTGCACATACAAATGAAGCCTTGAGCTGCCCCTCACCATGGCAAGACTGCAGCTTGGCAGCTCCAGGCTGGAGGTACAAACCAACCCCAAGGACACCAGTTTGGCTGAGAACCTATTGATGCAGGACAACCCCCAGCCAGGGAATAGCGTGCAGTGACTCCAATGATTCAGAAGGCTGCTCAAGTGCTTTACTAAGCTATACTACATCACATACTATACTAAACTCTATACTAAAGAAAAACCCTTGACTCCTTACAGAGTCACAACACAGCTTTGACCTACTTGGCCAATCAATCCAAACAACCATCACCAGAGTCCAATTAACAAATCCCTTCTTTGGTAAACACTCCCCATAACACATTCCACATGTGCCAAACAACAGGAGCAGCAAGGAGAGATAAGAATTGTTTTCTCTTCTCTCTCTGAGCATTCTCACTGCCTTCCCCAGGAAAAATCCTGGGAGAGAGAATTATGTCTCTCTCTGTTCAAAGAGTATATGAATACCACAGAGAACCTGTCCAGAGCACCTGGGTGCAGCAGTACAGCAACCATCCCACCTGTTGGTCTCTTAATACCTTCCTCACACCAATGAGATTTTTGGACAGAGTCTCTGCCAACTCCCAGCTGCCACAGGAAGCAGGGCTGTGGTGATTCAGGGAATGCTGCTCCAAAAAGGTGTGACTGCTCTCTTTGCTCCAACACAGCAAGAAAACCTAAGTTCCAAGGTAACTTCAGTCATGAGCATGAGAGAGTGGAGAGGGAGAGAGGAGACAGGAACAGCCCCTGTGCTCAGACAACTCAAAACACACTTTCCTGCCCTGTGCAGGGTTGGCAGGTACAAGAGGCTAAAGAAAACCCCTTGGTGCCAAACTCCAATTGCCACTCTGCTCCTTTCAGATCCTCAGGAGACATGTCCTGCATTCACAGCCCTCGGCTTTGGGAACGCTTTGATAGGGACAGATCTGAAAGTGAAGCTGCTGCTCTACACCCGGCAGAACCCAAGCTGTGCTGAGGAGCTCCACTCAACAGACTCCAAGTACCTCAATGTGACCAAGAAAATTACCTTCATTGTCCATGGGTACAGATTCACAGGCTCTGCCCCTGTCTGGATCCCTGACCTGGTGCATCTCCTGCTTTCTGTAGAGGACATGAATGTCATCGTTGTGGACTGGAACCAGGGGGCAACCACTCTCATCTACAACTATGCTGCCAGGAAGTGCAAAAGAGTTGCTGAGATTCTGAAGAAACTTATAGATGAAATGTTGGTAAGCTGGACACTCATGCTATGATACAGTCATTAAGGCACAGTATGTAAAGGGCACAAAGGAAGTGCTTAAACCAGCAGGAAGTCTGGGAATAGAAACTCCTAAAAAAGGAATACATTAATTTTTGGAAGTGCAAGTGTACTGCAGTGCCAAATCCTACCCTTGGACTTGGTACAATGGTATTTTGGTGTAATATTCAGTTTACACTCAAAGTCTCTACATTTCTGGGTACAAAGCTCTCCAGACATGTTTTCCCATACACAGAAACTCTACTTCCACTTTCTGTATATCCAAAGGCAGCTTAAGGGGATCAGCTACACTTCACAGCTCCTCTAGGGTGTTGCACAGGCAATAATGATGATGCTGGATCCTGCAGGGTCATAGTGTCTGCTAATTCCTTGCAGGAACCACACCTGGGGCAACCGGGATTTTAATCCTGGGGCCCATCAGTGGCTCCTGTCCACACTCGTAGTCATTGCCCCAGGGAAATACAACCATTGCCTAAACTGTTCTCATCACAGCCCTCTGAGGTAAAGGCCTTAAACAGGAATGCTGGCTGCTCTGTGGGATGGTCAAAGGGGAAATATCTACACAGAGTGGAACACTGGGAGATGTTCCATTCCTCCTCCTCATTTTTTTAAATTTTCCAAAAACCCATGACCATGAGTACTCTTATATCTCAGATTAATGGAGCGTCCCTTGACTCCATGCACATGATAGGAGTGAGCCTGGGAGCACACATCTCTGGCTTTGTGGGACAGATGTTTGACGGCACACTGGGAAGAATCACAGGTGAGCCCTCCTCCAGCAGCCCTCCTGCCCCACGGACGGGCAGCGAGGTGGTGCCACGCCCATGGCTTTGTGCTGCAGGCCTGGACCCCGCGGGCCCCCTGTACCGGGGCACGGCGCCGAGCGAGAGGCTGGACCCCACGGACGCACAGTTTGTGGATGTCATTCACTCCGACACCGACGGTAGGTGCCATTCCAGCTCCCTCCTGCACACGGACACCCAGAGAGTGACTGGGAGGAGGGGAAGGGGGGCTGCTGGTGGACAGCAGCGCTGGGCTCCTGCTCCTTTGGCCCAGGAGCACTGCACGCTCCCTCACTGAGCCTGCGGGGCGCTGTGCTGCCCACGCTGTCCCAGCACTCCCTCGGGAGCTGCTGGTTTATTTGCATTCCAAAACGTGCTGCTGACACAGCATTATCACCTGGCCCACGACTTACAAGGACTTCCTTAGGAACCGGTGGAGGAGGTCCTGCCAGAGCAGGACACACCAACACGCCACCAGGGGATCAGGCTGCATCCGAGCACGCAGCACTTCCAGAGCTGGTCCCACAGCTCAGTGACACGCACAGCAAGTCAGTTATCCCCAGCCATGGTTCCCTGCATGATGCTTCCAGCCTCACCTCTTAAGGGCTAAACTTTCCTCTAGGGCAAATCTGGACTCTCCCTCAGCCCTGTCCTTTTCCAGACCCAGCAGCCAGGCCAGCAGTGCGATGCCAAGCCCCCCATGCTGCTCCCATGGCACCCTACCTCTAACACTTGGCTTTCCCACCTAATTGCTGCCTCTCTTCTCCCAGCCCTTCCAGAAGTCAGATTTCAGCAGCACAGCAACATCCAGGTTTCACATCCCTTTTCCTCTCCTGCACACAAGGGACACAAACCCCCACATTTTGTACTGTTGCATGCACAGACTTATTTTAGGTAGTTGATACCATTGTTAAAATGACCCAGCTGGGACACAACTGTTTGGCCTGCTGCCTATACAGAGGGATGACATTTGTATTCCTGTACAACCAGGCATCTTAGAGCTAAATAACTACTATCTTTTCCACTTAGGTTGCTGTATTTCCTTCTTGTGCATTTTACACTTTAATGCTCCCTCCCTGAGCCCTGCTATTCCCTTTTGCCAGGACTGGGTTATGGAGAAGCACTGGGCCATATCGACTTCTACCCCAACGGCGGCACCGACCAGCCAGGCTGCCCACTGACAATATTCTCTGGTAATTAATCTTGCCCTGAACTGCACAAACCCTCACAAAAATGTTGCCAATCAGAAAAAGAGGAGACAGCCAGAGAATCATCATCACTGTTTAGAAAATACATGAAATCCATGGCAGCAATTTCTTCTCAGCGCTGGCAAGACAGAGGTTTAGGTGATGTGCAACAGGCAGAGATGAGAGTCAGGGTGACCTCTCTGTGCCCCTGTCACAGTGAAAGAGGGACTAATCCTCTGTGCAAAAAGTTATCAGGTAGATGTGTGCCTTTGTTTTGTGGCTATGTCCAGAAAATCTGTGGGATTTTTTGTATCTAATTACTTGTAGCACATGAAAACCCAAGGACTAGCAGTGGAAAGGACCTGTTCAGAAAAAAGGCTCAAGATGAAGGTGGAGCAGGCAGTTATCCCAAATCAAAGACACCTTCCTTGGCAGTGACAGAAGGTGCAGTCTGGAAGGCACAGCCCTAGTCCTGAACAAAAGAAAGCTTTTTTTCCTTTCAGCCTGGCAGCAGAACTGGTTTGATGAAAGCTGGGTAAAAAAGATACCTTACAGAAGGAAATGCAGTATTGTGAATTCAACCCTTATCAAACCCAAGACAATCTACATAGGAGAGCAGCCTGAGCCAAAAATCCCTAGGAAACGAGGCTTCACTGACTTTGCTGCTCATGCAACAACTCATTTTATTAGTTATGTCTTTCTAAAGAGTTTTTTACACCAAAATGGAAAGTCATGTGCAAAGCTAAAGCAATATCCAGCTGTCAGGCCTGAGCTCAGAGAGGAGAGAACACCAGAGACACAAATTGATCCATAGTTGGATCCTCTGGAAATGCAGCAACCACACAAACAAATGTTTTAAAACCAAAAAGACAAAAGGAAAAGCAAAGCAGACACAGGCAGAGCTAAATGCACTCAAAGGGAGAGGCTGCTGCCCACCTACTGTTCTGCCACAGCCCAGTGCTTCCCAGTGCAATTTGCTGGGTTCAGACTGTCCACTGGTGTGTCCTGAGGCATGAGGATTGCTAATGAAATATTTCTTCCCTGTACATGATGAAGGGTTGCAGTATTTTAAATGTGACCACCAGAGGTCTGTTTTCCTGTTCCTGTCCTCCCTGACACAGAACTGCAACATCACCACATACCCCTGCAACTCGTACAGGAACTACAGGAATGGCAAATGCACCAGCTGTGAACCCTTCTGGCCCATGCCATGCCCCATCCTAGGTAAGGATCCAGGGAATGTCCATCCATCTCAATACTGAGCTGCCTGCTGGCACTGGAACTCGGAGGGTGATGTTGTGCTGGAGGACTAACATACCATGGTGCTTTGCAAAAGCACCAGAGTTATTTCACTGAGGTGTTTGAGGTATCTCAGGCCTGCTCCTTGTAATATTACAACATGTTATGATCTAGAACAGAAATCCACAGGTAAAGGGTCCAGAACTAGAAAAGCCAAAACTAGACTTGGGATCTTTACACTAAAGTTAGAGAAACAGTGAATTTAGCTCCCTCAGTTGCAGACTTTGAGGGACAAGGGCCTGTTCTTGCTAAAATAAGATTTACAAGTAAATTCCCAGCAGCACAAATCCCTCTGTGCTCTAAAAGGAATGGCAAATGGGTGAACAAAGGGAATTTCTGGACTTGTCTGCCCCAGCCTGGGTGTGACAGCCCAGCCTCAGGCTGGCAGCTCTGAAATGTTGATGCTGAAACATCTGACACTTCCAGAAAGGAACTGGCAAAGCCAAGGGGGTGATTTTCATTCTGCACTGCAAAATGAAACCCTTGACCATGGATAGCAGATGTGGAAAAAGATCAGCTTGAAGAAAGTGCTGAACAGTAACCAGGCATATTCACTGCTAAGCCTTTGGAGTACAGGAGGAAGTGTGTCATTGCTACTTGGCAGCTGGCACACCATGCACTATTTCTTAAAAACTTGCTTATTTTCAGCCACTTAGTGGCTCATCTACCTGTGCAGTAACTTGGTCTCATTTTCAAACTGTCACCTGCAGGTTATTATGCCTATGAGTGGAAAAGCTATTTAACACAACAGAGCCATCCAGTGACAAGTATGTTTTTTGACACAGCGGACAAAGGGCCGTTTTGCAGTAAGTGACTGAGATTTCTGAGATTCTTTTCTTTATGCATTGCCTCTGTCAGTAGCAGAGAGAGTTATTTGCTGGTGGTGTTATAAGCCAGCATTTTAGAAACTTCAGTTGCTGCTGGATGGAATTGGGTCCATCTGTGGTTTGCCATAACCTTCTTTTATCTGCCAACCTGTCCAGTTCTGGGAAAGCCTACTTGCTTACAGTTATAGGAAATTGGCTGAGAACTTTCAAATTAAGCATAAAAGTTCCCAAATCATGTTTCAAAGCAACATACCATTCTTTTGTGAAAGTAAGAGGTGTCTGGGAACAATAAGAGAGGTTGTACAGGTGAAAAAGCTACCCTGGAGGAAAGTGAGAGGTGCAGGGAGAGGAAGAGAATCTGTGGAAAAAAGGTTTCACCATGGTGAAAAGTTTCATCTCATTCCTCTGATTACCAACATAGCAGGGCATGGGCTGGGATTATGGCCTGAGCTCCAGTGCTGGTCAGCAAGTGAATGCAGACTGACAGATCAAAGAACAGAAAATTCTGCTCTGTGACACAGATGACAGGTACAAAGAACAGAAATGAAGGGTTCAGAGGGGGGACCAAAGAAAGAAATACAGTCTGGAAGTGAAGGGGGAGGCAGGCAGTGAAAGGCAGTGTGCTGGGAACCACACAGAGAGGCCATCCTGCATGGATAACCCTTGCTGCAGCGCTCTCCTGACACCTCCAGAGTGAAATCTCTGCAAAGGGAGGTGGAGAGCAGGGAGGAGAGAGGGATTTTCCAGATAAACTGCAGGAGCTGTGTCCATGCTCTGCCCCCAGCTCTGCTCCCAGCCAGTGCACAGCCTGGACAGCAGACTGAGCCCACAGGGTCTAACCCCACTCACCCTCCCTCCCCTCAGTGTATCACTACCTGGTGGATATTATCACATGGAACAAAGACACCAGGAGAGGCACCTTCAGCATCGTGCTAGCTGACGAAGATGGGAGGAAGGCAGAATCAAAAGTTAATCCGTAAGTTTTACTAGTCTGAGCTTTTCTCAGTGTTAGTGCATCCCTTGGCACAACTGCAGCTGGCAGGAGGTGACACATCCTCCCCCAGTTTCTCTGCTGATACTTGCTGGTGCACATGGGATTTCCTGGCCCTAAGGGATTTCCACAGCCTCCCCCAGCATACAGCCCTGACAGCCCAGCCTTTTGGTTCTGGCCCTTCTCTGTCATCTTAAGGACTGAAGTGAACAATCTCAGCCAGCAGCACAGCTGCCCTAGGCTGCCACTAAAACAGAAGGAAAACATCTCCCCATGTTTCCTTCCTCTTAACAGTGAGTGTTCTGTTCTAGTCCCAGTGCCCAAGACAGCTGGGGATTAACCTGGGCCTGAATATGTCACATCCAAAATCAATTCATTCCACTCAGAGAGACAAATTAATGGTGTTTATGTGACATGCAAATTCCTGATTGATCTGAACTACACTTCAGCCAAACAGACCTGCACAACTAGTTTCCCCAAGTTTCTCTAAGTGCACATTCCCTCAGGCATATCCAATACCTGCTTGCACTGGAGCAATCAGCATTGATCCCACACCAAGGCCAGAGCAGATTTCATGCATATCTCAAAGTGACTCAGTGCTCAGGCCTGCACAGACAGCCAGGCACAAATATCACACGGGTCCAGTCCACTTGGGATCAAAGCAGAATCACAATGAAAATTCTGGTCTGGGACCAAATGGCATCCAACCTCTGTGTCCCCACTTCTACCCCAAAAACCTGAGGGCAGAAGTGGCTGAGCAGGTTGACACCAGGAGACCCGAATCCAAACCCATTCCCTGTAAATCAGAAACTCATCACAAACTCAGGCCCCCTCCTCCAGCCTGTTTCTAATATTACAGTGACTACATTAAACCCAGTGCTATTCTCTTGGTGGCTCTCTGACACTCTCTCTTTTCTGCTTTACCTTTAGAGAAGCTGCCACCTTCCAGAAGTACAAACAAATCACTTTGCTCATTGGGTTTGACCAGGATCTTGAAAATGTGGAAAGAATTTCCTTGACATTTTCCACAGGATCTGTCATTGGCCCAAAATTCAAACTCAGGATTCTCCAGATGAGGTTCCACTCACTGACAAACCCAGAAAGGTGAGCAGATGTTTACAAACAAACCATTTCTGTTGGTACAGGCTGGACAGAAGTAATCTCCCAGATTCCTGGCCTAGCTATGTGCAGAAGAATTAGATTTATTTTACATTTAGTAATTCACATACACATATCTTGGGAATAAATTCCTCTTTAATGGAATCCCACAGCTGAATACTTACCTGAATACAGGGAGCATGTCACATGTGATGTGACTGACGTGGCCTGACACCATAACCTTTGGTCAGGAAAATTACCTTTGGAAAGCTGCCCAGGCCTGAGCTCTATGATGGAGGGAAATGCAGAACTCTGGGAAGAACAGATATTCAGCCCCAAACACACATTTAATATCCCAATCAATTTGTATGGCTAGTGAAGCAGGGAGATTAATTTACTCCTGGAATTCCAGCAAGTGGGAGCTGCTGGCTGCTTTGCCCCAAAGCCCTGGCTGGTACCCACAACATCAGGGGTACTTCTCAAGCATTGCTGATGAGATTTCCATCACCTCATTAGCCTCTGTCTGCTCTGCTGTCCTACCCCTAAGCTTCCCACCTCTGGAGTTTGGGAGCTTTGCCTGAGCACAGAATCTCTTACCCTGCCCCTGTGTGCAAGGGCACTGTGGACACCACACCATGCTCTGAGTTTGGCTTAAAACATAGCTGGAAAATCACAGGGTGAAGCAAACAGACATCTAGAGCTGCAGAACATCTTTCTTTGCATTTCATGAGGTCTGCTACCCTTATCCTAGCCTTGGAACAAGGAAGAGATTGTACATCTTCTAAACAAGGTCCTGCAGCTCTCCCCTTGCTGCCACTCCTTGCCTCCTGTCCCACACCTCCACAGTCACTTCCAGCCCAGATACACATTTGGTCTGTTAAAAAGCAGACACAAATGCCCCAATATTTAATGACAAGATGCTGTCTCTCCCCAGTGAGGGGCTGCCACAGGCCATAAACACAGTTCAGGACTTTCAACACATCACCTAATCAGTCATTGCCACGGGGAGGGATATCCTGCCCTCTCCCCTTCCCTGTTGCTCAACCCACTACACAGGGCTAATGTTCACACCTCCCCAGTGAAAGCCCAAGTATTTCCTCAGGGTTTTTGGGTGGACTAGCTCCAGACCAGATCTGTGTTTGGACCCTGGTCAGAGCAGTGGCAGAATTTCTCATGCCTGGAGCAGGGAAGGGGCAGGAACAGGCAGGTGGGCTGGAAGGACCTCCTTGTTTTGTGGACTGGATTAAAGGGAACCATGGACTCTGCAGCCAGTGCCTGCTTGTTTGCTGGATTTTTTGTGATCCTTTTTTTCTACAAGCAAAAGATAACACAGAACAGAATGGTAAAACGCTCAAGGTATCTCTAGCTTAAAGCCAACCTCCCTTCAGGTGGACTTGGAGCCAGTTCTCTTGAGATGATGACTTATTTTATGTAAGCCTCCAGCAGGTGGGGAGATGACAGAAAACAGCACTTTTTTTCACTTTTGCCCGTGTTTTCACACAGACCCCAGCTGTGCCGATACGACCTGGTCCTGACTGAGAACACCCAGAGAACCTTCAAGCCCATCCCATGCTGAAGCAGGAGCCGAGTGCCGAGGACGCTGTGCCCGGACGGGGCAGACATTTCCCCGCCGTGTGGGACTCACCTTGCGGGCCCCGGGCGCCTTCTGAGGGGGCCGAGCAGCGGGACCGCTCTCCACGCAGCGTACAAACGGGCTGGGGGAGTGACAATAAAACCATGGGGGCACACGGCTTTAAAGCGTGGCTTTAAAAGGGGGGCTTAAAGTGAGGGTTTCAAACGGGGATGTAAAGCGTGCGTCCGCGGCTTGGCGCCCTCAGGAGCAGCAGGTGCCAGCCAGCCCCACTAATGCCCCGCAGCCCCCTCAGGCCCACACCCACCATCACTGCCCCGGCCCTGCCCCTCGCAGAGGCCCCGCCCCGCGCCTGCGCACCCACTCGGGGCGCTGAGGGCGGCACGGCCGGGCCGGGAAGTGCTGGGTTTGCTCGGCTCGGCTCGGCTTCGTCCGGCGGTGCCGGCAGCGGCGGCCCCGACCCGGGATGTGGCGGCGCCCAGCTGGGCTCCTGCTCGTCTTCGTGACCGCCACGGCCGCGCTGTGGCTGCTGTCGGTGCGGCTGAGCGCGGGGCAGACGCGCAGGTGGGTGTAGGCGGCCGGCGCTGCCCGTGCGTCCCTCCCTTCCCCCGGCGCTGCCCGTGCGTCTCTCCCCTCGCAGGGCGCTGCGGTTCCCGGCGGACCTGGAGGAGCTGCGGGATCTGGCCGAGGCGCTGCGGGACTACGAGCGACAGCACCGGGGCGCGGCGCTGGCCCTGTTCTGCGGCGCGTACCTGTACAAGCAGAGTTTCGCCATTCCCGGCTCCAGCCTCCTGGTACGGGGCGGGCGGCGCGGGACGAGGGGCCGGGGACCCACGGATGGGGCAGGAGGAGCCGGAGGGACCGAGCGGGCCCGCAGCTGGGCAGGAGAACCCTTAGGAGCAGTACGGGTCGGGGCTGAGCTGCTGGAGAGCAGCTCTGCTGGGAAGGATCGGGGAGCGTTGGTGGATAATGTGACCTGAAGGCCAGGAAGGGCAGTGGGATCCAGGAAGAGCATTGCCAGCAGGTCACGGAGTGATCCTGCCCCTGTGCTCAGCCCTGGGAGGCACAGCTGGAGTGCCAGGTCCAGATCTGGGCTCCTCAGGAAAAGACAAGAAGAGGGTCCAGCAGAGGCCACAAAGAGGTGCAGGTGGAGCATCTCTCTGATGAGAGATGATTAGTCTGGAGAATACTGAGAGGGGATCTCATTAATGCATATAAATATCCCCAAAGGATAGTGCCAGACTCTGTTCAGTGGTGCCCAGCAACAGAACAAGGAGCAATGGCCATAAACTAAAACACAAGAAGTTTCGCCTCAATATGAGGAAGGACTTCTTTCCATGGAGGGTGGGAGAGCACTGTGAACAGCTGTCCAAGGGAGGGAAAAGTCTTCTCTGGAGGCATCCCAAACCCACCTGTTCCTGTGTCACCTGCTCTGGGTGACCCAGCCTTGGCAGGGCATTTGGACTGGATGATTTCCAGAGGCCCTTTCCATCCCTAACAATTCTGTGGTTCTGTGACACACCATGTCGTCCCCACAGAATGTCCTGGCTGGAGCACTCTTTGGACCATGGATGGGGCTGGTGCTGTGCTCAGTGCTCACGTCTGTGGGAGCCACCTTCTGCTACCTGCTCTCTGCAGCTTTTGGCAAGCAGCTCATAGTGCACTTCTTCCCTGAGAAGGTGTCTCTGCTGCAAGGGAAGGTAAGAGCTGGTGGTTCTGCTGACACCCACGGTGGCCGTGGGCCAGGCTGCTCTTGGGGTGACAGTGAAAGCCAGTGTGTGCAGGGGATGCACCAGGCCTGCTGAGGGCACAGTCTAGGAGCAGGCTGCTCTCTTGGAGCAGATCTGTAAGCAGAGGGGCTGCCAGGAAAATCCTGATCCTGAGCAAAAGCATATATGAAAAAAAGGAGTGTTTGGGAAGCCCCTGCGCTCCAGAACTGCCTCCATCCCTCCCATGCTGTGTTGTAAACTGGAGCTGGTTCTGCTCTTGACTTCCTGATCTTTGATTCTGGTGAGATCTCATTTTCACCCCTCTTTGAGAGGGCTGGCTCCCCATTAGGCTCCATACAGACACAGTACTGCTGCTTTCCCTCAGTTCTGAACTGATGGTACACTGTGGCATGTTAGAAGAAAAACTCACTCCAGTATTGTGGCCATTTGAATGTTACTGCTGTTGGAGGAGCAGGAATGATATGGAACTTTTCTTTTGGCAGATAGAAGAGAACAGGAGCTGCCTATTTTTCTTCTTGTTGTTCCTGAGGCTGTTCCCCATGACACCAAACTGGTTTCTGAACCTCTCGGCTCCCATTTTAAACATCCCCCTGTCCCAGTTCTTCCTCTCCGTTCTCATTGGTAAGGCCTGGGGACACAGCCTGAGGGGACAGTGTGACACTGCTGCTCTTGCTATCACTGAGCCAGGGAGGGCAGAGCTGGGACTCTGACCCTTGGTCTGTTTCCTGTCTGCTGCCCTTGAGCATTCTGGAGGTGTCACCAATGCTACAAATTTTGCTTTACACCTGGTTCTTTCTGTTATAAATACAAACCCCACTGTCTGTGTAGTGGCTGTACATTAAAACACTGAGTTCCACCTCAACATGAGGAAGAACTTTCCATGGAGGGTGGCAGAGCACTGAAACAGCTGCCCAGGGATGCATGGAGTCTCCTTCTCTGGAAACATTCCAGATTCCCTTGGACACATTCCTGTGTTACCTGCTCTGAGTAACAATTCCATAGCAAGGGGACTGGATCCAGAGGTCCTTCCAACCCTGACAATTCTGTGATTTCTGTGTCTGGCTTTGGGCATATTTAACTTATTCTCTCTAGGGGAAACTAACAGCTTTTTTTCTGCTCTGATTCCTTCAGGCCTTACACCATACAATTTCATCTGTGTGCAGACAGGGGCCATTCTGTCCCAAATCACCTCTCTGGATGCCATCTTCTCCTGGGACACACTGCTCAAGCTGCTGGCCATGGCTGTGGCAGCGCTGATTCCAGGAACCCTCATCAAGAGATACAGCAAGAAACACCTGAAGCTGGATGGAGACAAGCAAGCTCAGACACTAAATGGCAGAAAGAGCTTGTGATGGTTTAGGTGCCCCAGTTTTGGGGTAAAAGCTGCAGGACTCTCTTCCCAGGGGTTATATTCTGCATGCTCTGTGCCACCAAGGACAGTGGCAATTTTTAATCATCCTTCTCATCTCTGAGGAGGTGTCCGTTCTTATTTTTAATGAATGTTTATCTGTGCGTGTATCTGCACGGAGAGAGATGTACAGGGGTTTTGTGAACACTCAGTTAATTTGCCTGTTTCATTTAAATCAGTCTCCTGTGTGCCTGAGGCTGTGGGGAATAAAAGGAGTACTGGCATCCTGTGAGGAAGGCAAACCAGAACCCAGCTGTGCATCACTGGCCAAGCACAACCCTGCGGGCAGCAGGCAGGCTCTGCTCCCTCCAACTGCAGACAGATTTAGCATTTTTGGCTGAAATGATGAGCCATGTGCTCCTGTGCAGCTGTACAAGCACCAAGTTGAAAAAATAATGGTGTTTCAGGGTGCAGATGTAGAAGATTCTTCTTTGATTCCCATGTTAAACCAGCACACTCTGCAGCAAAATGCTGGGGATTTGAGCTGTCTGAATCAGTCATGTCAAAACACTTGAGACAGCTTCTCTGGTCTGCCAGTGGCTGCTACTCCCCATAGAGAATAAAGGGGTAAAGAACACGAATGGATGTGCCTGACTGGGAGAGATGTGTCCTTGAAAAGCACCTTGAAACCCACACATTTGCTCCTGTATAACTAGGATTCAAATAAAGAGGTGGGCTCTGTCCCACCTGTGGAGATCCCAGAATGGTTTGGGTTGGAAGGGATCCTAAAGCTCATCTTGTTTCAGCCCCTGCCATGGGCAGGGACACTTCCACTATCCCAGGTTGCTCCAAGCCCCATCCATCCTGGCCTGGGACACCTTCAGGGATCCAGGGGCAGCCACAGCTTCTCTGAACAACCTGTGCCAGGGCCTCACCCCCCTCCTCCCACTGGGATGATACTCTGCTCTTGGGGTTTAGGTATTTGCTCTCCATGAGAAGTTCCACTTGGAGGATAAAGTAACCTTCCTGGTATGAAAAGGGGCAGGTGGGAGACCCCAGAGCAAGGTTTCATGACATCCCAAAGTCCATGGGAACCCATTCCCAGATCACCAGACCAGCCTGCAGCATTGAAGTACACTGGCTTTTTATTCCATGCATTGTTTGCTTTGATAGTCATTCTTGTTTCCATCACTGTACACTGGTCAATACAAAAAAAAAAATCAAGTTTGTCTCAGGAATCCACAGAGCAGGGAGGAGGGGATGAACACTACTGGACAGGGCCAAGATGAAATGGGTACTTAACACGACAGTGGGGAGGGCAACATTCAGCTCTGGGAGAAAATCTAGGCTAGTGTTCAGGAGCTGTCAGCAGCCACGAGAACGGGATCAGGGTACTCGGGATGCTGGAAAGGAAACCCACAGTTTACTCCGGCCCTGGAATGCGCTGTTACTACAAGGAGTAAGCAGGCTCACCTGCACCTCTCAATCCAGACCCTGCCAGGAGAGGAAGTGCAAGGAACCACAGCAGAGGTGCCCATACAGCAGTGTGGGGACTGTCTGTGCAATCCCAGGGAGGTGTCACTAAGGAAAATCCTACACAACCCTCCCAGAACTGACAGGAACCACCCCGGGAATGTGGGGCTGCTGAGCCAGCTCTGCCCACACACAGCGAGGCCATGGGAGGTGTGCAGGGGAGGCTGGGGTGGCACCTCCATGGGCAGGGGCAAGGGCTGCCCTAGTGGCATTCCCAGAGGGATGCAGGGGCAGGAGCAGCAGGAGGAGCAGCGACACTGGACTGGAACACTGCAATGACCCGGGGCTGTAAGAATAGGGCTAAGTGTGGCAGGCTGGAGGGGGAGGGATCAGCTGCATCCAGGACAGCTGGCCCAGAAGGGTCTCAAAATCCCAAACACCAAAGCTCTGCAAGCCCGATGGAGCTTCAGCCCATGGTGGAGCCTACAAAGAGACCACAGGTGCCCAAGTCCCTCAGGGACTGGATCACCACAGGCCAGAGGCCCTGGGGACAGTGACAGGCCTGAGCTGGAGGCAGCTCTGCTTTGGGGCTGTTTGTGGGACTGCCCAAGGATACCAGTGCTGCCCGTGGGTCTCCCAGAGCCTGCCAGGTCTCAGCACAGTCTATCCAGGGGCACAGGGCTTGGCAATCTCTGGTGGGGACACCTGATGGCAGTTCTCCAACTCTCTTTACAACACAAGGTATTATGTGCACACAGTTCTCCACTGCTAAATTCCCACACCTTGGCCTCCAGCCTCCTGAGTAACCATCTGCACCACCAAACCCCCTCTCACACCACAACAGCAAAGCCATCTCTGGCCCTGCCAGCTCCTCCTGCCACTGGCTGAGAGACAAAGAACATTGGGGAGGAGAAACAGAGGGTGGGAAGAGAGAGAGAAGGAGCCAGGAAAGAGCTTCACTCCTCACAGGGTTCTGCCCCTGCCCAGAGCAGGGTGAGCAAGTCACTCCCTCCCCAGGAGCCTGTTTGGTCCTACCCAGGTGATCCACTGCATGGACCCACTGCCCAGGGCAACTGCCTGCCTCCCTGACATTGTTTTGGATGCTCTGGCCAGGGAACACTTGTCACAGTTATTCACTTTGTAATCAATTCAAAAGCCCCTCACTCCCTGACCACCCTTCCCACATTCCCACCAGTTCAGTGGCTGCCAACCATCAGCAACACGAGCAAACTGCAGCTCTGCCCACGAGGAACCTGACTGCAGCATCCAGCCCTCTCTGTTCTCTGCCCTGGAGTAACAGCATCCCTGGAAATCACGAGGCAGCAACTCCTGACAGCCACTGAGCCCAGCTCTGCTCCCACCCCTCTGGCGAGCAGGGAGAAGGTAACATCACACACAGAGATTACAATTGTGCTAGCGGTGAAGCCAACCTTCTGATCTACAGAAATGATAATAAATAATAAAATAACATCATAACTTAAGATCTGTCTGTAGTCCAGCTACAAAAATTTAAAAATATGGGATAATTTAACTCATACAATACTGCTCTCTGTATAGTAAGACATTTTCCTTCACTTTGCCATGAGGCTATAAATTACCACAGTTAAGTTCAAACCAATATTTTAACATAAAATGTAAACAAACAAAGCAACAGAAGTACCTGTCCATGGTCCATTCCTGCCGTTCACCTCTGGCTGGCTGTGCCAGCACACTGGGAAGGGCAGAGGGAGAGCTCTTGCAGGGGGACATCAACTAAGGAAGGGGAAGGGAACGTGCTCTATCGTTTTGTTCTCTTTCAATATTGTTTTAGAAGAGTAGTGTTTGAAGGGAAGGCACTATGAGTTCTATCAGAAAACAAATTTTTCTCATCTGCCAATGCCTCGGCCTGTCACATACCAGTACTATCCTCACTTGCACCTGCAGAGTTTCAGCTTGGAGGAGAAACAGAGGCCTCGGGGCACACCCGAGACGCAGCGGTGCCACGGCCATGCCAGGATTCCCTGCACAAGGCCTGCCATGAAGGGCAGGCAGCTGCTAATGCTTCCAAGAATGTACAGTGAATAAGGAGACAGGGCAGGGCTGATGCTCTCAGCCAGGCCAGCGATTCCCAGTCTTCCCCCTCAACACACAGCCCTCTGCTGGTTCTCAATGCTGCTGTAGGTGAGAGGCTGCTTCTCCCAGTCCACTCCAGGCGTCTCCAGCGTCCTCCCCAGAAGTGCTCGGGCTCTGCGGAATGTGCTTTCCATGCTTTGCAAGTCCTTGCTTGGCCAACACTGAGTTGATTGATTTCTTTGACTGACTGAAACAGACAGGAGGTAAGAGGAGGAAGTAAACTGGGAAATGGCACACTGCATCTGAGAGAGGTTTCCCTGCTCAGCTGGAGGTTGACACTCCCAGAGTGAAGCAAGGACGGTGGTAAGAAGTGCTCTGATACCAATTCTCAAGAGGACGAGGTTAGAATACATTTGCAGGATCTCACAACAAAATGCTGATTAAAAAAAGAAACTAAAAATCCTTAAAATAAAACCCATCATTACATTCCTGGGGATGTATCGACTCAGAAGACCCTGGTTGTTAGCACCTCAGTACCAGTTTTCTCCAGGAACATGTCCACCTTCTGATTAAAAATGACCCAGCTGGTTATACTGAAAACACTTTGTTCACAGGTGACCCTACAGTCAGGTCTTTTTCTGCTTTTCCTCATTTGATAAGACTGAGTGGTTTAGTTTTCTTGATCTGTTCTCCAATCTTCAGGGCCACGAGGCCTGGTCCCCTGTGCAAGCAGCAAGAGAATCCTCCGCGTCTGTACACAAAGCTGTCCAGGCAGGACTCCCAGGATGTTTCTCTGTAGTGTGCTTGCTTTCTGAACTTTTTTTTTTTTGCAACAAGTCTGTGTGTCTATAAATACAATCCACTCTTTACAGTAAAAAGTGTTAAAATGTCAAAAAAATAAATATCCATGTTACAGTAACTAGATTATTCAATAAAATACATCCCTGCCATTCTTGATTGAAATGCTCAAAGAGAATTAATTTCATTTGGACATTTTCCAGAGATTCAGGTTATTGCAAATCACTCCTGGGGTGGGAAGGAGAAGCATCTTCTCTTCCTGTAAAGTGTGATGAAGGGGAATGAAGTGGAATCTCAGGGAAATCAAAATGCCAGTACCAGGAAGCTTTGGGGGAGATCTGTGTTACCAAGTAGCAGAGCTGCAGGGCTTATTGGTCCTGACCGTGGCATCAGAACACTCCCCTTCAGAAGAGTCACAGTCTGATTCTCCAAACTGTGGTGGGTTCTGCAAGACAAAAGGAAAGGGGGAGACTTGACCACCATTCCTGTACTGCACATCACCCACACATCCCAGTCTGCCACAGCAGCCAGGCAAAGGTCACCACCTGCAGAGGAGGAGAGTGGCACATTGAGAGGGTACAGCACACGACTGCCCCACCAAAGGTCACTTGTCTCCCCTAAGAGAGGGGACAGCACAGAAATACCTGGTCACAGCACTCCCAAATACAGGGTTATGAGGAGATCATGCAGCAGGCTCTGCCCTACCCCTCCCAAACACTTGAAAGGCAGAGAAAGGAAGAATGTCATCCCAGCTTTGTCAGCAAGGCTGCCAATGGATACGTCTGAGGCAGTTTATATCCACTCCATTTCATTATGTATTTTTATCCCACGTAACGCAACTGCAAATCTGATGGGCTCCCAAGATCACACTCATCTTGACCAGCACATTATGTTCAGCTTTGTTTGTGCTACTTTCCCCCACCCACTCTTCTGCCAAGCAAGAGGAAGATTGGATATTGCAGCACTTGATTTGCCATAGTACACCTACCACAGCATTTTCTAGGCAGTGTTCCAACTTTCTGGTCCCTGGATTCCTTGCCATAACATTTATGCAGTTTTTTTCCACTGAGTAGAAGGATGAGGGGATAACCAACTCACCTCACAGCTGTGTTCATCTGCACAAAGTTTGCCCAGAGACATCTGAGTCTTGACCCTCCGCACAGCACACTCTTTGTCCGAAAGCCCATCCGACTGCGTGGAGATTTCAATGGGGATCTCTGGAGTCTGGGACAACATGTCCTCCAGCTTCTCAGCCAGCTCATCCTCCAGCTTGTTGGCCAGCTCATCCGGGCTGTTCGAGTGGTCGCTTGTGTTCCCCTCCTCTCCATCCGACACAGAGAAGTTCTCAGAGCTGAAGGTCGAGTAGGACTGGCAGCTACTGATGCAGCGGTGGGGTCTGCAAACAGGGACAAGTTCAGTGCTCACCTTGGATGGCAGCCCCAGGGAACTTCCTGGGTGCTGTGTTCACTGCTCTGCTACACCAGGCCTTGTGGAGTGCCTTCCACATCCTGGAGCTACAGGATTCTACCCCTTCTGAATGATATAATTCAAGACCTGCATCTTTAAATTCATTTGTTCTATCCTGTCTGATACATCCATGTTAGCTGATCTGCCCTGGGGCATATTTTTCTTGGACAGTGCATTTTCCTAAAGTGCTAGGCTATACTGAGGAGTTCTGTTTAGTATTTTTATTGATGATATGGACGAGGGTATTGAGTCTTTCATCAGTAAATTTGCAGACGACACTAAGCTGGGATTGTGTGTGGATCTGTTGGAAAGTAGGAGGGCTCTGCAGGGAGACCTGGAATGGTTGGATAGATGGGCAGAGTCCAGTAAGATGAAGTTTAATAAATCCAAGTGCCCAGTCCTGCATTTTGGCTGCAATAACCCCCTGCAATGCTATAGGCTGGGGACGGTGTGGCTGGACAGTGCCCAGGCAGAAAGAGACCTGGGGATACTGGTCTACTGGGAAATTTAGGTTGGATGTTAGGCAAAAGTATTTAATGGAAAGCGTGATAAAGTACTGGAATTGTCTGTCTGGGGAGGTGGTGGAGTCACCATCACTGGATGGATTTTAAAAAATATTGGGTGTGGCACTGGGTGCCATAGTTTCGTTGAGGTGTTAGGGCATGAGTTGGACTTGATGATCTTAAAGGTCTCTTCCAATCCAGTGACTCTGTGAGTTCAAGCTAACTCAGCTGACAATAGCTGCATCACCTGGCAGCCATCCCAAAAGCCAGGCAGGATTTAGGACCATCCACTCAAGAAATAAACTCTCAGTTACTTGACCACAGAAATGGCCTTGTGCCAGGATTCAACAGCAATGGGACAATACATCAGTTGAGGGAACATGTCTGGAAACCCACAACTGGGCATCACATGGAATGGGCAACTTGTCCTCCTAATCTTCCAAGTCAGTAAATCACAGAGGAAACAACATCCCACAGGAACTGTATGAGTCACATAACTCATCCAGCCCAGCATTCTGCCTTCAACCCCAGGCAGGAAGGAATAATCTGAGAGAAGCATGAGAACAGGGTATGCAGACAGAGGCTGCTTTCTCCTGGCATCTCTTCCTGGCCTGTACCATTCAGCAGATCTGAGTTCCTAGCAGAAGCTCAAACCCAGGTGACAATGCTAACAGTCACTGATGGATCCATACTCCAGAAATTCTGCATTTACAGCTCTTCATGCTCTGATTTCCACAGCACACCTTGACAACGAGCTGCACATCTGAAAATGTTCTGGATGGAAAAAGCGCTTCCTTTTGTTCACTTTACCCTGTTTGCTTCACTGGCTGCCCCTGACATGAATGTGAAGAATCATTCCTTGTCTATTTTCTCCACATAAATTACAATTTCATGCACCTCCGGTGTTGCCTTTTCTCCTGCTAGAGAAACATTTCACATGGATTTAATCTCCTCTCCTACGGAAACCATCCCTAACCACTCCTGTCACACTTCTCAGTACCTTTCCAAACTTTACTGTGGTTTTTGAGCTGGGGCAATGAAGGGAGCATTAGGATTTAAGCTTCAGGTGTGCTGTGGATGCACACAACAGGAGACAAGATTTTATTTTCTTCTCTACTCCTCTGAATCAAACCTTTAGCCTGTTTGCCTACTGGATCACCCCTGCACTTGAAGCAGCTGCTTTCATGAAGCCACAGCACCAAGTCCATGATGTCTTCCCTGGGCACAGCACTGCAAATCCTGCTGGTCCCCAGGCTTATGTAGGAACACTCCCCCTAAGTCTTATTTTACAGGCAACACCATCAAATTTGATCTGCTATTGTCACTTAGCTCTGCAATCTTATCTGAATTCAGCTACAAAGGTGCCGGGCTGGAGTCTGACCCACTGCAACAACAATTCATAAACACTGGGAGTAGCCCACAAAGGGTTCCCACATCCACTAAGTCTGATCCTGGTGAAACAGATGCAGCAGCTCATTTACAGAGGCAGAATAACATTATCAAGTGTGATCTAGTCATGCTGCAAACAGCTTGCAGGAAAGCCAGCAGGAAAGCTAGGCCAGAGAGAACATCTCAATGGGCTGGAACAGAGAATGGACATGAGAGATCAGCTGAAGGTGGATGGGACACACTGAATGGGATTCTGCTCTTCTGCCAGCACCTTCACCAGTTTCAGTGCTGGTCTGCAGGTGCTTTGAGAGTTCTCCTCAGTTTTGTCCCACCAAAGAGAGATTAGAGTGAATTCACCTTTTACCTTTGTCTACGAGGAAACTCCACTTCACTGTCAACTTCGCCCTCCTCCTCTTCTGATGATTCATCCCCACTCTGGCAGAAAACAAGGACAAAGGGTGTCACGTCTGGGGAAGTTCAAACATAGCTGACCCCTTGGTCCTTCAGGACAAAGCCACTGCAAAACAGTGCAAAAATCTACAGGCTGCAAGAATCTAGACCAGAAAACAGCCTGTGTGTCAGCAACACTGACTCAGACATTGCCAACCAGGAGGTTGTTTCACACAGTCTCAAGGCTGCCATTCCCAAATCTGGAGTGACTGACTGGGAAATACACTGGAGTATTTCAGCAGGTATGGAGTACAGAACGTTCCAGATTCTCACTGAAGCAAATCAAATAATGAGTATCACATGGAAACTCACATAGATTATGGAGCTGATCTGGCACTCTTGGCTTTACCCTCTTCTACCACAGCCCATCAACAGAGCAGGATGGAGGATGACACAGCCTTTGCCGATGGGTTTCCCCAACTAGGAGAACCTGGGATTTGTTTCATACCTCAGTGAGCACAGAGCCTTTTATTCTCCTTCTCCCATCCAAATCTACCCCCATACTGTTGCTTTTTTACAGCCTGCTTCTATCCTATCCAACCTGTCAGCCCCTCATTCAGATTAAGCCTTTATCTCATCCCATCCCCTTGTCTTACAAGATCCTAGTCCCATCATGCTGAGGCCAAAGCACACTCTTGGTCTAGTAATTACATTATTTTTCTTGACTTTTCCAGCCAGGCTCAGTTTTCTGCTCTTTGAACTCAAACTGGTTCTTACTTCTCTCACCACTTGGATGGAAGCAGGAGGAACAAAGAGCTGCTTCTGTACAACTGTGTCATAATGTCCTTTTTACTCTTGCAAAATCTTCACAAAATACAGGAGAACTGTAACTTTTAGTGTAGAGGGATAATTTCTGACAGGTGCAGCAAAAGGGATGTCCTCAAGACCATGGCAAATGTTGAATCTTTGCCTTGAGACACAGCAGCACCGTAGATTCTCAAACAAACTCTCATGTGATATTACAGAACAATTTAAAGAATGCATTTGGAGAAAGGCTTTAAAGCATTTTGAGACTGCTTCAACATCAAAAACTGAGTAGAAGAAGCTGCAACTCAAACCAATTGGCGAAAGTGCACGTATCAGAACCAGGCCCTATCAAAACCACATCTTCAAGCCCCAGTGCTCTGTCCTCACCTTTTGGAGGGATCTCGCTTTGCAGGGCAGCCCTGAGGAAGCCAAGTGCTGGGGAGTGCCCAGGGCAGACACCGCCGTGCCCGGCTCCTCCAGCTTCTCCATGAACTGCGCGCTGTCGTAGAGGGACGCGGGGGACTGGGGGCGGCTCCCGCCCGGTTCCACCGACGCCATCTGCGCCTGGCCAGCGTCCTCGTCCCTGCACTGCAGGCAGGGGTCGTAGGGCTCCGCCCGGCAGCACTCCCAGCGCTCGGCCGTGCTGTCCCTGCTGTCCCGGCCGCGGCGGCAGTCGGCCTCCATGGCGGTGGAGATGAGGTCGGGGCTGGAGCCCGAGACGCGGCGCTGCGCGTGGTTGCTGAGGGGGCTGCGCAGCGCGGCCGCGGGGCCGAAGTAGCGCAGGTTGTTGGCGCAGGTGGCGATGTCCTGCCCGTGGGCGTGCAGCCGCGAGTGCTGCCCGTGGGGACTGTGCCCGGGCTGCTGCGGCGCCACGGGGGCGTGGGGAGGGTGGGGAGGGCCGGGCTGGGGGGCGTCATCCTGCGCTGGCTGGTTTTTCAAGATCCCTGCAAATTCATTGTAGCTGCCTTTGCTGTTCCCCCGGCGGTGCCGGGGCTTGCTGCGGTACCGGCTTTTGCCACTCGGCGTTGACATCTTGGGACTTCCTGAGACTGGGGAGCCATTGGATGCTGCTTCTGTGCTGGGTATGCCCTCTGACTTCAGTAGATCTGGCCTGGGAGACAAGGAGAAGTTACATGTCAAGCCACAAACAAAGAAGTGACACTGGCCCAGAGCCAGGAAGAAGAGGCAGCTGGAGCCAAAAGCACTCTCTGCTTCCTAAAATCTACAGGCTGCCCTCCCCTTCAGCTGCTTGACTCCTGCATTTTGGTCCCTGTGATTCTCTCCACTCAACATCCTCTCCATTCAGCCCATCCTGCTCTACACTCTTGTCTTGCTGTTTTTCCAATAGCTGTCACACACTCTCCTTTTCCGCTCTTATTTTGATGTTCTCTCCCAAAATAGCTCCCTCTCAGGACCTTGGGTAGAGCATGGCTCTCACTCTGTGCATGTACAATGGTGGTGATCAGGCTGCTCATCTAAGAGTCATGTGGGGATATTAATTCAGAAGTGATTATTCACTTGTAACGAGGACTAACTCCTGGAAATCCCTAAAATGTAAAGACTAAGACAACTCTTCTAGAAAAAAATAATCTCCCTATCTAAAAGTCATGTAGAAGAGAAATAACTGAAAGGACAGCATGAATTCCCAAATCTCAAATCCCAAATTAATTCCTCAACAATGAATCCACCCTTCCTGAGGCCTGCCTGATTTCCACAATCCCTCTCCCTGCTTATTCCCATCCAAGTCAAGGATGATTTTGGGCAGTTAGGAATTTGAGAAAACACAAGAGATACCTCCTGTCCAAGCACCGTCATCTGCTCAAAAATCACATGGACCAATAATTAATTCATTCAACCAACACATCCTGTGATTCCATGGTTCCAGAGAGCTGCCCAGGTGGTAGGGATGGCAGGATTCATCCCTTTCACCTTAAGATCATTAAACAATTATGGTTCTGAGGATCAGACCAGGCTTAAATGTGAAACCCCTTTGTCCCACTCTGCATTTCATCAGGCTCAAAGGGAAGGAACTGCCCAGTGGGGATCTACCACTGGCTCTGGCACAGGACTGGGTTGTTACTTCTCACCGTTTGGTCTGGCTGCCTGGTTTATGGGAGACCCCTTTCCTCTTCATTAACTTCTCCACTGTATTGGGGTGGATGATTGGTCTGACTGGGTGGCGTTTGTAAGTCCCAGGGTACTTCTTTTCCACTGCTTGTTCCCTCCTGAAACATCAGGGAAAGAAAGAAAACAAAACCACATCAGTTGTGTCTCTCCCCACCTGCTGCTCCCCCTGGACAGGAACTGGCTCTGCAGGGAACATGCTGCATGCCTGATTGCTCTGCTGGGAAAGCACACAGACACTTCTAAACTCCTTCTAAATTCCTTCTAAATCAGGCAGCAGGCACAAGGCCCTGGCACACAGTCCAGGAGCAGCACTGCCATTCCCTTCATGCATGGGCCAAAGGATGCCAGCCCCAAATGGGAAGGTGCCTTTCTCCAAATCAGTAACCACTGACAGTAGTCTGCAGGAATTCACTCCAAAGGTATTGAAGTGGAGGGAGAAGACCCATCTTTCTTGATCAGCATCGACTCCAGTTTATTGATCAAATTAGACACCTTTTATAACAGTGTTAATTCACTTCATGCATATTGCAAAATCTGAGCTCCTGATAGGCTGTAGAGAAAACTTCAGCTCCTCCTTTTGTTTACAATACCTGAAGTTAGTTTACTGAAACCAAGATCAGTGTTCTCACCATGATATGAAAAGTTCTCAAAACCTTCATATCTGCTCCCAGACCGGCCATCTGTTCCCAGTAGCAGCCAAGGACAGAACGGTCTGAGAATCTTGTTGTTTATATAAAAGGTGGCTGAGAACCTTAATTATTTACAGAATCAAGCCTGGGAAAGGCTGCTTTTTTCCCTTAGCTGAATCCCTTCATGGCCTCTTTCTTTAAGCCATGCTTGAACCAGGCTCTCCACACAAAGGGACCTCTCCCTGCTCACCAGCAATTCCCTAACCTTTGTGGTTAGTCAGGGGACACTAAATCTGCAATCCAGTTTAGGAATGAAGGGCTGTTTGTGCTCTGCTCTGCTGTGTGCAGACTGCTCACATCACCATCCCAGACACGTACTTGATGAGCTCCTTCTCCCGCACCTCCAGCTGCAGCATGATAGCACTGAGCTCCATGTACAGGTTATTGGCCCGCTCCAGCTTCCGCTCGTAGTGCTCACGGATATCCAACGCATGTCTGAAAGGCACAAAAGGCTTTAGTCCAGCCTGACTTCCATGGACCAAGAGAAGAGAATGAGCAAAAGTACAGGTGCTTTAGGAAAAGGTCTTTAAAAAGGCAAATTTGCCAGCTGTACTGCACTGAATCCCAGCTACAGCTAACAGTGAATGATGACTGATTAAGAGCCTGACACAGCAATAAATCATGGTATGGTTTAGAAAGTGTTTAACAGCCTTGAAAGTGTGGCAACACTTCTCCCTAAAGGAGCTGCAAATGCATCACACACACACCCAGGAGCCCTCTGGCCAAGCCCTGATCAGCCTGTTTGCACAGAGAAGGGGCTAAACCAGCCTCTACAGGAACAGGAAAGGAGTCATGTGTCTGCATTTCATTAACAGCAGGGTGTCCACACAGCTCCAGTACAGCTGAAAGATGTGGCCACCCAAAGCTCCCTGCGGACAGGGAACACTGAACAACCACTGCATCAAATTCCCTGACCAAGGGCCCCTTTGGCTCCTCAGGTTTGACACAGAACTGCTTCTTAGAGTTTTATGTTTCTCTGTCTATTGTATTTGCAAATTTGTATCACAGGATACAATTTCCCTTCTTTAAATAAACCCTCTGCTTTCATTTTTAAACTGGTATAATCAAAATGCATTTCAGTGGGCTGTTTATACGAAGTATGTTCACTTCTCTGTAATAACTAACCCAAAGAAAGTATCAGGGTAGAGAAAGCTCATAGCCAGCCTCAGGATGGATTTCCCACTGAGATGGATGTCTCTGCTTCAGTGCTGCTAATACAAACATCAATTTTCAGGCAGAAATATTCCCTGGGAAACACACAAGCCTTTGCCACCCTCTCTGGAGCAAACTGTTGAGACTGCTCAAGAGCAGGGACAGCTCCCACTGCTTCTCTCCAGCTCCCAGCAGCTGAGCAGTGCTCATGGCCTAGGCCAGGCCCATGGCAATTTTGGTTTCCAGGTTCACAAGGAATTTAGGCTGCCCAAATTTATACCACCAGGAATACTGGGTCCTCTTTTGGGAACCTCAGTTCAAGAGAAGAATAAAGAGAGTCAGGACTGGAGCAGGAGGCTCTGTGAGAACAAGCTGAGGGCTCCTTTAGCCGGGAAGGGAAGGCTGGATAGGAAAAGCAAACAGTACACACAAAAGACTGAACAGACCTCAGCTCTTCTCTCCGACGGCGAATCAATTCTTCATCCAGCCGGTGGATACAAGTTCCTTCACTTTTAATTTTCTCAAAATGTTTCTTCACTTCTTCTCTCCATTCAGCCTAGGAAAGCAATTTACTTTTAGCTATTTACAAAGAATTGGGATCTGTAGGTGCACCACAAAAAATTCTTGGGCAATGTTGTTTGTGTCTGCAGAAAATTACAGCTTTGGGTTGAGAATGTATTTTTGTTAGCTGAATTATTTTGGGTAACAACACCACAGCACATTTAGTGCCAGCATTTTCACATGGTATTTACAATTTTGTGCTTCAAACATAGAATTTACAACATATCTGCATTTTCTAAGAAATAATTTTTTTGATTTCTAGAGTTCATTTTGTCCTAAGAGAACATTTTCTTTACTTTTGGCGGTGAAAAAAAGTACAAAGGTTCATGATTTTGAAAGCCCCATGATGATGCCTGTCTAGAGTGATAGTCTACTTGACCCTTGAAGCTCTGGTTCCTGCAACAGAAGTCTCAGCTTGGGAAAGTTTGGGTAAAAGATTTCTAAATGCCCATCAGGCTTCTCCCCAAGAATCAAACTGAAATCATGGATCCAGACTTTCTCTACTCAGTTCACCTGCCAGAATCAGATCCTTGGAGCTAATTCCAGCACTCATAGGCTACAGCCTTCCCCAGTTACCTGGGATTTGAAGTAGGTTTCCTGAGGAGTAGCCAGCACATCAGCAGAGGCGATGTCCAGGTGCATCAATGTCTGCCGGAAGGACGGACGGTTCCGGGGCTTGCTCTGCCTGAAACAAAACAGAAACAGCCAGGGGGAGGTGAGGATGGGCACTGCCAGCCCCTCCTGCCCTTCTGGGGTGTGGATTGGGCACTGCCAGCCCCTCCTGCCCTTCGGTGGGTGGTGAGGGATGCCTGCCAGCCCCCTCCTGCCCTTCTGGGGTGTGGATTGGGCACTGCCAGCCCCTCCTGCCCTTCTGGGGTGAGGGATGGGCACTGCCAGCCCCTCCTGCCCTTCTGGGGTGTGGATTGGGCACTGCCAGCCCCTCCTGCCCTTCTGGGGTGAGGGATGGGCACTGCCAGCCCCTCCTGCCCTTCTGGGGTGTGGATTGGGCACTGCCAGCCCCTCCTGCCCTTCTGGGGTGTGGATTGGGCACTGCCAGCTTCTGCTGCCCTTCTGGGGGAGGGATGGGCACTGCCAGCCCCTCCTGCCCTTCTGGGGGAGGGATGGGCACTGCCAGCCTCTGCTGCCCTTCTGAAAGGGTCTCACTCGATCCTGTTCTCTGACCCAAGCAGCTGACAGGTTAGAGCAAAGGAGCTTTTCTGGTTTTCTCATCTGCTGAATACAATTTCATTGTGCTAGAGGTGGTTTGTGATGAACCATTCTGAAGAAAAAAAAAGAGGTGCAAATGTTTAAAACCAGAAAATGGGACTATAGAGTGAAAGATCACAGAAAAGTACAAAAATGTTTGGATTTTTGAGAAAAAGGACCAGCACTTGAGTTTCAGGACCGAATCCACCTTGCACAGGGCAAGAGCAGCTTCTTGAGCCTCCTCTCCCCTACCAACCACCTCCTTCCACTAGGTGGGGATACAAGTGTTTGTAGGTTCTCTGTAGCACCGAGCTGCACAAGCTGCCACAGCCCCACTGCTGCAGCTCAGGGCAAACAGCCACTGGGAGAGAGCCACACTGTGCTCTGGCCTGCTGTTCCCTTTGTGCCATGGGGAGGAGGGCTGGTAAAACCCATGGAGTGGGAAAATGCTGGAAGACCCTTTACACTGTATCAAGATGTAATTACAAAGACAAAGCCTCAGTGTGAAACCCAGGACAAAGAATTTCAGCTCTAATCTGGTACACGGAGGAAACTGAAAGCATTTCCCATATCTGAACCTGGAAAATCTGTGTTCCAGAAGGACATCTCATATTTCTCTTTGTCCAGTCCAAAATCCAGTTACTCACAAGAGGTTTTCTGAGTGAAAAAATCAGTTCCCTTCACTTTGGATGTGGCCTCAAGGAATTTTACCCCTACTTTCCTTCCAGCTTCTTCTGTCTTCCCACAGAGCCACCTTTTATCCCTCACTTTGCTACAACAAAGCAACACCTTCTGGGAAGGCTCCTGAAGATGTCCTGGCATCCAGGCCTGCTGCCACAAGGAAGCAGAATCCAGAATGTTCAAAGTTATTGCTCCCAGGACAAGTGTGAGAGTATCTCAGAGCCCTCTGCTCTGGCCTCCATATTCCCACCCTGACTTTCATGGGTTTTGCTGGGAGGTCTGTGCTGTGTGGGGTTCAGGCTCTTACCAGGTTTGCTTCATGAGGATTTTGAAGCCATCTGGGCAGGTGGAAGGGACAGGAAGGTGGAGGCTGTTACTGCCCACTCCCCAAATGATGGCTGAAGAGTCCACGTCCTTGTAGGGAATCTCTCCTGTGAGCAGCTCCCACAAAACCACCCCAAATGACCTGAGGAAGAAATAAACCAGCATAAATTGAGTTCACACAGAAGCTGTTAACAGAAACATCTGGAGTTTGAAAAAAACCACAGTATGGGGGCAAAACAGGGAAACAGGGATGTCTGGTCCAAAACTGCAAGTAGGTGCAACAGTGGTCTTTAGCACACCAGGCAACTCCTCTGCTCCAGCACAAAACCACACTGGTTTCCACACATCCTTTCCTGCCTCTTTGTGAGATTTTAAAGGCCCTGAAAGCACATTTTCTGTACAGATTAAGTCTTGTTCCCCTTAAATGAAAAGACTCCGAAGTCTATTCTCAGATAGACTCTGGACTGTTCTTGCTGCTAAGAACAGATGATTGACTACTGCACAGACTGACAAGTGTCTTACAGAGACAACACAACAAAGGTTTTGTGGCTTTTTTACATTTCATTTAACTGGTTTTGTTTTCTTTTCCCTAACCAAAGGCTCCCTCTGCTGTTACCTGTAGACCCAGGTAAAAGTTTTCAAGGTCTGAGATTCAGCACTACAACTACTGCAACACAGAAATCAGGAAACAAATGCTACTTGTATAACTGTCAGTACCAAAAGCACATGAGGTCTCATTTGATATTCCTTTTGTTCTGAAGAAAGGAGGGATAAAGCATAAAAAAAAAAAAAAACAAAAAAAACACCAAACTTAAGAGAACTCAGGGAAAGAAACTCCCACAAGAAACATGTAGTTAAGAAAGCTCACTTTGCTTCTCTTCCTTAGTGAAGTTACCAGACAGAACCAAAACCTTAATTTTTAACAGCAAATATTTGTTTTGTATACAATCATCACCCAATAAAACACCAAGAAATACCAAACCAGTCAATACAGAGATAAACAAATGTTGATGTGCACTGTTACTGCACATCAACAACTGGGCTGTGATACAGCTGAGGCACCACCATCCCTATTTCCAAGCCAGATGTGCCACCTCACTGTGCCCCCCTCCTCTGTGGGACACCAACCCTGCCAAGCTGCAGACCACAGCCAGGTGAAAGGTGAGAAGGATGTTTCTGGCTTGTACCAATATCCAGTGCTTTTATTAAGCACAGAAAAACTTCTAAAGGACAAACTCCCAGGCCTGAACAACCACCAGTCAGGAAATAACTTCATGTGAAAAATACTGCACTTTCAAAGCCCACTGGTTTCAAATCATGTGTAAAAAAAAAAAAAAAAAGCAACAAACAAGCAGATTTTGAATATTTCTGGCCTCAAAATCCTTTTCTGCAAGAAAGCAGGGCTCCAGGAGGTTGGACAAACTACAAGAGAAAGCTCATTTGGTTTCATATTTGTTATGACTAAGAACTGACAAAGGATTTCCAAGACTCCTGATAAGATTATAGATTTATTTTTCTGCATGCTGTTTGAGATGAGAGAGAGCAGACATATAAGCAGCTCAAGAACTGTTCTCATTTGTTGGCAGCATTCATGAACATCATTTTTATTCATCTTGAAGGAGGAATGGATGGCAAGGGAGAGTCTGAGCAAACACCACTGTTGTGAACTCCAGAGGAATTGGCACCAAAGAGCAACACCTCCATGCCACTGAGGGAAGGAGCAAAGTGAAATATTCCTGAACAGAAACCACTCTAAAGGACAGAAAGCTGAGGGTGGAAATCCAGCACCACTTGTCCTCACAATCCTGTGATTCAAGGGAGGGGGTCAGCAGACAAATGCTGGGTGTATTTTCTTTCCAGAACAACCCAAGTGTTCTCCCAGATTAGCTGGCTGTGCTGTGACCTGGACATCCAAAATAAACACACAGAACACCGTGGGCACAAGAGCAGCTGTACACCACAGGTAACATCACCTTCCCTGCAGGAAATCTTGCCCTTCAGGTCAAGCCCAGCCTGAGCTAGAACTCCAGAGCAGCTCCTCACTCCACTGCACCCTGGACCAGCCACAGCTTTGTCCAGCAGCCCCCTGCCCTGCCAGGGAAGGGACAGCAACTGAAGCTGAAAAACCACAGGAAGCAAAATCCCTCCTGGCTATAAAACAGGGAGAAGGGTATTTGTCCTGGCTGCTGACATTTAATATGTAGAAATAATGAGGCAGAAACAGAGATGCAGATCCCTTGAGGGCTCTGAAACCTGTGGAGAGGCTTCCCAAAGGAACTCCAAGGCCAAGCCCTCTCAAGCATTTTTAATAGCACAGAGACTGAACCGTTCCTTGTGTTCATTTGGACACAGAGCATGTTCCACATCGATGGAAATAGGCTCCAAAACTCTTACAACCTGTCCTGGTTTCCTCCCTCTTGGATCTGGGATTGGATTCACTGGACTGGAATCCTGAGGCTGCCCACAGAACAACCAGCCTGGTGTGCAGGAAGCACAAGGGGCGGGGAGCTGAGCAGGGGCCTCCCCACAGCTCCAGAGTGGCCCTCTGAGAGCCAGAAGGGATGGAAAAACCACCCTGGCTGTGGAGGCTGCTGAGGGGGCCTGAGCACAGCACTGGGAGAGAGCTCTGGGCTGGATAACAACACAGGGAAGAATTTCTGCATTTGCTTCCTGCGAGACACAGACTGCACTGAGCCTTAGCTGGAACCTGTGCCAATCCCTTTCCATCAGAGCCCACCAAAGCTCAGGACACCAGGCAGAAGGAGAAATGAACAGCCCAACACAGAGCAAACCATGCTCAGGCACAGGACAGGACATGGAAAGTGCTGGGAAACCAAGGGATTGAAGAGAAGGTGAAGGTACATGACCACGAACAGGACTCACCAGATGTCCACCTTCTCGGAGACGGGCTCGTTCCGTATCACCTCCGGGGCCATCCACGCCACCGTCCCCGCAAAGGACATCTTGGTACTCTTGTCACTGAGCTCTTTAGATGTACCAAAATCTGAAATCTTTACTGCATCTGTGTGTGTAACCAAAACACTAGAAAAAGGAAAAAAAAAAAGTCATCACTACTTTGTGATTTTTCTTACACCACAACAGCCACAGGAGTAAATCTCCTCTTAATCAACACAGCCTGTTGATGAGGTCACACTGCTCACAAGTGCAGTACACAAGAAAATATTTTGTATTTTCCCCAATAAAAGCTCTCACTCTCTTTTGGGTGGTTGTGTTTTGTGCCTTAAATGCATTTCTTAATGCTACAAGTCAAAAATCAATCTCAATAAAACTGTAAATTAACAAGTAACTAAGGATCCAGAGGCAAAGCTGTACCTTAAACTGTGCTGCAAATCATCTAAAAGCATTATCTTAATGCACTGTCACAGACTAAAGAAGTAATAAACATCTAGGGAATAAGAATATAAAGAAGTCAGAACATTTTAGTCAGAAAGCAACAGAGAAATGAGGAAGACACATTGCAGAAAACCAGGGAAATAATAGGAGAATAAAAAGGAAAACTAAAAAGGCAGCAGGCAACAGAATACCCCACTTTCCAAAAAGACCAGATATTGTAAGACCATTAAATATTTCCTGACTGCTATTTATCATGGAAGATACCAGTAAAATTTCCACTCTTAAGTGCCAACAAGTTGCAATAGTTTTACTGTCATTAGTTTTGAGTCAATGTGGAACAAAAAATAATAGAGCCTTTTGACCAAACTTTAAACTATTTCTCAAGAAAAGGATAAAATAGCCCCAACCAAGGGATGTTTAAGCAGCTGAGACTCACTTTGGTGACCTGAAGAACCACAACTGGGGGATGTTTAACTTTGGTGACTTGAGGAACCCAAACTAAGGGATGTTTAAGCAGCTGAGACTCACTTTGGTGACTTGAGGTCTCGATGGATGATTTTGTGGAGGTGCAGGTAGTTCATGCCGCTGGCAATCCCCGTGGACCAGTCCACCAGCAGGCGCGGGGTGACCTTCCTGCCGGCGCGCAGGACCTCGTAGAGCTGCCCGTGGGCACAGTACTCCATGATGATGCAGTAGCACGGGGCCTGGGTGCAAACTCCCCTGGCAAAGACAGCACACAGTGAGCAGCAGCAGACAGACAACTGGACAGGAAGGGTGGCCACCACAAGGGTCACAACCTACTTAAAGGCGATGATGTTGGGGTGCTTGAGCTTCCGCAGGTGCTTGATGTCGGTCTCGTTCTGGTCCCTCACCTTCTTGATGGCCACCTCCTCTGCGCGGAACTTGCCCAGGAACACGGCGCCCTGAGCCCCGCTGCCCAGCCACTGCAGCTCCGAGATCTCCTCAAAGGGCACCTCCCACGTGTCTGGGAAACAACGGGATAAGGGAAAAGGTCAAGAACATGGAAGCTGTCAGAGCACACCAGGGCAGCAGCTGCCACCTCCTGCGCCACACGGTGGGCTCTTCTGGAGGGAGCAGGTGACATCTTCTGCCTCACACTGCATGTACTCAGCCCCAACAACCCTGTTAGCCACCTCCAGCCTGCTCACTCCCATCCTTGCAGCTTTTTCCCCACCCTGCTAACCACTTGTGTGAGCCACTCCAGCTTGGCAAGCAGCAATTTACCATACCAGGGACCCTGGACTGTTGGGAATTTAGTTGCTAGAGAATGGAAAAGTACAAAACCGTGGCTAATTCCAAGTCTTGCACCTGTGTAGATAGCGTGTCTTTGAAGCCTAGCTGTTGTAAGATAACAAACAGTGAAAGAGACATGAGAAAAGAGAGATGTAACCCCTAAAGAATGAGGAAGAGTTCATGGTATAGTTTAACCAATAGATTGCTTGGCTTACAGAATATTCATAAGCTCATTATTTGCTGTATAAGTGTTTGGTACTTTCTTCAATAAACTGGACCTGAAGGACCTGAGGGACCGGGACCGGACCTGAGGGCCTGTGATGAACCAACTGGTGTCCTAGTCCCCTTCCTTCAACACTGGACTGGCAATTTTGGGAGGAGATCCTCTACCCCAACACTGAATAAAGCGAGTGACTCCACTGAAAAGCATAGATTAGAAGAAACATTTAACATTCACAAGTGATATAAAAATATTGAGGGTCTTTTTCATTCCCTGAAATAAATAAAAATAGGAAATGAAAGTCAGAGGTGGCAGGCTGTAAAACACCAGGGCAGCAACCACCAAGATAGCCAACACAAAGCATATCAAGCACCAGCAGCAGGCACAGAAATAGGCCCTTCCCACAACAACATCGTGTATATCAATGTCAAACAGGCAAAACAACCTTAAGCAATTCCTTCTCTTTGGCACCCACACACATTTGTAGGGATAGTGCTGGAGAGGTCCAGTGACACTGTATAAACTGCTTCAATAGAACTGCACCCATCAGAACAGAAAGCCCTGTTCCCTGTCAGTCACCTTGAAATTACCTTAAATCTCAGAAACAGCAGGATAAAAGGCAGGCAACTGTTTATTTACTGTAATTCAATAAAGATCTACATTTGGAGAATAAATTATTTAGCAGCAAACCCAGCAAGTAACCCACTGCTTTCTGAAATAAAAGGAAGTCACACCTGTACAGATCTCTGTTTCAGATGACTCATCCAGACTCGGAGCCTTTGGGACGCTCCCAGGGCTGCAGCTGGGATTATGTCAAAGTGTCCATTCTAGATACTGTTATCACTGAAGGCAAACTTGTATATCCCAACTGTGAACCGGCTGATCCCAGTTCAAAGCTTCCCCTGGGATCATCCTGGGACAGACAGGCAGGGGCTGCTGCCTCCTGTTGAGTGAGTGCTCCCCAGGCACGGCCATGGAAAAGCTGCTCTCCCCCAGAGCCAGGCCCCAGCACTCCTCCTGCTCACTGAACTAAAAACAAAAACATTGCTTATTTCCAGCAGAAATTCCCTGCCCTTGGCAGGGCAGAGTTCAACCCCCAGCACATGTTCCTTCCCAGACACAAGGCTATTTTCCATACTCATGGATCTGCTCACAGCTCTGAACATAAACTGGCATTTACATCTTTGGACATTTAAACACTAAAAGATTTTAAATAAAGAAAATAATTAGATCATTAATAAAATTCATTCATTCATGATTAAATCAAGAAGATTTGTATTTCTATTTAATTCACACATGCATCACTTCTAAAAGGAGGTGGCAAAAAGAGGTGATTTTTGTGCATGTTGATGAATAGCATTTTTATATGGGCAACATCAAAACTATTCTGTTGTACTAAAATAGCTGTTTCTTTCATAGAATCGTGGAATGGACTGGGGGGAAGGGATCTAAAAGCCACAGGCAGGGACATCTTCCACTGTCCCAGGGTGCTCCAAGCCCCATCCAGCCTGGCCTTGGACACTCCCAGGGATCCAGGGGCAGCCACAGCTGCTCTGGGCACCCTGTGCCAGGGCCTCAGCACCCTCACAGGGAACAATTTCTCCCAAATATCCCATCTATCCCTGCCCTCTGGCAGTGGGAAGCCATTCCCCATTGTCCAGAGTCTCCTTCCATCCTTACCTGTGGGAAAGTCTGTCTTTCCTGTCCAGGACACAGAACACTGACATTCATTTCCATGAGGCATTTACAGTTTGTGAGCACTAATGGATAACTGTATCCCCTTGGAAGCCTAGTTTGCTCTCAGTATTGCCTATCAGGTAATATTACCTTCCTCTAATATTCCCTCTACAATGGCAAAGGCTGAGAGAGGCTGTAAAGAAAGTAAGCAAAAGTTCATGTGGTTCTTTCTGCAAAGTCATCTCGTGTTTATTTTGGAACACAGATGCTCTCCCATATCCCACCTACATCCTGGTTGTCAGGGGCACAATTCAGGAAAGAGGTTTCAGTGTAGTGACAGTGAAATATCCCACATCTTGGGGAATATCAAGAAGAACAAAGAGCCAAACCACAGGTAACATACAGTGCAGCAGTCAGACTCTTCTGGGCCCTAAGAAACCAGTGGGATACTTCCCCTAAATAAATTAGAGTGTAATAGCAGCAGGAATTGCACCAGAACTTGCGTTTCTGAGGTGATTAAGAACCATTTGAGTAGAATGATGAGAATCTATTTCCCATGGGGAAGAAACGCAGGAGCAGCCTGAGCCATTGAACCAATCTCTTTGGAGGAAGCTTTTCCCAGCACTGGCTGCTCTCCAGCACTGGCACTGTGACAAGAAGCATCTCTGGTTTACATAGACCCCCTCTGACAGGCACCTTGCTCTCCAGGTAGACACTAAAACTCAAACTCTCACAATGATGGTAAACACACAACTTGTGAAAGGGAAGGTGAAGCAGCTCCTGGAGATAGTTTCTTAATCCAAAGGAAATGGCTGGAAGTCTAATGAGTCTCTAGGAAACACAAACAAGTCTTGCTTTAAAGTGCTGGAGTCCCACAATCCCAATTAAATAACTGGTAGATGCAAATTAAAGAACTGAGTGTGTCTCCCTGAAAGCACTCACCAGCAGCCTTTAGAAATCAGGGTAAACCACTGGAAAAACATAGGAAGGAGGGATTTTATGGGTCAAACCCCAAGTACTTAAACCCCAGATAATCAGCTGGCACTGAACAATACAAAAGCAAATATTCCCCACAGGAATGACTCCTCACCAAGCAGCGATTGGCATCACTTGGTCAACCAGCACAGAGCCTGTGGCAGCTCCCAGCTGACCAAGGCTCTGCCCAGCCCGTGTCCTGCAGGGAAGGACAGACACATCCCTCTTTTTGACCATTTGGGTGTCAGGAAGGACACTCAAGCAGTAATTTCTACAAGAAGATAATGCAGAATCATTTAAAAGCTGTTCTTATCTTTTCCCTCTTTCACCAAGTCACAGCCAAAGCTTCACAGACAATATGGGCTCAAGGACATGAAACCTATTTGTCTTTTACTACTTGCAACCACAACCCCACCACCATGTCCCAAAGCATGGCCTGCAGGGCAGCCAAAGCAGGTGGGCTGGGACACCAGGGAGCAGCAGAAAGTACCACAAAGCACCTGCAGGCAACATAAAATGGTTTGGGTTGGAAAAGATCTTAAAGCCCATTCCCTTCCTCCCCCTGCCATGGCAGGGACACCTTCCACTATCCCAGGTGGCTCCAAGCCCCATCCAGCCTGGCCTTGGACACTTCCAGGGATGCAGGGGCAGCCACAGCTTCTCTGGGCACTCTGTGCCAGGGCCTCAGCACCCTCACAGGGAAGGATTTCTTCCTAATCTAATCTTAATTAGTTTAAAACCACTCCCCCTTGCCCTGTCACTACTTCCCCCTGTAAAAAGTCATTCCCTCTCTTTTATAAACCCTGGGGAGCCACATGGCTGCAGATCCAAACTGGGCTCCCACCCCTGCTGTTGATTCAGCCCAACAAAAAGGATTACTCCAGGATGAGGCTTTAAGTAGTTGTCTCATAAAGAAGGGGGGAAAAAAATCATCTGCACAGATCCATGGCAGCAGCCCAAAGCTGTAAAGCAGCTCCCAGGGAAATGAAAAGCCACCACAATCCTCTCCCTGCTGCTGAAAGAGTCCCAGACATTTCTTCAGCCACACAGCACTTGCACAAACACAATCCATGCATCCTCTGTGCTCTTGCTAAAAGACAGCAAAAATAAAAATAATCACATACATCAGTTAGTGAACTGCTGGCTTGTATGTAGCTGATGAAATGCACACAAAGATGATTTTCTGGTGGCAAGAAGCAAGAATGAGATCATCTGGAAAAGAGAACATGAATATTCTCACAAAATCCTCAAGTTTCAGCACAGAAGCAGTTTGAAAAGGTTTATCCTTGGGTAACAGAAGTGTAGTACTGCCATCAGGGTAACAGATGTCATCAAAACAAGACAATAGAGGAGCTCCAGAAGAAAAAATAAATTTTTTTTAAATCTTCTTTTCACTCCCCTTTTCTAACAATGAAGACACTGAAAATGCAGCTCAACCACACAGCTCCATATAGCTGATCCCAATTAATCCTCAGCCTTACCACATCTGTAGCCAGTTCAAATCTGCCCTTTTAGAGGAGCCTGATGCCAGCAGCAAACAGCAGAGTGCCCCTGGGTGTGTGGCTCTGAACATGCTCCCACCACAGGGAGCAGCACGACCCCCTGTGCACAGGAACGAGCTCTGTGTGCACCCTCCAGCCCCAGCTGCTCCTTTTCATTCATTAGTGCTTCCATCTTTTAGTTTGGTGTGTGAGTGTCCCCTGTGGGTCACCAGAGCACAGACTGCACTGTGGGCTCCAGTGCAGCTGCTGGCCCTGCTCTATGGAAATGGGATCTCTCTAACCCACAATCCCAAAGCCACCACTCTGAGGTGACAGGGACACACCAGTACAGGAGGGCTCAGAGACAGCAGTGGGGACAGGTGTGGGACACACAGAGAATTGCTGGGAGTGGCCACTGCCACTCTACACCTGTGGCCTTCCCTTACTGAGCATCCAACCCAAAGCACTGTCACACAGGCACTGCCCAATGCCTGCTCTGAATGCCATCTGACTGCTCAGAACCTCCTTTTCCTTCCCAAGGGAGACTCCCCACCCAGACAGCCCTTCCAAAACTGTTCACCCTTCGTGCAATCACCCCAGCAGCCTTAATTCCCCAGGGAACTTTCTGTCACTGTTATTATTTATAGTCTGAACCACAAGTGCCACACTGAATTTACAACACGCAAACAAAACACAACCAACTGTGCCAGAGAATTACAAAGCAAGCAAACCCTTGCACAGAGAACTGCTGTTCAGGAGACACCTGGAATGTAGAGATGCATTTCCTGCTTGCTTATGAACTGGAAACAACTGACTCTAGGAAGCCGATTTCAAGGCAAATTCATCCAACACGTTATTTAACAGCTCTGTTCCCTCATATTAGGAGCTGCTCCCTATCCCTCTGGGGTTTAGATTTGAACCACTCAGACAGGTTTCTGACCTTGTATCTTATAATTTGTCAGTGCCAAAAAGCCATTTGATTATTACTGAGTGATGCTCAAAAGAGACTTTGCCCCATGGTACTGCAGTGGCCAGGCTGTTCCCATTTTCCATAAGCCTCAACCATTTCAGCTCCTTAATTCTAATGACAGCTTGCTCCTTTCCCATCTGCCACCTCCCTCCCCCTGTGTTAGGGGAGAAATCAGACACCAACAGCAGAGCATACTCTGCTCTTTGGTTTTCAGTATCCTCTAAAACATATATATAGATATATAGATATATATGCAGTCAACTGGGACATCACTTATTCCCAAGCTACAGATTTTATATGTATTTATACTCACATACACTTACACATTTACGCTTACACACCCAAATGGAAAAGGTATAAATATTGAAGAACATATTTCTAGAAAGACAAGTACTAAATGATATTTTAAAGAGGAAAATTACTCCTGAATAAAAAGAAATAAAAGCCTTTTAAAAGAGAAGCAATACTCCTGCTATTTGGTGGTCAACTGGGGACAGCCTTCACCTGGAGGTTATGAAGTGGAAGTGCCTATGTCAGCGTTTTCCATCTGGCATAAAAATTAACGCAGGGATTAGAAATTAACACAGGGATTGTACCAAGTACTTAAACACAATTCCTTCTGATTCCCAAGCTCAGATTTGGGCCTTGTCACAATTGCCCAAGCTATGGGACTGAACAGGTTTTGACTCCCTCACTGTGGGAACCCAGAACATCCCTCTGGCTGTCCTGGACTGCCAAGACCCCTGCCAGGGGGCTCAGAGACCCTGGCACAGAGCCCAAAAAACACCTGTGGGTTTGATTATGACCCGTGGAGCAAATTACCAACCTTGTATGAAGATCAGCAAGCCACAACAGTTTAGGTAGAATAATAATGAAGTTATCACAGTGGAAAAGTAGATTTTGGGGTTTCTAGTATGGGGCTTCAGGAGGCAAGGTGGAGAGATCTGGACATATCCAGCCTTTCTCCTTTTTCTTCTTGGCCTCCATCTTCTGCTGTGATGTTGGCACTTACAGATTGGTTTAGAGCAGAAGCTCACTGTCTAACATAGGTGATAGGTATTGGAAAGTAATTGCAAACATTGTACACGTAGTTTTTAGTATAAAGACATAACACCGTCCTGGGGGCAGGCAGAGTGCCTGGAACTGTCCTGCTGGATGGACCTTGGCAGGGCAGGAGAAAGAATTTTATAGATAAGATACAATAAACAACCTTGAAAACGAGAAATGAAGAGCCCTGGCTCCTTCTTCAAGCGCCAGGCTGGGAAAAGAGACTTTGGAACTTTTCTCAGGGTCACTCTGATAAGCTATAGATCCTGACACCTCACGAGCTGCCTTTGCCACCCATGACGGCTGTTGGCTCCATAGTGCAGGATTTACCCCTGGAAACCCGTGACAGGGCTGGACAAGACAAAAACGGCCAAAAACGTGGAGAGCAGGGGAAGAGCCCAGGCTCACTTGCCTGACCTCACCCAGAGCAGTGAGTGCTTCCCCTCTCTCTCACCTTGCTGCTGCAGTTTGTAGTCCGTGGAGTAGGCCTTGCCTATGATGTTCCACACGGGCCGCAGGCACCCGAAGAGCCCCTCGAGGAAGCCGCCGCTGCCGCTGCCCGTCCTGTTGAACTGCACCTTCACATCGTCGCCGGCCCCGTTGGTGTCGCCGTCGCCGGGGCTGCGGGTGCCCTGCGGGAGCCCCGGCTCGGGCTCGTCGTGCTCCCGCAGCTGCAGCACGCTGTTCTCGAAGTGGTCGCGGGCGTCCTCGCTGACGCTGCTCAGCACGGCCGCCGTGCCCGGGCTGCTGACGCCCTCCAGCAGCTCCGCCGGCAGCGAGCCCCGCTCCCGCACGTCCTCCAGCAGCTCCGGGGACGGGCGGCTCCCGGCGGCCGGGGCCTCCTCGGGGAACCTCCCCGAGTCCTTGTCCTCACAGAACGCTTTGCCGATGGAGCTGGGAGAGGAAGACAGGCTCAGGCGCTCCTGGGTGCTGGCCATGATGCCGTGAGTGTGCATCAAGGAGACGGCCCGAGAGGGTGCTCAGAGCATCTGTAGGACACAACTCACATGTGACATGTGGGCCCAGTACCTGAAATGAGAGGAAAAAGAATAACTTTCAATTTTTTTTATTGAAGTATTTTCACTACGTGCGGTTTCACTGAGGTGAGCTGATAATTAACTAGACTTTCCAGACAGTCGCTGATACTTGGTAAATAATTACTGCCCTAAAAGAAACAAATAAATGGTTCCAACAGAAACTCCACTCAGGCAATACTCTCGGTAACATACTGCGGGAATTGCCCAGGAAACAAACACCACAATTTTAAACAAGAGCCTAAAGGTCAAAATCGTGAAAGATTCTTTGCAGAGAGTTCCCATAGCATTCCCAGACTGAAGCTGGCCCAGCTCAGCTGTGGTTTGAGTCCCATCGCTGCTCCTCGGCCTGGCACAGCCCTCAAGCTCAGGACCCCTCGCAAACCCTCGAGATAAGGTGTTAGAGAAACAAAGCCTGGTGATACAGCACCTTGATTCCACCAAGGGATGGTTTGTGGCTGCTCCCTCAGAGCCCACCTAGTTATTGCCACCCTGCTTTGATTGACCCTCCATGCCCATTGTGGCAAGGTATGTTCAGTTCTCTAACCACATTCAAGCCACCCTCATAAGCAAGTAAAACTTTAAATTTCACAGAACAGCAGACCCTCCATGCTGTTCTCCCAGCACTGCTCTCCATTTCTCCTCTGCATGAGCCTCTGGGAGGGTGCACATAAAACAAGAGCTGGGATCCCTTTTAAGAAGTGCTCCCATCTCTTGCTCCATGCTCCACCGAGAGGGCTTTTTTCCACAACTCATGGTGAGCCACCTTCCCACAGAGCCAGGTTGGTGGCTGGGGGTCACACTGCCAGAGCTGCCCACCACAAACACAGTTTTGGGATAGTCCATGCTGGAACAAGAGGCTCTAACACTGGGCCACAAGCAATTAAGTGAATTCAGCCTGCAACACGGAACAAAGTCCAGTTTTAAATTCCATGAGAACCTGAGAGTGGGGTAAAAAAAATGGCCTTAACAGAAAGTACTTTGTTAAAAAGTAAGATCAGTTAGAGTGGGTGCAAATTCCCAGGCTCTGCAAACAGCCATTGGGAGGGAGAAAGAGGTGGCCAGGTAGGACACAGCCAATGGCAAGGGAACAGCTCAGAGCCACGACTGCTCAGCATGAGGTCACTGCAGAGAGGAGAGATAAGCCCTTCAGCCCACAGGATGAAAAGCCCTGGGCTTCAGCCCCTCTCCAGCAGCAAACAGGAACAGCCAGGAACCTGGATTACCTTCCTGTATCCTGCCTGATCACATGGGGCTTGCATAAAAGCTTTATTTAGGTTGTAAACTTTGTTCTTTAAAAGAAAGCAAAACAGCAAGTGAGGCAGAGGTTGCAGCACAGCCCAAACCAGTAGAGGAGCTGAATCAGACTGATATGGGAAGATGGAGAGTTGGTTTTTCCTGACCTGCTGGTGACCAGCACTACAATGGCCAATTCAGCAGTGTGGGAAGCTGCAGTGTGACCTCAGACTACAATTACTACTAGCAGCAGTTGTTCTATTATCACAGATTTTGTTATTGATAAGAAGATGCTTCAGACCTGAACAGAATTTCAGAAAAGCACCAGGCCAGGCCCAACTCAGTGCTCCTGGGCACAGCCCCAGCTCATCACCTAAAGTCAGGGAATGACAAGTGATTGTTTAAACAAGAGCAAAATGCTACCACTGCTCCTACAGATAAATCTGCTCTTTGTAGCATAGAATATTAAGCAATGCAAATAAAACATCAGCCAGGTATCCTGCAAGAAACTCCAATGTAAAGACTCGAATTTGAAGTAAAAGTGTCCCAAAATACATGAAATTTAAGCCTTGGGAAGTGCATTAAGGATTAAATCAGACTTGGAGGATAAAATAACTTTGCTATTATGTGACTCTCAAGAGTACACTACTACAGTGTAAGCTTTTGCTTTTACATTTTTACAGTTTTCTGCCTCTGGAATGTTTGATTGTGGAGGTTTAACACGGAATGAAGAGCTTTTCACTACACAGCTCAGGCAAGAACAAAGCCTCAGACTCAGGGATATCAGGTCTGTTTTCCCAGATCAAATTGCTTTCTCCAACACTGAGATGCTCCAAATAAAAAAAGCCTTCAGGCACAGTGTCCTGCCACTTTACATGCCCCTTTATGTGCTTCATGGGGAGAGAAGGCATATAAAAGTTATGAAATTATTTTCAAACTAGCCTGATACAGCCTTATGTATGCCCTTACATAAGCAGCCTAATTTTCAGAGGTGCAGCAAACTTATTGTTTGGAGAGCATGAAACAGCAGCACTTCTTTTAAAACAACTTCCTCTCAAGCCAACTTGAAGCAAAGTGGTGCAGAAACCCTGGGAAGGGGAGAAAGTGATTTCTGCCACACCACATCAGTGCTGATTTGTTGGGAGAAGTTAATTCTTTTAATTCTCTTCTATTGTAGTAAATTCTGCAATGTGCAGCCTCTTGCTTTAGCAAAATGTGATTTAATCCAATGAAATTAGGCTGGTTTAGATCTCTTGAAACAAGAGAAGAAGAGCATTTCCCAAGTTTTATTGTCATAGCTGCTGCTATTCTTTCAGTCATAATACCAAAAGGCTGAGATTTTTCATGTTGACCTCTTCCCAATAAAAGAAAAGGCAAATAAAAACATTTTCTTGGAAGTTTTAGGTTTCATTATATCCAGACTGCCATTCAGGATGTACTTGAAAGAACATGTAGTGACAGGACAGGGTGGAATGACCTTCAGCTGAAGGAGGCCAGGTTTAGTTTAGATATTAGGAAGAAATTGTTCCCTGTGAGGGTGGGGAGGCCCTGGCACAGGCAGTGTCCAAGGCCAGGCTGGACAAGGCTTGGAGCAACCTGGGATTGTGGAAGGTGTCCCTGCCATGGCAGGGGTGGGACTGGATGATTTTTCAAGTCCCTTTGAGCACAAAGCAGCCTGGGATCCCGTGTCTGTGATCTGCATGTGCATCATGAGCTTTCCCAGGGAAAGGCCTGGCCAAGGCTGTGCTATTTCTATCTGAGTGAGGCTCCTGCTGCAGCAGCCTCCCAGTCAAAAGCTGGAAGCTCCATGTGTGGGAGGACTGTGCATATTTAAGAGATTGAGATTTCACAAAGTGCTGCTGCACACACAGACTTGAAGGCAGACCCTTGGATTTGAACTGTTTTGATGAGTTCATGCACTCTGCACTAACAAATTTCTCTTCTGTCTGGAAGGAGATTCAAAGCTCGATGTAATTTTGTACAATCACAACTTCTCATAAATGACTCCATTTCCATGCAAAGTATTTTTCCAGGCCAAATCCCACCACCCTCAGACAAGAGAAGCATGAAATTACCTCTTCTTGAAAGACTGAGGCTGCTCCTCAACATGTCAGACAGCCCAAAATTCAGTTTGAAACTACAGATAAGTGAGAGTTTACCTGAATCACCAAGTGGGTGAATGAGCTACCAAGGCACACCTTGCCTGATATTGTGCCTGTCCCTGGAAAGAGCCATCCAGGAGTGTCCTCAACTCCCCCAGAGCCACCAAAGCACGTGGCTGCCTATACAAGTTCAATATTCCTAAGTGTCAACACAATGGTCAGGTTTGCAGCTAAGTTAAGCCAATGCCTTGTGTGAACCATGACTGAAGTTCCTCCTTTAAAGTTTCTCCTTTAAAGATCTATGCTAAAAATTGAGTGGCAAATCAGACACAGCGTTCCAAACAGCACACAAACCAAACCAAACCAAAAGTCAGTGTGCTGGAAAGGTGGTGTAAGCACAGAGGCCACCACTCAAGTCTTGTGACAGTCAAAGTCTCCAGCAACACTAAGTTTGCTTCCTTTAACACTATTTCTATCTCAGCCAGTGAAGCACAATCTCTGCTTGCACTTCCAACATGCAAAGGGAATAAAAGCAATTCTCTGACCCATATTTAGGGCTGAAGCAGAGCTGCTGGCAGAAATTATCCAGCTGGGACATGGAACTACCACAGACAGAGGAGATTCCTGCCCAGATCACTAGCTACAGCCAAGCCCTCTGGTTTCCTTGCTTTTTCCTGGTACTCAGTGTGATTTCCTCCTGGCTGCAGTGGGCACAACAAGGTAACTGCTCATCTCCTCACTGATAACACAGCTGGAATTCATGGGTGTATCATCTCAACTAGTGGCTTGTCACAAAGCTTTAAAAATGCTCTAAAACCTAACAAAACCACAGAAAGCATATCTATAAGGCACAGACATCATGTTCTCCTGCCCCTTGTGACTCTCTCTCAGATTCTACAGGGAATTTTTACAACTCATTGATGCACAGTCCTCTGCCATTGCTGAACAACTCCAGCACAGGAACAACTAAAAGTTGCTGAATTGGCAAGTTCCAGAGCTTTTGTTGTCACTTCTGACCTTTGGGGTTTGAACTGTGTGGTTTCACTACAAAGGATTTCAACAGACTTTCTTTCTTGGTCTCCTGATGAAGAAAATATTACATGAATGGATCAGATACTCCTCTTTTGCCACACTTTTTACCTTACTTGGAATATAGGCTTGTGTTTTGCGTGGTTGCTTTGAAAACAAAGAGTAAAAGCAGATTTATTAATAGAGATTGAGTTACACATCACCAAAAGGCAAACTCTTTGTTTTCAGGAGGGATGAATTTTTAAAGTTACATTATTACATTAATTAATTACATTACATTTTTATAAGTTGATAAGAGATAAGTAATTATCTGTTTTGTTAGGTTGTAAAAAAGGAAATCACACTCTGAAGCTTGCCCACATTAACCTGGTATAACCCAGCCCAGGCTATAGGCAAACCTTTAAGCCAACTACAGAGTAGCCCAAGCAAAAGCTTGGGTGTTTTTAAGCCATCAATCTCCTTCTCAAGACACCACTCCTTCAGGGAAGAACATTTCTTCCCATCTTACACCCACATGAATGCCCAGCCACAACCCAGCCTTATCTTTAAATAGTACAATTACACAGCCAAAACATCATCAATTGCTGATAAAACAGGTGAAAATTCTTCATCTGACCCAGCTGGGATTTCCTGTCACTGCAATAGCTCTGTCTATATAAACATATCTCTACAACAAACATGTTTATCTGGGAAAGTCAAGTCTTGTCACACTGGCTTTTTTTGTGCTTTACACTGCTCCTTCAGGTTGTCAGTACTTCTGCACCTCCTGACTTGAACACATACTTTTACTTCCTCTCTCCATTAAATATTCGGATGCTACCTCGACATAAGACAACTTTCTTCTGCAGACACCATAATCCCCACCTGAGTGATGTGGCAGCAACTGCTGAGGGCTCACAACTATCATATTCATCATCATTTAAAAACAGTAATAGAACATTAACATAGCCATGGGCATTAAGCACGTGAGACCACAGACATGTTGTGTGTAGTCTGTGTTATCACAACAAAAACCTGACTTTGTGATGATTTCATTTAGCCATTATTCAATGTATTCCATCTATCTGAAAACAGGGACACATCATTTTTGGAAAAGTGATTTTAGTTGCGCTATCCTTTTGTCTGTGGCTGTACCAGTGAGAAAGAGAACCCTGTCTAGCTCAGTGGCCTGAACCCTTTCTGACAATGACAAAAATAGCAGCATGTACCAGCCAAGGAACACCCCTAATGGCTGAACTCCTGCTCTGGGCAGAGCCAGCTGCAGGTTTGCTTGGCACCTTGCACAGCCCAAGCAGGCCTGGCTGAGGAGGAAGAAGAGACACCTGGGCTGCAGCAATGGGATGAAGGCACAGCAGCTCAGCAGCTCCATCCATGCCCCTCTCCTGCTGCAGAGCCAAGGGAAGGGTGTGCAGGCAGGCAGAGCTGCCCCAGCAGTGCCCCCAGTGCCCTGCTCACAGCACACTGGGCTGGGTCTGTGCCTCTGCACACAAAGCACTGGGCCTGCCTGTGCAAATGGGCCAAGGAATTGTTTAACCAGAGCACCTCAGCACACACTGGGCTGTGGCAGGGAGTTTTGTAGCTTAACTCTGTGCGGTAGAAGGTAACACCAGCACTTCTTCATTTTGCATGCCTTTAATTCTTTCTTTCTTGGAACAGCCAGTTGTTCATTGCTTTAGTGGCCCCTGAACATATTATCTCTTTAATTCCAGCTGTGATTTTACAAATTATCCCATCCTCCACTCCAACATTCTTTCTCAAGTCTAACAATTCTCACTTGACCTTCTCACTCTCCATGTGAAACTTGCTCTGAGTCTTTGATCACCTCTTTTCCATTTCTCCCGTATCACCTTAAAGTTATAGAACGTAGAATCACAGAATAGTTTGGGTTGAAAAAAGCCACAAAATCTTAAAATTCATGGGCAGGGACACCTTCCACCAACCCAGGTTGTTCCAAGCCCCACCCAATCTGGCCTTGAACATTTCCAGGGATGGGGCAGCTTCTCTGGGGAGTTGAGGAAGTCAGACCACAGCCAGGATTCCCAAAAAGGACAGAATGCCACAGAAATGCACAAAGGCACAATGATCATTTTGGCTTCTCAGGATTCTGAGCTAACTTCCACAGGTCTCATACTACTCATTATTGAGCAGAAAAAACTATGTCAGAGCCTAATTCTGACTGTTAAGACTGAATTGTGTTTAATCAACACTAAATTGAACTGGTATTTTATCACCAAAGTCCACTGGAGCCTTCCACTACTCCCTGCAGGTGGCCTCCATAGTTATTACCCTCAACACCTTCCTTGTGAAGTCTCACAGCCTAAACAGAATATTCCTAAAATATCTGGATAAGGGAAGAAAAGGTGGGAAGAGTATGAGTAGTGCCATCTCCAAAGCAGAGAAAAATGTTTCAGCATTACCATCCTTTTATCCCTACTCTTATTCCCTATCATTTAACCAGTAATCTGTCTGCCAGCCTGGTGTCTCAGTTATTTAATAGCTGTTTAGCCTCTTTAAGAGCCTCTGCTAAGTATTCCTGCCAAAATCCCAACAGATTGTATCAACCAGATCCCCCTTCCCACCATGCTCCTGTCTCCTCCAAAGATATTTAATAGATTTCCAAAGCAGACTTCACCTTAAAAGAACTGGTGACTCTTATCCCCACATGCAATGTGTGCATCTGCCCTGGCTCTCAGCACAGGAATTAATTTCTACCTCCAGCACCATGCGACAAATGTTTCACTAGAACCTCCTTCAGCATAAGGTCACAAATTTGGGGGGGGTGCTGAAGCAGTGCTTGATTTGAAAAGAGAAATCAAGCATTCATTTCTTTTATTCTTTCAAAAGGAATAATAAAAAAAAAAAAAGAAGCAATAAAAATTCATCTTGGTGAGGGAGAGACCCAAAGAGCCCCATCCAGGCTCCTGGGAGTGCAGGGAGAGCACGTCCTGCTCCACCTGGCAGCGCTGCCAGCGCCGGCTGGGAAATAAGCACCTTACGTAACGGCGTATTTTCAGCACTACACACAGAAATGCTGCCTCTACCCTGCAGAAGGTATTTTTGGATCTGCTAAAATGCTACTGTGTTCTTCCAGGGCTTTGCATTCTTCTGCTCAGAAATTGCATAATCTGATGCCATAGGAAATAAGTGGTGTTGCATAATGACTCTGGTATTGGCTGCAGGGAGCAGGGACTGCCCGTTCCTGCTGGAGAGCGGCCCTGCTCCGAGCCCAGGTGCTTGGGGAGAAAGGGGAGCCCCCAGCCACCTGCCCCAGGGAGCAGGGAACACAGCAAGGACCTTGCAGGACCTCACAAAAATCAGGGTAACCAACTCCCCCAATTGCTCTTTGCTCCCCTCCCCGTGGCTGCTGCATGTTGTGAGCTGTGTGCACACAGGGAAGGAACATCAGCAGCCCCACACACCATCTCACTACAGACACAATCCACCACAGGCCCATCAAAAACACTGGAAAACATTCAGCTGGGATAAAGACAGAATAAATGCTGATCAGCCTTTTATAATACGGAATTACTACTGAAATCTGTCTCAGACTAAAATGTAGAAATGACCTTAAGTTACACTCTTCTCTTTCACCTTTTTAGCTGTCTCCATAGTACGAAACAACTTTTCAAACCCAGTCACAGGCTTCAGGCTCCTCATCCTTCCCAGTTCTGTACTTTTACCTCATTGACAACCCCATGCTATTATTGATCCATACATTATTATATTACTATATAATTACTACACGTTGTCATACTACTATATCATTACTATATGTTATTATACTACTATTACTATGCAACAACAACAGATTCAAGGATTCAAACTGAAATATTTTACAGCAGCAAACACCAGTAAAATTTCCAGTTTAGTTCACAGAGGCCTTACAGCCCCACAATTCCATATTAAGGCACTAAATGTTCCAGCCTTACCAACAAACAGTATCTTGGAACTTCCCCCCCTTACAGAACTGAAACACCCTATTTTCCTCCACGGAGTAGCATTAAAATTAATTAATGTCTGAAAGATCTTTGAGGATGAAGATCAATATCACAGTGCAGCTTTCAGGAATCCAGTGAATGAATCAAAGTCTCACTTTAATTCACGTGAGGTGTCAGACTGGTCTCAGGTAAACTCGCTCACTCCCACGCTTGTTTTTATTTTTATAGTAGATATGAATTATTCAACATTTGCAAAGCACATTCAACATGTAAATGCTACTCACACAAACTTTTCAGTACTAAGAGCTTATGTGCTTCACACCCAGTACTAAACTCAACAGCTCTCCATGAAAGTACAACAATTCCTGGGGTAGGTGCGATGCTCTGGCCCTGTCACCCCACACCAGGTCCATGCCTGGGTGTACCTGCTGGGAAGGAGAAGGACACCTGAAATCCAGCTGGCAGATCTGGGAAGGGAAATGACAGCAGTACTGAGTTGTATTTAGCAAGCACCATACACAGCAAAGAGGATTACTCCTCAACAGAGGCACACAATGCCCTGCTCAGGAGCCTCTCGTAAGCCTGTATTAGTGACAGCGCAGGGTTAGAGGTGTGAGCCTGCTCCACTACAGCTCTGTGTGCTGGTAACACACAAACAGCACTGACCTGGGGCTGCTCCTGAGGCTGGCACAGCTCCTGCCACCCAGCCCTGCAGGGACCAGCACTCAGACATCCCAGCTGGGCTGGGATCCTGAAGGCCCAACACCTGAGGATCTCCTCAGGCCCAGGATGGTGAGGCTGGACTTCCTGTGTTTCAGCAGGACAGTCACAGCTGTACAGCCACAGTACTGATTTGGGTGTCCTCCAGAAGACACAGAGGTGGGGGACAGGACAAGCATCCCTGGAATGAACAGACTGTCTGCACAGAGACCTCCATTCCTTCAGCCCACCAGCCTCTCACCCCTGCCAGGACTTTCTCCTTCCTTCCCTCCCAGCCCCTCAGTGCTATGTTACCAACAGCTCCAGAGGGAACAGCACCAACAATCACAACTTCACCAGAGGGTTATAAATCACAGACTTTACAGAGACAAATCTGCTCTTCCTCCTGGCCTACACCCAACTGTTGCCAAAGCCTTTGAACCCCCTCCAACCACCAACTTCTCAGCTGAAGCTGTAGCAGGGAGAAAGCACAAAGGTCAAAGCACACACTGAGTATTTACAGGGGTGGGAGTAACTACACACAGAGCTGTGCTCCTGGCCCAGCCACAGCTGCCAGCTTGGTGTTCAGCCCTAAGTGGTCAGTGTTGTGGGTGAAATATTTACCCCCCACTACCCAGGAGATGAGACTGATTTGCTGCAATGACACAAAACAGGAGCCTACAAAAGCCTCTGCATGGGATGTATTTTTGCCAAGGAGGGATAAATGACAAAGTCCCATAAGCTGGACAGGGCTTGGTGAAGTGCCAAACTCCTGAGAGCCTCAGAGGTAGCACTTGCCTCAGTTGACTCATTTGGATCCAGTTCTGGCTGAGAACTCACTGGAAGTTGTACAAGGAGTGAACCTCCTGCTGCCTTCCTCCACTGGGCTCTCAGGTCAGAGCTTGGCTAAAAGGCTCCATGCACCTTCCCCTGCCTGCCCTGGCCCCAAGGACCAGAGCTGAAGGGCAATCAGCACTGATTTAAAATCTGCTCACACATGCCATGCCAGATTTCTTTCATTTTTATTTAAAAAAAAAAATTACAACTCTGCCATCTTGAGAAGCCCAACCCTTGAAAATCCACTCCCCACATCTCAACTAGAGACAGCCTGGAACAGGTACCAGGCAGCAACAACTCAATCCTAATCAACCATCTCACATTTGCTATAAAAGAAGTCCTGAGAAAACAGGAAATACTTAAAACTTTTCTTATTCTGCCACTGCTTAGAGCAGACCCATGCTTAAATAACTCCTAATTGTGAAAGGTCTTACCTAGGGAGAGATTTTCAAATAAACCATTACTCAATTTTCTGATCCACTGGAGATAAGCAACCTACCTAGTCTTTACAATAGGAGATGAAAAAGGGAGGTTGAAAATGCAACCAAAAAGCCCCCAAACATGATTAAACCCAAGTTCACCTATAGCTGGGGAACAGTGGGAGTCCCTACCATTTATTCTGTGCTAGAAGTTACTTGCTAATTCCAGGCACAAGGGTCAAAATGAATGCCAGCTATAAATTTAACTATCAGGCAGCAGGGGACAAAGACAAATCTGAATGACAGGACCGTTCCAGATCAAAGACTCAGACAGGAGGCCCCAAAGACAGAAAACAAAACTGGTGTTAGAGCAAAACAAACAAACAAACAAAACCACTACATCAAAATCCGGATTTATTTGTGTTTCTCAGCGGAAGGCTGTCACAGACAGAGAGTTCAAAGGGCTGCCTCTCTCTAGAAACAAAACCCGTACACATTCATTCAGGAGCACAACAAAAAGGGTAGTGACAAAAACTTTTAAACCCATGACAACTCTACCCTCCCCATTCTAGGGTATCCCAAGGTGTCTGTGGCTACCCACACAGCAGGTACTGTGGAAAATGCCCACATTTCCAGCCAGACTGACTGCATCTCTCTCCTTTCAAACATTTTCATGTTTTCTCCCTCAAAATTATTGATCCAAATACATTCCTTCATCTTCTTCTACTGAACAGATTGCCTACTGCTAAAATCAGTATATCCAAACACATGGGCCTGATGTCATCTTTCTCCAGATCTACTTAAAATATCCCATTTTTCATTTACTTAAGGGAGACATGTGGTTTGATATGATTAAGCTACTGCAGCACCTAAACCACCCCCCAAAACAAAAATAAAGAGGAGCTCTTCTTTTCATTGGGAGAAAACATGACATCATGCCCATTCAGGTGAGCAGGAATATGACAAATCTTGCCCCAGTGAACAGTATCGTTAACTGCAAAGGTGCTCCCAGCTCCCTCATTTATTAGGAAAATGAGGGGTGAAAATTGTGTTCAGCACATCAGAGACAGCTCAAACTGCTATTTTCAATAATACAGGAGCAAATTCCTACCCAGCTGACTGAAAGAAAAACACACCTCCTCCGTCTCAGAAATAAAATTAAATTATTTAACACTGTAACACACAAGAGGAATTGTCTGATTAGCCCACGAGGAAAAAAAAATACAATTCCCCAGAAAGGCAAAAATTACAATTCTGCCTCTTTACACTATCTAGTAATTCTTAAGTCATTGGATATAAATGGAATATACAGGCATTCTCCATTGCCATTCCCTTCCCCTTTAAAAGGGGGGCACAAGAAGATAACGTGCAAAATTGCAAGTGAAAAATGTCCAGCACACCGACAGGCAAAGGCCAGGCCAGCTCTCAGATTCATATGCAGTGATGGATAAATTAAGGTTTCACGTTTCCTCTTCCCTTTCTCAGCATCATTTTTTCAGCCCTTTCCCATCACAAATGCAACATCCATCTGTCCTTCCGAAATAAATGGCGAGAGGGGAACGCTGACCATGAAACACCACACACAAACACACACCCCTCACAGAAACACACTTCCCCTTAAATACTCACAAGGATGAAGATTTCCTATGTGATGCTCCATTTTCTTGTTTTAAAAAGATGGAAGGCAAAAAAAAAAAAAAAGGCAAAAAAAAAAAGGCAAAAAAAAAAAAAAAAGGAAGTGTTGCAAAATAAAAGGAAATTCCACCCACACAATCCTGCAGCCTGCTGCAAAGAAGCACCGAGCGTGCTGACGTCACGGATTCATGAATGGATGGAAATGGGGCTGGATGGAGCCCGGCGGGGCTGCGCACCGGCAGCGCGGCCGCCAGTCCCCGCCCGCCCCGGGCTCCGCCGCCACAGCCCCCGAGCGGCGCCGCCGGGCCCGCGCCCGCCGCTCCCGGAGCAGCGCCGGCCCCGGTAACGGCCATCTGTCCATCTGCCGCGGGAACAGCGCGCTCGGCGGGCAGCGAAGGAGCTCATCCCGCCCCGGCTTCTTACGGGATTACAAACCGCGCGTGTTATTGTTAAAATAACTAAATATAAACACGGGCCGGGAGGAAGGAGCGGGGAGAACAATAGGAGGCTTGTGTTTGATTAGCGATGCAAATGCACCAGTAAAATAAAAATAGGAGCATTAACAAAATCCCACATTCGGTTCCAGTCAAACATTCCCGGCAGCGGGAGGACAAGCTCATAACCCCGGTGAGGTCCGGGAACAAAGATCCGAGCAGGCAGAGTTTCACTCGGGCTATGTAAGGCACGGTGGGCACATCACCCAACCATTTCCACCCCAGTGCCAGTCCCAAACCATGGGGATACACTTCAATGGATGCAGAACATCCAAATCTTTGGCAGAGTCCTGGTAACCACCTGCAAGAGCAGCTGTGCTGCTGGATATGGACAGGGAAGGAGTGCAAGTTCTGCCAATCCCAGTGCCAATCCCAAACCACTGGGATACACTTCACTGGGCAGAACATCCAAATCTTTGGCAGAGTCCTGGTAACCACCTGCAAGAGCAGCTGTGCTTCACCTGGATGTGGACAGGGAAGCAGCACAAGTTCTGCCTTCTATTTGTACCTTTGAAACATGAGGGATGAGCATGACAAGGAGTGAAGGTCAAAGTTTGAAGGATAACCTGGGCTGCAAGCTCTGCAATTATACCATCTCAGGGTTGACCAGAATTCATCAATTTGGCCTCAAACTCCTTCTGAACAATTTGCAGCCTCAAAATTATTAAGAGACAGAATTTCCATATTTTCACCAGACCTCTTTCTAGCCAGTAGGAAGCAATTATGCCAAAACAGGGTGTCCCAAAACTTACTCTGGTGGGACACGTCTGAAAAGAATGTCTGAGACAATCCTACCTTTCCTTATGGAAATTGGGTAACATCCCAAAATTAACCAGGACTGGATGTAACAACACCACAGATCTGGGATGAAAAACCAAGGATTTTGTGCCTACTTGATCCCATGTGAGCAGCACCACTGATACCAGCTTCTGTGGACTTGGATTTTGGACTGTGGTTTCTGAATTAAGATTTATAAATCTGGCTAGGGAAAATGAAAAGGAATGCAAATTTCTTATTACCTACTTTCAAGATCAAAGAAATCACAAATTTAGTTTTGCTTTAGAAATATCTCTTCTTTAAGAGCTAAAAGTCACCAAAGCACAAGATTTCTGCCCAGACAACACCACTGCTGCAGCCTGAGCACTCCTGTGCCCAAGGGGAAGCAGGAGTGGAGGGATAGAGAGAGATATCTCTTCTCCAAAGGGATCACTTTGTGCCCCATTTCAAATCCCAGCTGCACCTGCTGTGCCTCCCTGCCTTGCCCTCCAGAGCCCAGCACTCAGCTTTGCACCACCAAGAGATGGAGACAGCTTCCAGATCTCCCTGGCATTTTCAAAACAGACAAAAACATTCATTCACTTTCTCACCCTAAAGGGATCAACTCAGGAACTAGAAGGGGGAGTACAGTAGCACATGCAAGAAGTGGAAGAAAAAGAGAAATATTGCTACAGAATAAGAAAAGTCAGAATAAAAAGGTTTCCAAGGGTTAATTGCAGTGACATTTACAAAAAAAAAATGCAGCAGAGAAAATAAGTGGGAACAAAACCCCAGGAGGACTCCGGGAGAAGAAAAGAGCTTGTGCATAGCATTTCATAATTTTTTGCCCATGGTGCCTTGGTTCAGTATCCCAACAAATGATTTCATCTATGTCTCAAGGGCTCAGGTTAAATTTTTTAAACACAAAGGTCCTGAATTTAATACAAGGTAATACCTTAAATAATTGTGAAATGAAAAACCAACCCACATTGTCCTAAAATTGATGGCTGCTACACAATTTTGCTGTGTTGCAACCAGGTAAGTATTTTCATATACACAGCTCCTTTGATCAGTAACTAAGTTGATCAATGTTAAGAAAGAGAAATTCTTCTCCTTCCTCTCACTCAGACAAAATCATTGGTAAATGCAGAGAACTCAAGTATCAGGTGCCAAATATAATTTGGCTCAGTATTGATGTGAAAACAGAGGGAAAAAATGTACTATATACAACAAGGGTATAAGATACTAAAAATCCAAAGTTCTTAAGGGACCACAAGAGTGCCAGTGAAAAGCTGACAGGCAACAGGATTTCTGAAAGGAATTATGGGCAACCAAGTAACTAGACCAGGAGGAGAAATAACAGGCTAAGCTGATGGCAATGGGTGCAAAAAGAAAGCTAAAAGTATTTCTAAAAACTAGCTAGTTCACTATATTTGAAAAATACAAGATAATTAAGTATTTCCAAGCCAATTAATAACTAATAGGAATGTTATCCAGCATCTGCTAGGCATAACATTTCTAGTTGGCACATCCTATTGATTTGAGCTCAGTCCTAAAATAATCATTTAACAAGTTCTCCAATCCCGTGACCTTCAATTTTAATAAATTGGTGAACAACTCAAGTTGCAGAAGACTGAAATACCAATATTATGCCAATACTCAAAAATAGCATACGTTGTTATTTGTAGGCCTTGGCAAGTTGGGAAGAAATCCTAAGCCAACCTTTGACAAGGAAGGATGGTTCTGCTGCCCTGGACCAAGGGCTGAGTTGTCCCAGGATCCTGCAAACCCAAAGCAAACACTCAGTGCTTCCTGTGGCATATTCCTCTGACAGCAGCAGAAAATTAGCAAAGAGATGGGAGTGACTCGAAGGTTAATTTCACAATTATGCAGCACTTAGGCTGTTAAAAAACCTACTCAGCACACACTTGGAGGTACAGGAAGGACTGCTCTGTGAAAAGTTCCTACCTGGATGAGTAAATAAGTGAATGGAGACAGCAAATGATGCTCTAACAGGAAAACGTTTGGGTGAATATTTGCACAGATAAGGTGGCATTTCATTGTCAAGTCCTAAACACCTGTGAAACCTTGAATCCACTCTTCCCAGCCCTAGACACACATCCCTTCCCTGAGTGTCCAGGAAGGAAGGAATCAGAACCACAGAATCAGATTCTTGGTTGTGCTCTCATTATGTCCGGACCTGATCTGGTGCAATTCACCTTCCTATTCTGTAAGGAGCAAAGCTTCTATTTCACATCCTTCCAAACTTGCTGTTTACAGAGATTTATGACTGGACCCTATCTGATGCCCCATACATTCCAGAACTATCAGTTACATGAAACTGGAATACTGTGAAAAAATTGAAAAATTGAACATGCAACACACAGTAGTACAGGCCAGTTTATTTTATTACTTTTCCTTTTTTTTATAATTTTGTATCTCTCTTACACACTCAATAGGGCAAATACAACACAATTGTATCAATGGCACTTTACTAAGACCAGAAATGAAATTTATGTATTTATCACTTAGGATTTTATCCAGAATATGCCCAGACCTGGGACCTGGAAGGACCTGAGAAGGTGAATAAAACTGTCATTTGACAAGACCAGCACTGAGACCTGAGAAGCTTGACCAGAGGAAAAGAGAAAAAGCTCCAAAATGGGACATGTGCAACATCCAGAGAAAGGTGAGCAGCACTTCCAGCCAGGAGCCCTGTTTGGAAAGGGAGTCTGTTTACAACAGGACAGCCCTGGTGATTTCAGAATTTCAGACCCCATTCCTGAGTCACCACAGTCCAGAGCCCATAGCTGGGAGAGGAGCCCCAAATTAAGGGGTAAAACAAAGCTGGGGATAGGTTTTGGTGCCCAATTGCTGTGCCCAGAACATGGCTCAGAGCCTCTCAGATCAGAAACTTGAGATCAGAAACTCTCTGAACAGCAGCTTCAGTGAGCCACCAAGAGACCTCTGAATCTCAGAATCACAGGGTTGGAACAGACCTTCAAGATCGAGTCCAACCCATTCCCTGACACCTCAGCTCTCTGGCTCTGCTTAAACACAAAGGCAGGGAGCTGGAAACAGGCACAGACTCACAGATCTGCAATACCCCCAGGGAGAGCTCCCCTTCTCATAAGTGTATCCCTAAAAGCTACCAAGAAAACTCAGAGACACTTGCACCATCACTGCACAGTCTCCAAATCCAAGTCCTACAACTGCTGCTACCCAAGAGCAAGGTTACTTACACAAAGCACCTCCCACACTGTTGCCTGGTGTGTTTTGAGTGAGCTCAGGATGGGTAGGAGCACACAACAACTACAAGGACTTCCTATAATCTTGTATTGCCTTCAGCAACACTCCAGGAACCAAGAGTAAAGTAAAATACAGACACTAAAGGCACCAAATGACAAGGCAAAAAGCACTATGTGTTTAGGCATTGGGTTAGTAAGCATTCCCTTTTTTAAGGAGTTTCTGAATGGCTTCCTCTCCTCTTCCCAGGTGGGCCTTGCTTTTGCAGTTGCAGTCTGTGCAGTTTTAGGAGGAGACATAACACTGTAATGCTCAGAACATGCACTGATGAGGCTGGGAAAGTTCAAAAAACTACATTTGCAGACTACCTTCTTCTGAAGGACGGCAGCCCAGCTCCTGGGAAATAAAGAGAAGCTCTGGAATTCCATCAGGAAGGAAAATGGTGCTACATAAGAGACATTACAGCTGCTGAAAGGGCCCCTAATGCAGCAAGTGAGCAACAGCCTCCCCAGATTGACAGTGGTGGTGGCCAGCTGAGCAGAGGCCATGAGAGAAAACCAGATCTATTTATTCAGGGAAACAGGCACAAAATAACATCCCTCCCAGAGAACAGGCTGAAATCAAGTCTTCAATAATAATAATTAACTCTAATAGGGTTCCTAACAGCGAGAAATAATGAAGAAAAGAATTTTAAAAATAAGTATTCACCAATAGCAGTTATAAGGGACACTTGTAAAGCCAGCTGAGCCTCTGTCACTTTTCCTCTGGCAGGTGAGGAACCTGCAAAGAGCAATGAGAGCTGACAATGAAGCCTCAGTATTAATGGAAAGAAAGTCCTATAATTTATGTTGTTGCCACAAAAAGACATGCATAAATGGGAAGCTATTGCAGGGAGGAATTAATGAAACTGAAGAAGTGATTAAAAAATGCAGTCCAATTCCCCAAGGTCAAGCGTTGTTCAGAGAAAAAAAATCACCTGCATAAATATAGAAACAACTGCTGAGCAGCTGCACTGTAGATAAGGATTGGGGATGGAGAGGATCAGACTGAGCACAAATTATAAATATCCAGTTGTCACAAACAAGGCAACTTCTATCCATTGACAGGAATACAAATTCCTGATCCTCTCAGATTTGATGAAGCCTTGGGGAAAGTCCACTTTTGGGAAAGGTTTGCTGGGAGTGTGAGCAACCACCCCAGAACAACAAGCAAAGGCAGCCAGGTCACCAGGTGGCTCAGTGTGGACAGAGTGAATTAGAAGCTAAGAATGAGATAGGTTTCTACTAAATGCACAAATGGTTTCTTCAAAGAAAGAGTGAAGTCCTGCTCCACATCTACAGTGACCAGGAAAAACAATGGACTCAAAGTGCAGGAAGAAAAAAATACTTAGGCTGTGAGAAGAACTTTTCTAAATGGTAAACAGTGAAGCTCCAGCCTAAGGAACTTTAGTTGGTTCCTCTATTAGGAAGGAAACAAAAATCATTTCACAAAAGCTGTCCAGCAAGCAAGATATTGCTTTGATGGAAAAGATCAAGATGAACTATTGGAACCTCTGAGGGATCTTCTCTGAAGATACTGAGGCACTGAAAGCTTTACAGCAACAGCAGAAGCTGAAAAATTCCTCTGATCTTTTGCAGTGCAAGGTCTCACCAAATTTAATCTTTCTTGTCCTTGCTACTGTTACACAACCCCTTCGAGGAGTAATATTCAGATTTTTTACCAAAACCCTACAAAATCTGCAGAAAGCCCATTAAGATAGCAGAACTGAAGTCATGAGACTGCCACAATAAGGCTCTATATTTAGTACCAACAGTTTTCTCTGTAGTACTGTGATAAAGTTCCTTCAAGCAGAGTGGATCAGCTCTATGTAAATATTCCCAAGGCAAACAAAACCTGCTCAGCATCTTCCTCCCAGACCCATGTCACTCATGAAGCTTTCAGTAGGTTTTGCCTTTTTTTCCTCCCTCCCAAGAGGCTTCTGCTCCCCAGTGCTCACTGCAGACCAGAAGAGTCCTCTTGATCTGTGTGAGGTACCACAATGCAGAATTACTCAGTTCAGGAGCTGTGACATCAATTTAAATAGCAGAATATTGGAGTTTAGAACTCTGAACTTGTCAGCAGTGGGGTTTGGTCCTTGTTTTCAACCACAACATTGGACACTGCAGTATTGATGGAGAAATCACCCCAAAGAGATCACTGCACAGTACCCTGAGTATTTTCTGAATTAAATCACAGAACTGATCTTAAGGGAGAAGCAAAAGTTAAACAGACTTCACCCCAGGGGCACATCAAACTTTGCCATTGTGCTAATACCCCACCTCAAACCACCAGCTTTGTATTGCACAGCTTTGTATTTGCCCATCCTGGGAAAAAAGCAGCAGCACATCAGTAAATTCAAGTCATGGCTAAGAGAGGCTGGCTGAGAGCCATGTTGAAAAGCACATCAGCTGAAGCATTAACCCTGGGACCCTCCAGAGCTTCCCAGAGTGTTCTGTAACCTCCAGTCCTCCATAAATGTCACAGTCCCCCTCAGGGCCAGACCTTCCATCCTCAAGCCTCCTCTACTCAGCACCACCACACAGAGCACTCCCATATAGAGTGCCTTGCCTATTAACCACAAAGAATCAGATCAATTAGAAGCAACTGATGAATTGTCACTGATGAAGCAAGGACAGAGTGGTTCAAGCAACTAATTGCTTTCACAGAGATGGAACCAGGTTCAAATCAAGGGAGAATTCAATTCTTCAGCAAAACACTTCACCTTAATTATAGCTCGTAACAAGAGACAGCCAGAATCTAAATATATGGAGGCTCTGCCTCTACAGCACCCACCACTCCTCACAGAATGGGTAAAAATTGACAGCTTTTATATTAAGAAACAAATCCCAAAATGTAGCTCCATCTCACATCTTCCTGCAATCCCACTCAGAGGTGGCTCAGGCACATCCTAAAATGATGTATCTGTAGCTTTCTCTGCATGAAGCATCTCTGCACAACAAAGATCACACAAACGTAAAGATGTGTAGAACAAACCATTTTCAGTCTCCTCGAGTGAAACAACTACTTTTTCTTGCATTACACAGATACCCAGCCACTAACTGAAGAAAACTCTAGCTAATTTTACAGAAAGGAAAAATGATTTTTCAAGCAGCATCTACAAAGAAACAAGCAACTATTTTTTACATATTCTTCTAAACTTAATTCTCCAAAGCTTACAGAGTTTTTATAGAATTAGCTCCTTTTCAGTTCTTCATACAGACAGATGTATGTGGTTTGCTAACATACAAGTTTTACCACTTAATTTTTAATACATAAAATAGATGTAGTTTAACTAAAAAATTGCATATACGACACAGAATTAAGAGATTATATATTCTTAGGAATAGCAATATCCAAAACAAACCATGAATTTCTGCTTTTCTGCAACTTTGCTGGTGTCTCTAACCCAGCTACAACAGCCTGGATTCCTCTGAGAATCTGCATTCTCCAGCCAATCACCAGGGAAATGCTATGTAAAAGTACTCATAAGAATGGAAAATAACGTGCTAAAGCTGTGCCCTCACAAAATCAATACACCTGAATTAATAGATTCAAATGCTTTCAGATTCTTAGTTATACTGGAAAAATGTAAACACTAACTTCACCTCCACCTATGCACCCACCCCTTTGGCACTTATCCCTTCCTGCTACTCCCATGGGAGCTGGATCCCATCAGGCCTCTGCAGGGAAATGGCTTTGGACACAACATAAAACAAGAAGGTGAACTCAGCTCATCCCTATCTTAGAAAGGCAAGTGTATTTAGAATTTTAGGAGTGAGCACATTATCATTTGATATCTCTGAGTTTCTGACTGGTTACTACGATTTGAACATCAACAGCTGCAGGTACCTGATCATTGCTCCAGATGCACTGGAAGCCCATGTCCTCTTGGCTCACTGCACATGTGCCTCCTCTTCAAGTCACAGAAATCAAGCTGTCCTCGGGAGCTGCACCATGGGTAGCGTTTAGCACAGTCCAGCACTGAACTCTTCTCTCTGGAAAGAACAAGGAAGCTCAGAATCCTGCTGAAGTGCACTGAAAAAATGCTCCCAAGACCAAGGCAACACATCCCCGCAGCACATCGTGATGTTACGTGGCACATTTGAAGGCAGCAGAGAACATCCAAAATTAAGTATGCGCTTTCAAAAAGGAGCTGGGAGTAGAAAAATACCTCAGCATATTTAGTACATCCTTTCTTAGCACAGGCACACGCTCTATAATCCTTTTATGGTACAATTTTAATCTAAATTAAGCAAGTAGCTCCAGTAAAAGAGCTCAGAGCTTTCCACGTTACAAAATTACATCAGGATTGGATTAGCCTGTAAAATAACATACATCAAGGTAATCTATTAAGGATATTTTACACTAATTTTATACTCAAACTCCAAGCTATTTGTTTTCCTAATTTTAAGCAAATTTCAGGAAAAGCATAACTTACTTCAGTCCTCCTACGTAGATACAACTCAAAATATCATTATTCCTGTTACTACCAGAACCATGCAAGGAGAGAGACAACAACTACTGAGACTCCCAGTCCTGAGCCCACTGCACTTTTTCCACCCCCACACCCCTCTCCCCAAATTTAACAGGCTGCAAGACTTAGCCCAGCTCTACTTAAAATTGAAGATAAATCAACACCTTGAAATTACAGAACTTTAATGCAAACAAGAAACTACCTGGTCTTAAAAGAGTTTCTCTCTACCCACACATATGGTTTTCCTCATATGCTTCAGCATCCTTCAGACACAACCAAGCTCCTACAACACTGAGGAAGAGGGTTAGAAATACCAGCACAGTCTCCTGCCAGAATTAAGAGACTTTAGACAAAAAAAAATCCATGTGGCACCACCTGCCTCATGTTCTGCACCACAACTGAGCTGCTCTCAAGGCCATCCCCAATGTTTGGAAAGTTCAGCCCATTTCTAATTTTTTTCTGAAGAGCAAAGGCCAATTATATTTGAGAAAAATACTAAGTTTTGTCACTGCTGTCATTTCATTTTATATCTCTCCTTATCTTTGCTGGTTTGCCACAAAAAACAGGACAGGTAATTCCATATTCCCAATAAGGAAAAGCTTGTGAGGTCTGGGTTAGGCTACATTCACAGGAGGATGATGATATAACAATATTCTTGCACAGGAAAGTATCAATTTGCAGCCTCTGTGCCCCATACCAGGCCTGCATTAACTATTTTAATTACAGAACAATTTCAAAATAAAACCTCGAGTAAGCACACATGTATCTTAACAGTTTTATTAGATAAACTTTAGAGTTTATACTTTATGAATTAAAAATGTAAATATTTGCCTTTATTCATAAGAAAATTATGTGGTTCTACTAAATCAATTTAAAAAGCCTCAAAAGCTAGTAATTATAATTTTCCCCACTATTTTAAGACAGGAAATGGTAAATGTAAGTACAAGGTTTATTTTCTTGCTTAAGAAAACAAATACTGTAAGCAATACTACAGATGAAACAATAATAAGATTGAAAGAATCAAAATCACACAAAATAGGAAAAAATACATTGGGATACCTTATCCTTGTAAACACAAATCATATACATGTATAGGAGACAGCAGAGAAAATTGGAGAGATGTTCATAAAAAACACGAGACACCAGATGCCCAAAGTTGGCCAAATGCCACTGGAATAAATTACTGCATTTCACATGGAAAAAAAATGCAGGTTTTAAGGACAGGTTTGAAACCACCATTTATCACTGGCAGCCAAGGTGGGAATGTCAGTGCCTAAATGGGAAGGGACTTGTGGGGCTGGAGGACTTTCAGCACCAGATGAGCTCAGCTCTTCCTGCAGTCCCATTTACCACCATCCTTTATAGCCTTGGATTGGCTTTTAGCACTTGGTTCCTACATCCAACCTGAAAGATTTCATACCTCTATAATCCAGTCCAGAACCAGCATGGTGTGTGGTGGCTTCAAGCTCTTAAGGATGCATGAAAGCACTTACTCACTGTGTAAAAACTGTGAGTAAGTGAACTGGAGAGACCCAAAAGCCAAAGGTGTGCAATGCAGAAACCACCCCTGCTGGGAGCAGGGGTACAAACACACCTGCTGATTGAATTCTCTTTTTCTCCTTTAATAGAATCATTGTGGACCCAAAGAATTCTTTCAATCTAGTATTCTACAAAAATACCAGCAGAATTCCAAGTATTTGGATTCAAGTGCAAACCCCTGCAGATGGATTTTTGTTTAACAAACTGAACAAACACAACATTATTTGCTTCGAAATTCTTCTACTTGTGATGAAAGCCGAGCTGTGCTGAAATCAATAGGACTGTTGGCATTGTTTTCCACTGAGCTGGAATTTCATTTCCTGTACCCCACTTCAGATCTGCTAAAAACCACTAGAACAGAGTTTTGACCTTTCACAACAACATCTACAGCTCAAAATAAAGCGTTTTGTGCAAAATAAATACTTGCAGGGCAGGTTACGTAAACAGCATGAAAGCAGCAGCTGTGGCTGCTTCCTTCAGAGAGAAAACTTTGCCCCCAGCCTGGCTGCTCTGGATTAATGATGTTCCTGTTCCACACCATGGCTCTGAAGCCTTGGGAAGTCCCTATCCCAACCCAGCAAGGTGGAAAGGTTTGTTATTTTAACTGTTGGCTGATAACAGCTTATCAGCGAGTTTTCAAAGGTTAAGCTCAACACACACCATGGCAAAAGTGCAAGGAAAGGACAAGGGAAATGTTGAATTAGTGCTCCCTTTCCTCCTGCAGCAAGGGACAGAACTCTCTCATACCCCACGTCCTGCAGCAGCGCCAGCAAAGAAACTTGAACCAAAGCTTCTGTTTGAGCTGAAAACATCTGAGAACCCAACAAAAGTGCCTTCTTTCAAAGGAGGAGCTTGCTTTGCCTGCTGCACTCCCACTGGCTGCCACGTGGGAAAAGCTAACCAAAATCTTTAAATTTGGCCCTTAAATACAAGGCAGTTTTATTACTGCTGCCAAATTTATCACTGACACCAAGCTCCATGACAACTCACTGGAAAACAAAAACAAAACAAAATCTTCAATTTAGGGCATGCTATGATTTTTATTTCTATCCCAATCATGTTACTGAACTATAAAGGGCTGATGCAACCTTAAACCAGAAAAAAAAAAAGCACCCAGTTACAGGCTCATTACTAATTCATCCTGGCTGAAGCTGCATACCAGCAGCTGCTGCCTCTCTCAATTAACAGCAAATATTGAACAGTATTGTCATTTAACGGTGTTTACTGCCTGCTGCCCTGTCCACTGCTGCATTTTCAAATGCTCTGGCACAATTTAAAGCATCAACACTGATAAACAGAGCTTGATTTAACCCCTTATATATCACAGCAGAAGTTTTACTCCCTTCCTACATTCATTAGGTGCTTGGCAAAAGCTGAAGCCCAAGGATGCAAGGTGCCACCAAAATGGGATTTGTAATTCAGAGGCCCACAGGGTGCTTGGCTTCTGCAGAGGGCTGAGCACAAGTGTGAAAAATGATGGGACTAACTCCAGCAGAGCAGCTCTTTAGGAATTATTGCCAAAAAGTTGAAACAAAAGACAAGAAAAAGGAGGAGACCACACATTCAGCTTCTGCTGTTGAAAACTTAGAACAATAAAACCCCAAAACAAATAGGGTAAAAAACTAAAAATAAAGCCATTCTTCAGGGAGAGCATATCAATGCTGTGACTCCTGACGACCCCATCTCTGCACAGGGGAGTCACAAGAGCCCAAATTTGGACCTCCTTTCCCTCTACTGTGCCTTTTGGCCAGACTGGGTTGGAAGTAAATGATTATAACAAACAGAGCAGCCAGAGCAAGCAACTGCAAGTGCAGCACTCCCACTGCAGGCAGCTCCATGCCCTACGTGCTCCATGGTGTCAAGTTTGCCAGGAGCCACTGCTGTATAAGGGCCTGCACAGATTCTACATTTCATTTCCATGCTGTGTTCCCAGCACATCAGCAGGAGGGAGCATCTCCAGGCTCTCCTGGGAGCCCACTGCCAGCTGGGCCAGGGCCAACACATGGATACCAAGGACCTGGAGAAGGGAGAGGATGCAGGGCCAGCCCAGCTCGACTGCAAGGTGAACACTGGCAATTTGGATACTACAGGAAAAGAGCAAGCAGCTTCTGCACTGCATTTATTAGAGTAGAAGCTAGGATGATGTCACTCCAGCTGATCCTGAAATTGGGGGAATTCAGTTATTTCTGAGGTACCTGGACCTTTGTTCTACCCCTTGTGCAGAGGGAACAAAGCATGGGAGCCCCAAGGAGTGATGCTCTGAGGGCTTGTCAAATACATGAGGGAATGGCTTGGAAAACTGGGCAGAAATGCAGGCCCAGGCTCTGGCCAGGGCTCTCTGTGAACATCTCTCCCTCAGGTTAACATCTGGCTGCAAGTCCCCTCATTTCCTCAGGTCCCTCTGCCTGCATCCTGTGCCACTCCAACAGCCAGCCTGGTTTGCTGGGAGGATTCCTTCCCTCTAGGTTCCCCCAGCACCTTTGTGCCATGGGGTCTGAGGTGCTCAGATCTATCAGGTGACATGACTAATACCTGCCATCTGCTCATTGTTACCTTCCCTCTCCTCTCCTGAAGAGGAGTCAGCACTAAAGTGCTCGTTCTGCTCAATCTATTTTAGGAGCGTGGGCTTTCAGCATCCATGCAGCACTGCTTCAAGCTAGCAAACTCAAATCAAAGAAGTAGACCATGCTCTGGAAGGGAAAATTGAGCACTGGGTCCTGTAAAAGTCTCTGGCAAGGCTCAGGAACACCCATTATTTTGCAAAAGTTATCTGCACTCCAGCATGCCCAAGGAACAGAACTGCTGCCCAGGTTTGACTGCAGGCCACAAAGCAGGGGCAGATGAGAGGCAGCCTTGGGAACATCCCACTGCTCTCCATGGAGACCAAGGCAGCACCACAGCTTGTGCTGCAGCACTGGGTTATTCCCTGCTTCCAGCATCCTACACCACCACACCACCTTGGAACAGACCAGGGAACAGAAACAGGTACCAGTAACTCAAGGCACATCTCTGCCCATCAGACTGGGGGGAAACATCAACTCAACCTCAATAAAAGCATTGATTCTACCAACAGCTACTCCCCATATGTCATGGTCAAGAGAAAAAAGCAAACTGGGGACACAAAGGAAAGATGGAGAGAGAGACAAGTGGAGAATAATTTGATTTCACTGTATTTCTAAGAGGAGCTGTGACAAAATGCAAAGAGAAAAATCATCATAGTGTAGGAGGCTGAAAGATTTGAGATGGAGCAGCAAGGAGTCTCTGGCCCCATAAATGTTTAATTTGAGCAAAGCAGCAGATAAGTAGTAAGCACAGTTTTGCTGCTGTTGCTGAACTGCACACTCCTGCTTTGATTTCTGGATAACACACAGTGAGAACGCAAGTATAAAATAAAATAGAAGCAAAGCACCAGGGAGATTCTCATAGCTGACACTACAGCCAGAGCTGCACAAGCCAGTCACACTCAGCTCCCTCCCCTCTCTCTGCCTGGGGCAGCAGCACCAGGGTGAGCAGCACACACAGAGGGAGCTCTGCAGTGCTCCCAACCCTCAATTTCACAGCTCTGCCAGCCCAGCACAGTGCAGGGGATAACTAGAGCTGCTGCACCACACCTGAGGAGGCAGCCAGGCTGCAGATCACTGATAAAAGGCACCATGCTGCCCGCTAAGAACACTGTGAAACAGGAGAGCCACAGAAGGAAGATGCATGTGGAAACAGAAGAAAATGGATCCCCAGAGCCCTAGGAGCAGAAAAAGGACCCTCCTGGAACTGTTCCTCTTGCAAAAGTATCCCTACAAGGACTGGCTTTCTCCCTGTGCTCTTTCCTAACAAATTTATCAGTAAGGATCATTCTTTCCCCATCACTTTCTTGAGTTATTCCCATCCCACTCAAAACAGTAAGCTCAAATTGGTTAGATAAATCCTGAAGAAAAGTTGCTAATAAGTGTTTTTTTCCTGCCTAAAATGCAAGAAGAGTCTGAAAAAGAAATTAATGCATTCCATGACCCCTGTGAGATCTCCAGCTCCATTCTTCTTCCCTTTCCTGCTCTTTGATTCCCTTAGCTTGCCACCTGGTCACCATTATCTGCTTCTTTCCCCTTCACCATCAGAGAGAAGCCTATTTCCTTTCCCTCCTTAAATCTCTCTCATCTCAAATTTCACTCTTTTCCCTGCATCTATATCCACTTGCTGAAATTCAGACAACTCCTCTGCTGCCTCCACCAGCATATCTAATCTTCCTCCCAGTCTGCAATCCTAGAGAGAAATGTGGCTTCACTAAAATCAAGCACAAAGGTTGTTAGACTCAGATTTCACCCCAGCAGCATGGAATTATGTCACTTATCCCAAAGCCAGCTATGCTCAAGAACTGCCTGGAAAGCTCAGAATGAGAGCAGGAAACCCTTTGGCTCAGTCTTCCTCACTCCCAGTAGGAGAGGCTCATCCAGCTGCACACACTGCTAAAGTAGGGAACAGTGCACAACAAATGCTGCTGAAATCTGCCCAGCCTCTGGAAAACCTCCACACTACAAGTGAAGGTTATCCAGGAGTACAGATTTCCTCTTTAAAAAGCACAAACAGATTTAAAAACATATACACTATAATTCTTATATTTTGCATTCACCTCAAGACTGGGAGGAAGTGACAGTGAGATGCAATTCCAACAAGTAGTTTTCTGCTTGTGAAAAAAATTAGGAGGAAACAGAAACCCACAGCACAGCCCTGATAAACCTCCAAGGACACAACTACTCACTGCAGGTACAGACACATTAGAAGTCTCTTTTTCACTGCATTTAGCTGCTGGGGAAAACCTTGCAATGCCAGGACAGCACCCTGGACTCTCCCACACACACCTGGCACAGGAAGGTATCACCTCTGATAAAGCAGGGCCTCAACTGTCACTGCTGGCTGCTCTGGATTTTCAGCTTCCCAAAAGCTGATGTCATGGCATTTCTCCTTGCAAAACAATGACCTTTGCAGGCCTCTGGAGAAAGAAGCTAAGTCCAACACTAAAAAGATACAGATGACAAGGAAAATGCTGGTGTGCACTGCTACTCAAATGACAGAAAGCATTGAACACTGACACTGACACATTATGATATGATTCCACTGTAACTGCAATCTCCTGTGACACAACCATGCCATTTTTCCTTCTGAGAAACTCACTCTGAATATACAAGGTAGATGGCAGAGCAGGGGAAGCAGCTCCATCTCTTACCAAACACTGCTGACCTCACCCTGGTTTGGTACCAAGGCTGCAGAAGGGAGAACACGCCAGGGAAGCAGCTCTAGGACAGACTCACAGAACAGCTCAGCAGACTCAGCCAGGCAAGCTTTGTGCCAGGGAGGCTCCCTCCTTACCAGGACCAAGGTGACACAAGTTACCCCCAAACCAGGACCTCTGCCTCAGAGGAAAGCACAGACACATCAAATAACCATAAAAAAACCATCAAAACCTTCTTCCAGCCATCACCAGAGCTGCATTTTACATCTTGCTTCTCACTGGAGAGCCAAAAGGAAACCTCTCTCACCTCCACTGACAGCAGCAGCTCCATCCCACCAGGCCAGAACCAGCTGTAAATATTGGCTGGAAATGTGCATTCCCACTGGGGACTGGCACCTGTCTGTAATTGCTGGCAGCAGGGGGACCAGGGGAGTCTCTCTTGTGCCAAACAGCAGACAAAACAAACCAAAGGAAAAAATAATGCCACATGCATACACTGCAATACATGAGCCTACACAGCATTGATGGGGCCACTCCATCTGTGTTCAGGCTGAAATGAAAACATTTTAGAACAGCTACACTAAACTAAACTACAAAAGCTGCTTATAAGCAAAATGACTGAAAAGATGCTGTGTCCTTTATGCCATAGATCCAAGGTGAGGAAAGGTCACAGGGCTATGTGACCAGACCATCAGAGATGGTCCTAGCAGGTATTTTTCCATGAGTATTACAACACAGTTCATTCCATAAATACAATACATTCCTCAGCTTGCTAGAAATGCTTTTCTGACTGAGCACAGAAAAGAAAATACACACTGTGAGCAGAAGACCCAAGTTAATCAATGCTCTCTGTGTATGTGTAGTTCAGCCACATCAATATAGACTGTAAGAAATTTTTCTCCATTTTCCTCAACCAGAAAATGTTGAAGAGTTCATTTAAGTTTTTCATAAGGAATTCTTTACACAAGCTGATCAATAAACCAAGGTTGGGGAAAAGACAGACAACTCTTAGAATTTTACTGTGGGACAGTATTTTCTACTCCTACCAGGTGTCTCTGTAAGCTGGGTTGCAAACCTGAAGGTCAAAGCTACATGCTGACATGGATTTGTTGAATGGCAACAGGAAAATCAAGAAAATACTAAGAGGAACACACAGGAAGAAGGCCAAAAGACAACTCAGTACATCTTGTGAAGACTAGACAAAAGTTTATGCAGGAGGAAATTTCTGGCTGGGATAGAAATATGAACTATTCCCTGAGAAACAGCCCAGCTCACCTGCTGAGTACCTGCCAGCCATTCTGTAGGAACACAGGATGAATTTATAACCTGGTAATTGAAGGCTGAAGAGGTGGAGAGCAGTAGCAGGTGGCCTTTGATATCAAGGTCTTTGCTATTGCAGCTTCAGTACCTTCTCTTGCTCCAGGCAATCACTTGATCTCACATGATTCCCAGAAAGACCAAATTCTACTTAAGAGGTTGCAACAAAGCTCAGGAAACATTTTCTCTCTAAAGACATCTTGGGAAACTGAAGCAATCAGAATGATGAGGCTTTTTGCTCCTGCCAAGTGCCCGAGGTAACAAAGGTAATCAAAATAAAGGCACAGAATAAGATTCTGACTGTAGCTGGTCAGTGTCTAATACAGGGATGATATTTCGGGGTCGGATTTTGTGAATATAATCATCTGAGAAGACAAGAAGAGCAATTTCCCTTAGCACATGAGAGGAGCTTGCAGAGAAGAAAAGAACACCTAATGGTCCCTTCTGCCTCCCCTCTGGGTTTGCCTTTCCTCTGTAACAAACAGGTTGATCAAACGTTTTCCTTCCCATGCGCTCCATGGGAGGGAGGCACTGCACACACAGACTTGTTGCTCTCAGTAATTTAAAAGTAAATGTGTTGTACAGATAACAAATCTCAGCTACACAGGAGCATATGTATTTTAACCTGAAAACCACAGAAACTAACCCTGGTGTTGCAAAATACCAACCAGGGAGACTAAGAGAAGGGACTGTATTTTTACCCAAGTGTGAGAAGAGCTTCTCTTGCTGCAGACACATCAGGAGTTCAGAATGAGCAGAAGTATGTTCTCTAGGCCCTGCAGTACCTCCTGGAAGCCTGAACACACTGGTCCATCCTCTTGTCATCACCCCAGAGACAGAACAATCAAATGAACTGCTCAGGAGTATTGCATTCAACACTCCCTTGGCCAAGGGAATCATGGAATGGGGTATGGAGGGTTCTGAAGCCAGACTGCTGATAGGAGAATGAAGATAAAGCACTATCAGAAATTAGTCCTGAAGATCAATCCTCAAGCACATTGCTGAGTTAGCTCCTTGCAAAAAAGAGCAGAGCAGAACATCTTCTCCTTTAGCAAGGAGCAAATTTTTTCTCACAGGTCCCTTATTGATGATCCCCTGGGACTAGAAGGCTATCAGCCAGAAAAATACAAATGTTCCTGGTTGTGGCTCCTGGGCACACAGCCTGCACAGCTGCACATGAGGCTGTTAGGTAACACCACAACACCTTCTCATTCCTCCCAGTTGTCTTGTTACCCTTGCACTTCCAAAAGAGACCAGAAATTCTGCTTCCTGAGTAGATCCAGTGAGCCACCATGGGGTGCTGCAGAGAGAAAGTTAAAGATTCTTCTCACACAATCCCTGACAAGGTCCTGGTCCTTCAATATGCTGCTCAGAAATGTTACTTCTACTGCAGTGTCACAGTCCAACACCTCAAGACATGACAGGAGAGAAATATACCATAGGAAAAGGTGGGAAAGGTACATTTAAAAAATACTTGATGCCATTCCTCCAAACATTTAAGTATGAGCTAGACAGTGAAGGTGGTTTACTGTGCCCTCCCTGCTTCCAGCACCAGGGAAGCAAAGCCATGGGATGAGGGTCAAACTCCTGCATGGCCAGTGTAGCACTGTTTGATGGGACTTGGTTGGAGAGAAATGACTCAAAATGGCTCAAACATCAGGTCTGAAAGCAGAGAAAAAGCCTCTCCTGACAAACAGGCAGGTCAAAGAAAATCCCATATTCCTTTGACCTCTATGTCTCACTGCAAATATTCATCTAGCTTGAATTTTTTTAAAAAAAAAAAGCACCAAAAAGAATGAAAATCATTCCTAATGCACTTACATGCAACATTAGTCTATTTTCACTGGTAACTGCTACTCACCCTTCTTCCATTCCAAATTCTGTTACTCTCCCCTCTAACCACCAAGACTGAGAGCTGACATGTCCCTCACCCTTTCTTCCCCTCTTGTTGAAACCTTATTTCCACTGCTCTAATAGTTCTTGACTTAACTGGGACAAGGAAAATTATTCTGGGCTTCTCTGTCCTAGCAGTTAGTCTATTCTCTATTAACCATCCAGAGCACTGCAAAATCATACTGAAGCCCCAGGCAAGCATTCTAACGCTTCCTTAAATCCTGCTTTAATCAAATTGCCCATTTTTACTGGACACATCTCTAGCCATATATATATATACACACACATATATATGTAAAAATTCACATATATGAACTTGTTGTATAAAAATCCTTCAGTGTTAAGACAATTCAGAAAAATTCATTTAACAGCATTCATTCCAAGGTCTCACAATAAGTTAAATTTCTATCCAACCTTACAACAGAGCTATTCCTTATGCAAGATGGATTTTTTGCCCAAGCATTTATCACACTTAAGAACAGAAACTTCAGTAAATATTACACATAAATGAAATGTATAATTGCATCCACTAGCTTAGGCATGGAGCTGAAAGGCCTGGCTTTCAAAAGCTGGCTATACAATGGCTCCCTTGGCCTGTTTTAGTCTAAACTATCACATTCAGCCACCCAAGCCAAAGAAGAGGAATTTTTAGGTGCACTCATCTCAAACTCTGACCTTTACTCTGTATCACATGATGTCCAGTATTGGCACCATTCATTTCTTTAAGGAATGCAAATTCATTTCAGCACAAGCCCATTTTTCACAGCAATGTGACTTCAAACTTGGTTTGGCTGATGGCAGCAGCAGTTTTTGAACAACACCAAGTGCACCTCTGAAGGGATGAGCTCTTTTCAGAGTAAAGCAAAATGCAAACTGTAGTGACCTACACCTTACTCCATTACAGAGCTGTGCCATTTCTGGGGGGGAAACAGCAAAGGGAAATTTTCTGTACTGTACTGATAGAAAGCAAATCCCTTGCATTTTTCAGATGGCACTTCCCAAAAACTGCCAATCATTTTAACTGCAAGAGACAGCACACTACATAAATGTAGGATGACTTTCTAGAGACATGCATCCAGAAAAGCCTTTACTTGGAGACACATAACCTGTTTGCAAACTCTTCTATCAGGAAAAAATCAGGGCTGGTTTCCATTTCCTGCAGTCTGTGCCTGAGAGAAGCAAGCACAATTTGAGTTCACCACCAAGTTACTCTGTCCAGTTTCCCAGTGAACACTCTCCCATCCACGAGCAAGGCATCAAGCACCAGCTCAGTGTGCAGCCTCCACTGTGCCCATGCTGGGGCTGGAAACAGAGAGGGCTGGCTGAGGGCTGCTATCAGCACAGGGCAGAGCAAATAAAGATACCAGTGTAATCACCTCTGAGATAAGGCAGCCTGTGCAAGCACAGCTGTCTACAAAATACACAGCATGGAGGCAGGAATACAAAGTGTAAGCAGGAGTTCTGTTAGACCTGAAATTACCTGGGCTGAGATACAACATCCTCTGCTACTGTTTCAACATTCTGCCAAGCAAACATTAAGCTTTCCCCTTCTTACCTTCCCTCTCAGGACAGAGCACAACAATTTAAGAGAACACAGCTCCATTTTTCAAGTACAACAGAAAAATACAAAGCAGCAGCACACAATCAGGTTTTGGGTGGTAAACTATGCACACTCTTTTCCCTCCTAAGTTACAGCTGTAATGGAGAATGCCAGGACAAGGGGAAATGGTTTCAAACTCAAAGATGAGAGATTTAGATTGGATGTTAGGAAGAAATCCTTCCCTGTGAGGGTGAGGAGGCCCTGGCCCAGGTTGCCCCATCCCTGGAAGTGTCCAAGGCCAGGATGGACAAGGCTTGGAGCAACCTGGGATAGTGGAAGGAGTCCCTGTCCATGCCAGGGGTGGACTGAGATGATTTTTAAAGTCCCTTCCAACCCAAACCATTGTGGGATTCTATGAAACCATCCAGTTTATTGTGAGTTCCATTTCTGCTCCATGTCATGTACCAGAGGCAGAGCCCCTGATTTCAGCCAGCCCTGCCCAGCCTCACCCAGGGATGCTCTGGCAGCACCAGCAATGCCAGGAGAGAGGCAGGACAGAGGTGTGTGGTACCCACTGAGAGCCAGCACCTCAAACCTCTGCCACAGGCTCTTCACAGATGGACAAAGCCTTGAAGGTGGATGGAACAGCAGCTGAGATTGCCTGCACTTGCCTTCATAGGCTGGGACTTTAACTGGAGCACGCTAGAGTGCATTAGTAACAATTCTTAAAGAAAACAATACCAACTTCATTTACTTTTACAAAGCCTTTGCCCTCATCTTCACTGACTGCAAGTGTCAAAGAAAGGTCAAAATAGCTTAATTTTCTTCTGCACTGGACAAAAAGGCATGAAGAACAGACAGCAAATTCAGCTTTCTTCATTTGCACTGGGGCTTAAGGAAGGAGAGAAGGAATTTATCATAATCAAATTGACCCCAGCATAAACTGGTTGCTTTTGTCATCACTGTGTAAACCAAAAGAGAGAAAATCAGAGATTAAAGAAATTTAAAAAGATGCATCACCTCAAAGACAGTGGTTAGAATTTCAGTGCAAAAAAAAAGTGGTAACACATTTAGAATACAAAAAACTGAGAAGATTTCTAAACACAGCTACTCCAAAATAGCAGGATATGCAACCAGAGAATGGAGACCAAGCCAAGCAGTTAATGAATTAAGTAAAAGTGGATTGTGGTCCTTATCAGTAATGCTGAATTCTCCTTTACCTGGAAGCACTGAGCAAACATTATTTTAACAGAAATGTAATTCTGCTTCAAGATGGCAAGTGCAATGTGCTTGAGAAACAATATAATCTTATTTGATAAAGGGACCTGCAGACAAGCAATGCTACCTGGCAAATTTACAGTTTCTTTATTGCTGCACCTGTAGCTACTAATCAGTATCCAAAAGTTACACATGACCAGGAACATAATCAAACATTTTTAAATGCATCCACACAATATTTAAATGTAGAAAAAAATATATCTTGAAAAGAGAATTGTTTTACTCAGGCAGCTAGAAAAACCACCATGGGAATCTGAAACAACGGCTCCTGTTCCCTCCAATGTGATTACAGGTTTTTACAGTTTATTCCCTCCATTAAATGCCAGACTAAAGTTCTCTGCTTAGCAAAAATTATTTTCTTAACAGCAGATCTTAATAAAGGAAAGATGTGCAGTGGTTTTAGTCTTGACACTTTCTAACTAGACTGGGCTGCAGACATCTCCTGGCACAGAAAGGTCCCAGACCAGGAATTCCTGAAGTTCTGCTCAGGGCAAGTTAATTACAGTGCAGTGGGCAAACAGCTCACCCCAGGCTGATGCTGATGTACACTGTGCCATTAAGGGAATCCATCAGGCCACAGTGGTGATATTTCACATCCAGTTAAAGCAAAACAAATGGTTCCCAGCACAGCAGCTGAAAGATCCCAGAAATGCCACGTACATCCAGCAGCCAGGCTGTCAAACCCACTGCTGTAACACTGGCTCTAAACTCAGTGTGGGGATGAATCTTATGGGTCTTCCTATGGGAAGCTTGGTGTGTCTCAGGCTGCTCACACAGCACCTACTGGGCTTGCATTTATAATGTGGAACCCCTGGGATCCCCAGGAAAGAGAAAGAACCACACCATGGGCTGGACTTATTTAGGAGTCTTTGGAGGTGGCTGGGAGGGCTTCCCTTGGCAGAAGGGAATGAGCAAAGCCCTGAAGGAAGCATCAGTAAAATAAAGATGTAAATAGAAGTTGATGCAGCTCTGCCTCACAGCTCTGAACTCCAATGGCCTGGTCAGCTCCCCCAGAACAGTCTCAGCCATGCAGCACTGGAAACATTCTCTCTCTCAGAGAAAATAAGGATGGTAACTGATTCTGGCTGGGCAGCATCATCCAGTTCTTGCCCCAGGTTCAAACTGTCCATATTCTGTCAAGATGCAGGTTAAATTGATGGCATATTTTTGTCCTAATGAGACAAGAATTTCATCCACAAACACCAAGGCATTTTCAAATCCCATAAGGCCATTAGTGATGACATACTGGGGCAGACAGGCAAGGAGAGATCCTCCCAGGGACCTCTACACCTATTCAAGGTTTTACAGTTAGGATAGAAGCTTGATACAGTCAAATCTCCACATGAAAAACAGACACAAATCCAGGCTCCAGACAAAAGCCAGGGGTTATCCAATATCAGAAAGTGTGCACACTGCAAGTCACTCTCATGGTGCATGGGTCAGTGGATAACAGGCCCTTGTCCCTTGCTAGTAGAGCCTCCCAGTGAGCACTAACACTTGAAGCACCCTGTCCCTGTCCCCACAGAAGCTGCAAATCTCCTCCAGGAGATGCACCATGGCATCATATGTTACCCAGAGAGGCTGTGGCTTCCACACCCCTGGAATTGTTCAAGGTCAGGCTGGATGGGGCCCTGAGCAACCTGATCTAGTGACTGAGCTTTAAGGTCCCTTCCAACACAAACCATTTCATGGTTCTGGGATTCTACAATCATGCTGCAGCAGCTGCTGGAGAAGCACAGCTCCCAGAGCTGCAGCCCTCCCTGCAGGAAAACAAGCTGCTGAAGGCTCCAGTGCCAGCTCTGAACACTGTGTGCTCCAGTGCCCCCCTGGGATGCACTTCCTGTCCTGCAGGAGGGATGGAGCCGGAGCAGGCACCACATCCAGCCCACAGGCCACCTGGCAAGGTGCCTCTGATCAAGAGCCAGGAACCAGAACTGTTTTACTGGAAATATCTCCAAGTATTTCCCAGCTACTGTTGAAAATGCCTCCATGAAGGAGGCTGGAACAGCTCCTGGCTCCAGTGCAGGTGCCTCTCCCCAGCTGCACACCGTGAGAAGTCCCTGTGCTGACAAAATCTGCTGGGGTTGTGATAGCAGCGAAGAAAACAGCGAGTAAACAACACACAAGAAATAAGAACAAGTACTCAGAGCAGGAATACCAGCACAGCCTGGTATTTACTTAGTGACTCATCCAGAGGAGGATCTGTCCCTTTAGGCTTCTGGCCAGCATGAGAACAGGTAATAGGAGAGTGTATGAAATCACTGGAGCTCAGCTCCTCCTGACCTCTGAGAACAAAGAAGCCTTAGAACAGCAAAAAATATCCTCTTTTCACTCTTCACTCTGTTGCACAATCTTTCTCCACAGAGTAAAGTTGCACATTTTACAGACTGGGAAAGGAGAAAGCAAGAGGCAGAGGAAGGATTTCTGCTCCTCCACACAACAGCAAAACACAGACTACACCAGAAAAGTATTTCCCAGTGAGATTCCTCCCTTTACAGGGTTTTTGGCAAAAGGTTCACAGATAACATCTGAAGAGGACATTTGGAAAACACAGGCACTTAGGAAAGACAAGAGAGCTTTCAGAACTCAGTCACACCTTTTGCTTTGGGGCGTTCAGGTTTCCATCCTTTTATGCAGAACTGTGCAGATCGTTCCAGACACCAAAGAGCACCAATGAATGTGAACAGTATTTTTCTCTCCAGCTACAAGACTTTTCTTCCTCAACAAGTAAAATCCCTGACACTGCATCCTCTTGTACCTGTCAAGTCCTACATTCCTGAGAGGCTCTCCTGCTACCAAGTATACAAATGTTCAAGGAACTCACATGGCTAATGAGCTTCAAATCTATAAAAGCACATGAAGAGTTCACTCTAGGCTTTCACCTCACATGGAAAAGCATTTATGTACAAAAGACCTGTGACACCAGCGCTGAACATTTTCAAGCAATTTCTGTGCAGGCAGAATGACAACTGACAACCACCTATTTCTCACCCTTTACACTCCACAATTGTCTTTGAGTTCGGAGCTGCTGGTTGGCTCATGCCAAAAAACAGGAAAAAAATTATTAACAAAGTAGCCATCAGAAAGGCAAATTTATTAGCCTAATTTATAAAAATAAGAATTAATACTGCTAAGTGGGCAAACTTAGGCCTACATAGCTCATGGCTTCTTTTTATATGTTATTTATTTAAGTGAGACTAAAGTCTAAACCAAAATATTTTAAACCCCAACTGTCTCAGAAATGCTGGTTTTATTTCAATGTTGAGTGCAGGACTTATGTAACATTTCCCATTTTGATTTCTGTTACTAAAGGATTTTAAAACAAAACTGTACGGTCACTGCCTACAGCCCTAAGGGGCTGAGTACAAAAATAACATAAAAGATATCACAAACTCTACAAAATACAATTCTGATTTAATTTCATTCAAGCATTATGTTCTTTACTTTGGGGAAATTACTTTATCATCTTTGATAGCAAGCACTCTCCTTCAGCTCTTCTGAACACTGAAAATATCATTTGAGGTACAACTGGAACAAAACTTGAAAATGCCTTATGTAATTTAATATCCTTGCCAAACTAAACCAAAGTTTGTCTTACAAGCTTAACTTTCTCATGCTGCAAATAAAACACCTACATTTTCTCCACTCACCAGAAAATATCCGTGTTCCCAGTGGCTCACCTCTTTCACTAAGCACTCCAGCTTTTTCAAAGGCTTCTGAATCAATGGTAATTCATTAGTGGAAAATATTCCCTGCTTCCTCCCTGTTTCTCTTGGTGATAAAATACACATTTTCACAAGCAAGTTTCCATGGGTAGTGTCAGGCCAAGCTGGAATGAGGGTGGATCTGCCTTTGGTCAAGGCCCAAGACATCAGGCAGCTCATCTGTCACACACAAAACCTACTCACCTTCAGGACATGTTATTTTCCAGCAGCAAAGTGTGAAAAGGCTCATTTCGGAAGATGTAATGGTCCATCAGTTTTTGTCCTTAACTTTCTTTGCTGTTCCTCCCAAAATGGTGTTCTGGAGATATAAAAAGAACTTCAACTTAAAATACAGCTCAGATAAACACTACATTTTTCCTGCTTTTTACCAAGCCCACTGAAAGGTCACCTGAAACCCATCTGATGATCCAGTCACTGAATTACTGCTGTCTTATCTTAAAGGAGGCTGCAAGGAATTATTTCCTCACCCTTGCCACCCTCACAGCTTACACATCTACCATCCACAGTAGCATGCTGAGAACTCATCCTGAAGACTGGGAACGGGCAAGGGACTTATTTAAAGTCATGCTGGTGCCAGAACTGAGAATTACACTGTGTTATCAGAAGTCCCTTTTCAGCTTGCCTGCTACATTTGACATACTGACATATATTTACTACACTCAGGTTTTTCTCCAAAGCATAAACACTCAACTGTTCTGCTGAATTTTGCTACAATTCCCTCAATAACAGATTACCTTCCTTCCCCTCACCACAGTGCAGCAAAAGCAGTGCACTCCTTACCCTGCTTGGGACTAGAAGGAGTTGGACATATGTTTGCAAAATTAGGCTGAAAAGGCAAAGCAAAAGCACTGGGAGTGTAAATGAGTAAATGCCACGTTAGAAGCAATTTCCCTGGCAGTCCCATTTCACAGCCAAAATAATTAGATCGCTAGCAAGAAACACCCCAAGTAGCTAAATGGTGTGCTATGAGATTAACCAAGGTCACTTCTCTTACATCCAGCTTTCTAAAAAGATGCCTCCCCCAAAAACTTAACCCCAGGGCTCCATCCAAATTAAAAATTCACTGTTGATGTACATCAGTACAAACCAAATCAAAGTATTCCAGAGCCTGCCAAGTGCTGACTGCCCAAGGAAAGGCCACACGCCTTCTAAGTGAGAGAAATCTCCATTTGAGAGCCACCTAAACTCTGAGACTGCTGCTGCTGCTGGGTGTTCAGAGATAACTGCCAACTCATTAAAATCCCACATTAGAAGTTTATTAAATATGCAAACATTAATGGAATTGGACTAGCAGCTACTCAGGCAGATAAAATTTCAGCGCGGCGCATCCCGCAGTTCCCGTTATCAATGCTGTTCCTTTTGGAAGCATCTGTCAGAGTCACAGAGTTGCTCAGGGCACTGAAACCCTTCAGCTCTTTCAGATTACTCAGGTCACCCTCTGAACGTTCCCACTAGCCTAGAAAGGACTTCTGCTTCCCACTAATTACAGCTCAGTATCTGTCCATTTCCACTTTCACACTTCCCTGCTGGAGATGCAAAGTATCCCCAAGGGTTTTTCTCCTTTTGGGAACATCAGCAGGACAAGTCCCACAGCTCTTTGCAAGCTCACAGGTACAGAGGTTTGACACACATCCCAAATTCACAGTCCTTGTCAACTTGCTGCTGGAAGAACTACAAAGGGAAGAGCAGAGTCATACAGACAACAGGGATTAAAGAGAAGTGCTTAAAAAGCTGCTCTCCTGAACTTCAGGGGACTCCACACATGCAGGTGTGTGCAGAGCTCTGCCTGGAGCTCCTTCCTTCAGCTCTCTCCCACACAAGCATCAGTCCCTCACACCACTCTCAGCACATTTTGCTCCACAAAATGCAGTTTCATTCCTGGGCTACTCTGCAAAGTCCCAGTGCCCGGTGAGTGTGTCAACAAACCTCCAAGGTTTTGCTGTAGAGTGACATCAGACTTGGAATGGTTCTTCACTAATGCTATCAGTATAATCTGAGTTAGCCTCAGAGAAAGGAGGACAAGAAGTATCACTCATCACACAGAGAATAAACAAGCCCCTAAGAATCCCTAATGCACCTCCAGGTGACTGGCAATAGCCTTGCTCTCTCAGTGGCTTCAAAGAGTGTCTGGAAGATTTAATCCTCTAATTATGGAAAAATAAGTGTGGTCTGGCACCACCTTCTTGGAGATGTGAGGTTTCAGCAAAAAGAAGGAAATTAAATCTTGGGGAACAACTTTGGGAAAAGCACGATATATAGGGGAAGAAAGGAAATGAAGGAGTATGAAATGACCTCCAAAGAAAAAATTGAGCTCTTTGAGCTCAAAGAAGCTGAGCAGGTTCTTTACCACCACCTTTCCTGGTTCCAGTGACAGTCTGGAGAAGTGAGGGCTCTTGTAATTGTCAACAACTTCCCAGAACCAGCACATGGGATGCAACACTAAGGTTTGGGTTTCCTTCAGCCCTGCAACCATATGGGCCTCTCAAAATAGAAGGTTCAAGGATGTCTTGGCCAAGAGGGATCAAGAAAATCCCCCATCCATCACCTGATGCAACACCAGGCATCACATGTTGCAGAACCTTGAGCAGCAGCCAGTTTGAGGTCAGGCACACAATAGCCTCCCGCTCCATGAACCAGGAAGCCAGGGCTTAGGTTTAGATTTTTTAAAGGAGAACTGAATTATTTGGGAAATTAAGGCAAAGAGGGACCTCAATATAATCAGAGTTCTGAAAAGGGTCCTGACTAAATCTCACATGGATTCTGGGGACTGATCTTTGCTGCTTCAGTGTGTTCAGAAACACAGAAAAGCAGCCAGCTCACAGCTGGCCCCAAGGTCAGCTATTCCCTGACATAGAAAGGAAAACCCACACAAATCCTTTCATCTCTCAAGAGACATCATGATGACTTTCTGTTGCAGATGGTACATTCTGGTCCTAGACACAGGGAGAAATGACTGTGCAAACATTCCCTAAGGCTCTGAGCACTAGGAGGCTTCTACACAGGTATGTGCTGTGTCAGCTGCCCACTTGGTCAGTCCACTGAGCTCCTCAGCTTGACACATCAACAGTTTGGATTATCTCTGCCCAGAGAGCTCCTGCCTGCAGGAACATGCAGTGGATGACAGAACACAAAAATAATACTTGCAGCTTACAGGCAGCGCCCTTGTTCTGCCCACCAGGCTGCAGGAGGAACCTTTAGCCATGAGAACACACTAAATCAGTTAACCAGCAGCAGTATTTCCTCCCAGGACAGACAGACAAACACATTGAAAGTACAGGACACTGTGCCTTGGGGAATGTAAATAACCCATTAAAGAAGAGCTCTGTTTGTAAGGGAACCAGGGAGGCCACAGTGCTCTGTGTCAGGTATATGACACACTGACCTGTGCCCAGGGACACAGCAGCCATTCCAGCAACCACTAAACATTCTTACTCCCAAAGTGTGTTTCACCCATTGGTGAACTTTAGTGTCTAGGTTGTAAGGAAAACAGGTAGAAAACAAATGATTCTATGAAAACTCAGCCATCCATCTGCCACCACCTGCTACGGTCCATGGCACCACCAGCATGAGAGCCTGGCACTCTCTTTTCTCCACCAACATGGAGGTGTCAGGCTGACCTGAAGGCAGCAGCAGCACTGGGTACACAGCATCAGTGGGAAACTCCTCCTTGAGGGATACCTGAGCAGCCCAGACCCAGGGAAGGATAACATTGCAAGGAAATTTCATCCCCCTTAGCACTGAGCCATCCTGCCACAGGCCAGAGGTCACAACTGCAGTGGCACCAGCTAAGAGTGACAATGGGAACTCACAAGACAAGCTGGCACACTGATCCAGAGGATGCTGGGGACAATGCCCTCTATCCATGAGTTGTAGGGCAAATCTGTTGAGCTAAGATAGAAGCAACCAAAACTCACAAGTGTCTGAAATGTGGACAAGGTGTTTCCTGGCAACAGCAACAAGCCAATGGAGTACAATGAATGTTTTCTCAGCACTTTGCTGTCGGGTGACCTCGCTAGCACCCTTCTGCAGGAGACAGGATCCTCTGTGACAGCACCAGCAGCAGCAGCTGACCCAGCACAGTGACCAAAGCTGACACTGCTGCACTCCCCTCTGCTCAGCTCCAAGGCTGGATTCCTGACCACCTTCTCCCCAAGGGAACCCCAAAAATAGCCTCTGCTCACTCAAGGGAGGCCATGCCTGAATAACCCAGAGGCAGGGCCTTTGTTCACAGCCCACACCACTGCAGCTTGCCTGCTCTGGAGGTGGATGAGAGGAGAAATGTAGGCCACACATGCAGAGAGAAAGAGACATGCAGAGTTCAGAGACGCCAGAGATCCCACTGGCAGAGCCAGCAATGAATGCCCATTAAAACAGCCTGCAAGTGCTGGGGTACACTCAACACGAGCCAGGCAGGCTAAGGGCACAACACACCTCATCAGAAAGCGCAAAACTTGTGGGATATTTCCCCCACTAAACCGCCTGATGAATCATTAAAGAATATCTTTGTGATGTAACTATTCAGACTTACACAAAGAAGCCTTGTAATTAGCTCTCAAAGTAATCCTCTGGCCACCATCTGGAGCTCAGCCTAAACCTTGACCTCAGTCCCAGCAGACAGGCACACATCCGTGACACACACCTGACACTGAGTCACACTGCTGCCCTGCATTCACTAAGTGCACCAACTTGACAGGAATGCTAAAAACTCGAGCCACCTTTTGCTCTACAGGTTCTTCAGTTCACACCCATCATACTTAAGGAAATAGTTTCAAACATATAAAGTTAAAAAGCAAGAGTCATCAATCCAATCCTGCGCCTAAAACAAAATGTTTCCTCCATCGAAACCTCAGTTTATAGTAAACAAAGCTGATACACAACATACCCAACCTTCTTCCAATAACACAGGAGGAAAATCTTCCTACAACCAGATTCTGACAGAAAACAGACTTATCACAGATATAAAATAACTTATTCCCCCAGGTATAAACAGCTCAAAATATTTTACTATTAAAGGATGGCAAAATTCTTTCACCTAAAGCACCATAAATGACTGGATGTTCTTTTTTTGCTAAAACCTTTTGATTAGTTTGAAATCCCTATTCCCCACAAGCAAATAAAATCTAAGATGGCTACCACCTCTTCTAAAGCCTCTTAGCTAGAGAAGAATTAGTTTTCTTTAATATACAGCTCTGTGTTGCTTTTTGAGCTCCCCACAGCAAAGCAGTCAAGAACGATACATGCCACATCACCAAGAACAAAATTTATCTTGTCAGTCCCAGAGGAATTCTATTTCCAATGAAGTTCAGCAAGCAGATTTTAGACTTTTGTGAAAAAGCCCACAAGACAAGGAAAGATGGATGGAGGAGTGAAAGTGCTGAAACAGTTATTGCTTAGTTCATATCTGAGAGCAAATCTCTGCAAGAATGAGAAATGTTTATTTTTTCTAGGGATCACGTGTCTATAAAGCACAAAGAGCCTTCTGTAGTAGGAGCCATGGTCCCAGAGCAGAGACCTCCTACCAGCTGGGCTCCTGGCACACACAATTCCCTCCAGCTCCAGGGATGGTGAAATACAAATCAGAGCAAGATTGGAACAGACCACCAGGAGACCCCAAATTCTGGTCATTTCACTACACAGAGCCACACTGGGGCTGTCACCACCGCCAGGTACAAACATGGTTGTCCCCCTCACATCATGCAGACCCCCAGCCCTGGACAGGGGGACACTGTGGGGGGTTTCTGAGCCTCCTCTGGGACCACTCCCCAGATTGGCTTCAGTTTCGCAGGGGATGGTTTGAAGTGATTCTCTTTGCCACAACACCTTTCTCCTCCTGGCTGCAGTTTCAGCAGGGATTGCTCAAGACCAAAGTTCTGCACAAGTCAATATTTAACTTCAGCTCTGCACTGCTGAGACCCACCTGCAATATTGGACATGGTCATTAATTAAAGCTTATGTTGCCATTTCTAACAAAAAAATAATAACAAGCAAATTATCTTCTTCACGAGAACATGTGAAGAAAAATTCTACAGGAACAGCAGTTAGAGTCAGCAGAAGTAATTTTAATAAGGGAACTAAAGGAAAATGCTTCCAGGAAAGGAGATCTAAACAATGGGAGGTGTACACTGCAGAGCAGGTTCAAGGCAGGGGCAAGAGCCACACAGCAAAAAGCATTTAAAAACAAACCACACCAAGGTCTGGAAATTCAGCATTTGGCCCACAAGTAGCAGTTTAACATTGCAATTAAGCCATTAATCTGTGTCACAAAGGCTTATATATGTCTTGCACATTACAAGGAGAAGCATTTATTCTCCACTAATTACCACTAACTATGACCTGCTGTACTAACACAGGCTTTAAAATAACACAATAAACAAAAGTGCTTTTTTTTCCAGGTTAATTGTTCCTAGTCTTGAGGGTAAGAAAACTGCTTATATTAAAAAAAATTCTCTGCATGCACCTGATATAAATTTTTGCCAATAGTCTCACCTTTTATCTTTTTGGAGAGCTTTCTGCTGTGAGAAACAGCTGTTAACACACAAACCAGGCCAAAAGTGAGCAACTGAGAGTAATTCCTTCTTTCCTACATCTGTTTCAACTCTTTATCCACCTGTTCTATTGTGATTTCTTCATTTGTTGCTAGCACTCCCACCTTTACATTTAGCAAAACCTGTTTTTGTTCTCTAAACCAGAACATCTGTTGTAGCAATGATTCCTGTGCAGTTATGGGTGAAAATCACCACAGACACCATTCCAAAAATGCCTCACTTCTGTATTTCTAACCCTTCACAGGCACCAGTTTGGTCAGCACCAAAAAGGAAACTTTGTCAGGAAACAAAAATATTTCTGCTGGGAAAGAGTGGAAGGAAGAGGCTGAGGATATCAGGAACATTTGGAAATAGGAGCACTGCACAGCCTTCATCCCAAAAAGATCCAAAACAACAAACACCACCAAAAAGCCAAACCACAAACACCAGGACTGTCCAAAGTGTAGCCTCAGGGAACACTTTCAGGAGCAGCTTAACTGGTTCTGATCCTTGTCACTGCCTCTCCCTGCTGGATGCACAGACACAGCTCCATGGATCCAATTTCCATCTGGTGCTCATTGCCAGTGGGTTTGGCACCTGAATCCAGCCCACCACACCACCACTGACACCTGCACTTGAGGAGCAAGGAAAACAGACAAGCAGAGGGATGGAAAAAAGGTGCACAGGGCTCCCCTTTCCAGCAGTAATATAATATCAAACCTGTTCCTGAAATTTCATGCTTCCAGATCCATACAGTTACCACAAAAATGCAAGTTTTCACAGCTCAAATGCCTCCTTAGAGCAATCAGATCATGACTCCACTCCATTTTGGAGAGAATGCAGAAAGTATTTACCTTTATTTTTCTGCTCTGCTTTGAAAATGTGACCAGTATACTAAGAGCAACGTACCTCTGAAGCAGTAAAACTACAGGTTAAAAGAACAACTGTAAGTGAAGCCACAGCAAGGTCTCAGCACTTTCCAGCAGCAAAATTCCCACAGAGCTCAAACGAGAGAGGAGGCAGGTTCCTGTCTGGCTTATCTAAAGGTTTTATTTCCATTGCACTACACCTGCAGGTGTTACACCCAATTGCCATCCATTTAGCACAAATGAGACACAGTACAAGATTGTGCCTGGGGCAGTGCCCTTCCCTACAAGGAGAAAAGAGGAATGGCTTGGATTCAAAGGGTTTTTAAAGCTCACCTCATTCCAGCCCCTGCCATGGGCAGAGACACCTTCCACTATCCCAGGTTGCTCCAAGCCCTGTTCAACCTGGCCTTGGAGTAGCCACAGCCAGGGCTGGAGTAGCCACAGCTTCCCTGGGCACCCTGTGCCAGGGCTTCACCACCCTCACAGGGAGGAATTCCTTCCCAATATCTCATCAAACCCTGCCCTTTGGCAGTGGGAAGCCATTCCCCTTGTCCTGGCGCTACAGTTCCTGCCTTCCCTCATTAACTTAAGAGCTGCACTTCTCTGGGCTAAGCCACACAGCCCAAGTGAAGCATCCACTGAACTCATCCCAGCCAGTCTCCCAAACTTCTGCCAGCTGAAAGCAGCATCAAAACTCCTACACTTCTTTTTTTTTTTTTTTTTTTACTGGACAGGGCACAAAACCATTGGAGCCTGCTGGTCTTTGTTGTTGTCAGCAGCCCCCAGACAAGATTAGGACAGACACCAGAGGCTTAGCTCCGGCGGGATTTGCTCCAGGTTGTCTGGCGACCGACTGAAACGCTTCCTGCTGCCCGGAGAGCAGCGATAACACTGGGGACTGCTCACCTGCCTCCAACAGCCACCGCCAGCACCTCGGCGGCGCCTCTGACCGCTCTCTTAAACTGGAAAAAGTCCCTTTTTTTTATATCAAATATACAAGCGTGAGGGCTCCGCGCCTGCAAACAGGACCGTAGTGTCCAGAGCACCCCACGTCCCTGAGCATCTCCATTCCCCGAGCATCTCGTGCCCCTCAGCACCTCCATTCCTGAGCACTTCGTGTCCCTCAGGACCGCCATTCCCCGAACATCCCGTGTTCCTCAGCACCCCCATTCCCCGAGCACCGCGTTCCTGGGGCACATCATTCCCTCAGCACTCCGTCACTCGGACACGGCGTTCCCTGAGCATCGCGCTCACTGCGCCCTCCGTTCCCGGTGGCCCCCGTACCCCCGCGTTCCCGTAACCTGCGCAGCCCGCACCCAGGCGCTCCCCGTTACCTGCGCAGCCCGTACCCAGGCGCTCCCCGTTCCCCGCGCTCCCCGTTACCTGCGCAGCCCGCTCCCGCAGCTCCGCGTCCCCGGTCGGCTCCGCCCCGCGCCGGACCCGCAACGTCACCTCCGGCAGCGCGCCGGCTGCGGGAGGGCTTTAAGTAGGGGGCGGGGCCTGAGCAGTGTGGGTGGGGTGACGGGGCGTGGCCGAGAGCTGCCGGAGCGCAGGCGGGTCTGAGGGGGCGCGGGCGAGATTTAAAGTGTGTGGGCGGGGCCTGAGGGAGGGAGGGCGAGGGCGTCGGGGTGTGGGCGGGGTCTAATGAGACATGGGTGTGGTCTAGCACTGCATGGGCGTGGTCTAATGCTGGGTGGGCGCTGTCTGATGAGTGGGCGTGGCCTGCGGCTGCGCGCGGGCGGGTTTTGGGCGGGAAGGCGTGAGGCGGCCTCGGGCCGTGCCCAGCGCGTACGGCCGGACCCGTGAGGGGCTGGCTGGTCGAGGCGGGCACCTCGGGCCGTCCTCAGGCTCTCCCGATGAGCCCTGTGCCGGGCGGGATGTGTGCAGGAATTCCAGCTGGCCGGGGCAGGGCTGCCGAGAATCGGGACAGCATCACCTGCGCGGGCCGGCACGGACAGACGAGCACCGGACTGAGCGCGATAAGGGCGGCCAAAGCACCACTCGGTATCTGGGGTTTACCCTGTTTTCGAGCACTTGGTGATAGCAGCCCCAGTTTTCTAATATTACCTGTCAGTTCTCTCAACACCCGGTTACGGCCTTGCCTGGCCAAACTGGATATTAAGATGCCAAGCTTTGACTGCTTTTAACACTGTTTACTGCTGGACACAAAAGAGTTTCTTTAGTGCTACATCAACGAATCTGGAAAGGAGAACAGAAAATCATATTGGTTACGTGTATCTTTTTGTCACCTTATTGACAATGTTACTGTCTCCTTCCAGAAATATCCCTCCACAGCCACTCGTGTCGGTTTTGTTATGAGCACATGAACATTTATGTCTCATCTCAGCCTTCTGCAGCCATCACCTACTGTCATTCAGTCCAACTCCTCATGTTCCAGGGTGTTGCATTATTCCATGGGATGCCAGTGCAGCAGAACAGCGCCTTGAAACACGTGAAATGCTGTGAGTGAAGGCACTGTCACCTTGTTCTTTGTCCTGTGGTGTCTCCAAGTCTTCTATGGTATTCTTGGTTGCTCCTAAGGAAACCCATGTTGATTTAGTGCTCAGGGAATGGGATCCTTGAGGCACTAGGGAATTTTTCTGAAACTGTTCTGAATTTCCCTTCATGCTTCTGTTTTCTGCTTAAATAGTCAGTTATATTCTGGGAACAGTCTCTCAGAGAAACTGTGGTTGCCCAGGAAATGTCCAAGGCCAGCTTGGATGGGGCATGGAGCAGCCTGGGATAGTGGGAGGTGTCCCTGCCCATGGCAGGGGGCTGGAATGAGATGGGCTTTGAGGTCCCTTCCAGCTCAAACCATCCTGTGACTCTATCACTCCACAGCATTCCTGCTTCGTCGTGTATCATCCCACAAGGAAGGTCTCTCCCTGCACAAGCAATACCACGGCTTGCCAGGAGGTGTTGCTTTACAACCACGCAAAAATCAGAGCTCAAAAGTCACGAGACAGGCTTGTAATATTAAAAATAACCAACATACTTTGTTCTGGCAGGGAAAGATCGAGGTTCTACCTTTGAAATGGCAATTTTTATTTAAGATAATTCAGATCTTAAATGCCCAGTGTGGCACAGAATGAGATAAATACTGGAAAACCCACTCAGTGGGAAATGCTGTGAATTTGTAAATTGCTAACATATTTGTCAGACCAGCTTTATGTGTGCAAAGTTGCCCATGGCTTTGTGTTTGCAGGGCTGGATGCTAAAACATACATAAATACAGAGCAGGCTTGATGCAGTGGGGAGTTTCAGAGGGGTAATCTGGGTTTCAAGAAGCCAAGGAGAAGAGTACAGCCTCAGTAAGACAAAAATCCTTCAAGGCCAGGTTGTACAGGGCTTGGAGCAACCTGAGATAGTGGAAGGTGCCCTGGCCATGCAGGAAATGGAGTGGGATGAGCTCCAAGGTCCCTTTCAACCCAAACCAGGCTGGGATTCCATGCTAACAGCTGTCATGCTCACAGGGCTGTGTCTCTGCTCTGCACACACACATTTCAAACAAAAATGAGCTGTTTGCTTCTAAGGGGCAATGCAGAGTTGGGTATACAACTGTTCTCCACCTGCATAGTAGGTTTTAAGTTATTAATGTAGTAACAGGAGCAAAGTGAACTATGCATTTCACTGTGCCCAAACTTACTTTACAAGACAAAACAGGAAGCAGAGTTTCCAAGACATTTAAAAACCTTTTTACTACAGGGAAAAAAAGAAAACAACAACAACACAACACCAAGAAAAAAACAAAAAAAAACCAAAAAAAAACCCAAAAAAACTCTTCAAAGGATATCTCCAGTTAGGACAAAAAGGTTTTTAAATATGTCTGTATCACACCAAGCTGAAATAACCTTCATGGCTGACAGAAGCTGTGGCTCTTCAGCAGAAATTTAAACTCTGCAATAGGAGGATATTCTATGGCCACTGTGTGCCTCGCTGTGGCTGTAGTTATCACACTTGTGCCAGCTCTGAGGCACTGAACTCCAGCTCACTGAGGCTCTGGGAGGCTGAGTTTTGGAGACAATGCAGAAAAGACATGTAAAGTTATCAGAGGATTACTCCTAAAGGTGTGATAACCAAAGGAGACTTTGAAAACTATTTTGTCATCAAATGTTTACCAGTATTGGCTTTTACTACACATAAAAGGGTCAGACAAAGATTACAAAGGTTCAACAGTTTTTTTTACAACACATAATTTTTAAGGGGGGAAAAAAAGAGGCCACAACTGTACAAGGGAAAGCAGAAAAGAGTTGTTGGATTTAGCTGGCCCTCCAGGCTGTCATTTCAGCAGCAAGGTGTAATTCAGGCCTGAAGTTTAGACCAGCTGATGACAAGAACAAGTAAGTTTTCAGAGTTCCTGGCCCTCTCAGCACTGTGGCCATGGGCTTTACCACCAACATCCACTCAGATTGCCAATACAACTGATAAGACCTTCCATGTTCCTCAGAGGTGGTTCCCACAGAAATACTCTGCTCCTCCTCCTGGGACATTACTGCACTCACCTTTGCCAGTATCTCTGGGTGCAGCTGTCAAAAAAGCATTTTCCAGGAATTTTTGTTCTGTGTGAATAAGGTTAGAGCAAATCAAGATGCTTCTTCTGGAGTACCTTGCAACAGAGATATACTGGAATAAAAATTAAGCAGAGGCTCCTATAAATAAAACACTTGTTTTTATCATTCAGCACTTCCTGAACAGGCTGATGATCCCAGGGGGCTGTAGGAGACTTGACATATTTGTGTTGCTCCAGCTCAGAAAGAAGCAGGAATCTTTTTTTTTCCTACTATGGCACTTTCTGAGGCGTTCAGAAGACAAAGCACAACATTCACACCCATTAACATCTGTCCTGTTAGTACTGGAGTTTCTAAGGATTTGCTATTCCTGTCTTAGAATCTTTTCCCAGAGCCAACTGCATTTTCTGAGCATTATCCTCTAATGTGTGGCCAAAAGAGCAGCAATCAGAGGGTTTGGAACAGCGAGATCTCTTTTCTTTTGGCAGGCCTAGGGCTAAAGAAAGCTGCCTGTTGTCACCTTATTGCAGGGGTTCCATACTGCTGTCTCCTATCACAAAGCTTTCACACTCTCTTGGTGTTTCTCATGGGCAGCTCCTCAGAGCTCTGCCTCTTTCTCCTTCACAAAGCAGCCACTGACTCCAGCTCCCTTCTCACCCAGCCACCCCACTCTTTTATAGCATCTTCTTCTCATTGCTTACAGCTGTGGCCTGTTAAAGCCAGGCCTGCTCCTAATCTTTGATAATTGGCCCAGCTGCAGCTCCTTAGGGGTAAGATTACTTTCCACACCATCTTTATTTTCTTATATTCTATCCCCCTACAGCTGCCACCTAGTCCTGTGGTTCCACAGCCCACAGCTGCTTTCCAGGGAAGCACAAAGTGCCTGGCAGCCCCTGCACAGCTTTAGAACAGCAGGGCTGACAGAGATCTGCACAAGCCCTTGGGGAACCACACAAATCTGCAGGAACAAACTGGACCATCCTGATGACATTTTGCCAAGGTGAAGTGCACTGACAGGCTCTGCAACCTGCTCCCCTCCCAAGTGCAAGATCAGCTCAGATGCAGCAGAGCTGCACAGCCTTGGCTCTGATTGCAGTGACAACAGCAACACTGGGAGAGGAAAACAGCCAGAAGCATAACTGGGGCCTGTACCAGGCACTTGTCTTTCCCCACTGGTTGGGGAGCTGGATTTAAGCTCAGGCCTTTGCACTTGGTTATTGCACAACTTGCAAGACTTAAAATTTCTCTGCTGTACACACTGAAATGCATTTCTTCTTCTCACTACCAAACTCCATTCATCTTGAAGGAAAAAGGGAAAAAAAGACATGCATAAATCCTACAACCTGAAATATTACTTGAACTTTTCCATAACAGTGTGAAACTTTTTTTTTTTTTTTTTTTTTTTTTTTTTTTTTTTCTATGAGCTCTCCTTTCCCAAGCACTGCTTTCTTCTGTTTTCATTTGGGCTTGAAATAGGGCTGTTTTATCACAACTACAGCACTTGGATTATTAAAGCACAAGTAGATCAGACCTGTAAACTATAAACACAAAGTACAACTTAGAGTGATCTTTGCTTTCATTCTGGTTAATAAAAATTCAACAGAGCAGCCAGCCCTCCAAGGCATCATTTACACCATTTTTATAAACTCTCAGAACATGCTGTTTACAAGCAAATGGCAGAGTATTACCACTAGTTTGGGGGGGTTTGTAACATTATATAATAAATGCCAGAAGAGCTGTAGTGATCCAGCACATCAGCTGTAACAATAAAGGTTATATAAAAGCAGCAGTAAAGGTTGCTTTTAGTGAAGGACCTTTCTGTACAGGTAAATCAATTCCTAAAATTCTGTACCTGTTCCAGAGCAGGGAAAGAGCTGTAGCCATTCTGCCCAGAGACTGACTTTTAAAGGCCAAGAGACATAAAGGGGAGATTATAGAGATATAAATAAGGATATAACAATGTATAGATAAGAATCTTCTCTGTCCCTTAAATAACATTTTACAGCAACATATACACGTTGTTACATTAGAAACTATGTTTCTCCCCACTACCTCTCAGCTCTTTACAGTGGCATTATTGCTGTGAGCTGAGGGGCTGGTGGGAAGTGATGCCTGAGAGGACCAGAGGGACAGAGCTTGGCTGGGTCACACATTAAATCCCAGTGTTGTCCCAGGATAGGTTCTTTCACTCAGTGTACAAGATGCCAATCCAACACTGAGTCAAGGTATTTGATTTATTTACATTTCTGCACAGAAAGGAGGCTGGGTGGTAAATCCACAAAGCCAGCACAACTATCAAAACTTTTCACTATTTATATGTTTTAGCAAGGTATTGATGTTCACTGGCTGCAGGTTACATAGTTCTCTTATTTAGTGGTCTGTCTTCTACTGATTAATGATTCCCTCATTTCTTATTTTAATTAGCCCAGTGTTTATCTTCTTTGGGTTGGTGGTTTCTTGGGTCAGTGGTCTGTGAGTCACTGGTCATGACCTGCCCCTGCCAGAATTACCTTTCACCCAGCTGGGGCTGATTTCAGTACAAATTGCTGGGTTGGCTTTATCAGTTTTTTCCTTATTTTTGGGGTCTTGCCAAATGTCCTTGTGGCCTCGAAGTTCTGCATTCTGTGTGCCCACTCTCAGTGGCACATCACACACATCCTTCTTCCCGAGCATTGTCAGTGTCTGCCCTAGGACTGAAATCATTGAAACGTGGAGCCCTAGACCTTAACAAGGCAATTCTACCTTTAAAGGAATTTCTTTCCAACACCTGGACATCACTTAAAGCTTGTGAATCGCTGCTTCACGAGTGAAATCTCCTTTCTTGTTACAAAGATCAAAGATTAATGAACATCCTCTCTCAGGAAAAATGTCCATATTCCGGGTTTTGCCGCCCCAGCAGAGGCGGCTCTGTGCAGGCCGGGGCCGGGGCCGGGGCCAGCCCCGCGGTGCCCGGGCGCTGAGGGCGGGGCGCTGAGGGCGGGGGCTGGCCCGGGGACACGGGGACACGGCGGAGCGCTCGGCATGGCGCAGTACGCGAGGGGCTCGGCCGTGGCCGTCATCCGGCTCCGCAACCCGCCGGTGAACGCGCTCAGGTACGGCCGGCAGCCCGCGGGGAGCGCGGGGCTGGGGCCCGCTTGTGAGCGGGTGGGGGATTCTCCGAGTCCTTCCTTCTCACCGAGTTCTCTCTCCCCGAGCCCGGGGGAGGGTCCCTCCAGTCCCGGAGGGAGCGGCCCCTGAGAGCCTCAGCCGCGACTTCTGCACCGCTCAGAGCTCGCAGAGGCCCCGGCGGCTCCTTCAGAGGTAGCTTGGATCTCGCTTTGCAAACACCATGCTGAACTTTGCCATAACTTCTGCTCTTATAATTTCTAGCTGGGGCTTTTCACAGGAGAGGGGCCAGGCTCAGCACATTCTGCCATCTCCCCTGGAGGGTTTTTAAAAGCTTTGCCTATTTCTCATCACCTTCAAGTCTCTAAACATCAAGACACAGCTCAGCAGCGTTAGCTCAGCCTGGAGTGCTTTCAGCGCTGCTTGGTGCAAGTCAATGCTCAGATTTCCTGGTCTGCCTGCCTGCCCGGCGAATCACTGCGCTATCCAAGTGTGCACAGGGGGCAGGGCAAAGGGCTCCGTGGGTATCAGGCGTGGTTCAGCAAGCAGAGCTGGCACCAGCATTAAACTCAGCCGGGGCTATGAGAAAACAGTTCATTTGGCCTTTAAAAGTGATTAAGGAATTGACTTCTAAATACTGATCTTGGTCAAAAAGGGCCCTGTGCAATCTCAAACACGAGACAGTGGAAAACAAAGTCAAACACCAATCTGTAGGAGCCTCTGAAATTTAGGTTTTCATGTGTCTTGAAAAGGACTTATGTGCTTTTAGCTTCACATTAGTTGTGGGGTTTAGTTCCTTTAGTTCTGAGGAGCACATAAACCCTTTCTAAGCAGCTGTAGTTGTTCAGTAACAGTGACCAACAGTGTCTATTCAGGCTGTATTCACAAGCCAAAAATAACCCCACTGCAGTTGTGCTTGATTTACAAATGAGAAAGTTTGATAAAAAGAAGCTCATAGAGACAAGAAAGAACACGAAAAGGAGATAAAACCTGATGTTCTTCTGTAGAAAAGCTACATTGTAGCTGGCACTGCTCATTCTTCTGTTGCAACTTGTTTAGAAATGCAATATGAACATTTTTGGCTCGGGTAATTGCCAGGAGAAACTTGGAGTGACTTGATGAGTTTAGAAGAACCAGACATGTAAGACTCACAGAACTGTACAGTGTAAGATATCCTTTGGACCTCCTGGGCCTGAGATCTGTCTAAGAAAACTTCCAGGCTGTGCTCACTATAAACTTTCAGTCCTTACCATGAAAAATACAAAATACAGACCTAAAGAATCATAGAATCTCTGAGGTTGAAAAGACCTTTAAAATCAACCTTCAGCAGTAACCAGACATGCTTAAGGAACCTTAACTCCCTTCTTTTGAGAAGTCCTGGAGGAAACCCAAAGTCCCCTCTGCCTTTGAACAGCAGCAGCACAACAGCTCCCTCAGGGCAGATCTCTGCCTTTGCTGCCCTTTGCTCCTGGCCCTGCAGAGCCTCACAGCAAGGTGCAGCTCTGATACACCCAGGGAGACAGATTGTGTGCTTGTGTCCTGTCCCTCGGCCCTGCAGGGGAGAAGGAAGATCCTGGCAGACTTCAGATCCATTAGGCTACAACTTGAGACATGCCCGTGGTCTTTGGTGGCATGCCAGGGCAATACCTGTTTTCAAAGAGGTCCATAATTCTCACACCCGTGCTGTCAGGTAGGTGTTAGCTGAGATGTGATGCAGCTAGCAAAGGTAGAGCACACTCTGATCCCTGCTCCTCCTGCTGCTGCACATTTCTGCACTGGACCACAGGGAGCAGGTTTGTTAGTGCTGCTGGAAATGTTTCACTGCACAGGTCATAGGAGGCAGTGAAAGTTACAGACAGGAGCAATCCTGTACATTTCATTTCACAGCAGGCACAAACGCTTTTTAAGGCTGGTGAGGTTTTGCTGCTGTGCTCCAGCCTCCCCTACCTCTCCCCATTACCCATTTCCCTCCTCCTGGGCCATCACACCGGCCATTAGCACTTCAGAATGCACTGGTGGGCAGGAATTGGCTTTCTCCTGGCTGACATCATCCTCTGCTGGTGCCTTGGGGCAGTGCTTTTTTGAGAAATGTGTGCTGACTTGAGAGTCTGGCAGCAACTTCAGTTCCCACACAGACTCCCCTTTAAGCTAATCACTCTACCAGCAGAGGTGGCGTCTGCCAAATTTGATTTGTTTGGAGGGCTTTTTTCCTGGTTTGCAGAAGTTTACTGCTCAGAGACCTGCATCTACAAGACCATGACATTGAGAGAAGGGATTTAGATATGCAAAGAACTGGGAGTTTGGGGGAACAGAAAGACAAGACTGGCAAAAGGAAGGACTGACTACCCCTCCTCAGCAGAGGCAGGCTGCTGGCACTGGGAATTAGGAGGACTTGAAGGAATATTTCAACATTTGAGCTGACAAGGACAGAAAAGCTCCAGGGAGGATAGGGCAGGCCATGCAATAGGGCAGCTTATGTGTGGGATTCTATGGTGTGTGACAGCATAACAGGTTTGATTGGGAAAGGCTCTCCCTGGCTGCCAGGATTGTCCTTCTGACCCTGATCACCTTAAAAATCAGAAAATGTAAAGGAGATGAGAGAAGCTGCAGCTTCAGAAAGGTAGCAATGAGGGGAGAATGTGATTACTCATGGATCAGCACCTCATCAGGATGAGATACAGAGAGAAAATTCTGGGATTAATTAGCATCTGCTCCCTAAAACAACTATTCTAAAATTCCACCCAAAAGATGCCATTCTCACTCTGGCCTTAATTTATGTGCAGAAAGAACATAAAACTTGAACAGAACTGTTCAAGCTGTATTAGTAACTTGTCACACAACAGTGTGTGACAGTAGCTACTGCACAGCTGGATCTGACGCTGAAGCAAGGGAGAGCAGAGCAGGTAACTCCAGCACACAAGAACTCAATTTCAAGTAGGGGATTATGTAATACCCAGGAGTTAGTTCAAAGAAAAACACTGCAGGAAGCTATTGAAAGGAAAAGGAGCTTGTGACAATGGGAGAGCCTGGATTTTGTTGTTCAGGTTTGGGATTTGCAGGTTTTAAAGTATATTAGAAGCTGAGAAAAATACAAAGGAAAAGGACCAGACCTGCATGTTTCCCATAAACAACATTTTCCACTGTTGGATTTGAGTCTCACTTCTTTAAATGTGACTAAGTAAGTTTTCAGGATTCCCTTACATTAATTTTTTTTTTAAATGAAAGAAATTCACATTCACAAACTCTAGCTAAAATGTGAAATTAAGGTAAAAAGTAAAACTCTGTTATCTCACAGCACCTCACAGTCACTGCAATGAGTTCCATAAATTAAAAACAACCTGGTATGGTAATCTCCAAGAACATTCTCTTGCTCTGGTGTGCACCTACTCTTGAACAGCACCTGGTTTGGGTTCCTGAGACACTGAATCCCCTTGGCAGAACCACTTTTCTGCAGTCCAAATTGTACCCATGGTGGAACTGACTGCATGGCATGGGATGCAGCCTTGGAAAGCATGGAGGGAATTTGTGCATTGTTACTGCTAAATGAATGACAGTGTCACAGTAATGAAATACTTATGAAAATTACAGTGACTTTTTGTTTCTTTAATGCTCTAGCAGTTTGAAGCTGGGATTCTCCTGAGTACTTTTATAATTCTACTGTCGTATATTTTACTATGATGCTTTAATTGAAAATTACATCTTTTACTGCCAGTTATAACATGTGAGTGACAAAGCAGTGCAGTCTGTCTGTTGGACTGTGACACATCCAAGACAAACTTAGCACTCCATCTTAGAAAAACAAGAAACTGCAGAAATTCTGATTTCTTTCCTTTTCATTCCACAAAAATTCCAGAAGAAGTTATATGGAAATAGAAGAGATCTTTTTGCAAGTACCAATTTAAATTTTTCAGTACCATGAACAGTCCTGTTGAGTTAATTAAGGTGAGACAAGGATCAAATTGTGATTTTGTGGCAGCCTTGATGACTAGTTTTTATTTTATTTTGGCAGTGATATGTTGTTGTAAGTGCTGAAGGCTTGGAACTGATTTCCTCCACAGAACCCTGAACCTTCCCATTTGCTGCAGAGAACCCTTCTAGCTGGGCATTTTGCATCTGCCTGGAACAGACACAGAAATACTGATTGCTTCTTGTCTGCTCCTGATGGAGTTGTGCCATTTGTCTCTACAATAGCTGCAAATTAGTAACTTCACATTTGTTTGGATCATGGAACATATTTTTTCTCCCTCTTTGCCCCATGGTTTGTAGAGTGTAATGACATTTCCCAATGGCTTTCCCTGCAATCTCCCAGCCCCTGGGTGATTTTGGTATTGCTGTGGCCTGGCTCTTCACTGATGCACAAACAGAACTCAAAGAGCAGCAAACATTGGGGGCAGCCTGTGGGTGCTCCTCAAATAGCAGCAATCACAGATATGCTAAGGGGAGGGAGATAAAACACAATTTTTTAACATATTAAAACGCATTTAGTGTATAAAATTTGGAAATGTTTTCATATTCTGCTGTGTGGACCTACATGCGGTGGAGAGACCTTTACTGACTCACCTCACAGTTTTACTTTGCCATGGCCAAATTATTCTCATTTTAAGTTTCAGCCTTCAGAGCCATTACTAACATCAGACTTCAGAGCTGTCTTTGATGTCTAGATTGGGTAATTGGTACATAACTGGCTGTTCTCTCTCCAAAAATAACACTTCTCCCAGTCTCTGGCTGTCAGGTCTCAGAGCTCCCACTGACCCTTCTATGTAGCTCAGCCTTCTACAGGCAGCAGATGGCCCTGGAGACCCTCCTAGACAGCCCTCCTCAGCCAAGAGCCCTCATTGTTAGACTTTGCCTATGGTTTGTCTTTATTTTTTTCATTTTGAAGGAGAAATATGCAGAGCTTGGCTGGGATTCCTTCACACAGCTGGGAGCTCCTTGGGCCTTCAGGTGTCCCTTTGCAGACTATGGATTCCCACACGAATTCTGCAAGCATTGCTCTGTAAAAATGTCTGCACACAAGAGTACAATGATGTGGCTTTCATCTATTTCACCACAAGCTTCCTTTTTAGATGAAATGCCCTCTAACACACAGAGCAACATGCACAAGCTGACTATGCCTCAGGCCTTTTGATTAGCTGTGTGTAATTAACACTGCTGCTCTCCACTGGGCATCAGCAGAGCTCTGCTCCGTCTTCCTCAGCACCAAGCTCACGTGGAGCTGGGCCCAGGCTTTTGAGAAGGTCTAGGAAGAAAAGCTGATTTTCTTCCTAGAAAGAAAGAAAAAGTGTGGATGATATTTCTTGGATATTCCCCCAGAGTTCAACTGCTTGTGGCTCAGATTTTCTGCATCAGAGGCATCTCTACACAGAATAGTCTCTCACAAATGATGTCGTATGTGTGTATAGCAGTATTATACTATATTATAGTACATTTTAGTATCTAAATTATATATATACATTAAATTTGTATTAATATTTCTATTACTAAAGTCCTAATGCTTCTATTTTTACCCACTATTACTATTGTTACCACCTTCTAAAACAGAATAGGTTCTCCAAGTCCATCTATACAAACATGAATTAGCTTTAAAGAAGCAAATGCAAAGTGGACATTCAGTTGGGTCAGACTTTTAAAATATCTGATTTGAAAAATCACTGTTTGTGCTTCTACACATCCATTTTGAAATTCTTCATTAATTCTTTGCTGGGCATATTTACTGCAGAGCTACCTGTTCAGATGAGTCAAGACGTTCTGTGTAGTGTTTCATGCCCAAATTCCCTTTGACAGGATCCCACACCAGTTTAAGTCCAGACCCATGTGCAAATCTTCACAAGATGAAAGCATTATTAACATCAGCAGAGCCTGAGTCAGGTGTTTGAAAAATAACTTTTTTATCCCTAGAGCTCCTTTCAAAAAGTTCTTAGACTGTCAGTGGTTTAGCATTAATTACTTCTAAATTATGCTAAACTGTTTTCTTGAAAATCTGAATGTTTAATTCATAAAGACATCTTCAAAAGAACATTTCCCTGTGCTGCTTGTTGTGGAAACAGCAGTGTCAGAGCCTGAAGATGAGTCCTCCAGGCAGTGACTGACAGGTGAGCAGTCAGCCTGTTGGGTTTGGGTGCCTGTCCTTGGAGCAGGAGGGAGAATGAGGACAGGATCCACCTGGAGAGGCTGTGGCAGGCAGGGGGGCTGCCTGTTGGACATGGTGCTCATTTCCAGTGTTCTCAACACAGACCCCTTGGAAGGGGATGTATTTGATGGCTCCTCACTGAATCTCTTTTTATTTCAGTCGGGCAGTTCTCCAGGCTTTAGAGGATGGGCTGAAGAAAGCAGATGCAGACCCCTCAGTGAAAGCTGTTATGATTTGTGGTGAAAATGGGAAATTCAGTGCAGGTAAGACAACAAACACAGGCTGAGCAAAAGATGAAGCACACTCCAGCCATCATATCTGGAGAATCTCTGCTTCAGCACACTGCTGACAAAAGTCCTGATTTGGCTGGAAATGGCCACAAGAGAGAGTGCTTTGTCTATTTTGCTGTACCACAATTGACATGGGGCACAGAACAAGCTGGATCTTGAAATAGGCCAGAAGTAAACTGGTCTGTTCATTCTGAAATGAGGGACAGCTGCTCAACTCCATAACATCCTGGTGTTTCCTCAGTCTCCATAGCTTTGTTTATGTAAAATCTCTGGAGCATTTACTGGTCTAGTGTATGGAATGTACCTAGAGTGGAGCAGTGGTGAATGACAGATCTCCAGTAGAAGAAGCCTGAAAAGCTAGGGAATTTCTGAGGAGTTCTATATTGCTTGTTCATAGTAACTTGCACTAAACTATTCCAGGCTCAATATCACACCAAGAATGTTTGCAAATTTCTGCAGTGATGACATGACCCTTACAGTTACTCTGTATTTTTGTACTCAGCCTTCCTCTGAGCTCTGTGCAAAGGATCACAGATCCAGGGTTCCTTGAAGGTGGTCCCAAAAGGGGGTGATTCCTGTTAACCCCTCCCCTGCCAGCAGCATGCTCTGCAAGGGCTTGGGCATCTGTGAGCAGCTGGCACAGAGGGAAGGATTCTTCCAGTCACCGCCTCGCCTACTAATTCCTGCTAATCTTTTGGGGCTCCCCCAGGAGCTGACATCCGAGGATTCTCCGCTCCGAAGAGACTTGGAGGTGCCCTGGGCCCCATCGTGTCTCTCATCGAAAGCAGCGAGAAGCCGGTGGTGGCGGCCATCGAGGGCGTCGCTTTGGGCGGAGGCCTGGAGGTGGCGCTGGGCTGTCACTACCGCGTTGCACACGTGAAGGTAACACAGCCTGCGCAGGGAAATGCTCTTTTGAGGCCACAGGGGCTGCTGGAGGCAGCGGGAGCCTGTGCAGATGGCACGAGTAGAGGGACAGGTGCCTTTCCTGGCACCCTCTGCGCGGCAGAGAATGGCTTTACAGCTGTAGGATACAAGTCTGTGTGCTCAGACATTCTTCACCTACACCACCACCCTTGACATCTCTCCTAAGCCTTACTAACTAACTAATTTCAAGTCATTTCTAAATATAAAGTAACTAGTAGGATAAGATGGCTGAGTAGAACTCCAGAAACCAAATGTTCATTTGCCCTAGGTCTCATTATCTGGATTCTGATGCAGACAGCTGTATCTTACTGACTCATGCAGCGTGACTTTCTCTTATTTATTTTTTTTTCCCCAGCCTTGTGAATTTTGCACTTCTTTCTGCTCATGGCCTACTTTCTATAGGCAGTTGAAACTCAGCTAGCATGGAGCATTTAGGGTTACATTCCTCATGAGCTCTGGGTTCCCAGGGAGCCCTTGGACCAAGAGACAGCTTGAAGAGTCCTCAGGAATGATCTGGGTTTTTTCCTTCAATCCCCTCCTTCAAGGCTCAGGAATGCTGAACCACCCTGAGCAGTGCCTGTCTCCTTGTACAAACTCCTCACTGACAGGGCCATCCCCTCACTTCTGCAGTGAGTCACTTTCTCTGTGGCAGTGTGGGTTGCTGTAACAGCACAAAGAGATACTGCACATCATCCTCTGTGCCACCTAAGGTGAGGACCATGGAATCACAGAATCACTAAGGTTGGAAAAGACCTCCAAGATCACTAAATCCAACCTTTGACCAATTATCACCATGCCCACTAAACCACATCATGAAATGCCATGACTACTGTAACTATAAGTAGTGGTCTTAAAGTAGCTCAAAATCTCTTAAAAGCTCACTAGAAAATGTGCAAACTATTTTTAAAGGCAGCAAAACCTAGATAAATTTTTTAAGAGAAGACCTCCATACACTCCCTGCTGCCCCTGGCTTATCTGCCATGACTCTACCAGATACCAAATGCACCAAGAGACATTTGAAGGAAGACTAGGGAGGAGTTCAGTGGCGTTCAAAGCCAGGTTAGATGGGACTCTGAGCAATCTGGTGTAGAAGAAGGTGTCCCTCCATGGCAGGTAGTGAAACAAGATGGTTTTAAGTTTCCTTCCAACTCTTTGCTAAACTTGCAAGAATTAGAGTAGGGAGATGAAAGTTAAGCCAGCCTGCCCTCCTCCAGTTGGTAACAACTACTTGCAAGCATTATGGACAGATGTGTCAATCCAGGGAATGCTGTTGGCCCTACAGCTCCCCCAGGGCTGTGCTAGCACACAAATCCTCTGAAAGGTCCTGTTTTCATTGTGCATTTGTACAGGAATCCTTCAAATGGTCAACTGGGTTTTTTCTCAAATATTTTATGTAGCAAAAAGCAAGGATGAGGTTTCTATGTAGAAATTCTGAGGCTTCCTAGATGAGCAATGTGACTCACATCTGCTTGTTTTTCCTCTATTTTGCTCAGTTTGCAATTGCCACTCTTTCTGATCAGATTTTTGTTTAATTTTGCTGCATTTTAGGCTCGGATGGGTTTGCCAGAGGTCACCTTAGGGTTACTTCCAGGTGCTGAAGGCACTCAGCGACTCCCCAGACTGATTGGAGTACCAGCTGCTCTGGATATGATCACTACAGGTAAGTGCTGTGTCTGTATGGAAGAACATGGCATTGAGTCATACCAGCTTGGTCTGAAAACCAGGAATCTTTTACCTGTGTAGCTTCTTGGGTTGTAATTTTACTTGCTTCCACCCATGAGGGGCTAATTACCAGCTGCACAAGTCATTTGATCAGATGGAAAAGAACAAAATTGCCCATCAGGCTCCACTGCAGTCACCTTATTTCTCTTTTTATGGCAGGAAAACACATTCCAGCAACTGAAGCACTGAAGCTGGGCTTGGTTGATGAAATTGTGGAAGAAAACACCATTGAGGCAGCAATCCGTTTGGCAAACAAAGTGATTGGTGAGGAACAAATTGTAGCAGTACCAGGAAATAATTGGTGATGTTTCAGGGCTGAAAAGAGTCAGAAAAAAGCCCACCAGTTTGTTCTAATTTATATGCTCCATTCTTGAGTTTTGGCATCCATATAAGAGAGAATTAGTTGCAGAATTTGTTTCCTGTTGTCTGAAGTGAAAAAAATCAGATGCTGGAAAGCTACAGAAATTCAACTGAGATTGAGAGAACAGATCTATATCAAGTCCTCCTGCTTTTTAATTGTCTATCCAAACTCAGATGCTCCTCTGGGATGCTGCACTCCCCAGGTTTTGGGGGGTAAGTGCTCTATCCATCTATAGTTCTGGATCCCAGCTGGCATTGCATGCATTCTGGTTGCACCATCCATAATGGCTGAGCAAAAATAACTTTCTCCCTGTAGTGGAGGGGCTGGCACATCCTGTGCTCAATTTAATGATCCATGGTCTGTATGTGACTCTGTCCCTAATCCTTTGGGTGCCATGTAAAAAAATGGCCTGTTAAATGGGAGGGATGGGGAGAGATTTTTTCCCCCATCTCAGAAATAACAGAATCAAATTTGCTGGAGTTAACTTGCACAGAGGAACATTCCTCATGCAGCATGAGGGGCATTGCCTTTAGAGAAAACAGGGCATTTTTCCACTGCTGACCTTGTACCTTTGGAACCTGACCACTGCATTTTATCTGGGGCTCTGTCACAATGAGCTGAATGCAGGAAAGCAAAAAACCCTTCCTGCTTTGACAACATGGCCTTACAGACAATGCTGTCCAAGCTGGGATGTTGGTTTTGCTCCTCCAGTTCTCTTCACAACAAACAAGGCCCCTTCTCTGAGCTAGAAGCTGAGGCAGCCTAAGCTTTGTCCTAGATGACAGTGCACCATATTTTAAGGTAATTCAAAGAATTTACTGTTCTTAAATATCAGTGTCTTGTATACTTTGCCACACCTTGAGATGTACCAGACAGGCACCAAGGTATCCTTTGGCTGGGTTTTCTGTAGCAGATGCCCATCCTTCTCACTGTATTCATCCCACAGTATGTGAGAGCTTCATTTTCTAGTGCAGAATCAATGACATAAGCACTCCTCTTTTCTCTTTTCTTTATGTCATCGGACTAAATATAATTCTTTAGCAAGAGATGGCTGATGTACTTCACTGCTGCTTCTAAGAAAAACAAAGGTACTTTGGTTGGCTGAGTTTGTCTGTTTTCAATGAGAATTCTGTTTCTCCATCTGTTGGGAGAGCAGTGAAATATTACCACTCTTCTAGGCAAATTAACCCAACAAACAGTGCTCCCTGTGATGTACCCTCTGGGCTCTGAATGATGCTTTGCACAAGATCTATGCCAGTACTGATGACAGCAGCAGCAGTGTGTCATGAAATGAGTAATGGGTACATTGCTGGAACTGGCAAACCTGCAAACATTCTGGATTCCAACAAATGCTATGTGCAATCAGGTGAAGTTTAGATATTTGCATGCCTGTTTCTTCCATGACAGACATTGTGCAGTGACTGACAGCTGTGAAAGCCAGCTTGGTTACAGGACACCCTCAGGAAGGAAGCATTGACCACACTATTTCTCAGGGTAACTTGCTCTCTGGAGCTTTTATCCACTACCAACACCAGCAAAATCCTGTTCTTTACCTTCATCTTCTTTGGAAATTGTCAAGCTTCATCCTCTATGGAGGATGTAGCTACCAAAGTGGGTTTGGTTTTTTTCTTGAGCTGTATAAGCATACAAGGATCCTGGCTGAAGGTCCAGCAGGTAGCCTGTTCCAATCTTACTCATTATTAGATTTTCACTCTGTTTATTGCTGGTTTGAGTTATCCCAGCAAAAATGAGTAATGTCATTGACGGTGTTGCACATCACACTATATATCAACTCCCACAGAACCTTAAAAATGCTTTCAGACTCTTTCCAACAGCTTTACTGGCATTTAAAGTACATGTTTTAACAGTGAAAACACTGGTGAGCCACCTAATCTATTTCTTTCCTGCTTGAAAAATTTCTCATTAGACCCTGCAGAAGACCATGACAAGTTTTGATGCACCATTTACCCTCAGGTTATCTAATAATTTGAAAGATTGGTGTACCCAGGGCCTGTATGTTTCTTTTTGAGTCATTCCTTGCTTTGGCCTTTGCCTAAAGTTAATAAATTTCCTGTCCTACAAAGGCAAGGCAGAACTTTCATTTTTCTCCATCAAGCACAAACAGGGCTGCAGAAGAGATGAAGGAAGTCTGGTATAGCTGGTCTGGAGTTTGTTCATACAGAGCTCTGTTTTCAGTGAATGCTTCTCAGATAATCTTAATAAAACCAAAGAGAACGTACCCAAAAAATGCCATTACAAAATTCCACTGGCTTTGTGTGGCAGGCAGCATTTTGTTTCTGATGAGATTTTTTTCAAACATGAAGCTCCAACTGCTGACTTCTTACAGAGCAGTCTGGCTAAATAACTGGTTTTGTCACCACTGGAATTTCTATTCCTAGGAAGGCTGTACTGCAAGATAACTCTCAAAGAATCAATTCAGAAATAATTTTCTTCTAAAGCTTTTTCAGCACCAGAGCTGCAGTATCTCATGGCAAGAGATCAGTCTCAAATGACTGCCTTAGTGTATCAGGGGTCCTTGATTACTGTTGTGATACACAGCTGACAGAGCTACTTTTATGGCACTCTGGGAGAGCATTCTCATCCATACATTTTTATGGGTTGCTCCTAATGAAGAACACCTTCAAAAGATGCTCTGAAACAGTAAATGGGTGTAGGAATACACAGAGGCAATTACTGATTCCAAGTCAGATTTTTCATTGAAAACCAGTATATATGTATTGCAGATAGGAAGCAAGAATAATTCCCTGACCTCTCAGGCAAACTGGCTTCTGCAGGCTAAAGAAAATATCTTTAAAAAGGAATAGACAGGAGCTAAATCCTTGGGGACGAGGAGAATGTCCTTCCATTGGATGTGCTTGACAGTCACTGCAGTGATCCAAAGCTGCATTTCAGGCTTTTCCCAGCTGATGGCATCACAAAATTGACAAATGGCTGGAACTGCTGGTGACATGCAGTAGCTTGTAGCTCATCCTGCCCACTCCTTGTTGGCCTGCTCTGGTCTTCCTCAGCTGGAGGAGAAATTGTTTCTTGGCCTCCACACAGCAGACTTTGAAACTCTCCACATACACCCCTTGTTTTTCTGACATCATCTGCTGACTGACCTCAGAGCAGAGCAGTACCAATGCCTTGCACCAAAGAGGCAAGGAAAACCAGAGCAATTTGGAGTAGCTCAAGCTCCCCAGGGGATCTGTGGGGAAAGGTGATGAGTTTCTCCCTGTAAGCTACTGGGAGTTGCTGCAGAGGAAGCAGTTGTTCCTTGTGAGGCTCATCAAAGCTAGGGGTGGAACAGATGCTGCTGTGGGTAATTTCTTCCTTGAAATGGAGACTGGAGGGAAGCTTTCCTTTAGAGCTGCAAGGCCTTTCCATGAGCCACCTCTGCCAAGATGCACAATATCAAAACATTTTAATCTCTCCCCAGTGTGGGATCTCAGCACCTCAGGACTGAGGTGCCGAGTCACCGAGACCACCCTTGGGGGGCTCGGGAGTCCTGGAATGTTGCCAGAAGTGTCTGGTGGCTGGACTTTGATCCTACACAGGAGACGACACCTGTATGAGGATAGGAGGATTTCACCGGAGTGAATGGTGAAGGGATTAGTTAGTTAGAGAGTGAAACACAGGGTTTAGGATTTCTGTACAGGGGAGTGTGCTCATGGCTGGCTGCTGAGCAGACCTCTGTCAGGCCGAGAGAAAATCTTTTAGATAAACAATTAATAAACACCGAGACCAAGAAAAGAACTGAAGCCTCTTCTCGTCCTTTGAAACACGGGCTGCCCCAAGGCCACCCCGGGCCTTTCCAGGCCATCCAAACAGCCGAAAACCGGACACCCCAGGGCTCAAGGTTCTGGCTGACACCTTCCTTAGACAGAGCCTAGCCAAGTGTCCCTTGGACACCAAACAGAGTTTATGAAAGGTCTGGCATGGCCTGGAATTGTCTCTAGCAGCCTGAGGGGCAGGGCTCAGCTTTATTCCTCAAAAATTCACAAGCAGTTCTCTGCATGAGGAAAACATTAGGCTGGCCCTGTCTCTTGCATGTGCCATCTCAGTGTCCCAAGGATTTACAACTCTAGGATGATATCTCTTTCTTTAAATAACATAATATTTGATGCTGCCTGCATATGTGGTGCATTGGCTGATAGAAATTTTATAGATTTGATCTGCCCTTTGTGCCCCCTGGACTACAAACCTGGTAAATAAAGCAGGAGTCTGTGTTAGCTCCTGTGTGTGGATGATGCTTTTCCTGCAGCACTGTTCATCATTTTCCTGCTGCTTTGCTTTTAGAAATCAAACTGTAGGTGTCCCACACTGATCTCTTCCTCCCAGACTTGGTTTCTGATAATTCTTCCCTCATCATAAACATGTCCTATATTTTTATTAGCATTGCAGAAGCTAAGATACTGCACAGAGGTGCTGTAGAAAACCTATTCAGTTTGCAGCTAAAATAAGAGTTTTACTACAGGACCCTGAGGTTTTTTTGGGTTTTTTTTTAGTCTGAGAACTGTCTCCTGTCCCCCATCACTATTTGTGCTTACAGTATTATTTGCTGTCTGAAGACCAAGCTTAAAGGCTTCCAGTGGTATTCCTTTTTTACCAGCCCTTTCCATTGGATGTCATATGAAGTTCCTTGATCTGCCCAATCTTCCAGCCATCAGATCAGCTTTCTGGGACAAGCTTGAGCTTTCCTCTGGTTATGGAATATAACCCACTATTTAAGTCCTAAATAAAGAACTGCAGATAAAGAGCATTTCTGGGTTAAAAACTTATGGGAAAAAATTATTCCAAAATATAGGAACATTATCCTGTTCCTTTATTTTGGAATAAATATAATCCTGCAATACTGGCTGATACAAATTATATCCACTGTCAATGTTGAAAGCATTTTTATGAACTCTGATTACAAGGGAAGCTACTTACACAGTGAATGTTCATCTTTTTGTGCTCACTAAGAGGCTTAATTAAAAACCTGAGCTCTGAAGACCTTTATTACAAGAAATCAGTGTATTAACTCATCCTGGAAACTTGTATTTCAGTTTCTCCTAAGCATTGCTCAGTCTTTGGAGGAAGAGCTAGAGTCAGGACATGTATGTCAGGCAGCCATGCCTGCAGTACTGCCATTATTCCTGCTCTTCAGTATCCCTGTAGGGTTTCCTGAGTGTTCTGCTGGTGCATTGGCACTTCCCTAGCTCAGACAACAGGAAGAGAAAGAGGAGCTACATGCAAAATGCTGCCTTGGAAGGAAGTGTGCTCCCATGGCAGAGCTCATCTAAGAGGCCAGAGCAATGAGACACTGTCCCCAGAGAGCTTCAGCATAAGGTTCTCAGGCCACCACCTGGCTTTGGTGGCAGTCCTGGCTGCTTCTGGGAACAGCAGTGCCATGCTGCAGTTAATGATCTGCCTATGGCTGGGATGGCAGCAGGGTCTTTGTGACAGTGCTGCAGTATCAAGGGGATACCTCCCAAACTGCTGAACTTGTTCCTCCCTGGTCTTTACTGAGCAAGCTGCCTTTAGAGCAGAGGAACACCTGAGTATAGCCAGCTCTGTACTTACAGAGATGACAGAAAATGTTGGCATCTGAACCATAACTATGTTCTCCCAATTAAAATCCTTTCTAGGTATCACCATAGCAACCTCTGTCTGTAATAAACTTCACATATTTGTGTGGCTGCTTGATTCATCACTTGCTGACACAAACATGAACTCTCCCATTTGCTGCCAAACTCATGCTGAGTGAGATTTCCTTTTGGTTAGTCCCAAAGTGACTTGAGGGGCTCCTTCAGTCAGGGAAGAAGTCAGGGTGTGTTTTCCACTCTCCTGTCAATGTCTGGGTCAGGCCTCTGGCTGGAATGCCTCTGGCTAGTGCCAACTGCATCCTGAATACTGAACAATACTGGAGGAAAGCTTCATTACTGAAGCCTAAAGAAAGATCCATATGAAAGTGGCAGCTAGGACTGTAGAGGGAGAGAACTGGAAAGTCAGGGCACTCTGAAGCTGAGAAAAGCAAGGAGACAATTACTTATTTGAAAACAAAGTCTTACTTTTTTTGAAGTCTGAGGAGGGACTTGAAAAATCGTAATTGTCAGAGCAAGCAGAAATAAGGAGAAATGTCAGAAGCTTTAGTTCTAGACCCAGCTCACTGTGCCACGCGAGCCCTAATGCAGGGATTGGAGAAGAGGAGGCAGACTGCCATCCAGCCTGTGGAAAAGGGTCTGGAAATATTACATCTGAAAAGATGGGGCTGCTTTGTTCTGTAACTCCATTTCTCTCTCCCAGGTCAGCCCCTGGGACCCCGCAGGCTCAGCCTTAAGCCAGTCCCCAAAGTGCCCAACATGGAAGCGTTTCTGGACGAAGCCCTTGCGAAGGTGAAGCGGCAGGCGCGGGGGTGCCTGGCTCCGGAGCTGTGCTTCCAGGCCGTGCGAGCCGCCACCCGGAGCCCCTTCGCCGAGGGGGTGCGGCGGGAGCGGGAGCTGTTCCAGGTGCTGCTGAGCTCGGGGCAGGCCCAGGCGCTGCAGTACGCCTTCTTCGCCGAGAGAGCCGTGCGCCGCTGGGCAACCCCCGGCGGGGCCTCCTGGAGCAGCGCTGCCCCGCAGCCCGTGCGCAGGGCGGCCGTCATAGGTAAGCACAGCGAACTGCCGGGACGGGCACCGGGCACGGCCGGCACGGGCACCCAGCGCGGCCGGGAGCTCCATGAGAGTCCCCAGCAGGCACCCACCCATCACACGCTCCACACCCATTGGTGAAGTTGTCACTGCGTTGGGAAGCTCCAAATTCAGATGGCAACCCACATGCCACTAGATTAGCACCTGAAATTTCCTCTTCCTTTGGAGGAATAGCTTTTTCTCACTTCAGAGACAGCTTTGTGTTGTCATCTTAGGGCAAGGGTTCCATACTGTTCTCTCCTATCACAAAGGTTCCATACCTTCTTGGTGTTTCTCATGGGCAGCTCCTCACAGCACTGACTCCTTCTTCACAAAGCAGCTACTGACTCCAGTTCCCTTCTCACCCAGCCACCCCACTCTTTTATAGCACTCTTCTTCTCATTGCTTACAGCTGTGGCCTGTTAAAGCCAGGCCTGCTCCTAATCTTTGATAATTGGCCCAGCTGCAACTCCTTAGGGGTAAGATTACTTTCTACACTATCATTATTTTCTTATATTCTATCCCCCTACAGCTTTGTGTGCAGACCATAAGCAGTCTGCTCCCTTTTAAACACCAAGACCTGCTTTTTCTTCATGCTAGAAGCAGGTCTTCAGGAAATTCTCCTCCTGCTGGTCTAGTTCTGTACTGCAGGTGCATGTGCACAGAGTCACTCAGGATATATTAATACAAAAATGTTTTGACAGCTGTATTTTAAGAAGATTTCATCTCACTGGGATCCACTCCTGCCATTTTGTAGCCCAGCAAGATAATGCCTTCATTAATTTTTTATAAGAGCAATTTAAATAAAACCTTCAATGCACTGCTGAGATTAAAAAAAAAAATATCTTTCAGCTCTAGCTGTTGATAGTAGCACTCAAAAATGGTTAGACAAGTAATGGAGCACTTGGAAAACATCCATTCTGTTTCAAGGAAATCTCACCAGATCAACACTGCTTTTTTCTGGGTGCTTCTCAGGGCTCTTGATCTGTCTGACAACTCATTTTAGGCCATAGAGAATATTTTGGAAATTCTCTTCATTAGCTGCCATGCCATATTTTTAATAGAAATGGGTTTTAAACATCACAAACCCTGTGAGAAGGATCTGTGGCTGTTAAAACATTCAGGTAAAGAGGCATTAATTGTTACTAGATTTGTTCTAGGACTTGAAGAGCACAGAAGTTTGGACACACACTTTTGTCAGTGCCACACAGGTCAGTCCTGCAGTGTGTGCTTTGACAGGAGGGCTCATGTTGGAGTTTGGGGGAATGACCAGGTGACCAGGAGGGACATTGTCTGCTCTGTGCTGCTAAGCCATGCCAGAACAACACACTTGCAAAGACCAAATCACAGTGACAGTTTAGCCAGAAGGGCTGTTAGAGCTGAGCTGCCTATTTTGGGGCTGTAACTGAGCTAGAGGGAATTCTGAGGACAAATGCAACCTCTATTTAAAAGTTTCTAGTAGATACATCATCTGTACTTTATTTCCAAGCAGAATTGGCTGAGCTGCATGTCTCTTCCATTGGATTAAGTATTTGCCACTCATCTCTGGACAGATTTCTGAATTATGGTCTGAAATTGCCCCAACCTCACCTCCAGGTTTCAGTGTTTTTCACAGCTGATTACAGACAATCAAGTTAACTCCTCCTTCTGCAGAAGAAATAAACTAAGTGCTTTGATACTTCTGCTGCAAAGCACAATCTGTCACACTCTGGTCATTTGATTTACCCTGAACTTCCACAAATTTTTCAACACTTCATAAAATGTGCATAACCAAAATGGGAGCAGCATTCCAGGAGTAATTACACCATAGCCAGGTACCAAAGTGTTTCTTCCTTGCTCCTGCTGAGCATGCCCAGGGTAGCAGACAACCTTGGCATTAGCCATATTAACACATCCAGTTAATTATCTACTGGCAGGGAGCAGCTGCACCCCAGGGATGGGGAGCCAATGACAAGAACAGGGAGCAGAACCACAGAATCTTTGAGGCAGGAAGGCACCTCTGAATGTCATCTTGTCCAACATCTCCTCGCATGGGGTCACCTAGAGCCACTTGCTCAGGACCATGTCCAGACAGCTCTTGAACATCAAGGATGAAGACTCCACAACTTCCCTGGGCAACCTGTGCCAGTGCTCAGTCAGCCCCACACTAAAAAGAATTGTTTCTTTTTGTTCAGCTGGAACTCCCATGTTCAGCTTGTGCCCATGACCTCTGGTTTTATCACCAGGGGCCATTTGAGCCTAGCTCCATCTCCTTTACCAGGTACCTTTCTCTCTGTTTGCATACACATGGGTGAGATCCCCCCAGCCTTCTCTGTGCTGAAGTCACAGCTCCCTGAGCCCTTCCTCATGAGACATACTCCAGTCCCTTAATTATCTTATTTGCCCTTCACTGAACTCACTCCAATCACTCTTGTACTGGGGAGCCCAGCACTCCAGCTATGCTCTTACCAGTGCCACACAGAGGGCCAGGATCACCTCCCTCAAGATTCCAGCAAGACCCCTCCTGGCATAGCTCCACATACCACTGATCTGCTCTGCCACAAGGCCATGTTGCTGCTCAGAGTCAGCCTGGTGTCCACCAGCACTCCCAGAGCCTTCTCTGGGGAGCTGCTTTCCAGCAGCCAGCCCCACTATGCACCATTCCTCCCCACACACACAACTTTACACTTCTCCATTCCTGAAGATCCTGCCCACCCATTTCTCCCTCTGGATGGCAGCACAACCTACTGTTGCATCAAAATGTACAGTACCTGGGCAAGGCAGGCAGGGCAGGACCAGAGATGGTGCCAGGAGCTACTGGAAGTACAGGTGATCAAGCAAAGTTCCCAGAGATGGTGCCAGAAGCTACTGGAAGTACAGGTGATCAAGCAAAGTTCCCAGGATGATGCAGGTCCAAGGTAAAGGTGGGATGTTAGTCTGGCAGGCTGAGGTTTGGATCCACAGTGACCACAGCCACAGTAAGCCACCAGAGCTCCTCCAAGAAAGCTTAAGAAGGGGGCACAAGCCCAGCTCTGAGCTTAAATAGGGCTCAGAGGCAATGGGCAGTAGAGGTGGGTGGAAGCTCCAGGTGTGGCTGCTCAGGGACATCAAATCCCATCAGTGCACTCAAGGCCTTGACACTCACCCAGACTCCAGCCCTTGCTGAATCACTGATCTCATTACACAGCTCCTGTATCCCACCAGTAGAGCTTGCTTTGTTACACTCTTGTTCATGTCATACTTCATTTCATGTGATGTAACTTATCTTGGAGGTTCTTGATCACCTCCTTTTAACCCTGAATTCCTCACCAAAGTGTCACTGCTTTCTAAAGTGTCACTCACCAAAGTGTCACTTCTTTCTGCATCTTGTGCTTTTTTTCCTTCCTCTGGAATGTTTCCCTCCTACTTTTCCTTTTGATATAAGTGAAATTGTAAGTCCATTAGAGACAGGCAGTGAACATGCCAACACAATTGTATTTTTTTCTTTCAGGTGACTGAAACAAAAAGTAATTCTCTGGCTAGTACAGTGCTCTACTGTGTTTTGTAACTTCATGTTTTTGATCTGAAGTACATCCCTGCAGCACCAGAAATCAAAATCCTAGGGATGATTTTTGAGGGACTGACACCTTTTAAAATAGTGCTGCTCATCCATGCAAGTATTGAGTCTACCCTAGGTGACCCTGGGTCTCTCTATTTTCACTGCAGAGAGGAGGTCAGTCAGAGAAAGGTGCTGCTTCAATTAAGGCTCCTCAGAAATCATGCAGACCCCACTTTCCCTCAGACAGTGCTGTGCTGTTTCACACACTAAAACCATGTTGCATTATGCTGCTGCTTCCATCTCTTATTGCTGCATGGTGAGAAGCAACTGAGGAGATCATGTTGACTTTTTCATGTTGACTTTCCTTTGCTTTTGTTGTTCTGAACTCTTGGCTCCCACCTCTTTTCACTTTCTCTGGTTCCTCCCCACCCAGAAAGAATGTTCTTTTCTCTCTGTCCCTTGCAGCTGCATCTCCCCACAGCTCCCTGCTTGTCTGGAGAATCACATTATTTCTGCTTGAAACTGATACCCTGAAACAGAGAAAGCAGCAGCCCCTGTCTACAGCAGCCCATTACTGCCAATTGCTTATTGTTGTTTTTATCAGGAATACTGGAACAGTCCTTGCATATTTTTAGCAGTCTGTAAAGAATTATTTCAATTGCCAGGCTATTTAATGTCCAAATATTCATTGTAGTTCAGAGTGTTTTCCACAGATGGGTATTTCTATAGTGTGGGACTGTACATGATCTGCCTTGTACATATTTCAAGTGCTTTTGTTTTGAAATTTGTATTTTAAAGTCCTTCAATTAATTTTGTATGATTTTTCATATTCTAAATACCTCACGTGACAGATCAATAATTAACCATCATTATTCACTCAGCTTGCCCAGCAAATGGATTTGTTATACCCATATTTGGCCTGAAATTACATATGTACAAGTGTAGTTTTAATTATATGTCAAAGCTTCATTTCACAATAAAAGACCAGGAGCAGGATGGCTGGGAACTGTTCTTGCTCCTGAAGCAGATTTCAGTCTTTTTGGAAAGATGTGCCTTGGACATGAAACTAGTCCCCTGCATGGAAGAGGAGAATAAGGGTTTTTCCTGGTTTGGGGGAAGGGAGAGCACTATTGAGTAAGAAAATGCAGCACACAGCAGAAATTCTGGAGCAGTTCCTCACCATGTTTCAGTCTGTGTGATCTGAGCTGAGCATGAGACATCTCCCTTCCTCTTTCTTCCACAGCCTTCTACACATGTAAGGCCTAATGATCCCCTGCCTTTTTTTTCTGCTCTAACATATTCTTCCTCAAGTTCACTTGGCTTTCTGAATTGCAAAAGAGGAGTCCTCAGAAATGCCTCTTTTGCTGCTAGATAGCCAAAGCTCTCCTTAGTTTTATAGCCCAATTTTAGGAAATATTTCCAGGGGAATCATGCTGTGCAAGCTCTAATGTAACAAACCCCTTGGGGCTTTCATTACTCTCTCTGCCAGCTTCATTAAACATCATTTCATACAGGCCATTGCAGAGTTCTGTAGGAAGTTGAGAGACAGCTTTTCTAGGTCAGAAACAAGCTTGGCAAGCTCATCTCTTATCTATAAGCCTGTTCCTGTGGCCTAGAAAGTGTAGTACTACAAGCATGTGTGCCTGTCTCTCATGGGATGGCTAAAACCCACATGGAGTACTCATGATGGAAGCAGCCAGGGGAATCACCTGCCACCACTGCAGAGCTTCCCTGGGAAAGAAGCTTGGGGAACAGCTGCTCACAAAAGAGGTCTTGATTTAGGAAAAGGCAGTGTGGAAAATTAGGAAAAGTTCATATGGCAAGAGAACCACTAAGATTGCAGTCACGAGACTGAAGCTGGATCAGGAGTGCATAAGACCCAGGATGTCTGGAGAACTTGGAAATTCTAGAGAGAAACCCTAGGCTTCCACAGTGGGAAAGAAGAGACTTCAAGAGGGAGCCATGTGGGACTGCAAGCACTTCAGCCTGATGGCTAAAGAGAGCCTGACAGATGGGGCAGGGTTAGGGGGGGAGCTACCCTCCTGCTCTGAGGGCAGAAATCACTTTGTGTGGCTCACCAAAGCCAGGGAAAACCTGTCCCTAAATGTGCCTGCTCCTGCATCAAAGGCTCTGGAGAGTGAGCACAGTGGGAGGAACTACTCATGTTCAGGTTTTTTCAGCCAGCAAACCATAGACACTGAATTACTAAGAGTTGATTCATATTATTCTAGATTTATTTTCAAATTAGTTTGCAGTAGAACTTGATTATGAAATACCAAATCTAATTTCCTTGAAAGGAACTTCAGCATTTGCTTGGGAGTGTAATGATGGTTTGTAAGCAGGCTGCCAGCTAGTGATGCCAGTAAAAACCATCTTCTGGTGGCTAAGCAGGGAATGTTTGAAATCTCTTGTGTGCACACAAGCTGAAGGTGGGCAGAACTAAACCAAGAGTGTGTAGCATGCAGGAAAAACATCCTACCTTGTCTGACCTTGGTTGCTGGAACTTGTTTAAGTGATGACATCATTTCAGCCATTTTTTACAAAGCTGATTTAGACAAAATTTTTAATCCCCTTGTTTCGTTTATTTGTTTAGCTGACTTTCATTTGTAAACCTGAGATTAAAAAAATCATTTTTATAGAATTATAACAAACCTTTACTTTGTCTGGTTGCTGCTATATTTAGGATATTAGTAATCCTCCCATTCAGAGGCTTTGCACTATCAAAGCTGGTAAAATTGTGCTGACCTTCCCTCACTAATTTGCATTAATTTAGTTGGAAAAGCCTCCACCATGGGAGAGCAGGACCAGTGGTGTGGGTCATGTGTCACAGGAAAGTGCAGCTTCATTTAATGTCACAGAGGACAGAGCTGGTGCAAGGGATCAAGCCAGTGATCTCTGCACTGGTATTCCTGGGGGTAGCACATTTACACACCTTGGAGGAAAAAATTACAGTGTGAATGGATTCTCAGTTCCAGGAAATCTGGGCAAGAGCTTTAACTGTGTGGTTGGACAAGGAAGACTAACTTTGAGAATCTCTAGAAGTTAGGAATGGCCTGTGTTGGAGGGCTTGAAGAGTTCCTGGTGGGCAGAGATACCTGACAGAAAGTGAACAGCAGGCAAAAGGCTACTGATGTGGCAGGAGAAAGAAAATGCTGAAATCTGGATTAAGAACACTGCATTGGTTTCATCCTGTTTGACCAGGCACAGGAGGCCTTAGAGACAAAGTTTAGAGCAGATCAGCCTCCAAGTCTTTACAGAAATAGCAGCTGAATTTTTTTTGCTTCAAAGATCACGCAATGAAGCGCAGAGGGAGAAGAGGAGGGAGACAAAGAGGAAGCTTGGGAGGACAAGGGAGAAACCAACTCTTTGAACTTTGCCAGTGTCAAAATCTCTAGGGGGGTGTGTCTGCTCAATGCCCATAACAGAGCATCTCACAGGAACAGGGAGGCACTGATACCCTCAGGGTGAAAACTTGCTTTGAACCTGCCTGCAGAAGGTCATAAGAGGGTTGCAGATGTAACTCAGAGCTTCTTTCTTTGATCCCCATGTTCTCACACCTCAATGATCCTGCTTTCTATAGGTGTAAAACTTTGCAGAGATGAGACATGAATCACATGGTCTGTGCACACTGGGTGAATCCCACTGGCATTTTGTAAGCTTGTGAGGGTACTAACTTGCCTTTGTGCTACCTCTTTTCAAACATTTAGGCTCACTGGAAGAGCAGATTCACCTTCCTTTTTCCCAGTCTTCAATATCTGTTTTCTATGTATGCACTACTTGTTTTCAAGAGACTTCCACTTTTTATCCTGGAGATACAAAGGAAATGCTACTTTCAGGAGATTAATTTGCTATTCATAATATTTGATTCTATCTTGCTTTTATCCCTAGGGCTGGGAACAATGGGCCGAGGCATTGTGACTTCTCTGGTTAAGGCCAACATACCTTTGGTAGCCCTGGAGCAGGATCTGGAGAATCTCAACAAGGGAAGAAAAGCTGTCATGCTCCTTTTGGAACGTGAGGCTATGAAAATGGAAGGGGGTGCTCAGGTCCTGGATTTTCATAACCCTGCACGTCTCCAGTTCACTGTGGACTTTGATCTGTTGCGTGATGTAGACCTGGTCATCGAGGCTGTGTTTGAGAACATGGCACTGAAGAAGGAAATATTCCATAAGCTGTCAAAGATCTGCAAGCCAGGAGCTTTGCTGTGTACAAACACATCAGCCCTGAACATCGACGAAATAGCTTCTGCCACAAACCGCCCACAGCAGGTCATTGGCACCCACTTCTTCTCTCCTGCCCACGTGATGAGGCTGCTGGAAATCATCTACGGCCGCCACACGTCCCCCACCGCCATCGCCACTGCTATGCAGCTGGCCACAGCCCTGAAAAAAGTGGGAGTGGTGGTAGGGAATTGTTTTGGGTTTGTTGGGAATCGCATGATGTTTCCGTACGTCCAACAAGCAGTTTTCCTTTTAGAGGAAGGGAGCAGACCAGACGCGGTAGATCAGGTTCTTGAAGATTTTGGGTTTAAGATAGGCCCCTTCCGCATGTCTGACCTGGCCGGGCTGGACGTGGGCTGGAGGTCTCGGAAGGACCAGGGCCTGACTGGGCCGTCCCTCCCCGCGGGCACGCCGGCCCGGCAGCGGCACGGGCAGCGCTACAGCCCCCTGCCGGACCTGCTGTGCGAGCGCGGCCGCTTCGGCCAGAAAACCGGCAAGGGCTGGTACCTGTACGAGAAGGCCGGGGGCAGGACAGCCACCCCAGACCCATGGCTCCTCACCTTCCTGTCCCAGTACAGAGACACCCACGGCATCCAGACCCGCTTCATAGACCAGGAGGAAATCCTGGAGCGGTGTCTGTTTTCCCTCATCAACGAGGGGTTTGCCATCCTGGCTGAGGGAATAGCATCAGGCCCAGAGCACCTGGATGTCATTTACATCAATGGCTACGGGTGGCCGAAGCACAGGGGTGGCCCCATGTTCTACGCCTCCACCGTGGGGCTCCCCCGTGTGCTGGCCAAACTGCAGAAATACTCTGAGGCCCACCCTGATGTGCCCGGGCTACAGCCCAGTGCCTTTCTGAAAAAGCTGGCAGCTGTGGGGAACCCTCCCCTCAAGGAGTGGATGTCCTACCTCAGCCAGCAGAGCTCCAAGCTGTGATTCCCCTGATGGAGGCTGATCTCCTGAACCCAGTGCTTCAATTGCACTGCCTCCTCCAATAAACCCCAAAGTGCTATGGGCCCATAAACAATGCCACGGGCCTTCCGAGACCTTTGCAGAAAATGATTTTGGCCAATAATTGATCTCAGTCCCCCACCTGCTGCAGGTCACCAGTGCCTTCATCCAGGCTTCTCTCTGAGCCCCAGCCTCACCCACTGCTGGGTAAAGGCCTGTCTCATTTTGCACTGGCCATCACAGCTGTGCTCCTCTTCCTGTCTGTCTTTGGGGAAGGCAGCGAGCAGCATTTACAGCCCACAATGCAAATCATGATTAGAACCAAGAAAATTAGGATCACAGTCTAATCAAGACCTGCTGGATCTATCAAATCCTGTCTTCAACCTATTTGCCAGTTTGTTTCAGTTCAGTTTGTGCAGCCACCTCCCCTCAATTCCCTGGCTCTTCTGCAGCCAGCCAACTGGAACCTGCTCCCTTCCTGCTGCTGGGGGACAGATGGCACAAGGGTGCAGCAGCTTTCAGAGGTAAAGTCAAATGAAGTGGAGAGAGCAGGTCTGGGCAGAGAACAAGGGGCTGTCCCTTGCTGTCCCCTGGTACTGTCTCTTCTCCCTGCTGCAGTGGAGGCTTGAATAAATGCCAGGAAAGCCACAAATCAGCCTGACTAACCTGCCCTGTGGTGTTGGCACATGACTGGCTTTCTGCAACCAGACTCCATCCTCTGTTGCCATTATCCCCACCTGGCTTTGTCCAAGCAGAAACATCTTCTGGCATCCCTTCAAATGTGTTGCCATCACTCCCTGCATCTTGCTTGACTACAGCAACCAGGTCTTGGGGCCCAGCAGGCTCTAACTGACCACCTTGAAACATGGCCTGGCACTGACCTGGTTTTCCCATGATCAGAGGGTGCTCTGGGAAGGGCATGGCACCAGAGCTGTGCAGGCAGGGACACTGCTTGCAGGCAGGCAGGGAGGTGGCAGATCTCTAGCAAAGGGCAGAGCAGACTGAGAAGGAGCCAAACTAGCTCCAGGCTTGATGTTTTTGGACAAAGTCTCCCATTTCACACATCTAGTGAATGTATCTTCCAGCCTGGTGTGGGGAATAGGTTGGTCTGTATTCCCTTCTGAGGTACACTGAATGTTTAACTTTTGATTTTAATTTAATAAAACTGCTTTGATTATCTAATGACAGATTATATAGTGTCATGTGAAAGAGTGGGGGAAAATGCCAACGTGCTTGGGTTTTGTTTTTTCCCCATCCCTTCTTTACATGATGGAATTAGATAATTTTCCTGTTTCTGGAGGAGTTTGTGTTTGAAAAGGGTGCATGCCTCTTTTGTCTAAATACATTTTGTTTTGCCCTTGGTCTACTTTTGTCCACCAGTGGGTGAGGGAGCAAAAGTGAGGGCAGGAAACCCATCAGGAGTTACAAGCCAAACCAAATGCCTGGTTCCAGGGAGGGCGTTTCTCCAGGACTGGAGGAGGAGTCACTTTAGCCCCAGCAAATTGGGGCAGTTTGCCCCTAATCACTTGTGTGCCACAGCTGAGAGCAATCCAGCTTGGCTCAGAGGTGACGCTTCCACACGAGCAGGCTCTGTGTGACACATTACTCAACAGCCCTGGCTGTGCTGGCAGCTGCTCTGTCATCCCCAGACAGCTCTGGACAATGCCCTGCCCAGGCTCACCTCCCTTCTCCTGTGCCTCGTGCCGTGGTGCTCACCCGCACTGGGGATCAGCTGGGAAAGGGCAATTCCCTTGCGGCAGAGGCTGTGGAGCAGAGGACGTGCCCTTCCTCTGGAACTGCAGTGTTATCCCAAGATAACACCAGCTTCTATCCTGGGGCTGAAATGCTTCTCATCACCTGCAGCACCTGTGTGCTGGTGCCTTTGAGGGGTCTGTTTCCCTCATCAGCAATTGCTGAGGACAGAGGTTGTTCACACCAGTAATGTCCCTCCTGACGGAAGTTCATTTGTAAATTCGCATCGACCAGAGCAGCCCAGCATCGATCGTTCTGTCTGCCTGACGTCCCCACGAGCAGCGGTGACACTGCTGCCGCCGCGAGGTCGCGTTGCCAGCTCCGGAGGGCGGGGGCAGAGCCGGGAGCCCCGGCCTCTGGCCTGCTCCGCACACCAAGGGCAACCGCAGCTGCCTGACCCTCAGCCCTGCAGGGCAGCCCCATCCACAGCCCTTGGTGCCTGCTGACAAGCGGCCCAAGCAGGAGCCCCCAGCCTGTTCTGGGCTTCTTTGGTGGATTGTTAACAGCCTTGCACAGTCCCCATCAGCTCAAATGTGCAGTGATGCCAGAAATACACCCATGAGTGAAATGTTTCTTCATTTAACAGGAGAGAACGCAGCCCCATGCAGAAGAGAACTTGATAACCACTTGGTACAGGATTCGTTTTCCCACCTGTCTTTTTAAAACAGTTAACCATTTTCACTCAGTAGGAGAATATCTATTAAAAATGTTTTCCAGGTAAAACCATCCCTACAGGTGAGGAATGTCCCCAGCTCTGCACACTTGCTGCATGTCTGACTATTCCAAGCTATCCATGAGGCGAGGTTACGCAGTTCTCTGGCATGGTGAGGCTGTGGTGACACACAATGTGAGCTGGCTCCAGTCCCTCCTTAATCCTTGGGCTCTGCTTTTGCTTTCATGTGGTGTCTGGCTGCATGTCTGTGCTTTCTGCACAGCAGGGTGCTTGCTTTCAGTCTGACGAGATTCGGTGTCGGCCTGCAAGCACCCGTGGCCTCTCTCATGCAGCTGCAGGATTGTTGGATATCTTTAATTAAGTCAGTGAACTCTGCCAGTGCAGCAGATGCCTCCATTAACTGCTCAGCCACAGGCATTGTGCAAAACAGCAGCGAATGGGAGTGCACCAAAGGGGAGGATTGCCTTAGCTTTGATCAGTCCCCTGCAGCACTGGCCCTTCAAAGGGAGGCAGAGAGCTCCCTGCCTGAGGCTGCTCCGAAGTGCAATCCCGCAGCGCACGCCCAAATTGGATGGGGCACTTGGGTCTTGCCAGAAACACCTACCTCTCCTTCTGTAACCCACACTTGACCTTCCTTCTTTATTTCTTTTGAACAGAAAGTGATCTGACAGCCCAGGCTGGTTTGAGAGCAGTTCTGGAGGTGAGACAGTGCTGGAGAGGAAGGACTTCATGCCAGCAGGTAGAAGTGCCAGTTCTCCTTGGGCCATGGTTCTCTTGGGAGCTGAGCTGCATCCCTCATTTGGTGCTGGCAGGCTCCAGGGAACAGGAGGACATCAGGACAGTGTCAAACAGACACCTGGATTTGCAATCAGTTTCTCCTCTGCTTGCAAAGAGCTGAGCAAGGTCCTAAATGTTTGCAGATTTCAGTGGGATTTCTGCAAAACGAAGGCAGATAAGCCTCCAGGAGTGTAATAACACTCTCTTTCCATTGTAATAAACACTGGAGACATTTAAAATGCACAGGGCTGTGAAGGTCTCCCACTCCTGACCACTGCCAAGGGAGGCTCAAAGCCCCTGCTCAGTGCAACTGGGCACCCATCTCCTCCCAGACAGGCTGAGCTTAATGGTGTAGCCATGCCAGATCTGAGAAGGTGAGGGCACAGCTGGGACACAGTCCTGTGGCACTGAGGAGGAGATCATGGATGAGCAGGAAGGGCAGCACTGGGATGAGCAGCACTGCAGAGACCAGGGATCCCAGTCAGAGGTGGTTCAAAGCCTCAGTGCAAATCTGTGCTCTGCGGTTATGACCCATATCCCTTGGTCTGACACATAAAGTGTGGAGCTGATCACAGCCAGACAACAGCAACTTGGCTGTTCTTAAGCCCTTCTTATTGGCAAGAAGCAAATGGTTCTCTCAGCACACCCTCAGGAGAGTGTACAGGATGGGGACACCTCTGGGATCTATCCAGCAACAAGACCTCATATGAACTGTCTGGGAATATTCTGGAGAACACAGAAAAATAAGTATGTTTTGACTGTTTCTGACACAGATCTATTGGGTATTGTACAAAGATAAGGGACTATGGAAATGACCATTTGGTTTCTGTTCTAACAGAAAGCTGACTTCAACTCCCAGTGCTGAGCAGAGCAGCAATAAAACTGCAATTTTCTTTCAGACATAGCAGGGAAACAAGTCCACCACCACACTTAGGAAACAAATAATGTAGTCAGGGCTCTAGATAAATCCAAACTTGAATTTTGGCCTAAAGATATAATTGTTGGGAAATAACAATACACTTTCATATGTTTATTAACCAAAATGATATCTATTGATTATTTTACAAAATGAAAGACAAAGTTTATCAGTTTGTTGTTTTTTTTTTTAAATCATTGTGTGCTTAGAAAAAAAATGGGTTTCTGAATTAGATTAAGTAGCATGATGAAAAAAAACAACTAAAACCTGCCTGTGCTGTGGGCCACGTGTGCAAGCAGCTCAGTGTCCTGCTCCGTTGGCTCTGGCACTGCAAGGGTGATCTGTGTGCACCTGTCTCACAGACTAGCAAAGAGCTGCATGCCCGGAGCGCCCCAGGTCGCTGCTTGTAATCGGGGCTGCTTGCCTGCTGCCCACACTCCCCGGAGCCTGCTACGCAGTGCCAGAGTGCCCGGATCCCATTTATCAATCCGCTGGTGTCTGGACAGGAGCTCCACATGGCCGGGGGAGTGCTCGGGGCAGCCTGGCAGCCGGCCCGCAGCCCTGCTGGGAGCCGGGCTCACTCTCCCGGGGCTGGCGGCCGCTCCCGCCCGTGCGCTCCGGCCGCTGCGAGCGCCTCGGGAAAGCAGGGAGATCTCACAGCGGCCCTCAGCTGCCGGCAGCGCCCTCGGGCACTGGCCCGGGCTCAGCCCGCCTCGCAGGGCACCCCACGGGGCACCCTCCCACCCAGCCAGGGGACACAGCCATGAGGGGTACGGCCATCGCGGGGTACGGCCCCGAGGGGCACAGCCATGAGGGGCACAACTATGAGGGGTACGGCTATGAGGGGCACAGCTGTGAGGGGCACAGCCTTGAGGGGCACAGCCTTGAGGGGCACAACTATGAGGGGTACGACCATGAGGGGCACAACTATGAGGGGTACGACCATGAGGGGCACAGCTGTGAGGGCACAGCCTTGAGGGGCACAGCTGTGAGGGGCACAACTATGAGGGGTACGGCTATGAGGGGCACAGCTGTGAGGGCACAGCCTTGAGGGGCACAGCTGTGAGGGGCATAGCCTTGAGGGGCACAGCCTTGAGGGGCACAACTATGAGGGGTACGACCATGAGGGGCACAGCTGTGAGGGCACAGCCTTGAGGGGCACAGCTGTGAGGGGACAGCCATGACGGGTACGGCCATCGAGGGACACGGCCGCCAGGGCACATCGCCATCGAGGGCATGACCGTCGTGGACACAGCTATGAGGGGCCACGGTCACGGCAGGGCACGGTCATCGAGGGACAGAGCCATCGTAAGGTATGGCGATCGGGGGACAGCGCCACCGGGGTACCGCGGGCGGTGCTGCGGGACCGGGGCGGGGCAGGGCGGGGCGAGGCGGGCTGCCGGGCCCTGCCCGCGGCGCTGCCCCCGCGGCGCTGGGCGGGCGGGCGGTCCCCGCTGCGGCTCGGCGCCTTCTCCTCCTCCTTCTCCTCCTCCTCGTCCTCAACCTCCTCCTCCTCCTTCTCCTCCTCCTCTGGCCGCTGCGGCGCGGGGGCTGCGGGCGGAGCGGCGGCGCCATGAGCGGGGCGGCGGCGGCGAAGAGCGAGAAGCTGGACGAGGCTCAGGCGCTCGCCCGCAGCTGCGCGGGCAGACCCGACTTCCAGCCCTGCGACGGGCTCTCGCTCTGCGCCACCCACAGCCACGGCCGCTGCTTCCGCCTGCACTGGTGCTGCCACCTGGGATGGTGCCACTGTGAGTGAGGGGGCGAGGGAGCGGGCGGGGGGTGCGCGATCCTGGCCGTCCCGAGCGCCCTGTCGGTCCCCGCGCACTGCTTCACCGCCCGTCCCGTTCTGTCCGTCCCGTCCCGCGGCCAGGTGCAGCCCGCTCCCGGAGCTGTCCGTGCCCAGGCGGCCCCAGTGGGACCCTGACCTCGGGTGCTGCCTCCGTAGGAGCGGCAGCGGCGATGCCCGGAGAGTTCTCTCGGGGCCTGGAGTCCCGGTGCCCCTCTCCCCCTGAGCCGGCTGGCGGGCTGTGGCACCGCTGTCCTCCGCACCAGCCACTTCGTTCTCGGTGCTTTTTACAAGCCTAAACCCCTTTGAGCAGAGAGGTAACTGCTTTAGGCTATATATAGCAGAGAGCTTCAAAATCCAGTATTGAGCCAACTCTGGTGAAAAGGCGCCCAACGACTTTAATATCAGTATTCAAGATCCTGATGTATCTAATCATGGAGGCTGAGATTGAACTGTGGATGTCCAAACATAGTTTGATGAATAATTAATCACGTAGAGCCTTGAACAGCAGGCTTTCCCAGCAGCGTGTTGATGCGAGGTCAGGAAATGGTGATGGAGAAATGTACTTGGGTCGTGTTGTGTTCTGGAGATCTTAAAGCTTGGATGGTTCAAGGTTATCACTGGACCCTTATGTGAGGGTTACTTGGTGCTGCTGAGTGTCCATGGACTCCTGATATCCCATTCTCCTTTAAATCCATTGCCATTGCCATCTCTCCTTGCAATTTAGTCACCTTCACGGATTCCCCTTCACACAGACTTTTTGCAAATTTTGTTTCACAGGGAAAGGGGGCTGCCCCAAAATCTAGCTTTTGTTTGGATGCAAACTTCTATATCAATTAAATATGCATTTCAGGAATTTTGCTTTGATTTGGGATTAATTTGAAAGCCGTTCAGGGCAAAAGGTTTTCTTCTGTCTGTGCCCTGAGTACTGTGTGGCACAACAGGCTGGGTGAGAAGGTGCCACAGTCACCTGTTGCACAGGGATGGAGACACTGGTGTTTCATCAGTAACACAAAGGTTCTGACCTAGATTCTTCCCAACATTTCCCTGGCCTCAGTTATTTGTGGCCACCATCAAGATATAAAAGCTTATGAGCGCTCTGGATCAGAGCTCAGAGTGGTGCTTATAAACTAGAGATGTTACCCCAAATCATCTGGGATGGGGAAGTCAAACATGGAACTGGAACATCTGAAGAAGCAATTCCAGAGAGGAATCTGGGGATTAGGATGGATCACAAACTGCTTTGCCTCAGCAGCAGGAGGTCTGTGACAGAAAAGCCAAACCCAGAACCCCAACCTTCGCCTTGGGATGCATTACCAGGAGCATGGCAAGCGTGCAATTTAATTAGTCTCTTCAGCTCAGTGATGAGGAAACCAGGCTGATGGGCTGAGCTTTGAGCACTGCACTTTATAGAGCTGTAGGAGAACTGGGGAGGAGATCACAAGAGATCAGCTTAGAAAAATGCACTTTACAAGGGGGTGCAAAAGAAAGGGTTGTTTGGGCTGTAAAAGATTGAGGGAGGGAGAAAGGAAGGGCTGATGAGCTTTGCAAAGTGTAAGGTGGCCTTGCAGAGCAGCTTGTTCTGCACAGAGGTGGCAGATAACCAGGAATCTCTTACCTGTGACCAGGAGAGTTCAGGTTCTTATGGGAAAATATCAAAACTAGAAAGAGAAATGCAGCAGGGGAACAGAGTACTTGAGAAGGTGAAGAGTCACAGTCCTTCAGAGAAGGCTTAGACTGGTGTCTCTTAGGCATTACATGGAGCTGCTTCCCTCTTGGAAAGACCACTTGAGATCCCATCCAACCCTTTGCTTCTGTCTGGCAATTATAAGATTTAAAAATAGTCATAGCATTTGCAAGAAGTACAGGCTTCCTTCTCAATTCCTCCTTTATGGCTAAGGAAAAGTTGAGATACTTTTGCTTCAAGAAGCCAGGATTCTAAATGGAGGATTTTAAAGGAAGTCACACACTTCACTGCCTTGTTTAATCTTCTGAAAGCCATGGTGAAGCATGCTCCCTTCTTGCCCCTCATTTCCTAATGCAAATTTCAGAGCTAAGGATCTCTTTGTATCCTGTTCCTGTGGAATGAGTTGAGTTGGACTTAAAAGGGGTAAGAATGAGGTCTGTAATGGGAAATTGTATAGAGGTCAGAGATGTAATTAAACAGTATTGGGAGTTACCTTGCATAAACGCAGTGCTGCAATACTGACTTGGGAGTCCTCAGAGGGTTCTTGAAAGTGCTTTTCTGTGACTCTTAAGAGCTGTATTGGGGAACAGGAAACTCTACATCAATTAAAAGGGCCATTGAAGTATTATTTTCCATCAGTGGCCAAGGTCCTCGAGAATGTCAACTCAGTTAAAGTGCACTTACAGTGAGAAATTACAAAAACTCACCATGCCATGATGAGTAGGTTGTCTCCTCATGTGTATTCAGGATCACATCTGCTTACTTCAGTGACAGGAGCAATTTAGCGTTGCAGAGCCACTTGGCTCTGGAAGGAATAATTGAGAAAGGGCCCAGCCTGAATCCCCAAAGCCCTTGTGGTTGGCATGCTCGGAAGGGAGCAGTACCGGACGCGCTGTCTTTGCCTCCGGTGTTCCTCTGTCTGTAAAATGGCAATAATAGCTGCCAGGGAGATCAGAGACTGGCTGGTGTATCCCAACAGCTCCGAGAGCCTCAGCTGCCCTGGGTGCTTGTATGAGTCGTGTGTCTCAGCCTGGAGTTCATTTTTGGTCCTTTTCAGTCTGTTCTGGGCTCGGTGAGGAGCAGATTTCCCAGGGTGGTGTTTGCGTGGGGAGCTCTGAACCCAGGTACAGCCTCCATAAAAGGTGCATGAAATGTGCAGGATGGGTGTGCCTGGGGGGAGCTGGGAGGGGAAGCTGCTGGACTCTTCCCAGGAGTGCAGGGACACCTCCCTGCTGCTGTACTGTCCTCAACACCCCTCCCCTGGGTGCTGCCAGGAGGCTGTGCCGACTCCAGTCTCCATGTGGAAGCAGGATGAGGGCTCAAGCCTTGGAGTCCTTTTCCCAGCAGGGAAGAAGGTGTTGGCCCATAAGATGTTTTTTACTTCAGCCCCTGTTTGACCCACTACACATTTCTCCTGCTTGCTCTGTGTCCTGCACGCATTCCCTTTGCCAGGGTGGCAGCCCCCTGTTCACCTTCCTCCCCTCTGACAGCCTTGGGAGGTTTTGTTTATTAGATGCAAGCTGAGAGCCTTAAATTACTCTGATCTACTTTTTCCAGAGCCAGAGAAAACATGCCAGAGGCAGGTCTGCAGCAAGGTGCCTGCCTCCCTTTCCTCACCTCGGGATTTCCACTGCAGCTGTGATTTGCACTGATGCTGGCTGTGAGGCTGCTGGCTCTGAGGTGGTACCTGCTTATGTCAGAAAGGATCAGATCCTCGGGCTTGCATCTGTCCTGACCTGACGACAGGACTTTGACTTTTGCTAATTTTACTTCCTAAGAATTAACTGTGAGAGAAGGCACCATGCTTGATACAATTAAGAGCATTCTCTTGCAACTGGATTCATTTGTAATCTGAATATCTTGCATTCTGTTAACCACCCTGCAAACCCCTCGGTACATTATGCTGCAATTATCAATAATACATGATGAATCGTGGTTCCACAGCAGTTGCATCAATAGACAGTAATTGTGCCACCTTGTATTAGCCTTTCTATGCTTTTTTCCCCCCCTGATTAAGCATCAAAAGAGCAAGCTTTTAGCTCCTTAAAGCCTCTTGCATATCTTATATTGTAAAGTAAATGCAGCAAATAAATTTCAGTACCACCACTTTTACAGGTTCAGCTGTTTGGAGCCTTTACAAGAAAACAAACCAAGCATGGGGAAAGTGTGAAATCTCCATTGGGGGGCCAGGAAGGGAACATATTGCTAGGCTCAGGCAAGGAACAAGATCGTGGTGGCAGGAAAGGTTTTTAAAAATGCACCTGCTCCCCCTCCCTTGCAGTTTGCTGGGTGGTGGATGGCACTTGCAGGTGTGCCTTGGATTAGTTTCCCACTCCCTGGTGTGCATCACAAATTATGGCACTGCTTGGCTGGAGTTTGCAGCCAGACCTGGCACATTCTGCATGAGGTCAGGCAGGCCTGGCAAGAGATCCAAGGAAATGTCATTTTTCAGCTAAGAGGAGAAAATGGGTTTGTGTGATGGGTGGCATGCCACAAAGGGCATGTGTTTGCTGGTTTGGGGAGAAGGGCTTCTCTAAATTTGGTCAGGCTAGCAATATTCTGGGACTGTAGAACTAGAGTACATTTACATTTTGTTGTTCACCTGAACAGGCAGCCCAGGGTTTCTCTTGGCTCTCAGAGCTCCATTGCTTCCTCTGGGTGTCTGAGGGCACAGTTCCTGTGACTGGGGTCTCAGCAGTCCCAGCTGTGTGCTGGCCAGGGGAGGGGCTGTTCCTTATCCATTGCCCACAGCTGCAGGCAGGGAACGAGCCAAATCAGCACAGTCACTGCACCTGGGTGTGCTCTGAGCTGATACTGCTCCTCACATTCTCCTCTGCTTGAATCACTGGTGCCTTTCTTTTACAGCATTTTTAAATGAAGGCATTTGTTGTCTGTCGCACAGAGCTGGTGAAAGTTCTCTGTCAAGGCCATCCTTGATTAAACCTCTTCCAGGGAGATGTGGTGTGTGTCCATGGCAGCTCCTGCCTGCTCTCTGGCAGGTACACACCTGGCCCAGGTGCAGGCATTTCCCTCTGCCACACAGTGGTGTGGGCAGCATTTCAGGGTCTCTGTGCACATCAGCAGCATTTCCAAGGTGTCTCTGCCCCCTCCAGTGACAGAAGCCATCAGCAGGGGCTCTGACAATCTCCCAGGCCATGTAATTATTCAGAGCCCAGTCTGCCTGTGGGAATTGTGAGGAGGGAATCAGTGAGGGAGCCCTGCTTTGCTGTGACAGAGCTGGTGAGTGAGCTGAGATGGTCTGGGGAGGAATTCAGGTGCATGCTGATAGGGCTTGGGGGTCTAAAGAGGAGCTGTGCCTGCCTGCAGCCAGTGCCTGTCAATCCCTGAGTGTTAGAGGAGCAGCACAGCCCTGGGGTGCTCTGCAGCACAGCATGCACTGTACATCTCCAAATGTAAGCTTGCTCTTACTCCTCCTGAGTGGGTTTTCCTCATGGTGGCTTTTGGTGGCTGTAAAACTCATTTCCACATCCAGGAGGGAGCAGAAGGGCAGCAGTGCTCTGTGTGTCTCTGTCTGCAGATGGGGATGTGCACTGGAAGCAGCCAGCCTGGAATGGGGAGGGCAGCTTGAATTTCCAGCAGTTCTGTTCCACAGGGCAAAACTACATCCTGATAAACATGGAAAGGAAGTTGTAACATGCTTGTGTCTGAAATTCTGAGTATTTGGAGGAGCTCCTACATTTTTCTTCATGGAAAACTCTTGTTTAAAGTGGAATGGAGTAGTGGGGCTAATAGCAGTAGGGCTGGGAATTCCCAGAAAACACAGCTTGGTCTAGAGGGAGAATGACACAAATCCTGGGACAAATAGACATTTTTTAATTTACTTCTGCTGTGAAAAGGATTTGAACATTCATCTTGTTAAGTCCATGTATGGACAGAATGTTTGTGCACATAGCAAGGCATTATGCTGAGTGCCAGGCAGGAGCTGCAGAAAGGTGGATGTTGCAGCTTGTAGTGGGAAAAGACTTTTAATGAGGATTTGTTGCCTGTGGCTGTGCAAGATCTTCTCTTCACCTGTATTTTGAAGAGCTATGATATTCCAGCTTCGTTTCACTAAGCTGTACACAACCAAGGAAAGAATGTCAGCTTAATATATTCTGATATTCTGAAGTGTTACTCTAAGGGAAAACACTGCCAGTTTTTATGGGTGCACCATTCCAGACCTGGATGGGATTTTGTTCCTCAGGTTTTAGTTATAATCTGGAAATCACAGTATGAATGTACCATTGAGAACTCACATGTGTTGATTCCTTGTGCCCTGTGGGAATGTCAGCACCTCTGGAAGAACCTGCTGCCATTCATTCTGAATCCTTACTAAAATGTTTAGAGACATGCATGTTCTGTTATTTTTAACAAAGGTGCAGATATCACTTAACAGAATTAGACCACTGAAAAATCTCTAAATTCAGGCTACTTTCTCAGTGTGTCTCACAGGACTAACTCTTCTACAGCTCAGAGGGATTGAACAGAAATCACTGTACTTCTTTCTCCAAAAGTCAGAGAAAAAGGGACCTGTGAATCAAAACACTTCCTGCCAGCCAAAATCTCTTTATCATGCATGACTATGAGGCTGTAATCTGTCCACCTGAGAGGCATAATTCACAAAGAATTTTATCTGCTTGCCCCACACTCAGTGATCTGCTGGTAAGAGCCTCTGAGAGTGGCAGATAACTGACACCCTTCCTCTGTGGCTGCTTGAAGGGTTAAGTGCTGATTTTGAGAAACCTGAAAGGACAAGGCTGGTTCAGAAGCAAGTTCTTCTGAAGAAAAAGTTCATTAATCTTGTCTCTCTTCAGCTGGTGGGGTTGTCTGTGAATGCAGGGTGTCCTGAACCCTGCATGCTGAGGGCTGGGCCTGTGCTCCTGCTGGTGAGAGCTGCTGGCACTTTTGTCACTGCAGAGGAACAGGCTAAAGATAAAATCTGCATGGAGCACTGTGCCTGTGGCGAGCATGTGGCTTCCTTCCTGGACTCTGCAGGTGAGGGAATGCTTGCCAGCCTGGTCTGTGAGCCTGCTTAATGCCAGTGCCCGATGCAAAATGCCTGCTGTCACATCCTTCCCCTGGTGGCCCTGATGGATGTTTCACGGGTCTGAACTGGCAGCCTGTGGTCACAGCCTTGCATTGTCCCACGGGACTGAGTCACAAGATTGTCCTGGCTGTGACTTCCATCCTGCAGGGCTGCAGAGCTCACCCTGCTCAGGTCTGCTGGAAGCACTGAAGGGGCCTCTCAGGTGCTTGGCACAGGACCTCCAATTTCCTGGCAGCACCTGTGTGCTCATCAGGAACACGTTTTGTCACCGCTCGTGTGGCTGCACCAGCAGAGCCGGCCTTGTAGAGCAGGGGCATCTTGGGGTGTTCTTATGTAATGGCTCTGGATTTAACAGTGCTGCTGTACACTTCATGACTCACTGCCAGCCTTGGGAACTTATTTCTGCACACTGGTGAGGCTCTACTAGAAATTTGTGTTTCTGTAAAGGATAAAAAACAAAATGCTTTACTCACAAACAGTGTAAGATGTTCCCAAACTCCCGAGAGCTGTGACAGTGTGGGCTTAGCTGCTGATGGATGGCACAAGCTTATACTAATGCAAAAGCTGGTTGACAGTAGATTGGATTCCAGGTAGAGCATCTCTCTCTCTGCATATAAAGTGACCCTGGTTTAATGTGTTGTGGTTTTTCTTCCAGCACCTCTATGAATTTATCTGCCCACAAGATACAGAGTATGTTTTCATAATGGCTTTGATTCTTCCACTAATCAATTTTTATGTAGTGACTGATCACAGAACTCAAGAAGTGCAGTTTGTGCCATTTGGAGATGTTTTTGCCAATAGCTGAGTATATTCACATAGAGGGAAGTCAAAAACCTACTGGGAAAGTGAAAACTGATTGCTTGGCAACTGGGTCTTGTTTTTAACATAGCCATGCTTTAATTTAGGCCATGTAACAGTTGGAATTTATATGTAACCTACGTTGTAAAACAATTTCAGCAAGAGGCACGCATTTGTATTCTTGTTCTCACTGGTGGCTGCGGAGCTCGAGAGCCCACACGTCTGCTCTGGAAGCTGCTTGTTTGGCTGTGTGCTTGCACCCAGCCCTGAAATGACTCCCTGCTGTGCCAGGCTCTGTCTGTCCCTCTCCCTGCCACACACATGATGCTGGTGCTCACCTGTAGCTGTTGCAGGCAGGGTGCTTGGCTGCTCCTTGCTGTGTCGCTGCCTGGTTGGATTTCAGTGCTTTCCCGAGCCTGAGCCCCACTCCAGGTGTTTGCACTCACTCACTGATGAAAGGTTGGGGCAGCATCAGGTGTGCCAGGGTGGACTGACCAGCTCTTGCAGCCTTCAGCAGCCCAGCAGCGTTAGCCCAGCTGTAGGCAGAGCAGGTGGAAGGAGACACTCACCTTTTGCCTTGTTTTTCCTCCCTGTGCCACTAGACCTTGATCTGCTGGCACAGGAGCCATTCTGCAGCTGGTCCTGTGGGATCTTGCCTCTCTGGATATGAAGCCAGGGGCGATGCTGTCACCTCTGCCAGCACTGGCTCACAGCAGAGAGCTGTTTGTGCTCCCAGCTGTGCTGTCCAGGTGCTCCAAGTCACTTGCCTGCAGTGGCACTGTGTGACATAGTGGCTCAATGTGATATCCACCTGCTCCACCTCCAGTGGTGGTACTTGGGCTTCTATGTGTTGATGCAGAGCATTGCTGGATCCCACACCCCTCCAAGGGAGCACTGGTGCCCATAGTTGCACTCCTCAGCTCCAGGTGGTGATGAGTTTGTGCACAAGCAGGGAGAGCAGTCCTTTCAAGTCCCCAGAAATGGGTTCTCCAGAGGCTTGTGACAGAAATAGCTTGGTTTGAATGGCGTGTGAATGGAGATGTGCATGAGGCACCAGGAACAGCACTGGGTTAGCAGAGTGTGTTGGGAATAGGGACCCTGCTCCCAGCACTGGAGCTGAAGAAAGAACGTGGTGCTGTCCAGCCTGAAGGCTCCTGCCCTCACACAGCAACTGCACAGATGATGTGTCAGCAGATCCTGGGCTCTGGCCACAGCAAGGGATCAGCACAGGTACAGCACCTCCCACGGCCATTGTTTCTCCTGTCAGCCAGCAGGAAAACACTGTGGCCACAGAGATGTGTCTGTTCCAAGCTGTGAATCCCAACCTCCTGCCCCAGCTGTCCCCTCTGGGTGCAGAGTGCAGGTCTTTAGAGAGGACTTTTCCTTCAAGGACCTGGTGAGCTGTTCTGCTTATTTAAGAATTCCCAAGAAAGCATTCCATGATAGCAGAGGCTCAGGGTGCCCCCTGCAGCACATACCACACACCTGAAGACAACTGGATCTTGTGTCTCCATCCCTTTGATTTCCAGGCAATGCCATGGTCTTCTGGGTAGTTGGACATGGAGCTGTGCTTCTGTTGCTTTGTTTCCCTGTCAGTACACTGATGGCTGCATGGAAACCATGGGCTGCTGAAGCTTGAGCAGATGGTGCTCAGGGATGGGGTTGTAGAATAAATATTTAGCACTAAGCCATTTTTTGCTATTTTCTCTACTGAATTTTAAAAATATCTAGTGTAACTCAGGGGATAAATTTCTCAGGGGAATGTGTAAGAAGTGGCTGTTCTGGCCTTTGGGGGTGGGTTTGGAGGGGATGTTGGAAGATGAAAATCCTTGGATTCAGAGCTTGGGTAGTGTTGCCCAGCTGCTGTGCTGGCAGAGGTAACCAGGGCTGTGCCACACTTTCCATGCCAGTACTTCTGTGTTTCTGGAACCCAGCATGGAGCTGGGGTTAGCAGCACTGTGGTATGGGTGACATTCTCCAGCTACTGAAAGGAAAGAGCTCCTCCAGAACACACATGTGGTGTGTGCTGCTGCTCACTGCCTTGTTGGGTGCTGGTACTCTGGTCTCTTACAAAGGTTAGTGAGCAAATACGGCCCCTTTAAGAGGCTTTATGGCTGCATCTCTCAAGCCTTCAGGGTTGCTTTTTCTTTAAGTCCAGTAAATCCATGTAAGCAATGAGAGTAAAGAGCAGGGATGATGGAGGAAGCTCCAGGGTCTGTTTGCATTTAAGCGTTACCTGCTCTTAAGCTGATGTGCACAGAAACTCCTCAACGGCTTAGACAGCTCACAGCATGTACTGTCATGATCCTTTTTGTATTTAAAACAGATCAAGACAACAGGGCATTAAAATACAAATTTGATGAGGAAAAACTTCCTGATTTTTTCCCCGTCTCTGCTGGTTTCCTGTGAAAAGCGTTGAGTCAGGGGCTGGCACAGCTGTCTGGCTGTGCAGCAGGGAGGGAACACCTCCACAGGAGAGAGCTGGCAGCTGTATGGAATTGCTCCTAGGCAGCCACTGCCAAAACATCGCTGGACTGCTTCTTAACTGTGCTTGGATAGGGTCTGGAATGGGATGGATTCATTAGTGCTCAGATGGAGATGCTCCTGTGAGAAGGAGCTGTTTGCAGTGATACATTTCTGTTAGGGCAGAACCTGCCAGCCCTTGCTGCTGCACTCCCAGCCTGCTCAGGTCCTGGTGTGTGGTTGCTTTTTCTGTTCCTTTGCTGAGTTGATTTGTGCCCTTGGAGTCTCTTCTGTGGTCCCTTACTGGGCCTTCTATTTCTGCCAGAATTCCTGCAGGTATGCAGAATGTTCTGTTTGCATTCCCCACACTAGAAATTTGTTTGAGAAATCTCAGTGCTTTTTCAGAGTTGTTTGGACAGAGTGCAAGGCAGAAATATCACTTGCACTGAGGTGCTGCATATCTTTATCTACAAGGCTTCTTCAAGGTGGACAATCATTTCAGTTATGCCTTATTATAACTACCAGTGGCCCAGTTCAGCTTGACTTGAGCCTGTCAATCTGGCAGTGCCTCAATGTCCTGAAATGTTTTCCATTTCCTCTGGTGGCTCATTCCACGTTTTTTGTTCACCATGCAGCCCATGAGGATTTGCTGGATATGACATGATGTCTATTCCATACATCACAAAGAAGTGCAGACTGGGCGAGTACTGCAGTTTTTCACATGTGCCATCTGTAACTGTGCTCTGGGTTTCTCCTTCCATTTGTTCTCACCCCTCTGGAAAAGTTAGAACTGTGCTCTGAGTGTGGTTTGGAGTTGTAATAGTCCTTGACAAGTATTTATGGTTAGGGCAAGCTTTGTTTGCAAGGGTTTGTGGTTCCAAGCTGTGCATGTAACTGGAGAGAGGAGGAGGAGAGCCAGGGCAGCCGTTCAGCACTGAACAGAGCAGTGCTGTTCAGCTGGCAGGGCTGGAGGCCCATGACCCCAGGTGGGTACTCAGCCCAACATCCCACTTCCCAATGGAATTCCACTCTGCTGGGCACTTGGCAACAAACAGGTGTGGTGGGACCTCCAGCAGGCTGAGGATGCTGAGTGCCCATAAACCTGTCCAGGATGTGCAGGGAGCTTTGCCTTAGGCTGTGAAGGAGGAAACCCTCCCTTGCCCCAAGGTTCTGCTGTGCCAGCCGTGAATCCTGCCTGGTTCCTTTCCATGCCCTCTGGCTGGGCTGGCACACCTGTGTCATCCACTGCCCTGGGGGGGCCCTGGAGGCCCAGGAGGGTGTGACAACCTCTGTACTGTCCTGGGGCCACTGTGCCAGCACTGGCAGCAGGCACCACTCCTGCTCGGGGCTGTCAGCACCTGGCAGAGAGCTGCACATCCACCTGCTGCTTCCCCAGAGCCAGACTTGGCTCTCCTGCCCCAAGCAGGAGATGTGGAGCAAATGCTGCTGGAAGAGCACTCAGTTGTTCTCTGTCTCCTGTGTGAGCAAAGCCAGTGCTCGAGCAGCTCAGCTCCAAGGTTTCCACACCCAGAACAGCTGTGCAGGGAGCTCTCCTTGGAATAATGCAGATCCCCTCCAAGGCAGCGCTGTCTCCTGTCACACATGCATTATGAATGCTTCCTTTGCCTTCAGTCCTTCAGAGCTGTGTGGTATTTAATTAGAGGTTTTATGTTCTTCATAGTGGGACCAATTCCCCTCCTGTGTGAGCTGAATTTTTGGCAGAGTTGCGAGAGGCAATAGCAAAGTCTGGCGCAGCTGGAGTGAGAATCCCATTGGACTTCACAAGGAGGATTACTGGTGCTGTTACACAGGTGGATGTTCAGGCAGCACCAAGTCACCCGGATCTGGGGAGCAGCTCCCTGCTGGTGAACAGGACACATCCCTCCACACCCTCACTGGGGGCCATGGACTGTGCCTGGGGTCACAGCCCCAGCCCCTCTGGAGCATCCACCACAGCCAAAGGCACGGAGATTCCCTGGGATCAGAGCCAGCTCACCTCCAGCCCACTCTGCCTGGGACTTGCACAAGTGCTCAGCCCACACAGGAGCAGCTCCTGACCTGAGCCAGGTCCTGTTCAATAGCTGCCAAGTAGCCGGTCTTTGTTAACCTTGCTGATTGTTGGAGATAGATCAGCTGGCAGATGGGAGGCTGTAGAAATATTTGTTCCAGCAGCTGCAGGGGGAAGAATACATATGAAAAAAAGCTTTTATCTTTCAGTTAATAGATGTCTAAATGCCTTGCATGTGAACAAATATCCATGGTATGTATTGCTGACTTAGACTTGTAAAATCCACAGCTCTCTCTTACCATTTTCTGAAGTGCAGTGCAATTCATGGTTATTAGGTTTAAGTCCTTCTTTTGAGAGGGTAAAATTTGAGAATTTGTTCTAGGAAACGTCCCTCCTGAATGCTGGACTTTTTTTCTCAATATATCAAGCACATTAACGAGTGTTAGAGGTAAACCAGAATGCTGGGATGGAAGGAAGTGGAAAAGAAAAATTTCCAGCCACACCTCTGCTTATTTAATGGTTTAAGTTATTTCATATTTGCCACAGAAATTGCTGCTGTTTTGTGTCTGTTTGGTGAAGATGCATGCAGACTGCCCAATTAGCAAAAAATCAGAGAGAAATGACCTCGTGGCTTCTCAAAGCTTGATTTGGGGTTATGGAAGCAGGAGGCTCTATAATGCAGCTTCCAGTCAATCAGCCACATAGTTCTACTTGTTAGTGCCACCAATATAAAAAATTTTCCAAGTTGCCTGAGTTTGCTGGAGATGTGCAGGTGATGGGAGAGCTCCCTGCTGTGCTGGATCCTGCCTTAGCCTGCTGGCAGTCTCACTGGAGGCATGGAGTGAGCCAAGGCTTTGGGAACAGCATCCATCCGATTTGGCAATAGAAATCCTATTTCTGTGCTCAGAGCAACAGGGAGATGAGCACTGCCCAGCACTCACTTCCTTGGACATAGTTGAATAGTTGTTCTGCAGTTGAGTGTTGGCTGTAGCATGTGCCAGGTCCCTGAGGATTTGGTTTGTGTGCTGGCACAAGGGCCAGCTGAAGAAATGGAGAAACAATTGTCCCTTTCTTGTTGTGCACAGGCTGCTGTCACTTTGAGGGGTCAGACAGAGGAGCAGTGTTGGTGGGGGATAAGGCTTAGGGGTGAAATGGTTAAGTGTAGCCTATAGACCTATTTCTGGGGTCTCTTGTTTCATCATCTCACCTGTCAGCCAGCGGGCATGGAACACCCAAGACTTCCCATGGCAGTCATTCTGGCAGAGCCTGATTTGACTGTTTCCAGGAGGGGAGCAGGTTCTTGTTTCCCCTGAGCCCTTTTGCCACAGTGGTGGAAGTGCAGAGCCAGAACTGTGACACCTTTTCACAGCAGCTCTTAAAGTGCACAAGAACTTCCCAAACTTCTGCAAATGCAGCAAATTGCTTTTCACAGGATTTGGAGTTTGATTTTTAGACATGTGTTTGACACGTGCAGTATTTTTCCTTCACCACCTTCCATATAGGCCCTGGTGGGGAAGTGACCCAGGAAACAATTTTGGATGTGGTGTCTTGTGTGACATCTGAATTTGTGCAGAACACTGTCATTTACAGGAGTGTTCATCAGCTCAGTGCAGTCACAGAGTTCTTCAGCTGACTTGGAATAAATAGGCAATAAGTTCTGAGCTGGTGTATTAGATGGAATGAAGCAGAAAAGGTGCTCAAAGTACTGTTTTATCACAGACTTGCCAGCTGTTCAGAGTCAGCAAAAATATTGCTGTTGATTTCCACAGGTATTTGATCAGATTGAGATGGATTATAAGAGAACCTGGGGACGTGTGCTTCTAGGGGCATTTCTAGTGAAAAAACCTGGCAATCCTGCAAGCTGCAAGGGTGGGGGGCAATCTTATTTCTAATTTCTGCATTTATTTTTCATAGGCTGCATCCTGGCTGATGAGTTTTCATGCATTATGTAGGGTGAGGGGTGGTAACAGAGACTGTAAGCTCAGCATTGTCCATGATCCAGTCTGACAGTCCCAGTTCTGAGCACCTGGTCATGTTTTGAATCAAGTTTAATCTGTTTAAAATTGCCTCTAAAACTAGCTAAGACTTGACAAACTTGTACCAGAATTCTAAAGAAATGTAGAAATCAGTTAAGGCAGAAAATTCTCTTTGCTGTGTGTTGGCTGGTTCCTGCTTTACCCTGGCAGAGCTTGTCCTTGGAACGTGAGGAACGTTTCAGCCCCCGTGAGGCCGCACAGACAGGCTCTGAAATCCTGTGCTCTTTGCTCCTGCTCTGGAATTAGTGCCAGCAGGGCAGTCCTGAGACACGCAGGGAGCTGCTGTGTGTGGCTGCAGTAGAGAAACAGCCAGCTGAGCTCCCAGCAACTCCATAGCTGACCTGGCCACCTCTCTTCGTCTTTTCCCAAAAGGGGAAAAACAAACACCAAAAAAGTCAAACTGAGGAGTCTTTGCTTTACCATTCCATACCCATCCTGTAAGCTGCCTTGGCTTAAATACATTACTTTCTATTCCCAACATCCCTCAGCCTTCTGCCAGCACATGCTGACTGTTTTAAGTGGAAAGACAGAGTCCTGTTGTACAGAGACCTTTTTTCTTCATCCTGGTAAAATCTTCACTGGACCCTTCCTTGGACTCTTCAAATAGAGGCAGCACAGAATTGAGTTGAAGAAATGTTTTTCACCAGTATCTGGTTGTACTTTATCATTGGTTGTCAAAGGAGCCCACACAGAAGCCCTACAAATCTATGGATAAATAGAGCATTGTGGTTTCAGGCAAGGGCAGGCTGCACTTCAGTTTCCATGAGCTGAATTTATCAGACACTATCCCAGCCAGCAGCACAGTAATCATCAGCTGTGGGGCTTTGCAAGGCAGTGCATATTTAATGTTCACTAATTTCACAGAAGGATTTCTGGGAAGCAGCAGATGGCAGGAAGCCGTGGGCTGCTGCTGTGGCTGTGAGGGTGAGGAGCTTCCCGGGGAAGTTCTGTCCACAAGATCTGAGAAACCTCTGAGGGGACCCCATTGCTCAGAGACGCCAGGACCAAGGATATGTGCTGAGGAGTGGGAGCTGTGCTCTGCCTGTGGCTGGAGCATGCAGCTGCTGGATGCCAACACTCTTTCCTCTGAGTCACAGCAGGTTTAGGAGCTACACCGTGGTACAGAGATGGCAAGTGGAGAGGATGGCTTTGTGTTTTCTGTCATCCAGCCATAAGCAGACAGGGGAAAAGCTTGATTTCTTGTCACTGAGCTTTCCCCGTGGCTCTGTCAGCAGTTACCATTGCACAGATCGTGGGGAGAAAACACTGGATGAGGTATTCGAGGGGAGCTGGTCAAAGCTGTTCACACACTTCCTTCCCTCTGCTGCCAGCTCTGCCTGCTCTCTCCTCCCATGGCACACGGGCGGGCTTTTCCCTCACCGTGCCTGGAGCCTCTCCCACGCTCCAGAGCCCTGCCTTCGGTTCCGTGGCCTCTCTGCTGCACTCCCTATCCTTGGGTTACAGGGATTGGAAATCCCAGCCGATTCTCACATGACCCGTTTCCCTTGCGGCAGCACTGCGGGGTGGGAAGGGCCTTCCCGAGGCTCCCGGTGACATCCCGGAGCTGGCAGAGCACAGGCTGTGCGTGGGCCCGGAGCGCCGGCAGCACCCGCGGCTGCCGAGAGCCGACAGAGCTCCTCCGGGGCTGGGGGGTTTCCCGGCCCCAGGGGGATTCTGCTGCCGAGAGGCTTTGCAGGGAGAGCGAGCCCTGCCCTGGGGCTTACAGCAACCTGGCCTAGTAGGAGGTGTCCCTGCCCACGGCACGGGGATGGGAACTCCGTGGTCTTTAAGGTCATTCCCAAGGCCAGCCATTCTGCGATGTTCCAAAGGAATGGGTAACTCGGGGGGAAAGGCTGCATCTACCTGTGAGCAGGAAACACACCAGCACTCTGCCTTCCTTTCTGCAGGAGCCTTCTGCCCCTCACCTGGGGAGCTCCAGGCACCCACACAGCCCCTCCGTGCTTTGGTGCATTTGCAAAGCAGGATCTGCGGCTCGTGCAGCAAAACTCTCCCGACAGCCCCACTACTCACAAGGCTTCTGGAAATTTGTGCTTTCCCAGTGGATGAGCCCCTGGGGAGACATGAATCTTTCAGAAGCTTCATGCAAATAAAATGCAGCATTTTACAGTCTTAGGCATAGCCTCGGGTTTCTCAGTTTTTCCTGACATAGTCCCAATTTTCTGCTCTCTTATTTATTTCTGTTAGTGAAGATGTTCAGTTCACACTTTGTTCTGCTCAATATAACCAACATAATCCTATTTTCTTACTACTTAACCAGATAATCAAGATGCCAAAAGCTTAGAAATTCCCTTATTTTCTGCCTTAAAATTCTAATTGTAGTTATGTATGAGCTTCTGGTTTATAATATGGAAAAACACGATTTAGTCCCCAAAAACAAAGAACGTGGAGTCACGGACAAGGAGACTCACTGGAATAATAGTAACATAATAAAATTTTGATCATTGTAGCAAAGATGTAAGCTAGAACTTACACGTTATGTTCAGTGGGGGGAAAAAGCCTCTGAGAATCTTGTCTGTTTTCTTTCTTCTAGAAGACAGGGTGGGCAGACTTGGCATCTTTCCCACTTCATGGCTATGGAGTTGTGCCCTGGAGTTAATTCTCCAGAGTTAGTCATGTCCTACAGCAGACCTCGAGGCAGGGTCAGGGAGGGGAGCAGCACTGGGCTACAGGAGGTTGTGATTACCTGCAGCAGTAGGTGTCAGAGGATCCATACCTGGAGAGGCCACGAGAGAAGCAGCAGCTGCCGCCAGCAGGGAACTGCTGGTGACGTCCAAAGGTGTCAACGTCATCGCTTCTGTTCCAACTCAAAGACCTTTAACCGCCGCTCCTGTGTGTCCCCACAGGTAAATACGTCTACCAGCCCATGACCCCCGTGGAGCAGCTCCCCAGCACCGAGATCCCCGTCCGGCCCCGGGAGTCCCCCAACACCATCCAGATCTCGGTGTCGCTCACCGAGCACTTCCTCAAGTTCGCTCCCGCCTTCCAGCCGCCGCTGCCGCCCGAGGCGCCGCAGTTCTGCACCATCGCCGACCTCTTCATCGACAACTACCGCGTCAAGTGCATCAACGGCAAGATGTGCTACGTGCAGCGCCAGCCGCCCGCCCCGCACAGGGCAAAGCCCGACGAGGGCTCCGTCCGCAACGCCTTAATCACAAAGGAGAGCAATACACCAAAACCAGAGCACTGCTCGTCCCCGTCCAGCTCGGAGGACTCCGGCATCAACGCCGTGGGGGTTCACTACATGGAGTCGTGTGACGAGGACACGGAGGGGGTGGCCGAGCTGAGCTCAGAGGAAGATTACAGCCCGGATAGCAGCTGGGAGCCGGACGAATGCCCGCTCCTGTCGCCCTCGCAGTGCGAGATGGAAGTGATTGAGACTATAGAAACCACTGTGTGACCACACAAGTCGGCATCGGCTCAGTCCGCTTCCTTCTCAGTAATGTTGCTTTTGTAGTATTTCTATTTTCTGTTTTTTCTGACAATCCCTTTTTTCCAGTGCACTTGATATTTCAGATTCCTGTCATGGGAGCGCGGTCACAGGACTTACACATGGTGAACTAGCAGCAGCCTGAGCAATTTTAACACGTTCTCAGCCTGATCAGCTCTCCCACGTCTGCACGTAAGGTAGTGACAAATCTTAAGACTTTTCTAGCAGAAATAGGCCCTTTTGTTGGTCTGGGTTACCCCACACACAACTTCTCACACGAGGACGTGCCACTTGAGATGTTTCCACCTGTCAGGTTGTTGGCAGGGGTCCCTCAGAGCATGGGGGGGTGCACGCCTGGAGCAGCAAACCAAGGTGCCCTTAGTCTTTCTCAAACAGCTACACAAGGCTCCTCCTGTCTCTGTCTGTCCTGGCGCCTTGTCCAGCCCCTTCCCTAGTGCTGGTGCGACCTTCTCCGAGGCTGTGGACACCAAGCTTGCAGCAGGTTGGAATGGCAAGCTAGAGAATGCACAAAGTGCCTCCAACTTTTCTCCAGGCTATGCACTGAGCAGTTGCTGAGGGAGGCCAGGCTCTGAAATCTGAGAAGGCAGGTCTTGCTCTGGAGGGGAATGAGTTGCCAGAATCCACCTGCTCCCTTTTCTCTGCCTGGATCTTGGGAAGGAGGTCTGGCTTTGCAGGTGGGCAGCAGGGGAAGCAGGCAGAGGTGGGGCATGGCCATCTAACCAATACTGCACTGGACTGGGGAGTACCAGGACAGGCGAAGGAAGCGACTACCTCCGAACAGCCGCCCCCGGCTCCGCCTCTGCCTCCTCCTGGGCTCTTTGGTGCCGGACACTCAGGACCAAACGGCCTCAGGGCCTGCATTTGCCTGAAGAATAACAAAGTTTAAACAAAAAGAATTTTACCAGCCACACCACTGTGTCGGCAGAGCTTAGGGACAGTGTGGAGATGCCCCTGGGAGGTGGCCCACGGTCTCAGTGGCATGTGAGCTTGTTAAAATAGAGCCTATGGTCATCCTAGTGGAGAGAGGAGGCTTTGGCTCCTGCTCATCACTCCCAGTCCAGGAGCAGGTTTGGAGCAGGGGTCCCTCACCCAGCTGGTAGTGGAGCTGTCTCACAGGAGGTTGAGTTTCAGCCCTGCATGAAAGAAACAGAAATGTCACTCAGATTCCAGCCAGCTCCATGGAGCTGGAGCCAGTAACTCCTGTGTTCCTGCAGCGGTACTGCCGTTCTTTGTGTAGTTGCTGTTTGCGTTTCAGAAGTCCCTGGTGAATCCAAGGCTGTAAAAACGTGTACAGTTAGTGACTGACCCTAGATTATAGTCTGTGGTAGAGGGTGGCTCATCTCTCACTGTATCCTGACAATGTATTCCCAATTTTATACACTTTGTAATCAGTATCTTTAGAAGACATTTAGGCAACAGTGTGTGTCTGTGCACATGCGCGTCTAGGAGTTTCCATGGGTGGATATAAAGTAATGCTGTACTTTTTAGACTAAGACTTTCAGACAAAAATAATAGGTTTTATAGTTTTGATGACTTACATAAAAATGTGCAATGCTTGTGAAACGAGGAACTTGGGCCATTGCATGAACAGATACATTCTCACAAGGCACCTGAAAATACTCTGTTTTTCTGAGGGCATTTAACAAAGGCTGTAGTAAAACTAAATAGGATTTATTTTGTTTTTAAGGGTGGGGTTGTCTTTCTTGGCTAACTACAGTTTCTAACAACATTTTTGGTGTCTTTGGACCATTCAGACACGTTCCATAAGTAGAAGGAAACATTATATATAAACCTACAGCATTTATTCATATTTAACCTTTCAATTGTAACCTGAGTGGAGAGCTGAACGAGCTCACTCTCATGCCTGGCCTCGGAGCTTTCTCCCCAGAAAGAGGAAAGCTCTTCCTCCCCTGGGAATGGCTTGTCCTCCCCAGGCAGGAAGGGTGGGCTGGCGCAGCATGGCCTTTCCCAAGGGCAGGGAGCTCCTCACCAGTTCTCCCTGGGGCACCAAGGGCAGGGAACGTGAGCAGGACACCCCTGCCCAGCACAGCTCACCTTGTTTGCAGGCAAGCAGGAGCTGCAGCCCTGCCCAGGCACAGGCTGGGAGCGCGGTGACCTGGGGGTGCTGGTGGCAGACACTCCGCAGGGCCCACAGGGTCCTGTCCCCGTCAGGATCCATTCTTTCTTAACTGTAAGTAATTAGCAATACCCACAAGCTGTGAGTGTCTCCTACCCAGGATTTGTTCAGATGTCTTAAGCACAATAAGCTGCCTCTTCCTTCTGTTGTTCCTGGAAATGTCAGCGGCGCTCTGGGGAGTGCTGGGGCTGCTGGAGAGCGCTCGGGCAGGGCCCAGCCGCGGGGATCTCCTGCTCCATCACACACCCGGCTCCTTCCTTTGCACAAACATGCCCTGGGCTGGCTGCTCCCCCTGCCAGGGAGAGGTGTGTGTATATTTCCTCTTGAATAAAATACTGAACAACTGGCCTTCTGCTTGTCCTAACTGCCTGTGTGCTTTCCATGCTAGAGAGAAGCACTGTGGGACTTCCAGCAAGGGAAGGGCTGCTCACAGCTTCAGATGGCAGCCCCTGACACAGCCCCAGAGCCAGGCAGACGAAGGGAATAACCAGAGGGAGCACACCAGGCCCTGGTAAGTGCTGGGGCTGGTGGGCAGCTCATGGCCCAGTTCTGACTCATCTGATGTATGACCAAATTCAGCTCCCTGACTTACCTGTGCCCAGGTGTGGCTGCAGGCTGGACACATCCCATAGTAGTTCTGCTCATGGGCAGGAGGTGAGCACACAAGGCACCTCAGGGCACTGGCACTGTTCCTACCCAGGTGAGCTCTGCACAACACCTGGTGCTTCAGTGTGTCAGTGCTGAAGTGAGCAGGGGGAAGAGGAGTGTGTGTGACAACACAGAAACCCCTCCAACAGTGGGCTACAGTGCTGAGAGCAAAGTGCTAAAAGTTCTGTGACCATCAGTGCCCATCACATCCATCCTCTACTCCTTGCAGCCCCCAAGGGCATGAGGCACCTTTTTTACATACACACTCCTCCCACCCCCAACACAGGTATGAGGTGAGAGGGGAGGTTTGAGCTTTACCCACAAGATGTATCTACTTACCAGCAGCCCACTCACAGAAGTGCAGAAGTCACAGGAAGTTCAACCAAGGGCCTCTTTAATGGGTTGATAGAATACAGCATGTGCAGGTCAGTTTGCTCACACAGGTGTAATTTCCTGCATTTGTCAGCCTTCCCCAGATCTGCCCATTCTGTGCCCTCAGACCCCTTGGCTGTTGCTATGAGACAGCAGGGCCAGGCCTTGCCAGAACAGCTACTTTTAGCAGAACACAGAACTCAGGTGTGGCCCCCAGCCACAGAACCAGCACAGCACAGGGACACAGGGCCTCTGGGCACAGGACAGGCTCCTCCAGCAGGGCAGAGCTGATCTGGGTACTTGGAAAAGTCCCTGCTGCTGCCACAAGCCCCTGGATCTGCACAGGCAGCCCTCCTGTGCCCCAGCATGCTGGGATTTGTCCCACAGTTCCAGCTTTGAGCCCAGCTGCCCCACCACTGCCAAAGCAGAGCTGGGGCATCACCAGCTGTGACACTCCAGTGCCCAGTGAGGGTGAGCACAGCGGGGTCTGGGCAGGTGGTGTGGGGGAAGATCCCATGGTGTGGTGGGAAGGCTCCCCAGCACCAGGTCCTGCGAGCAGCCAGGGCAGGAGCTACTCCTCAGCCAGCGGAGGGGGCGTCAGGTGCAGCTGGAAGTTCTCGTTCTGGAAGACGCTGCTGGTGGCCGGGTCCCCGTGGGAAACGCTGAGCAGCCCGTGCTTGTCACCGCGTGCCAGCTCCGTCAGGAGAGCCAGCTGCAAGGAAAACACCCCTGGTCACCCCAGGAACACTCCTGCAGGGACACAGAGCCCAGGGTGTCACTGTGTCCCTGCTGCAGTGAGAGAAACCTTAACCCAGGTAAAGCCAAGGGCATGGATCACACGGAGGGACCCTGCAGAGCTCCATGCAGGTCACCCGTCCTCAACTGAACAACTCTCCAGGGGTCTTTAGGCTGCTTTGAAGTCACATAATTGAAAAACAAACCCAGAAAGAACTGAAAGTGCCAAGATCCACAGCCAAAACAGGCAGGAGACACAAGGAAAATGCCAGAGACAGAGGGAGCTGTGCTCTCCTTGGGACAGCAGGGACACAGGAGGAGGGAGTGTTCCCAGCCACTGCAGGGGCTACAGTGTCTAGAGGGAAGCTTAGTTACAAATGCACAAAGGATCACCCCAGGGACACTTGTCAGGCCCAGCCACAAAGCCAGAGCCATTCCCACAGTTTCCCTGCCAGTGGCTTCCCCAGCATGGCTGCTCTGCAGTGTGCCACAGCCAAGTGCCAGCATGAGACCAAACCCCAGAGCCCTCGCGTGCCAGTGCCAGTGTCTGGCTTGGCCACATGAAAAATGCCCATCACAGTCTGACAGCAGAAGGATAACAGGAGTACGTACTCGGGAGGTGCCTCGGTTGAGCCGGCAGAGCTGGTCAAAAGCTTGGATTTGCTGAGGATCCAACACAGACTCTGAACTCATCTGAAAAAGAGTAAGAAAGTTACAGAAACCACGCAGAGCAGGCTGTCAAGTTCCTACACAAAGAAATTAATTCCTGGGCCAGGAGCAGTCAGTCCACAACCTGTTTGAGAGGTCTTTTAGCCATCTTTGCCTTGGTATGAAGCCATTATGTGCACCCTAGGTTGGGGGGAAAAAAATTAGTCCTGTTCTTGCCTGAAGGACAGTTACACCCCTGCACCCACCGTGAGTTATTGCTGAGCTCTGTCCCTGATGGCACAGACTGACAGTACTGGGATACCTCTGAGGAAGGAAAATAAGCCTGGGAAAACTCACTCACAGCCAGCTGGGAAGAGAAGTAATGGGTCTCTGGGGCCAAGCAGCCTCTCCAGGCTCCTTCCCAGGCGGCAGGAGCAGCTTCCCCCAGGCCTTCCCTGTGTCCCAGCCCAACACTGCGCACAGGAACGCTGGAGGGACACGGGATGTGTGTGCCTGCTGCCCCTCAATGGAGGGACACGGGCTGTGTGTGCCTGCTGCTCCACAATGGAGGGACACGGTCTGTGTGTGCCTGCTGCTCCACAATGGAGGGACACGGGCTGTGTGTGCCTGCTGCCCCACAATGGAGGGACACGGGCTGTGTGTGCCTGCTGCCCCACAATGGAGGGACACGGGCTGTGTGTGCCTGCTGCCCCACAATGGAGGGACACGGGCTGTGTGTGCCTGCTGCCCCACAATGGAGGGACACAGGCTGTGTGTGCCTGCTGCCCCACAATGGAGGGACACGGGCTGTGTGTGCCTGCTGCCCCACAATGGAGGGACACGGGCTGTGTGTGCCTGCTGCCCCTCAATGGAGGGACACGGGCTGTGTGTGCCTGCTGCCCCACAATGGAGGGACACGGGCTGTGTGTGCCTGCTGCTCCACAATGGAGGGACACGGTCTGTGTGTGCCTGCTGCCCCGGGACTCTGCCAATGACTGCTAACAACTTCTGGCATCCTACAATGGTATCATGAGGTCCCATCTCTTGTCCTCTGGTGGGGTGTTACTGACTGAAAACTGGGAAATGAGGGACAAGTGAGTCATAGGGCAGTGGCAGCCACATCCCATGGCCCTGCCCAGCTGTGGGGTACAAGGCCCAGTGTCCCCCAGCAGTGAGGGGCAGCTGCAGGTGACGGCAAGGAGAGGGCCCAGAGCTGCACCAAGAGCACTAAGGCAGAGAGGGTGGCACACACTCAAACTGCTGTAAATGGCACCATTTACGTGTTCCAGGGAGAGATGACAAAGCATCAGATTCTTGTAGGTTTGTTCCATTTATCACACCACAATGTTTCTATTTTGAATGTTTCTGCTCATATTGCAAAGCAAAAGCATCATCAAGAAACCCCAAGAGGAGCCAGGAGAACAGCCTCCCTCATGAGCAGCAGGCTGGCATCTGTTGTCTCTGGGGATCTATTTTTAAGGGAACATTCAAATATCTTCTCCAAAATACATCTTCCAGGGGCTACTAACCAAAAATGCTACAATCCTGCCAGTGGGTACCGACTGAAGCTGCACTGATTTTAAGCTCTTTGGCAATGGGAGATGCACTGAGCCCCCCGTGGGTTTCCTGAAGCCTGGACAGTTCTGAGACCATCCCAAACCCACATGTCTTGCCTTTGATCATTAGTCTGGGAAGAGAGGAGTGTCCCAAGCGCAGATTGCTTATGCTGGAAACATTTGCCAAGCTCTCTCCTTCTCCTCCAGGACATTCTCTGTGGTGTAAATAACTATTTGCCAGTCAGGGAGCCAGATGTCCCCATTCCCTGCACACCTGGCAAAGGCTTTGAGCCTGGGACAGGGAGGTCAGGGACTCACAGCCAGCAGGTTGCACCAGTCCTTCCCAGGGACACACAGGTCATCCTCACTTGGAAAACACAAAAAGCAAGGAAAAACTGCCCTCCACAGTTGCTGTGGCCACAAGCATTCAAGGACAAGCAAAGTGCAATATAATTGGCCTCACCCCTCTCCTGCTCTCTCCCTACCACACGTACGTAACTATCAATCAGGCTGTTCCCAGGCTGATGAGCTGAAATATTGCAGGCAATTCTTTCTGTTGTCATGGAAACAAGTGCTGTCAGGCCTTTTCCTTTCTAACCGTGTCACTAAAGGCACGTTTCCCTTCAGGAGCCACGGGAGGCACCGGGGTCCAGCAGCAGCACTCGGGTGTCAGTGGAAGGTGCTGGGCTCACCCCACAGCACAGCCTCTGTTTCCAGAGCTGGCCATCTGAGATGGACCCTTCAGCACCTCCAACCCATTTCCAGCCACATCCCCACACCCCCTGGGAAAGCCTCAGACAAGACACAGAACCCCAGAGAGGCAATTCATCTCCTGAGGATCTCGGCCAGGAGGAAGGGAAAAGGCTTTTTTCATTTCCCAGCTCTCCCAGATCCCACCCCTAATGCTAATCTCTGTTGCATGTTTCTCTTGCACATATTCCACCCCCTCTGGTAGTCACCACACAGCCCTCCCAAGCTTGCAATTATCTTTAATTTAACAGCTACAAATTCCATCAGCAGCCAGTGCTTAAGCAAAGCAGATTCCAACAGTTTGAGCAGAGGCACTGCCCATGGTCACACCAAGAGACCCATCCCAGAGCTGCCCCTCAGCCATTCCTTCCACACAAGGTACTGCTGCATCAGTCAGAGCTTCAGAGCACCCACTGCCCCAGGGGCTGCTCCTTAACACAGAGAGATGCAGCCAGAAGTCCAGAGGAGGGTTTTGGGATTCTGAGGAACAAAGGCAACCCTCCCACATTGCATTTACAGAGCTGAGCCCACAGGCAATGGACACCAGGCCCACCCTTGGCCTTCCTCCCCTGCTTCACCATGGCGCATCAGCCTTACAAACAGGTACCCAAATTTAGGGCTCTAATGAAAACCCAGCCAATTAATGTTAAACTAAGTAAATCTGCCTCTCTTATGTCACGTAAGGCCCTGCTGCTTTTAGGGTACTCCCAGGAACCCAGAATGACCAACCAAAGAGAGAGCAAGGCAGTGACCCAAAGTCACTGCAATGACAGTGACATTACAGAGCTGTTCAGGAGCTTCAGGGAAACCTCAGGACACCCCTCTGAGAACAGCAGGGTTCTGCTGCTGCTGCTGAGCTCTGCAGAGCCCCTGCCCAGGGACACTCTGGGACAGGCACTGTCCAGCCCACAGCTGCACAGGGAACAGCCTGGAGTGTCCCTGGGACAGCCCCAGAGCCTCCAGAACCCAGCTGTGCTAGCACACAGGGCCAGGGCCTGGCAGCCAGCAGCCCCAGGTGCCCAGGGCAGAGCACAGGCAGGCTGTCACACAGCCCTGGCAGCACCAGGGGAAAGGCAGATTTCTGTTGTTTCCAGCTGAGCTTGAGGAGCAAACCTCCCACTCAGGGCCTGGGAGAGCACAGGTCTGTTTGTGCTCTCTCAGCCACTGCTGCAGCCACGTGAGGCTGCAGGGACAGGAGAGGGTGGCACTGTCTGTGTTAGACAGGGAGCACACAGGCACATCCCTGTGCTCCCACTCCAGCTCTGGGTAGCTGCTCCTGCCTCCAGCAGGTGCTGCTGGGGTACTCCCTTGGACTTGCACTGATGCCTTCAGCCAAAGGAGCAGAAACACTGCCCAGAGTCAATGAGACAAACCCAACCCCCACCCATCCTCCCTGGACACCAGGGCCCAGCAGACAGGGTGTTCATTTCTGCTCCAGCAGGCTCTGAGGGAAGCATGGCAGCACATGGATTACATGTGAAAGGTGGCACCCAACAGGCCTGTGCTTGGGCTGAGCTCAGCACCTGCATCTGAGAATTCAGAGGCCCCAAGCATAGAATTTTTTCTAGAGAAGAGCCAAGAGGCTCTTGAACAGATCCCACAGGGCCAGACTTTGGATTGTAGGCAGTGCAAGGAGCATCCTGCCAGGCTGCAGATTGCTCTGAAGCAAGGCCAGGGGACACAATTACAATTCATTCTGACATTTCTCAAAAAGCCCCACTAAACAACTAAACTCACCCAACTCCCCAGCATGAGAAGCTCAAGAAAGCAGTCAATTTTGATTTAAAAGCTATTACAGGATAATTTTGGTTTCCAAATCAGTCTTCTTCAATTTGTATTGTTTGCAGTTTTAGCTTTGGTGCCAGTCCTCCTCTACCTGCTCTCAGTATTCTTCTTACTAGATCACTTTTGTTTCCATTACAAGCAATCAGAGATGTTCTGTCTCCAGCTCCTTCCTCACATGGATTTCCTGCTCCCTGCTGAAGTGAAGGAATCCACCTCCAAAGCCAAAGGACTGGATATCTGCTCAGGTAATTTGTACATGGGAACACTCTCCACAGAGGAAAGAATGTCCATTCCTGTAACTGTGTAAAACACTAATTATCTCTGTGCTGTTATTGGGGGATCACATCTGGATATTTTCAAAGTTACAGACCCCTTGGAAGTTTTTTGTATTCCTGGAGACAAGTTAATAACTGATTACAAGTTATTACCAGTTAATAACTGTTGCCCTGAAAACAGTAACACCAGCTCTGTCTCCTGAGGATGCAGGTCATGCAACATCTGTCAACTCTAAAGTAAATTCTGGTGAAAAAACCCAACCTAAACCTTCACTTCTGCCCAAGAGAGGGACCTTTGAGGTCACATGAGGGATGTGGTACCAGCCCCTCCCATGTGGGAACCATTCAGAGGCTCCAGAAGGCTGTCACAGGGAGGGACATGGGAAAACTGCAGGACAGAGCCCAAAGGTAGAGCCTGACAAACTGGATTAACTATGGATCAAGTCCATTGTCCATCCTGGCGTGACTTGACAGGATTAAACTCCTGAATAAAACATATCTGCCATCTGGACAGCTCCAACAGCAGCATGCTCAGAACTGCTTGGACACAGAATAACCAGAGCATGGCAGCTCAGGGGTTCATGGCAGGGCTCATGGCCCAGGAGCCAAGGATTTGCTCTCCCTGATCCCCAGTGCATAAGCTGGCAGAATAAATGGAGAGCATTTGCTCACTGAAATGAGGCAAATGAGTTTTGGGAATCAGAGGCTGAGACATCCAGAGCCTTTCCTGCAGGTATTCGGGCAGTGGCCCAGCTGCTGAGCCCTCATCCCCCACACACCACAGCAAACACAGCTCTGCAAGTGGATTAGGGACCCACAACAAACACACAGCTCTGCAAGGATTAGGGACCCACCATGAAAACCAGCTCCCATTTCTTTTAACTCTCATTTAGGGATGCTCCAAGGTAGGGAGGGCAGGACAGATGATCTTCCAGCCCCAGAGGATTACCTTTGGGAAAGCAGTGAGGCTCAGGGGTAACAGAAATCACAAACTTTTGGTAGTAGAACCAGAGGAAAAGAAAATCCCCCGTGCCCCTCTTTCTGCTCCCCTTGGCTGGGGCAGAGCGTGCCAAGCCCTCATCCCAGCCAGGTTCCGCTGAAATCCACACTGTCACTGATCCCACAATGGGTCAGTGCTGGCTTGTGGCACCTCTCCAGCTCCCCAGTTTCAGGGACTGGCCCCAGCACCACACAGAGCACAGGGCAGAGGAAGCCCTGGCTGCTGGGCTGTCGTTTCACATACACATCTCAGCCACACTGCACGATTCAAAGTGACAGCCTTTGCCTGGGCAGGGCAGAATTAGTGCTGTGAAATGCACTCCAGATGCTCACTGGCATTTCTCAGTATGACTCTACTCCTAATTCAAGGCTTCCTAAGAAAACAAATACCTCAACTGAAGATCACCATATTAGATTTTGCCAAGAGAGTAACTAAGCTGCAGGGTCTTCAAAGGGGCTACAGGGAAACACCCTCCCCACAGATCTCTGTGCAGAAAGGCCTGGGAGCCCCAGATCTGACTCTCAGGAGGGCAGGGCTGCAAACACAATGCTGTTAGCAGGACTTCACTCAGGATTTCCTGCTCACAAACACCAGCTGTGGAGCCAGAGCAGCTTGTCCAGCCCAGAGCTCTGGGTTTGACTGGAGCCAGCAGAGTCAAGAGAGGACACAGAGAAGCCCCAACTCCCCCAGTCTGCATTCCCAGCATTGCCCCAGCACAGAAACTCTACTCTGTAACTCAGCCCAGGCCAGGTCAGAGGAATCCTTACCTCCCAGGGTTAATTAATGCTGTGAGCAGTGATTGTTCAGCAAACAGATTTCCTGCAGGAGCTGGAGATTCTCCACTCCATTGCCAAGTCTAAATACACTCAGTTTTTTTAAGATGTGACTGCACAACAGTTTGATCACATGCAAGTACAACAGTTAAATATTGCAATTTGGATATGTGAGGAACATCCCAGACTTGGAGAGGATGTGGGACACAGGGAGGGGGAGCTGGGGGCCTGAGCAGTGCTGGGGCTCTGTGTGTGCAGCAGGAAGCCAGGACTTCCCTGCCAAGAGCACGTGACAGCAGCAGGGAAGCAGCAGCAGCAGGGCACCCTCCTGCACTGGGATGGCCTGGGATGGACATTTCCAGCTAGCACTACATGATCCATGCTGTAAGTCCTCTTTCCCATCCAGTCTCTCCACATCTCCCTTCAGTCCCTGAGTCCCAGCCAGCCCTTCACTTTCAGCAGTTCAATAAAAGGAAACATCTCTTCCTTATCCCAGTCCCTGCCATGGCATGTGGAGCATTTCCCCTTCTTTCTCTACAGGATCACTCAGACTGATGGCAAAGGGGAGCCACAGGGGCTCCCTGACTGACTGCCCTAAAGGAACCCAGGGATAACCCAATTATAAAGCACTGGAATCAAGTGTCAGGCACTTGCATGCTGAATGCAGTTTTAATAGTAAATTCTGCCTTTAGTTTTTAAACTACACTCCAGCCTGTCACCCCCATTGATGCTCACTCCTTTGGGGCAGGAATGCAGAGGGTGAGATGTGGGGCTGCTGAACTTTGCCAGCCATAGGTGCAGTGCCCTGATCCCACTGTGGCAGGACAGGACAGGGCACACACACTGCTCAGCCTGCTGGGACCACACTCCATCTCCAAGCTCCTGGGAAAGCTCTGCTGCTGTCACCAAAGCAAAGACTAACACAGCCTGACTGCAGAGACTGCCTGGTGCTCCAACAGGCCTGCAAGATTCCTTTCCCCACCTCTCCCCAAGCAGGAAGGCTCTCCTGTGAGTGCAGCAGCTGACTCAGGCCCTCAGCCAGCTTTTGATCGGGATGGGTTTGGCAGGAATCGGAATCATCTGCTCCAACAAAACCAAAGTACTACTATAAAAACATACTCCAAGATTGAATTATTTTGGTCCCAGGAGCGAAAACGCTGCTCTGTGCATATCCATAGAGTGACAAATGCACAAAGCACCCCGAGGCACTTGGGAACAAACCCTCACCCAGGGGCCACTGGAATGTGGAGCAGCAGAGCTCAGCTGCCCACATGCAACATCCCAACAAACCACCTGCCATGGGGGCCTACCATCCACAGCACCAGCCCAGGAAAAAAAACAGCTCCATGCATATTTGAGGCTTTACCCCAGTTTGAATTAGGGATGATGAAACTTTCAGTGCACAAATACTGACAAAAAATACAAATTAATTCTCTGTTCTCTCACCCAAATCCAGCTGCATCAATCTTGGTTACACTCAAGCTTCTTAAAATACTGTGCAAGCACTTAGTGAGTCAAATCAATCCCAGACCTTTTATCCAGAGCCAGATTATCTGCTGGGAAGGTGGAACAGGGGCTCCACAATCCAGCCACAAGGAATGTGCCTGCTTTCAATCTGAGATTTATATAAAACACACCTAAAAATAATTTGACAGGAATTGTCCAGCATCCAGCTGCCCCTCACACCAGCTCCTAGACATTCTGGATGAACAAACTTCCTTGACTTCTAGAATTTTACCCCCACCAAAATAAACTGGGATTCAGAAAAGTGACCAATTAGCTGCTGAGAATGTCTTAGCTACTGATCAGTCTTGCTTGGAAGCACAGACAGTCAGAGAACAAAGTGATGATGAAAGTTTACCTGACAAGAAACCACCTCACAAAACTTACCTGTGCCAGGGAGGCTGCAGCCCCTTTCTTCAGCTCTGAGAAGTTCTCACTCAGCTTCCCTCCCTTGTTGCTGGAGTTGCATTTGTAGCACATCCACCTCATGAGGCCCTTGGTGACCACCCCACACTCCTTGCTCAGCAGGCACAGCGAGTGGTACAAGTGGCCACAGCTGGAAGAAAGCAAGTCAGGGGGAGGGCAAGGGGCTGCCCAGTGGGCAAAGGCTGCATCTGGGAACCAGCAGTGTATCCTCACCCTCCTGCTGATTCCCAGACTCACAGAGCCAACACTGGATGCCCATTTGCTGACACAGCTCAGACTGTAACGCCAAGGTAACAATGATTTCTCCTTATTTTACACACACCTGGGCACACACAGCACATGGGAGAGGCCAGGGCTGTGGCAGGTCCCAGATGTGCAAACACACAAAGGAGCCCAGGGTGCTGCAGTGCCCAAAGCACACTGCTGGGAGAGGGGACAGCAAACTGACAGCCAGCTCCGGGCCTGGCAGAGCTGGCTGCATGCAAAGCAGCCTCTGATGGGTGTGATCAGCCAGCCCCTCACAGTGCAAGGCAGCAGGGAGGGAGGTGTGCTCCCAGGAATACAGATCATTACTCTGGCAAGCCAACCAGTGACAATTTGTTTCCCCTTTTAAAACTATTAACACGATCACAGCTGCAACCCCAGCCCTTAACTTTACCTGAAAACAATGATTTCATCAGCAGTTTCTTGCCTCCTTTTGTACTGCTGGAGACAGATGCAGCAGTAATCCTGCTTTGGGGTCAGGCCTCTGGTGACAGAGGCTCTCAGGTTACACAGGGACCAGTGGAGATCGTGGTTTAGAAGGCTCGTGGTTGTCTCTAGCAGGGTCTGTGAGGAAGACAACCCAGAGAGCAGGTCAGTCTGTAACCTCCAGACTGCAGAAACTCCCTGCCAGCCAGTTCTTCAGAACAAGCCACTTAGCAGCTCACTAAGAGCAGAAACAACCCAATAAAATCACTTCTCCTATGTTTTCTCTCCCCTGACCTCAAAACACTTATCCTTTCATCACACGTTAATGGAGCAATTCCTCTGCACTCTCAAATAGACAAGTCCTGTATTGACTTTTGCCCAAGAGCATTAACAGAGAGATGGCAGGCTCATTTTGTCATCTTCCACATCAAACCCCCTTTTTTTTTGCTTCAACCTGGCAAGCTACTGCTTATATCCCCATTTTAGGAGAAATGTGCTAATAAAAATCAAAGCTCAAATGCACTATGGCAATTAAAGTCTTGAAAAAACCCCTTGAACTGCTCATCTACTTGTCCTTCCCAATGGATGCTCATTTTCCAAGAGCCCAAAGAAGCACCCTGAGTTTCCAGCACCAAGTTTCTCTCAGCACAGGGGCTCTGCTCCCTGATTCATCCCTGCTCCACAGCAGCAGCTGCAAAAGCAGCACCACAGGATCCCAGCTGGGCACACAGCCTGTCCCAGAGCTGCCAGGCAGGGACAGGGGCTGCCCAGGCCCTCTGCAAGAACCCAACCCCAGATAAAGGCTCCTGGTGTTCAGCCTGCACAGCAAAGCAATTTCCCACCGTGTTTCTGCACTGGCTGCTGGTACCTGGGGGTCCTGAGCAGAGCTGGGACAGCTCTGCCACACGATGGGGGAGAGGGGCTTGGAGGAACACTGCATCCTCAAGTGTGGAGACTGCCTGGGATTTGGGACTGGACTGAGAAAAGCAGGACTGAGATTAAGAGGAAATCTCACCAGGACACAAAGGAAGTGCAGCATTATCACTTGGAAGTGTAAAAACAGCCTAATTTAAAAACCTGTTATTTAAAACTGCAAAGAGACAAAACATATCAGCTTTGTGCCTTTGAATCTCTAACTGCAGGATGAGCTGGAGAAAAAGCAGATGTTTATCCTTCTGGTACATTTAACACAGAACTGAGCTGCAGAGGTGTTCACCATGTACCTGTCAGTCCCTTCACTTGCAATCTGTGAGCAAACCAAACTCCTTCCCCATCCCCCAGTCACACAGAAATCACTCACATGCCCATTGACTTTGCCCTGCAGACAGAAATGACAAATAAGAGAGAGAGAGAGAGCAGTAGGCCAGGCAGCCAAAATGATGCTGCATGCACTGGTAGAGAGAACAGAACACAGGCAACTTACCTGTTCATAGTTAAAAGTGTCCAGCATTCCCAGGACAAGCCCTTGAATTTCTCCAAGTTTCCCTTTTCCATAAACTGGATCCTGTATGAAGAAATGCAAAGCTGCAGTTGAATCACAGGATATGACCATTCTGATTCTTTTTAGGTCTTTTTTTCCTCTGGATTGGAGCTGCAAATGGAAGCTATGACTGCAGAGTTAAATATACTGCACATACACAGGGACAGCAGAATGATCCCACACACTGATGGGGAAAATCAGTAATTAGCAAAACTCAGTAGCTAAGAACATCACTGTAAATTGGTGTGCCTGGGTCAAAACTGGAAACTCCATTCAGGAGCTGACTGGAGAGTACATGTGAGGAATACTGAAGGGAACAGCATGGCCAGGCAGCTCCCAGCCCCCACTGCCCCATGCTCTTGCCCAGGCAGGGGTGCCCCATGCCCAGGCTCACCCCAGAGCCCTGGTGTGCAGGCTGGAAGAGCAGACCCAGCCACCACTGAGCCCAGGGGAACAGGCCCTGGCAGGGGAACAGGCCCTGGGGCTCTCTGGTGCTGCAGGGCTGATTTTCACATGCCCTGAACAGCTTCATTGCCATGTCCCAGCACACACGCACAGGGCTGTGGCACAGGTCATCAGCCTGTGCATGTCCCCCTTCCTGCAGCCCAAACTGCCCTGCACACCCACCCTGGCACCCCCTGAAGCATCACTTTGTGCAGGAAGCTGAGAGAAGCTGTCTGGTGGAGGGGGCAGGACACTGGCAAAAACACAACAGCAAAATGTGAAAAGGAAGCTAACCCAGAGAGTAGAAAAATGGTGGGGACACAATGGAAACAGGAACAGCAGTGGGATAAACAAACTCTGGATAAGATGAATGAGAGAAGGAGTAGGAGCAAGGCTGATTCCATGCTGGGACTGGGCAAGAGGAATTGAGAGTGATAAAGCCAGGTGACAAAGACAACTAAAGCAGCATGGAAGCTACACTGCAAGACAGAACAGCAAGCAAGTCAAGGAACTCTTGAACAACAGCCCTCATGGGCAGTGTGACAGGCAGAAACACCAATGGTCAAACCTAAATACAAGCAGCCCTCAGTAACAGCACTGAGCCCAAAGCAGCTGTGGGTTTGGAGCATGTGGAGGAAGCATGAGGAGCTGGGGGTACTGCACAGGCTCCTTTTCTGCTGGGTGAACAGCACAGCACAGGAAGAGCATTGCACTGCAGGGATCATGGGGGCAGTGGGATTTCCAGAGAGCAGCAATGTGACCCAGAGCACAGAGCAGTTGGGCAGGCAGCCCAGCTCCTCTTCTAAAGCCCTCAAGTACATGGCCAACAAGTCACTCATAAACTGTCCCAATGCCACAATTTCCATACAACACCTCAAACTTCCTGAACTACAAGTGGAGATTTTCAAAGCCACTGGTTTCCTGTCTGGACACAGAGCAGAAGAAAAGATGTGAAGAAGAGGGAAGAATAAAGACCCACCTGCAGCTTTGCAGAGGGAGAACACAAGTCTGAGGGCTTTCAGTTGCTGTCTTTTCCTCAAGTCATGCTTGATGATCTTTAAAAATAAAGGCAGCTGGGAAGAAAATGGACTTTCTTCTTTCCAGAGGAGGCTCAGGGTCTGGCCAAGCCTCACCCTGAGCCTGGCAGCCCAGTGCCAGCACTGGGCCCGTGGCCACTCCCTACTGGAGCCATCCAGCATCACACCCACAGCTCCCAGGTCACCTCTCCAGACAGTTGGAATGCTGCTAAATTGCAGCTTCAGACCTCACAGAACTCCAGCCACAAAAGCCTCATGGGATCAATTAGATTTATGGAGGAACAGCTTTCATTAACTTCACCTTATAAAACTGATCTCGAGTTGGAATTCAGGCATACTCCAGACGTGCATGTGCCACCCCATGCAGTGGAACAGGCACTGCACCAACCAGGAACAGATCCCAGCAGCCTGCATGGCATCAGCACAAGGAGCCAGAGCCAAACTGGCTGCCCTGGGCTGCCACCACCAAACAGATGGGAAGAGCTGGCAGGGCTCCACACACAGCCCAGAGGTGCTCATGCAGCACTTTCAGCCCCTTCTGTCTCTTCCGTTTCCCATTTCTTCCTGGGTCCAGGAAATAGCACTTGCTTTGCTACCCGTGCTAATAAATGCCCTCTGCAAACACATTCACTTCAGCTTCTCCCCTCTGCAAGGGGCCAGAGCAGCCACCCCACACAGCTAATCCCAGTCCTGATCTCCCAAACTAGGAAGAAACAACGGCCAAAGCCCTAAGCAGGAGTGGAAAAAATATAATGAGAAGCTTTCTGAATCTGTCTGCTTCCACTCTGGAACAGCTTTTAGAGAATCATTCCCTCCCCTCTTTGGGGTCCCTACTGGTAGCTTTTACATTTCTGGCTTTTCCAGTTCTCCATTTTGTAGGAGACATCAGCTGCATCTGCTTACAAAACATTCATGAAGGATTACAGCTTTGTAAGGGAATTAACACTCAACCTCTCAGCCCTCTTCAGAGAGCACTCACATCCTTAATAACATGGAATTTTTCTTAATGCTCAAGAGGATTCCTCTGGTATCTCTCCTAATGCGGTTGGTTCAGACTTCCCAGTTAATAAGTCACTCCAACATGATAAAGGATGAGCAGGAGCAAATCCATCAATTGTTATTTCACATGACTTCAGTTAGATAACAGTGAGCCCAGTGCTGGGACAGGCAGGTGCCAGAGGCCTGAGTCCTCTCTGGGAAGCTGCAGCTCTGGCCCCAGCCCCTGCAAGGTGCCCTTTGGCCAAAGACTTTGGTTGCAAAGTTAACATTTGCATAAGGTATAATCTGTAAGCAATTAAGCCCAGAAGAGGAAGAAAAACAGCCTGCTAAAATTGGAATACTCTAATTCCTCTTCAGAGAAGGCAAGATAATCTACCTCAGTTTACTGATGTTATCCACCTTCCCACAAAGCCCCCAGTGAATTCCTGGGCAGCTGTGCCACCTCCCAGCCTGCAGCTCCAGCATGTATGTGCCCTGTCACAAACCTTGAGCTCTGCTGAAACAGCATTTGAGGGCCCTGTCAGACAAGCACCACTTGTAATTCTGCATTTCACCATAAATTTGGAGGGCTTGGGAGAGGCTGTGTGCACCCCAGAGCCCAAAAAGGCTGGTTTCAGTATTTCCTTGTGGTCACAGTTAAGGTGGCACATCAGTAACACATCCAAGTGTCCTCCACAGAGCTCAGAGCCAAGGCAGAGGGTTTGGCACCAGGGTTCAGAATTTTGCATGGCTTCAAAGAGCAACAACACAGCTCTACAAAGGAACACCCAGCCAGGGCTAACAACACAGGGATCCTCCTGTCTGGGAAAGCACCACGTTGTGATTCTTCCCTGCAGGGCACTTCAATGGCATTCCTGATAACCCAAGGAAGCAGATGACTGCAAGGCAAAAACTCCAGTGCTCTCTGCTGCCTGGCTCCAAGGGAATTTTCTTCCTGATCCCCAGCAGGGCCAGGGGTCAGAATGCCTGAACATTTGAGCTGGGCACTCATGACAAGGCCACAGAACAAGACCTGCTCATCACCAGCCTGACACCAGCTTCCCAGCTGGACTCAAAGCAATGCTCTTCCCAGGGCCAAGCTGTGCATCCAAATAAACTTCACAGAAACCTCCCACAGGCACCCTCTGCCAGTCCTTGAGCACGAGTTGAACAAAACACAGCCACAAACCCACAGGCAGCCGTGAGCTGGAGCAGGGCAGTGCAGGAACCCAGGAATAAGGGCTGCTGGTAAGGCAGAGTGAGTGGAAGTGTGGGGGTTAAGGACAAGAGCACAGGGCTCAATGAAGGGTTTGTCCTGTAACAAAGGACACTGTCCCCACAGGAGGTGCCAAGCACTGAAGGCACCAGACTGGTGAGACTCAGCACAGGCAAGCTCTCAGAAGAGCCCATCTCCTGATGAGGAGGATAAGTTGGGAGAGGCTTAAATGAGCTTCAGAGGTGAAAATATTCCGAGGTGAAACCAGCCAGCAATTTCTGAAGGACACAGCTGAGCTGCTGGTATCTGTCAGAGGATCCCCAGGATGCAGCAAGGGGCTCACACTCTCTCTGCTGCCCACAAACAATCCAGGTCACATCACTCCACACACCTCAGGGGCTTGCAAATGCAGGGGTGTGAGTGAAATTTATAGAAGTGTTAAGAGGCAAAGTCAACTTAGAGATCCTGTGTATCAACACCACCTCCCCTTCCCTAGGATCTTTTCTTGATCTTTATGATGTTATTTTTCCTACACCTGTTTTTCAGCTACAAGGTACCAACTACTCTCCCATTTTATGAACTTCTGATACCAATGCTTTTTACCTGGAATTCAGTCCTTTTCTCTGCATTTTAAGAAGTCATCATTTTTTGCTCTAGTTGTTCAAAAACTCTGCCTTTCCAAAGCTCTCTTTAGTCAGACTGAATTTGTCAGGCTGTCCAGGGAGGTGGAATGAGCAGGAGCAGTTCCCCCTGCTCCAAACCCAGTGAGCAGAGCTGCACATGCTGCCCTCAGTGATGCCTGACCCATTCCTGTCCTCAGTAAAGCACTCACCTGATGCAGCATCCCCTCAGCCTCCCCACCACACCAACCCCTTCCCTCTACAACACACAAAACATTTCCCTCCCCTGCTGCCTCCAGGACATCAGTGCCAGCTCCTGGAGAAGGATTTTCTATTGCTGCTAGAAGAGTCCATCAGAACAGAAATAGAATGAAATATGTGAAGATTGCCATCAGCAAGGCTCTCCCTTCATCCCAAAGGAAAGAGGATCTTCCTCCACACTGTCACACCTCCCAGCTGTGTTATCAGTGTGGTCACTGCTCTGACTCCCACCCCATCCTGGCAGTCCTCAGCACAAGCAGGGAAGCCTCCCTTCCCTGGCAGCCTCCCATTCACTCACAGCTTCTCCTTCCTTTCCTGCCTACATTAAACATCAAACAAGGCCCAACAGGAAATTATACCAAAACCTCAGCTCAAAGTAGACTAAATAAGTTATTGAAGAGCCATTAGGTTTCCTTAACACTTCCTCTGATAAAACCACATTTCATTTGAATACACTTTTTATCCACACTCTTGCAACTTGCTTTGCTGTCTTAGGAGTTTGTTCAAATCCAAGACTGTGAGTAATGTTAAGATCAAACCAAGAGGCTGCTAGAGGTGTGTGTGCACCCTGTGAGGCTGTAAGGCCTTTTCCTCCCCCACCTGGAACAGAAACCCTGAACAGTGTTTCAAAACTGTCTCAACCCTTCAATCATTCCACTCCACAACACAGACAATTCTTCTAATTCCTTTCCTGCATTTCTCAAGGTTTGATATTAAATCCCAACATCAGCTTTCATCTGAGATTAACAATTTATAGCTGCCTGTGATCACTCAACCCAAGGTCCTGCTTAAAATCAGCTCTTCTGCAAGTTTGCTACTCACTAACTGCATCTCTAAAATAATATTGCACCACCAATAATATTTTGGGCTCACTCATGATCTTTCTGCAAAGCCTATACACTTTGCTGTAGTGTCTTCACAGCTGTCCATCCCAGAGCCTTCACTAAAAGGTTTTCAACAAATTTAGTGCCAATTTTTAGGAAATTCCTTGTGATTTTGCCCTTGAACCTGGCAAGTTTCAGTTCCAAGTAACTGCAACCTTTGAGGTACTGCTTTATTTGGTTTGCAGGAATTACTTCAATTACCTTCTCACAGGTCTGTGTGTTCCCACATGTCTCCCCAGCTTTTACACCTTATGTTTCACCAACAGAACTTTTACTGAAACACTGAACAGACAATAGCTGATCTCATCTCCAACAACCTGGGAACACTTTTCCCCAGTAACCCAGAGGCACAGCTTGGTGAAAGCTCCTTCCCTTCACAACTCACCTGGAGAATCCTCTGCAGGATTGAGGGCAGAGCAATAAATGCAGCCATGTTGTTCAGCACTTGCATTGTCAAACTCTTCAAAGCTGGAATGTCAAACATAACAGCCACAGCAGTTCATTAGGATTCCAGGAGTAAAGAGAGATCAGTCTTACAGATAGAGAGAGTTTTATTTCAGGTCATGGTTTCTGGTTTGAAAATAGCTTTTATGTTTTCTCTCCTGCATGTACTGCACTAAGCACACAGTTTTTTTACAGCATAGAGGCTGTTTTTGATCCCACAATACCTCTGTATTCCCTTCCACACCCCCTGCAGTAAACACCCCCATTTTCACTCACTTGGTAACACCACCATTCACTTTTCCTATTGCTACCAAATCCCAGTTTGGATCTCTGTCTGTGTTATGGCCCACAGACTCTAAAAGTCCCAGCACTGATCTTTGCATGAAACTTGTTGCTAGATCCTCATCATGGGTCTGGGATGGAGCAAAAGACATTATTCAGAGAATCCCAGAGAAGTTTGGGTTGGAAAGGACATTAAAGCTCATCCAGTCCCATCCCCTGCCACAGGCAGGGACACCTTCCACTACCTCAGGCTGCTCCAAGCCCCATCCAACCTGGCCTTGGACACTCCCAGGGATGGGGCAGCTACAGCTGCTCTGGGCACCGTGTGCAAGGTCCTTACCTCCCTCACAGGGAACAATTTCTGCCCAAAATCCCATCTAACCCAACTCCCTCAGCCTTTGCTCCCAGCAGAGCTGCTCCATCCATCCCTCTGGTCACCTTGGTGCCTCCTCTGGACTCTCTCCAGCAGCTCCACGTCCTTCTCTGCTGGGGACTGCCAAGATCAAAGCATCTAAGCCCCTTTTTAGCTCCTCTTATCTCTTCCCACAAAGGGAGGCTGCTGTTCAGGGGTGCTGCTGACTCAGAAGTGGAGTAGAGAATTTGGCTGGTGTACTCAAGTCCCACTGATTTTATCCATGGCAGCCAGGTGCAGGCAGAGGTGCACAAAGGGCTGGCTATGCACAATGACAGTGTATTCTGTTACCTCAGGAGCTCCCCAAGAGCTCCCCACAACCTACAGAGCCTTTGTGCACATTGGGCACCTTGGCTCCTTCAGGAACCACCCTCCATGCAAACAACTTATTAGCACAGGCTGTGGTAGGCTGCTTCTTCCACACAGAACAAAATAAAGTAAATGAGAAAAACCCCTATCCACCTGACAGCTGCAGCCTACCAAACACCCAACCCCAGCTGCTGCCAGTCAGGGAGCAGAATATTTAGGAACTGTGTAACAAAACAATTTGTATTCATTCATCAGAGGAGAGACAGCACACAGCTTTTATTATTTGGGGTCACAACTGCCAAAGTACTCACATTCAGAGTGTGGACACTGTGATGAACCAGAGGATTTCTGTGGGGACATCATGGCCTCAAGCAGGGGAAACCAGAGGGCCTGAAATCATGGAATGTGAGGAGAGAACCAGTAAGAACAGGGCAGTGCTAAAAACAAGCTGTGAGCAATGCCAGAGGCCATTGGCCAAAACTCACTTTCACATTCTGAGAACAGAACTGCATTTCTGATAACTGCTGTGGGACAGAGCTGAAACATGGCAAAGTACCCTCACAGAGCAAAGCACTTCACTGGAATTGTGACAACAATCTGTGTTTGCTTTATTCAATCCACAACTACTTCCCCATGTGAGAGGCAAACTCTCCAGGGCAGAGACAGCTCAGAGTGGGTAGCACAGCAAATGGATCCCAAATGGGAAGAGACATCTAAATTCTCTCCCTATCTGTTGCAGAATGACACCATTCCAGGGAAGAAATGCAGCAGGTCACCTCTCACACTGGGCAGTGCTTGTGAAGAAATTAGAGTTCTTGACTTCCAGCCATGCCACCTCCTCAGGCACGGGAACAACATTCTCTGAGTTCAGAAATTACATAAATTATGCAGAACCTTAAGACTAAAGATGGCTTTGTGTGACTGATATGGGCAAAATGGAAACACAACCTCAGTCTGAGGGGATGGGCAAAGCCAGCTCCCTGTGCAAGAGCTGAAGGCAGCTGCACTGCCTCCCCCCTCAGAGCTGGCACTCAGTTCAGGGGCTGTGGACAGCTCTGCAGCCACAGTGACAGCAGCAGCAGCTTTGTGCCACCAGGAAGCTGGCTCAGAGCTCCCAGTGCCTCTGCAGTGTCTGACTGACACTGTGCCCAGCTTCCATCAGGAGCTGCAAAGGGGAAAGGCCGTGGTCTCATCCCCTCCTCCCTCTGACCTGAACTTTGTGCTTCACCCTCACGAGTGAGGATTTCACTCTTAGGCTCCAAACCCTGAAGCACCACAGGGACACCACAAGGAGAGGCACACAGTGACTGCCTGGACACACCAGTGCCCAATGGATGTGCAGAGCAAGAGCCATTTGAGGCAAAGCCTCAGGAGACACAGAGGCCTTGGCTGATTCTGGTGACACATTTTTGACTGCCTTACCTCTCGCTGTTGCTGGTCTAAACTGTGTGAATTCCTCTGGCAAAGAGCAATTGTTTTCATTAAAGTATCTTCAATATTTTCTAGCAAGGAGGGTTCAGCTGAGCCTAAGTGTCAGGGGGAGGAAAAGCAAATTACCATCATAAGAAGTGTTAGACAAGTTAACTCCCATTAGATAACTATCAATCCTTCTGCAAAATAAAATCATGCTGCTCATCTTAAGTCTGCTCAGTACTGTCAGCAACTACATTATAAAGACAAGTTCTGATTTTTTGGCACTTTTCCTGACTAGTACAATAAATTGGGCAGGTAAAACATTTCATTTAATCAAATAAGGAAGATCTTAGCTGTGGTTTAGGATACAATTAAATAACAACTATGGGCACTGCATTTAATTAGGTGCCCATGAGTCCTTGGGCTAGTGAACAGCACATCTGTGCACACACTCATTTTCTGTGGGCAGAACATTCTTATTTATATATCTGAGAAATTTGCTTGCAAAAAAGCTCCCAACTGGCTCCCATCACTGTTCCCATATAATGCCAGCTGAAGCTCAGTAATGAGTTTGAATGGATTCTGAGATGGGAAATGTGTTTGGTAAGCCAGTGAGAGGACCAGTCCCCATGGGAAAAGCTGACAGGGCCCCTGACACCACACACACAAACCATCCCTCACAGTGATCAAGGTCTCTACCAAGATCAGAATACCAGAGTGAGGGAGTGTCATCCAAATAGCTACCATGTCAACAGTGTCACTACAATGCCTAGAAACCTGAAACAATCTCATTATACCAGGTGTCAGACACAAGCACTTCACATTTTGTGTTGATCTTCTGTTTTTAATAGAAAATGGAATTTAACTCAGTCTTACTTTCATCATCTTGAGTAAGCACCAGCAATTTGCTCTGCAATCGCTGAAACAAAAGAGAGGACACAGAACAATCAGCTTGGGAGTTTAATCCCAAGAATCCTGATAGAAATGTTTCTCAAAGGTGTGGTTACACAGGCTTGCCCCCATTTTCCTCCCCAGCATAATTAACATGGCAAACAGCTTTCCAAGCATGGAAAGGAAAGCAGGAGCTGAAAGATGATTTTTGGCTCTGAAAAACAAATTTCAGCATCTAGTATCTTCTAAATGTTTGAAGATTTGTCAGAAAAATATACTGATGTTCTGAGTATGCAGACACCCCCATTTATTGGTATTTGACCAATCCTTCCAAGGATTCTAGTGGGAAACAAATTGAGGAACAAGGACAACATCCAAACTGAGCACAGGCCACCATGCTGATAGCATGGCAACAATGCCACATGCAGGATTTGGGAGTACTGTACCTCAAGCATAACCAAAAAGGCACCATGGATATCTCCCTTCTTCTCTAGTAAATATGAGGAAGCCTCATGAAGCTGATGTTTTTGGGTTATCTGAGTTGAAAGGAAAAAAAAGGTAAATGTCTGTCTGAAGAAAGCTGCCAGTGTTTGTTTATCCACAAGACAATGCCAAGCAGATGGCCAGGGCTGGGAGTGCTTTACCCAGGCTGAGCAGCTCTCCTCCATCTCCTTTTATTTCCCAGCTTGCACTATTGCCACCACCAGCACTCAAAAATGACTGGTACAATTTCCATACAGAGAAGGAACAGTTGCTCTCCCAGCACAAGGCAGATTTTGGCAGTGCTGCTTTCCAAAATACCCAGGCCTGTGATTTCATATACCCCCAACGTGATTAATTAGCAACAACACAGGCACCCTCCACTCTGCAGTTTCTCAGCAGCTTCAGAGCACTAACAGCCCTTTGTTATTAGCCCTGAGACCCAGCTCAGTGTTAGTCTATTAAATATATCCACCTGTGCTGCAGAAGAGCAGTTTAGCAGCTCAGAGGGACAGAGAGTGCTAGAAACAGACTGGAAGAGCATCCAGGAACGAATCCAAGCCTAAAGTAAAGTGTCTTTACAGCAGTGTAAAGGGGTAGGAGCTGATTTGAATGCATCCCATGGCCCCTTGTCATCATTAATCTCTTTCCTACCTGGATGGTTTCCTCCAGTCTGCAGCATTCCAGAACTTTGAGTGTCTCCAAAACCTGGTCTGGGCTGTACTGACAGAGCAGCTCGATGAACTGCTCAGTGACACAGGGTGGGAGGTGTAGCAGGTCTTGGTTAATGCCTTCTCTGGAATAAAACAGGCACAAGAGACTAAAATCAAATCCTAGCCCAGAAATCTGGCTGGGAAGAAGAGTTTCTTATTCAATTGAGCGTTGTCTTTTATCCTTAATGCTGAAGTTAAAAAATCTGGTTTTAAGAGGAAAATGATGCTACTTCTACTAGTTACTGGTGCTGGAGGTCTCTCAGCAGCCATTTCATTTGTTCCACAACATATCCTCCTGATGCCTCAGTACAAATTAAACTCTCAAAGACCCCTGTGAAGAAAGAGACCAGCACAGACCCATCTCCAGCAACTCCATGGCAAAGAGGCACAAAGAATTAGCCTCATTTCCTCAATGAAACCTTATGGTCTGAGTGCTCTGTTCAGATCCTGATTGTCTCTGTCCTACAGACCTGCTCTGCATGTGCTGCTTTTTGCTTATTGCTCCTGAAATTCTTCTTTGACTTCCTTTACACATTTTAATGTTTCATCCCTTTGATCTACCTCACTGAGAAAGGAACTCATAATTCTTTTAGAGAAACATCCCCCTTTTCAATCCCTGGGCTCATTATTAAGCAAACTCCTCATGTGCAGAAACAGAAGAGAGAACAGAACTGTGAGCAGTGCCCACGTCCCTTTGTCCTGACAGTTTCCTACTGATCTTGGTTTTAAAAAGAGCAACGTGAAGGAGGAGACTTCAGAGTGAGGAGGGAAAGGATGAGGCTTCCCTGGAGCCAGATACAGCACCTGCAACCTTTAAATGAACAGCAGCTCTCTGCCACTGCACATTACACTTCCCATGGCAGTTCTAGGACTGATGCATTGCACAGAGAAACAGTGGAAGTTTATCCTGCCTACAAAACAGGGGCTTCTGCTGAAGCTCCTGCTAGGAAAAGAAATGGATCAGGGTGTATATATTGAGTTTTATTACCTTTCTGAACACAAATTCCTAAGCAGGAGAAGATCTGTTAGTGTGCAAATCCTACAGCCATGGGATGGAAAAAGTCTGATATCCAATATCCTCTATTTCCTGGGAGTTACAAAAGGCATACTACTGCCATTCAGAAAGGCCAGGACAATGCTGTGAGAGAGCAGCTCTGCTAAGAGAGCAGCTTCCTGTGATTACAATGATTATAAATGCAACATGCCCAGAAACAAAAGCCTCACCCATGTACTGATCACAGTGTGCAAAGTATGAGCACAACTCCACCAAAACTGTGCCCAAACTCTTGGGTTCTGACAGCAAAGAGTGCACCCTGAAGGACCAAACAAGAACCCTGAACTCTGCATTCACCATCCACTCCTCCCACAACAAACACCCTGTAAACTCCCCCAGTGCCTGCAAGGGGGTGAGTGCTCTCCTCTTTCTATGGGTAGACTAAAATAAAACACTCACTATCTAAAATGATCTTGTCTGACAAGGCAGGAAAAATGGCAAGTCACGCACCTATAGCATGAGAACAAACTTCAAGTCTGGAAATAACTCTGGCACTAAGCATTCATGATTTCATGAGCAAGCTCACTCTTCCCTCAGCCATTTATTTAATCAAAAAATAGAGAAGAGACAACAGAAAGAAAGCTGGATTTTGGTAACTTCTAGAACTAATTGACAATCCTGAGACTTGCAGGTCCTCTTCAGCTACATGGGATCATTTCCACTCCAATATAACCACATCCAATGTCTCCCCTGCCACAGTCTTTCCAAAAAGCAAGAGAGAAGCACTGGTTTCTCATGAAACCTGGCACAAGGGAGCCCTGCAAGTGTCACAGGCAGCTGGGCACAGAGGAGAGCCCCTGGGACAAACCCTCATGGTTTAGTCTGTTACTACATTTATAAAGCCAGAACAGTGTTGCTAAACAAGTTAATATTGTTGGTATAATACATAACCACAAATGCCAACAGACAATGCTTCACTGTGCTGGGGTTTTTTAGAGAAAAAAACTCTAGAGTTTAAAATGGAAATGTAGCAAAGACTGTGATTAATGAGCTGAGCAATCCCTACTACATTCTCTGTTTCCTGGGGCTGCTTTATGCTACAAACATTCAGACATTTGGTTTTAATTTCCCCAGGCAATTCCTGTTAACCCTGTTTCCTCCCTTCCCCCTTCCACATCCTTAAAAATAAATCTCTAGCTAAATTAAATGGGCCAAATTAATCCCTAATGCAATTCCACCAACTCGGATAGTTAGACCAGCATGATGAGTCTTGTCCCCATATGATCAAGCAATCATTTGTATTTGAGACCTTAAAAAGCTCATTTGCTGCTCTAGGAATCTTTACTTGGACAAAAATTTTGCTTCAAAAAAGAATATAAACATTTAGATTACATGAAAAGAGACAGATGTTGCAGAAGAGCCTAACCACTATTTTAGGTATAAATATACTACAAAGTGTAGGTGCCTCTGCAGGTAAATCTGCAGAGCAAGATTTCACCTCCCTCCCTCCCTGCCTCTCCCAGGGCACAGTTCAGCTCCTTTCAATAGGTTTTAGAAGAAAACAACTTGCCAGCACTGAGAACAGACCTCAGGACCTGAGTGTTATTAAGAAGAAGCCATGTGGCCCAGTGCAGCACGTGGAACAGCATCCTTGGGGGAAAAGCAGAGAGCTGTGGGGAGATCAGCTGCACAACCCTGTATCCCATTGCTGGTTTGAACACATCACGTGTTGCCTGTGATCAGAAGGTAACTACAGGAGAAATGAGTCTATTTAGCTCTAATTATGGCAGAGTGAAATTAGAGATGTTTATTACTCAGAGATTATGGGAGGCACTCTGTGCATAAGATTAGAATCCAGGTTAATTACTACCTTCACTGGGTGCAAGTGATATCACAGCATAAACAAAGTTCTACTTAACATCCAGCTGGGTTTCATTTCTGCTTAACTACATTTTTTTTTCAATTAATCAATGATTAACTAAATAATTTGATTTATTTTCTATAAAATCCAACCAAGATCTTTTTTGATTTTGTTTTGACCCTGGAGAAAACAGGAGGTGTGGAAATGAACACCTTCCACACAAACATGTCTGTAAAACTCAGGAAACAACAAATTGTATGCTTGGGGTTTTGGCTTTGGTTTGGGTTGGTTGGGTATTTTTCCTTAATTTACATTAAAATCCAAGAGGTGATTGATTAATTCCAGGTTCTGGCTTCCAAAGCATGCTTTTTATTCCACTTCAACAAAAACTGAAACACTGGCACTAGGATTTAGATAATATTGCCTTTTCTTACTCCTCCTCTTCATTAAGCACAATTAATTTGTGATTAATTGACAAACCAAGATCTCTCCCTCAGTTGCATTAAAATTGTTTGAAAGCAACTGGAGCTGTGCATATATAAATGTCTTGTGGCATTTGATACTGATTTAACAGAAAGAGAACACAGAGCTGAAGCACTGAAAGAACAGGCACAGAAGGAGCAAGTAAGGAGTTAAAAAGAGGAGCTTGCAGTGAAATATGGCAGCATTCTGAAACTGGCTATTGATGCACTGGTTCAAAGAATTGATTTGAATCCACGTTTGCACACTGCAGTTTGTAAACAGTCCAACTTTCTACATACCTTGGATCAAGGAGACTCCTCAGGAACTGGAAGAGCAAGAACTGGTCCTGTACAACAGGAGGAGACACAGTATTGTTATTTTCAATTATGTGCTGTGAAACAGTGATCCTTGAACTATACCCACTGAAGGAAACAGTTCCCAGCTGCTGCCTGCTGCAGGAGCTGCTCTGGGCATATCTTGCACAAATATTCTGAGGATGTGTTTGGCTGACAACAGCTCTGCTCTCGGACTCCAAGCCACACTAAAACCCAACTAAAAGCTGCAACCAGCAGCTCTGAGCTTATACATTTTTATGGCCAGAACTCTACAAACAGGCCAAATAATTGAGATGTAGCAATTCCTATCAGTGAGTAGCTATAGCCTATTTTTCTTCTGTTTCTGACACAGCAATACCTCACCATGACTCATAGCAATCATTTCCTACAGGACTGACATCCCTACTGCACAGAAGCCCCACACTAAGGGAGTTGGACACCTCACCTGCAGGTTGGAGATGATGCTCTCGAGCTGCTCGCTGAAGTGAATGGCTGCCAGGTCAGCTGCTTTACCTGGGCTCAGCACCAGCAGCTCCTTGGGGGGGGAAGAGAGATCAAATCAAATTAATTCCTTCTGACTTCACAGGCAATATAATTATGCAGCATCACCGAGCCCATCCACACTGTAACTGCACCTTTGCTGAGATGCAAGTGTAAAACAGTTAACACCATTGCACAAAGAGAGGTATAGAAAAAATAGAAGGGTAGTTGGTAAAAAAGAATTTCTGAAAGTTGATGCTTTTGCTACACATAAGGCCTTGAAGAATATAAAACTTTTCACACCAAGAACCCACCTCAGTCCTAAGGAGAGGAAGTTATTCATTAAGTTTTCTGACAACTGCCTTTACCCCCTGCCAACAAGACATTCCCAGTGCCAACTGTGAGGCAGCAGGAAAGGGGAAACAATCAACCCTTGGGAATTTCTCAGTCCAATGGAAACAGTGTTGAATTGGCTTTAACTGAACCAAACCAGAGGTTTGAAAGCGAGTTTCCTGTGACTGTTCACCATAACTGACACCTGTCCAGACATGAAAAAGCAATTTCTTTATTGTAATACAAGGAAACAAAAATCATCTAGATGCCTGTGGGTCTGCCTTCTGTCAAGCTCGAGCTAAAAGGCTTCATATATCACACAAGTTTACACAACCTGCAATGTGAGCTTTTTGCTTCTAACCCTTCCAAATAAATGAGAAGCAACTGCTGCAAAACAACACTGTGCACCTGGTAACCTGTCCCAAAAGCCCTTGCTGAACCTAAAAACGAGAAAAGATTTCTTTACTGAACAAAACCAACTGTCACAGCAGTAAAGAAAGAAAATTATCAGAAATGTACATCTGGGGAAAATCCCTTAGCAGTAGCTTGGTCTCCAGACAGACACAGCAGCCACTGAATACAGCCAATGGCAGACACAGACTGGGGCAAAGGGAAGCAGGGAAGAGCCTGACCATCCATGAGCTCTTTAGGAAGAGCTGTCACAGCTGATGCCTTTGGTGAGGGTTTCAGAGGAAACCTGCCTGCTCCAGAAGCAGCTCTGCAGTGTCTGACCCCACAGCTTTACTGCACAAGCTCAGCCCCTCACTGTGTCCCCACAACTTTCACCCCACAAACCCAGGCAGTCCAAAGCACCCAGGAGATCTCTAAGCACAGCAGTGCAGAGGGACACAGAAAGGATGCAGTGGGACTGCCTTAATCCACTTCTCTCTCTTCTCCCTCCTGGGAGTCTCCAGGACTGCTGAAGGCAGGGCTGCCAGGCTGGAGGGAGCTGGTCCAATCTCCCTGTCTGCAATCAGTGCACCCTTCAGAGTCCATTCCCCAGCAAAACATTTGGTGCTTGGGTTTGTATCCACTCCCAGGTGTGAACAACCTGCAAACATGGTGCTGCTCTGACAGCCCTTGAGGAGACAGAACTGCCACAAGGCATGTGGGTATGAGGGTAGAAAAGAACCCTTGTGTGACTGAAGAGAACAGAGTTTATTTTTTAAAGATAAACATCAATGAACAATTGCTGTGAGATGATGGGAAAAATTTAAAGTGGCACTGATGACAAACTCCACTTTCTGCCATAGAATCACCAGGAAATCCTCTCCAGACACTGCTGGTTTTGCCTGAAGAGGCTGATCTGCTGCATTCATAGCTCAGCAAATGACAGCTGTCCTAAGAGCTGAAATCACAGCTTCACTCCAGTAAAGTAAAGTATTATTTACTGTTCCAAGTCTTTTGAATGTCTGAGAGCAGGATTAACACAATGGAAAAGGACAAAAGCCCACAGCAGCCATCAGGCTGCTAAACCACCTGTTTTACCAGTCCTGGGAAATAAAAGATGCCAAAATGAATCAGGGAGCTGATCTCAGTGACAGTACCTAAGAAAGGTGACCCACAGAGCCCATCACCTGCCCAGCAGCCTCTGGGGGACCAGGGATGCAGCAGGGGAAGGAAGCAGACACAAGAAACAGCACAGCAGCTGCAGCCTGCCCAGCCTGGAGCCCCAGCTGCTCTGATGAGGGTGCAATGAGCCAGGCCTGCTCAGAGCCAGCACAACCATCCCCACCAGTCCCACAGCCCTGCCAGTGCCTCTGGAGAGGGGCTGTGAGCTCAGGGAGCCACATGCCAGGCAGCAGCATTCCCAGGGTTTCTTTGTGCATTACCTTTTGAATCACTCTCCCTCCTGGTCCATTTTCTCATTAGTCATGCACTACTTGCAGATGCTGGTAGAAACTAAAAGTACTCTGGATGTGCCCATTAGCTTTTTGTCTGCCTCACAGGATACAGATTCTGCGGTCATTTTCTGCTAAGGAGTGCTGTCTGCAAGGCTTGTTTTACAGACAGAATTATTTTCCTGGCTTATCTCCAGATCACCCTGGTGGGAACTGACAGCACCTTATAGGAACTAGAAATATTACAGATTCCCCACACCTACTGACTGGACAATCATTTCAGACATCTTCATCCCCTGAAGCTGACAGAGTCTGAAAACATGAGGAAAATTATTAGTTGGAGGAGTCCAGCAGCAGCCTGTGTCTTACAGAGAAGCCATGACCCCATCATTCCCCAGGTTAGCAGTGCCAGGGCACCAGGGCTGAATGCACTCATCAGTGTGAGGAGCTGGATCCCACAGCCTGTGTGTGAGGTCAGTGATGTCCATACCCTGCCTTGCTGCTGCTGCATGCTCAGGAGATGGAACATTTGCTAATGGATCCCTCTCCTGACTGCCCATCACCCCCTGAGCAGGCACCATTACCCAAAGAGCAGCACTTGAAACCAGGAAGGCCAGGAAGGCAGCCTGACTCTGAGAGGCACTTACACTGATGTGGGAGAGCTCTGAGCTGACAGCAGAGCTATCTCAACAGCTGTGACTCAGCACTGGACACTTGTGCTTTGGAAAAGCACCAGCACATCCAAGAGCCATCAGCAGGAGCTGAGGGACTGTGGGTGCAGGATATATCCTACCTACCTCTATGTGGTCCAAAGCTTTCTGCCACACCAGCTGCTTCTCCTCTGCACTGTAGCCAGGCATGGACAGGATGTTGTGGATGTAGTTGAAAACTTCTTCCTGTAAGGCACAAACCCATAAATGCTCAGTGTGTTCTGCAGCACCACTGACAGCACTGGCTTTTGGAAACCAGAGTGCTTCCAGCAGCCTTGGCATGACCTCAGGGCTAGTCCTCTCCAAGTAGTCAGGATGAGTTATCTGCAGAGAGGCTCTATGTCCCTGAAGAGCTCCTGAAGGAAAAGAGAGCCAAGGGGAACCTGATGCTAATGTGTTAAGCACTGAGGTCAAAGAGAATTGTTCTTCCCCTACCAGAAATGTCTTCCTCTTACCCACAGGGAAAAAGGACAGGACATCACTTGAGCTAGGAGCCCAGGCAGAGAGAACACTCTGCCAGGGAGTAGCTCAGTTTTCCCAGCACATTCCTGAGCTCCTCCCTGACACTGGCCTCTCCCCCAGGCTCTCTCCTGCACTGTTCCCCAGCTCAGGTGCTCTCCTGTCTCATGGTTTTTGGCCACTTCACTATCACAACCTCCTCTTCTGATTCCTTCACCCATACAACATTCAGTATTGTGGATTTATAAGGACCCGAAGAGGTCACATTTGCCAGACTCTCATCCCAACTTCTGTTGGTGGTAGGGAAGGGAACACCGCAAAAACTGTGGCAGGTGTGCATGCTGAAGGTAATGGCAGAGAGACTGTAAGGGCAGAGAGCCTATGTCCAGGGGAAGAAATGTGGGGACCAATGGCAGAAACAAAAAAGCACTGCAGTTAGCCACATCTGCAGCAAATCCCACCTTGCACCGAGGTTTGATGTACCAGCACTAGATTTAAAAATAAAGGAAAATTCTGTAACTTAAAAAAAAAAAATAAAAAAATCAGCTCCTCTCCACTAGACAAACACAAACAGCTTTGACTAGGACTAAAAACCTGAACTGTTGAGGGCATTTTTAAGGTGATTATGCTAGAAGAGCAAGGCAGCTGTGCCCAGTCACTGTGGCCAGCAGCACAGGCTGCATGGCCAGGAAGCAGAAAGGCAGGAGCACCAGAGTTCCTCACCTTCCTCAGGGGATCCCGCAGGTAACAGCCGATGATTTTGTCATAGCGAAGCTGCCGCTCGTACATGAACTCACAGATCTGATAGCTGAAAGGAAAGGAAACTTCCCAGGTCAGGAAAAGCACTCAGCTGAGCCAGCACCACAGACAGGCAGCATTTGGAAGTGTCTCACATTGGGGTTTTCAGCACACAGGCTGGGTGGCTCCAGAATGCTGGAGTGCCATTTGTACCAACCTCGGGCCAACCTCAACCCATCAGAGTTGCCCATCAAGCTCCCTCTTCTGGGAAATTATCACACAGAACAGAGAAAAGTGGAGTTACTCAGGGGAGAGGCAAGGGACAGAGGATAACAACTCTTAATGAAATCAGGTCTCACAGGTTCTGCTGTCAGAGATGATCTTTGTTTCCACAACACTCTGCTCTAAGTTAGGTCAATTCACTACTTAATTGAAGAAATTCACTAAACATGACTCAACAACGACACAGCTTCCTACCTTCACATTTTAATAAAAATCTTCAATATTTTGAGACTTTACATAAAATTAGATGTAACTGAGTCAAACCAAATCAAGAGTCTGATAATTAATATTACACTATAGCTCTTTCAGCTCTGATACAAGTGGCTGAGCTGGGGGGCCTAGCTGTCAAATTCTCTGAAGCAAGGAGAAAAAATATGTTTACTGACTCTGAAAAATTTGATTGAGTTACTCCTTTCAGGCCACACAGGAGAACAGGCATGGCACACCTCCCACTGTTCTCCCTCTGGTCCTTTGTAGCATGGTGGATTGATTCATGCAACACCCAAACTCATGGCCTGGATGAAGATGCCCCCCTGGCTGGCTCTGCTCTGGCACGACAGACTCCTTCTGGAATCATAAAGCATCTAAAGGAGGTGCTGGAAATTTTCAGCTTTTCCAGACACTGTTTTTGTATCTCCTACAAGTACCATGGGGATGGCTCCAGACCCCTTCATGCTTTTAAATCCACCTGTGGGTCTCACCCCAGCCAGGCATCTCCATCTGCCAGGGGTAGAGCACTCCAATAGACAAATGTACCTCTGAACACAGCCTGGCCTCTAGGATAGGGAATGTTAAAACTCATCAATTCCCACAGAGTTTCTCCTGAAGGGTTTCCACAGCTCTACCCCTTCTTTTCTGAACAATGCTTTCTCTGAGAACACCCAGGAAAGAAAGTCTGGGACTAAATGTGAACATCTTAAATGAAGCATGATGTGAGTGCACAGGGAAAATAACCCCAAACACAGTTACAAAGTAGAAACAAGGAAACTGGAGCCAAGAAAGATGTGTGGAAGAGATTTAAAGGCAGTTTTTATATATTGTGTCCAGTAACTCACAACTCAGCCTTCTCTGCCATTTGGATAAGGCGGCTCTCCTCAAACTGCACGATCCCTCCTGCCTGGAGCAGCTCCAAAAGGACCTGCAGGGATTGAACAGTAGTTGAACACCCAGTGCCTCTACAAGTCCACTGCTCCTGCTCCATAAAACATGGTAAGAACACAGGGCTGACTTTATTGATTTGTTAATTGATTGTCCTTTAACTATGAAGGACATGAGCTTATGAGACCTTTCCTGCCCTCTGTTCTTGCTCCTGCAGGCAGTGCTGGGGTGGGACCCTTCCCCTCCTGCTGTGCCCAGCACGGCCCAATATTCCCATGCCCATTCTCACTCCCAAGGCCAAGTTCTGCTCCACAGCAGCCTTTGGGGGTGCTCCAAGGAGCATCCCTGGAAGGCTCTCACCTGCTGCCTCTCGGAATGCCGGGAATCATCATCGGGGCTGCACAGGAACTCCAGCACCTGCCGGGAGAGGGGGTGTGAGCCAGGCCTGCCTGGGAGCACAAACTCCCCAGCACACCCTGAGCACCAGCAGTGGCACAGCAAACCACCCACAACGGGGCCATCTGAATGCACCTGGAACCAAACTGGGAATACTGGAATGGCAGAGAACTGCTGAAAGACTCCTGAGAGGGAAACACAGGACTCTGCACCAGGATCTAGAACCAAACTTTAGGGAACTTGGGGAACCTCAAGTTTCTGCTTCAGACTACACACCAAACAGCTGGCATCACTACACTGACCCACTCTCCTGGACTGTGCCATCTCATCAGGAAAACAGGAAATTATGTAATTCATAACATTTCATATATGTGGAATAAAAGTGTTTAATTCAAATCTGCTTACCCTCCATAGAGTTCTTCAGTCTTAAATTAGGATCAAGGACATAATATATTCTAATTCATTTTTATTAGTGCTCATACATCCCTATTATTATCAGTCAGTGAAGCCTCCTCCTCACTCCCAGGAATTTCTGTGATTAAGCTGGGATACAAAGCTAACTCATGCAAGCTTTGGGCATAAATTGGGGCAAATTCCTTTTTCAAACAGCAGAGAAGGTAGTGGCCAGCTGAACTAAAAATTATCAACTACACTTATGTGCTCTCTAAGCTCACTAATGTAATTTTAGTTGATACCCCTTATGCCAACTTGGGTTGGAAGGGACCTTAAAGCTCATCCAGCTCCACCTCTCTGCCATGGGCAGGGACACCTTCCACTGCTCAGAGTACCATCCAGCCTGGCCTTGAACACTTGCTAGGATGCAATGCTGTTTGTCCCACAGCTCCAGCCAAGCTGAAACACTGTGTACTGTGCTTCCATGTTCTGTCCTGCTCTGCTCCTGGGAAGCCACAGCAACAGCCCAGCAAGAGGCCACCTGGTTATAATGCACCAGCACCTCCAGACCTGCTCCAGCCTACAGCACTGAGCACACTCTGCAGGGGTGCATCCTGCTTGCAGTGCCACACACACTCAGGAACACTTGCCTGGTCAAACAGTGTCCTGTTGACAAACAAGGTGTTGTTGGGCTTGGCGAGCTGCCGGGCAAGGAAGGTAAAGAGACAGCCAACCTGTGATGGGGTGAAGTCAGAATTCTCCACCATGACCTGAGAAATGTTGGAGACAAAAGGGAAAAATAAACCCACAAAGAAGTGATTCTGCAGCTGCCTTTGAGAGAGTAACTGGGACAAAAAGAAATCCCTGTGAGCCATTGTGTGTCCTCCTACCCCAGACACCTCCTGGTGTCAGTCCATCCTGAAGGCCAAACACAAATCCCCTTCCCCAGCATTCAGCTGTGTCACCTGAAGACACAGGCAGTGGATGTGTCCTTGCTAAAGCACTTCTGTCCCAAAGCTGAAGAGGCTCCACCTCTCTTCCCTCTACTCAAGGGAAGAATTCTTGCATGTCCCTGTTTTTCAGGTGTGAAGAGGCTCCAAACCCACATTTATCTCTGCCTCTGTAGCCTGTGTTGCTCATGGGACATGGAACAGCTTCTGAGCAGAGAAATGCTGTCACACGGTTACAGTACAATTATTATAGGAGCAAACAACCCCAAACACCTCATTTCAAGCCCCATTTCACCACTTAACTGTGGCACGCAAAGAACTACTCTAATAGCTAAGAAACAACTGCAGGTTGGGGGAAAGGTTTTTCTCACATTATGTTAGCATTAGTCTAACAATATTTAGAGAAATTTGTGACTGTGCTGACCTGAAATTACAGAAAAAAGGAATATCTAAGAGTCACTACAAAAGGGATTAGAAATCCAACAAGTGCTTTTGACCTGTCTGGTGTAAAAACCATGAGCCTGATGTGTCCTGACTTGGTGTCTCCTGCTTCAAAAAATCCTAAATCCCAAGTGAAAGTGAAATGCCCCTGTTTGGAGAGTCCCCTCTAAGAGCAGTGTGTTTAAGCTGGGAGGAAATCCATCACATGCACAACTCTGTGAGCTCAGACCTAAGAACTGCTGCAGCAAAGCCCATGGAGCAGCTCACAGTTCAGCATCTCACTCACTCGGAGCTGGGGGGAGTCCATTGATTTCCTCAAGTGACCCAGAGTTGCAGACCCCAAGAGATGCTAATGCTTTTGTGACACAAGAGAGGCAGGCAGGCCAGACACATTACAGAAACACCAGCTAATGCAATCATTCTTTTCCAGGTTTCATTTTCTGTCAAAAAAGGCTATTTCTTACAGGAGCCTAGTCAGAACAGCACTACCTAACACCATTAAATATTATCCACTGAAATATCTGGAGTGTTTTATTAATTTCAGCTTTGTTTTTGACAAATTATGTCCATGTCAGTATCTGTGAAGGTGAACATACTGCATCCCTGGAATAGAGCAACTTCCCAGAGGCTGCAGACCAGCCACATAGAGGATTCATTTGGCAAAGTTTTGATCAGCATTAGCAGAATGTCTGTGTTCACCAAACTATTTCAAAAGCAGAGCTACTTCCTAGGTGTTTTCTTTATTGCTTATGACAAATTTAAATTGAAAGTTTCAAGAGTTTTTAAGTTTTATCCAAAAGGACAGCAGATTCCAGACCAAAGGACTGAGTTTTCTTACCACCACATTGTTTGCCTGAAGATGCAATGCTGCAGCCCTTCCAAAGCTGCCCTCCTGCCATGACAGGAACACATCCCCAGCAGCTCTGGAACACAGCTGCAGTGTGCCACCTCCTGCTAACAGCAGCTCAGGACACAAAGCAGAGGGGCTGAGCCAGCACAGGGCTAAAACACCCCTCAGAGCCACATCCTGCTCACAAAACCCCTCCCAGTGGCATTGTCTCAGCCCCCTGCAGCAGCACTGCCACCCAAGTCACTCACTGTGCCCTTGTCTCATCTATCAGTGGTGACAGGGACAGGGAAATGCTACTTATGGTATGTTTATACATAAACAGCTTCCAAGTGGAGTCACTCATGATTAATGGTGACAGCTTGGAGGGGAAAGCAAACAGTGCCTGGCAGTGAGAGCTTCTAATGGGAACATCCCTTGTTGGGAACAGGGGCTGGGGGTGACAAGTGATTTCCAGAGCACCAGCCTGATAAGTGACATTCCTCTTCTCTCCTAAACTAAAGATAGGCCTGTCATCCTGGAAATGCTGCATCCCAAACATAGCATTGGCAGGCACAGGGAGCAGGCATTCAGCAGAAAAGCAGTGGCACCCTGCCAAGCACAGCTTACCTGGGACCTTTTTCATGCTCAGAAGCAATCAGGGAGGAGATTCAATGAGAAGCAGATCAAAATAAGCTTAACAGTGCAGAGATGAGAAATTTGACAAAGCATCACCCAGGTGAAATCACAGGAAAGGAGACGTCTCTGTCAGCACATTTAAAGTGCAGGAATCATCACTTCTGAATGTCCAGCCTACAGCTTTGGCTGAGGTGAACCCATGCTCCTGCCCAGCACCTCCTCAGAGGTGTCAGCCAGGGCAGGACTGCAAACACCTCCAGATCACAGCTGTACTGCAGAGCACTGCATGCCATCAGTCAGATACAAACAGTTCACTTTTAGGCACACTCACTTTCAGAAGAATGTCCACAATTCTCTGTTGATACTCCACAGCTTGCTTGTCATTCTTGAAGTCTTCAAAAGTCTGCAAGAGGCAAAGCACTGACACCTTGAGCAGAATCTCTCAGAATAACAGCAAACACAAAGCAGCAGCCACATCACAAATCAGCCAGTGTTGGTTTGAGTCCTTTCTCTGCATATCCCTAAACAGCAGGTTCCAAGACATAATTTGCTCTTTTGTAACTACCAAAATGATTTTTACACATTCAGGTAGAATTAATGGGTCCAAATAGACATAAGAAGTTCTAGAGATTTGGAAAGTAAGAAAGACAGACTTCCATGCAGGAGATAGAGACAGACACTAGAACACTCTTTACAAATATATTATTCTTGTTTTTCCTCTGTTTTGAAGACAGCCTCTGTTGCCAGAACTTTCACTGTGTAATGTCATGTTCACCACTCTGTATTTAATGCCACAAAGGACTACTGTGATTCCCTCTGATATCTTACAGGAAAAGCACCAGAGCTGTTCCTTCCCTGAGCCAGGAACTCCTGGTTTAGCTAAAGCACAGATTTATTGACAGGAACCTCAGTGATGATGGGAGAACTGGCAGAGCCTTCTCCTCTCAGAAAGCCAGGGTCTCTTACCAGAGCCAGCACGTTGAGGAACTCCCGTGTGTCGAAGTGCAGCAGGGTGCGAACGTAGGGATACACCTCCTCATCCACTGAGCCCTCAGCTGAGTGCAGCCTGATCAGGAACTCAAACACCTGACAGGACAAGGCAAGCAAGGACAGCAGGTTTCCTATGGATTTCAGATAACTGGGAGCACAAGTGTGTGGGAAAGCAGCACTGTTATCTGCTTTGTACCTGAGCTTTAAAGCCCCTTAGGAGTCCATCGGTTCTGATTTGAGTGGTGTTTTCTGTTGCTTGTCAGCCCCTCCTAAGACTCACCAACCAATTTAAGATCAATCAAAACTTAAGATCAAACAAAAATAAAGGCTTATTTATACTTGCAGATAGAAGTGTGTGAAATTAGAAAACTCCCTCTCCCCGTTCCTGGCAGCTTTCCTGGGAAGCTGTGCAACTCCTCCTTATCCAGGGCACAGCTCCTCTCCTTGTCAGCAGCTCACTTGGGAAGAGCCAGTCAATCTGCCCCCTCACTGTGAGGCACAAAGCTTTTGGCACTGCAAAGGCTGACTGAGGTGCTTTTCAACTCTTGTCTCTTCCACTGACTTTGCAGTTCATGAAATTTGAGGGCATCTTCCAAAATAAACTCCTTTTACTGAGCCCCTGTTTAGACTGTCCCAGGGAAGCCAGAGGGCAGGGCCAGCTGCAGGAGTCTGAGCCAGGCTCACAGCAGAGCTGGCTGCCAGCAGCAAGGGAGCAGGTGGCTCCAGGCTGGAGCAGCACTCAGGAATATGTGTCAGGTACACACTGGGATCCCATGGAAAACTGACAGGCCGTGTGTTCTCCCAGCCACCCTCTGCAAGTGTCATGTTCCCCCATTTACTCCTGCTCTGAGCTCATTTCTGGCAGCACAGTGGCAGTGAATCCAGCAGGATTTAGCAGCTTGCCTGTCAGATCCACACCTCCCCTGCTGACCTCTGGCAGCTGGGAATGCTTAAGAAAACAAAACAAACCCACCAGACACAAAGGTGTTACTTAAACCCAGCTCTCAGGAACACCACCAGGAACCACAGAAAGGAGAGGCTGAAGGCTCTTCCCAGGGCTGCTGCTGCTGGCTGGGCTCCTGCCTCCCCTCAGAGCCTGAGCAGGAGGCAGCCCAGCAACCCTGGGAGAGGGCAACAGCCAGTGCTTGGCCCAGCAAAGTGAGTGGGCTGGTGTGCACAGCTGCTGAGGAAAGAGGCTGCAGGAACCCAGAGCTACCACGTACATAGAGCTACGAGTTCTGAACTAGGAAACAAAATCCATACACAGAAAACTCACAAACAAAAACCCACTCCACATACAAAAACTGGCTCTTCCATTGTACTGTAAAGAGGAAGTGCAAAAGAAAAAGCACTTCCTTCTCACTGGAACCCTGAAACTGAAGTGAAATGCTAAAAGCACAAAAAATATTTGTTGTAAAGCTAGCCAGAAACTTAGGAAGAAGTTTTGTCAGTACAAAAAGCAACGATAAGTAACATCCTGTTTCAAGAAATTGCCAGATTAGTCCAAAGGAGTCAAAATCCTTCAAGAAGTCTACAACCAAGAGCTACTTAGAGACATTTCTCCCCAGAGTCAATCCGGTGTCATTCGCATTTGAAAACAGGGAAGACCCTCCCATATTTGACACATTAAGTTTGTAAACAAGAAACAGCTACACATTTCTGGTAACTCTGTGGTAATGAGCAAGGCAAAAAACCCAATCACTGAGAACTCTGTGTTTCCACCCCCCAATTTACAGCTGAAAGAAAAATATTATGTTTAAATGTTCAGACTGCAATGACTGTTTGATTTCATCAGTTAAAAACTAATTTTTTAATTACAGCAGGATACACTCATATCACAAAGAGACAGTTATCAGACTGATAATAGTTTTCCCTTGGAAACCCATGGAACAAGATATATGCAGCTTTTTCTAAAAACCTCATGCAGGAAAGTTGCCTTCCAAGAGGTTTCTCACCTGATTTTTCACCAGAGGTACCAGATCCTCAGGAATATCACCCAATGGGTATGCACGGCCTGCCAAGCAGCAGCTACAGAAAAAGAGGGGAAAGGCTCTTTTTTGAGGCTTTTAATACAGCTGACATTAAAGACATTGAGAAGTCTTCATTTTTTTACTTAATTTTCATGAAATTCTCAATTTTAGGAGGCTGGAGTAATGCAGAAGGTAACTTCACAATCTTGCACAGACTCCAGAAAGGGGATTCACTAATGAATCCCTCCTGTGCAAGCTCCTGCAATTGACAGGGAACCCAGCAAGGAACAGCTGAGCTATCCCAAAAGGCAGGGCAGAACATGGCCTGCTACAAAACATGAGGCTACTGAGCCCTTGGTCAAGGAGCTCTGTGTCTCACACAAAACAAAACCAAATAGTGAAATTAAAAACCTGCATCAGCAGTAACTTGGGCTCTAAGCCTCCAACTTGACGCCTCCTATTCCTGCACACCACATGCAACAGGAAGGGATTTCAAATTTAAGTGAGCTGTAGTGGGTACCCACTGCTATTTTATACAATCTCTCAGAATATGAAGCTCCCAATAATGTTCTGCAACTACAGCAAGTTTAAAATCTGGTGCCACCACTAGACAACCCCTCACACTTTCTGAAGGACCTTACCTGATGTACACAAGCAGTTTGTTGCCCATCACCACCTGCTCATCTACAAAACAAAAATTATTCATCACCCTTTGTTCACCAAGACAAGAGGCAGAGATGCAGTTCTTCTCCCACAAAAACAGAGTTGATCACACAAAGTAGAGCAGCTTTACAAACAGTACTAGAACACTCTTCTGTTCTCCAAGCCCCTTATATTGGGTATGCATTCCCTTTTGCATCTCTTTGTTGGAAGTGACTAGGGATATTCAAAACACCAAGTATAAAAAGTGGAAACCTTAAAAAGGAAAGCATTCTGTACCTGTGAGAGACTTTCCAGCATTCAGTGGAGGAGCAATGACTTTGAACAGCTTCTGTAACAAGAAAAAAGGCAGTGCTCAAGCAGCTGGAAAAGCTCAAAGCAAAGAACCTGTGTGGTTTCAAAGCAGAGATCAGTGGGGTGTCTTCCCACAGAAACTCTTTATCACCATGTCTTCTAATTAACAGGCACAGAGGACTCCAAGACACTGCAAAAGATGCTTTTTACAGCTCATGTTATGAAAAAACAGCTTTCATTCCATTATCTCTAACCCTAAGCACAGGCCACACTAAAGCAAAGCAATGTTCAGCAGTCCCAGAGGTCAGTCAAAGCATAACCCATCAGCTCCACATCCTGTTCCTGTATATCCTGGAACAAACACTTCCACCACTCAGCAGGGTCACCAGAGCCTAGTTTGGGCATGTAGAATGAGGATTTGTCTAAACACTTGCCTCCAGAAAGCAAAGTTATTTATACTCATAGAGCTACTGCTCAGTTTTCAGAAGTCCTTTTTAAAATTATGACCACCTAAAGAGCCTCCATCCTTAGAAAAATCAAATGAGATTACAGCTGCTAAAACTTAGGCAGGCGAAGATTTTCCCATTCTAATGGTCCCAGCTCTCTATTTCAGCACTACTGAGAAAAGCACCAGCAGTGCTTCCATGGTGAAACACATTGGGGTTATAGAGCCATTGGCACATCCCCAGAATAACCAGCAGAACCAACAGGGCCTTCAGAGAGCCTGTGCTTCCTGCTGAGAGATCTCTTCCAAGTGCTCAGAACAAGGCCTGCCTCAAGCAAGGGCTGTTTCTGGCCTTTTGTATGAATTGTGCACATGCAGACTCCTTCAATAATCATGTTATTATCTTCTGCTGCTTTTCCTTTTTATTTTATTAACATAACTGTATTTCCTGCCCTAATTCTGCAGAGGATTTCTGCCTCAGCAGGGAATTTGGTGCTCTAAAGCACAGTAATTACAAATCATTTCTCTCCCATACTGCATCCAGTGCAATAAACTGCACATATCACACATGATTCGCCCCTTGAAATGGAAATGAGCAAGAAGGCAGAACACAGAGAATAAAATAAGGCTTTGGGTTTGAAATGCTGTTTCTCAGGAAGAATGTGTGCAGAACATCCCAGTGGGTGCAGGAGCAGCTCTCCTACCTCCATGGGGCTGATGAAGTCGTTCATGCCGCTGTTGTAGACGTAGATCATGGCATCGTACAGGCGGTTCTCCCAGCACAGCAGAACCACCTGCAAGGCACCAAAGCACAGGCCAGCTACACACCTGCTCCCAGCTCCCAGCTTTCCCACTCCCCAGGCCCTGTCCTGGCACTTCCATCATCCAAGAGTACAACTTAAAGCAGAATGAGAATGTCCACTTTCAGAACCACTCTCTCTGAAAACCCCAAACTCCTCAAAGGAGTGTTCAACTTAGCAAGCATGGAATCTCACTGTCTGGAGTCTAACATTCATATGAGGTTAAAGAATAAATTTTAAAAATCAAGCTCTTCAAAAACCTTGCTTGCAGCAGTCTGGCTCGGTTAGTGAATGATAACATCAAGTTTCCAAGCACTTCACCCTTGAAATGGAAAGCCATGGCATCAGAAACAGGACTGCTGAGCAGGAACCCCTCCCTGCTCCACTGTGCAGAATCAATTACCCGAGCTGACAAACACAACTCCAGCTTTCTGTGCTCCTGCAGCCTTTGGTGCCAGGTAAGGTACTCAGAATGGGAAAGAGTGACTGGGGATAACCCTGAAGGGTTTTCCAACATGTTCAGCTGCTGATGCATTAACCTAAGCCAGAACAAAAAGTGGGGGAACAAAACACAGCCACAGTGTACAATTCCCAACTCCCTGAATTTGATCCCAGGGACACAGGGAAACCCCACATACCATCCTACACTTAGAAGCACAAGATGTTGTAACTGCTGATTTATTCAGAGGAGCTCAATATGCAACACAACCACTCACCTGCTGGATGTCTAAACTGGTGATATCCATATGCACAATGCAGGCTTCCAAGTTTTCCAACCTGTTCTTGTCTTGGAAGTGAAGCAGCAAGTCTTTCATCACTTGAGCTGTGATTCCCATCAGCTTATCACTCAAGATATATGGCTCCAAGCACTCCAGAAAGATGCCTTTGGCTACAGAGTTCTCACTCATCTTGTCATATATCTGGTTAAATAACAGATCCCTAGGAGGAAGGAATTTAGTTATCAAATAATTTTTAATAAAATCTCCTTGCTTATCTACTTTCCTAGGGCTCCAAATTAAACTCCATTTCCTCTGTATTTCCCAGGCTCATGCCCTCTTCAGCTCCTGTACTGGGGCATAAATCAGCTATGGATGTTGCAGCAAAAAAAGTGCTGCTAGAAGGGAAGCAATGAGAATGACAGAAAAATCTATCAAGGCAGGTTCTTGGTTCAAAGCAACTTTTCTTCCTCAGCACATCAATGCAAATTTAAGAGACAGTTTTGGGTGAGCAGTGGGTTCCTAACTTCAGTACTGGTTTTTAGGCACTCCTCTGAACTGTGATGTGACATGGGCCATGGCATGATGTGATACAATTCCTCTACACCACATGGTGTCACAGGAAACAGCACTGGGGGCTACCTGGGGTGTGCCCTGGGGACAGGCCAGCAAGGCCAGACTTACATGCGCTGCAGCAGGAGACAGTAATCCACAATGACAGGCACCACATCCTGGGGAGCAAACACAACCAAGTTGTAGGGACTGACTGGCAAAAATCCTGCCAAGCAGCACATCCTGCAAAGCATGAAAGGCAGCCTGGCCAACACAGAGCAGAAACAATGAGGTATCTGACTCAGCTGGTGGCTGGCACAGTTACAGGTTTTCCATATGCTGATGCATATGGAAAAAAAGCTCTGCTGACACTCCTGCAGAGCACAGAGAGCACACGGGTTCTGCTCTGCCACCCACGATACCCAAGTCTGATTTTGTGAGGGCATACAACAGGTGAGAGGTGAGCTGAATCACAGCAAGGTTTTTTCAAAAATACACAAGTAATGTCTGAAGCAAAACAAAGTTAATTAAAAAAGCTAAAGGATTTCTACAAGAGTCCTCTGAAGCACCATACCTGAAAGTGCTGCTCCATAACCTGGATTTTTCCTTGGTCAGGACATTTCTTCAGAGTCCGATCGGTGTAATGGAGAAGGATTTCAACCATCTGAATTACAATAAATAAGAAAAGTCATTCAAATCCTCTACTGAGGATAGGATTGCTTGGTAGCACATTGCAGACTGGCTTGGGGCTTGGCAGCACTGTAAGCTCTGCTGTCCCATTCTGGGTATGAAGTGCTGTGGGCAGGAAGGAGAGGGCTGCAAGAGATGGTGGTGTGACAAAGGCACACAAGGGCCCAGAGGGATACTCAAGGTACTGAAAGCCCACACCAACTTTAACTGAGCACAGAGCTGGGCAGCCTATCCAACAGCCAGTTCTCAGGCTGGTGAGCACACCTGAAGCACAAGGCTCATCTGGGCCATGACTTTACCCAAAGCTTAAGTTAAAGTATATTACACAGCAAAACATAGATATCTGCAAATATAATAACAAGAACACAGCACAGCTAAATAATTATTGCAGTAAGTGTGTACTTTAAACACACCCCTCCCAGAAGCAAGTTCCTGTAAAAGCTGAACTGGATCAGTTGAAGAGTTATTCCATGTCCACATAAACACAGAGCAGTTTCCATCCTCAGAGTCAGCAAGTCACATACTGATGGACATGTGCCAAACAAAGGTCAGGGAACCCCAGAGTTGCCTACACAAAAGGTTTCTCTTCACTGTGAGGGGACCAGAGATCTCCAGGCCTGGATGAGAATGTCTCCTTTTGGATTGCTAATGCTGCAGATTTTACCCTCACCTCTACCCAAATGGTATTTCCAAGTTTTTTTCTAAAATTCTGCTCCTAATTTCAGCAAGAGAGGAACATGTTCATGTTCTAGAGTTAGTTGGATTAACTCAGGGAGGACAGAAACTGTTCCTTTCAGGAACTCAGTATCACAGCACACATGAAAATCCAGTTGGGAAGAGCTCAGGGACTCACTCTGTCAGCAATGACTGCTTTCCTCTTGCTCGTGTCCCCAGTCAAGCCTACAAAGAACGAGGGAATGAGGTGAAAACCAAAGCTTTTCTCATCTAAGCTACCAGCAGAAATTAAAAAAAAACTCCACAGTTCAGATGCTAACACAACTACCCAGGAGATGTAGAGGTCAGGATATGTAAATACACAGTTTTGTGTTCTACTTTTAGACCCCTCTTCTTCTAAAAGGTTTGTTCTCCTCACTTAAAGACAGTTCCAGCACAGGAATGGCAAGAACAGTTCTGAGTGCTGTTTAAAACTGAGAGAACAATTAATGGAGAGCTGTCAAAGACTGCACATAAGGGTAATTGCTGGAGGAGGTCTTGATGCAAATAAGCTGAATAAAGTGCACTAAAAGGGGAAAATATAAATGCCAAATCAAAAAGACAGTTTTTCATTATTCAAAGCATTGCAATCTGCTTTATTGTGCTATATCCATGCACTAAAACAAAACACATCTTCATATACCAGCAATTTCACAGCAGGATCCTGTCCTGGGAACCTGAAGCCCACTGTCAAAGCCATCAGAAGTTATTTGCTGTGAAATCAATGTGTCCAGTACAAATCTGACCACACAAGTGGCAGTCTCTGGCATAATTAACATATTTCTCAAGCAACCTCCTTTGTAGGAAATGCGGTGCCAGAAGCCAGCATGATTCTTTCAGTTCCTTGTACAGTCAGGGGAGAGTCCTGGATCAAAGCACCTGCTTGGCAGAGCTGACAGAGAATCACACTGGAAGATACCTGTGGGTCATGCATGGCCTTCAGGAATATTTTAGCAGGTTGGATATTCAACATCTGGATCTACCTCCTTCATGGCAAAGTGACAAAAGCATGGAGTCACACACAGATCAAGCCTGACTTTCATTTGAGTTGGTAAAAGGACTATAGCTTAAAAAATAAAAAAATCAACTGATTCCATATAAAGGTTGCTTCTGCCAAACTCAAAGCAACACATCCTATTTTCTCTTCTTAATTCAATGCAAATCTGTTTTCTTCCCCTAAAAAATGATTCCTGGATGTGCAGATATTTAAAACCATCCCCAGAGGTTTCAGTTAGAAGCAAACAAGTCCAAACTTACCTACAACAGCCTTTGCTTTACCTTCATAAAAGGACCAAGCAAGAGCCAGGGCATCTGTGAGACGTTCTTGTTTCAGAAGGTGGTCAACTCTCTAAAACAACAAGGAATACTGGACCTCAGAGTTACAGAAAAGATGATTCCCTCCCTTTAAGACTGGCATTTCCCAGTAGTGGCTCATGGCTCCTGACAGCAAGGCAACACAACACCTCAGAAGCTCTCACCACACTGCAGTAAAGGACAGGATCTCAAAGAGATTCTCTCCAATGGACATTTTCTGCTGGACTAGGAAATGTCAGGCCCCATACATTAAGTCCCTATGGAGGGACATTTTAAGTCAGGGGCTTGATGAATGAAGACCCCCAGCATTACTGACTTTGTCTGATAAACAAAGGATAAAAATTTTCTATTCCCCATCTTTGCCTAATCACTTGGAGCACAACAGCCTGGAGTGAACAACTCTGCCATGCTTTCAGCAAAGCAGGTACTCATCCTACCCCCTATTTTCTCCTGAGCTCACAGTCAGCAAGGACTGAAGATGATCACAAGTATTTTCTGCCTTAAGGAACCATTAACACCCAAGATCGAGCACCACTGGCCTTGGTATGATAGGTCAGTGTCAAAGAACTGTTTGAGAGAAGAAAGATTCCAGGTCTCAGCCCAGCATTCTGTCCTGCAGCAAGAACTGACTCTCAGCTTCACCCTCATCACCACACACTCAATTCAAACTCTCAGTTAAGTCCCCTGTGATACAGGCACAACTGCAACACAGCAGAAACCATATAGTAATTTAGAAAGGGGCTGTCTTAGAGCACAAATTGTGCTTGACTTCTGAATTCCAGGAAAATCTGTATGTGAAATCATGGATCAGAAAAAGACTCTTCATTACAGCTCACTAAACCAAATTCAGTGGTGAATGGCAGGAGACAAAACTAGCAGAGAGAAGCAGCCATAGTAGCTAAAATCTCAACAGAGCTCAACTGTTCATATCCTATAAAAGGTCCTGATACAATGTCATGTGAAGGAGTTTGTAATCACAGATGAGGACAACAACCCTAAAGCAACCTAAGCAAGAGGAAAAATGGTGAAGGTCACTGCTTAAAGGAGAAATATGAGACTGCAAAGAAATGGCTACCAGATCTCCTTGGGAATCAGTGCAGAAGCTGATTGTTGATTCACTGAAGCCTTCTACATATAGGCATAAGCTGAATTTACTACTGAAGTTTGCTGATGATCAATTGGGAGCGTGTGAGGTGAGACAGAAGAACAGAAAGACACGAGAGATAATGCCCCTGAAGCTGGAAACAGAAGAATGATGCTACTCAACAATATAAGCAACTTCCAGCAGAAATCAGTCTGGCTACAGGGCACCAGTGAATCTCCAGAGTGCCCAAGTCACTGACATCACATAGCCAAAGGAACAGAAAAATGAGATCCAAGGATGCATGAGAAATGACACATCTAGCAGAGACTGTGAAGAAGGGGTGACACTGTACATTGCACTTGTAAGACCTTACCCAGAGCAATATGTGGCAAACTTTGCCCATGCTCAAGAAACTGAGCACACAGGACACACAGCAAACAGGGACTACAAATAAAGAAAGGAATGGAAAGTAATCTCAAGAGAGAGCTGAAAGAGCTCTGCTTAGCCTTGCAAAACAAAGCCTGGGAGAAAACATGCACACACTGAATAAACATACTGCAAAGTGGTGATGCAGAAAGGGAAACAGCTGTTTGAGTCAAGGGAAAAGTACAACACAAGAACAGTTCTAAATAGATCACTAAGAACTTTAGTGTGGGCATTGACAGAGTTTCAGCTGTCAGGGAAATGATGTCCAAAAAAATCTTCAACCAACAAGGACCTAAAATCCTATGGATTTCTAGGTAGCCTTTGATGGATTTTATGATGCAGCTCCTGCTGGAGACAAACTCCAGTGAAGCAGATTCTCTTTCACTCCTGGCTGTTTGTGTGGCAGACACGAGCTTGCACACAGCTTGTGGAAGGCTCCATCACACACTCAGGTAAATCATGCACTGCACTAACAGAAGCTGACACACAGCAAGGCATGATGCCTTGTTTGGGAGAACAGGGTCTCATTCAGCCTGGGAATTCAGGCAAGCAGGAGTCCCAGTGTCCCCATGTAAACCAGTGTATCCACAGCACCAGCTCTGTGCAGCAATCAGGAATCCTGAACACAGGGCCCAGAAAATGCCTCACAAATGCTCCCTCCCTCCTTTGAGCTAGATTTAAGCAATTCAAGCCTAAGCTGTAGAGTGTCCCTCTCAACATACCTCTCTCCAGCTTCTCAATGTCATGACATGAACAGACTAGGAAAGAAAAAAAGAAATTGAAATTATTTACTGGCAGTTGCTCATGCAGCCTGTAGTACCCCACAGACCCACCACAGCATGCCAGTACAGATGACTAAAAAAGCATCCCTCAAGCAGTACAAATTGGAGCCCAGTTTTAGTTGCTGTCTTATTTTCTTCTGCTTATTCCCTAGCACATTTATAACACAGACAGAGCAGCTGAGGGCAGAGGCCATCTCAGTAAAGTAAGGCTAAGTTTACCCTGGAGCAGAATGAATCAGGATATTGTGAAACTACGACAATGTCTCACTCAGCCCATACCCTGGCTAAAAACAAATTACTGCACATTTCCTTCGCCCCACAACGTAAGTGCACAAAGAACCTTTTCCCAAAACACATCTCCACAGAAGAGAAATTGCCCTTTTCTAGAAGAGCTACCATCAACAGTGAATGCTCTGTATTTTTGTTGAAAAATCCCCCCACTTACCTTAGTTCCAAGGTAAAAGACCTGACCACCACAGCTGCTGATGGACTGGTAACAAGCTTTCTCTCCAACCAGTGCCTACAGGGAGAAAAGACACATGCAAGTGAAACTGCATTTTGGTTTTTTTTAAGATTTCCCAAACAACATAAACAGACTTCCAAGACCCTTTGCAATGCAGAAATCAAAATAAGGGTGGAGAAAGAACACCACAGATTTCTGGGCAGTAGCAAGCCAAAGAGCTCTGCTGTCACTCCCTCCTGCTTGTGAACTCAGCTTCAAGTCCTGCTGAGCTCTAGCTACCCAAAAATGATGAAGCAGGGCTCTGACTCTACCCTCAGGTGCCAAAAAGGTAATGGGGGCCCTTTCCTTGCCATCTGCTTCTTCACATACCTTCCTCAAGAGCAAACGTGTAGGGCACACAAATGGGAAGACAACTGTTCCAGTGAGAGTTGCTACAACAGCAGTTTGACTGCCAGCAACCAGTGCTCCAGTCTGTGGTGTATTAAGTAGAAAATCCTCTTAAAGAATAAAGCACATCAGCTTTTGTCCTAGACAGAGTATTCCAAAGCTTGGTAAAGGAAAAGCAGATCCTACAACCTTCAATGCACCAAAGGAAACAAGAGCTGTCTGTTAGCTGCCCACATCACCACCATGCCTGACTTCTGAGATGCTCCCAAAAGGCTTTTTCCCTCCAGGCTTCCATTTAGGGCCTACATCAAACCCAGCTGCAAACACAAAGAGGCCACCAGTGCCTACCAAGGCCTCGCTGACATTGCCCCCTGTGGCCAGAGACTTGAAGTGGCTGCTGTTGTAGACCAGCTGAACCTCTGAGATCTCGATGGTCTCCAGCTCCTCCTGGGTCTGACGGTCTATGACGTGCAGCTTCTCCACGCTGTCCAGCAGCACCGCTGTCCGTGAGTTGATCCACTGCAAAAGCACCAAATTCCACATCTCAGCAATGCATTCTCCATTACAGCCAAGGAAACAGGCTCTGGCCATATCCCTGAGCACTCCTACTGGGAATTCTAGGACAGCCAGTAGCTTACTTACTATACATGGCTGTCACGGACACATTTTATGAAAAATCCTTTTGTTAGGATTTTTTTCTCCTGAGAACCTGAGAGGCCTCAGAAACAAAATGTAAACAATAATTATCTGCTGCTGTGGAATGCAACAGGTGCATATTTGATTGGTCTCATGTGGTTGTTTTTAATTAATGGCTAATCACAGTCCAGCTATCTCAGACTCTCTGGTCAGTCACAAGATTTTATTATCATTCCATTCCCTCCTTTCCTTGCCAGCCTTCTGATGAACTCTTTTCTTCTATTCTTTTAGTATAGTTTTAATATAATATATAATAAAATAATAAATCAGCCTTCTGAAACATGGAGTCAAGATTCTCGTCCCTTCCTTCATCCTCAGACCCCTGCAAACACCACCACACGTGGCCCCTTCACAACTGCATACATGCATGACTCCAAAGGCAGAGATAATGAGGGTCCTTCTGCACAGAAATTACATGGAATCCTCACAGAAAACAGCTGTACACAGATGGCAATCCACCAGAGCCCTTGTCCCCTTGGCACACAGTTTATGCTCCAGCACATTTTCTATCCAGAGGCGTCAAAGCCAAGACAACTACACCACTGTTCACAGGTGGTTACCACACTGTGCTGGTTTTCCACAGTCCCAAGTGTAAGGACATTTTCAGTTAGTTATCACCAAATAAACACAGCCAAGAGCACAGAACTAAGGGCTACTGTGATACATTTACAAGGAAACTAGTGCAAAAAAATTTAACCATCTGCAGTCCTGAGACTTACAGTAAAGTTGATGAGATCATAGTGCAGATGAAGCTGCCTTTGCTTTGTGACATGTATTGCACCACTATCATCTCTCTTGACCTGAAAGAGAAAACAAACAAGGCTGACTTAGACTCAGACTTCCTTGAGCTCAGCCTCTCAGTTCCCACAGGGCACCACAGTGACTCCAAGAATCTTGAGCTCCCCCCATACAAGCATCTCAGCAAGGAAAGTTTAAACATGCATCCTTTTCTTTCTCCCCAGTTTTACCAAGAGAGATGAGAGAGGAGAAAGAGCATTCAATCCACACGTCTGGGTGCTAAACAAAGCTTGAGGCCCAACATGATAGCAGAGTTGGAAAACAAACTTGGCACTCCAAAGCCAAAATGCCAGATTTTCAGAAGCCTAGGTATTGCTCTCATACTGAAAGCAGCATGAAATTGTCTCCAGACAATAAGATCTGCACATGTAACTGCTGCAGATCTAAACAGGATGAGCACCATGCCCTCAAGTTACACATCAACAGGACTGAAAGACCCTTTCTTAGTGTTTTACAGAGTTTTTTTCCAGACTCGTCTTTTAAAGTAAAAACTAAGATGGTGTCTCAAATTCATGTGCTCTCCTGGAAAACAATCCACACACTTTTATCTCCAGTAGAAGCACACTGCAAATCAGTACCTGTGGAACAGGTAAATCCATTGCCTCCAGGCAAGGCACCACTGCAGCTGAAGAGCAGTGACCACCAGGCTGGTTTTCCCAAGCCAGTGGGAAGCTGCAGCTGTTCCAGCATGCTCAGCTATCACACTGTCACTGAGCTAGAGGCTCAACCCCTGACTGTGACCACCTGAAAGCAGCAGAGAACAGCCATGGCTCACCAGAAGGAAGTACACGACATCTCCTCGGCAGAAGGCAAGCATGGGGTTCACCGAGTTCTGCACGGCCACAAAGTGCCACGCCAGCAGGGGGACACTCGAAGGGTCCATCTGTCACACACAAAGCACAGCCACTGGGTAAGGCACACCTCAGCTCCAGGACATGTGGCTCCTCAGCTGCTTCTCACTTCTGCCTGTGTTTGGTACACACAGGGGCTGCAAAGCAAACTCCTGGCAGCAGTTTGGGCTCTTTGGTCCAGCCACACATTTAGGAGCCCTTGGCAAAGTGGACACCCAGACAGAACTCCACTGGTGTCTGAACTACTCAGGGTAGATCCAATCCCACATGGACACATGGACTACAACAAGCTGCAGCTTGATAATCCCCTTGTCTCCATTTTCCTAACATAACCCATCCCACATCTGCCCCCAGCTGCTTTTACAAGAGGAATTAGGCCATTGACCGGTGAAAGTGAATAATCAAGAGTTTAGAAACTAACTGCTTAATGCTCAAATTCCTCTTGGTTCCTGTCCCTGTAATTAAGGGCTCTGTTGTATGGTTCTAATAGAAAAGAGTGGCCCCAGTCCAAAGTGACTGGAGCCATAATCAGGTCAACATTTCAGCTGTGGATGGATACACACTGCAGCTGGAAAGACAAGGAGCTGAGGCACTCCCTCCTGCTTATTTGAGAAAATGAGCATCTTCACAGAGGTACAGCTGAAGCAGCCTTCTCACCTCCTCTCTGCCACAACCTCCACACATCAGACCCACAGATTATCACAGCAATTCCATAGTGCTGTGGAAGGTGGTGGCACCAAACACCTGTTCCTGATCTCAATCCTTCCCTCCAAGAAAATGTTTGTACATAACCCAAAAGGCACCTGCTTGGCTTTATTACTCACACGGCCGTAAGGAAAGGTCATCCACACTTTCAGAGAAGGTTTCAGGCCAATAACCAGGATCTTCAAGGAAAGAAAAAAGAAAAATAAAATATCTGAGTATGCAGCAGAGAGCTTCTCCTTTGTAATCTCTCACATCAAGCCTCCCACAAGCAGCAAGTTACCTTGGTGAGGGAGGCCATGGCCAGCAGTGAGTACTGGGTGATAGGATGGTCTCTCAAATCAACCTTGGCATGTAATGGCTCAATACAGCAAACTTCCCCCTTAGAGCCACTGAAGAGACACCGAGACTCGCACGTCCTCACTCCCATAACCCTCCTGCAAAGAGCACAGATCAGCTTGGTGGCAGCCCAACAATCTCAGGAGTGATCCTTCATAAACACTCCTTCTAAAAAGTCCCTTGCAGAGCTCCAGAGACTGCTTCTGACAATGAAACTGGAGGCAATCCCATACAGCTGCTCAGATACAGATAAGAATTCAAGATCTTATCTGAGAATAAGATTTGGGAAATTCCTGGACTTTATCAGATTAACTGTCAATCATTCCTCCTAGTCCTTCCTCCTCTTGAAGAGGCCAAGAGTAAAAGGAGCAGCTACTGCAGGACAGCTCTCACTAACGAGCCAAGATACAATGAGAGGCAGCACTTTTGTGACAGCCACCAAGAGCCCACAAAGAGTGTCAAATTCTGGACAATTCAGTGACACCTTAACAACTAAGGCTACTCTTTGGCTATTGCACTGCCACACAGCATCTTGCTTCAGCTGAGAAATTACACTGCAGCCCTAAATTACACCTTCAGCAGTCAGACAGTAACTTTATTGGTTTCAATAGGTTTTTTTCTCCCTAGGTTTTAGAAACCATGACCCAGAATTGGTTTCTTGTACTTTCTCTGGAGAGAGTTATTGTCTTACTTAAATGACAGTTCAAACACGGAGCCTCCGCTGTCATTGCAAATTGCGAGTGTTGGATCATCTGTAAACTGAGCAGAAAACGAGATTAAAACAGCCCTAAGAAATAAACTACAATAAATAGATATAAAAACACATGCCATGGCAGTACTAACAACACACAGAGTACAAGCAGTGCATCTACAGAATGACACCTTAAACATACCAAGTTCAGACAATTACTGGGGGTTTTTTATGATGTGCAAGAAAAGCAAGGTTTGTGTTTCACCTTCATTTCCCCAGCAAGCCCTATTGCCAGATTCTAGTACCAAAACCCCACTACTTTATGCTGCAGCTCAGAACTGCAGCACATCAAAGCCTGAGCTGCCTCTAAAAGGGCTCTCAGCCTCAAGCCCGTGGGTTGGGGCCAGAGCTGGTGGATGGGCTGCAGCTACAGACAGACCCAAATCAGAAATATCCAGAACTTCTGAAGATATCAAGTAATTCAGAGGATCACAATCTCCACTGGGGACAGTTCTGGAGATGTTTATATCCAGAATCTGTAAGCCCACAAACATCTGAGGCTACAAGAAAAAAAGCCAGGCACAAACTCAGATATGATTTCTGTGTATGACAATAACACTGTGCTGAACAAGAAGCAATGGATTATTTCTCTTTCAACCTAAAACAGTCCCAACAACCTATATGAAAAACTGCTTACAGAAGCTACTTTCTGAGTTCAGATTCTTTTAAGTTGAAAGTTGGCAAGTCATGTATTCAGGTCAAAACATTGCACGTTTTAGAGAAATGTGTTCTAACAACTAATTCTTCATACATTTTGGCACTGGAGAGAGGAGTTATAACAGACAACAACTGTTGTTTGCTACAGTACAACTCACAGCCAAAACTATTATGTCAGTATACACAGTTTCATTTTAGAACAGAATTTCTGCTCATTTTTCTCATCCCTGGATACCACTGCCATAGGCAGCTGCTCTCATGTTAAATCTAAAAGTACTACACAAGGAAAGTCACCACATCTGACTGAACAAAACTGGGATAAAAGCAGCAATTGAGTGTTTATTACCTTGATGTGCAAAATGGCTGTTCCTGGAGGGTGGGCATCCGTTATTGACCGCAGCAGCTTCCCACTGGCCAGATCCCACATGGTGATCTGCAAGCACACTGTGCTCAGTACACACTCACTGCCAAGGGGTTCTCTCCATCACCTCGTGCATTACAGTACAGCAACAAATTCCTACACTGACATTATCACCCTGGGTTAGTAGGGGTTTCATATCAAAGAAAAGGGACCTGAAATCTCTTCCTGTCCTGCTTCTCCAAGCATTTCACTTGTCTGCTTAGAGCTGACACCATGTGTTATCTCAACTCTGAATCATCTCTTTTGGCCAGCTCTCCCCACGTGCCCAATCTCCCTCAGCTCACAGCTATCTGCCTGATAAGAACATTAAAGAGTGTAAGATAACTTTGTTACCACCCAACAAGTCAAATGCATTTCTCTGTCTCAGAACCAGTGAACAGGTGAAAAATCTCTGCTGACACCTGAGCAAAACTCAAGCATCTCCATGGCTACCATGAACCTTGTCCCTCCTCTCCTCCTGAGCTTGCTCAGCATGACAAGGCAGGTAGGAGAACAGACCTTGGCCTGTACTTAATATTAATTCAAGCAATTTCTCAGCTAAGAAGCAGGAAGTCCCAACTGCTCACTGCAGAACTGCCCAAAGAGCTGAGATCACAATCTGAATAAAACATTTTAAGGGAAACAGTACTTTATGTGATCCTATAAATTATCTATCAATGTTTCTAGTTCATATGTTTCAGAGCTGTTGTTCCCAAATGTTTTATCTGAGCATCATTTAAAACTGGCTGCTGTCCTGCACTGATTAAGTATTTCCACATGGCCTGCAGCAAGCTGTCATTGAGTCCTACCACAGGCACAGGGGTGTGTTTTATCTACTATGAAGGTAAAAGCAAAGGGAAATGAATGCAATAAGAAAAAGTATCCTTCTTTGCTCTTCTCTAAATGTGATGTCTACCTATTTTGGTTTAGTCTTGTTACTTTTGTTCAGGAATTGTTCTCTTCTTTGGTTCTGAGAAAGGGCATAAAACCACAACAGGCTCAATCCCTTTTCCCTTCAGAAGCTATGCTACTTATGTCACACAAGTAAGGTATTAGCAAAAATTCATTTTGGGGTTACATATGAGTTTTGAGAATTTCACGTCATCACCACAGTAAAAAACAGCTTTAATTACCATGTACAGACCTCAGAGAGTGACCTAGAAAGACTAAACTGCTTGTCCCAGTGAGCCACTGCACATTTTAGCTTAACAGGAATTATGTCACAATTAAATGAGCCCTTTGCTATATTCTGCATTACTCACTTCCTCCACAGAAACCTGATTCAGCAGGAATTGGCTGTCCCAAAAAGCTCTGGGCACATCACACTGTATGTGCAGCTTCTGAGCACCCAACCAGCCAACACACAGCTACAGACTGAGGGGCTTGGCTTGGAGCTGCTGGCACCTCCAGGTAAGCTCTCAGGACAGAGCACTGCAGCAGCTCATGCTCTGGGAATTACCTGTCCTTTTGCAAAGCCACAGAGCAGCCTGGAGCAGTCATTGTTGATGCTGAGAGCAGAGATGGCCCCGTACTGGGCCCCAACCGCGGTGCTGCCCAGACACAGCCGGAGAGCCTGGTTCTGATCTGGAGCACAGCAATTGGTAAAAAGTAAAGGAAGAGCAATGGTTAAAATGAACATCATGAAATAATTCACACATACAATTCACCTGGGGTACATTAACAATTCACAGACTTACAGTTAAGCTCTTTTAAAAAGGAGTTTACAAGATGAGAGCTCATGTTAGAACAAAAAGAGTGGGACACTCTTGCAGGGAAATACAAAATTTTTAGAAGTACAAATCAGGGACAGAAAATATGGAAATGCAGAGGTTTTACATACTGAAAAAGAAACTACTAGAAAAATCAAATCAGAATCTAGCTTTCCTTTCACTATTCTGCAACAGTGGTTAAGTTCTAGCAAGGAAGATGACAAAACTAATTCCACCTTCTGAGCCTTGTATTTCTGCTTTTGAACATCAACTACAAAACCCCAATAGAGGCTTTTGGTGAGTGCAATTTTATGTCAATTTTATTCTTATTATGAAATTTTACTCCTTGGTTTTGTTGCTGAAGGCCAAAGGCTGGAAGGAAAAGGCACTTTTGTCTCCAAGCTGCACAGTTAAAACACCCAATGAGTCCTGGTGCACACAGCTCTTACTCCATAAAGGAACCCCCTCCCTGAGCCTCAGGCTGCTGCAAAGGAGGTGCCACGGCTGGCAGAGCCTCCACAGGGGCTGCGCTGCTGCAGGGCCACGGCCTGTCCACTCCTGCACACCACAAACCACGGGCACCTCTGTCTGTGCCAAGCTCTTGGAGGCTCCCAAACCATGAGAGATTCACAAGTGCTTTACAAGATGCTGCTCTTCATGAGTTTGGATGAGAACCCTCTGCCTGTCTTTGGTGCACTGCTTTTAAAAGCTAAAAAAAATGTCCCGGAGCTGCTTTTTCCATCCGTCTCTGCTTTTGAGCAAGGGAGTGAGAAAAGATGCTTTGTGAGAACTATTGGAATGAAGACTACAGGGATATGAACTACATCAGAAGCACCACAATAACACTGTGCAGGATTCACCTCGAGCAAGGAAGGGAAAGGACTGGATCCAGGAAACAGAGCTGAGCACCAGAAACACCCTGGAAGATGTGCCCAGGGCATGGGCCATGGTTCTCCAAGCTGCAGCACTGCTGGGAATGTGAAACAGAGCATGGATGTATCCTACCTGCCCAAAGTAAGGCATTTATCAGACAGCTGAGAGTGGGAATCACCTTTCAAATCCCATCTGTATGAAGAGGCAGGAGTGGAGTTCAGAAATAAACACCAGCAAGAACAGCTCAACTCCTGGATTACTCTAAAGCACTGCTCAGAGTGAGGAGAAAACATTCTTGGCCACACTACCAGGACACACCTTGATATCACTGTGACAAGGGTGCTCACAGCATGGATCAGAACAGGTCAAGGAAAAAGAACATGAATCATGAAAGATTTCCATGGAAATTCAGAGGAAACAGAGCTACAACTGGAAAACAAGTTTCACAGAGAGATATTCTCCAAATGGTGTCAAGATCCAAAGAAATAACACCTGTTCCCTGGAAATGCAGTTCATTTACAAAAATACCACCTGCTAACCATAACCATTTGTTTGAAAATAGGGGAATAATGCAGCTCCTTATATTAAAGGTGAATGACTTCATTCCTGAACTACTTTCCACTTCAGCCTAAGCCTGTCAGTGACTCAATCAATAACCTGTTTCCTCTCAGGCATGAAAAAGGAGAATCCTCCACAGCTTTCTCTGAAAAGGTTTTAGATCTTTACATGTATATCCACAGGAACTTTCAAAAGCCATTTTCTTTTTCCCTCACCTGCAATGTCAATTCAAAACAAACAAGGCCTCTATTGTTTGCCTAAATTAAGTGATTTGTATGACCAATCCAGTACTTGTTCTTGTTTCCAGACAGTCAAAGGATGACACACAATAAGAACCATTAGACAAGGTTTTTTTTAAAAAAACCTCAACTATAATATGGATGAAATTGCTTCCAAGGCAAATCAAGATCAGAAAATCAGTGAGCTTCTACTAATAGTCTGGCAAAGTAATAAAAATAGACAAAAGCAAAAGGTTATAAAAGCTGATCTGATGATTTTCCAGACTTGTATTATCAGCTTGCAAGTAAGGCACATTAAGGATTAAACATAAAAAGCTTTTGCCAAATGCTTGAAACAAAGGTGGCTACCAATTGTCAAAAAATTGTTTTAATTTTTCAATTTACATAAGGCAATTCTTCATCTGAAAATTTTCCACCAGTAACTGTGTTGCTCTCAGTCAAAATGAGATGGAGTTTAAATACAATTCTGCACATACAGAAAAAAGACAAGTTTGTGGATGTGAAAGAAGTCATTTTCCAAACCAAGGAAAAGAACATAGCACTGCAGAAGCTGACACTACTCACATCACCAGGTTTTCATCAAGATCTTCTCCTTATGCCCTGATTTTCCTGAGTTTCAAAGGCTTGCTTGGTTTTCTGCAGAATTACTGACACACTACTAATTTTATTAGGCACAGTGCCAGGAAATGCTCTGGGTGAGCGCTGATCTCATGGAAGAGCCTTGTCCTGCCCTGAAACAACAGCTATGGACCTTTACAAACAGCTATGGGCCTGCTGCCCTAGGACATGACCAAAATCATGTTTACCTGCTCCTCTACTGTCCCTGCCTGCAGAATGTGGGAGTGTGCAGTGCCCATGCACCCACTGAGCAACTCCCAGCAGCATCACCCACTGAGGCTCCTGCACTCTGAGCTGCCCCTGAAACCCTGGCACTGACAACATGCAACCTGGGCATGCAGGGACATGCACACAGCAGTGGTACTGTACCTTTGCCTGTCAGTCCACACAGAAAGGGCCAAAAGAGGAGAAAAAAAGCCAGAAATCAGTGTAAGAGAAGGAGTGAAGCAATGAACAGCACATATGTGACAATCTCCAAAGACACAAACTTCAGATTTTGCTGAATGTTTCCTTTAGGTAATGTTCCCCCTTCTGATTTATTCAAGAAATGATGCTGTGATGGTTAGTGTTCTAAAACCAGGCAGTTTAAAAAGTGAGTTTATAAATTTGAACTTCATTGCACTGAAGACCAAAAAATAGAAATGTGAGAGGAAATAAAACTGGAAGTTCACTGTAAGATAACTGGTAAAACTATTTTCACCCAGAGGAGTGTCTCCAGGCCTGCAGACATCCCTTCCTACCACCTCTTCTGCAACACTTCCAGGATGTCAGACTTGGCATCTAATCCAACACCAGTCCAGAAGGAAACTCTGCTTTTCAATATTACATGTGCAGCCTGAGAACTGCCCTGTGATAATGCTTCAGGAGTCAACAGAAGCATTCAAAAAGCAGAATGAAAGTCTCCCAAGTCTTCTATAATAACAACAGAGCAGACAAGCCACGAGTACGGGTGGACTTGGGAGAAGAGACAAATTAGCTGAAATCAAATATATGAAAGAAAAAATAAAGTTTAAAAATGTGTTAGTGACAATCAGAGAAATTGGTTCAACCAGAAAATGGGTCTACAATTTTGCATGCAAAAAAGATGTTATATTCCCATTGTACAGTATAAACCCTGCACACACCTTAGAAACCTTCAGGGAGTAAGTCTGACCCTAATTCACACATCTAGTAAAAAAAAAGTAGAGATATTGACTGGTCTACAGAAATTCAGTCTTGGTTTCAATTTCAGAATAAACCCAGGCCAGCTCTCCAATTCCCTCTTTGCACACAGCAAAGCCTTCCAGAGCCCTATCCTGCCAGGTTTTCTCTCTCTTTAGAGAGACCTGAGAGCACTGGGATCAATGCCCAAGTTTCAGTTACAGAACTGAAGGAATTCAGCAGAGAGTAAGTGTCCAGGAAGCATCCTGAAACAGAACTGGACACTGTACTTCCATTCCTCACTTTTCAATTACAGCACAGACTCACAGAGTGACTTCAGCTGTAAGGGAGCTGTGCACAGAGGTCTCTGGCCCAGCCCTGCTGCTCCAAGCAAGGTCAAAGAGAGCAGCCAGTCAGGGCATTGCTGAATTTTCAATATCCCCAAGCAAAAGAGACTGCACCACCTGTCCCAACTCTTATCTCATGCTTCAACCCCCTCAGGATGAAAATCTTTATCAGAGCTCCCCTCAGCGCAGGTCCAGTGCTTCTTACAAAGCACCATGGACCTCTGGGAGGGCTCTGAGGCTCTCTTCAATCCACCTTTCCTTCAGGGAGCAGAATTCTTTCAATACTGGATTAAGCAAATGGCATAAAATAGTTTAAAGCCTAAACACCCAGGAAGGTGAGTCTTGCACTGTCACAGTGTTTCCCATCTCCCTGGTACCTGTCCCCTGTAACTTTGGTCTCCAAGAATTTCAACCAGCATCAATAAATACACTGACATTTCTAAGCTGGATAAGAATTGGGTGCTGCACAGGCAAAGGGCACAAAACCTGAATGTGACTGGGAACACTTCCAGAGCTGCTCTGGCCCAGCTGGGCAAACAGAGGCACAAGCTCAGAAAACCTTGTAAGAGAGTTTGGTGGTAAGGGGAAGAACAGAATGACAATGAAGGGAGCAGAGGGGCCTGCCTGGAGCAGGGGAAGGGCAGGGAAGGAGACACCCAGGGCACAGGTCTGCAGGCAGGGCCAGAGGCCCCATCCCTCAGGGAACACAACTCCCACAAAGCTGACACCTATTCAGACACGGGGCAGAAGGTTATTACTGATAATGGCATAGAAAAGGCTCTTTAGACAATTCCCATGTGGTTAAATTTCTCAAAGTACCAACAATGCATAAGAAACATGAATGAGATGACAAATACCACTTCTGCTTCCTTTCTTTACTGAAAGAAAAACACATTTAGCACAAACAACATCCTAGAAGAAACCCAGCCTGCAGTTATAAATCAGGCTGGCAGGTTTTAGCTTGTGTTTGCATTTTTTTAAGATCATTAAAATACAAAAAAACTCCAAACTTTATTTTTAACTTACCGAATATCAGTGCTAACCCATGGGACGTCCCCACTGCTATCAGATTTGATGCTGCCTGAAAGAGTCATACAGGATGAAAGCAGAAGAAATATCTTTCACAAATGCACCACTTATCAAGCAAAGTCTGGAAAAGGGGAAGATTTCAAAGGTTATAACTTTATCAATTTATAACTGACAAGCACAATTCCTGCACGAAGACAGATAGGTACTACACCTGAACAGCCATCACACAGATTATCTAAAGATCAGAGGGCTGCTTTTTCCTCTGCTGTTTGAAATTCAAACACTCAGAGTGGTACCCACAGCAAAATTTCATCTTTTAAAGTCAGTCTCATTCTTCTGGTGTAGTTGCTGAGTATAAATACTTGGGATTTTATCCTAAATCAGCTGCTACTTCCACATCTGAACTCTTCTAAAACCCTGGCCAGTGCTGGTCCCCTGAAACCAGAGACTCCAACTTCTTTCCACGGTGAATTAAACAAATCCTATTAAACATAACCTCAAAGATCCTACTGCACTTGCCAACCTGCACTCAATGAAATAAAACTTACTAGAAATCACATAATGCTGTAGATGTATTCATCTTGTTCTACCTTTTATTTCCTAACAAGTCTAAGTCAAATGAAAAAAATTCAAATGCCTTAATGTCTGGATGTGTAAGTACAGGTTTTTATTCTATGTACATATCAGTTACAACTTGTTTCTAGCTTTACTCTGCAGTCTTTTGCCTTAGAAGTGACAACTTTTTCCTTTTCTTTTTAAACAAAAATATATTTTATGGGCTGCTGTTACTACAGTCAAAGGGACTGAGCATACCTTTAGTTCCTTTGTAAAACATTAAAACTCACTTTACAAGGGCATAATAAATATTGACTGCCTTTCATCTCATTAAAATGCTTCTCTTCTCATTCTACTACAGGCAGTTTCACTTCTGACATATTTAGCTATGATTAGCATGCTTGACTTCAAGAATTTTGATGCAGATTGCTAAGCAGGAGTATCCTTCAGACAGCCTTTTAGTTAATACTTCAGACAGAGACAGAGATTTTGAGCCCATCATTTGGAGCACTCTAGTTAAAGTTTCTATAAAAAATTGTCAAAGCAATAACTGGCAAAGAAGAAACAATTAGGGAAATTCAGTGTGCTCAACAGATGGAGAGAGGTCAGGTGCTCAGCTAAGAAGCCCTGGTGAAGGTATCAGAAAGGGAGAGTGTGGGGCTCACTCAGCAGAGGGGCAGTGAAGGAAGGCTGGACTCTGCCCCCAGGGAGCTTTCAGGCTGCTCCTCCCACTCCTCACACTTGAAAAGCCAAGGAAGATGCATTTATCAGCTGTCCTAAATACTGCTTCAACAAATTAGCATAAAAGCTAAATATACAATCCTTGAAAATTGTGAGAGTACTTACAATTGCAGTGGGCAAGCCAGCATCCACTTTGTCCTGGGGAAACAGGAGAACCCATGAGTGAGAGACAACTCCCAGATCATGCATGTCTAATAATAAGAACTACAACACACAAAAAATCAACACCAGCTGCATTTTAATGGCCCCACCAGGGCAGACAGAGCTGAGGGAACCACTGACTAGAAACACCCAGGAATAGAGAGGAAGCAGAACATCCTGTAATTCCATGTGAAAGTTCCTGTGCTCCTCTCAAAGAGCCATGTGCCTGTTGGAGGCATTGAGCAAACCCAGTTCCAGCACCTCCAAGCACACTTTCATGTCATATGAACCTTTTCCACCAAGTTGCATGACATCTAGCAACACAAATCAGTGCTAAAAGTGACCCAGCACATCACTGCTGCAGCAAGTCAGCAAAGCCCTGATTCACTGCTGCCTAGAGGCTACAGGTGAGCAGTGGCTGCCCCTAACATGGTGTTACACAGAACTAATAGTAGGGCCAGACAGGAGATCTCACACACACCCCAAAAGAGTTTCAAATTTTCCTTAGTGGAGGTGCCCAGAAGATGACACTTACTGCTGCAGACACTATTTGGGCAGAAATCCCTTTCAGGAGTGAGAGCCGGATCACTGATCCATGGAGTGAGAGAGAATCTGGGAGTTTTTTCTTCCTAAGGAATAAAGGAACAAACCAAAAAGCATTAGAGCAGAACAAAAGCTTGGAACTTTGCCTAACCCACAGCCAAGCCAGCAGGTAAATTCTGCATACACCTGTAACTCATGCAATTTCCATTCTTCTTCTGGGGGCCACAGAATGAGGTAAGACATGAGATTATCAGCAAAGCCTGCTCTGCCCTGCTGTGCCTGCACACAGTTTGGTTTTAACTCATCTCCTGGAGAAAAAAAAAACCTGACTTCCCCAAACAAATGGTCAGTTTCAAGCACATATCTGCAAGCCTTAGAATTCACTAATACATCCTGAAAGAGCAACACTCTTTCAGTGAGTGAGGAAGTTTAGGCCTGCAAAGGTGAGTATGAAAAAATGCACAACTGGAAAAAGCTCATTAGCAGAATACAGACCCATAGGAAAACTGGGTGTATGGTAAAGAACAGCCTTCAAATAACACACAGCTCACCTGATATGAAAGCTTAAGTGCTTCTGTTTATGGAGAAAATGTCTTTAAAAACTAACTAGTGCAGGATCAGTTATTTCAAAACAGCTCTGGTGAACTCTAAAAGGCAGGACAGGGAAATTCCCCAGCAAAGCTGCAATTCTGTTGCCAGGCTCACACCACCAGAGTCAAATTCCCAAAACTACCAGGGAAACATTGAGTTCTTCTCCCTCCAGAGGTGCACAACCAAGCAGCTCCCACAGAGGTTCCTCAAACATGTTGTCAGTAGCTGGTATTATGGCTAAGGACCCCTAACCATGGCAACCAGCCTTACCCAAAGGTGACAGAACACCTCCAGGTTCTTCTGCCTCACACTCTCTACTGGAAAAAGTTTAAGCAACTCCAGGTAACATTTCTCTCAGTACAAACAATCTTACTTGTAAAAAGAAGGGACAGAGTCTGTACACCATCCTACACCAACATAAACCATCAGACTTCAGAGTGTTTCTATGCTGTGCAACTGCTCATGGCACACAGGGCAGCCATGGCAGTGGCTCAGGCCATCATTTGAGTAATTAACAACACACATCAGCAGTATCAGAGTTAATTATCCATATTAGATGTCATTATTAGCAGTCCACTCACAGAAGGGACAGCAGTTGCCTTTCACAAATACCCACCAGCTGCCTGCAGACTAGGTCAGACACCCCTTTGAAACATTTTCTTTTGAGTCATCATGATTCAGTTCTTTCAGGATTTCATTAAAATTTGAAGCCATTTAACTAATCCATCTCCCATAAAATGCCATTATTGCTCAAACAGGTCAGCCCTCAGTGCAATTACAAATCCCATCTTTGCCTACATGATGCTGGAGGAACAACAGTGTCTTGTGAAAGAAGGAGGATTTGTTTCCAACAGATGTAAGCAAAACCCCTTCACAGGGCACGAGGCTGCAGTACCTTTTCAGGTGTGTCCTGTCCCCACTGTCAGAGCTGGCCACAGAAGAGGTGTCATAGGAGTGTGTGTCTGTGTTATCAAGGTTCAAGAGAAAGGGATCCTCCAAAATGAAAGACTCTTCTTCATCATCAGTCTGGAGGGCAAGAATCACAGCTTGGTAAATGTTCAAAATGCACAACAGCATAACTGAAACACCAGCAAACAGCATCAGTTCAGCAGGGAAATGGAGGAGTGCACAGGAAAGCCTCCAATTTAAAACCCAGAACTATTTCTTACTTTACTGGGCTGATTCTGTGTAAGGTTTCCAGAACTGACAAAAATCACCAAAGTGGGCTGGAGAACAAGTCAGCTAACCTTTCTTCCCCAAATATTTCATACTCCATCAAAACTTTCACTGACCTTTGACAGAATTGTTTCCAAGTCTCCAAATTGCCAAGAGAAGGCCTAGAAGGATCATCATCTACTCCAGCACTTCATCAAATGGCACTAAGAGCCCAGAAGTCCCCCCAGCTACTACAAGAGTTGATTTTGCTCTTTTCTCAGCTCTTCTGTTTGCAATCTCTCTCTCCTTTCAGTCTTAGCCTGGAATTTTTTATTAAAGTTTTTCAAAAAGCCTTTCTCCCTGGTGTGTTCTAAAAGCAGGGCAGCTCCTGTTGGTCTCTCAGCACAAAGCCAGAGGGAGCAAACACAACGCCCCAGCTATTCCAAACAAGCAGGGAGCAGAGCAGCTGCCCCTCATTTCACTTACACCTGGCAGCCCTGTGCTCATTAAGCAGCTCTTTCTGAACTGAAACTGATTGTCTTTTTGGCTCAGACAGATTGCCCTCTGCTAAAATCCATTTCAGAAAATGTTTTGCTTGTCATTCTCATCCTACGTTTATTGAGATACTGCAGTAAGACTTTGTCTGCACTGAACTATATTTTCTTCATTATTAGCTCTCCATTTTAAGACTTGGAATCTACTCCTCTAACATGGGTGTCACTGCATGTCCTCACAGTTTGAGATGACACAAATTTACTAAACTTCCACTACTCAAGGCACCAGTGGAAAAAGGACATAGCTACCCCTACTTCTCCTCTTGTTTCTAGCCTGTCTCTGTTTGGGACACCTTATGTGTGAAAGGAACAACACAAAGCTGTGAAGACTCTAGCTCTTATCTCCTCCCACAACTTCAGAACTACTCTGAATAATCTGCAATTACTTTTAACTAGAAACAGCTGTTTGGTGACCCTGACCTTTAATAGGCTGTCTAGACTTCAGGTGACTCTCTAGACCTACAGATGAATGTGCTTGGACTTGATGAAAACATTTTATGCTGCAGCTGTAGATATTTAAATTAAAAAAAAATCCGTATCACACACTGTAGAGCAATTACTCCACTGAGTATGCACCTGCTAGCTATCAGCATCAGGAAACCATGAAGCTGTACAATTTTGTTTTCCAGGAAAAACACGGTAAGAGTGGGGGAAAAGGAGCATGTGCTGCCTCACCGGACTCCCCTGCCCGATGGTTCACTCACCTCATTTAGGATGCTCTCCAGCGTTGGAGGGGTATCAACTTGAGGAATGTCGAATTCTTTGTCGTCAATCTGTACATCAGAAACCACAGCCTGAGTTTGGGCTGCCTACTCCGCCTTCCAAACCGTAATTAAAGCCACATAAAAGGCAGCTACGCACACACGCCTCTGCCGGAAAGGAGCAGAGAGCTCCGAGGGCAGGCTCACACACAGCTGGCTGAGTGAGGATAATATTTCCTTCTTGGAGTCTGTGTGAGACTTATTTCCAGAAACAGTCATAGAATACTTCTGATGTTCTGAGAATAAACACGCTATTGCATTATAAAGGGTTTTGCAGCAAGAGTGAAATTAAATGACTGACACTGTACCTGCTACATAAGGCACCTGCCATACAGAACTTTGGGGGTTTTTGATTTTTTTTTTCCTATATATACGGTGAAGCACGCGAAATTTATGTAAATTACAGTGTCACCATATAGGAAGTGGCACAGAACAAACTGAGACACCCCCGCCGAGCCTCCCTCCCTCCCGGGTGCCTGAGAGGCCCGGCCTTCCCTCGCAGAGTGTGAGGGGAGCCGCCGGCGCTCCTTCCCTCCCTCCCGGGCCGTGTGAGGGCTCCGGCCGTCCCCGCGGTGCCTCAGGGAGCCTCCGCAGGGACCCTCCCTCAGCGCACCCTCGGCCCTGCGGGGAGCGCCCGGGCAGGCACAACCCCCGCGGCCCGGCCGTGCCGCCTCCGCGGCGCTTCGGGACGCACCAGCTCGCTGCGAGAGTCCAGCTCACGGTCGAGCTCCGCCACGCTCAGCCGGTGCGCGGGCGGCTCCGGGCACGGCTCGGCCTCAGCTGGCTCCAGGGCCGCGGCCATGGCCGGGCCGGCTCCGGCGGGACTCGAACCCGCGACCTAAGCCTCCTCCCCACGCAGCCGCAGCGCAGCGGGGCCGCCCCCGCCCAGCCTTAAAGGGGCCGCGCGCCGCAGGCGGGGACCGGGGGCTGCCGAGGGACACCAAGGACGCAGAACCGGTGCTGCTGCCGCAGGAAAACCTTGTATTTATTGAAAAAGCACGGATCTGCTCCACGGCTGCAGTTGTCATCCCGGACCCGATGGCTGCGTCAGCCTCCGAGGGAAGAAAATGAAGGAAATTAACAATAGGCGCAGAAAGGAGAGGCAGAGACCAATATCCCCCACGCCCCTTCATCCCATGGTGCTTCAGCTAAAGCCAGAAGCGTTTTGCTTCGATTTCCAATATTCTGGAGCCTAAAATTTGGTGTGGACAGGGCCAAGATAGAGCATTGTCCCAGCAAAGCCAAAGAAAAAATTTCCCTTTTAGGAGAAAATGCAAAAGCCTTTGGGAATTCGTGGCCAATTTTAGACAAGGCAGGAGATGGTGTAAGCAGATTTGGAGCCCAAGCATTTGTGTTTTCTTTTAAAACCACCTGAAAACAGAAAGCCATGTGGGGTCTCCAAGGGCCCTCCAAGGGCAGGGTGGGGGCAAATGTAAGATAAAACACATTGGAAAGATAAATACCCCCAGTTTCACAATACCAGGCACCCAAATATGGGTATGTTTCAAGGTGACTCTCCCCGTGTGCCCAGGTGGAATGGCCCCTCTGGTGTCCCAGCAGCAGCTGGATCTCTGCTGGAGGTTCCAGCTTTTAAAGAGTCCAACTCAAGGCACAGAGAACATCCTACAGCTGTGCCTTGCCTTACCTGTTAGTCCTCCCCGTTGCTCCTCCTGAAGGGGAGCTGTGCTTCCCTGCTCTCTGGAGAAGGCTCTGTCTGGCACCTGGCAGCAAGAGCACATGGATGGGACAGGAACATCCCACACCTCCCCTCCAGGTGAGCCTGTGCCAGGCAGGGCCTCCACGTCCCAGCTGCCCCTGAGCAGGAGCAGCCCAGCCCTCCTGCTGTCCTGGGCCAGGCCAGCTCCCAGGGACAGCAGAGGCTCTGCCTGTCCAGGGTCACCTGCTGAGCTCTCAGTCAGTGCACAGCAAGAGCTGGGGGAAAAGCATTCCCAGGAGCAGGCCAGCAACATCAGCAGAGAGCTGCAGGCTTTAGAGATGCCTTAGGAACAGCAGCTCACACAGAGGTGAGACAGTTCTGCTCCTGAGAATGTCATTACTTTAGACCACACACACAAAGCCAGTGCACATCTACAGGTGTTTGAAGCTTCAGTGGCCCATTACCACCACAGGCTCTCCTCCGTGGAATCCCTTCCTTTCCCCTGCCAGCTGTTTCAGGATGGTCTTCTGCAGCAAGGGTGCATCTGCTCCTCTTACAACAGCCACTAATTCTCCTCCCTGGAAGGTGTGGAAAGCAAATCAGTCAGCAAGCTCAGGTTGTGTTCTCTGGGCTCTGGAATTCCCCACAGCAGCACATCACCCACACTATATATATGTATCCTCCTCCCCTCAGAGCTGCTCTGCTCCATAGCAAGAGGAAAACCTTGGAACAGCCTGCTTTGTGCCTCCTCATCAATCTCAGGATGAAGCAATGCAGATTGTGAGAGTTGTGAGCTCCTGCAGAAGCAGCAGGCTGAACCTGAAGGCTCCACAGGGCAGCACACTGGCTGTATATTCTTATCCGCACAGCATTTGATTACCAGCAGATACAGAGCAAATAAAATTGTTCCATAACACATTAAAGAAATAAAACATCCTCCCCAAAGGACCATTGTTCCCACCAGCAGGTCACATTTATTGCTATGCAACCACTGGGAAAATATTTTCACTCACTGTATAAAAGAGAAAGACAGGCTCACATTGTCCTCTGTATTTTTCCAGAGCATCAATGGAATCAACTTCAGCCTAAAGGGAATGTAAAATAAAATAGGTGTTTCTAGAAGAGCATTTCTGCTCCAGAGGGATGCACACATGAGTGCCTGGACTTAGACACCCTCAGCTGGCTGGAACTCACTCCCCACACACAGGAAAACACCTCTGGGCCCCAGACTTAGGGGACAAAATGACACTGGTCAGAAGCAGGGGCACAGCCAGCTCACTTCAGAGCCTGAAACTTTTCTATTTACTTGGACCTTTCCCTGCTGCAGCTTATCCCATTATCTCATGTCCTGTTGCTGTGTTTCCCTGACAGACATCAGTCTCTGCCTTCTCCATCCTCCCTCTTCTGGATATCTGTCCCTTTTCCTCTCCAGGGTGACCAAATCCAGCTCCTTCAGCCTCTCCCTGAACATCAGAGGCAATGTGTTAATGCCTCTGTCTAATGTAACTTGCTTAAGTAGAAATCTAGAAAGCATAGAGCAGTTGAAGCCTGAAAATCCTTAATTTATGAATTCTTATAGATACATCCAAGCCCCTGTATGTGACAGGTTCACTCCCAGCAGCTGCAACTCCTGTACTGCTATGGTTTGGGCTAAATATTGGAAAGAGAAGTGATTTCAGCCCTTGGACCTCAGCTGATTTCAGAGGACTGGGTATTTCAAGCAGTGCCAAGTGAGATCTTACCACAGCAAAATGCAGGAGATCACTGCCAACTTCATTCTTGATTTTTTGGAACAGATTCACTACTGGTTTGCATGGGCCACACCAGGCTTGATGCACATCAACAACTGCAAGCAGGAAAATGGGTCAGAAGGAGACACAAATGGGTCAGGTTAGACACAGACCAATAGACCACGTGCTAGAAGGGCTGGATTCAGCTCTGAACTGGAAACCCTTGCAAGGTTTGAAATGCTGCATCAGAGGACAGAATTACATTACAAAATAACAAGCTGAGAATGATGTGGAGGAGTCTTGAGTAGAAACATGGACATGGCTGTGACCTTGGACATAGCAGACTTCCCAGGGAAAACTGCTGCACAGAGATAGAGCACATGAGGTTCTCCCAAGAACCTTGGGAGCCAGGGTTGTGGCTTGTCCTTGTCCTTGCTGGGGACAGTCCTGTTCCAAGCAGTGGAGACTGCACCAGCACTGCTTGGATTGCAGGATGATTGTCCCACATAAATGAATGTCCCACAACCTCCTGCTGATCTCAACTTGGTTAGAATATTTTTTTCTTCCATTCAGGGTAAGGGGAATGGAGAGACTGACTAAACACCCTTAACACCAGTAATTCCTAGCAGTCCTGGCATCCTTTGAACACAGAACAAGAGCAATTCAGTGTGCTGACCAAACCCCTTACCAATGAGTCCTTTGAGACACAGCACTTCTTCCCAAAGCTCCTGGCTAGTAATGTTAATCTGTGTAGAAAATTGAAAAACACAGTAAAAGCCACAGTAACTCATCAGGTACTCCCAGCTGCTGCAAACATATTGACAAACCACTCCAGAGGGACACACCTGCCTCAAGAGGCATTACCTGAGCACTCAGGAAACTCCTCTGGCTGTGGTTCTCTCACCTCTGACCAGCTGTTCAGGATGTCTCCCAAGGTCCAAGGAAAGGCAGAGGGAAAGGGCAGCAGCATCCAGCCAAGGGCAAGTCCTCCCCTGTTTAGTGGCACTGCTGGAACAGTGGCTGCCTGGGAGTCCCAGACTCAGTTTGCAGAGGGTTGTTCTGGGGCTCCAAACTGGGATCCCAGACCCACAGCCCCCTGTCAGGGTCTCCATCTGCCTGCCCAGGGTTCCAGTTAACCACACCTCATTCAGGCCCAGTCCTCACAGGCTCTATGAACCACCTGATTCTCTAGCAGAAGTTTCTCACCTTGCCTGCACACAAACTTCACTATTTGAGATGTTTCAACCTTGATGAACTAAACTAGCAAATACAGAATTTCCATGATGTGTGGGCATTAGAGGGTGGTCTGAACCCAGCATGTCCTTACCTGAATTCCCTGCTGTTACCTAAAGACTTGGAAAGCACAGTGAGCAGAGAACACAAAGTTCTAGGCTGGGAGGGCCTGTGGAGTCCTTCATCTAATCTCCTGCACAAAACTCAGCATTAGATCAGCTTGCTCAGGGATTGACCCTGTCAAGGATGCCCTAGACCATTCCACACACAGCACCACCCATTCTATTATCCCACACTCCCAATACTGTTATTAGAAAGGATATAATCCTTTGCATTTTCCCCATTTTACAGGACTTGCCCTTCAGGATGTACTGAGAAAAACACAGGAAATTAAAATAAAAAAGGCTTCTGGAGAAATGCAAGATCTGGTTTTGTTCATCCTGAACAATGAAGATTCCTGATTCCTTCCTCAGTGGGTATCATCAACCCCAGCTACATTGAGACTGCAGTGGAAGACAGCAACTTGCATCAAGGCCAGCTATTTCACAATAATTAACACAAATAGGCATTAAAGGGCTGCTAAAATCTCACAACCAAGAATTGCAAGAGTGGAAACTCCAGTGCAGATGAAATGCCCTCTCCCAGGTGTTCAGAGCTGTGTCACTGGGGGTCACAGAGGGCAGTTTCTCCAGGGCCTTGTCTCACTCAGGGAACAGGGAGCTGTTCAGACACCTCTGTTTATGTGCCTGTTCAGAACATGACCCCAAGCTTTGTTTTCTCAGAGAACACCTGCAGAACTACAACATTTAATTATTTAATCCTAATGCTGGGACCACCCTCAGAGTGTTCCACAGAATGCTAATGAGTCTAAATGATTCATGACAGTATTTTGTGATAATGAATTTGGCCATAAGTTCAAATGCTGGCACTCTTCAAGGTGCTTTGCTAATCTGGATGTCCTGAGGCTTCCAGATTGGCTTGGCTTTTCTCTAACAAAAGCAGATCCCTTCCAGGACATCCCCTCATGTCCTACACAGGTTCAGCTTTCATCTGCAGATGTAGACTCAGATTTCCCTTCACTGCCAATGCAGCGCAGTCTAGTTGATGTCAACTTCCCCATCCCACAGGAACACAGCTGGACCGGCAGCAACAGAAACTATTCCTACCTTCATACAGTGCCCCTCTTTCCTTGTTACACATGGTCACATTTCCCTGTTTAAACAGTGAAGAAACAAGATCACAGAGCCCACAATATCTTTCATTATTTCTCTCTTGTGAAGACTGAACTGCTCTCAAAATTTGAAGCAGATCTGCTGAACTCTTTTTTGCTTTTCAATATTTTGATTGTGAGAGAGTTTTGAACTGCTTTTAGAACCCCCTTCTCCCCATGCAGTAGTTATAAAGCATCACTAGGTCACCTGTGCAGCGTAAACAGGAAAAATTCCTTTATACATCACTGTGAAAATAGATTGTTCAGCCTTTGAGTCCTTCTTGTACCTTCTGGCTTTTCTACCTTTACAGCAATCTGTTTGAATATGTGACCTGGTGAGAAATGTCCAGTAATTCTTGCCATCCAGGACATGTGCCAACCTCAGTTCTCTACTCCTGAATGTCCTCTGAGCTATCACCTCACAAAACAGAGATATTTTGGTCTCTGACAGCAGCCAAACCTGTGCTAGGCCTCAACAGCCCCAAACACAACCTGCAGCAGCTCCCTCTGCGCCCCAGAGCCCTGACTGGGGACACCTGTGACCTGCCAGGTCCTCCCACACGTCCCACCTGCCTCCAGGGACGCCTCTGCCCCACAAGGACCCCACAGTGGGGCTTTGCCAGCAGAATCTGAGATACCCCAAGACTGAACTCCATCTTCTGCACTTACTGAGAGTCTACAAGGTCTGCTAAAGGCCTGGCTACTACTGACCTGCAGCACTACCTCCTTTTTCTTTGCAGCCATCCTTCTTCAGGAACAAGGTCCTTTGAGCAGCTGTCCCAAGCACAAAGTGCTACAGATGGCTTCTAATCACCTGGATCCGAGTGCTGGCCAGCCTGCACCACAGAGAGAGCTTTGTACCTGGCTCTGCTGCTCCAGCCTGGGCACAGCCCCCACAGCAGAGCTGCAGTGCCCCAAACCTGGACTCACCTTTGCTCACACCTCCTCCAAGAGCTGAGGTGCTGCTGCAGGGCCTGAACTGCAGCTCCCTTCCAGGCCTTGTGCAGCAGCTGGCAGGAGCCCAAGGCTGCCATGGCAGCGCTGGCATCGCCAGGGCAGCGTTAGCCCAGCCCAGCTCCCTCCCTCCCCCAGTGCTGCCTGCAGCTCCATCTCCCCTGGGACTCCTGGAGCAGCAGCTGCAGGTGGAGCCTTTCTGCCTCCTGGGCCTGCCTCACCTGCCCAGCACCCCCAGCCCAACACTCACCCTCCACTCCAGTCTACGCACACCTCTCTCCTAAACTGGGGGCTCAAAGCAAGGCATGGAGCCAGCTGTGCCTCACAGCACTGAGCAAGGGTGTCCCCGTCAGAAGCTCAGGTTGTGGAGGTTTGTGGAGGTTTTCTTTTCCTCTCGGCAGTGAGAGCAGTGCCAGTGCCCAGCACCCCTGGTGATGCTGTTTAAGCAGCTCTTTATGCTTTTACCCCAACCCTTCCCACACCTGGGCACACTGGGCTGCAGGGGCACACCTTGGAGCTGCTTCTTGTCACACAGCACACGATGCCTGCTGGCCTGGTCCTCCAGCGGCTCACCATCCTCCTGGCTGAGGATTCAGGTTTTGGTGCATCAAGGCCCTCAGAATGTCTCTTTTTGTGGCAATCAGCCTGCAGAAAAGCCCTGATGATTTTGACCACCACTTCCAAACTGATGGCTCTTGTGCTCACATTTCAGGATTATCAAAAAAAGCCCTTTTAAAACCATTTTTTACACCTCAAGAACCTAATATCTCAGGCACCTCAATTACTCCTCTGCCTGCTGTGTCACTGCTTCAGCAGTTTTGTGGAGGCACAGCATCCACAGCAATAGGTAAAGTCTGTAAATTTTAAAAAGTATGAGACGTTTGTGTTTAGAATATCCTGGCACAAGCTGCTTTACACAGGTTACTTGGCTTCTTTCACTGCCACAACGCAAAGCTGTGACTGCAACAACAGCCACAAGATGTTTTATTTGATTTCTTGTGTGGGAAAGACAGTCCAAACATGGAATGAAAGTGGTGGGAGAGCCAAGGGTACCATTGTCTGACAGCTGGTGTCCCAAATGCCCTGCTCATCTTCACTCTGTAGCAATGTGTAACCTCTGAAAGGAGGACTCCCATCAAGAGACCAATTGATAAAGAGAGGACATACTTATTAACATCCATCAGAATGGCTTTTCAGCAGAGAAATGGCCCAAGAACAGCAGAAATCCTGGTGATTCATATAATGTCCAGACAAACTTTGCTTTGGTTTTGTAAGCAATCCTGGAATTCACAAGCTGCTGCTACCTCATTAAGCTGGGAAAGCTCTGGGTGACCAGGAAAGTCTGTCCCACTGGGACTCTCGGGCTGTAGAGAAGCTGACATAGAAAGCTCATATTTCTTCAGGAAGCTGAGAAAAATCTAGATGTTCTGGTAAAGTTCTTTTTATTTACAGTATTCTTCTTTTTGTACATACCTATAGCAACATCAAAAATTATTCACAAAGTTTAACTGAATGTAAAAATGTTCTCATCCAACAGTTTGTCCTCTTTATACCTGTGGAAAACGTCAGCTGTTCTCATGCAGCAACAAGATTGTCTGAGCATTGGTTTTCAGTTTTTTCTGGCAGAATTTTAGGAAACCATCTCAAAAATTGTACAGAGATACTTTTACTCACCTTTTTTCTGAACACCTGTAGGCACCAAAGTTCTATAGAAGCAAACTCACATTTGCTTTTAGCAATGTGAGTTGGGGAAGGATGAGAAGAGATACGTAAGAACTTGAGCTCCTAAACACAGACAGGAGTGCAAATGGAGCAGGGAGATGCCCACTGGACAGTTTTGCATTTACAATAACTGCCTCAACTTTTTTCTCAGTTCAAGCAAAAATATATTTGATTAAATTTTATAAACAAGACTTTGCTTCTGAGGTACTGAGATTCAACAACTTCTCACATATTTTTACTTTTCCTTTTGTTCAACCCCCAAAGTCTATCATGAAACATGTGCAGAAGGACATTAAAAACTGCCAGTCACTTACTGCAATGCCTGGGGGGAAAGTGTCAGGTGCTCACTTTTATTTGTCTTTGAAGTGGAAGAAGTTACATGAAATGCAGATATTCTCCTTTGCAACCAAGTGATAACAGTTATCTGATATACAGCACATTCAAATTCCAGGCCAAACTGTGGTCGCATTTTCTGACACAAAGAGTTACCTTGGAAAAAAAGTAAGGCTGTCATCACAATTTGACCTTCTGATTAGAAATAAAAGCTTTAGATAATTATCAAAATTGGTTAGCAAAGTTACAGACTTCTCTTCTTGCTGCAGCCTTCCTGAAGCTCAATGTAAGAGAAGAAGGATTTGGTTTAAGACATTGGCTGCAAACTCCAGTGCCTGTTAGTGCTATGTAAATACAGTGTCTGGAGAGTCTGACTATGAACTATGGTCTAAACTGAAAGGAGACCTGGGCAGAGTCCGAGCCCTGAACCGCCTGAGGGCTCTGCCATTCCAGCCTGACCTCACACAGTCCCCTTCACTTGCACTCGTGTTTCCCCCTGCTCACTTGCAGGCACCATTTCAGGAACATCTGGACAGTCCAGGCTTCTGGATGCAGTCACACCCCACCAATTATCCAGCAATCTAAATCCATGCATGTGTGTATAGCTGCATATATACAGAAAATCTGGAGCAACATTACTGAGTATAAAACAAAACAGAACCCTCAGTTTTTCCATCCCTTCCCCAACTTAATGCACCCAGTTGATCATTTGTGGAAACAATTTGGAAGTCACTTAACTATTTGTGAAGATAAAGGATGCAAAACAAAAGCAATCCCTTAATCCTGCTTGCCAGCTCTTTCCAGTCTCTGGAAGGTGTAACTTCTGCAACACACTGTTTGCTCCACTGATATCAGTGATCAGCAAATCCTTCTGACCATGAATAAGCCAATCCTTCAGCAATTAGCTGAGCAAGTTCCTGGCTGGCAAAGCAAGAGCTTATTCCTGCTGATCTTGCAGCCACCTGCTCCTTTCTGAAAAGCATCAGTCATGCTAACCCTGAAGTATGAGCTTGTTTTCTAAAATTGCAAAGAAACCCAAACCCAGTCCAGCTGGCCCATTCCATGGATTTGAGCATGTCATGGACACCAGGTGACCTTGTATTGTGGCAAAGAACTCTTGGACTTTGTCAGTACAGAATGTGCTGCTTGGAATTTGGAGTCTATTGTCTCCCTCTATTTTTCTCTTTAAAAACAAAGTATAATGTAAGTTAAGCTGAAGTTCAGAAATGCATATATTTTACTTAAAAACATTCATCTCTTCAAAATTCAAAATAAACTTTATGGGATACAACAGTTTGGTTTTTTTTTTTAAATAACATTTCATTCAAACGGTATATAATTCATTGAAGTATTCGTACAGCAAACAATGGTTAACCCTTGAAAACCTGTAGAAAAAGATTTTCACACAAAAAAAAAGGAAAACCAAAAGTGAGGTCTCACACCCACACACTCAGCCCAGCACACACACGCACTCGAGCACCCACGCACCCACACAAGGCTGCAGCAAAAGCAGAGAATTGGAGGCCCAAAAGGAAAACGATGACTGATTGTTCTATCTGAGAGTCCAGGTAGCTCAGGAAAAAAAACCCCAAAAAACCAAAACAACCCCCCCACCCCGAGTCCTCTGAGTAAAGAAACTACCTCAAGAAAATTCTCAAGTGCATTGGAGACCTGATCATTCGAACTGTTTCTGCAAAGCAGCTCCCTGCACCTGAGAAAAATGCAGCCCAAGGTGACTTGTGCAAATATAAGGAGTCAGGAATATCTCCTGCTATTCCTTAAGTAGACATGAGGGGTGTCCATAGATTCAATTAGTCTTTGATCATGCAAGGTACTGCTGGAGTGCTGTCTTCGCCCTGCAGGAAAGAACAACCCATTAATTACAGGAACCTGGCTTCAGCAGCAGCAGCTTCATGGGCAGGCTCAGAGTGGGCCAGCAGAGAGGGAGGGAGGACGGCTGAGGAAAAGGCTCCCTCACTTTGGAAGGATCTGGCCCATGGTGCAGAAATGCTCTGTGGGGGTTGTAACTGTTAAAGAATCCCCCTGGCATCCAAGGATAACCTGATCCAGCCAAGGGCACTGGATCCCAGCACAAACTGAGGCACTCCCAGCATGGTGGGGCTTGGGAGGTGTGCTATACACACCCTCCAAAATCCCACAGGAGCAGGCACTGAAGAGCAATTGCTTTCTGTAATGCAGGTGTACCATGAAAAGCAGGTCTTTGAGCTGAGAAATCAAGGAGGGTCAACTCAGAATATACTAGAGGCACATTAGTCCTGTCAGGAATCCCGTAGGAGTCCTGGTCCCACCAAAAGCATACAGTGAGGTGAGTGGGAGGAAGGAGCCAGTCTAATAATGCAATTGATGTAATCTAATATTGCACAACATTTTTGTTAAAACAAAAACACCTCCCACCACTCTGGGGTTACAATTCCATCATCACATGGCCTAATTCTGAGTTTCCTTCCATCTGAAGTGAGACACTTTGCTCTTCCTTTGTCCCCCACAGCTCCCAACCTGCTACCACAACCTTAACAGACTTTTCCAGGACCTGATACAGCTCATCAACACGGAAGAAGATTCTTTATAAATTATTTATTTGTTTCTTCCCAGCTTCCTGCTGTGATCACAAGCCATAATAGCTCATGGGGGGGCAGGTGTGGCAGCAGTGGGATATCAAAATGTTCCTGATTATCATTTTCAGTGCTAATACTTTGGCATAGATTTTAAGATGAGAAGCCCTAACTTTACTTCAAAGATGTCTAAGAACACTAGAACATCTTTCATAAAATCAAGAATACCAAATTTAATGCATTTCAAAAACAACTGCACTGTTTTGAGTTGTGTTGTCTGTGTGTGACATCTTTCAAAGATCAGATTTTCTCTTTTATGGGCTGTTGCTAACTGTAGGTGGGATAATTGCAAAAGGTTAACATAAAACCCCAGAAATTGTCAGTAACTGTTTTGGTTTCACACAGGTTTGGGAAGCAGCCAGATGATCTGTGTGGATCCTAACACAGGTAACAGCACAGGTGTGTGCAAAGTTACTGTTGGGCTTAATTAGTTAAAAATCATTCAACAGCTGTGGTGATCTTGTATTATCTTCATACTCACTTGTCACACAGATTGGGATCTGAGGACTGACTCAGTTTGTGTAGAATATCCACCACTCCCATGTCTCGGAGTTTGTCCTGGCGCTCCTGTGAACCTGCAACAACAACAACAACCCCAGTGCTGGGAGTGGCACCAGTCCCAGGGGCTGCAGGGAGCAGGAAGCAGCTAAAGGAGGGGTGAGCAGCAATGTCCAGCCATAGCACAGCCATGGAAACACTCCCTCAAACTCCCCAGGGAGCTCCAGCTTCTTTTGCTGTGCTCTGTGTTTGGAGCCAAGAACATCTTGAAGGCAAAAATCTTTATCCTAAGGTATCCTGACTTCAGCTGTTTCATTCTCATCTCTGATCTCACAGGATTTGGATGCAGAGAACATTCCCCTGGAGGTGTTTCTGAGCCTCACTTTTGCCCTCTCCTCCTCTCACCATATTCACCTGAGCAGCACCATTCTTCAGCCCCCTCCTGGTAACCTCCCACTCTGCCAGGCCATGACTTCTCACCAAATGCCTTATCCATTGCTCCCAGTTTCACTCACAAGTCCTTTAGCTGGTTTTGGCTCAAGACACTCATTTGGCCCAACCATACTGTGGAAAATTTCATTGCCAGAAATCCCCTTCTAATCCATTTATTCTCTCCTGAACCTATGAACCTGTTCCCTCAAAAAATGAGTTTCCACAGCCCCTTTAGGATCTGGAAGCTCTTACAAGAATTCTCTTTTGCTCCAGTTGTTTAGAGACTTGAGAGAAATGCTACAGGTGAAAACCTCCCCTGTGTCTCTCCAGCTCCTGTTTATTGTCACTGTGTCCTTGTGCCTTCCCCAGAGAGCTCTCTGCATCCTCCTCAGTGTCTCCTGACCACTCCCACAATCCATACTACACCTATAATGATGTTTCCCATTACACTTTGGATCCCAATGCACTGTGCACTGCAAATATTGCTATTCAACAAAAGCTTTTTGATCAGGATAGTAACTTGTCTATGCATTAATAAGGAGGGTTTCTTACCTTCCTCTTCATTCCATATGAGATTAGATATACAGAACATGGCAGCAAGCTGTAGTTTAGCATTTGAATGACTCTAAATATAGAAAAAGAGAACTCAAGTTTAGAAGAAGAAATTCAGAAATTCACAATACTTGTATTTTGGCATTCATTATGTAATAAATAAGATAGAAAAGCTGGGATTAATTCTTATCTACAACTACTCTCAAACATAGGGTGATAATATAAGGCACTTGAGTAGTGGTCAATCACTTCCTTCCAAATGTTTACTGACGTCTTCAATATATGCCTTTTCCAAGTTCATTAAATGTTTTCTATGTAGATGAAGTCACTGTAATGTTTTTACAGGAAATAACCCTTGGATTTTCATTTTAGTCAGTTCCTCTGTACACCTCTGCCATCCAGAACTGCACTGACACCCCACTGGTTATATGGAAATTAAATTCATGAGTGAGTAATTCACAAAACAAAATCCTAAAGCACTTTCCTCTTTTCAGTCCTACAAAAGACCAACACAAATCCTTTAAGAGAAATCCCCCTTACCATGTAGTATTTGATTTTCTGCAGGATGTCATCGTTGGTCATAATCAGTTCTTTTGCTGTTGTGCCATCTGCTATATTGGCAAGGATACACAATGTCTGAAAGAGAGAAAAACTGGGAAGTTATTTGGCCCCAGCTCACATCCCATGACAGCTTCTCTGACAGCTCTGAACTTGGGACAAACAACTCCTTTAATTAGTTTTAATATCTTTAATCTGGAGTTTCCAGCTTGCTCACATCTAGGGCCAATGCCAAGGAGTCACCAGCTGTGGGGAGCAGCCCTGGCCAAAAACATTCATCACCATTTTAAAATGAAGAGCAGCACTCATCAATTCATTGCCAGGAAGAACATTTTAAGTCTCTTATGGAAATCTGCAACATATAGGAAAGAAAACATGCCCCAGAATATAAAGCAGTCTGTTCTGTAGCAGTGGCTGGGGGGAAAGGAAAAACAACAAAGCCCAACCATTTCCACCTCGTTCTTAAGGCCAGGAAAAGGTGAGACAGAGGCATTCCTGCTGATCTGGCAGAGCAGTCATTTGTTTTCAGCAAGTCTAATCACAGCTGTCACCTGCAGAGTTAACTCCAGCTACTTCTGCAGCTGTTTTATTTCTTTAAAATTACAGAAGCCATCCCACAGGATGCCCTTGAAGCACCCTGGCCCATCACTGGCACTACCTGCACAGAGCTTTGACTGGCACAGCCCCTTCCCTGGCTCTCAGGGTCACCAGGAGATGCTCCACAGGCTCCTTCCCAAAGAACTTGACCATCTTTTCTGGACATGCTGGGAGGACACTGGAGCAGGATCAGCACTTGTATGTGCTTGTGTCTAAGCTGCACTGCACTGTGTCAGCAGCTGCAGAATCTAATTACTTCCAAGCTGCTAATTACATCCTGATGAGGCTGGCAGTGACAGACACAATCACTGTCCTGCTGCAAGCAGGGGTTCTGGTGTGCAGACAGGTACTACTGGATCTTGAAATAAGAGTCAGCTGCACCACAGGGACCAAGGAAATGCTCAGTGGATATATGCCCCAAACTCCAAAGCCCATATTCAGCCCCAGCCCTTTCCCAAGTGTCCTGGTTCTCCTGTGAAATAATTCAGATAGGTGTGGCAAAGTGAATAACCTACAGCAATAAAGGCCATTCCTGCCAGCTTTAGCAGGAAGACCTATCTAGACACATGGGGTTAATTCTCAGCTGTTTCAGACCCATTGTGTCACTAAACTTGCTAGCAAGAGTCTTTGGGGATTTTTTTTGCTAATTTTGCACTTAAATTGCCAAAGAATGCCTGTTGCCCTTCAGCTTGTTCTTCCCTGAGCAGGGATTTAGACCAGCTCTACTCCTACACTCATTTCCCCTGCTGTTGGCTACCCATATCCAACCTAAGCCAGAGCAATCCTCTGGCATTACCCACAGCTCCTTGCTGCCCCCATCCTTCCACACACCCCATATGAGGAAGGAACACAGTTCTCCCACTACCTGTCTTGCCTGGCACAAGAGTTATCCAGCCAAATGCTGCCCAGCTATCCTCTAGCTGCTGCTTTACACCCCCACAGCAGCTGTCCTTGTATATTGGCTCCAGGATGCCATTCCCTGCTGGCCATCTCCTCTTTCCCTCTACCTTTCCCCTTCCAGATTGGGTTTTTTTTAACTTTTAATTTGGCAGGCCAGGTCCCTCCCCACTTTTTCCTGGGCTCCACCAGGATGCTCCTTCTCCTGCTAGTGCTTCTCTTCTATTCCTACTGATCCCTTCCAGCCATGCAACAGCCCCAATTTAATTCTTCTGCTCTCACATCCCTCTTCTCTTTGCCAAACCTGCATTTGCAAAACCAATCTGAATTCAGTTCAAACAATTTTGTAACAATCCATTAGAAAGAAAAACATTCTTGTAGGTACTCAAGTTATTCATCTGACAAATCTCAGTAAAATATTCACAGCACATTATAATCCCAAACAAAAATGACATGTTGTGAAGAGTAAGCATTCTTTGCTCGTATATTTTATTCTGCCAAGACAACACAAAACACAAAAGGTACCTGCTCTTTGACTTCTATATTGTGCTCCCCTTCCAGAATGAGGGTCACTGCTTGCATGATTTGCTTCCCATGAGTGCTCATTATGTGGTCTATGTGCTGCCAAAGCAAGGATGAAATACATTTAGTGTAACTCCCCAGACAAGGAAGGGACATTCCTGCTTGAATCACTCCAAGTGAGGAGTAGCAACGCTACACACAGAGCACTGCTCCCAAACCAAGAATTAATCACAGCACAAACAGTTCAGAACATTCTTCTTCATGTGGAGCCTGCTTTTGTCTGAGAGATCATCACATGAGCCTTGGTGATGCTTTCCCTGTCGCCTGGAGAGGTGACACTGCTGTCCCAGCCGCCAGGCTGAGGCTTGAACCCTGCTGACCCACGCTCTCAATGTGTGATCTGCAGTTGGAAACAACCACTTCCCTTCTGATAACCGGGGTAATATCAGAGAGGAGTGAGAAAACTGATGTTTCTTCTCTGGTATTTGCTACTCTTGCAGGGACACTGTGCCCAGATCCAACAACCACATTTCCAAAGCCTTACAGGGCAGAGAAATAAGCCAGATGCATTGGTTATTGTCTGAGAAACTGCCCTAAGTTCACAGGGTCACAGCTCAAAGGTCACCTGATGACAGACTATGAACACCTACACTAGAATAACAGAGAAAAGATTAAACAAGATCTACTGGATTAGTTGATACCAAACACCTCAGGAGTGGCAGCAAACAGGCACCAGAGATGACCAGCATATGGCACACTACAATTCTTTTAAGACCTCAGGGATTATTGTAGAACTTATTAAATTTGCTAATAATGGGATTTCATTGGAAAGCTGCTGGATGAGTTATTCTGGAGTGAATTTTGGGTAAAGGCTGAAAATGGCTGATTCTGGCTCTAAAACCTGCCATAGGACGCAGTGAAGCTGGCACATAGCTCCAGATGGAGAACACCTTAAATGACAGTGAGAGTTCTCAGGGTGAATTCAATGAATGACAGGCTATTAAGCATTTTTTCACATTAAGAGCTAATTTTCTATCAAGGTTATTGAGACTCAATGAGTGAGAATATCAGAAGATTTTTTACAGTGACCTTTTTCTGGTAGAAACACAGTATGTGATAAATGCACAGAGAGGCCTCATGGGGTTTCCCCCCAAAAATGTTGGCTTGCCAAATTCTTGCTGCATATTTTCCCTCTGTTCTTCACAGGGGACTGCCCCTTTCTTTTCCTCCATGACTATCTCTTTCTCCTGATCAAAAACAACTCCTGGACTTAAATTTTTTAACCATTTTATTTCAGGGTGTAAAATGAACGTCTGCATTTTTTGAGTGCACAGTCTTACACCAAATTCACAAAGCCAGTACTACCTATGTAGATGGATAAGAAAAGATGCATTTCAAGTGCCAAGGAAGAAGAAAGACAGGTATCTGAGATCTGGACCTTCCTGTACACTGACTCAATGGTGCAACCCTCAGTGCTGTTTTGGACAAGTTTCACAGAGAAACTGCTATGAAAATCATGTTGCAAAGAGCTGAATGCAATGGAATTGAGCATTAAATGAAAATGTCTAGCTCTGATAATAATTACAGTGTTTAATTGCAGAGGATTCGTTCAAATACCTTCTCACACTGATTAGCACATTTGCTTACAGATATTCAAATAAATCCAAGTGGTGTTAAAACAGGAGAATGTCCTGCACAGAAGCACTGGATTGGCTGCTTGTTTGATCAGCTTTCAGAAGGTCTGTGTGCAGCTCTACTTACTGGGCGAGTGGAGAGAAGATTCCTGAGCAGTCCCAAGGTTTTCATCAGAACATTTACATCGGAATCAGAAAGCAACTGAAACAACTGCTCTGTGCTCAGACCCCGCAGGATGTCTGACTTGATCTTCTGTTCTGCTTGAAACGCCATGTTCTGAAACAGACACTCCTTTTAATGGATTTTTTTTTTTACCTGGGCTTTCACTCTTTTAGTAGACTATTCCCTACAACAATATATTCTTCCTAAATTTATCTTGCATAAAGGCTGTAATTTATGAGCAACTGCTACACAGTGAATTCAATTTTCACATTGTCTTACACCTGACCTGGTTATTACCTGCTTTTATTTTCCCCCTGGCATGCTACTACTGACACTACTGCTTCCTTGAATGATCTTGGCAACAAAATTAGTACTAGAACTGAAGAATTTGTTTTACTTTATGGACTAATGGGTGAAGTGCTCCAGGCTGATGCTGTTTTTCTTCTGCAGTTTGGTGAACAACAAGGCAGATTTCAATTATGTCATTGTTAATAACAACTGACAAGTTCTACAAGGTATGTTCCCAAGCTTTTTAAGGCACACAGTCACAAGTGGTATTTCACTGGGTGTCCTACTCACCATTAAAGCCCAAATGCCGTTCACTCGCAAGGCAAGATTTTCACTCTGGGTTAAACTACATAGAAGTTCTATGGCTCCTGATTCTAAAATAGGCTGAAAGAAGGAGGGAAAACCAGATCTTTACAACACTACTTAGACTAACTGCATGTCTGAAAATACTAAAAATATACTCCTTATATTTTATTCTTGAGCTTACAACATGTCCAGTGCACCCACATGAACTGGCCATGCCACACCCCATATCCATGACCATTTCAAAGTAGGTGTTATGAAAAAAAGTCAGGTTAAGGCAGCTGCTTTCTGCTATGTCTGTATTTGTGGAGACATGGATGCACACACATTTATATGTGTATATACATCACCTCACACTGCTGCTCACACCCCACAAACACTTGACCTGCAGTCTGCTAAAAAAAGCCCCATGGGTGGCCTCATGGCCAGTGAACTGTGCTTGGCATTATTTCAGTTAATTTGCTGTCTCACAGATATGATTGAAGCCACCGACACCAACTGATAATTTGGTAATCCACAGAGCCCTGCAGGATCCCACACACAGCACAATCTTGAAAATATTTTCTGTAATTAAGAACTATTTTAGACTTGGGGAATTGTTGCACTGCTGTGGAGTGTTGATTTGTGTGTCTGATCTGTATGAAACACAGACTCTGCAGAACTGTATCCTGTACTGCTCATCAGAGAACAATAAAAACACAAGACTCAGCAAAGCCAGCATTTTCAGCATTACAGTAGCAGTAATTCTCTAAGACAATGGATCACATTGCAAATTATCAGTGTGGTTTCTTCTTGTTTATGATCTTTTTAGATAACAATGTTTTACAAGTAAAAAGGAAAAGACAAAACTTCATGTCTACTTCTTTTCTTTAGAGACCAAATTAACTGTCACAGCACTGTAAGCAGATGATTTTTTTTGTTCTCAAGTTGCACAGCTCTGTAACATCACAGCTCCATAACATGTCACAAGCAATGACTGCCAATTAACAGGCCTTTATGCTAACTGACCATTGTGTAATCTCACTTCAGTCCATCCCCTCTCCCTGCTGCTGGCCAAGTACTCACCTCCTTGCTTGGAGAGAATTCCAGAAGAAGATTGCATAGCGTGGAAGATGCTACTACAAGAATTTCATTTGGAGCATTCTGTAAAACCTGCAGGCAGAGGGGAGAGAGAGGAATTCTGTTAGCAGGATAATGAAGAGATCACTAAAATGGAATACCTGGAATTATGCTGTAGCTGGATATTCCAGACTTCAGGAGATGCTTCCATGCTAGCAATGCAAACCCAGACTGATACACATCACAGGACAAGCTGGAGCAATGCATTATTTCACAAAAGTCACACTTGAGAGCTTTCAGTCCAATTTAGTAGAAATCAGTGGGGACAAGCCCTGCTCTGCAAAGGACACATATGCAGAGGAAGCTCCAGGAGCCTCTTCAAGCCCTTTGTACCTCGTGCTAAGCACAACACAGCAAATTCTCTAAGGAGCATCCTCTCAGAGGAGCACAGCCTGAGTCAAGTTTTGGTCCCTTATCTCTGCCTGGATCTCCAGCAGCACCAAAACACCAACTCCTGAACCAAACATGTTCCTCACTTGTTCCCTACTGCCAACAACATCTTCTGTGCTCCAGTCATTTCACTTCTGAACAGACAAGTCAAGGTGACTTCAGGAGATTGCTATGGGTGTCAATACTGCCCAAGCCTTCAGGTATGCTAGCAGTCTGTTCTGCATCTTCAAGGTCTCAAAGATGTTGAAACTGAGAAACTGGTTTATTATGTGTTTTTATGATAGTGACATTACAGGATGAGAGATGACATATATCTTACACATTTGAATCTCAATCTTGTGGAAAATTACTCTATATGACAATGTGTCTTTTTAAAGGTCTTTCTGAGCTCTTTGATTTCAACTATAGAATCTGCAATGAGATGTAAGAGGTAGAGAATCACAGGAGAAAACACAGATGTAAATTCTCTTACAGAGCTCACAGACCAAGTCTGAACCGTGCCATCCAGCCTGAGTCTGACATTAAGGGACATGTAGTGCTTGTATTGTCCTGTGTGACCATTGAGAATAATTGAGTTTCCCTCACTGATGACAAAAAATCCCCCAAAAACAATAATGAAAAAAAGGAAACAAAAAACCAACCAAAACCAAGCATGCTTGCTGCTGTTGCCTTTTCTTGACTTATGACTCTCTTAGGAGAAGGCCCCAGGATTTTGATTTCTAGGTAATTTGTATCATGATTCTACAGCAAGGCATGCCAACTGAACAGACACCCTGTGCTCCCTGAATGGACCAGAACACTCCAGGCACTGAGACCCGACTGCTCCTCACTTACCTTCATTAAAGGCTTCCATACAGCATGATCCTGAAAACTTGTCCTGAGCTGCTGGACAGAACGGGACAAACTGTGCAAACACCTGGAATGGAAGAGAAATCCTCCCTGTGAGACATGCACACCCCCATGGGCACTGCTGTACACACCCTGCTGCCCCACAGGGATTCCTGAGCTGGGAGGGAGGCAAGGAGAAACCTGGGAACAGCCAGGAGAAAACCCTGCACCTGCCCAGGATTACTGCCCCTCTCCCCCAGGAGGGCTCCCAAGAGCAGAACTGAGATCAGGGCAGCTCTCAGACAGTGACAGGAGTTCTCCCAGTGCAGCCCAGGCTGTGCAGGGACAAGGACAGGCTCACCTGACTGCAGCCAAGCGCACCTTGATGCTGGACTCGGACAGGCCGTTAACAATGCGGTCCATCATGTTCTCAGTCTCAATGATCTGCACCAAAGAACTCAGGTCAGTGCACAGCCCACAGCATCCATGGCTTGCTGGGGTTTGGCTGCAGCATCTTCAGTGTTACATATAAAAACTGCAGCTAAAACCAGCATGCCACACTCTTGTCAGATTAAGGGGAAAATTTTATGTATCTACAGACACAATTAGGAAATAAAAAATCTATATTCTATGTTCCACTATGGCTTTTAATCATCAAGCAACAAGAGGGTGATTTTTATATATAAGTATCTATCTATCTACATAAACACATAAATTACCCTTAATGTCATATTAAAACAAAAGTGAGCATGTGTGAGTGCACAGAACATATACAAACTGCAGATCAGAGACAGGTTGTAGAGCTGGATATAAAAAATATCCAGTAGCTCACCTGCCATACTTAGACAAGGCCAGCACAAACACTTAAGACCAATACAAAAGGCAGTTAATACCCAGATGAATGATGGATTTTGCATAATAAATCAACTTTGGCATGTACACAGCCACTGCTTATTAAAAGCTGTGTACAAGGAGAACCTTCACTATTAACTAAAGCAACAAAACAGGAGTTTATGGTGTTGAATTCTGGAGATCTGAATGGTTCCCCACTGATAAATTCTCCTGATGTTATCTTTTCACCCTCTGTTTACCTGCCTCTTCCTTCTGCTTTTCCCTTTTAACCAGCAAACAAACTCAGAAAACATTCCTGTCTTCTGCACTTGCTACATGACATTGCAAATCCATGATTAATTTAAAAAAATGCTCCTTCCAATTATTAATTTATTAAGTTCCCCCCACTTTCCACACATTAATTTCTAACTATGTGAGTGCCCCAAGCAACCAATCTCTTTGCTGTAATCTTTGAATCACCAACTGCTTTGTTATGACAGTGCAAGGCCTTGGTCACTTGAGAACCAGAAAACAAATTCTGACTTTGCTTCTGAGCAGACTTTCCAGAGGTTTTTTTAACATTTGTCATATAATGGAATAAATGAGAACAGAGGTGTATTGTCTGTCTCAGAACACAAGTTTCAGAAATTTCTCATATGCCACAACAATATTCCTTATGAGTAGCCAAGTACCAAAAATGCTGAAGGACAACTCCTTGTGCAAGTCTAGTTCATCACTGTGAAGATGCTCACACAACTAAACTTTACTTTTGTTATACTCTGATAGCAAGACATTAATTTTTCCTCCAATTCCACGAAATATGAAAATTCCTATTAATGGAGGAGAGAGGGCTCATTTCAACCTATTAACATCATAATGGGAAATCCCTGGGAGGGTGGGAATTGCTGCTTTCCCTGTGGCTGAGCAGGGCCCAGCAGGCTCCCTGGGCTCACCTTTTTGCGGATGTCCTCGTCGTTGGCCCCCAGCGAGGCGTAGAGCTTGAAGGCGGCCTGGCGCAGCTCGTGGGCGTGCTTCAGGTCATGGTCCAGCTGGGAACACAGCACAGGCACAGGCTCAGCCCCCAGAGCAGCTGCAGTGTCATATTCTGCTTTGTTCTACACTGCTGCTTACCCACTGTCTTGGTCTGCCACCCCAGGGGCAGCCAGAAGCACGAGATACTGCACCCTGAGCTCATCACACAATAACCAAAGTTAAGACTATGGCTCATTTCTCTACTGAGTAATAGAGAAGACAACTTTGTCTTCAATTTGAGGCCAAAACAAGGTTAGGACTCTATCAAGACCATATTCAGGTAAAAGCTATTCTTACCTCTCAACAGAGACTTACAGGAACTAGCCAGAAGGAGTGAAAATACTGAGAGAGAATCAGGACAAGATTTATCAAGAGAACTGAAGCAAAACCAGGAGCCAAAGTTGGTCTCTAAATCTCATACCGTGTTAAGGAGGGTGAGGTTGGAGATCAGGAAAAGGTTCTTCCCCCAGAGGGTGCTGGGCACTGCCCAGCTTCCCCAGGGAATGGGCACAGCCCCAAGGCTGCCAGAGCTCCAGGAGAGTTTGGACAATGCTCTCAGGGATGCACAGGGTGGGATTGTTGGGGTGTCTGTGCAGGGCCAGCAGCTGGACTCGATGATCCTTGGCGTCTCTTCCAGCTCAGCATATTCTACTATTTTATGATAATTAATGGGAGCACTAAAGGCATCATAAAATAGTGGTGTTTGAGATTGACCTTGCTTGGAACAGCAAATTTGGGCTCTCAGATCTCCTCATGTTCTCTGCTGAGATTAATTCTGTGACTGACTATCCTCAAAACTCAGTTCCAAAATGTTCTACCAAACAATGTAATCTTCAAAGTCTAACAAAATGCCAGGAAAATGACAGTATAAAGTAGAAAAGTGCTGAAATAAAAGAAATGTCAAAAATAAAGCTCTATGAGTAATTCTCTCCAGTGCAGCTATATTGGAGCAGAAGTATTAAAATATTATTTTATAAATATTTTAATATTATGTTATAAATATTTTAAGCAGACAAGTTCTCTGTTTGGCAGATTCCTCACTCACTCCTCACGTAGTTTTACCTTACAGGGTGCAGTTCCAAGCACTCTGTTCAAAGTCAGTACCCCGGATTCCCAGCTGGCTGCCTCTACAGACTTACTGCACACTCAGAGCACTGTCATAATATTTAGAATTGCCCCACTCACTTTTGGAACCTGATCATATTTTTGATGCTACAGCCAACATCCATTACTCCTCAATAAGCTGCTAAACTTCTTTTTGCTCAGTTTTTTATACTGTAACTATTTTTTTTTATGTTTCATTTGCATTTTTACAGAGCATTTAAGAGGCTCTCTATGCAGAATTAACCCCATTCTGTCAGGGTCAGAGAAATTACCCTGTCCCTTGGGCCAGTTTCAGAAAAAAAGCAAAGCTCTGTCATGTATTTTTTGGGCTCTTTCTAATAATCAGTTTCAGCAAGACTCCAAGGTACATCTGGTCTCTGTTTATCCAATGTCTTGCAAGTGCAGATAACTCCTAATACGAAACAGTGCACAACATCCACATGTTTTTGTGCTTAAACACCTCTAAATTTCAGATTTTCCACAGATCTGACCTAAGAATTGAAAACAAATCTCTCTTCACATGGACTATTCATCTCTTATGAAGCTGAAATGTGCTGGTTCCTGAAGGCAAGATGTTTAAACTTAGAGGATGGGAGGACCAGATATGCACACTTTTGTGTGGTTAATGAAGTCTCCAAAGAGCAGTAACTGAGTCTTGGAGAGTACAAACATCAAGAACCAAGTCCTGCAGCACCTCTGGTCACCCTTCAATTGAGGACCTCAGGCACCAGGTTGTGGCAGCAGCTCTCTGGCCACAGAGAGCAGGCACAGACTTTTTTAGACAAATCTTGGGAAGCTGTGGGAAACTTAGAGGAAAAGAATTCAAACAATTATTATCTCTCTTTCTGTAAGCATTGTTTATAGCTATGGTTCTCTAGAGTGTGGTATTGATAACCACCAATAGTGTGTGAGGAGTTTTCACTTTGAGACCAATCAGGTCTTAGGTCCTATAAGAATATGGAGGGGCTTGAGAGCTGGCTTGCAAGCAAAGCTGAGTTAATAGAAGAAATAACAATAATGATTTTTGAGTGTATCTATAGCAAGGCAGAAGACAAGGCTGTCAGCACAGAAACAGATTAGAAAAGATATATGAACATTTTTGTAAGCTAGACTACATGCATAAATAGATGTGTCTACGTGCCTTACGAAATTTCTGTCAAACTTTTGCCAATTATATTGGCGTTAATTGCTTTGCACCAATGAATATAATAAGTTATTGTGATGTAGTTAATGACTTAAGATCACGCTTCTTTAAGAGTATATAAGCTGGAGAATATGCAGAATAAAAAACTTTTTCTTCTTAGACCCTGATCATGTGTGTATGTCACATCCAGCCTAACAGTGACATAAGAACTGTAGATTTCTAACAATAAAGTGTCTTTATGGATCATGGAATCAATGCTATGTGGTACCAGACTGGGGGCCCTACCACACCAGGTTTAACCAGGTTTAAAAAGGCCCATCCTGAGCTGGTTTCTTTTTGGTTTTGCCCATTCCTCAATGCCCAGAGCAGGTCAGGGAGCTCACCCTCTTGATGTCGGTGATGGCGCTGACGGAGCTGGGGTACTTGAAGTAGTCGGCCAGCATGACGATGAGGTGGTCGGTGATGCTGGCCATCCTCTGCAGCTCCACGTCTGTCTCTATCAGGTAGGCCAGAGTCTCTGCCCCCTCCACCCTCTCCTCCAGCAGTCTGTCCTTACTGCACATTCGAACCAAGCATGGCAGAGTCTGCAGAGATTAAATAAAACGAGTTTCTAGTGTAGCTGCATTGATAAAGAAACTCCAAAGAAATGAAACAACTGTCCTACAGCAATGCTCTGCCATCGTTCTTTAGATAAGAACTTTCACACACACACACATTTCAGTGGGTTCAGACACTCCACACACAGAAGAATTGTTCAGGCATTGCTGAGTGTACAATCTCCTACTTTCACACAACCTCTCACACAGCCAAAATCATGCAATGTTTGGAAGTAAACATAGACAAAGTTTGACAAAGCCTTGTAAAACTTTTTATAAATCCCCTCAGAAGTTGATATTTTCACAGGCCTGTTCTTGCTACACACCAGAATCAAAAGTACCCAAGCTGCCCTCAAGTACTTGACCCCTCCTGCCCTTCTGTGATCCAGGATTAACTAAGGACAATGCAGTCAGAAATAATCTCAGGGTTCCTTTCCCACACACTGGCTGCCTGGAGCAGAGGGCAAGGGAGGAATACTCCTCAGCAAGCAGCATATTTGATCAACCAGAAAAGCTAACCTGGAATCCAGGTCCATTCTGCCTTCCCTGACATGCCCCCTACCTTGGTTACACCCACACAACAGTTTTGCTCCACCTTCTCTACTAAAACAGAAAAACCAATCAAGTCTTTCTTTACCAGAAGCCCAAGGAAAAGTACTTAACTCTGGACAGGCCAATTCTCCAAGAGCTGGGACTCTGCTCCCTCAAGCCTTCCCAAATATGAAAATGGACAAGGAATAACACCAAGGTTTGTGCTTGTGCAATGCCACCAAGTTCAACAGAATAACTCTGGTAAATGTTGCTCAGAGGTATGTTGTGGGGACCTGAAATAACATCTAACCATTGACTGTTCAAATGATTAAATAGATAAATACCTGACCTCCATTGCACAGGAAACAGGACTTGCCTGCATATTTTAGAAAATTAGATGTCACCTCAAAGACTGTCATTGAGGTGGTGAATCTTGCAGCTAATCCAGTGAGCTAAAGCACTCCCTTCTGCAGACCTGGCCTTGAGGCAGCAGGGAAGATTGTACACAGGCTCTCAAAAATTACATTCATGTGGAGTGAGAAAGAAAGAAAGAAGTGGAATTCCATGTCTAAATCACAAAGACAATGTATTTCTTAATTCTTTCCAAGGTCAAATAGCCTGAAATGAAATGAGCTATTTCTTGGAACTCAAGGGCTGGGCATTGTTAAGTCACTGGCTGCATGCACCCAAGAAATACAGATCTCATGTTTTTCAACACTAAGCAATTCCATCTGCTTAAAAACAGAGGCAAGAATTCTGACAGACACATTTTAACTGTTCCATTGGACCTACAGGTCAGTACAGTGCAATTAATGCACAAGAGTAGGGGGTTGTGTAGGGGTGTAAGGTGGAAAGCCACAATGCACACCTGGCTAGCAGGTAAAAGTCTGGAAATGGACTGTAAAGATGGAATATCTAATTTTCATGGTATGGCTGGGATGTATCTGGGTTATCTGGACAGTTTCATTATTAGGATTCCAGAGAAATCATTTCCCTTCCCATCAAATCCATTATTTATCAGCCTTCTCTACCCTTCTCAAGGGATTTTATTTTTTCCCCATGTTGCAGGCCAACCCACTACTCAAAATGAGCAATGAAAGTAAATTAAAACCATTTTGGAAATACACATTCTTGACTGGCCCCCAAATGGAGGAAGTTTGATAGCAAAGGGTCAATAATTCCTGAATGCTAAAGGGGCCATCACTTCAGCTCAGCAGAGGTTGAAGGATTTGGGGCTGGATTAAGCACAGGGACACTGTGTTATCTTGCAAGTATGAGCTCCTGGAGGAGGAATCACTGGGCTGCTTTGAACAAGGCAAAGGTTCTGTGCCTTCCTTCTCCCCTCACTTTTTTGTCTACTCTCAAATACTACAACACATTTAATTCCACAGCCTCAAACATGGATTTGTGCTGAAGCAGCTTCCACAATGCTGCTTTTGCTGTGAGCTGGCCCAAGCACATCCCTTTGCAAAGGTTTGAAAGGATGGTGGTTTTTCCACAGGGCCCATGTGGAGCATGTGCAGCTCCACAGGCAGGGTCCAGCTCTCAACAGTGACCTGCCACTGGCAGCAGGCCCTGCTCCCTGTGCCAGGGCAGAGCAGCTCTGGAACACACACATCCTGACCAGGGCACAGCCCAATATGGGAGATTCATGAAGGGAAGGCATTTCCAAAGAAGAAAGGTGTGAAGGAGAGTGGGGTTGGGAGAATGGATCTGTTGCCCCAGTTTCTTTCAGGGAGAAAGGGGAGCAGAGAACTGGAGTGTCAATTTGGACCAAAGCTAAGGAGGAGGGTGAGGGAGAATGATGCAGCTTGGCTCCCTCAGCTGTGCAGTACCAGGTGCCAGTGCAGAACAGATGCCAATGTGCACACTGGAATGAACAGTACATTGCACTTTCTTGCACAAAAAGACAGGAGAGGCAGGCCTTTGTCTCAGCCAACATGTAGATTTTTTATCTATCATTACTTGGGGAAAAAAAGGAAATCAGGGGGCTATTTTGTTTTAATTAAAAAAAAAAAAAAAACCTCAGGAGAACTTAGTGCTTTGCAATCTTTGGTGTAACAAATTTTGTGCTACCTTTTATATGAGAAAATAAGACCAGGATAAACCTACATGAGAAAACCTTTTGAACAGATAACTGTTTGAGGATCTGTCATGGTTAGCACAAAAAGAATTATTCTGTATTTACAAGGTGGTTGAAGCAGGACACGGCTCACCTTCAGAACGATGCAGGGATCGTCCGTCCGTATTGCTCCGGCTCTGCACATGGAAGTAAGGCTGCAACAACACAACAAGACACTGTCACCTACCATGGCTTGGGTGCACTCCAGCTGCTGCACATCTGTCCCAATGAAACATCCTCCTGTGTTTGATTTAAATACATCACAGCTTACTGGGCCTGGGCACACAGACTCCTCCAGGTGCACTTTCTGTCAGTTTGCAGCACAGGACCCCTGGCAGGATCACTGATCAATACACACAGCACACACTGCCACAAAGGGCACACCACCACCCTGCCTGAGCCCCACACCTTCTTGGTGTTTCTCATGGTCAGCTCCTCACAGCACCGACTCCTTCACAAAGCAGCCACTGACTCCAGCTCCCTTCTCACTCAGCCACCCCACTCTTTTACAGCATCTTCTTCTCATTGCTTACAGCTGTGGCCTGTTAAAGCCAGGCCTGCTCCTAATCTTTGATAATTGGCCCAGCTGCAGCACCTTAGGGGTAAGACTAATTTCTACACTACCTTTCTTATATTCTATCCCCTTACACACACCCAAAAGGAATAGCTTGCACTAAGCAAAGGTGCAACACACCCAGACCTTCCTCTAAGTACCTGCCCCTGGGTGTGCAGCCATGAACAGAGGAACACAGCTGTCTGAACACAGACACCCAGGCCCTGCCCCAGCCCAGGAGAGGTGGAATTGCTCTGCTGCCTGTCCACAGGCAAGGCTTTACACTGTGCAGGGACCAGCACGCCCTCACTAACAACGAACCCAGCCAAGGCTCTGACACTGCACCAAGCCAGCATTTGGTCCTTATTAGACAACAGCTCACAGTGGATATGACAACCACAAGGTCTCACACAGCATCAGACACATTCCAAGTTCTTTGTTATGTACTTGTAAAGTGCCCCAAACTACCAGAAATGCAAAATAGTTCACCCATCAAAGAAAGTGTTTTTCTTTGAAGTGGTTTTGTTTTTACCTGCTCTGCTAGAAGGCAGTGGAATGGAGCTGGAGGGGAACTGCTGTGCACCAGTTTCTCTTCTTTTAGCTTCTGAACTAACCACTGGAGTTGGGTTTTATCATATCACAGTGGAGGTTAAAAAATGTAACTGTATTTCAGTAAAGGTAACTTAAAACTAACATGCCTGGACCCTCAGTTGAGCAGGCTGAAGTACACAGGGTCAATCAGAACTGCTCAGCTAAGGAACAGCAATGTGCTCATATAACCATGGTGTGTTTCACCACATCCCTGAGCTCCTTCCAAGGGCTTCGAGTGAGTTTTTCACCTCAGAGGCAGCAACACTGATCCTCATTCTGAGTACACCCACAATCAGAACTCTCTTAATATATTATTTCTCAGAAAGTTAGAGCTAAGACTTGAATATTAGCACAGAGATCATGTGCTAAACTTTTACTGCTCAAGTCTTGCAGCTGACAGCAGGAAACTCTTTTTCATACCTGCAGTCAGGAGGAAAGCACTCATCCTGCAGCTGCCATTTAGTCTGGTGAGACCCTATTTGCCAGGCAAAGTAGCTCTACTTCAGCAATGAAAGAAAGTAATTTTTGACTTCAGGTAACATAGGCTTGGCTTAGCTGGAAGCAATTCTGGTGATTTTAGCAGGAAAGGTTACTGCTCCACTTGTAGCTGCAGAACACTCTCCCAAGGGGCATCCTGATCCTCCCTCTGTCCCAACACTGCTGCTCAAGGGAAGGATCTTTGCTCCATTTCAATCAAGAGGTATTACCCTGAATCTTCCAAGTCTACTTCAATTGTTGAGGGAAAAGAAAGGGAACTTCTTAAAGTAGTCTTGTATGCCAGTCCATATTCAATAGAAATTATAGAGAACATTCAGGAGGAAAAAACCCTCCTAGATCTGCATTCCAAAGAGTGTAATGACAAATCAGAGCAACTGCAGATTGACTGAAACTGGCACAGTAGGGGCGAAATCTAATTTACAAGCAGAAAAAATAATAATGACAATTTAAACCTACTATTCTCATTAAGAAAATGGAAGAGAGAGTCTGACTTGGAGGCAATCAGGTAGGAGATGGACCTACAGAGGAAAAAGCAGCAGGGCTTTGCAAACTCGGACTGCTGTAAAATTGAGAGCCCTAAAAAGGATGAGTGCCTGTGGACTAATTGGGAGAAATCCAATCTGAAATTGAAGACTGGTTTGTCTGGATTTCCCTGCAATTTTCTTTTGCTGCTTTTCACCACATCACTTTCTTTCATGCTTCAAAGATGAGCCAAAGTACTGCAATGCAACAGCAGAGGATGGCCCCCATTTCCTTCAATCAGCAAAGAACATCAGCAGACCTGGGAATGTCCATCTCAGAACAATCCCAACTCCAGCCTGTCTTTAAGACTTGTCAACTCCTTTATGTCTCAAGATTAGTAAAAAAATTGCTTTTAAGTATGTCATTCTCTATGTATTTTCTGACTTCTCAAAGAAACACATAAATCAATCAGAACTGAGACTGCTACAGTGCAAATAATTTAACTTGCCTTCTTCACTAAAAATTGCCTAACAAAACCAGTAAAACCAGACTGCTTGGGCCAATTGTGGTTGGAATTGAGGCTGGCAAGTCCCAAGACATACCACCTACATGGAGTGGGATTACCCAAGAACCCCCCTCATAGACATCCACATCACTGAAACTGCTTTCATGAATGAGTTGGGGCATCACAACCTGGCAGCATGAGAAGAGTCACAGATCCTTCCTACCCCACCTGTTCCTCATCCAGAATTAAGAGACTTGTACTGACACAAGTGGCTGTGAAATTGTTTGGTGAACTCAGAGAACTCATTGCTCCTTGTCAAAAAAAGCCATCAAAAACTAAAATAATAATCAAGCAACACATCAGTGACCAAACTCCTGAGTTAAACTTAATTTTAGTGGTTCATACCAATGGGTGACTTTATCTCTTGAACCCCCTGGAGTGATTAATTTCATTGCTATCAACACAAGAAAAGGAAAATGATCCTAAAGGGTGTCAATCCCAGCTTATGGAGTGAGCATAACCAGGGTGCTGCTATTACAGAACTGGGTCACATCTTGGCACTGGGTAGGAAGTCATTATGGATCTGCACACAAATGTGCCCACACCAGCAGGGAAAGCTGAAGTACAAAATTAATTAATAACATTAATTCTGCTGTATGAGCTCATGAAGCCTGAAGAACAATCTGTTTTATTTAAAACAGTTGGGTAGAGGGACTAACTCTGCTCTCCCATTATCTTGGTGTAGTCACCAACACAGCACAGCCACCAAGGATGACAGTTCAGAACTGTGCTCTGCCTGTTCAAAGCAAAACTTATCAAATCTAAGATACATCTGAAAACCCATATGGTTGAACACACATTCCTCACAAAACTGCTGCCCAGCAATATTCTTCCCTGCTTATGTAGCAAAGAGGGAAAGTTACATTATAAAATAGGGTGAGACCACTTGTTCAAGGATTCAGATAATGCAAACAATACCTTTAATTATTCCTAAGATTTTACATCCCATATTACTTTGAAACAAGGAAGAAGTTGAACAGTAAGGATTAAACTCCCTGCTATTTCCCCAGTTCCTGAAGACAATTACCATTTGGCTGACGTGAGCTGCATTTCAATGGGCTTGTCCCTTTGTAACATCTTCACAAAAATCTGTGGTAACAATTCTCCATCAACAGACACTGCAAAGAGAGAGAGCTCCAAGTCATTCTCATTCAGCCAGGCAAAAAGTGAGTGTGAAACCAGCAGGAGCAGCAGCATTGCACTCACCATTGACCAGAGTCATGGATACCTGGGGGTTCTCAAAGGCAAGAACTGAGAAGCATTTCAATGCCTGCATTCGGACCTGTGTAAAAACATAATATGAAATATCAACTCTGACTTCAAAGCAAAACTGGGCTACACAGCTGGATAGGCTTGTAGAAAACAATGTTATATAATCAACAAGAACTTGAGATGAAGAATCATGGCAGATGGAAACATCTAACTCACACCCTGATTTCTGTCATCTCCCTGTTGGAACTATCCTTCTGTAGGGTATGTGGCAAACTCTGAAGAAAACCAGCAAGGTTAAAACATGGGAACTAAACAGGAACTACTGGTCTTATTTGTAATACCTCACAAATGTGTAAAAAACAACAGAAGAATAGAAGAACACTATATAACAATGATACTTTTACTTTTCAGGACTCATAAGTAGATTAGAGAACCAGAAATATGTACCCTTGAGATTTCTATTTCAAATCCTTCAAAGGTGGGCTTAATAAAATGTCTAAAGAGAGCCACCCAACTGCAGTGATTCCAAACTAATCTTAGAACAAATGTACACCATAAGTTTTACTGCCATTACACAGCCTCAGGTACACCTAGGTGAAAAGGATGGACAAATTTCTTCATCTTGGCTCCTCCTTCTTCAGCCCAAAGTTTTGATTTAATCAATGTTTCATGGCTGCCTAGTTCCTGAAATCTTTATAACTTCTTTTTTGCCACAGGGAAGATAACCATTATCACCTTCCCAGAGCACAGAACCCAGATCAGTTCAGGTATTAGTCTTTGACTTGGCCTTATACAGCTGCACATGTTTAAACTGTGTTCTTGTCTTCACAAGTGGAAGGACTGGGAAGGAGCTGACCCTCCTGGCCACCAAGTTACAGGTAAAGTGTGATGTCCTCTGAGGTGATGGTCCAGGATGGACTTCCAAAACACAACAGAGAAGGGAGCAGAGACTCAGGAATTCAGGGAGCACAACACACAGGCAGCTGGTGGCCCCCACACATTCCACACCCATGTATTTTTACAGGTAGGACTTCCTTTTCAGGACAGGCCACACTTGCTTCTCTTCAGCTTAACTTCTTATTCTCATTTATTGTTCAACAAATTGACCACTTGAGTTGCCAAGTTCCTGTTCTTCTTTGGAGCAATGCTAAGCAGCCCTGTTTTCATTACTGCTGCTTTAACTTTACAGTACAATAGCTCTGGTTTTGACAGAAATGGCAAGTAAAAGCAACTGTTATTCTACAAATACACATCATACCTGTTTATAGCTTTGGTTCACAGCACAGACATGGTTTTGATAATCTCCATTTGAATTCTTTTCATAAACACATGTTAAACAGAGTAGATGAAATGCCTTACTTTGTAGGAGGTGGAGACCAGCAGATGTGCAATGTTCTGAACAGCTCCATGGTTAAATAAGATTGTCTGGTGATCTGGACCCTTCAAAGGAAACATAACACAGAGTTTTTTAAGACAACATGCAAGAGATTTCCCCTGTCTGCAATTTATTGTTAAATATTTAAGATACATTTCCTAACATTTACTTTGTAATCAGCTGGCATAACAATTTTACTTTTTTATATATATAAGCAACTTCAACTTGTATTTTTATAGCATTTGCTCTTTTATGGTAATCATTTCCACTCCTTCGATAGGCAATGACATCAGCTCTCACAAATGAAGAAACATGGATAGAGAACTTCTGTTTTTGCTCTTCCTACTGGAAACAACTGAAAGCTCCTGATTTTCTCTACAAATCACATAAAATACCAGCAGTCACTAATGTCTTCCTCACTGTTAATATTAAGCATTTTCAACAATTCTAACTGCAGAAGGGAAGGGATGTCTTCTAAAACTGGTTCCAGACAGAGTGACAGTCCTTTGAGAAGAAATTCACATTTTCCCCCAATTTTTTGTTATATATTGTTTTTGTTTCAAGCATGTTTGGCCATAAATCCAGCCAGCCATCACCTATTACTGACTTCAAGATCTAAGTTGGTAATGGCTGACATGTCAGTATTTTTTCCAAAACAGCCTTTGGAATTAAACACAAATACTAAATTTTGCAGGAGAAAGGTCTAAGAACTTCTGTAGCATGACAAAGCTTGATGAGGTTGAAAAAACAACATGAAATCTCAACACTTGCAGCCCTCAGCAGTCTCCTGCCAAAGTTGGTTTTGATTTGCAAATCTCTCTTTAAAAGTAGGTTCATAGCTCTGGTCATCTCTGCATTAAGCACAGGCTATGTACATTTAAATTCAGCTTACAGGATGCCACAGCATTTATCATCCCTCCATGCATCTCCTTGACTAATCTGCAAGTGAAGAAAGTCTCTTCACTCCTTAATCTCTAGTTCAAACCTGGCTGAGTAAATGGCACTCTTACACTCTGGTAGGCATCTATGACACATTATCTTCAAATCTGAGATACAGCTGAAATCAGATTCCTCTCACAGTCAAAAGAACATTTTTAGAGTATCTCTTACCTCTAAGAAAAAAGCATAAAATTACTTTCAGATGTAACATATCTGGTGCTTTAAGAGATGCTTCAGCTGCTACTGCCACCAAGAGCTTTCTACCAAAAAATGCAATTAAAACAGCATGGTTGAAGGAGGAAAACCACTTACATTGGCACACAGAAGTGGCTGAGGCAATGAGTTAAAGCCGCAGCTATGCCAGTGGTGGAGCTGAAGAACAGATATTGAAATATGTGAAAAAATGAGTGAGTTTAAAGTAGAAGAAATCATACTGCCCTAGATTTAGTAATTCCCAAGTATTAGTGACTCCTCCATGGGATGCAGGTGGCAGATTCTGTGCAAGCAGGACAGATGCCTGTACAGAGGTGACACCTGGGTGTATCTGAGTTGCACAAGTGGAAACATTTTGTCTGTACACATGGTGTTTGCACCAACCAGCACAACCAGGGAAGCACTAATCCATAAAGAGGGACAGCTGCAAATATGAAGGTGAAAACTTGAGAATATGATGAAGCATTTCCAAGCAGTTCAGGACCCAGTTTAACAGCAAGGCTGCCTGGTTTTGTTCCACCTTGGGTACAGAGTTCCACTCCTCTGACAATGACCTTGTTCTCCAAATACAAATGACTGACATATTTCAGGAATAAACATCACTTCTTGCACAATTGTCCATCATGAAATGCCAATTTTCAAGGAAACATTAGGGTAACACAACGTAACAACTCATTCCACAATGACAAGCAGGTACCTAAGTGCCTTTGTCCCTTGGGCAGGGATCCAGCAGCAGCCTAAGGTCACCCAACAAAAGAAGGCCTGGAGGAAGCTGCCTTGATTACAGGCTTTATCCTGGACCCTTCCTAAAACAAGAAATTCTACCTGCTCACACCACTTGCTCTAAAAACAAATGAACTGAAACAGAGAGACTCTTAAAAAGTTAATTTTGACTTGCACTTTCACATCCCAGGTACATCAGCCTGATTTCAGTTTACTCATTTGCTTCTATGTTGATAGAATCCTGGCTCTGTATGCTAAGAACTGCATCTGCTCCCCTGTAAATCAACACTTCCCTTGCTCAGGATGGCTCTTCTCCAGGGCAAGGCTCCCCCCCATTGATTTTAACTCTGAATGTGCAGGGAGAAGCAGCAAAAGCAGAAAGCAGCAGCAATATGCTAGGAACCCAAATGAGGGACTTCCTAGCTCTAGAGAACTGGTCTGAGCTTTCCAGGGAAAGGGAAGAGGACAAGGCAGAAACCTGAGAAACCAACAAAAATGCTGGAAAAGCAGAGAAAGAAATGGCTACAGATGTGAGCTGAGAACAGTGCAGGGACAGGAGCTGTGATAAGTCACTGTTAGTTCAATTAATACATCTACTATGATGAGGAAAAAGAGAAATAAAAGCATCAATGCCTCTTAGAACATATGCTAAGCCTTACCTAAATACAAAGGTTTATTTATAGCAACTTATTGCTTCAGGGGAAAAAGTAAGAAAGGTTCTCCCTCTCAAAGCCTTTTGGAGGAAGATGGAGTCGTCATTTAAATGCAGTGAATGCTGAAACTTTCAGTATATATATATAATTTTTTTTAATTATAAGAATGTACTTTGCCTCTTCATTGAAGTGAGAAAATCCCCTGCAAATGTATCTTCATTGTATTAGGTGCATTTTGCTCTGTCTGAAAATACAATCACTGACATTATAAACCTGAAACCCCAAAGCTAAACAAAACAGAAGGGGACATTTCAGATTTTTGCTGAACAGCTGCATTTGCTTGAGCAAGAGAATGAGTTCTTGATCAATTTAACATTTGTGATGATCTGTTTACTCAACCTCAAATATTTTTCTTTGTTATGCAGCTGTTTATTCTGCAAATGCAACCATTTCCTCACACTCATACCCATTACCCTGTCTTTCTTGTGCAGCCTGGTTTCTCTCTGTTTACACAGCCAATAACTTCTTTCCAAAAACCTGATTTTTTCCAGACATTCACTTTAAAATTTGAGAGAGATTTGGGGTTGGAGGAGGCACTCAAAATGGAATTGTGAGTTCAGAAGACCTTCCTCATCTGTGAAGTGACTGTGCATTTGCACTGTAACCAACATTTCAGAAATGCAAGCCACCAGGAATTGCTGGAGCTGCAAGGAAATAACTCCTTTGGAAAAAGATGACAATAATTGTTTTCTGTTCTCTCTCAGCCAACAGAGTTTATATTCCCAGAGCCAACTCCTGATTGTATAAACCAACTCTTTTACCATCCCATAATTAGCCCTGGGTTATTTTTCTTGTAGGCCAACATGGCCTCATTTTTCACCTGTTCAAACTCCTCAGCCTGTTAAGGAGACTTTCAAGGGCCACTTAAACAGGAGGTGCCTCACTGCTCCATTTTCGTTCCTTAAATACCAAATTTTTTTCCACTATTAGGTATATATGTGAACTTCCATGGTCCAGTGTAGGGTTTTGTCTTCATGTTTTCTTTAAAGAGTTCCCTAAATATTAGCAGAGTTCTATCTTTATATCCCACTAAATGGACAATTTTCAATTCTCAGTTTCACAAAGGAGAGGGAATGCAAAGGGATGAGTGTACATAAGTAACAGTCAAGGCAGAAGAACACAGATACTCAACAAAGGAACAATTCACAGTTCCAGAGGACTCATTGTAAGTGATAAGGTAGAATGATATTTTTCAAGGTAAATACTTATAAACTCATAAACTTAGGAACTTTCTCATTTGTTAATACACAATCTGTGATTCTTTAAACTGTTACTAAAAAGGGAAGATGCTGTAAAAAGCTCATTTCCTACCCTGAATTATTTTGATACAGTTATTGTATAACTCACTGGTACAGTAACTCCCCAAAAACTGCAACAATAAAAATCAGTGCTGTGGGGAAACTTGGAATGGGGGAAGGGAAAGACAAAAAACTATGTTTGGGGTGGGGTTGCAGCTGGTTTTAAATCAGTTTTCTCATATCAACAGAATTGCATTACATAGCAGGAATGAACATGTATCTGGATGAACCTGTAGGTGATACAGCTCAGCTGAGAACAGCATTTCTTTTCCTCTCAACCAACAGCACCTCTTAGAGAACGGTCCCTGTGTTTAAAACAGGTGAAAGCAGCTGCACAACCTCTGCAAAGCGATGCTCACACTATCCTCAGACCTTCAGAGGAAAACCAGAAGTGTTCCAAGATTTATAGTGTTTAAAGTGAAGACTGATGCTTGCCCAGACTGCTGGCTTTGTTTAGCAGCCAAAGCCTATAAACCCCCCATAACTGCATCTTTTCTTGTACTGCAGAGCAGCATCTATCCACCCCAATAAATCTGTACCAAATGCAGAGCAGTACTAGCTCAGTCATTACTGGCTCAAAATTCCTGCCACAAAAGGCAGCACACACACAGTTCTTGCAGGCCACAAACACAAGTTGCATGGAGAACATGAATTGTCTTTCTTACTTTGCAGCAGTGGGAGAAGATCTGACATATGTATTCTTGTGTGTATGGAGACCTACTGAGCAGTGCCATGAGGTGGGAGATAACTGTACCATCCTGCAAACAAGGAGAAAAGAAGAGAGTGTTAACACTGGATTTCAGCACAGCTTCTCTGCAGTTTGTTACTTAAAGGAGCACTCCTGATTCTGCACTCAGTGTTCTTCCTTCCACCAAAACTTTTATGGATACAGAACAAGATCATTAAAAGCAGTTCATTAAAAGCTGAAGGCACAAGTGACAGTTCTGAGCCAAATCCCCATGGAAAATAAATCAAAGGTCAGTGCAATTGGAAAAAATAGGAATAACAGGAATAAGACTTCTGCAATTTACCCCCACAACATTTGGGACAAAACCAATAAAAGAATGGGGGGGGGGGAACATACCAAAATCAAACATGGCCACTGACAGGGATTAGTCCAGGAGCTGCCTTGGTGCTGTCTTCCCACCAATGTGGCAGACTCAGCTCTTGTCCCAGCTGAGTCCAAGGGAGCAGGGAGGGGACACTAAAATGTGCCCATCCTGGACAGGCCACAGTCCCCTGGAACTGACTCATCATGTCCTTTGTCTGGCAGTCAAACACACACTATAGACACTGCCAGTGTGTGTGACACTGGTGACAGAGAATCCCAAATAAATCAGCAAAAGAAAACCTTTACACTTCAGTGGGAGGTTCCCTAAGCCAAGGCAGGGGGTTGCAATGAGATGATCTTTAAAACTTTTCCATGATTCTGTGGCAAGTTCTCTTCTTCAAAGACATCCAGTTATTTATCTCTGTGGTAAGGTCCAAAACCATAATGTTCAAAAGCTTTCAGTTACTTTTGCCAGCACATTTTAGTGGCAGGAACTATGGTTATATTAAAAGAAACAATGGGTATTTTAGTTTGGAAAGGGATAAACTAAATTACTTCCATGAGATAAAGGGAGCTGAGCAAAGGGAAAGATTGAATGAGCCTTCCTTTCCAAAACACATGTGCTATATTGGCCCAAAAAATCTAAATCAGACTCTGTTTTACCTGCACAATGATGAATTACAACCCTCTGATTTAGAGAGAGGTGAATTGAAATTAGAGCAAAACTTTCCTGCACCTCAGCTCCAGTGAGAGCACTGAAAGCAGCAGCAGCCTGACTGCTCAGTGACTGTATCTTCACACAGACACCCTGGTTATGAGAAGTTTTACTTTCCAACTACCTGGGAAATTTCCCACCACTTTTTAGTATTGTCAAAATAAACATGTGCCAGTCTCCCCTGTTTGCAAAGATATTTGAGATTATACAAAGCTTTGCAGTATTTATTTAATATCTTTTACTTATGTATATACACAATTATCATACTTATTTTAGGAAGCTTTGCTGCTGACAATCCAGCCCTCCTATTCTCTACAGAAAACAATAGGACAAGAGAGCCAAGAAACACACTGAGCATAAACTCAGCTTGTTTCTACTGCTTGTTTCTCACCAACTGGAAAGGATCAACATGCAACAGCCTCATTTGGCATCTCAGCATTCTACAGAGAGAAAGTTACTTATAAATTACTTTCTCCCAGGTACACCAGCCATATATCCATGGTCATTTCATGTTTATGTGCATAGGAAGACCAAGGGACTACCTATTTCAAGCAACGTTTTCAGGGTTTGGCCAACAGCAGCTCCATCTGATCTGCCTTTACACAGAGCCCAGAGGCAAACTTGAGAACCCAAAGGCCAGCAAGGGACTGGTTTGCTTGCAGTGCAATAGGGGACATTGAATCCCAGAATGGTCAGGCTGGAAGAGCCCAACAGCCCCCTGGTCCCACCTCCCTGCTCCAGCAGGGCCATCCCAGAGCACAGGGCACAGCACTCCAAGCTGGAACACCTACAGTGATGGAGACCCCACACCCTCTCTGGGCTGCCTGTTCCCAACCTCCCTGAGGGAAAGCAACACCAACTGAGAACACATCCAGGATTCCTCTGTCTTTTACTGCATTTGACCCATTAAAACAGATTCTTGTCCTTCTCTGCAGATCTTCAGCAGCTGAAGGCATCAAGCCCCATCAGGTTCAACACAACATCACAATCAGAGCTAAGAGGCTGCTCAGTTACAAAGTTCCCCTGAGACACAACCATTGAGAAGCCAGGAGGAAAGGGAGACAGAAGAAAGACACCAGGATTCACAGGCGGAAATGCTTTAACAAAGGAGCTTCAAATTGTAAGATGCAAGACCTGCAATCTCCTGCAGGGAAATCCCTGGCTATGAAACATGAATTATTTCAAAGGATTCAAACTGCAACTATTAAAGCAGCACATCTTTGAATAAAATAATTATTCAGTAAACTCTTTTAATCCACACAGATGAATGTGCAACATCTCTCCATCTCTATCTAACAGCAGGGAAGGAACCAACAAACACTTATTTCACATCCTCACCAGTGACATCCTTGTGCAATGGTCCATTTCACCTAAAAATCCAACAGCATTGATCACAGGAGTATTGATCACAGGAGTATTGATCACAGGAGTATTCCAGCTGCAGTTTATAGATTGGAGATTTTTGGTAAAGGTCTAAAATGGACAGAAATTGAACCTCAAACTGTTGGGAAGCTCTACAAGAGAGCTACAGAAATGGGAATGAAATGGCACATGGTGTTTTCTGTTTTACTGACCAGTGTGGCACCATGATCCAGTGCCTCCATGATCCATGATCCTCCCCCTGGAGGGGAAGGTTTCCATATTGGATGATGAAAACCATTTAGCATTTATAAGACAGGACTGTTCTGCCACCAGATATTGTGGCAGGGTACTTGTGGTGCTACTGTTACTCCAACAATGTCACTGTACATATGATATAAGAGTTAATGAATCCTTGTAAACAACACAGTGACAGTCACCTGAAATTCTGCCAATACACAAAAATGTGTATTATTAGATAATCTGGACTATACATTTAAGAAGCAACTCTTATAGACATTTTTTATACACTTTCTCATTATGTTCCATCAAATCTGAAGTGTTGTGAGTATGAAAAGATTAAAGAACTCTTGGAAAGTTCCAAGAGGGCTTCATTAATGTGTTTTTAAGAAAATTGTTCGTTCTACTCTACAATTTTGCTAAAATATCCAACTTGTAAAATAATTTTGGCATGTTGGTCAGAGAAGAACCTAGAAAGAACTAAGGGATGTGTGGACATAAGTGACTTCCAACTAAATGCAAACAGTGATTAGGTGTCAATGTGAGGCTACATAATTTCACTTTTCTTCACTATTGGTATCTAAGTAACAAAGACTCTTCCTAGCAACCCTAGTGAGATTGAGTCTACACTCATTAGCTACAGTTAAAACAATGAGATTAACAAATGCATTAAAATGTTGTCTGCTAACAAAGTAGCTCCAGGCAATTTAGGACAAATACATCTATATCATATATATTGTAACAAAATTATTGTCCATACAAACAGAACTCAGAGAGAATTAACAGTTATACCTCCCTGCTTGGATCCAAATACTCAATTTCTTCATACTCCTTTTTACATAAAATTTGTAAAGACCTATTCTTAAAACATTTCTTTTTAATTGAGGGTTGCTCTTCTTTTTCCCCAAGTCAGAGAACTGAAATGCTTGTATCCACCCAAATAATTTGAATTCAAGCTCTATAAGCTAAAACTGGTTCTTTTACAACTCTCATTTTTAGGAAGCAGCTTGGACTGAAGAACATTCAGCCTTGCTTCTGGCTCAGCCACCACAAACAGCCAGAAGGAAAGAAGGAATAAGGCATGAGAGGCTGACCCAGATTCCTGCCTTAGGAACTGTGGCTCACTGAGCTGTGGTGGAGCACGTGCACACTTGGCAGTGCAGGCTCATTGCTCATTAAACACCTGCTTATTAATCACTCTAAGATATCCTGATCCTCTCAGGTGTGCCTCCTCCCTTTACCAAGCCTGGCCAATACCAGGTGACGTCAGGTTTTTCATCCCAAACCTGCCCAGGAAGCAGGAATGCCTTTCACTCATCATTTCTAAAGACTGAGACTTCTCAAACTGATTCCTCACTCTCTCTACAGACAGAGTCTCATCCTGCTGCAGTGCCTTCACTCTCCAAACTCCTCTAAGGACAGGACTCCCAGCAGGGAATGCACCTCCTCCTGCAAGGCCAGCACTGCAGCCACAGACAGCAAGCTCCCACTGGAATTGTATCTGGGTCCCACTGAGGATGGAAAATAGAATCACAACTGAGAACATCTGTCAGGAAATATGCAGAATGCTTTCACGGGCTGGAAACATTTTCTGCCATTCCTTTGTTATCAATAAGGTATCAGGAGTTGAAGTAACAGAAACTTGGTCAAACTGGATCTGTCTTAGTGCTTCCATCTACTCAGCAAGCCAAAACACACCCAGCTATGGTGAACTGGCTGGTTTGCATGCACAACAATCTTGGAATTTAAAGAAGTCTGAACATATGTCTGCACCTCAACAGATCTCTCCCCCTGAGCTCCATGTCATCCCTCATTTCCAAGTGCAGCATGGTCACCAAAATGGTCTCAGCACCAAAGCCTGCATGCTGCCTGTGCAGGAGGCCTCCATTAACAAGGATTCCTCTGGCACTGCAGGTCTGGATATAATTTGCTGTCACAGCTCAGCATCAGACCCTAAAAGCCTGCTCTTTCTGAGAGCTCAGCGTTCATCCAGCTCAATGGATGGATCTGCACATTTTCTCAGTACAAACCCTAGGTTTCTACAGGAAACTGCCCAAATGTTTCCAACTCTGAAGAACTATTTTATCCTTGGAACTGAACAGAATTAATCACACAAAACTGGCAGCAGTTTATCCTTCAGGCGTCTGTCCATAAGGAAAGGCTCAAGAGGAAAGGTGCAGTTCTGACACCCAGCACTTCTGCTGGGAGAAATATTCCCAATACTGTGGGTGATGTGCACCTGTTACAAACAGAAAGGGATGTTTTAAGCTGTATTCTTTAAAGCACTTGTATATCCTGGATTTTAACTGAGAGGTCTTCTGAAACCTCTAGAATGACTGCAACACTCTTGGAGATGTTAAGCTAACTCCCAACACCTTGTCTTGGAAACAGTCCTGCCCAAAGTTTGAGAGAGAGCATCCTCTCTCCGCAGTCAAATCATGAAAAATTCTGGGAAAGTTTCCATGTTAGACACAACTCAAGATCCAACTTTCCAGAAGCTTTTTCCAGAACTGCTGGGCTGGAATGAAAAGCCATTGACAAACTTGGTCTCCTACCTTTCAAAACAGGACCTGAAAAGGGCAGAACTTGAGAGACCTTCAAGTGCTGCAGCTGCACAGAGATGGTGACAGTCTCCTGGAGCTGCTGGGACCAGAAACAAAGAGGGAGCAGGGTGGCTAAATGGGAACTTGGAATTCTTCCTCATGTTCTCACTGTTGGAATGTCTACCATGAAGTGTTCATTAGGCCCATAATTACTCCTTTAATTGCAAAGCCAATGTCTCAATTGCTGCCTTGTGAAACACAGCTTGCAGCAGTGTGGGCTGGGTTGTACCTTCCAAGAGATAAGAAAAGCATCTTATCAAAGGATCTGTATTCAGCTCTTTTCAGAGCATGGCTTTGGGTATTCCCACAAGAGAAGGGAAAAAAAGGATTTGCAGAAATAGGACTTTAAGTATAATCATAAAATACTTTACTTTGAGGTGTCTAACTGGAATGGGAAATGGCAAAATGGGTTTTACAGGTGAACAAAGGAGCAAGGACCCCTCACTAAATGATCATTTCCTGTAGTTATGGTTAATTCCAGGACATCCCATTTGCCTGAAGAAGGACTGGGGGAGCAGTTGATGTCATTGCAGTGCAGCTGAGAAAGCAAAGCATGAAACACCAAATCCAGGCCTCAGGCATATTGTTCCCATGGCAGTGGTTATTTCCATGCTAATGCTGGCTCCTTCCCATTTCTGTCCATTTTTCTACCCCTTCCTCTCCCTTCAACACATCAAACCCTCCAGACAGAGAGCAATTAAAAGTCCCTATTGAGCACTGATGCCCAGGAAGAGATATGGATTGTTAATGGAGTCATCTTAAACTCCTCTCTGCATGCTGAGGGCAGGAAGCAGATGCCTCTGCACTTATCAACTCTTAGAGGCTGATTTGGGGGAATCTGGGAGCATGGAGTGAAGCCAAAGAAAGACACAAAGAGGAAGCCCTTGGATCACTCTGGAGAGGTGCCTTTGGTGTTCACACATACAATATGCATTGAGATTTTCTATGCTAAACAATCACCAAACACCTGGAAAAAAAGGCAGTGAACAGTGGAGGACAAAGCTGGCTGATTGTCTGTAGACACTAAATGCAAGCTGACTTGCTGAGATGGACTAGCTGGCAGATGAAATTCAGAATAGGTGTATGGTAAGATTGAGTCCATAGAAAACAAGTTTCCTACCTGTGTCTGAAATGAAAATGTAAAAATTCATTGGAAAAATGAATAGAGAACAAAACAGTTATTGCAGCAGTGCATAACAAAGAGACAAAAGATAATGAAGAAAATCTGTTGACTATTAACAGCCAAACTGTAGAGAAAGTAAGACATGAGAGGCCAGCTGTGCCCTTCTCTGTAAGCATCAAGACTTCCTCAGCAAACAACAGCTCCCAGTGAGTGGGACCAGAGTGGTTCTCATTGTGGGTGCCCAGTTACCCTGAGAAGCTGGAGCTGCCCTGTGACCTCCCCCAGACTGAGGCAATGCTCCATTTTCCAAGCAGGAAGAGATTGCTGGACCACTACAGCTTTCATTCCATGGCTCACCTTACACCAGGACAAGGGAAGCTGCTGAACTCTCCTTGCCCCTCCTTCCCAATAAGAGGCAGTGCCTGGGTTTGGGCAAACCCCAGAGACAGCAGTGCCTTCAGAGAGGGCTCTGCCCAGTCACCAACAGCCCTGCTGGCACATCTCCAGGACAAACTCAGGACTACAGCAAGTGGAGAGGCACATTTTCTATCCTCCTGTCACTTAAATGCAAATCACACATATACCAGCTAAGAGCAGAGACATTTTAGAGGTGAAGCTTTTCCACTGGAAGTACAAAAACTGAGAAAGTCCTCTCTTCAGCTGGAGAGGGAGGACTGGATAAAACTAACTTTCAGAAAGTAACTGTTGCCACTTTAGCTCTGATAATAGGACCTCTAAATACCATTCAGAGACAGTTTTTCCTCCTTAAGACTGCACCCAAGTCTGGACATGTAGGTATTCTCTTTATCAGTGGGCTATGCTGGTGACCAGCTGATATCACACCAGCCATAAATGTTAGAGATGCCAAATGCCTTAAAGGCAGGTGAGAAGTGCTAATGCTGTTGGCTCAAACAAGGCCTTATTACTACTCCAGACAACAAGATTTTTCACTCCCACCCTCTCCACAGCCTTTAAAAAGACATAATAATCTGCTTACAACTTACTGTGTACAGCAGATCCTCTGGAGTTACAGGGCTGATGAAAATGGTGCGCAGACATCGCAGGCAAGCTTCAATAAACTTCAAATCTGGCGAGAGCAATCCTGTAAAAATGGGCACATCAAGCATTCAGTGTCAGTATCTGTTCATTTCAGTACTTTAGGAACATTTACTGACACAGATCCATTAAGGGAGGGTACCTTGCAATAAGGCTGGGATAATATGGCAGTCTAGGAGGGATTTGACATTGTTCTCTGTCCCCATGGCAAGGCTGCCCAGGACCACTGCACATTCTGTTCTCAGCTCTGTGCTTGAGGTCTCTTGCTGGAGTAAATACAGCAACCTGCAAACACAAGTATTTTTAGAGGAAAATTCATATGGAAGAGAAAATTTCAGTCTAAAAGAAAATAATCTGAATTCTGCTATGTAAAGAGGATGAAAACCTTAATAGAAAGATGAAGACTGAGCAAGAGAGTAGAGTAACACTTCATTCACAACCTTTTCACACTGTGTGTTCCTACACAACTTTTACTTGGTGTAGAAAAAAACCAAGCAAAAAAATCAATTGCTACAATCTCTTTCTTAAAAAGGTACTGTCACAGTACTGACATCCAGGATGGGCCTTTCAGGATAACAGGGAGATCCCAAATTTCAGTTAAAGGAAATGAGTTTGCAGTTTGAGGCTGGTGGAAAGGGAACCTTAACACCATTGTGGGGATGGTTATCTTTGGCAGTGATTTCTTCTGGGTCACAACTGCAAAGTAACTCCATCACCAAGAGCAAGCATGGGGTGGGCTGAGGGTAATCTGAGTTCAGAACACTGAGAAATGATCACATAAACAAAGCAAGCCCAGGAAAGTTGTATGTGCAGAAAGGCAGCTGCATTGGAGCTAAACAGGATCACTGCAAGCCTAAAGCACATCTTGCCAATAGTGTCATTTGGGTCCCAATCAATTTGGATTCTTTCTACAGTATCAAGAAGCAAAATACATCATCAGTGGTATGCAAAATCATCACTAAGAAAAAACAGCGCTCCCTCAATCCTGTGGAATCAGGTAACTTTGCACTACTATTACTTCTTTACAGACACATGATTTTTTTTTCTCTGCCCTCTAGACCAAGTAATAACAAGAAACAAAAGCTTCTGTGGTGATGTACAAACATAGTGAGAGATCCTGGCTAAAATTCATCCTGGAAAAGAAGAGAATATTGAGTTCCTGTGTGGAAAGCACAATCTCATCTACTGTTCTAACCCTGGCTGACTCCTCTGCTGTATGTGTTGGTAAATATTGATCTAATTACTAATTAAAACATGACAGTAGCAATAACCTTTTTAAAAATAGCTTTCAATAACCTAGAGGCCAATTTAGAAATTCAGCAATGCAAGAGTATTTCTTTCCATTTTCACTAGAAAGTCATGAAGACCTGCTCTGTGTCTTCCCTGTACAGACCACACCAATGGCCTTCTCTCATTATCAGGGCCTTGAACAAATAACCTGTTGTTTGTATGCAGAAATGTTCAGTCACAGAACAACTGAATCATTAAAGTTGGAAAAGTCCTCTCAGATCATCAAGTCCAACCATTAACCCAGCACTGCCAAGGCCACCACTGCCCCATGTCCCCAGATGCCACATCCACACAACTTTTAAATCCCTGCAGGGATGGGGACTCCACCACCAGTGCCCCAGGCAGCTGTGCCAGGGCTGGGCAAGCTTTTCCAGGAGGAATTTTCCCAACCTGAACCTTCCTGGCACAGCTTGAGGCTGTTCCCTCTCCTCCTGTCCCTGTTCCCTGGGAGGGACCACCCCCAGCTGTCCCCTCCTGTCAGGAGCTGTGCAGAGCCACAAGGTCCCCCCCGAGCCTCCTTTGCTCCAGGCTGAGCCCCTTTCCAGCTCCCTCAGCCTCTCCTGGTGCTCCAGCCCCTTCCCCAGCTCCGTTCCCTTCCCTGGACACGCTCCAACCCCTCAATATCATGTCCTAAAAAGACTTCTTTCCCCAAAAGGATTTTTAAAAAATTCAAAAGCACATTAAATTCTGAAGGCTTTTCTCTTCCAAGGAAAGTAATTGCTATTTTCTTTCCCATTAACACCCCACAAGTGGGACAAATGTTACAGTTCTGCTTCTCTTAAAGAGCAAAAATTAAACACATCAACTACAATCTCAAGTCTAACATGCTTAAAATAGAAAGCCTTACCTAAAGTTTATAATTAGTGAAGATCAAAATTTAAGTTCCCATTTTGCATACAATAAGTTTCTGAAATACTAATAATATCCTTTTCTACATCTTTAAAATAACTCTGAGGTTCAGATCAGGTGTTCCACAGAGTTAGACATGTATATTGTAATATTTTCTATTTCTGTCTTTAGAAGACAGAACTGACACCAAGTAACACTGAAAATTAGGTACTCCCAAACTATAAAATTACCAAAAAGTTTAAAGTGAGGAGAATCCATGTAGTCACTAAAGATAAAACTTAATTAAGTATAATATATATTTTATGAAGTACTGTCAAGCATTTATATATACTTTATAAAGTACTATCAAGCATTAAAGACAAAGATCCACATCCTTCTATTTTCCAAGGGAACATCCTGGACTGGTTTGTTGTTCCCAAGCTCTAGCCTGGACAAATTCAGCAAAGCTGTAATGCATTACTCCTTTACATCAATATCATCAGGATAAAAAAGAAGAAAAATGGCATTTATATGCAGGGGACAGAAGGGCAGTTATAATTTGGATTTTGGAAACATGATTAAGGTATTTTTTCATAGTTCACAAGTCCTAAGAACACAGTGTCCCTGCATAACCTGGATCCCTTATCAGCCAGCCTCTGGATTCCAAAGCAGCAGAAACACTGGAACAAGGCTGTGCTAGAAGCACCACAACACACTTTTGTGTGCTTCAGGGGAAAACAAAAGCACAAATACAGAAAAGGTTCTCTAAAGGTACTAACATTCTTGTTGACACTCTTCAGCCTGTGGTCCTGCAGAAAAGCTCATTACAACAAACAGGAAATTAAATAAACCTGATGGAAGGATCTTACAACATCTTCACAAGCATTTTCCACTGGTTTAAAATGCAGTATTTAGATTAGTATTTTTAGATTAGATATTTCGATTTAGATTAGTATTTAGATTAGTAATTTTTTCAAACTTCTATAAGGCTTCTTCAGAAAATTTCCACTTACATTTATATAAAATACAACTTCTGCCCTTCTAAGGGCAATTAAATGATTAAAGCTTTTTTTTCTCAAGTGTCAGGAATGATATCCAGGAAATGAGGAAGGACAGGAAATCCATCCAGAGACACACTCCAATGGACTCCATGAACAACCATGCCAAGAAACAGAAATGGGGTCAGCTGAGACATGATCACACCTGGGAAAACCATGGATTATTTTAAAGTAGAAAACTTCCAAAGGAAGCAGCTGCTGAACAAAAGAGAACTCCGGTGGCTTAGCAAGGAAGAGACTCAGCTCAGCTTCCTCTTTTCCCTTAATGATGACTGAGTTGGGTGTGATGCACCAGAGTTCCACACCATAACACACATGTGCATGGTTTAAACCTCCCAATCCAGTCTGAGCACCAACCTCACAGTTACAAAGAACAGAAATGTGGGATCTCAGCACCTCAGGACTGAGGTGCTGAGTCACCAAGACCACCCTTGGGGGGCTCGGGAGTCCTGGAATGTTGCCAGAAGTGTCTGGTGGCTGGACTTTGATCCTACACAGGAGACGACACCTGTATGAGGATAGGAGGATTTCACCGGAGTGAATGGTGAAGGGATTAGTTAATTAGAGGGTGAGACACAGGGTTTAGGATTTCTGTACAGGGGGTTTAGAGAAGTAAGATGGAGGAATTGGGGCGTGTCCTGTCCTTCTTCTTCTTCTTCTTCTCCTCCATCTTCTGTGGTGATGGTGGCACTTTGGGATTGGTCATTACTAAAAGTGCACTGGGCAATAAGGGTGAAAGGTATTGGGGAAAAACGATAAATATTGTACACGTAACTTTGGGTATAAAGATAGGTGACCGTCCGGAGGGGAGGAGAGTGTGCTCATGGCTGGCTGCTGAGCAGACCTCTGTCGGGCCGAGAGAAAATCTTTAGATAAACAATTAATAAACACAGAGACCGAGAAAAGAACTGAAGCCTCTTCTCGTCCTTTGAAACGCGGGCTGCCCCAAGGTCACCCCGGGCCTTTCCAGGCCCTCCAAACAGCCGAAAACCGGAAACAGAAATGCCCTGTTTCACATTCCAGCCCATTCACAAGTTGTCACACAAATGTCTCAAGTTCCTGAAACACCTGGCAAGGAGATGAGACAGCACTTCCTCAAACCCCACAGGCAGGCACGTGGAGGAAGAGCCCAGGATAACAGTGTGTTTAAGACATCTTTTATCAAAGTATATTAATAACTAAGAGCTTTAATTGAGTCATGCTTAGCTGAACATTCATCACCAGCCCCTTGCAAAGGCGATGAATACACTATTTGTGGGATTATTGTATCTTATTCTACCTTGGGAGATGCTTGTACTCCAGTCCATTGCACGAAGGCCCAAAAGCTCTCCCCTGGAAAAGCCTGTGATGAACACAGAGATGAAAGCACTGCTGAGGTGAGTTACCCCTGCTGCCTGACAGAACATGGAATGAAAAGTCACTGCATGCATAGAGGTGACCTCTGAACATGCTGCAAGTCCCAGTGAGAGTCAGCTCCAAATAGTGAATGGAATTAATGGATTGAAAATAGCTCAAACAAGGCAGGAACACCAACTTTTTTTTTTCAATCTCTTCTTTTTAGTGCTAAAAAGCACTACTTTTCAGACATAACAAGAAGCAATCCCTTTCCACAGAACTTCCCAAAGACAGAACAAGCATAATTTTAAAATCCTTCAGAATAATTTCTGTATAATAATATCTAAAGTGACAAACTAAATAGCTTTAGATTCTTGCACAAGAAGACTCAAAAATGAGTGATTTTTATGATTGCTTGTCACAGAAATTTATCCTGGAGTGAATGCCAGTTTCTCTTCTGGATCCAATGGCAATTCCAAATCTCCAGAGGCTGGATCCAAGGGACCTGGGCTAACTCTACTCCCTAAAAAGCCCTACAAAGCAAAGATAACTCTTTCTGAAATATTTCCCACAGTGCAGTTTTTTAAAAGAGCCAAGTTGAGCAGTATGCAGTGTATAAGTAGGGAAGCTGGCTGCACAGAGAGCTTTTCCCTTGGGAGTAAAAGAGTCTCAGCTTGCAGCTCTAGTAATTTATCCTAATGCTCAGACATCCTCACTAACATTAATATTCCATGAGCTGTTCTATATACACCACAAAACCTGCAGCCAGTCTGACCCTTCATGTAACTAAATCCAACTTTGGAGAGTTCCAATATCTACTGAGCTGCAAGAGGTATGGATTTGAAACTCCACATTTTTCATTACTACAATCAAGTTCTCCCTCCCCTTCCTCTTTAATGATGTTTCACTTGGAAACAGCCCTGGCTCCCCCTGGAGCCCTGTTTACAGCAGGAATATTCCCCCAGCACTCCATGGGTTCCTGTCCTGGTTCCTACCCTGGTGGTCTCAGCTCCCCCCTTCCAAGTGAAGGCCACTGAGGGGGCTGCAGCACAGCCTCTCCTCTTGGTTACCAGATCCAAACCTCCATCCCAGTGCACCACCCCTGGCACATCTCCAGTCTGAGCTGAATTCATTCCAGTGTTTCCCCCTGAGCCCATTCCATGACCACTCAGCAAAAGATAAATACATCCTTTCTTTGCAGCCATTTATACCAGAATAGGAACACACAGCCCCTGGAACCAAACAGAGAAATTCACACCAACAGCACTCACTTTTTAACTTCCACAGTGAATTACACTGGTTCAGTTTAAGACTATTTTTGAGACTATAAAAGCCTTTTGTTTCACAAAAAGTGTGTTAATAGGCATCACACAAAGCAACATCTTCACCTGGTCTTGCTTCAACCATCTTATCACTTTGCTCAAGACTGATGCCTTATTCCTATGTTCACCACTGGACTGTTCATTCCATTGACTTTGACAAAACACATTCAAACTTTATTCTAAATCTTCCAGAAATTCCTGTCTGATTTACAACATCAGCCAGCTTATGACCACCATCTGAACAACTACTGTTCATTAAGACAAACTAAGTGTAAAATGTTTTTGTCTGAGGATATCAAGTGACCTTATACCAAAAATCAAGCTGGTTTTACTTCCCATTCACCTGCAGTTTGAAATTCTCCATTGTATATAAAAAGATGACACTACAGTCTCACTGAGTTTGGTATCACCAGCCAATATCCTGCATCAGCACATGAAAGAGGACATCAAGAACACATTTTTCAGTGATTTCGTACAGATTTGACTCTTCCAGCTCCTTAAGAAGAAGTAACACGAGGTATCACAAAGCTACCTTCTACATGATATTTTTAAACTTGAAACTTAAAATTCTAATGAAAACACACAAAAGAAAAGGTGGCATTGGAAATACATCCTTCTTTTTGCTATCAGAACAAGCACTTCAGAGATACAGGGTTGTATAGCTTCTAAACAACAGCTCTCACACAATTCTGCTGACTGCAAATGTTTGCCTTGACTCACCTGTACTCCACAGCTGTGTTAGAAGAATACCTTGCTCCAGTTATACACATCATCCTTGTGGAGAGAGTTATTTCTCATTAAGAGACGTCTAATTATGCAATCAGGTCCTGACTCCTGACTTGATTTGGAGAAAAGCAAAGAACAAGCACAGGAGAGCCTCTGTTCCCCACTCTTTCACCAGCCTGGAGCAAAGCAAGGCAGGTGAAGCTCCTTCCCCTAAGACAGCAAACTGTGCACAGATGAGGGGTGCATGGCAGAAAATCCCGATGCAAACTGCACAAAGACCAGAACAAGGCATCAGGAAACAATTGTGTCCTGACCTCTTAAGGACATCCAAGAAGTTTGGACTGAACACTCCCTAATGTGCATGACAGACCTCACAGTACTGAGTCCAAGTGCAGGGAGTTCCTGGAAGCAGGCTGGGAACAGGCCAGGGACAAGGAAGGCCCCAGAGGATGCTCAGAGCTGATAACAGCACAGTTACTGACAGCCCCAGCACAGGCCAGCCCTCAGCTCCTGCAGGCCCCAGGGCAACCAGCTGGGCACAGAGCAGCACTGGAGGCTTGAGGAGCTCTGACACATCCTCAGGCCTTGCTCTGAGGCAGGATCAAACATGGAACCATTTGAAGTGGCTGTCCTGGTCAATTTTCCAGCCCCCACTGATGGAGATGCACAGCACTGCCACCCCAGCAGCCCCTCAGCATTTCAAGGCACATCTCTCCACTGCTGTAGGGCAAGTCCTGCTCTCCCCATTCTCTGCTCATCTGTCTTGTTTTTAACTCCACAGCACAAGACCTGCTTTTTGTGAGAGTCAGTTTTGTGTGGTTATTGAGCTGAGGCAGGTCTCAGTGCAAACACAACACACGAAGTGGAGGTAGGACATGGTCAGAAGCACCAAGGGTGGTGCTGTGAGAGGAGCTCTGTTACACCAACCTGGCACTTCAGCTGCACTGCCAGGGCCAGAGCCACCTAAAGATTTCCTTTCTCATCTTTTTTACCAGGTTACACAGTTACCAAAGCAGCAATCTTTTATTCTTTTGGCAAACTCTAAAAGAACACCGCCTGAAGGAATTTCATTATGTTTAACAATAAATTGAAACATAAAATGTCATCTTGGTGTGTTTACAGGCCTAGAAACAATTTAAAATCCCAATAAATTCTTACTAATTTTCACTTCCATAGGCAACCTAACAGTCTGCTGTGCAGAACTCAAAATTCAAGTGATGGAATGGAAGAGAGTCCTTCAGCTCTTCTACATGGCCTTTAAAACGTACTCCAAAGAAATTTTAAAAATTTAAAAACCCAACAGTTAAACAGAATCACTGATAAATGCCAGGGAAAGATTAAAGTTAGTACACAAAATTCTTTGAGGGCACCTACCTAGAGAAAGCTTTGGGAAGAAGTGCACTACCACCTTACAATGCCAAATAACTAACTTTATGTGATAGGGGAACAATCAGCTGGAAGTTAGAAAATCATTTTCAGTAAGTGACAAGAATGATTTAGTGATTCTCTTAAAGGCCCTGGGTGGTTTGGACTAAGATTTGATTTAAAACCTGTATTAATTTTGGAGCAAAGGAACAACTGAAGCTCTTAATGAAGTGGATTGGACTTTAAATGCTGAACTCTCAGCAATAATGAGATCAGCAGTAACTCCATTCAGGTAAGGGTTTTTGTCAAAATGACACAGAATAGAGCTTCAACAGCTAACTACAACAAACAGGAAAGCAGAGCTCTGATTTGCTCACTGGAATTTAACACTGCCTTCCCTGTGCTCTGCCATCCCCACAGGAAAGAAGGAAGGAAATGATCCCAGGACTGAAGGGCCCTGCTGGTGCCTGCATGGCAAACCAGCAATTCTGCATCCCTCTGGGTACCCAGAGCTGCCCCACAGACCTGGAACACTGACTGATCAAGAATTCCTCCTGCTCATTTCACTCAAGGGTTTTCTTTTCCAATTCCACCTCTGTGAGCCATTTACAGTTCAGAGGGTTGGGAGCCAGCAGCACTACAGACTGCTACTGCATGAACAGCACTTAGTTAGTTCAGAAGCCCTGTTAAGATGACTTAGAAAAGAACAATTTATATTTGAACTGATGATTCCATCATTTCCCTGAGATTTAAGCTGTAAGAGGAACTGAGAGAAAGCATTAAATATTGAACTTGGACTCCAGAGAGGTGTCTGACGTGGTGACAGACACACAGGCTACAGGATTTGTTCTTATAAAACTGCTCAGTAAAGGGGCACACCTACAATTACTGTGGATTTCTTGGTCTCTGCTAGCACTCATGTGGGGCGGAAAGAAAAAAAGCTGAAGGACAGGACAAGTAGGAAACTATTTCTGCCAACGCTGTCATGTCTTAGCTTTAAGTTGCTCTGCCACTTAAAGAACTTGGCCTTAAAATAACTTCTCCCCTCTAAACTTTAAAAATTCTATTTTCTAGGAATACTACTAAAATGCAAGAATTTCAAAAAGTAACATTTCTGCAGCACTGTCAGGGGCCCAAGGCCAGCATTCCATGAGAATGGAAATTCTATGATTCTGGGAAGAGATACAGAAATCACTTCTTGGGAAACAAAATCCACACACAAGCTGGCTATTTCCATTCTGAACATCCAGGGCCAAGTCTGTGCACACATCTGGACAGGTTTAACACCTCCAAGTTTTAAATTCCAGACATGGCAACTCTGCAAGCTTTCTTTAATCAACTTTGTTTTCTCTAGCACCCTCTTCAGAATAAGCAGTCCAGAGATGACCACAGGTCAGACTGAAATTTAAAGGGCCCCCAAAAAATTCATTTAAGGTATTGATACATGTCCCTTTCCAAAGATGACACCACTGAAGAGCCAGCTCTCAGACTCTGGAGGTCACTGGCCCAGAAATGACAGGGATCCACCATTCTCCCACAGCAATTGCTTCCTTTGTAGGAAGATCCTCACAGGACTTGGCATTTCTTTGCAGTATTTTAAAATAATAGGGTTATTTCATATATTCCAGTAGTATTTGGCCTGATTTCAAACAAAAGATACTTCTAGACTTGTTTCCAAACCCCATATGAGTCTGTTCTAATATTTGAAGATACTGTATTCTTTTCCACTGAGTGACAGGTCTGAAGGGGTTCCTTGGGTCCAAAGAGTATTTTCTGAAAGCCTGAGAGAGGAATATTTGGGGAAGGAGAGAGAAGCAAGAAATGAGTAAAAAACAAGCTGAATGACAGGACAAAGCTGCAGCAGAATTCTAACAATTCCCATTAGAGAAGAGAATCAATTTCCTGTGGGAGCCTGCAACTGAACTCTGTGAACAGAAAATTGTTCCTAAAGACTTCAACCAAAGAATGTCATGTTGGTTATTCCTCTCCTCACTGAGGGAGAGGCTTGGCTTTGCAGACTGGAATTCCCCAGGCCCCTGCACTCCACCAGCTTCACTGATTAGAAACCACATCAAAAGAGCCCATGGATTCCCACCTCCTTGACAGAGAACACCAGAGGAGTTCTCTAATCCAAACAGTCTATAATCTACTCGAGTCTGTCTGCAACATCTTGAGGAAATTGTAAAGCCTTCAGAAAGGCACTTGGGGGTGGATGATGTCAGGTTACAGCCAGGGAGGATCACTCTCAGTGTATTTCAGCTAGTCCTCCAGTCTTGAACAGCTTTTTCTGAAGATCGCTGAAGAAACTTCCGGTCATTTGAGAATAACTTGTCCTGAAGAGAGGACAAGTGTGATAGCTCCCTTTTTAACATTCCCCAGGGCCAGTCATTTCTCTGCAGTTGTAGATTAACTGTATAATTTACCTGGGCAGCCAGAAGGCATTAACAACAATGAAGAAAAAAGCACTTTTGAATTTTCCTTACTGGGCACAAAACAAGCAGCAGCAAAAAGCAGGACAACTGAGGGAATAGAAGTCCTACAAAATGTAAGAACAGGAAGATTCTAGATTTGGAAAGTGAATCAGCAGGACTTGCAAAAACTCCTCAAGACCTGTTGCTGATAGAAATTCCTTAAATTTCTCATCATCTTCAACAAATGCCCATTTTCATCTTCTCACCTCTTGTGAAGTCTTCTCTTCACCTGTTTTTATCTGGTCAAAAGGGAAGATAATCCAGCAGGTTTGGTACAGGGGTGGCCCCCCTGCTAACCCCTAAAGAATTTCAAGGGCCAGCCTTGGCACAAACTCAGTGTCAGTGAGAAGATACCCTCTGCAAATAAAAAGCATTTTTGACAAGGCAGCAGCAGCTCAGGCAGAATAGTTTGGGACCTGGCTGCCATTTAAGCAAAAAGATACAGGGGGTGCCACCCTGCCAGCACAAGGACTGCAGTGCTCAAGGGTTTCATTCTCCACTGCTGCAAACTGGGGCTGAAAGAAAGCTGGAGGAGAAGAGGGATGAAATGAAAGCTGTAGTGAGCAGTCTAGGAGCTAAAGCCACCTGTTCAATTTGTACTAGTGGAATCAGGGTCCAGAAAATGTTAACATCAGCTGAAGCAGCAAGGTACAATAAAGTATGATCAATGGGTTTTAATTCTCTGCAGCAAGTGGAGCAGACAAGCAAATTATCTCAGATGTTTTTCAATATTTTAAATTAAATCTTAAACATAACCTTACACATTTTCAGTTATGAACTCACCAGGCAGTTGGCTGAAGAACAGGATTAAGATACAACCACTTTCATCCATCATTAATATCAATGTCAAAAAAATAGATTTTATTCCTGAGCTGATAAAGTTCAATAAAAACACCAAGACTACTTTAGAGAATTCTATGAAATTCTAAATGAAAAGCATTACTCAACAGCCTGTTCTGTAATACATGAGTTTAACAGATATTTCAAGTCTCTCTCAGTTACATTAAAGAAAGTATTCAGTCAACTACAATCAAAGTTAAAACAAAAAAGTGCCTGCGATCGAAGGATCATTATTCCAGACCTGTTGTGAATCAGTGAAAAGGAGAGTAGCAAAGGACATACCTTGGAACTGCTCCCAAAACAATCAAGTTGGCTTTTTGTTTGTTGTTTCCAATTACAGCATTTTTCATATCTCTGTAAATCCAGAAAGAAAAACAAACCCTGGTAAATTATGCTGAGGTACTGAGGGCTTATCTATAGAATTTACTATTTCCATGAGGCTTATCAAGCAGTTTTCCACATGTCCATGCTGCAGCTACAGACTGGGCAGTGCTTCAGGGCACAGTTCCCTCAGCCCACAGGAAAATACCCCAGAGCTCTGGGATTCCACTACATCCCAGCTCCTGCAAGTAAGCAAAAACCCAAACTATCTCACATGCACACCATACACCAAGAAGTCTTATTACTGACAAAAACTAGATATACTAGTTTTTATGTTCTTTGTGCCCACATTGTCACTAGACTTCTAAAACAATTTCAAAACCCCACCACTGGTTGGGAAGTCAAATATTGGGAATTTAAAGTATTAACTGAATAGTCTACTGGGTGCAGGGAAAGGCAAGCTAAGAAAAAGGAACAAGGATCCATCAGCAGTCTCCAGAGACCAGGCTTTACTCTCTTCACCCCAGGCTTCCTTTCATGTATTTCAGCAGGACACCTAAACATCTGTACATCAAAACCTCAGGGATGAAATGGAAACCCAGAGCATTTTCCCACCTGAGAGTCCCTGCATGGTTTCACACATGACAGGCATTCATACCAGAGAGGTACCAGAACATGGGAAGCACTTGGGCAAGTGGACACTGGTTGCACACACTAAGAATTCCTATGAAAACACGTGGTTTGCAACCTTGTTCAGAAAATTGCTATTGTATCCTGAAAACCACCAACACCTGCTCTTTTTTCTCTTCAAATGAGCACATTGAGCACACATGAACATCCAGAGAATCTGAAAGCAAGCTTACAGCTTAGAACTGGTTTCTGAAAATTGAGATGATTCAATTCTAGGAAGCTTTCTAGCTGTTGGGGCCTTTAAGAGCACAGAATAAAGAGAGATCAACTTCAGGTAATTCTTTACCACCAAAAAACCAAACCAAAACTGATAAGCTAATCACTACACATATAATTTATTCAAACAATTTGGGAGTGTTAGTAGTTGCTTTAAGTGAGCACATTTTCTTGCCTTTCTATCTCTCCCATCTGCTATCTGCAATTTTTAAGGAACATAGAGCAGCCCTGTCCTGTGAGATCTGCCCTGGCCAGCAGGAACACTATACATTCCTTTGGTGTGCACTGAAAAAGCAGATTTCACTGCACCAAGCAGCAGTTCCAAGAGCCCCAAGTTTAACAACTCCCACCACTAGAGTTGTAAAAGACTTCTTAGCCAAGGCAGGCAACTCCTTACTGGCACAAACAGGACCTCCATAAAGCTCAATTAGCAAAAGGTAATTGCCTGTCCTCCCTGGATTTCTCCACATGCATGCACAAGAGTACTTGAGGAATTCCAGGCCAGCTCCAAGTCTAGCTGTGATCTCAGAGCTCCAGCATGGGATCATCACTCAAAGCAGCTCAGCTGCACTTCTGTGCACCCCTGAACCCAGCAGAGTCAGGAACCCCCTGCAAGGAGCCAGCACTGAACAGCAACTGCCAGCCCAGCCCAGCTCCAGTTAGCTCAGCATCAGAGGGAATGCTGCACCTTCCTGTTGTGTCCCCCTAAGGTGGGTAACTTCACACCATCAGGCAGGAGGCAGAGGAGAAAGAGCAAGGTCAGGAGACAGGCTAAGCTGGAAGCCCCTGAAAATTCCACAAATGGAGTTGAAGTTGTCACTAAAATCAGAAACAGTACTTCAGTGGTTTCTATGCTGAACCCTTCACATTAAAGGTAATTTTTAAAAGTTTGTGAAATGCACGAGTCAGTCCAAACAGTGGCAGAAGCAAGGGTCAGATGTCTCAGAGGAATAATGGAAGCTGCACCAACAGATGTGTCAAGTTCAGGCACCAAAGTGCTCAGGCCACTCAGAAGAAGCTGCCTCTCCCTGCTGCCCTGAGGCACCAGAGCCATCAAAAACTGCACCCTACCCACAACTGCAAAGGCATCTCAGGCAGCTAAAGGGGAGGCACCAACCAAGCACTCTGGAAATTACCAAACAGATTTTGGTGATGCTTTAATACTCTGTGCTTGTGATTTTACATTGTATTTTGTGTAAAAAATCCAAAATAACAAACAAAACTGAAAACAACACTAACCAACTTTTGTGACCCCTGCTCCAATCCCCAACAGAATGGTTTGTTAACCTTATAATCATCTAATTAGTATTGCCTATTAGGATTCCATTCAGAGACCCTTTCACAAGTGGCAGGAGCATGGCCAAGTTCCACAACACTCAAGTGGAGAGGGTAAGAGAGGGCACAGTCCTGATCTGTAAATTATTCAGATTAATTTCTCCATCCCACTTTCATAAAGTTCCTCAGAACAGTTATGTCAGACAGGTAAGAAATGGCACAAACTTGAGATTTCTGACAGATCCAACACATGTACATTTGACCAACTTCAACTTGCAGGCAAGTCAAAAACCCTGAGATTGGTAACATGACCAGAACCTGTCAGACGGGGCTCAAAGGTCCCCGTGTCTGTGTGCACTCCCAAGCTCCTGCCACACTTCTCTCTTCCAAGTGCCACCTACAGAAGTGACCCATTCAATACACAGGAAGCTGTGGATATGGAATGCAAGAACACCCTTAAAATGCCACATTCAAATGCTGCATAGTAGTAGACTTTGTTGAGTACTATGAAAAATAATTATGTAATTGCATATGCTATTTTATAGAGATTTTCCTGATCAGGAAGCTGGTTCCCTAAGAAGCAAGGAACTACCATATGCTGTCCTATACCATCAGGTCCTTGGTGAATCACAAACCTTGGAAAAACTGAGGGCAACTCCCTCATTTGAGAACATTACCTCCAACAAGTTCAAGCTTGCCTGATCTCAGATCCAAGACATCATGAGATACATCCAAGGAAAAAAAAGCAGCAAAGATCACTATCTTGTACAAAAAAGGAGGCAACAAAGAAACCTCAGAAACCGAGTCCAAAACTAACCCCCAGTTTATTTCCAAATGTCAGGCACCCTGCTGCCATTTCCCCTGTGCAGGAGGGAAAAGGGAACAGCAGCACCAGTGCAGTCAGAGGGAGATGAGAACTGCAGCAGTACAAAACACCCTGGTGAGTCCAGGCCTGACCTGTGACAGGACCATGACCCAGAGGGAGATGCAGCATTCCCAGCTCCCAGCTCAGGGTGTGAGCCAGCTGCCAGCAGCCCCCCAAGGAAAACTCAGAGCTGGCACCTGCACCCACAACACCTCAGCACCAGAGAGTGCCTCAGCTACAACAGCAACTCTGTGGAGAGGCCAAAGACAAACCTGGAGCTCCAGAAAACAGAGCCCTTAAGATGCATTTGATGTTGGCTGGGTTTTTGATTTGGGCTTTTATCTACCCTGTATATTAAATCTTAGTTTAGATTCAAACTAAATTCCAAATCATTTAACAAAATGACCTTCATTACAATCAATTTAATGCATAGATTTAAAATCTGATATTTATGCTGACATGTATTAGAGTGCAATAAAGTAATTTACATGGAAAAAAACCTGCAAGAAGGAATAACACAGGCTGCCAACAATAAAATACTGCAGAGCTCCCAGCTAAGTGCTTGGGAATATTGCATCCTGAAGTGCTAAACCAGCTTTTTCAATCTATTATTGCTTCTTAAAGAAATAAAAATATCGTTTCATCAGCTGAACCTGTAATCATTCAGCTTTAAGTGATGAAACAACCTAGAGACTGGAAAAGCAGCAAGACTGATTTTCTTCCTACAACTTGAGAAAATCAGTTGGGTGATGTTTATCAGCTATAACAATGTTTCAGAACATTGCAACCCAAAAGCAATCAGTTTAATTAATTAGCTATAAATAAAATGCAGTGTATGCTAGTATATGAACACAGCATGAGTGTTTAAAAATATTCTAGGAGTACATTAAACTAAAGAAAAATCTAATTTCCATCTAAATACAGCTTGACAAGATTTACAAGAAGAACTAATTTGCCAACTGTGCATGAAGTTCTGGTTTTATTTTGATATTTAATGTGTAATTGTTTAAAGGCACCAGATATAGCCACTTCAGACACGCAAGAAGTGACATTAAATATAACAGTCTGCAAGTAAAATATGGTCTTTCAGTTTCAATGATTCCTAACCAATAAAGACCAATATTATTAAATGCCTACATCCTGAGAAAATGAGTAGTCAATGAAAATTACTATTGCAGAAGGAAGCTGAGGAGCTGACCTTTACCCTACACAGAAGTTACTGAAGTTCAACATCTCAATGAAGTCAGTTCTAAGTTTGGGACTCCTTCCACAGAATAAAACCCCAGTGAAACACAAGAGTGAGCTCAGGTCCCAGCTGAGAAAGAAGAGACTTTCCCAGCACCCCCAGTGAGCCCCCATACCTGCATCTCTCCTGCAAAAGAAATCCTGAGAAAGCAGCTGGGTACAAGGACAAGGTGACAATTTGGCTCTACCTCCTTTTTTAAGCTATAGTAAATCAAGCACAAACAGAATAAATTATAAAATTCTGTTAGGAAGCCCTGGAGCTTTCCTACATCACCTTCCACCAAAGCAACACAAAAGATCTTGAAATGAGCCAGAGTGACTTGAGGAAGCAGCCACAGGAACTCCTCAGAAGAAGAGGAAATAAACAGCCTGCATGACATTTCCTCATCTTATGGCTTTTGAAAACAGCAGAGAGCCACAACTCAGGGGTTCCTGACAGAGGAGGGTATCAAACATGAGCTGAACAATCACAGAAGGAAAAGTAGCCCTTGGCACCTGCAGCCAATGCTTTCACTTTTACTATGAAATAGTTCCAAGAGATTCTGAGCCAGTTATGCAGCCAGACAAAGCTCCCAACACAAAGCACTGTCAGGGCTGGAGATTCATCTGGCAGGGGCTGTCCAAAGTCACAACAACAGAGTGACACAAAGCAGCATTCCCAAAGGTCTCAAAAACTCAAAATGCAACCCTCTAAAAAGCTGAGGTACTGCAGCTGATACAGGGACACAGCTCAGAGGAAGACCAGCTGCCCCAAGTGCAGGAGAGTTTCTCAGTTTCAGGATCATATGAGCAAATGGCACCTGTGCTGGCTGGACTACAGCCACAAGCTCACTGTGGACAGCTTTTGTCTCCTCCTCCTCCCTTTCCTCCACTCTCCCATTTTTATAGATGGATGGAAAGCAACATCAAGATTTAATGACCAGTTTTTGAGTGTTAAAATACACCCATCACTATTGTCACAGAATTCATTTCTAAGATGGATATTACTTTGGCTTGAAGCTGTTTTCTACTCCTTAGTAAGTAGAGACCAACATGACTGCTGGTCCAACCAAGTGAATAAAATTTGACAAAGTCCTGTCAATTCAAGCAAACCCCAGAAATCCTAAATCAACTTATTTTTAAGGTTAATCATCAAGTCAGGAAGTAAAGTTTAAAGATTTCCAATCCCATTCAAAAATAGCAGTTGATAAAACAATAAAGATGATTTTACAGGAAATAGCAAAGCAGCAGAGCAAGACAGTGTTACTCAACTCCTTTGAATTTTAACACTTAGAAACTGTGACACCATCAACATACAGTGCAAACTAAACAAACAACGTTTAGACAAAAGCCCCTCAATCCATGGTTGTTCTCAATGTTAATTCTGTACTCTCAGTGCATAAAATCAAAATGCTGCAGAAAAATAGCACCTGGCAATAACTAAAGCACTGCAGAACTGTAGAATTTAACACACATAAAGCTAAAAGTGATCATTTACTCCAACTCCTCCGTATCTCAATGCCATTGAAAATGCTTGAGCTCTTATCTCAAGTATCCTCTCTGCAGAGGCAAATTACTGTGTCAGGAGTTTCCTGACAAAGAAAGTCTACCCAAGAGAAAGAGAAGTGTTTCAGTGGCCCATACCTGTAGTTAGAGATCTTGATAGCTTACTGCTACCCTGAATTTATCCTGCTTTCCAGTGCTCCTCTTGCTGTGTGTGACTGAAGAAACCTCCCATACCAAACCTTCACTTCCACATAGGAGTTTACATCATTCAATTCACCTGCTGCCCTTCTGATCAAGCTTAACAAGGTCAGCTCGCCATGCCTCTGGCTACAGTTTCAACTCAAGTTCCTTTCCAGTCTCTACCTGGACTGACAAAAGGGAGATGCTGCTTTTCCCTCCTCTCCCAAGCAGGTTTTATTGCCTCATCCTTTGCACTGAGTCTGGATTTGGTGCTACAAGTTGCATGAGATCGGTAATGGAGAAACAATTTGCCTCGCTCAGTCTTAACAACAATGTAACTCAAATTTAACGTGTTTGAAGTTAGTGGTAGATGGGAGTTCAGCTAACTTCTATTATGTAACCAGTATAAGCTAAAAAACCAAACCAACAAAACCACAGCAACCATAACTGGAGAGAGCTCTGCATTATCAGCATTTCAATTTCAGCATCAATCTCTGCTATTTAACCACACTAGGTCCTAAAGAATTATCCCAACAGAGGTGTGGGCAAAATAGCTGCAGCTCAGCAGAACTCTCACAAATCCTCATTCAGAAAATCCCTGCTCTGTGATGCCAGATCAGCAAAACACTTCTTTCACCACTGTCCCAAAACAGCCAAACCACGTGAAAAGAGCAGCTCCACCACTGCTGCTTCACATGAATAACCCAAAATATCAAATACAAGTAACTGTGGTACCTTTTTTTTAATGTGTCTATCTTCCCCCAAGGATATTTCACTTCCCAGTATGAAGGACTGCCTTCAGCATTTAGCAGTGCATCCCACAGCTTAAGCAAAAATTGAATGAAATTTCATTAAATCGAGAGGCATCTGTAACACTACATTTTTACTGCATTATTCTTCATTCACTGTCCCTTTATTTAAAGTTACTTTTGCCCACTGTCCCATTTTAAACCCACCACTCTCTATCTACAGAACATTGCCCACCACAAGTGATCCACAAGGAGAAGTTTTCAGTTTCATTCAGGACAGGAAAATACCTTAAAATGGCCTTGCAGCATGTGTTTGGCTGTTCTAAATGAGAGCTTGCAATGTTGTTTCACACTGTCCATTGCACCTTAGGCCAACAAGCACTGAAGGACCACCAAACCCTATTAATTTAACATAGCTACTACTCATTAGATTATTATAATCTGAAGTCTCTCTGTCATGAAGCAAAAGCTCTGATTTTTATCTCCAAATAGCTATCAGAGCTAAGATGATGCACTGGCCTAGTCAAGCCTAAATTCCCTTTTTCAAATGGGTGTTACTCAGTTCTCATTAGAACAGAAATCCTCTAATATCTCTATGCCCACAAACTCTCTCATTCTGGAGTTTCTGGACATTCCAGATAATGCCTGTTTGAAGTATATTTTAGCAAGTAATTCTATGAGCTAGCCTTCCTGCTATAATCCCCCAAGAAAAGTATCTCAAGAGTTGACATTATCAGTTCAGAGCACAGCACAAACGCAGCACACATACTACAGTCAGCTGAATCATCTGGTACATAAATTAACTGGAAAACAGGGTTCTGTCCCTTGCATGTTACTAGAAATATCAACCCTTCATGTTAGCATAAAAGTTCCACATTGCAAATGGAAAATGAGCTTCTTTTGGAAAGCTACTAAAGTCCAATTTTTAATACTGATTCAAATCAGTGCAAACTGGCAGCTCAGAACCAGAAACTCCAACACTAAGTATGAAGAATCACAACCTCAGCAGCACTGTTGGCTCTGTGGCACATATCCCTTGGGCCCAACCTCCAAGTTCAGTCTTTACAACACCCCCAAAGGGCAGAATTATTTTTCCCTCAGCTGCCTGCTGCTTGCACCCTCCCTTGCAGGCAGCCACTGCCTTTGTGCACCAGATGAATGAGGGGAAGGTAAGCTCTGAATGGCCATGTAATGTCCAGCTATGCTCAGCCCGAGCTCTGTTACTGAGCCCCACCTCAGCACCCCTGTGAGCTCATCCTCCCCAGCTCCATCACAGTCTGACAGAGGCTGCTCCTCCTCCCTCCTCTGACTCTGAGCCTCAAGCCATCACAGCAACGGTATCACCATGCTGAGGGCGGTATCAACACAGGGGTTTTGCAGAAAAGTGGCTTCACAGCCATCTCAAAAGTAGCGGTGAAATGGAGTCAATAACCATCATTCTCTCACGGGCTCAGAGCAGTAAATGCAAGGCCTGAAATATTAAACATCCTTGTGAGGCTGAAGATTGTTGGCCAAATATCATAGATACACCTGAAGTTTAACCCACCTCTAAATATTACACCAGGAGTCACAACAAATTACTTGCCAAAAACAAGCTATTCTGCATAAGTACCTTTTGCTGCATTATAAAAAATGCAAAAGTGAGAGTACATTTTCTCTGGCAGGAACACATTTGCATTGAAGTGCATCTCCCTCTCTTCCCTCTGTGTACACCATCCTTCCACCTGACAACAAAAAACCACTGCAGCACTGAAAGCCCCTCTTCACAGAGCACTACTTAATGCTCAGATGTTTAAGCCTTTCAGTTCCTCCTCTCCCTCCAAAAAGCCTTCTCTCACAGCTCACCTCTTGAAAGGGAAAAACCAAGGAGCACAGCAGTGCTCCCAGCACCACCTAAACCTGCTCCAATTTCTGTCAGATCCTGCAGCTTCCCAGCTCCAACCCACAAAGAGCCCATCCTGCAGTTCACAAAGCACCTACAAGGGACTCAGAAGCCTCTTCCCTCCACACATGAATGACTCTGCACAAAAACAATGCTTCAAAAAATTATATCACTTGTTGTTAACCAATAACATCTCCAAGTTTCATGTAGGATATGCATTTGCTGCCGAGGAGACAACAGAATTGACCCAAATGTACAGGGGCAAACCATGACAGGAACAACCCTCTAAGGACTGCTCTATTTCCACATGGCCAAGGGAATATGCACAAAACCAAAAAAGCTCCTGCAGAAAACTGAGGTTCAGAAGTGCCCACTGAGACTGAAAATCTGATGCAGCTGTTTGGGATGCAAAATGTGGAGACAAAAATCTGATGCAGCTGTTTGGGATGCAAAATGTGGAGACAAGTGCTGCTCATCACTTAGTGTTACAGAAAGTTGAACAGACAAGAAGAACCAGAAGCAAAAAGCCTCTTCACAACTGTCTGAAGGGGGGTAACTGTTGCTCCCTTAGAACTGAGGTGGGAATTTCCTCTCTTCCCACTTCATGAAGTTGCCTCTCATATTTCACAGAGTTTTTGTGGTGGCCAAGTGTGAACACTGCACTGATGATCCCTCCAACAGCCAGAGCTGAGAACACAGCACACTATTACACAGCCAGCTAAACCTCTGCCTGGAACATTTATCACAAACCCAAACTACAAAAAATAAAAAATAGTTGGATGCAAAACACAGACAGTGTGAGGGCCATGTGCCATTTCTATAGGATGAGAAATAAAATGCTCACACAAGGTTGGAAAACACTTGTCTACTAATTCCTGCTAGCCATAAAGGACAAGAACAGCAGTAGCACTCAAGAATTCTCAGTGCACCACAAAGATGATAATTTACAAGTCTTAAAGCATGACACCCTTTGACTGCTGAGGAATAGCCTGATGAGAAACAGCTGGGACCTTGAGTAAGCCAGGCTTGTCAGAAAAGATGCTCCTTTCAAACCCAGCCTTGAGGTGGGGTTACACAGCTCTGCATAAAATGATAGATTGCCACTTTGAAGGCACCAGGCTAAATGTAATCATAATAAAATGTCTCTCAAAGAAGCCCCTGACCAGCAAAAAAATTAGAGGATAAAAACAGGTATCAGTCTTGCATCTGAACAATGTAGTCCTGAGCTTAATAGCAGGTGAAAAGCAAATGACAGTCTAAGGATCACAACCCAGATATGCTTTAAAAAAAAAATACTGCAAAGCACAAAACGATCCTGTGGGAACAACCCTGGGACAAATGAAGCTCTCATAAAAGCACAGAAATTTACAGAAGCACTTCTGTTCTGTTCCTCTGCCAATAACAGCAAAACATTGAAGAGAACCTCAGAGAGACCACAGCATTTAATGCACTGCAGTGTCTGTGTGAGGCAATGCAAGCACTGCCAACACGAGCTGCACACCTGACATCAGTGCTGACCTTGCAGAATGCACTCTGAGCACAATGGAGAAAACCTGAGCTCTACAACAGCAAGAGAAAAGGGTCACAGGAGCACCTAAGGAGACACAAAGCAAACCTGTAAAGATCTCTCAAGCATAAGCATGGCCACAATTTAGAATCCATGTTTACAGAAGGGAACTGCCATGTTAACCTTGCCCATCTACAAACACAGTAAGTAACAGGTAAATCCACACACTGCCACACAGATGTGGGTATGGAGACGGGCCTTGAACACTTCAGTGCACCACCAGGTACAGTACAAAAGCCAGCAGTCATCTCAACTTCTCCAATCCTGAACTGAGATTCAGGATTTAGTGGCAGGTACAATTCTCCCCTTCCTATCCACTATCCATACCCAGATGAGGACAGAAATTATGTGAACAGAAGTTCTGCAGGAAACTTGGCATTTTGCAATAAGATCAATAGATCCACATGCAGCAGTAATGGACAACAAGGAAATGGTTTCTGCTTTGCCAGTAGCAAGAAAATAAAAAAGGTCTTAACCAGGTAAAGCTTTATTGTCTGGATGAGGAAAACTCTGAACACCACCTCTGAAAATTCATGGGAAAGCAAGGAAAAAGGGAGATTTTAATCATTTAAATGCTTTCAGAATATGTAATTAAAGCTTTCTCAAGTTACAAGATGAAAACTGGACCGGCATGATTTTCAAGTTCAAGAAACATTTAGGTGCATTTTACCTTTATCAAAGCTCATTCAGAAGTTGGTTTTCATTAAAAATTATAAGGATGCAATGAAAAAAAGCCCCAAGCCCAAGTTATTCATTCAAGCATACAAAAAACAGGACTATCATAACTGAAGACAATCGGCAGAAACAAAGCCTCTTACAACAGCCCATTTTCTGATCCTTGATATTCATACAGCTCCATCAATCAAAATAAAAATCTAGGTCATCAGTATTTCCAGCCAGGATGCAGGGAAAAACCAGCACATCTTAGGAAACAAAGATTTTCTGCAAAGGATGCAGCATATCTGGTAAAGCTTCTGACAAGCACTTTTGGAAAAACTTTAATCCTTTCCTACTCCACCCCAAATACTAGATCATTCTAACTTCAACATCTCTGCATATGCCCTGAAATCAAAGGAAGAAGGACAAAGCAGTATTTTTCTGCCCAAAAGAATCCTGGGCTGACAGAAAATTTTAATATATACACCACTCTAAATTCCATCTTTTATATACATTTTTTATTCTTTCATACTCTTATTCTATCTTTTACATAAATTTTTCTAAATGGACTGTCACACACCCACCCACCAATATTTGCAAAATAACATATCTGCCACAAAGGACTGGCTCAGAGTCAGTAAAGATATTCTCACAATTGAGATTTCAGCCAGAGCATCACAAATACAGTTTTACCATCCAAATCTGCCCTGTGAGAGATTTTGTGAAATAAATTGCTATTTTCTTGTCTTTAAATACAAGCAAAGGATCTCAGCATAGAATCCACTGACACCCACGGACAAGATGAAGAATTTCAGATGTTACTCAAGACAAAGATACTGCCTAAAACTCTTGTTTCTGGGAGATCAGTTATACTGCAAAAGATGAATAACATATCAAAAGAGAGGGAAGGAATTACCAAGGGCTGTGGGCTCCAGTCTTTTAAAAAGGAAGGAGAGCAGGGAAGGAGCACCAGCCATGGCTCAGAGCATTTGCCAGGGAGAAAAGAGGGGCTAAGTCACCCCACTGGCCACTGGATGAGACTCATCCTTCCCCAGGACCACCCCACCACCCTGATGAGGAGGGGACCACCAAGGCCAAGGGCTGGAAGCAAAACCAGGCTCCCCTTGAGCAGAGTTAAGAGCAGGGTATCTAAAGTTCCTACACAGGTAAGGGGGTTGAGCAGAGTTAAGAACCTGCACACAGTTCCAGCAGGGTACCTAAAGTTCCTACACAGGTAAGGGGGTATCCCAACCAAGGAAACTTCCAGGACAGTTTTACCCAGACTTGGTTCTTCATGTGTTTTAAAGGGACACTGACATGTTGGCCCTGGACATTTGGAATAAGTGTTTTCATCTGCTACTAGGGAACACCTCAGGTCATGCCAAGCAGCACAATCAAGATTCCTGGTTTTTTGGTCCACTTGTTCCTCTGATTTCTCCTGGTGTTTTCCTAGACAGCCACAGCCAGCAAGCTACTGGTAAGCCCCAAAAGGTCTGGTTTCACCACCAAAGTCAGTCCTGGGCAAGGTCTCATCTGCCACTTTGCTGGAAAAGTGATTCTAGTGGAAAGCTCATGGCCTAAGGACAGCAAGGGAACACCCAGAGCTTTGCAGCAGTTTCACTCCTGCTCCTTGACTCACTCTCAGTCCCTACCCTGACCACTGGCATGGAACAGAAATACTGAAATATAACCTGCATCCAAATGCAGTTCTGTGGGAGCATTCTCTTGCAGCTTGCAGTTCCATGGGGAGACAGAAGCCAAGCACTAAAAAAGTCAAAGCCAACACACAGGCATGGTAGCAGGGGAAGGAGAAAGAGGCAGGTACACTGACTTGGCAGTGCAATGAGGAAAAAGAGTCTCAACAGACCTGGAAGAGCAGCAAAACAGGGCCAAAAGGCAGAAGCACATCCAAAACAATTTTCAGTGCTCACAGAATGTTTAACCTTATTTCTGGCAACTGGGAGGCTGTGTTATGAACCATATGCACTACAGAGTGAGAGTCTATATCAATACTATCTCTACATCAATACTGACATATTTGTATTAAGATTTGCCAACTACATTTCTCAAAAAAAAACATAAGAAGAGCTTCTTGCCCTTGACCTATCACTCTAACGGGATCAAGCACACCTGGCCTATGCACAACCAAGAGCCCAAGAGTGTTTCAATGACTTACATGACACCTTGCAGGACTTTTTGGGGGTCGAGATCAAACAATCTATCGACATAGTGGCGGCTGCTGGCTGTGACCTCCTGCAGAGAGAGAGCAAACAATTGCAAAAGTTTATATCAATCCACACAATGCAGCAGCAAGTGTAAAAAACTTCCCAGGCAAGAGGCAGAGAACCCACAGAATTGTATTTAAACGTGCAGTGTGTTACTGCTGGGCAACATCACACAAAGATAACCCTGTGCTCAAGTGTAATCTAGAGAAGATGAGGTGCTTAATGTAGATAACAACGTGGTAAGTGTCAAAGCAAGTTAACAGAGAGCTATTTATGAACTGCAGTTATTAGCACTGCCTTGAATCACAATTTTATTATGTTTAATTACTGTATAGAATAAATTCCTGGAAGAAAAAGTTTCAAAGAGCAGTTAATGTTGCTCAAGAACCATACCCACAAACAAGCTCTCCAAAAGAAGGAAGCTCATAACAAGACATTTTTCTGTAACTTACTTTGTCACAACATAGCTACATTTCAGAGCCTGTGCCACAGACCTTCAATGGGACAGCAGCACAGTATTCCCCACAACATTCTCATGGTGCTGTATAACACAAAGAGAATTCTCTTCTCAGCAACAGGACCGTGCTTGTAAGCTACACACTTATGCACCACTGATTTGTTATTCCTTTTGAGAAGATCCAAAGTCAGAGATGGCAAGCATTCCAAAATACAAGGGTGGGAAAGGGGAAGGGAATTTTCCCTCCAGGTTCTCAGGAACACTTGCCAAGATATGTTGCCATTATCTCACCTTCTTTTTTTTTTTCCTTTTCACCAACTCTTTTCATTAAGCTTTGCCCATTTTTTCCTTATGAGTTTTCCTTGAGAGAAGGTCTAAGAGTTGAAAACTCCTCCTTACTTTAACAAATATCTGCTATGGGGTTGAATCTACTCCTGCTTCCCCACGCTGGCTGATGTCAAGAGGCATCGTCAGCTTCTTGCCTGTGGTCTCACATCACAGAGAAGAATCATCTAGAGGCAGCAAGGCTCCTTTGTCTCCAGGAACACTGTTAAATTATGCCACGTAAGTCCTACAGATACACTTCAACAGTGTAACCAAAGACAGTATTTTTGAGTACAGCAATGGACTTCTAGCTACCTGACCTATGTATTTACACGTAAAACTCTTCTAGACTTCAAAGAACCCGTAGCTTTTTGATTCTAAAATATCCTGATATCCTGGCTTCCACCCCATTAGCTAAAAAGTCTGCAATATGTAGAAGTGTATTCGTATGCAGGCAGTCCGCTCAAAAAAAAAAAAAAAAAAAAAAAAAAAGCCAATTTATCGACATAATCAATTTCACGGAACTCTTAACCAACATGAATTTCTCAGGAAACTGAAGGAAAAGCGCCAACCCTCTGCTCTTGCGGCAGCACCAGGCTGCACCTTTTGCATCGCTACTCGCAGCACCGGTGCGATGCAGCAGGACCGCTGTGCGCCCTGGGCCGTCCCCCGGGAGGGGAAGGGAAGGCGGCTGTCACAGCTCCCAGCACGGCGGCTCCTCCCTGCCGCAGGAGAGCCCCGGTTCCGGCAGCGGCACAGCCCCCGAGCCGGGGCGGGCTGCGAGCGCGCCCGGGAGCCCCTGCCCTGCTCCGCAGCCCTGAGGAAGGGCAGCGCCCACAGCGCCTACAGCGCCGGGCCCGCCGCGTGCCGAGCAGCAGCTGCCCGGGGCCGGCGAGCCCGAGCCGTCAGCAGCGAACGACACGTCCAGAGCGCCGGTGCCTCCCCGGCCACGGAACAGGCTCCTCGTAGGGGGGAAAGCAGCGCCGGGAGAAGTTGCGGCGCAGGGTGCAGAGGGAAGGAGCGCGGCCCCGCCGCTCGCACCGCCCCCGCTCCCGGCGCAGCCCCAGGGCCGCTCCCGGCGCCGCCGGACAGCGGGGCCCAGCGGGGGCCAAGGTCAGGCAGGGCCCGGCCCGCGGCACTCACCGAGAGGACGCTCATGCGGAGCGGCGCCTCCAGCACACACGCCATCTTGGCGGAGCGCTCCGGCACCGGCGGCGCCTCAGGCCGGCGGGCGCGGGCTCATGGCGGGCGCGCGGCGGGCGGGGGCCGGGGGTAACGGGGCGGGCCCAGCGAACCGGCCGGCGCCGAACCCCCGCTGCCGCCCCACCGCGCCTGCGCCGCCGCACGCCACCCGCGTGCGGGACGGTGGCCGCTGTGCGCACGCGCGGGGCAGGGCGCGGCCACCGCGGGCCGCGGAGAGTGACGGCCCGAGCCGAACCCGAGCCCGAGCCGAGCCGGAAACCGAGTGGAAACGAACGCAGCGGAGACAAATCTGAGCCGGAGACCGCGTGAAAACGAGCCCGAGCCGAGCTCGACTCGAGCCCAGCCCGAGCAGATCCGAACCTAAGCCGAAAGAGCCCGAGCCGAACACGAGCCCGAGCCGAACACGAGCCCGAGCCCGCCCTTTCCCCTCAGCCTCGCTGCGCAGATTCGGTTTGGGTTCCTTTAGTTTGTCATTGCTTTTGTTGCCAGCATTAATTTGTTTGGTTTTGAATTTGTTCTTCACAGAAAACACCGCAAACAACTCAGAACTTCACCAAGATGTGCTACAGCGTCTATAAATCTGCAATTTTTTTATTAGCCCTACTGTATTACACAGCCTGAGGCATGGGGCCACTGACTGTACCCTCCCTGAAGTCAGAACTAAACGGGAGGAGGATGGTAAAACCACGAAGAGATAGCAGATACATCACAGCTCGGGTTCACATCTCTCAACCTATTCCCTTCCCAGGAAAACAGAGGCTTGGCAGCTGCTAGAGACTGCACAGGATAACAGGAGTACGATAAACATAGCTTAGGATGCAGCCACAAGGTGACCTTAATAGATTTAATTCAAAATACTCCATTATAAAACAAGGCTATACCTCTTTGCTGTTTTTCACTGAACAGACTAATGACATGCTGTCAAAAAACCTGTGTGCTGGCCTGGGATGAAACTTTTCTCAAGCACTAATAACAGCAAAACCAGTTTTAGACTAAGTACACTCACTGAAAAAAACTGCAATACAAGGGTTGTACAGAGAAAGGTTTTACAGAGGTTTCTCATCAACATTTCAAAAGTTTTCAGAGACACTAAATCTTTTTAAAGGGGACTGGAGACTGAGTCTTAAAAGCCAATTTAAATTTATCAGCATTCCCTAGAGTTTTCCTTTTTGAAGTATCTGGCCTTTACTAGAAAAGCTCAGCAGTTCTACTGAATCCTCCTTGCAGCAGAGAATCCTGCCGTCAGAGAAAATCCATAATGGATGAAAGCAAGGTAGGGGAGGACACTGCAAACTGCAGAGGGTGTGAACAACTGCAAGGAAGGGCACGGCAACTCTAGAGGTCAGACATGATTCACACTCAAAAAACATTTATGTTCACTGTATTTATCAGCGGCACTCTGCTCAGTGGACACTGAAATACTTTACAAAAAATATTTAAAGATTCAAAAATCAGTATTGTATATTGAGTCGGAGTCTCCTGCCTTCTAGAAACACATTCATCAGAAGGGGGGAGGCATAGTACAACATAGAAGTTTATTTTAAAAACAAAAGGAATCAGACTGAAAGTGAATTACATGCAAGATACATTTTCTATTTCTGTGCAGACACCCTGAGAGCTCAATGCCATGTTTAGGTTCCCTGGGAGGCTTTTCAAGTCCATAACAGAATTTATATTTAAAATATTTTATTTCCATTATAGTGTTCAGATCATGAGGTATGATTAAAAATTTACCACTGCAGACCCAGGACCCTTAAAGAGACTTATCTGCTTCAATAATTTACCTGACAGTTCACAGCCATTTTACATAGCCTGAGTGTCACACCCGGGTTACTCCCAGTTTCTCCTTATGCCTCAGCACAGCTCTTTGGTGGCTGTTCTGACAGATGAGCTGTTAATTGAATTGCTGAGAGCATTAATGATGCCCTTTTCTAGCCCTTGAATACTTAACATGTTTGGTTTTTGTAGTGAACTGCTTGACAGGAGAGGAAGCAAGATGAACTCCAGACCATGGAAGTGATTTAAGACACATTAATTCCCGATCCTGAAACACAACTCACAGATGTATTTCATTCACTGCTCCCTGTCCAGTGCCCTGTACCTGTCAGGACGATTTCTCCTTCTCAGTGCCTGTGCCTTGGAGGGGGAAAAGCACAGGAGCTGCTTCTGCTCTCGGGTAGCAGGGCCATGAGGAATTCCATCTGTCAGGAAGGCTGATGTGTCTAATGATATATGCTTGAAAACACTGTCATTTTCATGAATTCACTCAATTTTATCCTCGTGGCCTCTTAGGCCAAAGGAGTGCCATTTACTAATAATTATGGGCAAAAAAATTTAAAAAGAAAACTTCCAAGAGGGTCACTATTCTGGCAGCTCCTGCTTCCCTCAGCTGAAGATTACAGAAGTGCTTTGGAAGATTCCCAAAACCAGTTTTAAAAGTTCAGCAAGTTACAGCTACTGAAATGACAAGTGAGAAGTGACTCTAATGATAACGGGAGCTGTTACTGTCCCAGACAGCTTACACACCCACCACCTTGTGTGAACACAAACCACAACCCTAATTAGTCAGAGCTGAGACAGTCCTGTTGTCCACATTTTGGAAGCTGTCCTTCCTAACTGCTTCCATTTTAAGACATCGTTCTCAAGTTTTAAGAAACAGAACAAAAGAGAGTTTTTAAGAACAGAGATGCACCCTTTCATGGTCCCCATAAAACCGTCATCCTCCAAATCAAGAGACTTCGTTTGCTATCAGAACTGTAATTAAAAGCCAATCCTGGACAATACATATTGGTGTTTTTATGACCAAAAAGTTTTTCTGTGGCATGACTATCACCAGAAACAAAAATCTTCATTCTTCTGTAGCTGTTTGGTTATCATGGGAATTCTATTTTCAGATTTCATTCACAGGGTTATTGCATATGCTACTTTGTATTAATAGTTCAGTATAAAACAAGATAAAAGCAGTAAAATAAAATCATTCAGTCTTGTAAGTCAGACATCCTCTCACTTGGACTCAGGGTACAGTTTAAGAGCTCTTGTTAAACAAGCATAGTGAATCTTTTTCAGCTGAAGATATGGAGTGTACACCATACACCAAGAACTGAAACAAAATCAAGGATATACAAACTTTACATCCTTTGACAAAGTACTTTGTCGGAAAAGTCTCAGCTTCTTTCTTTGACTATTCTGTGTAAGTCACCTTCCCTGTGAGAAGTACACCCAGCCTCTGAGCTGAGGAAAGTAACATGACTGAGATCATGTAACATTAAAAGCACATGTAGTCCAGTACAACCCTCACCACCTTCCCACAGAAAGGCTGGGAGAGAACTCAGTTCCACACCGTGTTAATCAGTTTTATCTTCATCCTCTGCAGCATAGATGGCTTGGTTCCTTCTCTTGATTTTTTTAACGCCGCTGTTGCCGTTCTCATCAGCACCAATGCGCTTTAAGGCCCTCTCAGTGGGGCTCCTTTCCTCCCCCTGCCTGCTCCCCCCAGACCTCTCCAGCTCCTCGTTGTTGGAGTCCGTGGCATCGTCGGACGACACCGCCATGGAGTCGGGCATGACCCGGATGTCGGAGAAGCTCGCGGAGAACTCAGGAGGGTGGTCAGGGGAGGGATCTACAGAACATGTACTCAAGTCTTCATCACCACCTTCTTCATCCAGCATTATTTCATCTGGGTTAAAGGATGAGAGGCCAGAATTATCTGTATTGTATTCACTGGGTTCCTCTGCTGACCCAGTACTGTCCATCTCCTCTTCCTCCTCCTCTTCACATTCACCTCGTCCTGAGCTCTCTTCTTTAGCCTGCTGGATCCTGTCATTGATGTCAGTGAGGCCAAACTGGGCACAGAATTCAGTGGTCTGTGGATTGATGGTATGAACTGGCTCCATGTTCTTTTGGGGCTTGCTGGGATCATAACAAGCAGCTGTCAATGTGAAGTTGCAAGGAATTTTGAGGTCATGGTTCAGCTCTTCTAGCACCTCTTTAATGGCTTCTTCTGTCACACTGTAATCCCACCTAAACAAGTGCATCAAGTTTAAATAAGTGCAGCAACTCAAAAGGTACTGCCTGTTCCCACCAGAGAGTGCAACCTTCACAGATGGATTATAAATACATCTTACAACAGACACTTTATTCCCCAAGTGCTTTTTCAGGACCATTTTCATTTTCTTTTCGTCAGTACTGAGACACCCTTCTCCCCAACAGGGATTAGTGTATTATGTCAACCCATGCCCATAACCCAGCCTGATTTTCAGCTTCATGGTATAGTTTCTGTCCCTCAAATGCTGATATCTAAGTTTGCAAAATAAAACTAACTGCCCAGGTAGAACAGTAAAGAAGCTGTATGCTTTAGACTACATCTTTTTTCATCCCCTTTTCTTTCCAAGGCATCTAGCAAGTCCTACAGGCATTGCAGTCTGCAGAACAGGAACAACTCCAATACACCTTTACTTGAAGTCCAGAAAAACAAACTAACATTTCTATTTTGCAGACAACTTACTTGGCATGGAGGCCATTATTTTCAGGCATATTCCAGGAGTTCTGGGTCACATTAACAAGACTGTTGGTGGCCTTGAGGATTGCAATCCACTCGGCATCGTACTCCAGTGAGTCGCCTGCATTGGGATCATGCTCCACATCTATTATCTACTTACAAACACACAGAAAACAGATGAAGTGAGTTATTTCTCTTGACACCAGAATCTGATTAAAGTTTCAAATGTTACTTTCACTGTACAGAGTTTTAATGAAGTTTAAAGTACACTGAGCTAGTGGTCTCAACCAAACAAGTCCTCTCAAGCCAGCCCCCCATGAAGGGCTAACAAAGGCCAATCAGTAACAGTAAAAAAGGCATTTCTAAATTTCAGCTTACAGCAATTAAAAAACAGAACACACTCCCTCCCTTACTGTCAGCAACTGGACAGTGATGCAACTTAGAAACAGAATTTGCCTGTTTCTAAATTCATGCTGCCTTCTGTTAGAGGATAGGATTTTTTTCCTTTTTTTAAAATTTAGTTTCTCTTAGGGAATTTTTCTCCCATTGTTGCCTAAGAGACTGGAACAACAGAGAAAAAAGATGTGACTAGGACAAGGGAGAGGATGCAGTTTGCTATATCTCTTAGCTGGGGGGTTTCCTCTTGGGAAACGCATAGATGCTGACAGATTTTGGGGGGTAAGGGGCTGGGGTTGGCCCTCATTCACTATCAGAGGTGAGAGTTGGGGTGAAAGTTGTGATCTTGGTATCAGGCTGCTGCTGCATGGAGAATTCACTGCCACTGCCGAGTTCTGTCCTTCACTGGCTCTCCTTACTGTGGGTGAGCTTCTGCTCGTCAGAGCGGCCGTGGGACTGGGACTGTGTAAACACCCAACCTCCTGGGAAGGACCCTCACCATCTACTCAGGTGCCTCAGGGAAAACCCAGGGCCCTGACCTCCTCCTCCTCTCCGGAGGGAGCATCTCCAGCTGCTTTCAGGAGCCCACGGGTGAGCGGCACCGAGCCCGCGCCACAGCGCCCCCTGCAGGCGTGGGGGAATCACCGCCCCTGCCCTGCCCGGCTGGGAGCCACCAGCGCCCCTGCTGGCTGCGACTGGAACTGCACCGAAGGGGAAAGGGCCTGCAGCATCTTTTATTTTTATATATATATATATATATATATATATATAATTTTTTTTAGTAAAGAACTGTTATTCCTTTTCTCGTATCTTTGCCTGAAAGCCCCATAATTTAAAAGCTGTAATAATTTAGAGCCATATTTTCTATTCCAAGGGAGATTCCCGCCTTCTTTGGTGGACATTTCTTTTTCAAACCAAGACACTTCTAAGTGGATACAAACAAGAACAGTCATGCTACTGTATGAACAGCACTCTTAGCACAGCTATGAATTAAGAGAAAATATTTTTAAGCTTTTTTATGATCACTTTGTCTTCAGTGACATTAACCCAAATTAAACCATGTGGGTTAACTAAAGCTCTAGTCAGACACTAACTTTAAATACTCCATAAAGTAGTTAAACACTCCATGCTGCTGGAGGTAGTACTAATCCAGATCAGTTTTGTTCTAGGATTTGAAGTCTGGACTAGCATCCATGTCCCTTTGCACAGATAGAACCCATCCTCATACCCTCTTCCACCTTCAAAGGTATTTACTAGGGCAAATGGATCCCACCACACATCCAAAGGACAGAAAAAAAAAGCTACTCTAAGACTAGTAAAGCACTTGAGTGCATTTGAAAAACACACTGGCAGCAGCTCACTCTCACAGAAATCTCTTTTAGACTCATCCATTGGAGTCAGGTACTTGTTCTGAGCTGGATGGAAATGGTTGGATTAAAGAAACACTGCACCTACACAAAATGGACTGCTTAGTTCAGGACAAAATCCTACAAAGACCATTCCATACACCCAACATTCCTAGTTTCTTTAAAATTCCTCCACTTATTAGCACTATTCTTCATCTTATACCTAAGAACAGCACTAAAAGGTCAAACAAATGAAATATAAAGTGAAAACCTTCTACAAATGTTCATCACCTGCAGGAAGTCTCTGTGTGGCAAGCATTTATCCAGAGCCAGAAACTTGGTTGCTTTTGGTAACTCTTCTTTGGAATTTGTCTAGGAAGCAAACAGTGTTAACACAATCATTAGCACTTATGTGAAATTTGACCATTCTAAACAAGCTGTATAGACAGGTTAAAAGGTATAATTTCTACAGAAAAATACTTTCTGAAATAGAAAATTAGCAGAGACAAAGAGAATGACAGATTTCACTGGGAGTCTAGCAGGAAGCAGATAATAGCAAGATAAAGCAAGAGCTACATTTCAGCACTAATTTCAGCTGAGTACATTCAGCCTTGGAGCAAAAAGAAAAACTGTAACTTCATTGGAAACAGACTTGTTGATCCTACAAGGTCTGGAGTTACATTTTTACAGATAAATAACTTGCAAATAGGAACAGCACTGGCATCACTTCAGTAATAACTGTTTCAACTGCAGGCTGGTTTTTGACTTAAACCTGGGCTACCAGACCTGCAAAGCTGTTCTACAGGGATCCCCCAATCCTCAGGTAACCTCTCTCTTCAATCACTCCATTACCAGCTTTTTGAAATGGCTCCTTTTTCTCATCTTTTCTGAAGTTATCTGCTTCCCTTACAGAGCAGGAGAGTGCTTTTCTACACAGTTAAATTAACAAGTTTCAAGAACAATAGCTATTTCATGCTGTTCTTAAGGGAGATTAGGAGTAATTTACACCCTTTTAATTTACATAAAACAGTAGTCTCAACATCACTTAATCTTTCATGGTTTTAACTGAGTTTTTAGAACTAAAACCCCTGAATTGCCTTTCTGGATAGATTACCTGCATGAGAATTCTAAAGTGTGCCTGGGGCACATACATTCATCTTCTGTCCCCCTTTATTTACCTCGTGTTGCATGAAAGCTGCAAATTTAACGTGGAGATGTGCTGAGAACCAGTAGGTGGGTTTCAGGTGCTGCAGAAGCTCAGAGGCAGCAGGGCTCCCCAAAGTGTTGCTCTCCACTTCTTGCCGGAAGAAGGATTTCATTCTGAGGAGCTGTTTCTTGTTTCCATAGTGATAGATGCTCCTTGGCCAGTCATGTGACATGAATATATCGATGGGACGCTTCAGCTGTCAGGCCAAAAAGCACATGGCAGAAATACAACATATTGACAAAGGAGTTTAGATTACATGAGGCAGCCATCTGTGCTTTATACTGCCTTATAAAAGAGCTCATACCATCACCATAAGTCAGGCACTCAGAGGAAATCACAGATAGAGAAAAAGTCCTCTGCCCACAATCAAAGTCATGTTTTTAAAGCTTTATTTAAAAGGGATAATGGCTAAGCATAATAGTCTTCCTTAAAGGACACACCCCTCAGATCAACCTGTTAAAGCATGTTCAATATTCAGCATATGTGATCAGAGTACCTTTAACTTTCTACTTCCAAATTACTGAAAATTACCCTTGTTTAAAAAAAAGAGGCTTTTCACTGACCTGTTTGAGTTTGAAAACTTCAATATTCCTCACATGGTAAGCACTTCTGATGGTCTGCTGGTTGTATGGTGGGCACTCAAAGTGGCCTGAAATGTTAGAAACAAGAACAGTTGCCTGAATCTCTAGTTCCCTCCTACATAGCTGCTTTTTGGGGGTCACACAGGCACCTAGAGTAACCCAATACAAGACTGTGCTCTTTCATGATTGTTCAGAGTGCTGCCACCCACCATGAAACTACAGCTTAACAGGTTCAGCAGCAGCCTAAACATCCCAGTCACTGTCCACAGGCACCACAGGCTCCGGAAGCACCAACACCTACCCTGACAAAAGGGATGAGTGTCCAACTTTGCCTTGGGACAGAACACATGAATGCCTAGCATAGCTCCTACATACCCGACAGAATTAACAGAAAATTTGCTCTTTCAGTTATTGCCTAAAGAGTCTCATCTCATGTCTCTCATGCATCTCTCACAGGCATATAAAGTGCCCCCTTGATAACAGCAAATTGAATTAGTGTTGGCAAGTATTAGACAGAATCAAGTGCTCTAGAAAACTGGTTCAGTGCTTTGTAGCTTGTACCTGCAAAGCTTCTCTGAAGCTGTTTGTTAGTAAAGACAGCACAGTACAGTAACCACAAGGACCACTCTTTTAAGTGCTGAGATCAGAAAGAATAAACTATCTTCTACTCACTGCCATGGGGTATCATCTGTGACACCCTTCCCAGGAAAAACTCTTGAATACCCACCCACATAGCCAGGAGGAACCAGATGTACTGGCCCTAAATCTCGGGGCAGGACAATACACTTACATAATGTCACAGTTATAAACTGCCTGTTTCACTCAAGGAAAATCAAACAGTGAAAGGACGCTGCCATGGAAAAATCAACACAGTTCCAACAATGCTCCAAAGGTGCCTTGCTTCCTGCTGTGGTCACCGGGCAGCTACAGACTCATCTACCAACTCCAGAAAAACCCATGTATTGAACCGAGGGTGCTTTCCAGGCTAAGAGACGTTTCGGGGCTGAGCACAGCCAGACCCTCACACCACACCACGGCCCCGGCTCTCCCCTCCCCTCTGTCCCGGTACCTTTCCGGTAGTCGTGAGACTTGAAGATGCCCGAGATGCCGCCGATCCTCACGCCGCGGAACCGCACCACGCCCGCGTAACCTGCGGGACACGGGAGGGCGGTCACGGAGGGGCCGGGCAGGGCAGGGGCTGGGGGAGAAACCGCCGGGGAGCGGGACCGGAGCGGAGGGGCCTTACCCAAGTAGTAGATGTTGGGCGCGACCCACCCGCCGTAGGGCAGCTCCTGCAGGTGGTTGGAAGCCTCGTGGTTGCCGCCGATGAACACGGTGAGCACCGGGGCTTTCTTCTCGCCCGAGTAGTACCTGCGGAGACACGGCAGCTGCTGGACCCGGCCAAGCCCGCGCGGGTCGTTGGGGGCGGGGGCCGGGCCGGCGGCGCTCACCGGTAAAAGGTCTGCATGTGCCGGTACTTGGCGGGCACGGCCATGCACCGCAGGTCCGCCTCGTTGCGCACGGCCTGGAAGTCGCCGCAGCAGAGCAGCAGGTCGGGCCACACGTTATGGCGCCGCTGCAGCAGCTCCAGCGTCTCGTACATCTTGTCCAGGGCGCCGTGGCAGCACCCGGCCACCGCCACCTTCATCGCCAACCGCTGCACTGAGCGGGCGCCGCGCGCGACTTCCGCGTCACCGGCGCGCGCGCCTCGCGTCACCTCCCGCGCTCCTGTGCGTCACTGCGCGCCTGCGCCTTGTGTGGGACGCAGCCCCGAGGGTCGCGGGGACACAACGGGCCGGGGCGGAGGGAGCTGGGCCCGCCCCTTCATGGTTGCTGCCCGCGGGCTGCCGGGAGCCCCGCTCTGCGGGCCCCATGGTCTCCGGTGGTCCCCTCCCGCCCCACTGAGCAGGGAGGTCGGACTCGGTGACGTCCGATGATGCCTTCCAGCCTTGCCCGTTCTTCACAGAAAGGGTGGCTAGGCATTGGGATGGGCTGCCCGGGGAGGTGGCGGAGTCACTGTCCCTGCAGGTGTTCTCAGAGTAGGGAGCGGAGCTGGGAAAGGATCATCTGTCTGAGAGGAGGAGCTGGGGGGGCTCAGCCTGGAGAAAAGGAGGCTCAGGGGGGCCCTTCCTGCTCTCCACAGCTCCCTGTGACAGGCGGATGCATCCGGGGGGGACATCGAGCTCTGCTCTCAGGGAACAAGGGACAGGACAGGGATACATGGCCTCTAGCTGCACCAGGAGAGGTTTAGGTTGGACATCAGGAGGAATTCCTTCATGTACACGGTGATTAGACACTGGAAAATGGGCTACCCAGGCAGGCGGTGAAGTCCCCATCCCTGGAGGTGTTTACGGAAAGACTGCACGTGGCACTCAGTGCCCGCTCTGCTTGTCTAGGCCGGGATCGGCCGCAGCTTGAACTCCATCATCTCAGGAGGTCTTTTCCAACCTTAGTGACTGACTCTGTGATTCTGTAACTGGCCAGTGGGACCTTCACTCTGGGCAGTGACACTGGCACAGCGATGAGCACCACGGCACAGTGATGACCAGGAAGAATTGTCACAGTCCCAGAGTGGGCTGTACAGCGGGGCAGGAGTCCCTGCGGGGTACCCGGGCTGCACAGGGAGGGCTGCACAAGGAGGGCTGCACTAGGAGGGCTGCACAAGGAGGGCTGTCCGCTCCCCCGGCACCACAGCATCCGCCGAGCGCTGCCCGCACCTCCTCGGCCAGCCCAGTGGGGAGCAGCACAAGCTGTACTTATTCCGCACGCGTGGCTCCCAGACCACTAAGTGGTGGTGGAGCAGCACGAGCAGTGGCTGTGCACGCTTCCACCTGGAGTTTGAGCTGATAAAACACCGAGTCAGGCCAGTTCAGCCTCAGGCAGGCGTGGTTTTAGCATAACCAAAGCCCTGGCTTCTCTAACTTTGTAGCACACCGGGACAGGAAGAGACAGGGACATCCCCAGGGCAAGGCTGTATGAGGTGGGCTGAGAAATCGCGTATCTCCCGCTTTCCTCACGGACTGACTCTGGGGAGAGCATGATCTCCTGCTTTGGAAGGGCAGTGGATTGGAATGTAGGGTGGCCTTGTATTGTCACGTAGTAAAACCGCTCCAGACGTTCCACTTCAAGACTTGTTTGAAGGTTTTTAAAGTCTTGGGATTGAACCAAATTGCAAGGACATAGTTAAGCATTAACTTGTTACTGCTTCCTCTGTAATCATGGAACCAAGTAGACATTCCTGTTCCCCCATGGTAGCAAGCATTACATAATGGCCTCTCTTTTGATACTAAGAAAATATGAGCGTTGTCTCCTATGTTTCATAATTTCACAGTGTTGCATTACTCTGTGTACTTTGGGGCTCGTCCAATCCCAGCTGAAGTGGAGGGGAAAATTCCTCTGGTTTCCAAACCCCACAAGTCTCCAAGGGAAAAGCACACTTCGGGTGACCTTGGCTCTTTCACTAACTATGCTTGGACCTACCTGGAGTAGTGCAAGAGCTCATTGGTCCAGCACCTCTCCTGGGAAAGCTTTCCAACACTCTGGGGGAGAACAATAATCTCTCTGCCATCTCTCAGACTTCCTGAAAGGAAGGGGTGAGAGACAGGAAAGGTCCAGGACTCTTGGAAGACACCACCTTACCCAGGGTACACAATCTCAAGGGGATTCCTGAGATGCCTGCCCACCCAAATTCATCCCCAGACAGGCAAGGTAAGCTGATACTCTAATTGTATTTCTTGGATTTGTTGGCTCAGGCTCATTTCTTATACTCTATGTGCCACTTATTCCAAGTGAACTGGAGCACAATAGAGTCTATAGTTTGGCTTCTTTTATGTAATAGTATTTTAGTACTTGTACACAACTCATGATGCATCTCAATATCCATAATTAAACTCAGTGTTCACTGAGCAAAGCTGCTCTGACCTTTCCAGAGCACAAAGGGAATCAGCCATGCTGCTGTTTACAAGGTAAGTGGCAGCAAGTTAATGCTTAACTATGTTATTGTAATTTTGTTCAGTCCTTCAAGACTGTTTGAAAACCCATGTGACTGAAGCATGAATGACCCATGTTTGGCCTTGGATTGGGTTTTGCAGTCATAGTCTCTTGCCCTAGTAGCCTGTGCATGTGTCTCATGCCTGAATGTCCAGTCCTGCAGCAGAGGACTGAGTGCACATCCTGTCCTGCATGAATGGCCAGGGAACTGTGAGGCCAAGGAGGCAAAAGTCCCAACAAGCAAGCTCAGGCCAGTAGATTGCTTGGGTTGCCCTTTTGGGTCTTGCCTGCCTGCACTGAGCAGTAAATAATGTTTTTTTTTCCTGAGCTGACTATGGTAGTTTAGTACCATGAAAGCAGTTTTTCTCTGCAGAGAAATGAAGAATAAAAGGCATCTGAAGGGGCTGTGGATGACGAGTTTCTTCCCTCATCTCTGAGAATGGAATGAGAAGAGCTTTTGAAGACTTTTCTGTCAAATGCTTCCTAGTGTTTTTAGAGTATACTAACAGGTTTCTAGCATGATTTCCATATTACTAAAATGAAGAGGAACACCAAAAGGAGGTATCTGTCTGACTTTTGGGGAGTGACAGCATGGCTGAGAAGGGAAGTATAAGGAGAAGTGCTGGGAGACAGTGTTTGTGAAGGAGAGGGAGATAGACCGGAGTGCAAAAGACAAATCTGATGTGTTCCAGCTGGGATTTTGAGCTGCTGCTGTAAGCTGTGAGAGCACGTGAGGTGGCACATTGGTGTGTGTGTGCAGCTGAAGGGAGGAGCTGCTGCAACCAGACAAGACTAAAGCTCCCTTAGGAAAAAGCCTCATGAGGCTGGCCTGAATATCACATGGCTTACCTGCAGCTGTGCCCAGGTGTCTTTGGGCATCTCCTCCCCTAGATCATGTCTGGTGATTGCAACATGATCTGCAGTGCAGCAACACAGCTGCCAACACAGGGCCTGTTCCTGGCTGAGGCACTGCAGCTGCCTCCCTACTCCAGCGGCACCAACAGGGCTCTTTCCCTCTTAATTTGTACCTTTTGCCTGAGGATGCTGCTTTGCTGGAGGGCACTACTGATGGTCTCCAGCCAATGAGGGCTGGAAACTGCCTGGAGAAAGAGACGAAGCAACCCTCAGTAAATTTGCAGATGACACCAGGCTGCTTGAGAGTGTTGCTCAAGGGCAGAAAGGCTCTGCAGAGAGACCTGGACAGACTAGATCAAAGGGCTGAGGACAGCAGCATGAGGTTCAGTAAGGTCAAGTGCCACATCCTGTACTTGGGATCATCACAACAACCTCCTGCAGCTCCAGCCTGGGACAGGGGTGGCTTGAGAGCTGCTCGGCAGGGAAGGGACTCTTGGGGGCTGGATATGATCCAGCAGTGTAGCCAAGAAGGCCGGTGGCATCCTGGCCTGTATCAAGAGCACTGTTGCCAGTAGGACCAGGGAAGTCATTCCTCCCCTGTACTCAGCATTGGTGAGGCTGCACTGCATTCAGTTCTGGGCCCTTCACATCTAAAAGGATATTGAGGGGCTTTAGCATATCCAGAGAAGGGCAACATGACTCGGGAAGGGTCTAGAAAGCATGCCCCATGAGGAACACCTGAGAGAGCTGGGTTTGTTTAGCTTTGAGAAGGCTCGGGGGGAAATCATCGCTCTGCACAAGTCGCTGACAGGAGGCTGTAGTGAGTGAGGTGGGGCCGCTCTCTGCCGTGCCTGCCGTGAGACGACAGGAGGAAATGGCCCTAAGGCAAGACAAGGGAGATTCAGATTGGCTGCTAGAAGAAAATTTTCACTGTTTGAGCGGCCAGGCATTGGAGTAGGTTGCCAGGTAGGTGATGGAGTCGTGGTCCGTGGAGGTGTACAAGAGGCGTCTGCATGTGGCGCTGGCTGATGTGGTTTAGGGGTTACAGTGGCAGTGCATGGTCGGACTGGATGGTCTTGGAGGTCTCTTCCAACCTTGCCGATACCGTGATTCTATAAGGGCGTTGGTGGCGTTCCTGAGGGAAAAACAAAACCCGCCGTCCGCGGTGATTGGAGAGCGGCAGGCGGGGCCGAGGCGCGGACGGGCCGTGAGGCGGCCCGGGGGCTCTCTGAGACGGGACCCGCCTCCGCCCCCCGCCCCCCCGGCCCGCGGTGCTGGGCGGGCCCGGCCGTGCGGAAGGGGCGGCCGGGGCGGGCGGCGGAGCGCGCCCGGCGGCGGGAGCGGCGCTGGCCATGGGACGGGACGGGGCGCTGCCCCGGCGGGTACGTGCGGGCAGGAGGGCGGCGGGGCCCGGGGCAGGGGCTCGCCGGGGCTGGGGCAGAGGGTCGGTCCCGCGGGGCCCGGTAGCGGGGGCCCGGGCTGTGTCTGTGGATGAGGAGCCGGCGCGGGGGTCCCGCTGTGGGCGCTGGCTCGGTCCCGGGGGGTCGGGCGGGGTGTGCTGAGGGCGGTGGGGGCCGGCAGTGCCGGGCATTCGCGGGAGGCGATGCTCGCCCCTCACGCATTGAAGCTCCGGGGCTCCGTGGTGTCCCGGGTCGGGGCTGTGCGCTGTCCCCGGAGAGTTGTCCCCAGGGGCTTCGGCGTAGCAGGTTCTGAGCACAGCCTGTCCCCAGCCCGGAGGTGTTGGCTGTTGAGAGCCGGAGGTTAACTCCGGTGAGGAGTCCTCAGGCTGTTCTTTTTCTGTGACCATTTGCCCCGGTACCCTGGGTAGCTGGACCTTCCATTATCTTCACTGCCGCTGTGAATGAATACGTGGTCGTGAAAGCAGGATTCAGGTTTTTTTTCCCCGATGTATTTCTTCATGAGCGAGAAAGGGAACGGCTTTGGCTACCAGACTTCTTGGTTCACGGGCAGATGAATTCGAGATTAGGTTGGGCATAAACTTGTGAAACTGAGTTTGAATAACGAGTGGAATGATTTATGAAGGAGGTGTTCCTGCCGGAGTAGTTCTCTCTGCAGGTCATCAGACTGCGTTGGTCTCAAGTAATGTAAATATTTTTAAGCCTGGGACTAATTATATTAACTCTCTTTTTCCTGCTGAAGAGGGAAACCCTGGGAGGTGCGCTGCTCTGTGCTCCCATCTTTGGAGAAATGTGTGCTGGGGAGGGATTCAGAGGCAGGTGGTCCCCCAGGCTGTTTGCTGCTAAGTGCTGCCTGCAAGGCAGGGCACTTTTTTCTTGGTGGTGGTCTCATGGCTTTAGCTCATGACGTGATGCCTGCTCCAGGAAATAACTCTTCCAAATATTGAATAACCATTTCTTTAAGTCACCTTCTCTCTTGCTTTTTTCTTGTCAATCTCTCAAGCTTGGCAGGTCTGTTCTCTCGGGTTGTGTAGAGGGAGGTTATTTTAGTGAGAACTTTGAGGAGATTGTCAGTACTGTTAGACTTTGTTATGTAAAATTATGTGTTTAATGTCTGCTGGATTCTGAAAAACTGAAGCATGAGACAGTGGTGGGTTGTTTGGGTTTTTTCCCAGTATTTATATATCTGAAAGGGGTAATACTGTGTATCAGCTGCAGCTGATTTATATTTGCCTGAAAATGAAGGAGGAAAGTCGAAGTTCCCTGCTGGCACACGGCCCGTTTCCATTACCTAGACCTTTGCAACCACTGTCGCATCATATTATTTTGTAGTTGTAATTTACACAGAGGTGTAATGTTAAAGGTAGCTGTGGGCAAAGCTCCTCAAATTACAGCTGACTGATGTGTGACTGCCAAACACTGCAGAGATTTTCTGCTAAAGCATCTATTTCATTTCCTTCAGCTGCAACCTGTGGAGCAGGTGATGAATAATGTGGCTCAGGCAGTTCAGAAAGCTCTGTGGTGAAGCCCTGCGGTCTGACACTCATTGCTGCCAGCCCTGGAGGCATAAATATGATGCTGCATGGTGGAATTTGTTTTCCCTTTTTTTTCATGGGTGGAGTGAGTGTTGGCTGGTGGTTTTTTGTTTTTAGCAAGGACTGTTCTCCATAGAGAGCTTCTCTGCCCTTGAATTACACAGAAAACCTGCCTTGAAGTAACTCTGAACTTGGCATGTCCTGGTGCAGGACACAGCCTGCTTTGCCCTCGTTGTGTAAATGTTTTTCAATACTGATTTGATTTAAGTGACTGCATGGTTTTCTTTCCTGTAAGACCAGGCTTTCTCCTGAAGGTTCAGTTAGAGCTTAGATCCTGTGCTCCAATTCTGTCAGAAACGGGACAGCAAAGTAGAACTACAGGAGGAGGGGAATTTTCTCATCCATAATTAACCTAGCTGAGTCCTGTCATAGAGACCTGTTTTCATGTGTGTTGTGGGACAAGATTCTTCCAGCAGAATTCACCGCTGTATTTCCTCTGCTGCTTATGTCCCTGGGTCTAGTTTGTGGAATTTCTGAGCTAGAACTGCCAGGGCAGTTGTGACTAAGCAGGTGCTTTGCTTTGGCCACGTGAAACACTCCCCAATGTCACATACTTTGGAAAATCAGGGCTTGAGCACCAGAAACAGAAGTATTCTCTTTGCAGAGTAAAATGAGGATAATACTGAAAAATATTATCGAAAAATATGTTAGTAGTTAACCATGTTAACAATTAATCACTGTTTGATTAGCATGCAAATACTCTGCTAATGGAGAAATGAGTAATTCTGACTGCAGAATAGCGTGTGGGTAGGGTGCAGGAGGCAATACCTGAGGTCATACATATAGAACACAAGCTAGTTAAAAATTACTTCATGTTAATGAATATGCAGTTTCACAAATGTGAACACAACTGTCCACTTAAAGTGGGGTAATCTTTACATTTATCTGGTTTTCTGTTTGGTTTTATTTTTCTGTTTGTATTGCTTTTCTTTTTAGTCTGCTTCTATTTAAGTACACAGGGCGAAGAGAGAAGTTAATGGAAATTCTCTTTGCTTTATTGTTGTTTTGTAAATCTCCCTGGGTTAATAAAGACACAGGAGAAATTATTTCCTCACTCTTACTGGGATGTCAGGCTAAAACACCTTCAGTTTTCCTTGGTAGAGGATGGGCTACAGAAAAGTTATATTCCCTTAAACTGTGCATTGCTTTGAGCACAGTGCTGTGTGCCTCTGGGGTGGCTTATCGAAGGCACACAGATCTGTAGCAGTGCCAGACCTGTTGAATGCCAGGACACGCTGCACCTTTTGGTGTAATTTGTTGCATTTCGACAGCTGCTGCTGTTCCCAGTGTGAGATGGAGGCCGGCAGGAACGGGCTTGTGGAAGGCATGGCAGCTCCTGGGGCTGTGCCTCGCAGGAGAGGGGGGAATGCAGCAGAGCTGGAGCTTTTCTGTGCCACTGTGCTGATTCCTGACCCATGGAATAGCTACAGCAGTACTCCAGCTGGGAACTGAGGCTGCCCTGGAGAAATGGGCCCTCACCTCAGACAAAGAGAATTTTACCCAAGATTTTGAATGCCTGAGGGTTTAAGTGACTCCAATGTGATACATGTAAGACCTGAAGAAGATGGATATGTCAAGCAATGAGAAATGCACGAGCTCTGAATAGATGAGCAGTAAATGAAAGCAGTTGTTTTGTTTTACTTGTTATTAAATTAAAAGTGTATTTATTCTGCAGACCATTAGCAGATGGCTGCTCTGCTACAGGAGAAATTTAACTTCCAAGTAAGTTTCCAAAAATGGTTTCAGGGAATCTGTCAATTGTAACCTCAGTGTCAGCAGAAGTTAATGACCAAGGGAATGCTGTCTTGGACATGAATCTTCCTTTGTTATTTTAACACTTAAATAAAATCACTTCAATTTGTGTAAAGTTAATAGATACTCTTAATACTGAATTAACATTCCAGGGACAATAAATTTATCTTGCTAATATGAAATTATCTCTTTCCATATACGGTTATAAGCACCAGGAGACACATTACTTAATCAAGCAGGCTTTCTGACCTCTGCCCTGAGCCTTGCTAATGATGTGCTTTTGAAGCTTGTTCACCTCCAGTGTTTTACTGGTTGGCCACCTTATTTTCTGTCAGTGTGTCAGAGCTCAGGCTTTAATTTTTCTTTTTTTTTTGTGCTTTGCTAAGTTTCAGCATGTTTGTGAGTGTATTTGGGTCCTGCTAAGTGAGCAAGATTGGTGGCTCTACACAGACATGGGGCTGGAACAAGAATTAGTTGGCAGAGTATTTCTGTGTAACGGGCTGGCGTTACGTGGAAAAACCGTGTGAGCTTTTACTCTCTTGCTGTCTCATCTAACTGGAAACCAGTCTCATGGGGCACAAATTCCTGTCTGGTCACTTTCAGTTCCAAGACTGTGCAAACGGAAAGTTGAAGAAAGGTATTTCAGAAAAGCTGAAAAGGGTGACATCTTTGCTGGTGCTGTTAACTCCTCTCCTTCCCAGCTGACACCCCCAGCACAAGCTGTGCACTGGGGCTCCCCTGCAGCTTCTGGTGTGTTCAGGGACTCTGTGCTGCTCTTTGTGAAGGGGATGGAGGCCCTGGAGTATTAGATAACCCTGTCACTTAACCTGGAGGAGTTACACTGAGTAATACTGCATTCAATAACTGCAAGTCAGTATTTTAAAACAATAGATTATGGTCTACTGCCAGGTTTATTTTTAAAAATCAGTGAATACTCTTATTATTGATACTAGCCCAGGTATTTTTGAGTGGTGGGCTTGCCTTACATTGCTGCTGTAAATGGGGAGAGGTTGTATTTAACTTAGTGTTGGGGGATTATTTTTCTTTAGGGTAAATCTAGCAAAGCAGATTACTCAGTGTAAAAACTGACTTCTGTGAAGGCACAGTGACTGCAGAGCTGTGTTAATGGTCCTGCCACGGACAGTGAGGCTCAAGGTCATGTCTGCTTGGAAGCCTGCCTTGGTAAGTGTTCCCATTGCAGTGACCTCCATGGGTCACTGCAGGAATGCTGGAGTCCACATACAGCTGGTAAAGTTGGATGGTCTGGAGCTCTTGGACAAGAAGGCATGAGAGACAAACAAGCAAATAATCTGGGGTTTCAGAGAGGGATTAACAAAGGACTTTGTTAATGCTCCTTAAAGGGAATGAGCTGCCATGGAGCAGCAGTGTGGCTTTCTCAGTGATGAATACCTGGTTAAAGCCTAGGAGGGACTGTCAGCTTTCCTAGGGAGGAGAGATCACCCTTCACTCCTGGGGGGTCTGTGTTAAGGCTTGTGTTGTTGAACCAAGTTATAAATGGCCTGGAAGAGGGGCTGAGTAATGAAGTGACAGTGTGTGCTGAAAATCACAGAAGTGGGGTAGCAGAAACAAAAGCTGGCTGCAGTTGCAGAAGGTTCTCACAGTACTTGGTTGGAGGTACTTGATACCAGCAGATATAAACTAATGTGCACAAGGGATAAACAGCTCCCTGTGCCTGTGCAGTGATGAGCTCATGGGAATCTGTGCCATTCAAGAAAGAGATCTCTTAAGTAATGCAGATAAGGCTCTGTGAAACTCGCTCAGCAGCAAAAACAAAAAAAAAAGGCAAATAGAAATGACATCTCTAGGAGAAGAAGAGGGCAGAAACCAGCATGCCATGGTGTAAATCCATAGTGTATTTGTGCAGTGAATAACATAACATACCCTCCCAAAGTTAGGGACAGACCTTCTCCCCTCTCCAAAGAGTTGTAGTTAATATTACAGAAAAACACATGACTGAAGAGCTTTTGTAAAAAGAGTAACCAAATAAACTGGAACTTAGCCTGAAAAATGCATGTTTGGAAGTAGGAAGGATAAGAGGAGGGATTAGGATAGAAATCTGCAGCCATGGGAATAATGGGAATATCTCTGTTTATTTTGCCACCCAGCACAGCAGGAATTAAAGGGTGTCAAGTGGCACCCATGAAAAAGGTGGTGGCTTTTGACAGAGGAGGTATAAAACCCTGGCCCCTTGGCTCCCAGAACCTTTTTGGATCCATGGCATCCTTTGAGGAGATATTTCCCAGGTTTGCTGCATGTGTGTGCTTGTTTTACCCTGCTTCTTTTACCCTGGGGCACTGACCAGCTGGTTCTTGTGCTGAGGAGTGGGTGAGCAGTCAGACCCTCTCTGCCCTTTCCATGCCATTCATGACTTTGGAGATTTCTATTTCTCTGAAGTCACCTCTCTTCCAGCTGAAGTGCCTGGTCCTGCTCCACCATTCCTCACAGAACAGCTGTTCAAGACCTCTGGGTCATTACTGCTGCCCATCTCTCAACCTTTCTTCTGAGGCTACATGAAAATATTGATCTCTAAAAGTGAACACCTTCCTCTTGAATAGAGTGTTCTCTCAGTAGATCTCTGAGCATTTTACAAAGGACAATAGTATCTTTATTTCCTTTTGGAAGACAAGTAGGAGGAAGGACAGAGTGAGCTAACCCAGGTGGTTGTGAGAGCAGACACTTGGGAATACATTATCTGAAAGCAGTGAGGCTGGAAAGGGGAAAACACTATATAGGGATAATGCTGATTTTTTGAAAGGCAGCTCAAAAATTAATTTCTGCCTGTGGTTCTCATCTTTCCTGAATGCTCTGTCAGCTTTGGGTTCCTGTGTCCTAAAGTGTGTAATTGAACCAGAAAAGTTTATGAGAGGGACAGTGGGAATGCTTAAAGGTGCAAAGTGGCTTCTGCACTGGGAGAACTGAGTAAGCAGAGAGAAGGGAAAGAGAAGGCAGAGGGATGCCATGGAGTTCTGTAAATTTGGGAATTTACAGAACAGTGTGCATGGAGATGTAGTGATTGTGCAGTGTCTCAGTAAAAGATCTTGGCATACTGAAGCTGGTGAGTGGCAGGGTGGAAAGGGGTGGTGGATGGTAGCAAGTCTTGTCAAAAGATGCTCAAGATGCAAAAAGTTTTTGTTCAATTCAGGGGTGATCATGGAAGAAATAGGAGAGAAATCCTTCAAAGGTTAGTAAGGACACACAGACCACATCCAGCTTCAGAGTTCTCATGAACTGGGAGCAGTTGGAGGCCAGGAGAATACTCCTAGGAAATACAGTATGTCTAATCCTGCCCCTTGAGCATTGCCATTTAACCTCTGTTGGAGACAGAAGTGGTTTTTCCTGTGTTCTTGTGTCATCCTGAAGGATGGGATTCATCTAATGTAACTCATCTCAAAACTAGATTGTTCAACTCAGTGGGGTGATCTTTGTTTTTGAGGTGCCCCTCTATCTGCAATGCCTACAGACAGCTCCAAGCACTTCATGGCTGTGTAGGTGAGACGAATCCCATCTCTGCCATGGTTTTGTGAGAACAATGGCAAGTTACAGACAGAACTCAAAGATTTATAGCAATGACTGAGGATAGCTCTCAGACTCTGGCACTCCTGGAAAATGCTAAGAGGTGATTTGATTGTACTTGTAGGCGAGGAAATTTGTCTTCCTGAAAACTCTTTTAATTTAGCGTAAGAAAGTGGGATAGCTGTTTGTGGAACCTGATGTTGAACATACTTCAATTGGAAATGATGACCTTTTTTCTAGAATGTGTATAATTAAATACTGAAGCACTTGAGAATGTGAGGAAGTGTCCCCTGGTTCAAATAGAAGTGCTTATTTGAGTAGGTCAGGTCCTCTAACCAGGGTTATGATGCAAGCTGGGATTTGTGGCCATCACAGTTTGTTGCAGTTTCTAAAACATGAAATAGCTTGGAGCTAAAACCTTTCAGAAATAAAGATTCTAAAGGTTCAGGTTGCAGGGCCAGTGTCAGTGGTGTGAGCCCCTGTAATCCCCAAACTGTGCAGGTGCAGCTGTGAGTGGTTTCTTTTCCTGTCCCTGAAATGTGTGCACGTGCATCAAATTTCTGCTGGTCCTGAGGGCTGAAAAACTGCACTTCCCGCCTAAGTCCTACATGCAAAATAGTTCTGTTGCCACTAAGTATATCAAACTATTATAAGCTGTAAATATATAAGAATTACAGGACAGAGGAACAACTCAGATTTTTTTTTTCTTCTGGACTTCTTCAGCATAGCAAGAGAAGTTACTCATTTTAATCCCCTGCTCTTTTTTGAGAAGCAAAAAGTTGTGCAAGTGATGGCAAGTTGTTAATCAGTTCCTTTGTGATCCAAAATAATTTATTAAGTGTCTGGCTGTTAAATTTCCTCTTAATTCATCAGAACTGGATTTGTAACAAAAATTTCTTGGAAAGAAACATTACTTTGTTGTTTGTCTGCTTTTTTTCTTCTATAGTCCATATAGCTTGCTCCCAAATCTGCTTTGCTCGGTAAATTCTAAACAAAACCCAATCATTTCTAAATAAGAAGATACAGTTAAATGCTGCTTTTTGGTACCACAAGCCCTTCTAAGGGGGTAAGACCTGACACCTGATTGCACAGGCATGGTGATACACCTGAGGCTGTACTGGTGACTGTCCAAATGACAAAGCAGTTGTCCTGTCTTTGTTTTCTTTTGCAAGAATACCAAACTGGAGGGTTGGTCCTACCACACCTTCCACTGGAAACAGGCAGCTCCACAGTGATGCTCAGGCCATGTCCTGGTGCAGGAAGGCTGGCTGAATCAATACTGTGTTATGGTGGCTTCTAGCTCCTGCTGCCAGTGCTGCAGATAAGGGTTTTGGTGAGTTAGAGACCGTGAGAGGCATTGGAGCCCTGTCCTGTAGCTTTCTAAACTTCAGTTTGCAAGTGCTGGCTGACAGTCCCAGTCTGAACAGCTTGTCATTGTTGAATTCTTTAACTTCTGCATAATCTTTGCATGAATAGAATTTCTTGTGTGTCTTGTGGAATAACCTTTTATATAATTAGTATCTGCAATAATTTTTTCCTTTGCAAAGTAATTCATGTCATCTTGCAGAGATAGGACAGACATAAAGCATTATTCTGCAGTCGCACAAGAAGCACTATTCATTCACAGTTTGTGTTGTGGAGCCAGTCCTGTGTCCCCAGGGCTGGGCTGGTTTCATGGCAGCAATCCTAGTTACAGAATTTCTGCAGTGGTTCTGAGCTGGGGGCTGCTCTAGAGTCAAACTGGAATGAAGTTGCAGTCTGGAAAGAGCCAAGTAGGAAAGTTTCTTGATGCATTTGGGCTTTTCATTCTGCTTATAAATAGTAGGTTTTAGTCACAACTGAAGCTCAGCTTGAGGCTGTGTTCCCAGATCTGAGAACAGGGATACTCCTCTCTCAGGCTTTGTCCTGCCTGGGTTTGCATGCTGGATCATGTTCAGGGGATCACATTCAAGTAAAGCTGCAAGCTGAGCATGTCCTACCTTGGGGAAGGAGAGAAATTTCTACTCTGTGTCTGTAAGGATTTGTGCTGCTCCAGCCCTTGAATAAGCTGAGCATGTTTCTGCAGACAGTGATAATAAAGCAATTAGTAAATAATTACTGAAACGACGTTAGTTAGTGTGGTAGGAAAGAGGATATTGGGGTTTTGTATTGATTGTTTGATTACTTCCTCCTCAGATGCAGCAGTAAAAGGTGCTGACAGCAGAGGCAGGAGGCAGCAATCCTTGTGTTGGCCTGGCAGATTTATGTTTGCATTGTGTCGGTTTGTGATAGTACCAGAGGAATACAGGCAAACTGGAAAGGAATTAGAGACTGCAGCAATCATTGCATAAACACCTAAAATTGTTATTGGGCACAGCTGGCAATACAAGGTTGAACAAAAAAAAAAAAAGAGAGAGTCCATTTATGTTGGTAATCTAGGAGACCTTTTCCTTGGAGGAATAACCTTAACAGACATAGAAACTTCATTGCTTGAAGGTGGCTTAAAGAATTAGAGAAACCAGCTTAGTCAGTGGTGGGAGGAAACTACCCTGGAGTGACAGGGGAGGAGACAGTGAGTAATCCATTATTACTCTAATTAAGAAATAACTTAATCAAGATGTAATTATTGCCCAAATTAGGTATAAACCCAAACTGTTCTTTGCTGCTAAAAGACCAGTCTGTCCTTGCTGTGTGTGACACAGAGGGAGGAAGGAGCCCTCGGGATGTCCTGTGCTTTTTGAGAGGCAATATTAACTCTTCATCAAACCTGCTGTCCTGAAGGCCTCTCCTTTCTTTAAAAATTATATAGCAGCCATTTCAGGAAATGCCAGAAGGCTTGTTTGAAGTTGATGGAGGCTGAGAAAAGGAAAAGCAGCAGACCTCTTACCCTGATGTGTTGAAGGGAGTCCATGGATCAGTGGACTTTTTGGAGGCCTGGCCTGGGTTTCCTGACAGAGCCCATGCAGGCATTGGGGAGCCCACAGCCCCTGTTGAACTGTGGCTGTGATTCAGCAGAGGGTTCAGCACAGGAGGCAGTGAAGCCTGAGGGGAGTGAGTGAAGTGCCCTGGCTTTGTGAGTGATGCTCTGAGCACCGCGGGGTGTGAAAAGGGTTCTGTGCATGCCCTTTCTCCAGCAGCACCTTGACTCACTGCAGTGCCTGGGCACACCTGGTACCTGTGCTTGTCCCAGGGCAAGGGGCACAGCTGGCACCACTGCTGTTCCCTGGCAAGGGGCACAGCTGGCACCATGGCTCATCCAAGGGGAAGGGGCACAGCTGGCAGCACTGCTGTTCCCTGGCAAGGGGCACAGCTGGTACCATGGCTCATCCAAGGAGAAGGGGCACAGCTGGCAGCACTGCTGTTCTCTGGGGAAGGGGCACAGCTGGCACCACTGCTGTTCCCTGGCAAGGGGCACAGCTGGCAGCACTGCTGTTCCCTGGCAAGGGGCACACCTCATACCTCTGCCCATCCCTCGGGAGGGCCCTCCCGTGCCGGAGGGGCTTTGGGACAGTGCCAGTGGGTGTGGAGGGGGCAGGCTGGGACAGGAGGAGCTGCTTGGCCTGCAGCTGGGATGGGCAGGTGGCAGCCTGTTACAGAGCCCAGCATGGCAGTTAGCTCTTTGTCCTGAATGCAATGTTTTCAAAGCCTTATATAATCCAAAGAACCAAGTGGGAAGGGTTCTTTACCTGTGCCACTGCACATAGCTGCAGTGAGCAGACGTGGCACATCACAAACTCCATTGAACATTCCTGAATCAGTGCTTCTCAATTTTAAATGAAGGCTTTAAAATATGAAAAAAATGTGAACATTTAGACTTGTGCTCTCCCCAGTGGGTAATTACAACAGCAGCAGACTGTTAGGGGACTTGCCTTGTGTGGGCTGTGTTTGTCCAGGCTTTGAGCTAAGCTATGGGATGGAACCGTGGGGAGGGCAGTGCTTTCATCAGGTGCAGGCCTGGCCTTTTGCAGTGCTGGATATTTGCCTTTGAAGAAACCAAAATAAACCCGTGCTGTGGAGTGACTTAGCTGGGTGATATAATAATGTTTTATTAAATAGATTTCTGTTTGTACAGGAATAGAGGGTGCTCAGAATTTCACTGGGGTGTTTTCATTTGCTTGTTCACGTATTAAAGAAAGATGAGGCAATGTCTAAAATTCAAGACCCTTAAATCTGAGATTTGCTTTTTTTTCATAACAAAGTTAAACAGCTTTTGAGCTTTTTTATGGTGCACTTCTGACTATTATGATAGGAAATGCAGCTGGAAATGACTGTGCCAAGTGTAAAACACTCAATTCCTAGTTTTCATAGGCTTAACCTTTATACAAATGTTACTATCCTCAATGTCTACAGCAGTGGACTTACTGCATTAAATACGCTGCTATTTATGGATTGTAAGAGCAACAGTTATTCCTCCTTAAAATATATTGCTATGGTCCCAGAGACCTTGGTGAAAGGCTAATGGAGGCCAACGTGGCCTTTACTAAAGACTGCATTCTTAGAGGCATTCAGCTACTTTGCTGCAGGCTTTTTGCAGCTTTTTCTAATCCAGAGAGCTTGGAAATCCTGAAAGTGCTTTTCTCTACTGCCCTTTGCCTTATCTTTAGAGCCTTGGAAAACAAAAGGCAGAAATTCACAACAGGATCAAAATGTTTTGCTCCATTAGAATTAAAGGTAATGTTTTGCTCCGTCTGGAGAGGAAAAAAAGCAAGTCTGAAAAAAATTAATGAGTGGCTAAAATAGAGCTGTTAAAATGGCAGCACACAGACAGCCTGTGTATAAATATAGGCCAGCTCTTCAGCACTGCTCTTATATGGTAGATCTGAGTGAAAGAAGACTATCAGCCTGCTCTGTTCTGTGCAGGCCTGTGTGCTGGTTGTTCTGTCTGCTGCCAGATGTTTGGTAGTAGACAAGGCTGCACAGTACATGGCAATCATAATGACTGTCACCTTTATTTCTGTTGCAGGGACCTGTGTCACCAGTGTGAGAGAGGAATCTCCCAAGTACACTGCGGATTTTTTCTCTGCACATGCTACTGGATTATCGACCTTTTACTGACCCACCCAAAAACAGAGAAAAAGGGTCAAACAGAAATTGCTGACTTGTCACTTCTGCCTTAAAACTGACTGGATTTTATGGCCTCTGCTGGAGAAGCTCCCTGGACCATTGGAAATGGAGCAGCTCGTGCTGCATCTCTGCTGAGCATGGAATGTGAGCATCGAGGTGCCTTAAGCTAAACCATATGCAAGTTGCACTGGTTGTTGTAACACTGCTGAAACCACTCCAGACTTCTCCAGGGCTTTCCAAGGCAGTAGCTCTTCACACAGTTTGGATGTTTCCAATTGACATTTGAATGTTTTCATCCAATCTGGTGTGGCTGTGAAAAGTGAGCTTTTCCCTGTGAAGTTCATGGTGAGTTTTGCAGCCTCACTTTCCAGCGTGGTGTGTGCTATGGCAGCGAGCTACAGGCTGATGGTGACCTCAGTGAACTGCTACAGCAGTGTGCTGGTGGAGCAGCACTCCCAGCACACTGTGCACTACTGCACAGGCTCCTGCCAGCTCCTCAGACAGGGACTCACCTGCATGGTAGCTCACCACAGTGTCTGTGCAGAGCTCAGCGTCCAGGATGCCAACCTGGACCATAAAATTCCTGTTCCTGAAAGTGGTCTTGCCTTGGCTGGAAATGAGGACTATCACCAAATCCTCCCAAATAATCCAAGAATCAAGAAGGGCTTTTCAGTGCAAGCTTCCAGCAGTTTAAAAGACATTACTGGTGAGGCAATAAACCTTGCCAGTGGTAAAATAAAGGAATTCTCCTTTGAAAAGCTCAAAAACTCTTCCAGTCACGTGGCCTACAGAAAGGGAAGGAAAGTTCGGTCAGAATCTTTCAGCAGACGATCCTTTGATTTTGACTTGATTTATGGGCACTTTAACAATGATGAGAACTGCCCTCCATGTGGCTTTTTGCAGAGCCCCTCACCTGGGGAGAAATGGCAGGAGAGCAGCGATGCTCCAGAAGTCACCATAAGTCCTGTGGTTCCCTTCTGCCCTCATTCCTTCCCAGAAGAAAACATCATTACCCAGATTTTAGAAAAGCACAAGCTAGATGGTTCTTCTGGTGGGGATATTAAGGTGTGCCTGGACATCCTGCTCAAGTGCTCAGAGGATCTGAAAAAGTGCACGGACATAATCAAGCACTGCATCAAGAAGAAATCTGCAGATGTTGTTGGTGGAGGGAGCAGCAATGATCCCCTGGCTAACTCAGAGAGGATATACATGAATCTGATGACAAGATTTTCCTCCTACCTGAAAAAGCTGCCCTTTGAGCTGAGGACAGCGGGGCAGAGGGAAGCCAGTGACTGGGCAGAGCTGATGAACTGTTTCCATGGCTTGCAGCAAACTCCCTTTCCCCCGGTGTTTGGTGATGAGCAGCCTCCCAGGTATGAAGATATCATTCAGCTGCCATCCTCAAGTGCAGTTCCTCTCGCTCTGCCAGGTCAGGGTGAGGTGACAAGCACCTCCCAGTCCATCCAGACAGGTTCTGTGAGCTTCAGCTGCAGCTCCCTGCCCGCTGGCCCTGCAGAGAGCAGAGCTGTGAAAGATGCTCTACCTCAGGCACCAGCCCCGAGCCCCTGCGATGGCCCAGCTGCCACCGAGGCACTGTACATCGAGGAGGAGTGTGATGGGGACAGAACAGCAGGGACAGAGAGGAAGGCAGAGCAGAGGGGGGGCTGGCAGAGCCTGGAGCACAGCTACCAGCGAGCTGCTGCTTCAGACCCTGCTGCTGATGCTAAAGCACAGCGGGCCAGGGTGGGAGATGCTCCCGGGCAAACTGCTCCTTTAAAACCAGTGTCAGAGCCTGTGCTGGGTGGTGCCCAAGCTGCTGTCCCCAAAGGAGCCCAGACATGCAGCAGGGTGGACAAGGAGGAGATAGACAAACTGCTGCTGGACTTGGAGAACTTCTCCCAGAAAATGCAGAATACTCTGAGGGAACCCTGTGGGAAGGAGGGCGAGCCTGCCTCACTGCAGGTGCCTGGCAGGCAGGGTAGGCAGGCTCCACCTCTGCCTCTGGAGCCCAAAAGTAAACCTGCTGATCCCCCTTCTTCTCTGTCAAAAATCATGGAAACCAATGGTCATAAAATGGAAGAGGATGACAAAGCCCTTCTACTGCGTATCCTGGGAAGCATTGAGGACTTTGCCCAGGAGCTGGTGGAATTCCAGACTGGCAAGGGAAGTTTGTCTAAGGAGAGGGAAGTGATGCAAATTCTCCAGGAAACTTTAGCAACTCCTTCACAGTCCCTGCTTGCAGGGCAAAAAAGCCATGCTGGGGCTGCCTCCAGAGACTCTGTTCCAGCTTCAATTCAGCAGGCCCCAGAAGTAATAAAGGTAAGAGAACAAAACTTTTGATGGGATAGTGAGGAAAACAAACATGGGAAAATGTGGGGGAGTGTGGGGAATTATATCTAAGTGATGCATTGTGCTTTGAATGCTGCAGTGTGGAATAATGTGTTCAACCTGGCAGAAATGTAGCCTTTATTTAAATACAAACAAAAAAAGGAAACTGAAACCCATGAGAAAATAAAATAGGTCCTGACCTGGAGTTTCACCTTTGAGCTTGATCCTTTCCTGCAGGTGCTCCTGTAGACTGTTTGCTTGTGGTTTAAATGGGTCCCTTTTAATAGGGTGTAGTAATAATTACTTTAATAAGTATAAATAATTACTTTATTTCTGGGACCAAGTATTGGACTGCCTCTCAGCAGTTCAGTGAGACCTGATTCTTCCACCTCTCCCTTTCCCATCTCTGAGCAGCCTTTCTTGTCCTCATCATCACTGGCTCCTAAAGGGACCAGTCCTCCATGGGAGAAAGGCCAGAATCTCAGAAGATTTAGTTTTGCTTTCCCTGTCCCCAGTGCATGGAATCATATGGAGTCTGCATTGCTTGTATCTCAGATGGGGAGCAGGCTTTCCTAGGAAAAAGGGTCTTGGTGGGAGCCTGCTTTGGAGGGAAGCCAGGGCTGTCTGTCGAGCACTCAGTGCTTTTTGTTTGCTAACAACTGCCAAATCTCAAGAAAACTTGTTACCATACTTCTAAGTAGGCAGTAACTCTAGAGAGGACATCAATTTCCCCCTTCTACATAGGCACTGGAGAAGTGCCCAGGTTATAAATGAACTTTCACAGCTTCTTCCAGTTGGAGCTAAATGTTCATGTTTTCAGAACTGGCCACTTTAGCCCAAAATTTGATGCAGTTCTGAAAAAGAGTGCATGGGTTGTGTCTTACCCTACATGAAGGCACTGAGATCCTTTTAGATCAGGCTCTCCAAGAGTTTCTGTTGTTGCTCTGGGAAACTTTGCTTACAGAAAATGGAATTCTGATATTTCCAGCAAGGGAAAGAATCTTTTTCCTCAGAGAGTGTAGAATTAAACAGCTCCAAAATCTCTAAAGTAATCCCTTGTAATCTTGCCTTGTACATTATTTTACAAAATTTTCTGCTCGTGAGTTCAAACAAAAATGTGTTTGATGAAGTGTGACAGTGGCTTTGTGGCAGATTTTATGTAATGCTTGACAATGGGATGCATTTATGGTGCCAAGTGGCTCCTCAGTGTGGTGCCTTGGCAGGTTTTGCTCCCCTGATCCCACCTGGCTGTGTTAGTTTGCTCCCAGCCTGCCTTCTATGGACATGGGCTCCTCTGTGCAGTCACTGAGCTCCTGCCGTGTGCAGGTGCCCAGAACCAGGCCCTGGGAGACAAGAGGTGTTTGGGGAGCAGAGCTGGTCCTTCAGCAGTGGGCACAAGGCACTGGGGTTTGCTGTTATTTGTGGCACAGATGTGTCCTTTGCTAGGTGTAGCACCGGGGGAACACATCCCTATTCCACTCTGGATGTAATTGAAGCTGCATGTGGATTCTCACTTGGTATTGCATGTGTGCCTCAATTATGCCAAGTATTTGTTGTATTTTCTTAGGGCTCATAAAACTGTTATCAAATAGTTGGGCACACATGCAGAAACCTCAGAGCTCTCAGACTGGTGACAGCACAGCACACCTTTTGTTTGTGAAGCTTGTGACAGATTTAATATCCTCAAATGCTAAGCAATGAAAAAGGAGAGGGAGAATCCTTCAGTGCAGACTGTTCTCTGGCTCAGCTGGCCTATCTGTTAAATCTGTGCTAATTTATATCAGCAACAGACTTCCTCTTTATCATAAACCCAGTTATGATCCTCCACAGAGAACAAAAGGATTGCTTGCCTCTTCATCTTCAAACCCCAAATATTTAGAAGCTAGGAAATGAATACTCAAGAAGTGCATCAGTTTTGCAGAGCACAGAGTAGGGGCATCACACTTCTCTTGGGCAGGCCAGGAAGCATTGCATACTTTCAGACTGTCCAACATTTCCCATTCTGAGCTCCAGTTTTCCATTGCTTATCTCTAAACCTCTGAACTATTTGTTTTGGGATTTCCTGTTCTCTGTGCCTTTCTTAAGCTGATTTTTTAGTATGTTGGCTTTGAAAAAAGTCATTCAGTGAGAAGAATGCAGTTGCCTTTTAGAGGTCAGTAAGCCCCTGGTGTTATCTGTATTTTTGTCTGTAGTGAAGAGGGCTGGATTGACCAGCAGGTTTGGGGGAACTGGGGGGAACTGGAACCAGTGGGCAATGAAGAAGGTGGAGATGGGGCTGTGGGGATGCTCTGGGCTGACCTGCAGAAATGCTGAGTGTTGGGGTGTGTTGGAAGGTGAAGATGCTGCCTTTGAGGGAGATGTCACAGGCAAAGTCCTTGGAGAAGTCAGTGGTGGATGTTTTTGACTGTAACTTCTGTCCTTGGTCTGCCACCTGTACAGGTTGGCTGATTTGACAAAGTAAATTCAGGCTACTGTTTGGAGGGGTGCTCTAGTGAAAGAACCCTAGAAAAGTCTGTAAGCAACGTGGTCCTTCAGTTTTCAGAATCAAGTGAGTGCTGCAGGGCTCTGCTGCATGTTCTGCTCATGTGTTGTATTTTAGGAGCTATTGAATAAAGCTTATGAATAATTTTGGGAGCAGAGGTCAAGGCCAGGCTTTGATACAAAGAGACTTTTGGTTTTTGTCCCTCCACAGTTGTGTATCTCCTCAAAAGGATTACTTGTGTTGTAGTGAGCCAGAAAGAGCAGTTCTGCTTCCCATTTCTCTCTCCTCCATGCCTCTAGTTCCTGTTGTATTGTTCTGAAAACTTCTCTTTACTGACTTTGCTGCTTGTATAAAAGTTCAAACTTATTTTCTGTCATCTTAGTGAGTGGAATAGCTCAGGCTAATGTCAGATGGGTGATCCAACCATTTCTGGCCGGGGACTGTGGATCTGGGAGCAGAGGGGCTGTGGGTTGGTGAGACCACCTTTCTAACCCTGCTGTATCTCAGGTGGTAGAGCCTTGAGTGAAGTGTCCAGAGCTGATCCCTGTTCCCACATTTCCCCTGGGTGGGCTCTAGGCAGTGTCTGTTTAATTCTGCCTCTCCTGATGCCTGACTGATGGGGTGGGTGTTTCTGGGGCTCTCAGAAGGTTCTTAACTCCCTGTGCCCTGAAACTCCATCTCAAGGCCACACACTTTGCTGCTTTGTATCAAAATGTCTGTGCTGTGTGCTTAAATCAGGGGGCCCTAAGAAGGCTCTGAGTGGAGTTAACTGTTTCTGAATCATGGAAAGCCAAGGTTGACCTTGCAACTTGTAATTCTTCATAATTTTGTGCCCTTCTTTGTTTTGCAAATGTAATGATTTTCTTTTCAAGGATCTTGTATGGGGTGATTAATTGCAAAAAATGGCTTCTATAATGTCACAGTAACTTTAACTTTGTTCTGAAATAATTCTGTATTCTCAAAGGGTGCCTAAAATGTAATGTAAAACTCTCTGGAAAATCAACTTTCATCTTATATATGTTAAAAATTGTTTTGGTCAGATATTGATAATATCTGTCACTTAAGCTATACACACAATCTGCACTCCTTTCAAACATCAATTATTCATTACTTCTCAACACAAACAGTGAATAACTATGGGCTTTTTTTTTCTGTGGGTAACAGTTACTGAAATAAAAACAAATCTAAGTGAATCTAAAGTATCTCAGAATGAAAGGCAGCTAGCAGGAGTCTGGCATCTCTCACCTTTAACCTGGGTCACCTACAGCAATTAGGGATTGCTGGGGTTGTGGTTTGTGCACTTGGTCTGGCTGTTGAGACCACACTTTGCTGCTGTGGGTTTTTTCCAGCTGACTTTGAAGCTGTTAAAACAAGATTCTCTTACTGTTGATTTCTCATAGTACTGTATATTTATATCTTTATTTATACCCACCTTGTGTGTTTTGAGGATAGGAAGTAGCATGTTAGAAACCTATTCCAAAACATTGGAATACAGGCACAATGAGCCTTGCCTCTGGATTACTTGCTTTTTTTCAGGTTAGCAGTGAAAACCTCCCAGACTTTTGAGATCCTTTGTGATTTGTTAATTTGAGCATGAAAAGTATTTGTCTGTGCTGTTTTTTTAAAGGAGAAGCTAGTGGTTGCAGATCAGTGTGTCTCTTTAATGCATGTATCTGTAAAGGTCTCTGTGGCTGGTCTGGATGCAGCTGGAGGTCACAGAGGTTCCTTGGGCTTCATTTCCTCTGCAGGCTGTAAGCAGAACATGAGCTAATTCATCACTTGCCACAGATGATTTACAATAAATCACCTCCTGACATGCTGCTGCATGAGATCTGCAGCACTCCCAGTGCACTGCAGCCTCATGGGCTCTTTAGGTGTTGCCTTAATCTTTAGAAAAAAATTGTCAGAGTAAAAAAAACCAAATTTGTTCCAAATGTGTTGCATATGGATCTGTGTATCCTTTCTTTGGTGGCAGTTCCTCTTCAAACATTCCTGCCTGCCCTTTCCTTTCTGGAGGTTATTTTTTCATCCCCATCCTCTGTGTCACTCTTAGGCTTTGTACTCATTTGGACTTCATGTTAACTACAGGAGCCCAAGAAAAGACATCAGAGGCACATGTCCAATACAAGCTTTCTGTTGTGAGCCTCACTGAGATCTGTGCATTTCAAATACAATATCTCGATGAGAGCAAGCCCTACTAGCTTGAAATTGGCTGTTTTTCTGTGCTACTGAACTTAGACAGCATCCTGGCAGAGCAGCTCATGTTTTACAGTCAGGTAGGGGAAGCACTCCATGGGACTCTTTTGTGTGGGAAGAATTGGACTTAGGCCCTTGTTCAGCACCTTTCTCATGATAAGAGAAGGAGAACACACTTCTGACAAGCCTAGACAAAGTTAGAGCAGGGTTTGAAGTCTGCTTGCTTCAAGTTGTGCAGAGGAAAAGTAGACTATTGTCCTCTGAGAATTGCTTTGCCTTGGCCTCATGAGAGCTATGGGGAAAGTGAATAACCAGAATGATGCATTTTGATGTCTTTAGGAAACTGTTTTCTTAAGGGCTGCTTGGGAATGACTGAGCTTATTATCCAAGATCATCCTTATGTGCTTGCTTGGCAATAAAGGAGCTAGATGATTTGCTTTTTCCAGCAAGAAGGAAAAAATGATGTTTTTTGAAAATTACAGCTTTCAGTTGAGAGTGGGAACTAATGCTGCTCCTGTGCTTCACCACCTCAGCAGCAGGGACCTCAAAGCACTGCCATCCCACAGGCAGGGCCCTTGGCTGGCCTGCTTTAACTCTAGCTGAGCCTGACTGACCCAGAGGTGCCCCTCAGGTCTCAGCACTGGAGCACACAAGTAGAACTATTGGGGAAGATGGTATATTTAGCCACTTCTGCAGGGCATCTAATTTTAGAGCTCGTGGTAGTGGTGGTGGGTGCTTCCTTTCTCATGTCACCCCTGGCCTATTACAAGCCAAGGACAGATTGTCTGTCATGTAGCCAGCAGGGAAATAGATTCACTTGTAGATCATGTTTCTCAATTAAAGTATTACAAGAAGGCAGAAGATCCTGGTGGTACTGAAAGACACTTTGAATATTGGTTCAAGTAGGCAACTCTGGCTTCAGGAGTGAGATTAAATTGCTAGATGTTATCCTTGTGAAGAGAGAGAAGACATAATGTGTTGAAGCCATTTGTCATTTCTTGCCTGTAAAAAATCAAACCCAAGAGAGCAACGTGCTGGTCTTGCCGTGGTCTCCTCCAGAGTGCCCGTGGCCCTGCTGGCAAGGTCAACATCTGCTTAGGAGCTGCCCAGGATGATGATCAAGGAGAGTTCTCTGCGGAGGGACCCAGATCTGGGAGGGGAGCTAGCTTTCCTTGCCAAGGGCTGTGACTTTGTGCTTCCATCTCGCTTCAAGAGGCGCCTCAAGGCCTTCCAGCAGGCCCAGGTTTGGACACTTGGCATTTCTTTATCTTTTTTTTTTTTTGTATTTTTTTTATTGGATCACAGAATCAATCTGTGTCCCCTCAAGGCGTGTCTATTTGCAGAAAGTTATTTGCAGCTAGATACCAGCAGGTTTAAAAATAAACCTTCCAGGCTTAGATTGCAGAGTTAAAATGTCTTCGTAAACAAGGGGGGAAATTAACAGCAAGGGCAGTGATTTAATAATGGGGAGAAGTATTGTAAGACTTAAGTATTTCTGTGGGATTTTTTGTGTTGTTGCTCTGAATGTTTGTTGTTGCATGTTGGAAGAACCACGAGGTTCTGCTGTCTGCTGTGAACTGTGCATATCTCTGCAGAGCAGCCTACCTGGCTTTGGTTTTTATGATTTTACCATCCCAAGGTGCTTCTTTGTGCTGTTTCCTACCCTCCCTGGGCTGTGGCTGAAGGAGATAATAGAATCATTTAGTCTGGAAAAAACCCTGAAGATCACAGAGGTGTAGCCAAGGAAGTGGAAATTGTATCACAACTGCGTTTCTGGTAAATCCCAGCTGCTGCACTCGCTCTCTGGAACAACTGACAAAAGATTGGATGTGCTAGGACACCAAATGGACTTGTAGTCACTCCAGATTTAGGGGTTCACAATTTGCTGAAATTGGCCCATCTTGAGCTTTATCTATATTTAAGTAATGAGTGACCCAGTGAGGACGTTAAAAAGTTGAAATTAGGAGCAGTGCAGCTGTTTCCTAAGAAACAGTGCTAAAATTGCTCCAAAACATATTGTGGCACATGTTTTCATGCGCTCTGCTGACAGGTTAAAGTACATCTCGGAGGTTAATCTGTGGAACGTGTGTTTTTCACTCCCCGGGGGAGAATTGGATGAGGTAATAATGTGCAGTAATGGCTTGGGCGGGGCCGAGCACTTGGGAGAGGCTGTCAGGAACCCCAGCGCGGCTCAATTCCCTCTCCATAGCCTGATCACTGAGGATGTAACCGGGTAGGGTTTGCGGGGAGGGACGAGAGCTCCGGGTAGAACAGCTGGGAAAATGGACGAGCCTTTGGTCCACGAGCCCTCTGCCCGGTCAGAAACAGGAACGATTTCTGTACTGAAGGCGTTGGGAATGACTGGGGCTGCCGGTTCGAGGCAAGTGAAATGCTGCAGCGTTCAAAAAAGATGGTCTTTTTCTTCTTTTCATGCTGCCTTCCCACCGTGTGTCACCCTCCTCTTGTCCTGGGCCCCACAGGTCTCTCTGTGAGCTGCCTTAATTCATGACACGGTTTGGTGTCATCCAGCACAAAGCCAGCTCTGTTTGCTGCCTTCCCACGTGGGTGAGATGGGTTCCCAGAGGGACAGGGGAGCTCTGGAGGTGGAGGGCAGGGATGGGGGCTCTCCCAAGGGGCAGCAGTGAGGTGTCATTAAATGTTGTGCCTTGTGGGGCTGTACTGGGATTGGGATGAGCTGAGAGTAGAGGTAACTGGGCCTAGTAAGAAAACAAAAGTGCTGGCAGGTGGAAAGGTGATAAGGTGGTGATAAGGGAGCAAGAGAGGTCAATGAACACCTCTTGGCTTTGTGGGACACTCAGATGTTGGCCAGGAAGGAGGGGAAGAAGGGTGCTGGTAAACTTCTATCTCAAGAGCTGGAAATTTCTGTTCTTGTGCTTATCCTTTGCAGAACTATTTATGGAAGGATCAGAGAGCCTCCCATAGCAGTGTTGGGAGGAAGGGAGCTCTCTATCCAGCATCTCACTTGTAGGAATACTATTTCTAACCCTGGCTCATGTCAGCACTGGCTTTCCCCAAGGATAGGGATTTGCCCAGCCCCTCTTGGTGACCCCTCACGGGCTGTACTTCCCTCAGTGTCCTGCAGCCTAGCCCTCCCAAGCTGCAGTTCAGTTCCATTGCCACTGTAACTGCATTTCCCAGAGCTGCAGGCTGTGTTTAGCCCAGCCCTTGGCTTCCCTTCCCCAGGTAGCCAGGCCAGCCCTCAGTGTCTCCTGCTGCCTGATCCTGATCACAGCTTTGTGATTTCCCTCCTTCACATCTCTGCCTGGTCTCTTGCCATCACTTGTTTGAAGTGAAGGCCCAAAACTGGTCCCAGGAGCACAGATGCAGCCTTGCTAGTGTCAGACAGAGATAAAAACTTCCTGGCCTTACTCCTAGGGCAGTCCAGGACATCACTGGCCTTATCTGTAATCAGCCCTCGCTGCAGGCTCATGCTCAGCCCTGTCCCCTCCACCAGCCCTGTTCTTGCTCAGCCAGGGGTTCTCAGCCTGAGCTGCTCCTGAGGGCCCTGTCCAAGATCTCTGGGCACACTGGGCAGTGGAGGTGTGTGATGCCTCTGCAAAGCTCCACTGGGTAAGGCCACGAGGAACTTGATCCACCCTTACAATTAGCACTCTTACTCCCACCTAAATCCTTTTGGGTTTCTGAGTTGCTTAGGTAGAGTTTGTTTTCATTTTTGTTTTGCTGTGATTGACTTTTGTTTCTGCTGGTGAGTTTGTTTCCTGGAAGAAAATATTTTCTCCAGAAATGCATTTTCTCATAGCTCTGTGATGTTTGGAGCCTTTGTTCTTGCTGTCCTTGGAAATAGGTAAGAAAGAGGCAGCAGGAAGGTTCCTTGATGGGAAAGGGCTTTGGGGAGGGAAAGGAAGAGAAAGTTTTGGGCAAGAGATGCAAAGCAGTGCTGGAGAGCTGATGAGCTTTGAGGATGGCTTGTGTCCAGGTACCATCAGACTTGAGGAAGACAGGAACTATGAAAAATGAAAGGAGACATGAAGTCAGCATTGTGGACTGCGAGAAGCCAGGCTGAGTCACTGTACCCTAGAAAAGAGGATTACACTATCCCATTTGGAAATAAAGCAAGAAACTGGTAAATATATTATCTAGGACCCTGGTGGAGCCTGGGACAAGGAGGAAGGAGCAGAAAGAATCTGAGCACTTTGTGTGATGCTGCTTCCTTCCATGGAGTTTTCTGCTGGGACTGGCACATCCCTGGGAGACAGGCTGGGATGGCAGAGGTTTAGTCTGTGCTTTGTTTGTGTAGCTACAATGGGGCTGTAGTTCTGTCTGGTTTATTTATAACACAGATGTCACTATTTTTGTCTGTCTGTAAATAAATTGTATGGCTGGCAAAAAGTGATACAGTGGATAGACAGATTTTAGTTAGGGTCAATTACAGAATGCTACAGAGTGGTATTTAAAAATGGCCTTTAATCTCACCTTTCTCTTGAGCACAGAAAGAAAAAAGTTTATCTGTTAATTATTGTAACAAAGCCAAAAGGTTTATTAGAGTATTTGTCATTTCCTTTCTTAGTTGTCCTCTCTGAAAATGTACATCCCTGTTGAAGTGTGTTCTGCTAGGCAAGCAGCATTTAAGGCTAATTTTTTGTAATAAGAAACTGTTTATTTCCAAGGAATTTCCACAGAATTTCCCATCATACCACTTTCTTAAATTTTTTTCACAATAAGTTGTAATTAACTTCTTCTTGTCCCCATAGTGGTTTGCATCTGGTTATACCCATGCCAGAGTATTAATTTGTAAGGTTGTTCTAAGGAACAAAATCCTCAAGGACTAGTTGCTGCTTGGTTTTTTCTCTCTGTGTCATTAACAGCTCATTTCTTAGATGAGAAGGGAGAAGACAAAGTTCAGAAACTGTATTTCTATTCCTGAGGCAGAATGTGAAAATCAGCTCTCCCTGGGCAGTGCTGGCTCCCAGTTTGGCTTGGGCTGAGCAGGAGTGAGTGAGTCAGAGTTACAGGGAAGGTCTGAACTGGCTCCCTCCTTCCAAGGCCAGCAGAATTCCCCGGGTTTCCCTATAGGAGTCTGACCTTCTGCCTTGTGTGGTGGGTGTGGATCAGGAAACCAAAGCATCCTCTGTGGTCCTGACCTGTGTGAGCTGGTACCAAGCACTGCTGGCTCTGGGAGTGCCTGGCAGAGGAGTTGCTGGGGTTTTTGGGAGGTGGAGACCAGGGCAGAGGGGGTGAGTTGTGTTCCAGCATGGGCAGCCCAGGCTGTGTGCCATGTCGGGATGTGTGAAATGCAGAAGGGGAGGAAAATGGCCCAGTGCTCTTGTGCTCTGCTTGGGGACTTCTCTTCAACTTCCAAGAAAACAAAAATACAATTTCATCATTCCCTTGTACTATAAGGGAAGGAGATGCGTTGTTACAGTGAAGAGTCAGTGTCTTTTGAAAGAACATCTTGGTTTGTGGAACTTTTTATGAAGTTTGAGTCATTTCTCTTGGTTCCTCCCAGTGCTGGCAGCCGGGAGTGCCTGCATATCCTGAGGAGATTAGGGAGCAATAAACCTGTTTGTGAGAAGTGGCCTCCAGCAAACTGATGTGAAGTCCTATTATAGAAGTCAAGTGGCTGCAGTTGGCACCTCTATGTCTGTTCCAGCTTTGCATTGTTTGTATGAATATGGTGCTGTGAGAGACCGGCAGGGACTTCCCCTCTGCTGGGATCCAGCAAGGGAAAACTCCTGAGCAGAGCTGGCTCCTGGCTGGAGAACCCCGGGCAGGGCAGGGTGGGAGCAGATGGTGGAAGCAGAAGTGGGGATTTGTGTGACCCCTGAGCTGGGGCCCCACACACATTCACTGGCTCTGGGCTTTGCTCTTGGGGCTCTGCTGAGGAAAGGGCAGGGGGAAGCTGGGAGAGGGGCTGTGTTTTATTTAACCCACTGAACTGTGCCCCCAGCAGTGAGTGTCCAGCTCTGCCCAGCCTCACCTCTGCCACCACCTCAGATCCCCTGCATTGTCCTGCTGTGGCACAGAGTGGCCAGGGCTGATGCTCACCATCCCCAGCCCTCATGAGCCCCAGGAACTCCCTGGCTCCCTCTGAGCTCCAGCATCACTCAGGAGCAGACACAAAGATGGGCAATGTCTGAGGAGGACAGGAGGGAGAGCAGGGGTTGGTGATCAGGCTGGCTCTCCAAAGGTTAAGAGCTGTTCAAACTCTGAATACTGGTATTGATAGAAATATTGAAGGCTGAAAATCAACTCCAGCTTTTCTTGTGTAGCAAGACAGAGTAGAGGACAATTGAAGAACCCCAAGCTCCAGGTTGATGTGTTCTATTCAGAGCAGTTAAGGACAAAAGTTTGTTCTGGCTGGTGGGATGTGTGTGCCAGTGTTCCTGCTCCTGAAATGGAGCAGCATTTGGGATACTGCAGCATCTCCATTAAAAGAAAAAGCCATGAAGCAGAGCAGTGAAGAGGAGGAAAATCCTTCTCTCTCTTCTTCCATGGGTCTCTGATGAATGGGTTATAAAGTGTTATAAACTGCAGGTAAAAGTAGTGCTTAAAGAAGCTTTTACAATTCTCATTTCGTTACCTCATTGCAAGCAAATCTGTGGCTAGTTGGGACATTCAGTATGTGTTAAGAAAAAAGCTCCAAGTTTCAGGAAAATAATGAAGTAAAGCCACTTCATCATATACATTCTTCTGCATTTAGTGGACTCAGGCTTGGCTGCTTTATCCTGAAACCATTTTGTTTTGAAACAGTTAGAATAAACAAACTGAAAGTCACAGCTGTATTTACTTGACTGTTGCCTTCTGCGCCTTATCACATATGTTGTTATATTACTAAAACTCTTGTATTGGAACCATTGTGCAGTGGGAAAGCCTGTTGCCTTTTCCCAAGAAGGAGTGTCTCCCTGGGGGGGGGCAGGGAATTCCTCATCCTTCCACATTCCAGCAACTGATTTTGCAGCTTATACTGTAGTTGCTTGTCAGAGTTTAAAAAATGTTCCCTCCCATGTCTGAAAAATTCCCTGATTTAGGGAATTTTTAGGGTCTCATTGTGTACTTAAATACAAATGCTGCCTGTGATGTAGAGCTAGAACTGGAGATTGACTGGGGAGGGGATCCAGTGGGGATCACCATATCAGCCATATGTTTGTTACAGATAGGAGAGGGGTGAGGAAAAGACATCATGTGAATGCCTAATGGCACTCTGCTGGCTGCTCCTAGTTCCTGATGGAAAAATTGATTTACCAGTGCTTAGTACCTTCCACAAAATCAGGTCTGGGACTGTTTAAGTTGGGCACAAAATAAAAGGCTTGCTGAAGTTGGGAAGGAAGTCTTGAAAATATTTTCTTAATTTATCTCTGATGCAGCGCTTTGGCAAAGCTAATTATGCTCCCAAAGGAGAGAAAATGTCCTTGTTTGAATGTAGCTTTGCTCATACTTTAGGCAAGCTGTTTGTGTGGGTGGGTGCTCTGGTTCAGAGGGGAAATACTGAAGAGCAGATAGTTTGTTGTTCATGGGGCAGAATGACAAGACCAAGTCCAGCATGAGAGGAAATAGCATTGTCCTTTGTGGTATCACTGAGTTGCACAGTGACTCAATAGGAAATCATGAGCCACAGCTACATATGTAAAATGCTCAGAAATAGCATAAAAGCAGGTGTGACATCCTAAATGCACACTGCTTAATAATGCAGAAAATTGTCATTGCCTATTGAAGATGCATTTTTATCCCTGTGCCATAATTTAATTGTTGGTGGGCTTTAATTTTCTCCTAATCACTGGAAGCACAAACTGTTTTTTCCTGCTCCGTGTACCATGATGTTAAAACGTGTTTGTTATTCACTGTACTTTCAGGTTCAAAGTAAACAAGAGAAGAAGGCAGGAACTCCATCCCCAGCCCCCCTGCAGCCTGTGGTTAGCACTTGCACTCCTCTGCCTGTGAATAAAGCCTCCAGCAGTACCCCTGTGCCCATAAACATTCCACGTTTCTACTTCCCTAAAGGACTCCCCAATGTCTGCACTAACCATGAGGAAATCATTGCCAGGATTGAAGAGGCCTTTGCAGAGTTTGAAGATGGGAAAGCAAACATCTGTGAAATGGGGAAAATTGCAAAGGTAACCACTGATGGTCTTGGAGGTTTTTTCCAACCCTAATGATTCTGTGAATCTATTCTTTAGGTTTTTAGTTTTGGGAGAGAGACTTTGTTTTAGTTTCAGTCCATCTCACAGCTGTTGTAGGGGGAAAAAGAACAGTTTCCTTTTGATCTGAAGTTTTTGTTTAGATTTAGATAATAGTAAACAAAAATTAGCTCAGTTTGCTGATTGTCACATCAGATATGTTTGTTCTTGCTTTCATTTATGAAGCAGTTCTCTAAGACTTCTTAGCAACTACAAATTGCATTTTTGTTTCTCTATTCCTTCATATTTGTGCCCAGAAGACTGAGAAACTCAGAGGCAGTAACTTGTCTGCTTCTGTGGTTTCAGGTGGTATCAGCTGCCTGTTTTGTGGCTTTTTGTAGCTGTCCTGCTCAGCTAGCATGAGCTGTAGGTGCTATTGCAGTGTTGTGTGAGGAAGCAGCTTCCAACTTCCAGCTCCTGGATGTGGAAGGGGGAAATGTCCAGTGAGCCCCCAGCCCCTGAGCTGAGCACATCCAGTGGTGCAGCTGGTGCTGAGTTCTGCCTTCAGGGCACAGCACACAGCACTTGTGTGGAGCACACAAGATGGTCCCTTCCCTTTCCCTCTCCCTCAGCTGCAGTTCACAGTGCTGCTGATCTAAAACCAGCATTTATCAGACACATCCTGGATGATCAGCTTGCCCTGAGTCTCTGGCACTGTAAACAGAGCAATGATGCTCTCTCCAAGCTTTCATGGGCTGCCATTGAGAGCCAGCAGCTTCTGCAGAGGCTGGTTCAGAAGTGCTGCTCAGGGAGTCCTTTGGCTGGAATAAATCCTTCCCATGTGTGCTTTCATTTTTGTGTTCCCCTGCTGAGATCTTGCAGTGTTGGAAATAATGGACTGTGCTGGGTGGAAGGCACTGCACTGAGAATTGCAGGGTGGGATTTACTTCACCTTTAGGCATTTACTCATTAATTGTCTGTAATTAGACATGAGTTTCCCTTGCTGCCTGTGACAGGTTATCCCAGAGGAGAATAGACCCTCCTGTTTTAGGGTGGGTGGGGGATGTAGGTGCTGTGAGTGTCCTTCTGGAAGGAGGTGCCTGTCTCTCCATTCCACTTCTTAGTTCAGAGCTTGAGTAGTCCAGATCCTTTTCCTAGCCTGGGAGGAGTGTTTCTCAGCCACTTGAAAGGGCACATGACAAAGTAGAGTTATGTGTGAATTCTCAACCTTGGCACCAGTAAATGGCAGACAGGTGAGTCAGAAAGCCATTGCCACTTTATTTCCCTTGTGTAAAGTCTCAGTGGTGAATCTGGTGAAAGGTTCCTCTTGGGACTGCTCTTGTATTCCTCCTTGCCCTGGTTTTTCCTTGCAGATCTGTGGCTGCCCACTCTACTGGAAAGCTCCTCTGTTCTATGCATCTGGGGGAGAGAGGACAGGACGTGTCTCTGTGCACTCCTTTGTGTCCATGTGGAGAAAGTGAGTACAACAAATGCAAAACTCTTTCTGGAAGAAGACATCAGCCTGCCATACAAATATATTTTTTCCTTCTTTTCCACCAGACTTTTCATGCCATTTTCCTCTTCTTTAAGTGGCTTAAAAATCTCCATCAGCTTGAGATTTCCCCCGCCCCAGACCCTCTGAGCACTTGTTTCCATGTGACATTCACAAACTTGGAAGTCATTTTATAGATAGTAAGATGTTTTGAGTTAGTTAGTGTATAAAATATATTTACAAGCTCCCCAGAAATGTCAGCTATTCTGAGGGAGCTGGTAGTTGTGCATTTGGGGTATATTTGTGCCCAGCCTTATTGCTGTAGACTGCACTAAGCAAATGCCGTTGGGGAACTGGGGGAGGAGATATGTGATAGTGTTACAGGACAGAGAGGGGAATGTGGAAATAAGCATCAGCATATAACTGGGTACTCTGGGAGCTTTAATAGTTACTACCTTCCCAAGCAAGCTATTGAATTCATCTGTGGAGGTTGACAGTCCACACTGTGAAAATGGAGAGCTCTGGGTGGGTGCATTGTGCTTGGAGTCAGCTCTGACATGGAGCAGACTTGTTTTCTTGCCTAATCTTTTTCCCTCCAGGGCAATTCAGGCTTTAGTGTGCTCTGTGAAACACCTGAACAGCGTCTCCATCTCGTCTCCAGAGAGAATTCTAATTTTTTACTTAATGGTTACTCTTCAGATTCTTGATGTAGCCTTTAACCCTGAATTCCCAAAGTATTTCCTGTGATGATGTTGTCAAAACAGCTTCTAGTTACCCTGGCAAAATTACAAAAATGTTAGGGGTGACTGTGATCTCGAAGTTTGTCTTGACACAGACAATATATTTTCCTTCCTTAGGTTCCTCCAATTACTTCTAATTAATCCCTAATGTATGATTCCACATTTTCACTTCTCTGATTTTCACATCCTTCAGATATTTGCAGACTGTGGTCATGTCCCTCTTCTGTATCTTCTTAACTCTCCCATTTCCAAGCCAAGCTTTGTATGCTTTTCTCACTTAATTGCTCTTTTAGAAAGATTATTTTTTATCCCTTCCTCTTCCCCTCTGACAGTTATAAAATCTTTGCTGGAAAGCTGAAAAACAGAAGAAATGTAGGATTTCTGGTATAGTTAGGCTGCAGCCATGTGAGCACAGGTGTAACTTTAAACCAGGTCTCTTTAGTTGCTGAAGCCTATTTTCAATTTCCTTAGAGTATGACTGACTTCTCAAGATGCCACATGCTCACTGCTTGTCAAGTCTATAGGAATTTCTCAATATAAAACACTTCTGAATGTCAGATCTTTTTGTTTGTAGCTAAAACAGGGCTTTGGGTTTAATCTTTATGTGCCAGATTTTTTTAAGCTAAAACATTAGCAGCTCTTTCTGCAGCTGATTTAGAATATATCTATTAATTGGCAGTTACCATGATAGGAATATGCAGCCAAAAGAATTGCTAAATCTTTTTTTGCTTATTTAAAGGAGCCCTTTTTTGTAAAGTCTGCTTTTCCCAGAGTGATGAGGCCAGAATTAGCAGGAAACAAGTTACTGTGATCTCTGCTGGAGAACTACAGCCACTTCAGCACTATGTTCATGCACTTTCAGGAGAGGAAAGTGGTGAATAATCACTCACAGTAAATAATTACAGTGCATTTATATTTTCAGAGTTAATGAAGAAAACAGGGTAGTTTTCTGAGTTTCCCTGATACTATGTGAACAACATAGTGTTTGATATATTCAAATGTTGTGTTCTGTTAGCAGTGTTTGGTAAATGGCATGGAGTTCCTCTCTTCATGAGTTTCTCTGGGGTTAATCTCATAACTGTGACACCTTTGGCCAGTGCAGTATTTTGTGTGAGAAGAAGACAGACCAGAGCTGGTGTGTCAGATGCACACTGTCAGCCAGGGGGGACTGAGTTTACACCCTTCTCCAAATGCTCAGTCCTACTAATGCCTTCATTAGGCTGCTCTCTGTGCACAGCTCCAGATGGGCCATAATCAACAGGGGATGCCCTTTTTCCCTCTGAGAAGTGATTTTTCTGGGTGAATGTTCAGTCCCTGTCGTTTGGCAATCTCCCCAAATACTGCAGTGTAGTGAAGGGTTACATTGGAGAGCACATCCTGTGGCATCCCGCTGGGCTGGTGCTGTTCACTTGGAGCGAGCCTGCAGCATTGGCTGCAGGTTACTCTGATTCCACAGGTGCTTAGTATAAAAACTGCTTTACCACAGCAGTGTTAACCTGGAAAAAAATCCCTGCTGGGTGCCCTGGTGCAGCTGAAAGACCTTGAAGGAAGTGCTGGCAGTGTGAGGTCAGCATTGAGTGATTCCAGCACAGGTGTATTGTGCTCTAAGGCCCTTGTGACCCTCCCGGGGCTCCTGGGAGGTGCGAAGGGCTGGGGGCAACTCCTCCCCTCTCCCACAGAATCCTGCGGAGCTGCCACGACGATGCCTCCAGGTTCACTTCCCTCCTGGCAAAGCCTGGCTGTGACTGCCTACAACAGGAGGATTTCATCCCGCTGCTGCAGGTACTGCCCCAGCTCCGCGGCGTTCCCTTGGCACCTTCTTTGTTCCCATGGCAATAAATGTTTACCAGGGACGAGCAGACCTTCGGTTTGAGCAGCACCTGGGTGGGGTTCATCTTGGAGTGAAATAGAAATGAGCTTTTGAAGTGCTGAAGTGCCAAACCAGCTGCAGATGCTGCTGAAGGCATTGAGGACTGGATTCATATTTATCAGTGCCTTGTAACCAGCCTGGAATTTGTCCCATTTCTCAATGTGGATATTGGGGAAAAATGCTTGTTGCTGTTGATAGTCAAGTACAACATAAAAGCTTATTGGAAAAGTTTTGTAAAAGTTGCTTGGCAAGACAGTTGTAATTAAATTTGTCTAGCCAGACTACCAGATACAGTATCACATGGAGATCTTGGCAAAATTTTTGCAGTTCCAATTGTTCTGTATATGCCTCTAAACCTGCAAGTGCACAAATGTCACTGCTTTTTTTCCCCTCATATTCAGGCTAAATCTGCACATCCTCATTTCATGTCTTTCTTTCCCTTTAATTAACTTTAACAAGGTATAGTTGTTTTAATTATTTGTGACCATTTATGCAGACTGTGGTTAGGGCTTCTCTATAGTGTCTCTAAATCACATCTATCTGCTCCTCTGATCAGCAGTTGCACTTTTTCTGATCTTTTCCACGCATCCCTAGATTTCTCACACAGTGCTGCCCTCTGGGTAAAACCTCTGTGGAGATGCTGCTGGGGAAAGATTTTGTGTCTGTGCTGGCTGTTTCTGTCTCAGACAGAAGTGGGGCTGTAATGGGTACATTTTCTCATGTTGCTCTTCATCTCTTCTCCACTGGGCACACTGCCTTTCCTGGTGGATTGCAGCTCTGCTCTTTAGCTCCTGGTGCAATCCAAGGCATGCACAGTCCTGTCTGTCAGTCAGTCAGAGATCAGCAAAATTACCCTGATTTACGCCACCATGGGAGACATCCTGTTATACTGCCCAAAAACTGGGTATATCACACCCCTGAGGGCACCATGGAACAGGCACAGCAGAACTTGGAACACCTTTAAAGGGTAGAGGAGTCAGACATGGAGAAATTACACAGGCATTGATTCATGCAGGATCTGAACTGATTCATGCAGGATCTGAGCAGTTTCTCCATGGATTTGATCATGCAGATTTGGCATTGTGAGCCAGTGTTTGACTTACAAAAAGCTGGTCTTGAGAAAGAGGCATCTCCACAGGTAGTCCAAGTGAATTTTGGAAAAATACTGATCGTATCTGTAAGCATTCTGAGGCTCACACAGCTTTAATTTGACATAGGAGACTTTCTCAAGGAATGTTTATTTCTGACACCTAGTTCTAACAAATGTTAATATCTTCAATGAATGGAGAAAAACAAAAATCTTGGAGAGGAGATAGTTGCATGGTCAACTAATTAATTTTTGTCTCGTTCAATGAAAATGAGTTTTCATCTGCTCACTAACTCTCTTCCTTTGTTTTTCTGTCCTTAAGTAAATCAAACTGGCCCACCAGGTGCGTATTGCCAGCAAAGGCATTCTATTACTGTAATAGAAGGTTCTCTTGGTAGATTAAAAGATTTCAGTTTTACTGTTAATGCTGCAAATAGTTTCAAGAGTAAGCAAAAGTATTGGTTTGTAAACCCAGTAACTTGTAAGCATTTAAAGGAGAAGAAAATCTATTTCATTTCATTTTCTCTTACCTTGCAGGATGTGGTAGAAACTCATCCTGGCCTCACGTTCCTGAAGGACGCTCCGGAGTTCCATTCCCGGTATATCACCACGGTAGGCTGCTTCTCTGATCCCCTGGGCTGCCTCTGCCTCCCTTTGGGGTCTGTCACTCTTCCTACCTGCAAATCCTTCAGTTATTTAAAAATATAGGTGTTTTTAATATTACTCACCATGAGGCATTTTAACTACTGCTTCCAAAAGAAAAATAATCTGCTTGTGTGTGCCAAAGGTTATTCTAAAGGTTAATAATGGTTCTTTCTGGTCTTAAGCAAATCTATAAAAACATCTTTTTTGGCCTGATGAATGGAAAAAAAGTTCTTTGGTCTTTGGGAGCTGTTGAGTCACCCTGAGTAGTGCTGGGCTGCTGAGACATGGAAGGCTGCCTGTTTGAAGGGTTCTGTCACTGAGGCTTGGAGAATCCATGACTGTTCCTCAGTGCAAAGCACCATTTGCCTCCGGGGATCTGCTGTCCAACCTTTCTTTTGCCAGGATGCCTGTGCAGGCTCTGTGTCCCCAAGCTTTTGTGGCTGGGGTTTGTTCAGTAGCTTTGTTCCAGCTCTGCAGTCAGCACTAAGGCTGGTACTTTACCCAAGTGTGTTTGTACTTTTTTTAAGCCTTGAGCTTGACTGGTGTTGGGTGTGAATCTGGATAAAAGGTATAAATGTTGGGAAGTTTTCTCTCTGCAGCAGTAACAGATGCAAATAATGACAGACCTGGTGGGAGCTGTATCCAACAGGGCTCAGGCCTTCAAGTTTCTCCTGTTTGCTTGCCAGGGCCTGCCTGGGGCTGCACCACACATGGCAGCTGGGAGGCTCCTGGCACACACGTGCTTGTTCCTTTCCTGTAAGGAGCAGATGGCACAAAGACACTTCTTCAGGGCAAGCCCTGAACTGTCACACTGATGAAAATGTGTAATGAGAATCTGTTCTAAATATTGTAGATGCACTTGAACATGACAGTGAACGATGGCATTGTATAATCAATCGTAGATGCACTTGAACATGACAGTGAACAGCTGGGCACAATCAATGTGTTTAGTCCCTGTGGAGCAAGACAACATAAATATTAAGCCAGAACAGGTATGGGAATGGCCAGGGAATTATGGAGACACGTGAATGGGTGAGTGTGGGAAGTGCCTGTGGCACAATGCACCCTGGTATTTGCTGTTTCAATTGCATGGAAGGGTGAGACTGAAAGGTTTAAGGTCACACCTAAGGGTGAGACTGAAAGGTTTAAGGTCACACCTGGGGTTGGTTTCTGACTGCAGTATCCATGGGTCAGTGCCCTGGATATCCATGTGTGGTTGCCCTGGCTGCTGACAAAGGCAATTCTCTGCATCTGCCTTTATGGGTTCCTCTTAAGTCACACACTGTTCCTGTATTCTTCAGGCAAGAAACAAGTGTCTTTGTGGGGTAATCCCTCACATGATCACCCTTGCTGCCCTTTCTGGACTCACCCAGGGCACTGCACAATGTGGCTGGGACCAGCTGTGTGAAGCTGAGCTTCCACTTCCAGTTAACTGAACTGCAGGCTGCTGCTAAAGGCAGCACCTTTTCCTTCCTCTCTCCTTTTGCAGCACTTCCCTGCTGCCTGGGTCTGGGGCTGTGTTACCAAAGAGTCACAGAGCCAGACTTGGAGTACATGAAGCTCCTGAGTGCTTCTTGATCCTGCCTGTATGTGTGCTGTGTTTTCCTGCTGCACTCAGAGCCTTTGGGCATCCTCCTAGCAGTGCTGGGACACAGGTGGATTCCAGGCCTGCTCCAAAGGCAGCAGGGACTGGTGGTGCCTGGAGCTGAGGAGAGGCTGTGGAGCAGCACACCTGGCAGCTGCTCTGGGGGTCTGTGCTGGCAGCAGAATCTCCCTGGGCTGGAGCAGGGCCAGCCCTGGGGAGGCAGGAGGCTGCTGGGCAGGCTGTGCCCATCTGGAGGGGCAGCACTCAGGGCTCTGCAGCAGTGGCTCCCTGGTAGCAGCAGTTCCTATTGCTCACCTCTCCTTCCACAGACAGTTTGGCACATCCCTCTTTAGTGCTACAAAATCCAGAATTTGCACCAGGAGGCAATGAAGGAAACAGCTTTGTCCTTGGATTTTGAGACCACTTGGATCATTTTTATTGCTGCAAGGTAGAGTGCCTTATACCTCCTTACACAGACAGAGTGCTGTATTTGCTGCCACACAAGAATCACAGTTCATGTTTGTGTTACAGAGCAGGGCCATAAGGACACCTGGCTTTGTGTTCATTGCTGGGTACAGCATCACCTGGCTGAGATCTCCTGGAAAGTGACCTCACAGTCTAGGATGGGTAAGATGTGAATGCACATTTCAGTTCTTACTGCCACCTCAGAACCTTTTAAAGGGCCTCTTGGACACAATGGGCTGGAATTTCGTCTGTATCATATCTGTTTTATTGGCCACTGTATTACTAAAGCAGTTGTGTTTGTTTCAACAGAGAGAACTCCTGAAGCTGGTGAAGATGATGCAGAACATCACAGAATATCCTGTGGGATTTGTTGTAAAGCTTTAGTGTGACTTCCACCTGAATGTTCAAACCAGGCTCAGAGTTAGCCGTGCATGCTACCCTTGGAAAGCTGTGTGCTAAAAACAGTTTAAAGGTTAAAGCTTGTGGAAAATTGCTTCAGCTTTTACAGTAGCATCAATGCAAATGTGTAAGGGGACAATGGCCACAGGGATTAATAAAGGTTCCTGTTTTGTCCACAATTGTTTTTGTTCTTGTGTGGGAAGACTGGGGAAGAGTCTGGAACTCATCTGTGAATGGTTTTGGCCTGGAGGTCAATTAATTACATGAGGATAATGGGGCAGTAGAAAGAGGCTCCTCTTTCCAAAGGCTAATTAAGAATTTGACTCCATGATCCTTGTGCCCTCTTCCAACTCAAGATGTTTTATGGGTCTGTGGTTGTGTACTGAACTAAGAAAAATGAAGCCAGTTATGGCCTAAGGGACAAGTGTGGTTTTCATGCTGCACATCATCTCAGGCTGGGTCATGATCTAGGATGTTTCCCAAATGCTTTTTTTGACAGCTTGGGTTTTACAACCTGGAAAAGAAAAGGATAAATACTGAGATTTTATAGTGAGATATATACTGTGTACTGTCCCTGGAAACTGGGCCATTATTTGAATAATAAAGCCTTCACTGAGTGACTGGACATGGTAAGAGACATGAAAAGAGATCCCATTTTCCTCTGAATGGCTTTTTTTTACAGATGGGTGAGGAGGGAGCAGATGGAACATCTTTATCAATGTGGTCTGGTAGACAAACAGTTTTTATGTGTCACAAATGGGAATAGCTTGTTGTCTTTTACTACCCTGCAGGCAGAAGAAAAGAAGAATTACTGGTATGGGATCCTGTTTCTGATTCTTAAGATTGCTATTTTGGAGTCCTTGGAATGGTGTGAACACCCTGTATTTTTAAGAGTTGCTACAAATTTGTCAGGTGTGATAATGGGTGATGTGAGAGGTGACACCACTCCAGTCTCTGAGCTCTTGTGAAGCTGGAAGCAAAAGCCAAACAAAGTTGAGAAATGGAGACTGGAATGGCAGTGGCTACCAGAGGCATGAAAGAAGAAACAAACATTTTGCTTAAGACCAGAAAGGATCATTGTGATTACCTAATCTGACATCTTGTGCTACACAGGCCACAGAACTTTGCTCAGTGATTGCTACAGTTAGGATAGATCTGGTTTTTGGTCTGTTTTTAGTTAAAATGACCCCCAACTTTAAAAGGATATCCGCCTCTGAGCCTGGAGGGATGGAGAGCCTGCAGTGTTACCAAAGGTGTTGTGTTCAGCTAAGTTGAATTGATCAGTTCTATCTCTTCAGGGTACATTTGAATCCTGACATCGTTCTTGGTGCTCTCAGAGTTGTGTGTGCCATCATCAGCTGCTGTCTCACTGTGTACCCCAAAGCAGGCTGCTGGCAGCAATCTCATACTTGGTTCTGCATCTGTTCTGGACTAAGAACCAGCACTTGACTGAGTCCAAAGATGGCCCTTCAGTAGTGGTTGCCCACTTGAAATTAGTTCTGGCTAAAAGAGAAATCCATCCCATTTAATCTGCTAGCTGCATTGATCCCTGTCATGTCCACATTGTTGGGTAAAGTTAATTTTTGTGTTGGAATAGTGTGCACTGAAGGTTACCAAAACTCTGGGGTGATGTGCTTAGATGTTAGACACATCAAAGGTTTGTAGTAGGTTTGGTCAACAAGATTTCAGTGCTGATAGGCAAATTAATTCTATTCTCCTTTCTCATGCCAGTGATATTTATTTGTTGTTGTTTGCCCTGTTATGTGTGACCAAGCACATAGAAGAATAAACCTTTGTTTCCCCACCCTGTGATGTTACTTGACAGCTGACAAGGAGCAGACTGGGAAGGGCTGTTTGCTTTTTTGAGGAGCTTGGGAGTGAGCTCAGTCTCACACTGGGAGCTGTTTGCTTTTGGCTTCTGAGAGTTCTGTGCCTCTCCCCCATGATTTTTGCTCACTTTCACCAGAGACAGATCTGGAAAGGAGCCAAACACGTTTAACACCTGCCCAAAAATAATTGCAAACAGAACCTTTCCTGCTTACTTTCAGCAGAGGCACTGGAACATAAGGCATTGTTATATTGTTATAGTTACAATGGGTCAGACATTCACCTTCTCTTTCATTTACATGTCTTGCTTCCTCTGCAGGAACCAGAAGAATCAGAAAAATTTTTTTTTTTTTCTCCTGACATAAATAATACATCTGCATGCCCAAAGAGGTGAATTTAGAGCAGTGGAAATATTTCCATACTGGAAAGGGATAAAAGGGATAATACTGTTTAAGAAGCAAGTGTTACTTTCAGACTGTGTAGTCACTTAAGGATAGTAGTATCTACAGAAAAGATCCCAGAACAGTTTTCAAACAGAAGTCTCCTTAAGATGAGTGAATAAACCAAGCATTTAAATTCCCAGAGTGCTGTGTTTCAGGAGTTGATTTCAAGAGCAGTGTTTGTTTGTTGCAGGTTATCCAGAGGATATTCTACACAGTCAATCGCTCCTGGTCGGGCAAGATCACTCTGACAGAGCTGAGGAAAAGCAACTTCCTGCAGGTACGTGGGTGTGTGTGGGAGCAGGAGCCAGGCTGCAGCAGCATCCCCTGTTCTGTGCCTGGGTGCTGGGGGAGCTGCTCCTGGGCTGCAGTGGATGAGCCAGGTGCTCAGGGCCAGGAATCTGCTGGGGCTACTGGAGGAGCTGTGCCCGAGTTGAGGTGAGAAGAGCAGAGACAGGAGTGACCCCAGGGTGCTGAGAGAAGGTCAGGGTGTGTCTGTTTTCCTGCTCTGAGGCCACATGGAGCAGCAGCCTGGCTCCTGGTCCAGACAGCAGGAGGGGAAGCAGGACATGGCATTGCACTCATGAGAAGTGGCTCACAAGCAGCCAAGAAGAGCTGCAGGAGTGCCAAGGGTAGGAGAGCCAATTTCCTGCCTCCTAGGCAGCCCTCAGCCCACTGACAGCTGCTCAGGAATATCTCTGCAATTGCAGGATGAGGCACCTCAGGAGCTGATCTCCACAGGATAATGAATGGAGCTTAGTTCTTGTTCCAGTGCCTGCAGTGTGTCCTTATGTCAGGATTTGGTTCTCTGTCCTCTGTGTATTTTGCCCAAAGAGCACCAGGTTAAGACTGTCTCAGGCTTCTCATGTCCAGCCCAGCCTGAAGAGCCAGAAAGTCTTGAGCTGAAAGGTGAAGGACTGGCTAAACCAGTGAGATTTCCCTCCTGTGTCCTGTTTGCCCTTCCAGGTGTAGTGTGCTGTCTTCCTCAAACTCCTCAAGTATGAATGCACATTCTTTCTCCTTTCAGACATCATCTCCCCTAGTTGACCCCATCAGCTAATGGGAAAATGAGCTCTTTTGAATTGGCTCATACCAGTCCAGTCCTAGGATCCCTGTTCCTTCCCAACCTCTGTTAAAAATAATCTTCCCAGATTATCCTGCATCTTTATTCACTCCTTTTCTCCCTTTAAACATTCTCTCAATTTTTCTCCTTTCATATCTACTCTGCCTTTCATCTCCTGCAGCAGGGAAGTTCAGCTCCTTGCTGCAGGTGTAAATGCATCTTTGGGTGTGATCTACAGAAGACAAAAATGGTTATGGCAAAAGTTCCCCAGTGATTGTCATCCGTAAAGAGAGAGAGACAGACACAGTCTGGAGAGGCCAGTGAGTGATGGATCAAAGGTGTTCAGACTTGGGTGTCAGCAGTCAGAGTAGTGCAGGTCTGGCAATGCCATCCTGTTATCCCTGCCAGAACACAGAACCTGGTGGATAGCAGCATGTGAGAGTTTTGTTTGGATCCAGTTGGATTCCTTGGATGTGGAGGTGCCTGGAAGTTGATGTTGAAATACCAGTGCCAACACATAACACAGCATCTGTTTTTCTGGTTGTGGGTAGCAGGGCCACTGGGCCTGCCTGCTTGGGGACACCCCAGCACACCCTGGGATAGTCAGGCTGTGTTTTGCCTGCTCCCTTGGGAGAGGCTGTGAGGGTAGGAGCTCACTGGAGCCATGATTTATTAGACAAGAAGGCTTCTGGTGTCTCCTGGCCTCAGCACCAAGAAGGAAAGTAGGGAGGTGGCACTGGGAAATGTGCAAATGCCCTCTTGTTTCTGGGAAGAACAGGGAGGTGTAAAGTGGCAATGAAACATGGATGTTAGCACTAAATGTTTCCTAGTAAGACATGTCAACAGATGTTATGGTTGGAAATCTGTCTGAGTCTCCCAGTTAAACCAGAATGATTCCTGCAACAGCACAGGGAAGTCAGAGGGATTAGTTTGGGGTCCCAGTGCAGGTGTGAGTCTGGAACAAGACTTGATTTTGCCCTTCAGGAGGCAGACAGGGATGTGTGATGTGTAAGGACATACCTCAGGTCCTGTGGAAAACTGTGGACTTGCTGCTGGAAGTGGCTCTAAGAGTCTCTGGTGCAGGTCAGGATTGTCTCCCAGACCATGGATCCCAGCTGACACAGCAGTTTGTGTTCCTGTTTCTCTGCCTCACTCTTCTCTAGAGCTGAAAACGAGCAAAAGTTGTTGACAGGAGTGGCAGAGGTGTTGTGCTAAGCAGGATGGCCAGCCAGGTGCTCTGTAAGGGCCTGCTAAGGAATACAGCAACCACATCTCTTGGGGAAAGGCTGCACTTGGGGTTAGCTCTCAGGGCTGTGCTCACCCAGCTTCCTGAGAAACTGCAGCACTTCAGCTGCTGAGCTGCCTCTTCACCCAGCTTTAACTGCCCACTGTGTGTGTTTGTACCCTTTCAGACTCTTGCTCTCTTGGAAGAAGAGGATGACATAAATCAGATCACAGATTACTTCTCCTACGAGCACTTTTATGTCATATACTGCAAATTCTGGGAGCTGGATACTGACCATGACCTTTACATCAGCCAGAAGGACCTGGCTAGGTACAGTGATCAAGGTATGCTGCCTGCAAATGTGGTGAGGCCATTGCTGAAAGCACAGTGTTCCTACTGAAGACCAAAGCCTGCCTTTAATTTGGTTATTTTGATGCCTCAGAAAAGGTTTTAATGTAGCCACTGATATCTGAAATAAATGTTGCTTTAGAGGAGTTGTACAAGCTTAGACACAGAGAACTGCAGGGGACACAATTTTCTGCATGAGTAACTACAGATGGAGCTTCTGTTCCTGTGTGGGTCCCTGCCAGGAGGACAGGCTAAAATAATGTCCTGAAACTTGTTTATTATTTACTGAGAGCTTTGCAGGAACTTGGAAGTAGGGACAAGCAGGATGAGCCCGTGTGAACCTCAGAGGTTGTTGAAGTGCAATCCAGTTAAGCATGAGAGGAATCCAGAGTCCAGTGAAGCTTGGGGGATCTCAGCTTGCAGATGGACTCTGCTGAGTATCTCTGCAGTTCAGCATAGAACTTCCTTTCCCAAAGTTATATTTGTTTTTGGAGGTTCAAAGGCCATAGATAAAATAATGGAATACAAATCCACAAAGGGCTAAAACACCCATGAGTTCCAAGTGCAGGCATTTATGGGGAGGCCTTGGGGGTTCTGGGGGAGTGTGGCAGTCACAGGGCTCAGGAATGTTGATCACAGGGCTGGGTGGGTGAAGGTTGGGCCCCTTTTAACAGTGGGAAGGGGCTTTGTGTGGATTCAGCATGAACAACTGATTGTAGTTATTGCTGTGAGCTGTGGTTTCATTTCCTCCATGTTTTCCTTGTTTCCAGCTTTGTCAAACAGGATCATTGAGAGGATATTCAGTGGTGCTGTGGTGAGGTAAGGAGTAGCACACTGCTTGGGGGAAGAAGGGAAGGCAGTTTCTGTCAGGCTAAGAAATACAGGTTATTCTCAGAAATGCCCCTGATCAGAATGGTTTCCAACAGAAACCATTCCAGGTTTCACTCCAGCTCCAGCTGGAGCTACCTGAACATGGAGTGAGAGACTTCTGGGTAACTTCAGGAAAGAAAATAAAAATCCCATAGGATGGGATAACTGGGCATAGCTGGAAGACATGGCACAGGGATAGCTGGAGAGCACTGCTTTGAAGTCTGTGAAAAGGGATGTGCTGTGGGAGGGGATGTGGCAGATGAGCTCCAGCTCTGCTGTGATAAAAGGTAGCAAATGCTGTACCTGGTGCTGCAGGGTGCAGGGAGTACAGGCTAAATAGGTGACAGTGCCCCATTTTCTCTCACTAATGATTTGAAAAATATCTTTGATATCTCGAGTGTTTAAGAACCTGGTGATTTTTAATTATTCTTTTTCTGCTATGTCTTCTAGAGGCACTGAAGTTCAAAAGGAAGGGCGCATGAGTTATGCAGATTTTGTGTGGCTCCTGATTTCAGAGGAAGACAAGAGGAGTGCTACAAGGTGAGACTGATTTCTGTGTCTTAGTAAAATCATTGAGATGAGCAAATAAGATAAGGAAACTTCTGTGACCTACCACTTTCTAAAAGAGAGAGCAGCTTGGGGTCTGGAAGTTGTTAGGAAGAAAAGATCCTACCAGTGATGGTTGGTCAAATCATTTGCCTTTCTTGAGGAAAACTTGTGTACAAGCAGAGTTTTCTTGTAATTCTTACTGTATTGGTAGTCACCAGTGCCTTTGTTGACCTCATGCCACAAGGCACTGGCTCTGGGCACACACTCCTGAGATGCTGGCAGCAGTTGGGCACATCCCTTCACAGGTGGAGTGGGTGTGTAAGGAGGGTTTGTAGGGAAACTTCACTGTGGCACTTTGTAAAAGCTGCCTGTGGCCTGGTTTGTACAGCCAGGAGGAGACTGTTGTGCAGGGGTGATCCAGATGTGCATGTGAGCGTTAGCATAAGGGATCTTACACATAACAAGAGAAGAAGAATCCAGAACTGCAAGCTTGGATCCCCCAGAGGGGCGGAGGGATGCAGAGTGCAGCTGCCTGAGAGCTCTGCCTTATGTATAAAGGAGCAAATGAGTGCATGCTACAGCTGCCTTGTCCCTCACCAGGACCCCTGCAGTGTCCTGGGCTCAGAGCTGGCTCTATTTGCCAGCTCTTGCTGGTGGGTCAGGCAGGGACTCCCTGAGCCCCCCTGGGCTGCAGCACAGTGAGCACTGGGTACAGGTGAGGCAGGTGATGGATGTGGATGGGCTGCTCACAGGGAGACTAACAGGAGATGCTTGGAGTGCTGGCCTGTGCCCTGACCCTTCCCAACAGGCCTTGTCATCCCTGGGTTTGTGGCAGGCTGTGGCAGCAGAGCCTTGGGGGTGGGCAGGGAGAAGGAGCAGTGCTGCAGTGAGTGCTGTGTGGGTGTCCCAGGGCAGTGAGCAGTGTCCCTGCTGTGTCCCCAGCATCGAGTACTGGTTCCGCTGCATGGACCTGGACGGGGACGGGGTGCTGTCCATGTACGAGCTGGAGTTCTTCTATGAGGAGCAGTGTGAGCGCATGGAGGTGATGGGCATTGAGCCTCTGCCCTTCCAGGACCTGCTGTGCCAGATGCTGGACCTGGTCAAGCCAGAGAGGGAAGGTGAGTCCTGTTGAGGCAGAGCTTTCAGTCCTTTCATTTGTGGGGGGTTGAGAAGGTGAAGCTACTGTGAAACCCATCTGCCCTGGGCAGAGCCCTGTGTGAGTCACAGGGCAGAAGTTACTGCACGTTGGGCCATGATGTTGTGCATCAGGAGGGCTGAAACACTAAAACAAGAGAGCTTGTGAATTAACTGCCTGGGACTGAAGCAACAATTCTTGTGTGCTTCAGCTGTGGGATGTACTGACAGCCTGCACTGTAAAACTGAACCATCCCCACTCACATGCCTTCATATTTCACATGAATGTCCAAGGCCTCCATATGTATGTAAGATTTAAACTTAATGAACACACCCATGTATTCAATAATGTTAAAATCCTTGACTGACTTGGGAAGGAATTTTGTGCTTTTGAAGCCTACTGATGTCACAATTAAAACCTTTGTAAGAACTCAGTAACAACCACGTGGGGTTTTTCTGTAGGAAGAGTAACCTTGCGAGACCTGAAGAGGTGCAGAATGGCTCATGTGTTCTTCAACACCTTCTTCAATTTGGAGAAATATCTGGACAATGAACAGAGGGATCCCTTTGCAGTGCAAAAGGTATAAATCACCTTTATTTCTAAATAAGGAAATCTCTCACTCATCTTTGGAGTGCTCCTGGATGTAGGGAAAATCCAACTGAATAAAAGAAAATTTTTTCACAAGTACAGCTCATTGATTGTCTCCTAGAAGCCTCTTATCTGCTCAAAGTACAGAAAAGTGGAGGGGAGGCCAAAACCAGCTTTGGTTTCCTCACAGTTGTTCCCCCATAATCTGCAATAGAAACTTTGTGGTTCCATGATTCAAGGCTTAATACATCCCAAGACAGAACAACTTTGTTTGTTTGCTTAAACTGGATCATCATAAAAGCAATCAAGTGGGACCAGGGGGATAACTTGCTATCCCCATCCTGTAGTAAATGGCAGAGGACCAGGTATTTATAGAGGTGTTCCTGTAATCTTCTCTAAAACTTGCCCTAACTTAGCAAACTGTGAAGAGTCCCTCAAAAGATCAGTTACAATGAACCTTTGATGGACAGATTTAAAACCACCAAGTTCTTCCATCCTGTATGGAGAGCACAAACTGAGCTAGAGCACAGCAAGCTTGTGGTGGCTGCATTTCTGAAGTGGAGCAGATGCAGTTTGTTGGCACCTGAGGTCACATGCTGAGCTTTAGGACCCTGAGAGGTATTTTTTCATAGTCCTTTATGTGCAGATGTTAAAACACTCCGAGATGGTTGTGACTTTGTCAGTTAAGGCAATTTTTGCCTGGCTGTGTCCATCCATCCCTTCCTAGCCCAGATGCTGACTGTGTGCTCTCTTTAGGACATGGACAGCGACAGCCCCGAGCCCTCAGACTGGGACAGGTACGCGGCTGAGGAGTACGAGATCCTGGTGGCCGAGGAGTCTGGGAATGAGCAGCTCCAGGAGGGGTGAGCATGGGCCTGGCACTGCCCTGGGCACTGCCCTGGGCACTCAGGGCTGCTCCAGCTGGGCTCTGCTGGGGGCATGGGGAGTGGAGCAGGGGGATGAACATTGGGACTGGACTCTGGAGCTCATGGGGCCCAGGACAGCTGCTCCTGCAGCAGCAGGGCCGTGGTGTTGGGGGGCAGCCACTTGGATCAGCTGCACACAGCTGTGAAGGGGGGAAAAAGGCAAAGCCTATTTCTTTTGGTCACCTTCTAAAAACAGAGGTCAAAAGACTTCTGCTGGTCTTGGCTGTGTATTGACCATGTCACACTGTCACAGATTAGAAGCTGGAGCTCTGTTACATTTATTATACCTAGCAGAGATTTTCTTTAGTCCTACTTTGTCTATTAGTCTGTGCTCTTTCTAAGTTATACTTCAATATTTTCATTCATTTACTAAGTTTGTTGAGACTTTTTTTATTTCAAGCATTTGGTTTCTTCAATATCTACACTCAGTTTTCAGCCTTCTGTAAGATTCTGGACAGACACACCAGCTATCTTTAGCCAGTGAATTTAGGGAGAGCAGTTGTTCCAGAACTTCTCTGTGGGCAAGGGTTCCCTGCAGATAAATGGAGACTCAGTCTAATCTTTCTTTAGATTTCTGTCTGTGTTGACATCTTCATTTTTCAACCACCCAAAGAATGCTTCCCCTGTGTTAATCTTGCATGATTTAGGATTGCATCCAGTCTTAAGCAGCATTTACAGAGCCAGTAGAGTATTGAGAAGATTGCCTCATTTTCAGAACTTCCCACACTGGAAATTGCTTGGGATAACAGTAGCACCTAGTAATTAGGCACAGAGATTTGCAAAGCTATTGAGAGCTGTTCCCCTCTCTGCCTGTGCATCCAGACAGCAACAGGCTGTTCCCTCAGCCCCTCTGAGCTGCCTGGCCTTTCTGGGGCCTTCACAATGGAAGATGAGGTAGGGCAGGATGGAAGATGAAATTTCTGCATTCCCTGCAGCTGCTTTGCAGCACCTGTGTCCTCAGCACAGAAAAGAAACAGGAGGCTGCCAGTAAAGCTTCATGCAGGACCATGAATTCCCAAAGTCACCAAAACCAGGGGAAGAGTGACAGGTGATGTCAGATTTTTGACATTGGTCTGAAGCAGCTCTGTGTCTTCCTGCAAAGAGCATGTCAGCAACCTGGCTGCCAGCTTTTAAGAGCCCCTGAAAAGCTCTGTAGTCATGGCAGCAGGATTAGATCTCATTTGTGGAGCATAGCAACAGACCACGAAGGAAAAAAGAAAGGAAAAAGAAAAACAAAGAGCTGGATGCCCAGACAAATTTGCCAGAAAGAGCCATTGAGTTTTTGCACATACATTATTTCTGCTGTGTTTTGAGGAAGACAGAAACAGGGAGTGGGGACAGAACCAAGACAATTCCTGGTGAGCTCTGGGAGAGACTGGAAGATTTTTGGCTAAGTTAGCTAGCAGAACATGAAATATGGTCCTTGTCTTATGAATACATTTGAAAACAACCATCATTCAGCAATCACAGATGCATTAATGTGTGTCCCACGTCTGTGATTAGCCCTGTCCCTGCTCCTCTGGAAGGGAACAGTCAGTCTAAAGCTGGCTGAGGCATGCTCAGGAGAAAGCCCTGCTCCCAGAGTGGCAATCTCATCAAGGCAGTGCATACTCCCAGCATCCACAGATACTTCCAGGATGCTGGACTCCCTTGAGAGCTGCTGTCACCAAAAATAAGAGGAAGGTCTTGTCATGCTCAAGACAGCAATAAAGCATCACGTTTCACTGGAAGCCTCAGCTGGTCTGAGCTCTTCTGAGCCAGGCTCTGCTCTCTGACCTGTGTGGGATTCCACAGAGAGAGGCTGTCCCTGGGCAATGGATGCTCCCACTGCTCTCTGGAGGCAGCACCAACAGCTGGCTCTGGCCAGCACAAGCATTGGTTTGCAGCAAGCCAAGCCCTCCCTGCAGGGCGGAGCAGGGCAGCACTGCTTGGTTCTTGTCCCAGAACCCAGCCTCAGGCAGCTGATGGACATGGAAACCATCTTTGCCTTCAGGGAAAGAGACCTTTCTACATGCAAAGAAAAAGAAGGAGGGAGAGCATCTTTTATCAGCTGTGGTGGGAAAATGTCCCCTGAGCTACAGGGAGGCAAGGCACAGTGCAGAGCATCCTGCTCAGAGAGGGGGGACAGAGGCAGAGGATCAGAGGATGTTGGTTTAGGCAGCTTAGACCCTTGTTCTTGTGTCCCTCCAGTGTCTGGAAAGGGGCAACAAGGACATCACTGAACCACCCAGAGCCAAAATGTGTGTTTGCCAGAAGGAAGGGCAAAGCATTCCCTGGAGTAATTTCCCTCCTCTGAACAACCTAGAGTTGCCACAGTTGAGTCTTAAGGAATGGGTATTGAACCTACACAAGGCCATATTTGTTTTCATGGGACTGGAGTTCTGAAACTGGCCTGGGAGGAGAGCAAGGATTGACTGCCTTTAGTGCTAGTCTTGTTCAAAATAAAGGTGGAAAGCATTTATTCCAGGATGGGAAAGGCAGGCACTGTTGAGCCTTAAGGAGCAAACCAGTGCAGTGGAAAAGTGTAGGAATAAAGGACAGTGGGAAGTCCCTTTGGAAGCAGACATGAGAGGGTTAGTGCAAAAGCAAAAGACACCTGAAGAAAAATATTACAGTGGAGCTCCAGCTGCACATTCCCCTGGTGCCTGTGCAATGCAGGGAAGAAGTCATGTTCCATTTGTAGGAGAGAAAAGGACAAGACTAACAGAAGGTGGTAGAATTGGAGGAAAAGGAGATACAAAAGGAACATCCTGAGAACAGCATTCAAATGGAAATACAAAGTTTTCCTCAGCTGCAGCCTTTAAAGCAAGGAGAGATTAGAGAAGCTGAGGCACCTGCAAGCATTCCCAATCCATTCCTGATGGGAGAGGCAGGGCAACACAGCCCCCACAGGCACCACTGAGGCAAGAAGGGTGCAAATTGCACATAGTTTGGTAACCTTGCACACATGGTCAGAAGAGGTTTGGTGCAGGATCCAGACCAGACCATTGTTTCCCTTCTCCCACTAAGCAGGAATCCAGAAGGTGGCAGAATTAGTGAGCAGGTGCTTTCCTTATGGAAGAGACGCAGTGTTCTCCAGCAGGGTCTGGGCTGGTCTCCCTGCACACAGGGAGCATCCTGCCTACAGCAGGACAGACCCTGACAGCCTCCCAAGAGAAAAACACCACAGGAAAGGGTGGACAATTCCTTCCTGGCACAGCCATGCTGGGCTATCAAAGGAGTTCACCTTTTTGCAGCCCAGTTTACTACTGAAAGTGAGAGCCATTCCTGTCCTGGCCATTGGAGCACCTGCTCCAGCACTTCCTTTGTCAGCAACCTTGCTTTAGAACAACAGGAAGAACTTTCATTTCTTGGGAGCCCTGCAAAACTAACCCATAGTATGCTGTGACTGAAGGGAAACATCCTAAAAACATCATTTCTTTGGATTAGGAATGGGCTGAGAGCCCCAGAGCCAGAGCCTGTGCTGCAGGGCATGGAATCCAACCAGTGTGGATAGTGCAGCTGGAGCTGGGAATTCCCACCACACCTCCTTGGACCATAAATGCTCAATCCTGGATATCAAACTGCCAGCTGAGGGAGAGAGGAACATCAAAGTGTGGCCACAATTGTTCTGTTTGTCAAAACACACCTCAACCAGAAGATGCTTTGAACCAGGTGTTTCTGAGCCAAGGCTCCTCTGGGGCTGGGGCTGGATGAATTTATTTCTACACTGAATATTGGGGCGCTGGGAGTTCCTGACAGTTGTTACTGAAGCTGGATTCAGATTTTCTAGTGCTGAGCACCAGTGAGATGAGGCTGGATGGGAGCACAGATCCATGGCTGCTGTCAGCACTGGTGACTCCCACCCTGTTCCCCATGCCTCAGGAATCTCCTCAAGGTTCACCTCTCACATGCTCCTGCCTTTTAGCCAGCTGACTTAGTAGCCACTGAAATAACAGCCCTGAAAACCAAACTACAGCTTCTAAAGACACACCTTTTGTCTTTGCAGATCATGTGAAGATGACTATGACACAGATGAAGTCTTACCTCCCCCTGAAACTGGAGAAAAGTCAGACAAGCTAATTATCTCAGATCTCTGAGCTTAGAGAAGTGGAAGACAGCCCATGTCTTTCAAACTGGATAGCATTCAGTCCCAAGGCACTTGGGGGTTTTCCTTAAATCTGTCATTGGAACAATGTGCTTTATTTTGTACACTGAAACTTGAGACCCCTTTTTGTCTTCCTGTGTAATTGCATAAGGTAATTTCTATGAAAAGGCTTTTTACAATGTGTTATTGTGCACACTCCTGAAAATGGTGATTGCACCTTGTTTCATTTCTATATAAATTATGTCCCCAGATGTGCAATAAATGCCAGCATCTAATGATTACCTGTAACAGCTGCATGCAACATCTGCAGTGGCCGTTTCTCAGTTCTGTCCTGTGCCACTCTGTCCCCTTGGCTTTATACAGGAGTGACAAAAGAGCTGCCAGATTAACTTAAATGTGTGTCTAGAAATCTTTGAAAACACAGGTGACTGTGAAGTTCTTTTTTTCCTTCCTGTCCTGGAAGCAAAGGGAACGTGCCTGCACATGGGGAGAGTGAAGCCCCTTTGTGCTTTGTCCCCAGCTCTTTGCCTGGGATGTTTCACTGCTGTGGATCTGTGAGCAGTTTCAGCACTGCACCACATCATCTCCTGGAATCTGAGACAGAGTTACCTGTTCTAGCCCTGTGTCCCCTCCTGTGCTGATCTGCCTCTGGCCAGAGCTTTGTCTGTGTGGATTTCTACTTGTGGAAGTGTTCTGCAGAGCATTTACAGCAAATACAGCTCTCTGCTGTTCAGCTGCTGTGCCTGGTGTGCACCAGTTCCGTCCATTCCTGTGCTCTCCTCTCCTGTATCCTTCTTCAACCTGTAGCCAAGAGACTAAGCTGAGATAATGAAGAAAAAACACAACCCCTTGTTTTAACTAGTAAAGGAATTAGTCTGTATTATTGCCAAAATTAATTTTTCTCCCAGGCTCAGGGAGGAAATGCTGTAACTAATGAATTCTTGCTTTAAATGCAAAATTAAACCAACTTTCCCCTTAGAATCACAAGTGATATCACTGCTGCTGCATCTGTCCCTCTGGCCAGCAGGAACTGTGGTTCAGAACAGAGGTGATTAGAACAAATTCTTCATTTTAGCCCTCATATATGCACAAGCAGTTCTGGGCTTTACCTTCTCCGCTGGGACAGGTCTGAGCCCTCCCAGCTGTGCCCAGTCTCCAATGCTGGGTTGCTGGGTGTGCCCTGTATCTCCTGTGCCTCCTGCCAGCATTCCTGGGAGCTGCCTGCCCCGTTCCCAGCAGGCTCCTGCTGCCCTCCTGGGGCAGAGCAGCCCGGGCCCTGCAGGGCTCTGTGTCCCCACTCGTGCATCCCTGCGGTACCTGCAGGGGTCAGCATCCAGTGAGGAACGGGCTGATCCCTCACTCCAGTGCACTCGGGGCTTTTCCAGGAGCCTCTGGAGCCCAGGCCTGGCTGCCCCTGCCCAGGGGGAGCTGCTGCTGCCTCCCCGGGGGCAGAACTCTCCCACCATCAAACTGGGGAAGTGAGAAAGGTTTCAGCTGAACTGAGCAGATGCTTACACACCCCCAGGATCCTGGATTGGTATTTGGGAAACTTCTGGATGCCCACATTGTTAGCAAAGGCCCTGCCTGAACAGGTGACCTGCATCCCATAGTTACAGATGCAGCAGGGAGCACCCTGCCCAAACCAGGACAAGCCCCTGGAATGCAGCAAGCACCCAGCGTGCCTGGATCCCATCTCCATCACTGCCATAACCTCGAAGGGAAAACCTTCCCTGGGGTGATTCCACAAATGCCCAAATGCAGAACCCCCAAGGAACTGACTGCAGGAATGGACACAGGATGGAGGTCCCACAGCTGCTGCTTGGAACCAGCTCCAGCCATGTTTTCCTGAGAAGAACCTTTCCTCAGTGCCATGCTCCAGAGGGCCCTTTCAGTTTGACGTCCCTTTACATCTCTCCAAGGACTAAGATTCCTCAAAAGGAACAAGAAGAACCTGACCCCATTCTAGGCTGAAATGGAACCCTCATGGTGCTCCAGCAGCAGCAGTACTGCAATGGCTCACTTGCCAGTTCTGGAAGGCCTCAGTCACCCACCACTGCTGGGCCTTTATTTCCACCCATCCCTGAATTCAGGCTCCCACCTCACACCACACCAGCCTGAACTGGTGCCTTTCTTTGCAGAAGTGAGAACTCAGAATCTGGTGAAACTCACCAGCTGCCTTCCCAAGGTTTGGTTCAGTAAATGGAGACAGGAAGCTGAGAGCTGCTCAGCTGAGCCCTCTCTCTTACAGACAGACATCCAGTGTATCCAGACCCAATCCATGCTTTCTGGGAGGTCAACACAAGCTAATCCAAAAAAACACCCCCATTTACAGCAAATATTTTGCATTCTATGTGAATAGAAAGACAAGCTGCAGAAGGCACTTCTACTGTGGTGGCAGTGCAAAATCTGCAGTAATATTCCAGGAATGGAAATCCATTCTCTGTCCCTAAAGTACTTGAAAATAACCACAATTCAGCAGGCACACCTGCATTAACAGAGGAGGTGTTCTACACCCCACCTGTGACACAGCCCTGGCCCCAGCTGCTCTGGATGGAAGGTTTGTAACTCTGCAGGATTTAAGTGAGGTAAATTTGGGAACTCCTGTCCTTCTTTGCTTTTTTCTGAGGTAGTCAAGGGTGCTTGTGTCCAGCCAGCAGAGCTGCTCAGCTGCAGTGAAGCAGCCCCAGGGTCCCTGCCCAAAAGATTTGCAGGAGTCCCTTGGCTGTGGCTCTGTCTCCTGACTCCATGTCAGTGCCACTTCAGATGCTGCATCCTGGAAAGGACTCATCCTGCACTGTTCAGTGCACATCCTGCTCACACTGAAGGCTTTTAATGGAAAAAGTAGTCAGAAAAGTGAGTAAAATTCAGTTTTGCATGATAAAAATATGATTGTGCTTATTTGTTCTCTCTAATTTGCTTTTGTCTAGCAAAACTAAGCCCTGTATTCTTACAAACCCCTTGTTTTTTACTGTTGTATCACAAACAGTAATACAACTGGTTGGGATTGTATTGTACCATAAATATTTTCTCTCTGCAGTACTGGGATGGGAGTATGGCTCAGTAGTACTGCTGGAATGGTACTAGTTGGATTTTTTCAGTAGTTCTTGCTGCATCTCAGTTTTTGGCAGTGACCCCTGGGCACTGCTCCAGCTCCCCTCCTGCCTCTGAGGGGCAAGTGCTGCAGAACAGACATGGGCAGCAAAAGAGGGATTCCAAAGCCTTCCTGCTCTCCTGAACCAAGGATTTAATGAAGCTGACTCAAGGCACTTAACCAAGGTACTGGGCTTAGTTTCTAAAACAAAATAGTCCTGAAAGACCAATGCTAAGTTCACTGAACCGTCACTGTACAGTATGGATTTGGACTCTCTAGATCAGTATCTTAGCTCTATGCAAACAAAACTGAACCTCAGTGACCAGCACGAGCTACTGTAAGAAAAACATAAACAGAGCTTCCCCCTGTGTGCTCATCTTCTCACTGTATCACTGGGTGAGGGGGTTAGAAACTGAATATTTAATAATAATAATAAATGTTCTCATACTTTGTAAAAGTAGATTTGGATACATTTTGTGGTGGCATGGTTTGATCTTTGTATTTTTACTTTATATTTTCTTCTTTTTTGGCAAATAAAAGACTTTTGAATTTAAAAAGGAAAACCTGTCTTGGTGGTGGGGTAGAGTGCAACTGCTCACTTCATCTCCAGCTGCTGTGCCAAACCCTCCTTCCCTGCTGTGGTGAGTTCACACCACCCAGGTACCTGCAAGCAAATGCTTTCCAAAGCCAAAATTCCAGGCTTTCTTCTCAAAAATACTGGGATAAAGCAATCTGACCACTTACCTCACTCACATCTGTGTCCTCAGTGTGGAGCACTGTCCCTGTGCTGACTTATCAAAACATCCAACTCTCTCATTTCAACCTGTCCTAAAAAAAAAAAAAAAGATATCTCCTGGATCTCTTGCAAGTGGAATGAACAAGAAAAAAAATATATATAAAGAAAGGGAAAACTAGTCATGCCTTTTCTAATTTACCTATATGCAAATGCTCAAGCAGAGTTTGTGCAATGTGTTGCTCTTGTATTGCTTCACCAAGGGGTGCCTAAATGTGTCTATAGAACAGCCACCTTTTGGTGAGTTTCTTTAGGGTATCAAAAGCACTTCAATATCAAATTTAAATAGTTAAGACCAAAGATCTACCTATGATATTCTTGGTAGTACTGGAAGCAGCATCACCTACCTTTCAGAGGGGATTTCCTCAGCTGTGCCACACACTTGGAATGATCCTTACAAAGGTGCTTGTTTGTATCCATTCAGTTCTCCAATTTAGCAATCAAAAATCCTTTTCTAACTGGTTTGCATAGAATTTAAATAAGAATTATCTGGGAAGGGGATGCTTCTTGCATGCAGTAAAAAATGCTTCTGTGCTGGGTGACAGCAGAACCTCTGCACCATCCCTGTGCCACAGCTGTGGGATCTGTTCCTTGGAGCTCTGCGAGTTTCACTGAGGGAGCAGCTCCCTGCTGTGCCAGAAGTACCTGCCTTGGCAAACAGGATTTTCAGGTTTATTCTCTGTAACTCTGCAGGTTCTTCTGACACCACCGAATGCTGGGGCTGGCAGGGGCAGTCCCGGCTGTGCTGAAGGCACCAAGGGCAGCTGTTCCCTGGGAATGATTTCAGCTCCCATGCAAGGGAAGAACATCTGCAGGGAGAGGCTGCTGTGCCCCAGTGCCCCTGGCTCTGCACTGTGCCCACACAAGGCAGGGAGGGAGAACAGCTCCTGCTGGGAGAGCCACAAGGTAACACATCCAGTGGGTAATGTTTTGTGATTTAATCCCGGCCCCTGGTTTTTTGTAGGATTGTTAGATTGGAAAAGACCCCCATGATCACCAAATCCAACCTTTGAGAGCTCCACCCTGCCCTCTCAGCCCTGTCACCAATGGCCACATTGACTCGTGTGTCTGAATGTTTTTAAACGTGTGTGATACCTGGGAAGAGCCTTTCCCCTCCACAGGGAAGGACAGAGGGCTTCTCCTCCTTGTTCAGATCTGGATGGTCAGAAGCACTGGATTTTGTACCACTACACGTGACCAAAACCTGCTTTTTCTTTTTGACTCTGCTTCACAAATTACAGGGTTTTAATAAAGTTTGGCAGTTAATCGCTGCCTTCAAGGGGATTGGGAAGAAAACTGGAATATCACACACTTCCTCTAATAGAAATTCCAAGCAGCTCCCTCTGTGCCAAGGCTGAGAGCAGCTCCCCAGATCCAGAGCCTTGCAGGAGGAACACCAGGAATTGTGGGCAGCCCAGCTGGGGCCAGGCTGGAGCTCAAATAATCACTGAGCTGCAGCCACCAGTGACTCTGCAGCTCCTGGGGATGGGCAGCAGGGACAAGTCCCTCCTGGGCTGTGCTGGGCTGTGTCTCACCTTGCTCTCTGCCCAAGCCAAGGCAGGAAGGCCCCAAACCAGCCAACTGCTGTGGAAGGAATGCTTTCCCAACTGGAGCTGCTGGAATTCCTGTCAGCACCAAAGACGATCCTTTCCACTGCTCAGCTCACAAACAACTAGCCAGGAGGGCAAGGAAACCAAACCAAGCCAACCCTAATTTAAACAATTAGAGAATTAATCATCAGCACACTAAGTAGTATTTAGACAGTGAGTTCAACATATGCCACACTGATGCCTTCAGCAGTTGCCAAATAGAATTAGAAAACTAACATTTATTAAATCAATTTGAATTTTAATATACATTTCAAGAATGTGGCAGCATAAAAGGAAATGTTTTTAGAAACAACCTGAATCTACCATTTGCAGTTTTACATTAACCATCAGGGCTCTCCTGTCGGCGCTCCGAACCACTCTTGACCTAAGTTCTCCAACTTTTGGTACCACATTGAATGCAGCAGTGAGATAGTAAAGATTCCAAATACTCCCACATTTCTGGAGCAAAGGTACTTTGTATTTAATTTCATGAAAGTCCTAAAAATGTACCATCAACAATCTCAGCAAAACTCTGAACAGCTCTGCAAAAGCATTCCGACACAACCCGTGCTGTGCAGCCACTCCCAGACTCCGGGTCGCTGCTTCGCTTACACGTAGTGGACTAATAAACAGATTTACATTAGTAGGTCACGATCAAACCACCAAATTAGAGACTGGTAGGATCCCTCTGGGTCAACACAAAAATCACATACAAGTTTAACTAAATACATTTTAATAGGACATCGTTAAATCTCATGAGGGCTAAAAAACACAGATCTTAGGTACTTGGGTTGGCAAATAAAGACAAGAATACTAAGAAGCATTTTCCACCATTTACTCATTATCAAAAATATTTTTCAACTCTTCTTGCAAAACAAAAACAAAAAAGTACAGACTGGACACGTACATCACATTTTTCTTCCTATGGCTTTAACCCCCCACCCTGCCCACCCCACAAAAAAGACGGGGGGAGAAACAAACCAAAACCAACAAAAAGCTCTGACCACATTCACAGAAAATGACACCATGGTACACTACAAAACAAAAGGAGGTGCCATTTGTGTCCAAAGGGTTTTGCTCATTTCTCGGTGAGGAACCGTCATTGTACGTGCTTTGTGCCAAATCAAAGCACACCCAGCGCCGGGCCGGAAAGCACCGCGGGGGCTGTGCCTGAGGAAAAGGGGAGATGGAAGCAGGAAAGGAACTAAAAAATCCACACACCATTTAACATGCTGCTAAAACAGGAATGGCCTTTGTATCAGACAGTAATGTTTGTGTTCGAGTCAGCCCGTGTTTGGGTTGTGCTCTATCATTCCAAGAGGAGAATTTCTACTTTCACAAAGCAATCTCAACATTTTAGGCTTCCAGTGAAGCCCTGAAGGCACAACTGAATCTTGTGCCTGCACTTTTATTTAGGGATTGAGCTGAAATCAACCATTTTTGCACAAAGCTGAATTCCTAAGAGGAATTCTTTCACTGTAACACTTTTCCAGATAAGCTCAACAACTTTGTGTTATTTTTCTATTTTCGAGCCTTTTGGCCCAGGTTGAAAAGCAATGACCTTCAAAAGCTGCTTTCAACATTTTAGCAAAAAGTGAGATAGGTTCAGGGTGGAGTGAGTTATAGATAGCTTATTCCGTTTAGCAAACACCCCAAAAATTTGACCTTGATAGCCCTGGATCCTGTGCCCTGGCTGGGAGGTGCCTGTCAGCGGGGAACTCCCCTCCGTGGGAGGGGTCCCGGCTCTGTTACAAACCTGATCAAACAAACCCCCAGTGGTGAAAAGTGCTGCAGCATCTCCCCGGAGCCCTGGCACTGATCAGCACCAGAGGGGGGAGAATCAGCCAAGGACTTCCTGTAACCCACAAAACCCTTTCTCTTCCCCAGAAGCAACAGCAGTAAAACAGCAGGAACTTGGGAAAGGGAGAGGATGGTGCTAACAGAACTCGAGCCTTTGAAGGCTACCAGTGATGTTCTGCCCCAGCCCAGCCCCTCAGTGACTTGTCACACACAGGGGGCTGGCACAGAGGGGCAACTGAGCAGGGAGGTGACCTGTGAAGTGTCAGGAAGACAAACCCCAAGGATGATGATGCCATTACCAGGACAGGGTATCCAAGCTGGAGCTCAACCTTTGCACCCACCCACTGCTGAGCCTTGCCTGCAGCCTGAGATGCCTTTTGGCCTGCCAGCTCAGTATATTTATTAATCTCTTTTAACTGTATGCTGTTCAGTGGAGGGCACAACCAATTCTCACCATCACCACTACCTACCCTTTCCAGAGTGTATCCCCCAGCTCGTGCTGCCTTTCCCACAGGAATGTCAGGTCATTTCCTGCTCATGGTGACTGTAACCCATCAAATAATTATTTCTCTACACCATCATCTAGCACAGTTGAGATGCACTATCTGGATGCTACACTGAAGCCATAGCTTTGACTGAGCACAAAGCATGAGCAAGTACAATGAGGTCAATATATTCCTTGTCAAAAGATCTTGTGATAAAATCATTTACATCAGCAATCCATCTCAAACTATGAGGTGCTGTAAGAACTAAAAACAGTTTTAGGGTAACTCCTCCATTATCTGCAACTATTTCCCAGACACTAATACACAGAACATAGCAATGAAAAACACTTGATACAAGTGATCTAAACGCAGGAGCTCCAGCAAGTTAAACAGAACCATAGCTGCCTTAAACCTGTAGCAGTTCCCCTACGGATGGCAGGGAAAAGAAAGAAAGGTTTAACAGTCATATCTCATGTCTATAGCTTCATCCAAACTTTTCTCATCGTGTGTACTGGCAGCTATAAACGTCGTTACTGGTGACCCTGTCACATTGATTACACTGGTGCTTGTGCTGGCATTGCGCACGGCAATGCTTGTCACATTAATGCCCAAAGTAAGCCGAGTCTGCTCCAAGGCCTTTTCTGGCACTGCAAAGGCCTCCAGCTTCTTCTCCCCGTTAGCCATGTAGGAGTTTTGGCAGCCACGGCATATGCAGTCAAGGCAGGCTTTGCGGTTAGAGTAGCAAGGGCAGCGTTGGCCACGGCATGTAAGAACACTTGGATTTTGGGTGGCACGACCACATTTACACCCTTTCTTTTCTTGTGGCTTTTTATACACAGTTTTCGTTGGGCTTCCTGGCATAACGTTACTGCTGGGAACTTTCTCCTTTGCCTTGTCTTTTGTTTTCAGCACCCCCGGTTTGGCTTTCGGGTGGGATTTCTTAGGGGCGTGTTCTAAGTTCTTTTTCACGCTTTTGTTAGACAGGAGCACAGTTTTACTGATTTTGGGAGTAGTTCCTCCATTAGGTACAGTCGCAATAGGCTGCAAAGACATTTTATTTTCCTGTTTGACCGTCACGGGAGCCGACGCTCCCAGCGTGGGGCCGCAGATGATGCTGGAGATGGGCAGAGGCTGAACCTTCTCGCTGTCGCTTTCGGAGCGAGAGCGCTTCCTGTTCAGCTTCACCACCTTGGGCGTGGCTGCCGTGCACGAGAGCCCATGAGGAGAAGCATCGGTGGCCATGAAAATGTTATGGCTGAGGGGAGGGGGGGAGAGCTGCAGGAAGGGGCCGTTGGCCATGTTGGCCTCCAAGGCGGGCTGCAGGTTGGAGTCGCACACCTCGCCGCTGGACACGGTCTCCAGGCTGCGCAGCACCTCCTCGACGCTGAGCAGCAGCGACCCGCCCGGCTTGATGTCCTCGCTGAAGCCGCAGATGTCGATGCCCGCGGGGCACAGGTCACTGGTGGCCACGGTGTCACACACGGGCTGCAGGCCGCCGGGGATGTCCTCGCTTTTGATGTAATCGCCGGTGCCGCACACGTCGATGGCGCTGGCATGCTCGGGAGAGGGGATGCCCACGCCCAGCTTCTCCACGGCCAGCCCGTTGCAGGGGGGCAGCCCGTTGATGACGGAGCCGCGCAGGTCCAGGCCGGGGGTGCTCTCGGGCAGCGCCGTGAAGCCCCCGGGCGCGTCCGTCGCCAGCTCCGAGGTGGAAGGGACCGGGGAGTGCGTCAGACACAGAGCCAGCGCTGCGTCCGAGGACTTCTCGGCGTCCTCGTGGAGCGGTGCCCCATCCTTGAGCAGGGCCAGCAGGTCTGCAGAGCAATCCACGGCCTGGATGATGTCCCGGGCCAGCGGCGTCTGCGTGATGTACTCGCACAGCTTCTTGTAGCAGTTCACCAGGATGCTCAGCTGCTTGTTCTCCTCAAACTGCTCGTAGTCCTTGCACCAGCTACACGAGGGCTTCATCATCATCTTCTTGCCTTTACACGTTTTGCAGACATAATGCTGACAATTGGAGTTGGTAGGAGCAATAGGGTCTTGTAGCAAATTTCCTATGAGAAAAAGGAAAAGGAAGATTACAATGGACTTAAGGCAGGCTTCTGAGACATTACTGGATGAATTTTTTTGTACTATCAAAAGAAGTTACTCAAAAAGTTGAAAAACATCCCATCCAAACAACTGCCTGTACAAATTCCCACAGCTGCCAACCTGGTTTTAAAGCATTAGATAAAATTAGAAGAAAACCATCACACCACGGCTTGTTGTGTGCTGCAGCCCTTAAAAACATTCTCAACTACAACACTACTGATCGCCTTCTCCCCTTCAGCTTTGTCCAAGGAAACTTACAGAACACACAAGATTTCTATGAATTTACCAAAAGTGAAATAATAAACTCCCATGATAACTTACTGCAAAGATTTTAATGGAATTAGTAAAAACAAATGGAACAGAGCAGAGAGAGCGAAAACTCTGAATGTAAAAATGATGGAATATCCACCCCTAAAGGGAAGAAGACACAGCAGACTTTGTGTTGTTTTTCATTTAGCATTTAGTGAAGCTATAAGAATAAAGAATTTTTTTCATATTTTACTGTTTAGAATAAAAAACTAATAAAAATCAGCTACTAAAGGAACTCACACACCCCTGATAGCCCAGAAAGTTTCAGATCCCCAGCACTGACAGTCTTGGAAGGTTTTGGCTGCAGATCCCCAAAACTGTAAAAACCCGGAAGAATGGTTTTGGTTTTCCTTAAGAACAACTCAAATATTACCTAAGGATAAAATATGAAAGAACAAGTGAAACTAAATTCTGTATAGAAACAATCCAACTGGTTCCTATATCCAGAAAGTGACAGTGTTGCTTTGCTATTTCCAGGCAGCTCTAGGCCAGAAAGATATTCCATCTCCTAAATTAAATTGCAGAGTAACTGTAGTCATCCCCAGCACCAGGGCTCCCTCCCCTCCCAGCAGCACATTCTCAGCTCTGATCAGACCTTTCTCTCATAAGGAGCCTCTGCTGGATGAGTTACAGCCATCAGGGAATTCCCACCCAGCTTTTCCAAAGTGAAAACAATCTGCTGCAACAAGCAAATAAAATTAAACAACTTGGGAAGAGGAAGCAAAGTGCATGTATCAAATCAGACTGGGATAAAACCCCCAAAATATCAAAGATATTTTCTCTCATTGCTCAAATCTCTGATCCCTTTTCCCTGCATTCCCTGATCCCTCTTTGGGAAGGGGCTGCTCCCAGCACCTGAGCCATCATTCAGTGGGTGTGGCCTGATGTAAACTGGGGTTTGAGCAACAAATCCCAAGAGTCAGTGCTCAGGTTGGCATTGCACAGTGATTTTTAATAAATGCAGAGAAATCCAGTTGTTCAGCAAGCTGGCACAGAATGAGCCCTGCCCTGTGTGACAGTGTGACAAGACCCCACCAGGAGAAGACAAAACACTCATCACATCAAGCTGGGAGGGTTTAAAGCCAACAGATGGAACATGAAGTCACACAGTCCAACCTGCAGGGGGAATTATTGGGTTTTTTCCCAAGTTCCCTTGACATGACACAACAAAAACAACACAGGCAGAGGTGGCTACTGTGGTCCTAAGATGGAACTTGATTTCAGGAGAAAAGTTCCCTGAAGAGAAAAAAACCAAAACTTTAAATCCCACCAGCTCCTCGAAGAAGTTCTGTCCTTCAGCAGAGTTCCCCAACAATGGTCCAGCCCCTGGATCCTGAGTCCACCAGGACCAGCAGGAGCTGTGCCCTGGCCAGTGCAGACACCTCAGAGCCTTGGAACTACAGTGCTCCCAGGGCAAAAGCCACCAGCATTCATTATTTCCCAATTAATTAAAGACACAAAACAGCTGGGTGCACTCCTCATCCACCAGTAGCCTCTCTTGGCTCCTTAGGACAATAAGGCTGAGTTATGCTTTGCAGAACTAAAATACTTCAGAGATGGCACCAAATAACAAGATACCACCTTAACTTTTAATTAGATTTTTTAAAAAAGGCATCACCAACAGTGTGTTTTATTTCTCCCAAAATAAATTTGGCTGAAACTCCTGAATAAGTACAAATGCTAAAAGAAGATACAGGAAAATTTAAATTTCTGGAGGCTCTGAGGGAAAAACCAGACGGACTGACAAGACAAAACACTTCACATGCTCTCGCTGCCAGGAAGAACAGAGCAAGTTCTACTCCCAGTAAATGCCAGACAACCTACACTGGAGAGACATTAGGAATTGCCTGAGCTGTGGGAATATTTTCTGTTTCAACTATCTCATTGAATATTCATTCTTCAAAGTTTCTCTCTTGTATGGATTCTGTGGCACTATCACTCTCTTCAGTCTTAATACTGACAAGTTTAAAAACAAATGTCAACCATGAGATGCTAATTTCCCATTAAATGAAGTTTCATTACTTGTAATACTCAGGGAGGGGCACTAAGTCAGCAGCACTGTCCCACAAACAGCAGCTGAGCCTTTTTGGAACCTCGAGGTTTGACAAGGCCAAGATCTCACTTTTGCCTGGTGGCCATCAGTGCTGCCCCTCTCTAGAAATTTAAAAATTTATACAGATCTCCAAGATATAAACATGGTGGGCCCTGAAGTTAATATTTTTCCATGTTTATAATTTAGTACTTCTTCTCTAAGCTAAATGTAATTTTTCATTTTATTGTGCAGCCACTCACCTGCATTAGACCCTCCCACAATTACTCACTGCACACCTTCATTTCCACAGCCCTGTGTACCTGGTGCCACTGAACCCTGCCCTGTCCTTTCTCAGTCTCTTTTCTAAAGGGCTTATCAATACACCAAAAGCAAAACTGTGTTCTTACAAAGCCTCCAAAACGAGACTTTCCTTCCACATCAGCTCCTAACTATGCTGATTTCAGAAAGGTTGACTAAATACATTCCTTAATATCAGCACTTACAATTAATGAGGAGCATATACAGAGGAAAAACTTTTAATATATTATTTACCAAACACCCCAGCTGATCTGGAAAGGCTGTCCTGGGAGCTGGAGGGAGGTCACTTAACCCACAGTGAATACTTCCTGCTGTGGTGCTTAATGAGCGTTTCACAGCTGCAGGGACAAGGGGAAGCATCTGCAAATTGTGTCTCTGGGACCAAAGGGAGGAGAAGAATTGGGAATCAAAACAATTGTTAGGTGTCTGTACCCAGCAAATATGCTCCTAATGGATGAAATTCACTGGGAAGAAAGGCTATTCTCACCTATCCTCAGCAAAGGCAGGAAAGGGCTAAACACAAATATCCAATTTAGGGTCCTTGGAAATGCTACTGGAGCATTAATCACTGAAAATTATCTTGGCTTTTCCAACAACTCAAAGTCTTAAGAATTATTTAATTATTAAATCTTAATTTCATGAAGCAAAATAGAAAAACTTAGGTCAAATTGTTTTTACAAATACAAATTTATCCCTGGGGGTGATCACCAGAAGCGCTCTGGTGCTCAGCCATGGCACACAGGAGAGGGCAGCTCACCCACCAACCTGTGCCCATCAAACAGCACAGGCAGCACCAGCTTCATTATAAACAGAAATGCTGAGCTCTCCCAAGCTCTGAGGAACAGGAAGCTCTGCCCAGCTGAGGTTTCACACACAGACCTGTGCATGCCAGGGACCCCAAAGTCACATCCACAGCTGGAGCTCTGACAGCTGCACTGCTGAACTGTCAGCTCTTCACTTTGGGATTAAACATCATCCGATTGTTTCTATTAAAACAATTAACAGCCAGAAAGCTCCAACAACTTGTCCAAGCTTCAGGAGCTCCTGAAGGACAGGAGCTGGATCTCAGACTGTGACACCACTGCTCAGGGGTTTGTCTCAGCCACCCCTCTCCTGAGCTGCAGCACGGTGGGAAGGAAAAGCCCTGCTCTCCCCTGAACTGCTCCCTGCCACTGCACACAGATCCTCTCACCCAAGAAATAACCAGCTGGAGCCCACTGAAGAATGAGCAGCAGCTCAACGAGGCTTCAAGGCAAAACACAACAGAAAATCCCCTCACAAAAGCAGCGTTTCCCGAGTTGGATAAACCCCCTAAAAGCTCTATTTGCAAAACTATCTGACGACAGACAGGCAGGCATATGATGAGCAGCAAAAAGGTCTGTCAGCCATCTGCAGAGGAATACAACAAATGTGTGGGATCTGTTTTAGAGGGGTGGGAGATGTGGGTACTTCCTAGAAAACAAGAAAACTGAACACATTCTGACTCACAGAGATTAGTGCGTGGACATGACAGCAGAGAAAGGTCTCTCAGATCCCCAGCCCTAACAGAGCTAAGTCTCCACTTCCAGACCTACACTCAGGGCGGGCAGGACCATGTTGGATTGGATGCATTTCACCAAAACTGCACCAACGTCAGGAGCCAAATTCCCCAGACTGATGTCTGTGCCACCCTGCCCTAGCAGCTGTCCCAGGCAGTAAAACACTGGGCAGCTCCTCTCAGTGAAACCTGCGGGATGCCCTGTCCCCAGTGTCCCACCCCCTGCACAGCATTCCCACAGCAATTCCCAAAACGTGCTCTGAGACACAACCACACCTCTGCACATTCCAGGGGCACAGCTCTGAACCCACAGCTGCAGAGCATGGAATAGAGTAAGGGCAGTTCACAACAGCACTACAGATGGTGATCCTTCCGTGGGCTTTGACACACGATTCTGTACAGAGAAACTGATCAGCCAAAAAGTAGAAACAAAAATGTTCCCCAAGATTCCCAGCACAGAACTCTGAGAAACAATGAGAGTTTCCCTGTGAACTGTGAGAAATTATTTCATCCTGCAAACACCACCCTGCCCTTAGATCACCCAACCACACCACCAGAATTTGACCAAGACATCCACAAACACTTATAAATTCCTTGCTGGGTGTGATGGAAATGTGGAGGACACAAAAAACCCCACTAAACCGACCCCCCCCTCCCAAAATCAACTAAAAATACTTATTTCAAAATTTTTTCAGAGAAAACATTCTGCTGGCTACTGAGTATTTCTGCACATCCTCCATGAACACGCAACTATGAAAAAATTCCTAAAGACATTATTACCCTCATATAAGGACAGTTGTGAATAATGAATCAATGTTTGTATAACTCTCTGACAAAATAAAAACTGCACTGTTTTTGCCTGAACACCCTGAGAGCCCAAATTAACCATGATCAGAAGACAGACTATTTTTCTTCATATCTGGAGATACAGTCAATCTATTTAGCTAAAGTTCAAGGGAAAAAACTCCAACAAATTGCATTATAATTGCAGAAGGGACTGACTGCCTTGTTCTTTGAGTTCACCCCCCACATAAGACACAACAGAACATTTTTACTAAATCCTATGTCAAAGTTATAGTTCTGTTTGAAAGCCCTTGTGTTTACAAAACCTCTGGAAAAATTCTAAATGTATTTTTAGCAAACTAGGTGATAAAATTCAAACTTTGAGGCTTTAAAAAGATGGATAAATTAATCTTTCTCACCACGCAGTGTAAAATTTTCACATAATGATGTTTTCCAAAAGTCAAGATTGCTGTATTTTGAGAAGTTTCAAATAACAAAGTTAACATTTCTCCTATGGGTATAAAATAATAACATGTTTCTAAGCTGCAGAAACACTCACAAGAGTTAGAACTTCCTTTGGAAGTTATAGATCAAGTTCATCACATTCCCCAAGCAATCAAAAAGCAATGAAAACAATTTTTCTACACCAAGCAGAAATGCTGGAACATGAGAATCTCGGAGTGAAGTGAGCTCTCCAAGGCACAGTGCACAGGGAGCCATGGGCAGGCCCAGGAGACCTGGAACACCAAATTCCATCACTGCAGTGCCTCCAGGAGCCCCAACACTGAATCCATCACTGCAGTGCCTCCAGCAGACCCCAACACTGAATCCATCACTGCCGTGCCTCCAGGAGCCCCAACACTGAATCCATCACTGCAGTGCCTCCAGGAGCCCCAAACAACACCAAATTCCATCACTGCAGTGCCTCCAGGAGCCCCAACACTGAATCCATCACTGGCATGCCATCCAGGGCCCCAACACTGAATCCATCACTGCAGTGCCTCCAGCAGACCCCAACACTGAATCCATCACTGCCGTGCCTCCAGGAGCCCCAACACTGAATCCATCACTGCAGTGCCTCCAGGAGCCCCAACACTGAATCCATCACTGCAGTGCCTCCAGGAGCCCCAAACAACACCAAATTCCATCACTGCAGTGCCTCCAGGAGCCCCAACACCCAATTCCATCACTGCAGTGCCTCCAGGAGCCCCAACACCAAATCCATCACTGCAGTGCCTGCAGGAGAGTGGGAAACTTCTGTGCTCCCTGCAAGGCACCGAGCTCAGCACAGGCTGTACTGCCATCACTTCCCAAGCCACTGCCCAGCCCCAGGGAATGTACTGCCATCACTTCCCAAGCCACTGCCCAGCCCCAGGGAATGTACTGCCATCACTTCCCAAGCCACTGCCCAGCCCCAGGGAATGTTTCCTGCCCTTACTAAAGCTCCAACACAACATCCAGGAATGCTCGGTCCGTACTGAGAGGCATGACTGTAAAGCTTGGGTGGCAAAGCAAACAGAGGCAGAGGAAGGTGCGGGAGTGCTCCCTGCCCAGGATGGCAGAGCTCAGCCATCCCAATAAAGATGCCTCCTGGCAACACATTAACTCCTCTCTAAACACTCGGGAACACAATCGCTTTAATCAATATCCTCAGGCACCACCAAAGCCATCCATCACCTCCCAGCTCCTCTCCAATCCCAGCAAAGACAGCCTGCAATTCTCTTTGGAAGTCACTGTCACCCAGCTGAGGGGACCACAGCTACTTCTCTTCCTACTCAATTTTCCTCTAAGGCAGAGGAGTATTTTTAGTTTAGAAACCAATTTAAATTCTACTGGCAGAACTTTCTGTTATCAAAACTTCTGCAGTACAATGCAGACAACCTTGACAAAGCACTTCTCCCAGGAGTCACACACAGGGTTTGAAAACAGGAAAGGGAAACGAAGTTGAGTAGGGAGATTTTAAGAGGAAATCACCCAACATGTTCTTGAGTAAAACCTGGTGTATACAGAGATGTGTGACTGGACATTTTATAGACAATTATAGACCAAGCACAAAGAGAATACCTGCAGCAGAAGGTGTTTGATAGGTACTTAGTCCCCTGGTCCATGCTCTCTGATGGTTGTTTCCGAGATGCTGATTATTTTTCACATTCTCCACAAATTCAGAAGTGTTTTGGCAACCATTCATGACCATTTTTAAGGGGAAAATCATGTACTTTTAAAAACTACCAGTACTTTTGTTTACAGTATTTCTCATAACTGAAAACAGAGGAAAGAAGAAAATGTCAATGGAGAAAATACCTAAAAAACCCCACAGAGCCAGACCAATTTTCAAACATAAAAGGCAGCTCTGATCTGGTAGCACAGATCATCAATCAGCCTTCACTATCCTCAACCTTGGAAGGATGGACAAGGAAGAAGTCCTAAGCTAAACTTTTCCATCATAAAACTTTAAAAACTCATGGTTTTTTCACTCTAACACTCTGTTATCCAAGCTCAACTTAACCATGGCTCACACCCCAAATGGAAACTCCAGTATCATCCATATAATTAAGTTTTATTAGAATGGGAATTTGTTTCATCTCCCTTATTCCATGTCTGTGACAGGAAACTGAATTTTCCAGGAAGTTTCCATCTGTTTAGGTGTCACTCAAGTACCTCCCCTTTGAGGGAAGTTCAGTGCAAGTGTCCAGACCCAGTTCCCACCATTTCCCAGTACAGAGTGCAGCCCCCAGCCCAGAGCTCTGCCTGGGACCTGGAACCACAGCCCAAGAGCTGCTGTCCAGGGAAGGGCACTGGGGGACACAGAAGCAAAGGAGAATCACCTCAGAGAGAGGAGAGGAAGAGAAGCCTTCACATGGACAGAATGGCACAAAGTGGAAAATTTTACACAACTGTATCCCACCAACTATGGAGACATTGCAGATCTAGTGCCAAGTATAATTGATTATAATATGTATTTATATTGTACACTCCATTCAACTTTGGCAGTATAAAACTCTCAAAACAGGCTATTGCTTTTACACAAGTGCAGGAGGGAAATAACATCCTTACATTAACCTTTATATAGAAAAACAAAAGTTAACAGTTTTTATTTTACTTTTTAGGCAATCCATGCCACTGCCCATGCTTGGGAGTTGCTTCCACAATGCTGCTGCAGCACTGAGCCTTCAACCCCTGGCTAAAATCATCAAGGGCTCCCCAGAACACCGGATGGGCTCTGTGAGGTACCAGTCTGTGCTGCCGTGGGTTTCTTTGTTCCTCCCCCTAATCTCCCTAAAGCCACATGTTGTCTCACATCCCCTTACTGGGATTACAGGATGTTTAAGACAAGAACTGTACTCTCATCCTGTATTTCCCAGCACCAGATGGGTTCCTGGCCAAGCATAAAACACTGTCCTGCAGCCCTGCCAGCTTCCAAGAGCTCTCTCAAACAGCAGTAACCATCTTTCACATACCTTTGAAATATCTTTCAGAGATTCCATAATGAAGTTTGCTATGGATAAAAAGCTAAGCTGATCTGACTGGCAATCCTATCTCTTACAAGCATTTCAGAGAAGGCTCTTAATGCTGAAAAGACCAATGATTTGCAGTTACCTGAATGGTACCTGAACCAGAGAATGGCACTGCTAAGGTGTTTATGCAATGGACAACACCTTTAAAACATAGAAGTTTGCTGCATAAATTCTACTACACTATTTTTAAACTAAATTGTATTATCATGCAATTTTATAATAATCATTTTATTCCAAAGGCTGAAACTTGTATTTCACATCCTCAAAACACACAAGGCACAGCCCTTCTGCCTAATGCACACTTGGGAGCAGTTATTTTCAAGTTTTAAAAGCTCTAGGAAATACTGTCTTATACATCCCTATAAAAGGGTGATGTATTACCTACAGCACTGTCCAGGAAACTGTCACATGATCACACTGAAATCCTAGAAATGCACACACAGCTACAGAACTGAGCCCTTATCACCCATCATGAGGCAAGAGGGAGACCTTGAATCCACCCAGAACTGATTCAGCTGACTTGCACTGACATACTGTATTTACATTTTGGCTTTCTACTGCTGCAACTCCATGTGTGCCAATTTGAATCTGAAATCAGAGCTTTAATTAGAACTTCATAATTATGTGGGTCCAAAAACTTCTGCCACCCCCTGGTGTAAAAGACTATGGGATCACAAGGAAATGAGCTGGCTTATGCCTCGTGCTTTGGCAGCTCAGTGGAAGCCCAGCAATGTTAGTTGATTTATGTAGCTAGCACTCATTTCTCCTAAAAACAGCTCCCTAAAATTAAAGGGACAATCTAGACCATGGAATTAATACCTACAGCATAACAAAGCATTACAGAATGCACTCAAGAGAGATTACACACTGAGAAAAAGCTGATGACATAAAGAGCACTAATTTGTGGAGTAACTTCCCAAGGGAATTCCTAGAAGTCCAGCACTTGAGACTTTAACCACTGCTGATACTTCCTGCAGCAGTTCTCCAACAAAGCACTCAGCACTTTACAAAGATCCGTGCAAGGAAAGTACCAGACACTCGCAGTTCCATGTCCATGCACCCAGAGCCAGGTGCTTGGGTCTCATGGTCTGAACAGACAAACAGGGCAGCAAGAAGGGAGCATGAGAAAAGCTTTCAGGCATTAAAACAAAAAAGCCAACCCAAACCCACAGTGCCCAGTTAGCTCAGCTGGTCAGAGCAGGGTGCTGAGAACACCAAGGTTCTGTGCTCAGCCCCTCCATGGGCCATTCACTAACATGCCATGGCCCTTGTGGGTCCCTTCAAACTCAGAATATTCTGGGATTCTGGCAGAGTGGTCACAGTGCTCACTGTCAGGACCTCTCAATGTAGCCTTTACTTCAGTAATTAGACTTTTACCTTTTAAAACACCAAAGCTAAATGGCTGATAGTTGTACAGGGTTTCATGACCTTAAATATTCAGAAGGTATCAAAGGTGTAACAGCTCTTAGCTCTAAGAGGAAAGGAACACAAAAAGCAAATGAGAAAAAGATGGATTGGCCTTTAGCAGTCTGAACTGCAGATTTGTGACACTGGGAACAGCAGAGTGAGCAGTTCTGTGTGGGGCAGGCCCACTCCCCCATGGACAGACACCTGAGTAACTCTGTTTTACTGCATGGCTCCAGGGAGAGTGTGGAATTCACTGAGGGCCCTGGATACTGACACACCACAAACAGGAGTCCAGGAGGCACAGATAAGACTGGTTAATCAGCTGTAAGCAAAACATTTCAAATAAACAGCAGCTACAGTTATCTGAAAGCTGGCCACAGTAGAAAAAAAAATATAGACCAAAGGAATAACCCTAATATTCAAAGAAAATAAAGGGTCAAGAGAGAAAGCAGAACCATCAAGAGGTAGTTTTTAAATAGGAATATCCATGGAGGCACAAGGAAATAGAAAAAAACAAACTAAAAACCTGGTTTGCTCTACAAAACTGAGAGTGGCAAGCAAGAAAAGCTGAAGAAGGGGGGAAAAAGCTCAGGAATTTGGGCAGAGACAAATTAGACAATTTCAACAGCACAGAGTGTAAAACTAAGATTGCAAAAGGCCAAGAAGGGAACAAGGCAAGGCAAGGAGAACAAAGAACATATTTCAGAAGACCAGGCTTAAAGTGGAGAGAACACAGCAATGCAAATATCTTATTAAATAAAATCAGAACAATATTTGCATATTTTTTGGCAAAAGCAGTCTGGTGAGTGACCAAAAGCCGGAGGAATTTATGGGAAGAAAGCACAAATGGGGTTGGAATCAATCGGGCCTAAGGTGATAAGAAATAAAAAGCAGAAATGCATCAACACCAGCATCGGGATTCCAGGAGGAAAAATCCTTAAGACAAATTACTCCAGGAAATGACGATGCAGAGATCCTGGGAACGGGCTCCCTCTTTCCCAGTGCAAACAGATCTCTATTTTCAAAGACTTTAAGTGGGAGGAGCCAATAGCGAGAGGATAGGAAGCATCTAACGCTACTTTAGCTGTCTCAACAGTTAAATCCTGATCCTGTAAATAAATAAAATATTTAACTTTCTAAACCCCAGTAATTCAATTCAAATCCAGTGTAACACACACATCGGTATCGACAAACACAGCGAACATAAAACCACTCTGGCAGGAAAATACAAACACAAACAGGGCAGGACTTAAAACTACCAGAGGAAAAAAAGGAGATTTCAAAAAATTTAACAACCAAGAGGTCTAACAGGTCAGAGCCCCCTCCCGACACTGACCAAGGCTTCAAAGGGAAGTTCAAGGAAATCTAACAGTTTATTCCAGAGCTTCCTCCCAGGAACGGACACATGCCCCCACTCCGTAAACACAGCAGAATGCAATTCCTTCCAGTATTCCCCAGCCTGTAACACCGAAATTCCGGACACTGCCTTTGCCCACAGCACACAGAACGCTCTTTTCTGGGGACAGGAGTGGGAAAAACCCAGCAGACTTCCAGCCTGTTCGCTTTTTATGGTAATTATCGTTACAGAACATTTATCTACTAGGCACAAAAACCCAAAATCAATTATTGTTTCCTGGCTTTCAATCGGAATTACTTATTGTTTACATTTCAAGAAGGGGGGTGGGAAATTACAAAGTTCCTCTTCCCCTGCCTCTACGATCTGTATTTCGTTTGGGGTATCTTTTACCACACTCGCTCTTAGTCATCGCTTTTTTAGAGCGATTAACTCCACTACCCGGGGTATTCCAACAACCACTGACAACAGCCGTACCCTCGGTGAAGCAGTGACCATAATAAAGCGCTGCATTTCGAGGCAAACACTCTCTGCGCGCCGCCACCGCCTTGGCAGCGTGCGCGGCTGCCGAGCCACAGCCCCTGCCGCCTCCCTGCCCTTGTGACCGGCCCTGCCCGCGGCTGCCCCGCGCCGGGGGCGGGCTCAGCCCTGGCAGTTCCCACTCCGCCGCTCCCGAGCTCCGAGCCGCCCCCCCGGCGGCCGCGGCACCGGCCACTCCGGGCCCGGCAAACTTTGCCGGGAGCTGCCCCGGAGCGGCCCGGGCGAGGCGAGGCCGAGGCAGCCCCGGTGCGGGCCCAGGGCCGTGCGGGAGCCCCGGGGAGGCTCATTGTGCAGGAACAAAAGAAAGATCCTCACCGCACACGCAGCAGGAGAGGGACTGCCTGAAGTAGGGCAGGAGCTTGTTAATCTCGGAAAAGGACTGGGGGTCCGCCGGGTCGTAGTTGAGCACCAGGCGGCTCGCGGACACGTAGAGAGCAGTGGCATTCACCGGGTTCATCGCCGCCGCTCGCTCGCCGCCGGCTGCGCGGTGCGAAGAAGGTCTGCGCGGGCCGCGGGGGCAGGTGGCCCCGGGGCGGGGGCCGGCCGGGTGTCACCTTGGTCCGGGGCCACCTGGAGCCGCGCGGCAGCGGCGGCGGCAGCGCGGAGGCCGCGGCGGCCCTGCCAGAGGGGGCCGCGCCGGCTCCTCCTCCGCCTCCCGCGGGGGAGGCCTCGCTCCGAGCGGCGGCTCGGCCCGGGCGGCAGCGGCGGCGGCGCTACTGCAGGTCCCTGCGGGCCATACCCGCCCCGCCGCGGGGCCCCTGCTGCTGTCGGCGCCTCCCTCAGCGGCGGCCCGGCATGGCGGCGGCCGCAGGCAGGATCCGCGAACGGGCGCGGGGCGGCGGCGGGGCCGCGCTGCCCGATGCGGCGGGAGGGCGGCGGAAGCACCCGGGGTTCACCGCGGCCGCATCACCGCGGCGGCGGCGCCGCCTCCTGCGCGGGGCCGGTGGGCGCGCGGGCAGGGCCGGGCGGGCCGCGCGCGCTCCGCGGTGGCGCCGTTAGATCCGGCCGTCACTGCGGGGCCATCGCCGCCGCCCGCGCCGCGCATGCGCGCCCGCAGCGGGGCGGGGGGGCGCCGGCGCCCTCTAGCGGCGCCCGAGCCGGCAGCGGGGGCCGCGCGCAGGAGGGCGGGAGGGGCGCGCGCCGCCTCAGCGCCCGCCATGGGCCCCGCGAGCTCTCGGGGCTCGGCACGGAGCCCCGGCCGCGCGCGCCGCCTCACGCGCCAGCTCCCCGCGCGCCCCCGCCCTGCCGTGCCTCGGTTTCCCCCTCACGGCGGCCGGGCGCGGACGCCGCGTCCCGCCCCTGTCATGGCGAGCGCCTCCGCTCGGGCCGAGGAAGTGGCCCCGCCTCTGCCCTCAGGCCGTGCTGGAACCTACGGCCAGGCCTGTCAATACCTCGGGCTCCCGGCTGACGCACCGGCCCCTCCGCCCGCACGGAGCGAGGCCGGGACCTGCGGGGCCTGGCAGCTCTGGGGAGAGGTGGCGCGGGAGCTGCGGAGCGCGCAAACCCCTCAGGACACCGCCGGCCTCCCACACACGGCTCTGTGGACTGAAGTCAGACACAAACGTTCCTGCTGGAGACCCCACGTATAGCACAGCAGTGGATGCACAGGCTGAGGGCAGGTATGACCAAGATACAGGCATAGGCAGGACTTTTACGGAGGGAACTTGTTTTATTTCGTGCGTAAACACCAAGGCCGTTCCACAGACTTCCAGATCCTGTGTTGTAAAACTGCCAGCACCATCGGGCAGCCCTCTCCCTCCTTCTGTGTTTGGTGTTTTGGGGAACTGCCTGACAGAGCTTCTCCTTTTTCCCACAGTGCCCTCTGTGTTCACTTAGAGTTGCCCGTGTGAAACTAATCAAGGAGTTCCACCTGTATCTTTTAGTTCCTTGTTCACTTCCTGAATCCCCCCACTTTTTCCAGCCCAACACAAAAGGAGTCTAGATACAAAACACAGCAATTCGGGTCTTGACTCCAAATACTCATTTAGCACTTGTGGTCCTCACCAAGCAGCTCATTCCCCACTTGGCACTGTTCCCACACGGCCCCGGTACAGCCTGTGTGGGTGCACCTCCATGTTACCACACAGACCTACAATGCCCAGCAAACACTCAGTACCATCTCTGGACTGTAACTCCTTGCACGCATTGAATCCCCAACCTGACTCCACTTCAAGGCACGGCGTCTTCATTCTCACCCTCAGCCTGCTGTTACATTGCTTTTAAAATGCCCAATTCCTTCTTCAGCTTACTGCCAGGAACACCTTCTGTGCTGAACCAAGCCAACAGACTGAAATAACATCCAGAAAATTCCCACTATGTCCACAACTTCATACACATCTCCCTGTATCACATCCTCTGCCAAACTCTGAACACACTGTGTCCTGAACACCCAACCCCTCCCAGCTCCCTCTCATGCTGCTCTGGCTCTTAGGAAGGAACTTAACTTGCCACCCAACACCCAGAGTTTTAGCAGTCTTGTCTAATTTCTGGGATACACTCCTTTGGGTATCATCCACAGCCTGGGATTCAGCAGTAGGGCTCCAACCTCAACATCCCCATTCACAGCATTAACCTGCACTATTCTGTCACTCACTGATGGAGCTGAATGAGTAGCTCTGGATTCCACCTAAGAACAATTGCAATCCTGGCAAGACAGAGAAGATAAACTCTCTAGAACTACAAAGAATTATTACTCTTGAAAATTATGGTAATAATAGAATATGAAGCTGCAAGAGTAGCAAAACTGACTAGGTCATACCTTTTAGACCAGAGGAAGGCCATAGTGCTTTTCTTTGCCCCATTATTGCTTGCTGATCTGCTGAATTTCACTTTTTTCCTATCCAGACCCTTGAGTTCATTTCTAACAGTGCAGCCCAAGCAGCAGATATCATTTTTCTTGCCTCTGTTGGTCATTTGTTGCATCTGTCAGCATCACCATCCTGCAGCAAGAGTCCTGCTGTCTCAGGAGGGTGAGTGGGGGCCTCAGCTGTTTGTGACCACTGTGGCAAGTGGGCTGGTGACAGTAACTGTGAGGGGCTGAGTGCCCCAGGGCTGGGCTCAGCCCTGATGTGCTGCACCTGTGTGACCCCATCAGGTGCTGAGAAACAGCCAGATGGGGAAAAGTTCCCCTTGAGCCTTCTCTGCTGTGCCTTAGGAGCTCCTTTGAGGCGTGAGAGCTGCCCTTTTGCTGCTCCCTGATTCTGTGTCTGCCCTGCTGGCTGCCTGCTTTGCCCTTGGAGCTGCTCCTTGCTGCAGATGGCTGCTCCTCAGGGGCTGGCCCTGCTCTGCTCTCCTCACCCAGGTACCATGGCACTCCTTGCAGCTGCTCCCCCTGCCCTGCCTGCCTTGCTCTTACCTCCCTGGCTCCCCTTTCCCTGCATGGCCACCTTTGCTGCTCCATCCCTCATGTAACAGCCTTGTGGGACCAGTCTCCCTCCCTGGCCACTGGTAGGTGCTTAACTTTGAACAAGCACTGAAACACTCAATAAACCATTGAGTAAATCCCCTTTCACTGGAAAATAAGGGTGGAATAGGAATGTTATTTCATTTTCCAGTTCCTATCAATGCTCTGTGTTTGGGAAAAATGAGACTCCTTGTTGAAATTAGGTTAGAATAGTGCCTGTTAACTCTCCAGACACAGATACCTGTGTTCATGGCCCAGGTCCTTGGGTGATAGCTTTTGTTTCTTCCCTACTTGAACAGAATAAACATTTAGATCTCAGTGAGCAGTCCTTTGTAAATGCATAATAGAGAACATGAGGTGTTCAAGCAGCTCCCTGTGTTAAGTTCCTTCTGCTGTGGAAGTGGTGCATCCTAAAGTGTCTGATAACTGCAGCACTACATCTTTAAGGGAAAGGTATCAACTGAGTAGGAAAAAAGTACAGCAAATACACTGCCTCTGAAAACGTGGATGTGAATAAAATGGTGGAGTTTTGTTGTTGTTTTTTTAGGGAGTTTGGTTTTTCCCTCAGCAGGCTGCCCATGGCAAGCTTGTTTCCAATTGCTCGCTTGTTTGACTTGATGTAGGCTTCCTTCTGTGTCACTGCATTTGGAGTACCATGAGGAAAGGCAGGCCAGGACCACAGGGATTGTAACAGTTCCAGCAACACAGTGTTTTCTGGCTGATGCAATTAATGAATTAACAGAACAAACAGGTAATCACAGTAACTGCAGAAGAAGGGAACATGAAGCACCCCCACACACAGCCACTAAGAGAGACACAGACTGACTTTTGCCAGGAAGCATTCAGAGGAGTTGGGATGGCTGTCACAGCTCTGCAGAGCCTGTGGCCCTTTGTAAAGTGACCCCTGGCTACCTGCTCACCCCTGTTTGATCCCAACACAGCTGCAGACACTGCTCCTGCAGTACAAGCTGCACCAATTCCCTTCTTTGTGCCTTTTTCATTTGCCTTGAATTTGTCTTATAGGATTGCCCTTTTAGTTTTTAGTAACTCCCAAATATTCCACAGGGTTTCAAACCATGCCATGCCTTTGGAATCCTGGTAAAGCAGAGCATGCTGGTACTGCCAGTCCATTGCTTTTGCCTTCCTTTTATATTCATGAACAAACCATGGACTTCACCACTATAACAATTTTTCTCCTCAGTGTTCAAAAGTATTCTTTTATGTTATTCCAGAGTGGCCACACTTTTCAGAAACATATTCCAGTTGCTTATTAATCTCTTACCAACATCCCTCTCTGAGAATTGCTGGTTTTGTTTTGACAGGTTCACACCCACAACAGCAGGGACCCCTTTTTTATTGATTATAGGAGTGGTTGCAATGGCCCTTTCATTCAAGTTCACCTCCACATATGATAAAGCCAATTTCTGCTTTTTTATTTGGGTCTGTTTTTGCAAGCAGCGTTTTTTTTTTTCTTTGGGGGAATGAAACAAAACAAAAAAGGCCATCTCCATTATCATTCTTGAGACCTGGAATAGTGCAGTACAGTTTGTGTCTTTTCTGGTAGGAGGAATTCCTTGTTCTAAGCCAGAACATTTCTTATCTGCTTTGGACATTGGAATATTCAATGCTGTACAGTTTTATAGCAGTGCCTGTTAGACCCACCAGTTCTTTGTAACTGTGTGTGTGGTTTTGTTTGTTTGGTGTTCTTTGGTATTTTTAAACTATCTACTGCTTTCAGAAACACCCAGCAAATAATCAGGAATCTGTTTGTGGCTTGGATTCCCAAGGCCCTGAGAAGGAATATTCCCAACAATTTTAAGGTCCTTGGGATCTCAGTACAAACCTCACCCACCATGTCACTATTGTTAAGGGGTTTGCTTATTGTTCTCCACAAGCCAATCCCCCACAGTTCATTTACTTCATTTGGGGCATATATTTGAAGGGAATTTTCATAGGATGAATTTGTAGGGCATCTCCTCCAGCATTTATTGTTCAGCACAGCTTTCTCTTTCAGTTGTCCCAGCCCTTCCCCAGTTTGAACCAGGCTAGTGGGTGTAGCTGCAATAGCTTTTCTGCAGCTGTGTGAGCATGTCTGGCCTAATAATTGTTCTATTTGAATCAGCATCAAGTATGTGCATTTTGCATATCATATTAGATCTTTGGTAATCAAATTCCTCCTCTTGTTATTACATTGTATAAGCAGAAGTTAAGAGATACATCTGTGCAACTCTGAAGTTCTGTCAGGTGAGCTCAAATCCCCTTTTCAGTTCTTTTTGCCTTATAGTTGTACTTACATGAACCATGTGAGTGAACTTTATATTGCAGCTAATGAAAAAAAATCCGTTTAGCTTACCTTTCAAAAGTGTCACAACACACATTCCCAGTGTGTATGTCAGAAGCATACAAGGAGGGCATTGATAGAGCTCACAGCAATCCACCTCCTCACTGAAGCTGTTCATGTTTTTCTGGTGTTGCTAAACAAAGAAATTAAAGTTCTTCTCTGGATATAGAGCTGTAAATCCAAAGGCAGCTGTTGCTAGTTTAGGCTGGGGGTTCTTGTTGGTTTCCCTGTGCCAGGAGGATCCTGTGCCCTCTGCCAGTGCAGTGCAGTGCCACTCTACTCGTGCTGTGGCTCCTACACCTGTTTGCCAGCTCAGCTTTGGGAGGGGCACGTGGGCAAGTTCTGCATTTGCATAATGAATTGGCATAATTGAGCTGGCTGTTCACTTTTACTTCCAGGAGCATCGTGCTCTTCCCTGCTGCCCTCTGAGCTGTGAGGTTGGGAAGTGCCACAGAAACTCACCCAGGGAGCCCCTCATTCAAAAACAAAACAAAACAAAACAAATCAGCTCGGTGGTTTGTTTTACTGTTATGACTTAAGCAGGGATATTCTGGCCCTTCTCTTTTGGGGCTTACCTGTAAGTGGGACAGAAGAGCTGCTGGAAAACACCGGCTTTGCTTGTTTCCTTAACTGCCTTGTTCTCAATCTGGACAAATTAGTATTACTGTGACTTCCTAAAGGTGACTTCTTAGATCCATATGTCCTCTGTGCACCTCTTTTTTGAGTAGAGCATTTCTGGTGTCCTGTAGTGAGAAATGTTGTGCCTGATGACAGAGAGATGCCTAATTCCTGTGGTGTATTTCCTTATTCTGAAGCTGTAAGACCACAATTACATCTTTCAATAGGTCCTTTGTGGTGATCCCCTGACACACACTTCATCTTCACTCTGAGGTGTTCTGACTTTTTTGAGAAACCAGTACAGACTGATTATTTCACTGTATCAAACAAACAATATGAAGTTCTCCTTTTAACAATGCAATACAAGTACTTGATAGTTGATTAAAATATGTAATTCATAGAATATCTTGCTGAGACAATCTCACATGGTACAGCATGTCTGATGTAATCACAGCAGTCACTTCTGGCCTTAATATCTATAAATCCAGTTTTGGAGATCTGCTCCTTTGCTGAGTGCCCAGCTCATCTCTGATGTGGGTTGTGAGTCTGGTCTAAACCTGTGCTTGCAGGAGTGCAGGAGTTTTGTCAGAACAGGACTCTCACTTTGGAACAGCCCAGAGCAAATGGAGATGATCTGGGATTAGCACTAAATAGTTGAGCTGATTCTGAGCCAAACTGCTAATGCAGAAATACTGGTTCAACTCTGCATGTGCTCCAGTTTAATTTGGGTTTAGGGATTATCCTCCCCTACATACAAGAATGTGCCTCTTACACACCTGAGTTACCCCTCTGATTTAAGCACATCAGCTGACTTTGGCCTTGGCAGGTTCCCTACAGCAATGCAAATTGATAATGGAACTGGGTTTTATTCCCCCCTACTGTTTACCAAAACCAAGCACAAATTACTATTTGACTGAAAATGGAAAATCTGAATGTCAGGAGACTCTTTTCTCATGGTTTAAAGTCCTCTTGTAACTGGATTTGGCCTCAAAATACTTGCTTCTCTTTCACTGATATTCATTGTGGGGACTTACTAAGAAACTGCCTGGAGTTTCTGATGCATCCTTGTGACAATCTCTAGCTTGACAATTCTAACAATATTGGACTGTACAAATGACTGTCAGAACTAGTCTGGTATCCTGCTTCCAAAAGCAGGCAGTGACCAATATGTAGGGAACAGTAATAATACTGTAAGCACACAGTGATACTTTCCTAGCACACTCTTCCAGCAATTTGTGTCTTGGGGGCCTACAGAGAGATAGCAGCTCCTTTCATTTTGTATTCCTAGGTAGATTCCTTCTCCATTCATGTGTCCAGGACCTTTTGACTCTTTGGCCACTATTGCAAATGGAGCTGATGTTTTTGTGAACTTGTTCCTTTTGTGATCAGACGTGTATTCTTGGAGTTTGGTTTTCCCCAGTGCATCTTAACATCCACTTGATTTACATTTGTCTCTGAGCTCTGTGAGGTGAATTCCTTTAATCTAATGACAACTTAGTTTCAAGATCTCCTAATCAGGGACATTATCAAAGGCCTCTGGAAATCTGAGTTTTTATATGAACAGGATCTCCATTTTACATGTTTGACTTCACTAAATAAAGCCATAGATGTGCAGGCAGGAATCTCTATACAAAATCTCTGCCAACTGCTCCCCAGTATGTCCTGGTTATGTGTTTGCTAATACTGGGTTTGTGGATTGGGTTGGTGGACTTTTTGGCATTTTGCTTCATAATTCATATTGGATTTACAGGTTTAAAGTTTTCTTAGGTCCCTTAGTGCCTGTCTTAAAAACGGACATTGCAACAGCCACCTGCCATGGGAGTTTTTAGTATGAGACTTTGAATTTAAGCAAGTTATCTCTGAAGAACCTTGTAACACTGAGGTGAAAACAGTTTGGTCCTGAAGGACTTGTTCTAGAACCTAATCTTCTACTCTTTGGGGGTGAAACAGGACCTTCAGTGTACCCAGTAAACATTCAAGTAAAAACCCTGGAAAGACCCAGGCTTTTTAGCTCAGAAATCTTCTCAAGTTCCTTTGCACTGGATTCAGATAAAACAAACCAAAAATAATTATTATTATTTCTGTTGGAGAGTCTGAACAATCCTTTTAATCTTGGCTTGTTTTACTGCCAGAATCTCTGGCGTGCTTCCTTCTTCTCAGGCATTTGAAAAAGAATTTACTAGTTTTCACACTTCCAGCAAGTTGCTCCTAAAAGGATTTTTTGCCTCTCCACCCTGTTTTTTCACATGTAACCTGCAATTCCTGACAATTCTGTCTCCCCTTCTGCTCTTCTATTGGACAGAACTTCAACTATCCAAAGAATGCCCTTTTGCCTCTGCTGGCTCCCCTTGCCGTGCCCTTGTCCTCCAGGATGGGGGCTTTTTGAAACCCCTTTGTTCCCAGAATGCAGATTCCCAACCTCTTTTGCATGTGACCCATGTTCTGAATAGTGGTTATTTTAATTTCTGAAGTTTCAGAGTTGCTCTTTTGAGTGTGTTTTTAATTAGGAGGCTATTGCAGGCAGCCTGAGTGATGCTGAACCCACCTGAGGGGGATAGTGGAGACTTTTGCTTCAAATATCTGTGGTCTGATTTCTGCCTGAGCTGTTTTGTGACCAGGAGAAACTTCCTGAGTGGGGAGGGTGCAATGCCTGTTTGGCTGCTGTCAAGGAGCAGCTATCTCACAGATAGGTCAGGAATGCAGCTGGCATCAGGAATGCACTCTGGCTGGGGGCTGAAGCAGCCTCCTGCTCAGCAGTGTGTGGGCTGAGCTGCTTGGTGCCTTTCTTGTCCTGATCTTCACTGCCAAGATCTCCCCAGGCCTTTGTGCCTGCAGGCCGGGCTCAAGGAGGGGGCTCCAGTAGTGGGGGTGTTTGAGCCAGTTTGACACATTCTGGGGAACCAGACAGGATGACCCAAGTGGGCGGAGAGAGCTGGCAGATGTTGCAGTGATGCCACCGCTGTCTTTGAAAGGTCATGGAGATCAGGGGGATCCCTGAGGGCTGGGGAAAGCCTGGGGTTACTCCCATCTACAAAAGCCTGTGACTGTCAGGTGATCCCCTTCATTCTGGGCTGGGAGGAAAGCCATGGCACAAGTGTTCTTGGCTGCCTTTGTGGTCACATGGAGAAGGTGATTGGGAATAGCCAGCATAGATTAAGCAGGAATAAATCATGTCACCAACCCCAGTGCCTTTGGTGACAAAGTGAGGTTCTGTGATGAGGGAAGAGCAGTGGATGTCAGGTGTCTGACTCTGGGCGAGGTTTCTGACAGGATCTCTTCCTGCACAGCTGTATCTAAGTTAGCACATCATGGTGAGCAGGGGCAGCATGATGGTGAGGGTGGAGCACTTGCCCCAGGAGGAGAGGCTGAGGAGCTGGGCTTTATCTTTATCTGGAGTGGACACTGGGGACATCCCTAGCAGCTGCTTTCTAGTACAGGAGAGCCTGTGGCTGTCACCTCACTAACCCCTCCTGGCTCAAGTGCACAGGCAGGGGACAAGAGACAGCTGTCCTAAACTGAAACAAGGCAGGTTGCTACTGAGTAGAATGGACTGGGGGAATCAGCTCCCCATGGAGCCAGTCAGGTACTGGAACTCACACTGAGAAAGGTGTGCCAGCCTCTGTCCTTGCAGACTTTTAAGATCCAGCTGACAAAATGGTATGAATTCAGTGCTGAGTCTGTTCTGAGTAGGACGCTGGACTGGAGCCTGAGAGCCCTTTCAAAATGAATTATCGTACAGCAGCTTGTACATGCTATGTAATCCAAGAATTTCCATTCTTGGAGATTCCCCAGACTTGTGGTATCTACAGGGCCACGCTCGTGCATTTCATGTGTGGTATGTGCACACTGAGGCAATACTCACCTCGCCCTACTTGGAACTGGCCGGGGGTTTGTTGGTGGTCGGTGTCGGAGGTGGCCTGCGGGGGTAACAAATGATCTGCTGCACAGATGGCTGCGCCTGCACACTGGAGAACTGCCTGGGAGGCGATGACATCAGATCTCTGGATTGCGGATACACTGCAGCTCGGGCACTCGCTGTGTGCGCTGCGTATTCCCCGCACATTCCGGCCCACTCCCTTCTTAAGGGGTCTCGATTCGCCTCATCCGTCCGAAAGCGTGCCGTGAAAAGAGCCCAGTGCCTCTTCATAGCAGGCGGCACGGAATCGGTGCCGGGGTGTCACAGGGACCGTTTCCTAAGAAATACTTTCTGGCATTTGAAACAAAGAGAGGACAACTAATCTTGCGAGCTGACACCCCTGCTTGCCTTCTCCGCTTCTGAAGCGCCACAAATCTTTCCGCCACGCAGTAAAGGGGGAAAAGCTGATGCATTTTCCCGCTGTCTCTGCGCACAGACAACAGCGCTGAACAATCTGGCCGCGGAGGGCTGGGCTCGTTCAGCGGCCTGCGCCGGGCCCGGTGCTGCAGCGGCCCTGCCCGGGCCTCCCGGAGCCTCCCGCAGCCGTGTGCCCGCAGCGCCCCTGCCGTAGCCGGGACACCCGGGCGGCGGAGCGGGAGCGGGGCCGGGGCCGGGGCGGGGCGGGCGCGCAGGCGCAGTGCAGGGACATGGCGGCCGTGCGGGTGCTGCGGCGGGCGCTGGGCTTGTGCCGGGGCCGCGCCGCCTCGGGGGCCCGCCCGCCCCCCGTGCCCCAGCGCATCGAGGAGAAGCGCCGAGCCGCGCTGCTCGGCGGCGGCCAGGCCCGCATCGACGCCCAGCACAAGCGGGTGAGCCCAGCACAGGTGGCCGGGGGGGACAGAGCCCTGTCCCGCAGCCGCCGGGCGCACGCTGGCCGGGGAGGGCAGGCCGTGCACGGCGGGGCTCCGTTCCGCTCTGGGGACGCGCGGCTTCGCGTGGTACTGCAGACACCCCTTTGCGGGAAGGTTTCCTCAAGCAGCGCTTAAGACTGCATTGCCTGTTACTCTGGGTAGAAAAAAGAACAGTTGCTTTACTAATTCCTTTACCTCAGAGTGGTTATTGGTTGGCTGCAATGTGTATGAGACATAGCGTACACAGAAGTTGCAACTTCTGCATGTCAATGGTAAATCAGTTCTAGGTTGCTTAACACTTCTGAGCAACAGCTTCATCTTTACACCACTGTTGCAAATTTAATCTGATCTCTGAGATGAATGCAAAGAGTTAGAAGAGTGGAAATAAAGCGGAGGAAAAGACAGGTGTGAGGGATGACAACAGGTGGGTTTTTAGTCTCCTGCCTCTGTCGTTCAGAATGTGGGCAGTGCTGATGGGAGTGACAGCAGAGGTTTGCTGTTTCTCTTTATCGCCTCTTGCTGGGACACCTTTTCAGCGTGGTGCAAGGTGGTTTGTAGGCATCAAGGAGGTGGGAATGGCGATTCCCATGAAGGCTCCCTCGGCGATCACTCTGCCTGTCAGCAGTGTCCCTCTCCAATTATACAACATGTGAAGAGAGCTCAATCTTGCTGAGTTACATTCAAGACACTGACACACAAATATACAAGCACTTCTGCATGTCTAGGGCCTCAAACAGCTTATGTTTTATATAAACTAATATTGTGGCTTTCATTAGCCTTTCCTGCATTTCCTGCTTTTCATGAGCTTTTTGGCCTGCTGGTCAGATGGTTTGTAAAAGCTGAGCTGTGTTACAGTGTCATGTTGATGCAGGGTCATGTCATCCCCTAAAGGAGACAGCCCAGGTGCCCTGCCTTTGCAGACAGATGCTGACCATGGTTGGAAAGAACAGATTTGTTCGGTAGTTTAAGATATAAAGAACTTTGCCGTCATTTTTTACTACATAACAGTGAACAAAGGACATGTGTATCTGGTCAATTGATTCTGTTCTTGGCATTTCACCATTACTTTACTTTTGCCTGTAACAGTGTCCAGCAGGAAAAAAAGCAGAAGGATTTTGTCAGGAGAACCCTGCAGACTGTCGCACTTCCTCTTCCCTCTTATTTACTGCAATCAAATAATATTTGAGCACAATGAATTGAATCCTGAGCTGTTGGGGAGGACTGGTCTAGCTGTGGAAGGGTTCCCTGGTTAAGAATAGAAAAAAGGTCTCAATAGCAGCATTTAAATGTATAGGCAAAAATAGCTATGATGCATTTATATCCTGTTGAAAAGTCTCTGAGATTGTTTCCTTCCTCCTGTGGTAGTGCTGCTCCAACAGTCAGCCTTCTTTTCAGAGTCTGGCTTGCATGAGGTTTGTTTTTGAGGAGGATAATCACTGCTATTTGCAGCTTTGGGGGCCTGCAGTTGCTTAATGGACCCTGTGTAACAGATCAGGTGAGGTTTTGCCTGATGAAACTGCATCTGCTGGGGGTCAGCAAACGGCCAGAATCACCTGGTGGCTCTGTTAATTGTTGCTTGCTCTGTTTCAGGGAAAGCTGACAGCAAGGGAACGAATTCTGCTGCTGTTGGACCCCGACAGTTTTGATGAATATGACATGTTTGTGGAACACAGATGTACTGACTTTGGGATGGACTCTAGCAAGAATAAGGTAGTTTTATTTCATAGAACTCTTGTTTCAGTGTCCTCTGCTATGCAGTCAGCCCACTGGTTGAAAATGGGCTCTTCTGTTCACATGTGATTTTTACTATTTGTTTTCTCTTTATGTATAATTTTGTTTTGTAAATTTGCTCTCATTACTCTCAGTTTCCATTTAATACCTTACAGAGTGTTCTGTTGTCTAAACTTGATACCTTTTTTATAAGGTCACTTGTTTGGTTCAAGTACCTTCCTGGGAATTGTCTTAGATTTGCATTTTAAACAGTAGAGGAGGCTGCAGAGCTTTGTTGATGCAATTTCATCAATCAGATCAGATTTGAGGGGAAAATCAAGGTAGATATTTCTGTTTCCCTACAGGTAGGATTAGAGTTCTTGGCTGAAACAACTCAGATCTATATTTATGCCTGCCAAACAACAGTCATAAAATCCTTGAGGCTTTTACAATCTGATCTGAATGTTTGGGAGTCCCAGCATTTGTAGTGCTCTGTTATCCATTTGCACCCTGCTTGCTGAGGCACTTTGTGGCTATGTGGCCATGTATCCTAAACCAGCATGGTACAGGGAGTTCCACACACACAGGGAAAATCTGTGTCCCCCAAAGTCTCTCACCATGGTGTTGATGCCTGATAATGTTCCGCCTGGGAAAAGTGTTCTGCTGTGCTCTGCTAGAAGGCACCAGTGAGCTGCTGGGGTGTCAGTGCCTGGTGCTGATGTGCCTGTTCCTGAATTTTCCTGCAGCCAAAGGCTGCTTGCTGTGGATTGTTGGTGTGGGGTGAGGAGCTCTCTGTGTGTGCCCTGTGCTGCACACAGTAATTACAACTTCTGTTTGTGCAGCTCTTAAACCACTTCCTTGGCTTTCAGTCCTTCAGGCTGTGGATGAGGGAGGGGACAGCAGGGTTCCAGCAGAGGTGCTGGGAGTGGCAAAGGTGAAGGATTTGTTTGTTGGGTCACACGGGAGGCTGATGACACTTGGAGCAGGGGAGGATGTTGTGTTAGACCTCCTCCCCTCTCAGGGGATAGCAGGGCAATCATCTTTTCTCCTCTGTTGTTTTCACTCTGTTTCCCCAGCAAACTCAAAGAACTGCCAGAGTTGCCTCTCATTGAGTTACTCCATGCTGCATCTCACAGTGTTGATAACAAATTGCTATTTCTGAAAATAGGAGGGGCAGCAGAGTCCTGAGTGTGACAAGAGGGTTAATTTTTTCCTTGTGCTTCAGAATTCACCCTTCAGTGAGCTGCAGATTGTGTTTACAGAGCACAGTTTCACAACAGATGACCTAACTGTGGCCACTGAGCTGGAATATTAGTTTAGCATTGAATTTCTCAGAGTCCCTGGAACTTTCTGAGGGTAGGGTAGGACTTGTGCTCCCATCCAGGCTGCTCTGTGGGCTGCTGGGGCTTTTGGGAGTCACCTTCACGTGGCAGTGGCTGAAGTCCAGGTGTGTGCTGCTGTTCTGTGTGCCAGGGGCTGAGAGCAGTGCTGTGTGTGAGCCTGAGAAAGGGCACCAGGCAAGTGGGACCTTCCTGACAGCAAATCACCTGGGCATGAGTGCTCCTTAGAGTGTCCCTGCAGCACACACTTCCCTTTTTCCTTCCTTTTTTGTTTTAATTTTAATACCAAACAACAAAAAGCACTTCAGTGCTTGAAATTCCCTTTCTTACTGACAAGCCAGCAAAGTTCCTTTCCTGCTGTTGTCTTGAAGGAATTCTATATATTTTTTTCTTAGAAAGATGAAGCACATTTTAAGACTCACAGGCTCCATTTCCTTGGCCAGTTCTTTTTTTCCCTTATTTACAGTGTGAAAAATGGGACAGGTCAAGTTCAAGTGACTTTGAGGTGACTGTAATTATATTTTTGGATCTGTCCAGGATTGGTTTTCATCCTGTATCAACACCTCAGAGGTTTGTGCACTATGTCCATTCTTTCAAAACCATCAGCTAGTCCTGATAAAAGGTACATCCTGTCCTGTCTCTGAGGGCATGATTTGTCTTAATTTCAGATATTCTAAATTTGAAGGGAACCTGCTAAGTTCCATGATCTTTACTCTAATACATAATGAAGATGTGATATTACCTCTAGTTTTCCTTTTTACAGCTGGGGAAAATCTTTGTGGAGCCCCCACTGCAGACATGGAAGATGAGACCTCCCAGGAAATCAGTCTTTGCTTTGTCTTAGTAGGAGTTTGTGGAAGTTTTAGGAGACATCATTTGTTGCATTTTCAATGAATTTGTCTGTTTTTAATGCAGTACCCTGGTGACAGTGTGGTGACTGGCCGTGGAAGGATTAATGGCAGACTGGCTTATGTTTTCAGTCAGGTAAGGTTTTACTTGTTGTTAAGTAGTGGGAACTTACTTCAAAGGACAAGTTCACAATAGTTCAGCATGGCCATGTGGCAATGTACCTGTGGGAGGAAGCAGGGCACCCTCAGACAAGAAGCAAAAAAGCTTGTGATAGCATATAAATAGATAAAATATACTTTTTATGTTAAAATATATTTTTTATATTAAAATAAAAGTATTTCAGAGGAAACATCTTAGGTAGAGACTTATCTTGGTCACTCACTGTGAAAGGCTTTCTTTCAGATCATTAGTAAGTGCTGCTCTGTTCTGGGCCACAAAGTAGCCTTTGTTCATTTGCTGTCATGGCCAAAGTGGCTGTAGCTGTGTTACCTTGGAGCAAGATTTACACTCTGCCTTTTTTGTCTTGGATGTGTGCTCCTTCCAAGGAGAGTCACTGGTACATGGGCCTGAGCATGTGGAGAGGAGCCAAAGACAAACCTTCATTTTAGAACACAAGCAGGGGGCAGTTTTAGTATTAGTAGAATTTAAGAGTGCCCCTTCATGATACACCCCTCCCTTTTTATATTTAAAGACTTTTTTCCCTCCAAATGGAGCTGCCTCCTGAGATGCTGAACCTTTTTGGTTCCCATGTCAGTCATGGCCATGCTGTCTCTGTCCACACAGTTTTTGGGGCTTCTTTGGGAGTGAGACTTGGTGAATGCAACAGAGAAACTCCCTGGGAGCTGCCTCTGGGCTCTGTTTCTGCCAGGAGGTGTCAATACTCTTTTTCTTCTGGATCAGTCCCAGGGCCTGTTAGAGATTTTTCTGCTTAGGCATTTTGGCTGACACAGTCCCTACAGCACCCCTTGGACATAACTCATGGGTCTGGAATGGTCATGTGTGTCCAGGTTTGTATTTCCTCCTTGTGAAGGATGCTTGTATTGAGCTGGGATCATCTGCAGGCTGCTCTGAGGGAGTCAGTTGTTTTGAAGCAGCATACCAAATACAGAGCACTGTAGGATTATGTTGTTTACTAGCAATAATTGACAGCATTTTACTGAAATTATTCTTTCCTTAATCTGAAAATTTGCTTTATTTTCAGGATTTTACTGTATTTGGAGGCAGTTTGTCTGGAGCTCATGCCCAGAAGATCTGCAAGGTAATATGGCACAGAAGAAAACAAAAAAATTGTCAGCATTCTTTTTTCAGTCTGTTGTGATAATGACTTTGGAGAAAATGTTTGGTGACTGACTTTAGTGTGCTCTGATGTGTGCCATGCCTGAGAGTGGTGCCTCTGGAAACTTTCTGAGTGTGGGTGAGCTTTTCCAGGTAATGCACACTTTGTTAGATTAAGTTATGTTTTCTACTCTACTGCAAAGGGTGAGAGACTTGCCAAGTACAAATATCAATTAACTACTCATTGTCCACTGGAGAAAAGAGGAATGAATTCGGAGAAACTTTTTCCTCTAAACAGTGTGCTGTGAAAGTGTGTAATATTTCAAAAGAAAGCAAATGTAACAAGTAAACAGCCTGAAGATAATCAGTTTTACAACTCTGAGGTCACCTTGACCCTGAGAGTTTCTCTTATCAAACACTTGTGGCTATTTATTCCTGTTTGTCTGCTTGTCTTGTGAGAAGGGTTTTTGAATCCCAGGACTAGGGAGACAAGAACTCTTTCATGGATGAGTGTTGAGTGCTGTGTACTGGGAAATCTTCCTGAATTTTCTTGCCATGGAATCAGAAACAAGATTTTTGCTGTGGAAAGGCACAATGCCTTGTATGCTGTGGAAATAACTGTTCTTTGCCATAGACTCCTCAGGAGTGTGTGGGTATAAAAGTAGAAAACTAGATAACAACTATTTAGTTTTACCTGGTCTTGATATTAGGAAGGACTTGAATTACCCTTTCACACTGGAGCTTTGTGGTGTCTGTCCTGGGGAGGGATGGAAAGGCACTGAAATGATGGGATGGTTTCTGGTGGGTTTTCTTTGATCTCTTCTTTCTAAAGCAGCAGGGTCTGATCACAAAACCAGAAAAAATGTGGGGCCTTCCTGGTTGGTGCTGCTCTTGGTGAGCCCCAAAGCTGGAAGGCTCTAGGGGAATGAGTTGCTTTGGGGGTCAGGCTTTGTCAGTGCTTTAGGAAGAACTTGGAAGAGCCTTGGGAAAGAAAATCCATATCCAGGTCCCTGGAAAACAGCAGAACATGTCAGGGAATTCTAGGACTGTACAGAAATAGTTACCACCAGCTCCTGTTTGGGCTGGAGTTTTGGGTCTCCTGCCCACTGACTTGAGTGGCACCAAGTGTCAACACTTTCTGTGTTTCTAGGCAATATAAAATTCAAGGCTGATGCTACAAGCACTCTGAAAGATGGGACTGGATTTGTAAATCACTTAAGTTAAAGATTGTCTGAAATAATTTTATTACAGTGATTGAAAGGACAGGGAAAAGCAACTTCAAAATTCAAAATGGGGATTAACTGATGTTTTACAAAAATTATTTAGGAGCTAAAGCAGATCTTGATGTTAAAACAGGTCTTAACATAATGTGCCAGTGCTGTAGTGTTATGAAAATGGCAGATATTTTACTGGAATTTAATAATCAGGAATATTTTGTGCAAGGAATGTAAGGAATTCAGTCCTCCTACTCAAGGCTCTGTTATAGTATTGTGTATGATCTTGAGGCAAGTAACCAAAATGATCAGAGCCCTAGAAAACAGGATGTGGGACTGAATTGATGGTGCTTAGCCTGGAAACATGAAGAGCAATATGAAGACTGAAGAGAGATTTGAGGTACTTGAATGTTCCCAAAAGTAAAGGCCAAGAATAGCTAATTGCTCTCCCTCACTGCTGTGCATCAAGACAAATGTAATGTTTAAATTTTTGGAGGAAAGATGGAATTTAGTCCTCCCAAAGAAGTTCTAAAAAGGGTAATCAAGCATTAGAATATACAGAGCTTAGGGAGATGCCACAGCCACCACTGCAACAAACTTTGAGGAGCAGATGAGACACAGCTGAGGGGATGTTTGAGGTGCAGTTGAGGCCCCTTGTGAACAGGGGCAGCCCTCAGCTGCACAGCCCCTCTCCTGTGACCATGTCACAAACTCTGCATTATCCACATCCAGTGCTGAGCGTGGAGATGCCCAGCTGGGAAGGCAGATATTCTTTGGGGTTCAGCTCAGCTGGGTCAGTACTGAGGAGTTTGTGTTCATCACTAGATCATGGATCAGGCTGCCATGGTCGGAGCCCCTGTGATTGGGCTGAATGACTCTGGAGGAGCCCGGATCCAGGAGGGAGTGGAGTCCTTGGCAGGCTATGCAGACATATTCTTGGTGAGTAGGCTGCTGCAGGCCAGGCACTTTGGCATCCTCAAAGGTGGGCACAACATGCAAGTGGGTGTTTGTAAGTAGATGTTAAGGTTATTGTTCTGTTACAGCCAAAGGATAAAAGGATAATAAGACTCAGACCTTGGTTCTTTTCTTAGCTTTGGGCACATGTACCCAAGGGTCATGCTGAGCTCTGTAAAGCTCTGTGATCCAGTGTGTAGTGAGAATGGGGATGTCCAGTGTTGATTGCTCTGCTGAAAGTTTTGTGTCCTAGACTTTTTCTCCAAGGCGCACTGCTGCTCATTTTTTCACAGAAATGACATTCTTTTATATGCTGCTAAAATACTTTTCATGAAGTTGCATGCACAGAACACTGTCCTTTCAGTAGGAAAGCAGGTGGGATGTCAGGTCAGTCAGATGCTGCCAGGTTTTGGGGTGCAGTCTGGGAGGAACAGTTACAGAAGTCGTTGTGACCCACTGGAGCACCAAGCAGTGTAAGTGGATTTTTGAACAACACACCGTCCATGCTGGATGGCAGCCATTCACCTTTGTGTAAAATTCAAGCCAGTGCAGAAACCTGATTATAAAAAATCCCTCCCTCACCTGGTCAGTAAGCTTGCTTCTCCCTCTGAGCACAGTGCACCTACACATTCAAATATCAGGGACATCCACTCCTTCCCACTGCAGGCTCAGTGCAGGTTTTTCCCTGGCAGCATCTGCTGAGGTGGCTCATGCTATCCCTTTTGCAGTCATTGCATGGCAAAGGGAATCAGCTGTGTGGGAACAGAAATAAGAAACTCATTTTGGTTCAATTTGCATCAAGAGATTCTCTCCAGATATTTGTCTGCCAGTAGATAAAACAGTCCTGTTTGTGATGGTGAATTCTTGCAGAATCTGGGCACAGATTTCAAGATACACTTTGGTAAAACCAGCTGGGTTTTTTTTCCCATTTTCAGAGAAATGTTTTGTGTTCTGGTGTCGTTCCCCAAATCTCCCTCATCATGGGTCCTTGTGCTGGTGGAGCCGTGTATTCTCCTGCCTTAACTGATTTCACATTCATGGTGAAGGTAAGGGTTTGTCCTCAGCTGCTGCTGGTGGCATTGATCACACACTAAGTGTCCAGATGGGAATGGGTATTTTCCAATATGATCTCCTGCTTTGGATTTTTATTTTGCGTGAAAAGTTGAGAAAAACTTTCCCAGGTAACTTGTGGACAATTGCATTTTCAGTGGATTTTAATGCTATGTAGCCTTTTAAAGAAATTTGTCCCTCTTCTTATTTTAAGGGAAGTCTCTAGAGGCTGTGGCTGTTCCTTGGGTGCTTTTGCAGCTTGGCACTGGCATTCACTGTTCCTGCTTTTCCCCTACCCCAGGACACATCCTACCTGTTCATCACTGGGCCTGACGTGGTGAAGTCTGTCACCAATGAAGATGTCACCCAGGAGCAGCTTGGGGGTGCAAAGACACACACTGCAGTGTCTGGTGAGAGCTGGGGGCTTCACTGAACATGCTAATTGTGCTCAGAGTAAATGAGAGTAGTTCTGGCTAAGCAGCCCATTGGCCAATCCAGATGAGTCTGAGGGACAAAGCTGTGCCTAAGCACGGGATCTGACTCTGCATCTGCTTTCCTGCAGCTCCTGTGTAGTAACAGAACATGAAGGGAGAGTTCTGGGGTTTGGAAGAGAAAGCAGCAAACTCACAAAAGATGCTATAAGTGGGAATACTGTCAGGGAGTAGGGCTTAGTGAAGTCAGCCTGGGGTGGGGATTTTTTGTTTGTTGTCCAGACATTTGCATGGGTTGAAAGATTCTCAGCAGTCCCTTGTTTGCTCACTAATGTGATTGATTGAACTGCTTAACTACAAACCAAGTGGCAGTGTGAGCTGAAGCACTTCTTCCCTCTTTTCCCCTCTGTGAAAATGTCTGTGGGTCATGAATCTTCTCAAGACTCAAATGACTGCAGGATCTCAAATTCTGTGTGAACTGAGCTGATGGTGAACCAAAACCACACACACAGATGCTGCCCAGATCCAGCCCATTTATAAAAAGCACTTGTAGTCCAACACTTGGGTGCAGCACAGTAACCCAGTCAGAGTTCCAGAAGGCTGGAGTCCAGGTAGGGCTGTGCCAGCTGATAAACCACTTCACATTATTTGACATATGAGGTCAACAATGCAGACCTGTTCTGGAGGAAGTTTGACACAGCACATGTTTTCTAGATATTTTTAGCTGGTCAGATTTGGTGGCTTAAGACTCCTGATTGTTAACAGCTCAAGTTTAAAGAGTCCTGCTGTTGCTTGTTTCTATCTTTCTTGGTATCTGTTTGGAAAGGACAGCTTGCACAATGATTTCCATGCCTGCTGTGCTGTGTCTGTGCAGGAGTTGCACACAGAGCCTTTGAGAATGACATCGATGCTCTGCTGAACCTGCGGGAGTTCTTTAATTATTTACCCCTGAGCAACCGGGACCCAGCTCCAGTGTGCGAGTGCCATGATCCCAGGTAAGGGCAGCCTGGCTGAGCTCTGGGCTCTTGGGCACTGCATTTCATGGCTTCTCTGGCTTCTGGGCACTGAGATATGGGTGCTCTGTGCCTGGGGTCTTGGCAGATAATTCTGCATTCTGTATGTGAATATGGGAAGTGTTCCAACATGTGAGTGTTCGCTGTTAGGTTTAATTCTGTTTTTTGAAAGGGCTGTTGTCCAGGCTGTGTGCAGAATGTGGGGAAAAGCAATCTCTGCTCAGGTGGGCTGCCCAGTTTCTTAGAACAAGCAAGAGAGGTAGGAAACAGCACAGTGAGTGGCAGTGGAGGGAACTTGCCCTGTTCTGTCAGCTGTGTCTGTTGGATGAGTTCTGCTTGTAAGGGTTAGAGGTGGGCAGGCAACAAGGAGGCAGAAAGCTTTGTGTGTTATGTACTTGTCTCAGGCTCATTGTGGAGTTGGCAACATAATACAGGAAGAACTTGAGCCATTTCAAGAGGGGAAAAATGGCAACTGTCTGGACTTTTATCAGGGAATTTTTCCAGGAGCTGAGAGACAGCCAGAGAGACAGCACAGGACACTGAGCAGAGAGCCTTGCTAGGGCTGGAAGGCAGAGAATGTCAGTGCAGTAAAAGCATTCTGACCCAAGCTCCAGTTGCACTCGAAATTCAGCCTTTCCCTAGGGAACCCTCAAGAGGCTGTTGCATTCTCCTGCATGGGAGTGGTGCCTGAATTTGTTCCTTTCAGCTCCTCACATGTGTGTGATATGTCTTGGGGCTCTTCATGTGTGATGATTTTAATCTGTGAGTCTGAGGGTTATTTTCTCTTCATCCCTCATTGTGCTTTTCAGTGTCTGTGTAAGTTTGTTTGGGGAGGTGCTTTTGGATTGATTTTACAAATCACTGTGCTGGTCCCTGAGATACATTTCTCACTTTTTAAAAAAGAAATTTGCCATTTTCTTTTAGAGAATGGTCTGACAGGTCAATTAATTACTAGTCCTAAATTTTGCTGAGGTAGGTGTTGATCTTTAGGAGCTCATTAAAACTGTGCCAGTCTGGTTCTGTTTCTGTTCTCAGCTGCTCTGGTTTGTTAGTGACAAAACCAAAGCAAATCTCTTGTATTTGAGTTGGGGGATTATCTTTGAGGTTATCATGGTCTTTATAAGCATTCAACAAGTTGTACTGGGATAACTGATTTCTACAGACTTGATTTTGTTGTTTTAATTTCACTGTAGAAGCAACAGTCCATTTTTTAAAATCAATGTACTTTATAACAGGCAGTTTATTTGTGAGAAGCAGTCAGTGAGGTTGTAGCTACTGAAGTATAAGAGATTTGTGTCCCTTAAGAAAAAAAGAACTGATCTTTTACAAGGCATGAGATATAATAAAAGCAATTTGTACAAAGAACTTCAGTTTAGTAGCCTTTATACATGTGAAGGCAAATACATTTGTTAAATTTATTTGGTTTTATAGCAGCATTTCTAATAGCTCTCCCATTTATGGTCCTAATGCACAGATTGGTATTATTTCATCTGGACAAACTGACATCTTAATAGATTCCTTCTGCTTGGGATTGATGTGTTTGATCCTTACAGCTGCTCCAGTCCCAGTCTGTTCCTCTAGAGTAATTGCTTTCTTATTGCATTGTTTTCACCACACAAGAAATTGCCACAAATTAAATGTAACCTACTTGTGCTTTTATTGTGAAGTCCTGGGGCTGTTGAGGGTTGTTTGATTGGTTTGTTTTTCCCTCTATTCAGGTAAGTTGTTTTTGGTGTTGAAAAATGCCAGCCTTGGCTGCTGAAGCTTGTGTTGGTGAGTGTGTGTTGGCAGTGGCCTGGGTTCCAAGGGCTCACAAGCTTCTTGCAGTACCCAGCTGTCCCTGGTGAGTTGTCCCCTGCCTTTGGGAGCTGTCTGATGCATTGCATTTGCTCCATGGCATGCTGGGATTTTACCTCTCTCTGTGTCTCTACAAACCTCTGGAGGAGGTTATTGCCAGCTGTGGTAACCAGGAGCAGTTTGACTTGTGCACTGAATGAAAGCCAGTGTCCATCTGGTGAGGGTGTCTCCCCTGTCACAGGCTGTAACAATGAGCAGCAGTTCTGTCCCACCAAGTGGGAGCTGGGACAAACACTCTGAAGGCCAGTGAGTGCAGCAGCAAGCTCCAGATGTCCTGTGTCTGTAGACATTTGAAGGAGATTTTCAAACATGGTGTCCTGGATAATGTCTTTGTTTTGCTGATGAGTATTTTAATGCTGTTAAAATTTCCTTCAGCACTGTGAATTTATGGGAGCAATAATTTCATCTTTTCACTGCTGTCCTTTGGGTACCACAGGTCACAGAGCTGTGTGGGACAGAGCTTGGAGCACATCTGTATCTGCTTTACACTCAATAAAGTTTAGAATTGTTTTTATCTTAGGGTTTAGTATGTTAAAACAAGTTTAACTTCTTCACATTAAGGTTCCATTGTATCATTTTATGAAGTGTTTGTGTGCAATATTTGTATTTGTATGGAAAAAGCACTTGAAGTGTTGCTGTCAGGTTTGTTCTATAAATGGCTGTGTCTCTTCCCTCCCCTCCCTCATCCCGTGTGTCTGAGGGAGCCCAGAGACAGCCATGGGGCTGCACTTTAAACTTTTGTCTGACTTTGTCTAACTGCACATCACTTTCTTCAGTTTTGAATTGTGTGGCTAGAGCCTTGTGTTGTCTTATTCAAAATGTACTAAATCATGGCATTGTTAAAATATTAATTCAGTAAGAACTCCCATAGAAACACCATTTGTTACAGAGATCACTATTTTTATGGAATAGCACAAATATTATACTCCCTGAAACCTTCTCAGTGGTGACTGATAAAAATTGACACCCTGCACTGAATCCTCAGACCCAGTGGGTGCCACTGCTGAGTGGATCCCTAATGAGGGTAATGTGAGCAAAGCTGGGGAACTGATCCTGTCACTGCTGATGGCATGGCAGGATCTGTGTAACAGGAAACCTCCACGTGGAAATGTGTCATGTAAGTGGAGAAACAGGAGAGTCTTTAAACACAGCCTGTGAAGGGAAGACACAGGGTGGATGTGTTTTCTCTGTATGTTTTCCCCACTCTGCTTGTTTGGGGTGGGGAAATGAGCATGGAAAGGTTTGCTGCAGCTCAGTGTGTTCAGAGCTCCGGGTGACAGCGTGGGCAGGCAGGTGAGTGTGCAGTTCTGAGGTGCTGTGTGTGACAGGGAGCCTCGGGCTGCCCTGGGACAAGGGCTCTGCCTGGCAGCTGCAGGGACCCCGTGTCCCCTGCAGCCTCTGGGCTGTGCCCCCAGGGTGCCTTGAGAGGCTGACCCAGAACAGAGGCTACACACAGGTACAGGAATAAAGCAGGTATTTATTAAAGGGCCCTAAAAGGATACACCTTGGGCAGTACCAGAGCCCAGCTGTGGCTCTTTCTAAGATGGATGACTGGTCACAAGTTTTCACACTTTATACGTTTTGGTCCATTTACATAGTGGGATCAATTGTCCAATTACAGCTTCAGGTTATGAAGTTCCATCTCCTGCTTTGCTCTCCTCAATTTGCTGTTGTTTATACTTTGGGCCTGAGGCTGTAACATTTGTCCTTGGTTCTCAAGCTGGAAAGGGATTATTTTGTCTAACTACCCTGTGAAGAGAATTACTAACACTTAACATGAAGTTCAGAGTCACACACTAAGACAGTAGAGAATCTGAAAAATACGGAAACTAAAACTTAAGGCATCAGCCGCCCCCGTGTGTCCCGTGAGCCGGCAGTGCCCCCTGCAGCCCGGCCGCCTCCCGGCCGTGTCCGCCCCGCCCCGCCGGGCCGGGCTGCGCGGGGCTTCCTCAGCACAGCTGCTTCTGGGAGAGGGGTCTCCTTCAGCAGGAGGCTGCTCAGGCTGCCCCAGATTAACAGAACCCGTTCTTTTCTCCATATCTGAGGAGGTTCTGAAGTTTCTGAGAGGTGGAAATGTTTAATTGAATTTTTGGTCTTGGTGTTCATTTGGTCTTTAAATGTTGTTGCTCACACTTCTCTCCACAGTGACCGTCCTGTTCCAGAGCTGGACACCATTGTCCCAAGTGAGTCAGCCAAAGCCTATGATATGCTGGATATCATACACTCCGTAAGTCTGACAGTGGTCACATTAAAGATGCATATATTACATTGTGGGTCTAAATAATTCACAGAAACCAGGAGAATGGCACTGAAGATACAGATTTTATTTATTTCAGTCTTTATAAGTGACTATTGCTACCTGTGAATGGGCAACAAAAACTGCAGGGGAAAAAAATATATTTTAACAGAATCCCAAGATTTGTTTTCAGGTTACATCTTATGCTCTATATACAGATGAAGGGTGCTGCAATTGAATTCTTTCTGGGGTCAGAACCCCCCTTGAGTTCTGTTGCTTGGCCCCTCCCTGAACCTTGGTGCTTCTGTCTTGGATTCTGGCAGTTCTGTATAAAAGTAATAGAATGCACAGATTTACCCTTCCCTGTTTATGCTGAGATAATGTACATATGCAGTACAAGAAAATACGTCTGTTTTTTTGAAATTACAAAGTTTGCAACTGGCTGCATTTAGACTCATTTTAGTGGTGAAAGCAAGCTCAGGGTATTTTTAATCCCTGGATTCTTCCACTGTGATTTTCAGCACTGTGTGTAATGAAAGTTAAAAGGTGGCATGTAATAGAAATCATTAGGTGAATTAGGAGAAAATCCTCAAGCCCTCCCACAGATTTTGGGAAGTATTAAGGAAAGAAATAACACCACTTTTATACTGCTTACATTTTTCACAACTTTTTAAAGACTGAGGCTAATGAAATGACTGGCACACTGCAGTGTATTTGGGAACAGCTGCCAAAACCAGATGGAACTGGGGAATCCTGCTGGAAGCCCAGGCAGCCATGTGTAGGTGTCGCTACTGCTCCATGGATGATTGTGATCTCCTGGAACGTGCTGAGTTCTGATCGTGCCTCATGCACCAGGGCTGTCCCTGGCAGGGCACACACAGCTCCAGCCCGAGGGAAGGGCAGCCACAGGGGTGTGTGGTTCCAGGGGATGCTGCCTGGGCACTGTATTCCCTGCATTCCCTGCATTCCCTGGGGCACGGCCAGCACTGACCCAGGGCTGTGCTGGCTGCTCCACGAAAGGGCTCTGAGCTTGCCAAGAGAGCGAGATTACATCAAATGTGTCACCGGGAGCTTCTGGGCTCCAGGAAGTTCTGTTTCATCACTGGAAATCGCTCTGTAAGGCTGTTGCTAATTAAGAGGTGAGAAAGAAGTTCTTAACAGGTGATTTGCATTTTGTTCTAAGCCAGGAAGAAAGGCTCCCTTCAGTCATAAAGGTGTTCCCTGATGGAACACTTAACTGACACTTTTGGTAGTTTCTGTAGTTAATTCTTGCAATGAAGGCTGCAAAGACTAAAAGGTTTTTCTCCCTCTCTTTCCTTCAAAATTCTGCAAGTTCAGAACTCTTTTAAAAGTTGCAATACTAAAGTAACTGAGTTTGTGTTTGCCTGTGTATTTATGCACCTCTGCTTGGCCTCATACGAGCTCTGGCTGCCTCTCCCTTGCAGATTGTGGATGAGAGGGAATTCTTTGAGATCATGCCGAGCTATGCCAGGAACATCGTGGTTGGCTTTGCCAGGATGAACGGACGCACCGTTGGGATCGTGGGCAACCAGCCCAAAGTAGCCTCAGGTTAGAGCCCAGGGTGAGCTCTTACAGTGCCTTGCCTCTGTCTCTCCCTGCACACTGGGTGAGGTCAGAGCTGTTGTGCTGTGTGCTCCTCCACTCATTCTGTGGTGTTCCACTGCTTGCTTTGTCTTGAACCTCACTGTAATACAGCTGTGAAACAAACTGCAAACCATTTCTTTAGTGGCTAACAAGGTGATCTTGATTAAATCAGTGCTGCATCCAGCCCAGGAGGAGCAGCAGCTGCACACAGGGTGGGGAGAAGAGCACCACTCATTTGGCAGCAGCCTGCAATTAACTGGGGTAACCATAGCATGGAAACCTCACACTTCCTTCCATGGCAGTAATAACCCTCAAATTCATCTGTAGGGTGAGGGGACTTTGCCATCTCACTGTAAGTGAACAGTGCAAAGCCTGCAGATGCACAAGTGTGGAGCTCTTTACCTCACATGCTTTGCATCTGAAGGTACCACGTGCAGCTCTAGCTAATATCACCCTTCATAACTCTCAGGGATTTTGCTTTCTCTCCTTACTCAGTAATTTCTGAAGTGACCTTCCCTAGTCAGAACATTCTGGTTTTCTCATTTTTTAAAATTCTTTTATCTATTTGTTTGGAAAAATCAGATGACCCAGAATGGTATTTCATTCATTTCATCTCTACAAGATATGACCATCAAGAAACTAGACAGAAGGTTTTAAAATAAATTTAACCTTCATTTAGCATTTTAAATTTTAACAGCTCATTTTAACATTTCATATAGAGGCTTTGATACAAAATGTGTTTTGTTTTAATATAGTTGTAAATAATATAATTCTAAATGGCACTGAAACAGAAGCACTTCACAGTGTGTCTACCAGAAATGCTGATTTTTCTCAAAAATTATTGGACTGTTTAATGTTTGTGGTTTTTTAATGGAGAACTCTGTTACCTTTCAGTATGACTGATCTGAAAAATACTAATGAAGAGAGAGTTACAGAAAAGTGTTTTAAATTACATGTATGATATTAAACTGTTATGTTTTGGGATAGAAAGTCTTTGCACACAGGATCAGAAAAATGAAATGAGCCTTTGAGTGTAGCTTATTCTGTGATCTTAGTTCTAAACCAGGAAAGCTTCATGGCAGATTATCTCCACATTATCTACAGATAAGCTTTTCCTTTGTTTTAAGAAGACAATACAGCTAAAATAGTGTGATTTTGAGTTACCTTGAATTACTGCAGATCCCTGGAGTTGCTAACCCCTTTTTGTGTGCTCTTAACCCCAGGGTGCTTAGACATAAACTCTTCTGTGAAAGGAGCCCGCTTTGTTCGGTTCTGTGATGCCTTCAACATCCCCCTGATCACGTTTGTGGATGTTCCTGGGTTTCTGCCAGGTATGCCTTACCCTTAGAGTTCATGTGGTGCATGGTGGTGTTGGTGCTAAAAATCCATGTTCAGAACTCAGAGAAGACTTTTGCTACGGTAGACTTAAACCAGGTTTTAAATTCCCACTTTTTGGGAGAGAAATTCTGTATTCTCACTACAGTAGTCATCACAAAGGATAGTGAAATGTGCAAGAAATTGCAGGAAGATGAAATAGTGCCTAAATAACCAGTGTGTCAGGAGTCACAAGGCTTTGCTGGAGTTACCTAAGGAGAGAGACACATCACACCAGGTGATACTGCAGTCCCCAGCAGCCTGCCAGACACACTGGGATGGCCAGTTTGCCAGGGCCGGGCTTGGGGACACCATGCACTGGAAAGCTCTGTCCTGCTGCCAAAAGCTGTGACTGGGACCTGTGCAAGGGGAAAACCTGCATTCCCTGGAGATGCTGCCCTTGTTCTGAGTGCTGTGAGGTTACACTGATGGCTGTATTATACCAAGGGAAATGCTGAGCTGTGTTTTTAGGTGCTGTTTGCCCTCTGCAGCTCTTGCTGGGCAGGGTGGCAGCAGCAGACCCTGCACAGGCTGTGCTGGGCCAGGGGAGGCAGTCCAGGGCTGTGTCCCTGTTTGTGGGACAGGATGGGGGGAGAGTTCACTGCTGGCTCTGGGAAGGGAGCAGGGGCAGCCAGGGCCACTGGAGGATGTTCCACCCCCATCTGCTGCACCTGCTGCCCAGAGGGGCTGTGACAGCCCTGTCACTCACACCTAGGGCTCTGGGTAGACACAAAGGAGAAAATCCCAACCAAATAGTTTCAAGAGATAAAAACCACTAAAGTTTACTGGAAAACTATAGAAAATTAAGGAACATTAGCAAAACAGTAAATGCAGCATAAGATCACTTATCAAAACATAGACTTAGACCACTGAACATAGAAAACCTTTAAACCCATTCAATGTCACGTTCTGTAAGAAGAGAAGAAGAAGGAGGAAGGGAAAACATCAGAAAGACAGAAAAGATACAGAAAAACAGCTTCCAGCTCCTAGGTTCCAGTGATGTAAAACTCCAAGATAAAGGCTCTTTGATGCTCCAAGACACTTCTCAGTGGAAAATGCCTGTGTTTAGAGGTACATCAGTGGGGAAAGGGCTGTGATGAGCCTGCTTTCAGCACAGGCTCTCTGAGCAGGTACTATTAAAATGACCCATTACAAAACAGGTTGAGAGAGGACTATAAATGTTATACAATCAAGTCTAATGTTAATACTGTTGTATAAACCATGATTTACCTTGAGGCCTCTGCAGTTCCCAAAGCATCAGAATGTGACTATTCCACATTCCAGTTCCTGTTTTAACACAATGGAGTTGGCACATTTTAACCAGGAGTTCCTCTCCTTCCTTGCCAGTGTAGGCTCAGCCACCTCCCCTGGTATGGACCAGGCAGTGGCTTGGTGTAAGCAGACACTCCAGCAATGCAGATTTGAGCAGTTGCTCAGAATCCAAGAACTGTTTCCATATAGCTAATACAAAGTAGTGACTGCTACTGCACAATAAATATTGATTGATACGGCACAATAAAATGTTGGTTTGAAAGCAGATAAATGGAAGGGGAAAAAAAAAGACAAACCTGAAGAGATGAGACCTGAGGTTTGATTATGATCCAAAAACTGCTGTGTTTTTAGGAATTTGGCAAGATTAGCCCATTAGCATTAGAAATCTCAGATTAACTAACAGATTCTGTTTCCTCCTGCTGGTCACATCTGGAGTCTTGAAAATGCTCTAAATGTATTTTGTTCCTAGGAAGGTCCCATCTAGCTGAGCTTGGCTTCTCTGACCTTCCATACAAACAGCTGCTGCTCTGACTGTTGAGTTGCTCAGTATCTTGCAGAGAACACTGCCTGGCATCATCTTCTGCAGGGTATTAACATGGCTGTGGTGGTGGTCAGGTTTGCTCCTGGTGATGGATGATGGGCTTGTGTGAATTGCCTGGAGTGAAGCAGTTCCCTGTCCTTTGCAGGCACGGCTCAGGAGTACGGGGGGATTATTCGTCATGGTGCCAAGCTGCTCTTTGCCTTTGCAGAGGCAACTGTGCCTAAGATCACTGTCATCACTAGAAAGGTAAGCTGGCAAATTCCATGGAGGTCTTCCAGAGTTCCTTTTGAACTAGTGGCAATTTTAGTTAAACCAAGCTTTGTCCATCTGTCCCAGTGGTGCTTTCTATCATTGTCACATCTCTGTTTGTCCCATTTGGTAACACCTCCTTGTATAACATTATGAGAGGCCACTTCTATTCCCAGACTTAGTTCCTTCCTTCCACTTGTCTCTGTACCCATCTGGAACTCCCAATTTCTGCTCCCTGCTTTCTCTCTGGAATGCCTTCACTCAAGTACTTGTCCTGTGTCACCCAGCCTGTCTCACTAAGGACATGCCATCTGTTTGCAGCAATTCTGCTTTCTTGCCTCTTGAGCCTCCCTCTGCAAACCCAGCACTGGCTACATCTGTCTTCTGCTGTCTGCAGGTTGAACACTCACGTGGCTTCTTTTCCTCCCCAGACTTCTGCCATGCTCTACCTCATCTTCCTTTCTCCATAAGGTACCTGACACCCTACTGCCATCAGCTCTGGGGCTGGCACCTTACAACCTCAGCCTTCTCCTTGCTGCTCTGCCCCTCCTGCTTGTTTTTCTGATACTCTCTTGGCTTATCACAGTAAAAATCTAAAAGAACTTTCTGTTCTTTGCCTTCTCTGATTTTTCCAAGTATTTCCATGCAGTACTTGTCCATCCTGCAGCCCTGCTGCACTGTTCAGTACTGCCCTGACAGGGACTGCACTGCAGTTTGCTCTGCAGTCCTGCAGTATCTGTTCATCACTGCTGTCTGGAGCATTTCCAGTTCCAGAGTGGAGCACTGCAGAGCCTGAGTGCTGCATTCCCTGGCCAGGAAATTCCAGAAGCACACTGCCTGCTTGGTTTGTGTGCATGTGCAGGGTGCAGGTTGAGGCCTGCTGGTCTGGGTACACACTGACCCCTTTCTGCCTGCCTTGCAGAATGGGCTTTGTCAGCAGCCCCCTTCCTTGCTCTTTTGGGGCTCTGGTTGAAGTGGTGTGTGTTCCTAGGAGATGGCTGCCACAAAGTGGAGATGCTCACGCTCTCCTTCAGAGTAAACCCCCAGCTGCTTGTCTCTGGACTAGGCAAAGCTGCAGGAGCAATGCAGGCTGTTGCTGCTGCAGGGCCACTCCTGGAGTGGCTGCCCTGGTTTGTGTCACAGGCCTATGGAGGTGCCTACGACGTGATGAGCTCCAAGCACTTGCGAGGAGATGTGAACTACGCCTGGCCCACAGCTGAGGTGGCCGTGATGGGAGCCAAGGTGAGCCCAGGCCCTCCTCACTGCGGTGCCAGCACCGTGGCAGGGCAATACTCCCTCACCTGGAGGGCACAGCCTGAGGAACTGTCACTGACAGAGCCCTTCTGTTCCCAGGGTGCTGTCCAGATCATCTTCAGAGGAAAGGAGGCAAATGCAGAGGAGGAGTACGTGGATAAGTTTGCAAACCCTTTCCCTGCTGCTGTAAGAGGTATGGTTGTCTCCCACACTGTGTTTCACTTGGTTTGCCATTGCATGGAGATAAAGTTGTGCTATTGAGTAAACCTTTTGCTAACAATTAAGTTATTTAGGTAAGATAGTTGTATCTGAGTTAGAAAGGTGATGCTTAACCACAATCTGTGCATGTGGACAACATCTGGACACAGGACACACCTTCAGCTGCAAAGACAAGGTGAAAAGCAGGGACTGCTCTGCAAAGTGGATTTTCAATTGTGGAGGTAGTGGAAGGTGTCTCAAAATTCAGCCTTTTCCTTTATAGCACAAGGTGCTTTGACAATCTGTTATACAGCCCTCAATGCAAAGCAGTGGCCTGAAGAAAGATTAGGGCCAGTTATGTTCTCCAGAACTCTCAGCTCTCAAGTTTTTCCACTGTTTCTGCTTCCAGTTGTGGAGCAGTAACTGTGCTCTAAAAGGCAAGTTATATTCAGAATTAAAAAACAGACTCAGGAATGTTTCCTTCTCAGTCTGTTTTAAATGTAGTTAATTTATAACTTGTGAACTTATTTATTCCAGCCATTGTTTTGATTTTGCTAACTTATGGGTTAGCCTAGGCACAGAAGGCTGGGAGGCAAACACTTCATGGTTGGTCAGGTTGAAGGTTTTTTTGTTTTCGTCTTTTGCAGGGTTTGTTGATGACATCATCCAGCCTTCGACCACCCGCACTCGCATCTGCCATGACCTCGATGTCCTGGCCAGTAAATCCCAGTCCAGTCCTTGGAAGAAACACGCCAACATCCCACTGTGAGGGTGAGCAGGGGCTGCCTGTGCTGGGAGACATTCTGAATATGAGTTCTGGTTAACTCTCTGGTTAATGGAGGGCTGCTTGGCAATAGAAATAGTTATTTTAATTTTGATTTTTGCCAATAATCATCAATAAATCATAGCATATATTTAATCTGGGGGTCTGACCAGTTTGCCTCTCTAAACCCTTTCTTGGTGGTTAATACTCAACACACCCTGCCCTGCCTGCTGCAGGTGAGCTGTTACTAATTGCTCAAGGTCAAACATTCCCTCATTCTGTAGGCCCTGGGGGTGGCTCAGTCCTGCCTGAACCACCTCCCACCCCAAGGGAAGTTGGACCCCTGTGGAGTTCAAGGGTATTCCACTGACACAGACTTTGGAGTTTGCCTTCAAGACTGACTGAGAGAGGAAAATCCTGAGCTTGGGTTCCAGTGCCCTGGGGACCAGGCCCTGCTGATCCCAGACTCAGTTGTTCTGTTCCTCTCTTAGTCTGGCCTGTGGCAGCTTTTCCCTGCTGCCTGCAGCAGCTGGGTCTGAGCCCCAGGACAGAGGTGGGTGGCACAGGGGAGGCACAGCCAGTCCACTCTTAAGAACTGCAGACAAAAAAGGGCGGTTTTGGTGGGACATGCATACCCTCCCCCCTCAGCAGAGGCTGGAACAGAGACCTCCAGAGGCCCTTCCAGCCTCCATTCTCTGGGATCATTTGCCAGCCTGGCCAGGAACCACTGCAGGAGGTGTTACTCTGATCAGCTCTGGGCCTGTGCTCACCTGCTCAGTGGAAGCTGCAGCTTCCCTCCAGCCCCAGGGCAGTGAGGAACAGCCACTGTCACATTCAGTGCTGCTGCTGTGGGCACCTGGCTGCCCTGAGTAACTGGATTTGTTGTGTGACAGAGCCTCCCTACCTGCACTGCAGCTGCTGCTGCTCACACCCAGCACGAGCCTGAAGGAGCAGAGCTAGGACAGCCGTGGCCCAGGCAGCTTCTCTTCCCAGCAAGGTGCAGTGAGTGGAGCTGTGGAGCTTGAGCCTCTACCTGGGGGGGAAAGCAACAGCTGAACATCATCTAAAAGCACCATATAAAAGGAGCAGTACAAGTTCCAGCTCCCCAGGTGTTTGGCTGCATGGGAGGGAGGCAGCAGCTTCAGGCTGCAGACACACTGGCTGTCCTGTGTGGCTTCTGTGTGAAAAGGCTCCTGGTGCTGTCCCAGGGAACAGAGCTGGCTGCAACAGGGGAAGGTAAATTCAGATGTTACTGTGGGGGGTGTCATGGCCATGGTGGGAGTTCCTCGTTAACTGTGAGAAAACTGTAAGGGTTTATAATGCCCAAGAAGATTTGTCAAAGGTAAAGCTGGTTTAGAGGCAGAAGCTGTGAGATGAAGGGATACATACAGAGCTTCTTCAGCTTGCCCAGAGTCAGGAAACAATCCATGAGAAACTCACTTGTCATAGAGAGGAAAGTACAGCTTTGTTAGTTGTTTCCTAACCTCAGTATTGCTACAGACTCCAACCTCTTGCCAGCACAAGAATTGGGCTTTTAGATCCTCTCCATTTCCAAACAGGCAGTTGCTCTAGCAGGACATGCTGGAAACAGGCTTGAAAGCTGCTCTGATGAGGCTTCTGAGAATTTCCTTGAAGTCCAGTCACCTAAAAAAACAAGAGGTACAAAATAAAATCCCTTAAATAATGTGTAGCCCTTGAACTTAGCAGCAAGGCAAGTTACTTACTGTGTTCCTCAGTGCAGGAGTTGCCATAACTTACAAGCATGTGGAGACTGAGCTTTCAGACTCTTGTCTTGGGAGTAGTTGAGACTTGGAATCATCCCTGTGCCTCAGCAGCTGCATCTTGTTCCTTTTCATGACTCCAGTGATTTTTCCTTAGGAAGTGGGCCAGGTGATAAAGCAGTCAGTTTTCTTTAGCACTAGAGAGATGAAATCTTTCATGGGTTGGACAAAAATAGCACCTTGCTCCCTGAGACATGGGAGTAACATGGACATTTTGTTTCAGGAATCTGTGAAACTCCCTTTAGCCCAGCTGGTTGTTAGAACTTTGAAGCCTTTGCCATGGCAGTTTCTTCCCACAGACTCCAGGTCACTTCAGATGTTTAGGGCAGAAGAGAGAAGGTCTTCTCAAACCTTGTGGCATTTCAAGAAATTGTAAGTTTTAGCAGTGCAGCTCTTGCATCTGGGGTGGGGCCTTCCCAGATTTACAGCAATCCCACATTCACCACCCCTCTACCCTCCCAACCAAACCACATGATGGTGGAGGGGAGAAGGAAGCCCAGAGAGGGTTTCCATCACTCTGGAGGCTGAGTGGGTGAGGGAGTGGGGTACAGGTCTGGTTGTGAAGCCTGGACTACATGAAAGCTACCTGTCAGTTTTGCCTTTAATAACTCCTTGAATTCCTACTACTACATGGGATGACAAAATGTGATGGTCCAAACAAGCACTTAAAAAAAACTATAGTGAAGAGGGTGCTCATCATACTCATGATTTTGAATAGTTTATTAAATGAAAGGTGAAGCATCAGTTTTAAATTGTACAAAAGGAAAAAAAACCTCATATTGTAAATGTACAATTTACAGAATTACTAGCAAAACCAATCAAGGAGACACTCATAATACAAAAACCTATTGACTGCAAACTGAACTGGAGACCCATTGCAGGTACCATGATAATAAATGTTTGTTATACAGTATTCTACAATGTTAAATTAGGAATCAGTTTTCCACACAGAGGACTGTGAAGCACAAGGTTTGTCTGAGACTCTGACTCAAACTGGGCAGCATCTGTTGTGCCACCATGCTCACAGAGTGACCCTGGGACAGGTCCTGCAGCCATTCCTGCCCCCAGGCCGTGGGGGTGCACAGAGGGAGGTAACAGGGTTTATAAAGTTCCAGCTACTTCTTGGATTAATAGATCCCCAACCCACACTAAGGAATGGCTGAATTACCTGGTCAAACATTTTTGGCAACCGTGTCTGAGAACTGCAGGTGTTGTGAGAGCCAAGCTCAGCTGGGTGAGGTGCTGGGCTGGGTCAGTCTGGGCTCTTTCCCTGCCCGTGCTGGGCACTGAGGGGTTGGGCTGGTGTCCAGAAAGCTTGAAACAGAAAAAGCTCCGGGATTATTCTGCAGTTGCTAAAACCAAAGCACCTCTGAAACTGCTGTGCTCCAAGTGGGTCAGTCTGCTTTGTATCCCAGCTGCTACTGAGTGCAGAAAGATGAAGCTTTTGGGGCCAATTGTTGGAGATCTGGAGCTGTGGAGGGCCAGCACTGCTGGTGCCAGGCCAGGCTGGGTAAGGAGCAGCTACTACATCGAGTCATAAAATCGAAGCATAATGAAATTCCAAATTATTGAAGACATTGAAAAATATCTTAGTACAATGAATTAGCTGAGAATGCTTTGGGGTTTTTTTGGAATTTTTTTTGATGTTTTTAGCTTTTTTGAAAAATCATATTTTTTTCCAAAGAATTACTCTCAATATGCACAGTTAACACTGAAAATGTAGCTGTAGTCCATTGTAAGCTTAAGAACTTCACCATCTAAGCACAAATTTCTATGCAGCACATACAGTACTTCTAACTGGCAAAATTAATTTACAAAAATAGCGGAAAAGGGTATTTACGGCATGGAAAGTAGACTCTGTTTTATGGTACAGTTAAAATTACTTTTAGTATGCTAAAGTGATCCTTTCCCCCACCCTTGAACTATTTTTTTTTAATAGGAAAGTTGCTGTTTATGTACCTTGTGTTGGCAGGCTTGAAGTAGGTAGTAAAAACAGCAAAGTGATTACTTGAGAACCATTTGTGTGTTTTACTGAGAATACTTTATTTGCTGGTATAAGTTGCTAAAAATGCACAGAGCAAGTACCAATAGAAAATTTACTGGTTTTGTGTCCCCATGTGCTATATAAAATGAATGTTACACAGCATCTGTTGGAAAAGTGGCTTCATGGACATCTCTTACTTTATGTCCCATTATAAATAAAAATAAATCTTCTCAAGAGTATAAAATCTGGGTTTATCATATCAGAATCTGAAATTTTTTGGCAGAGATGCACGTCATTAGAATTCTAACCTCTTCTCTGAGAGTGTTCTTCTCCATGCCTATGAGAGGACATAAGCGTACCATAATGTTAATCAAATCCAGTGTGTTCCAAAACACTTTTCTGTAGCCAGAACGACCTGCTTACAGCAGCCTTGCTAGTCAGTGGCTGATAGGCATAGGTTTAATAAAAATGGCTAGCTTTGAAAACATAAAAAGGCAAATGTTAAAACCGTTTTAAATTGTACAGCAGAAAAATAAAGTTAAAAAAGTTCTGTTTTCACTCAATGTTGTTTTCAGAAAACATATGTAGAACAGTGTTTATTTTGACAGCTGTCTTAACAATTTAAAACTTCCTCCTCATCCAGAAAAAAAAAAATCCGTATTAGGACAGTCAAGAACAGGGATACAAATGATTTTTTAGGTCAGCCCTTCTGAGGTGACTGGATTGGCCAACATTCCCGTGTGTCATTAAGAAGCTCCTCTTCTCTCCGTCACTACACCAAGGGGTTGACCTCAATCATTTGGTTAAAAATCAAACCGTATCACATCAAAAATGTGGTTTTCATACAAGCTATCACAGTATATAGGCCTCTAGCTCTAAACAATAGAGTTCCAAGTTTGTAAAAGGTCTTCGCCAGACTTCAGAACATGGGCATGCCAAATCCCTGCAAAGGGGGAAAACACAGCGGTTACTGGGGTGGGACACTCAAAGCAGAGCTCAAAGCAAGCAAAGGAACCAGCCCTTACTGAGTCGTCCTCGATGATCGCCGCCGAGTCGAAGAAGTCCGGCCGCAGCTCCGCGCGCTCGCGCCGGTTCCGCGACGGCGGCTGCAACACACAGGGGTTGGAACAGCACGGGACACACAGAGCCCTGCCTGCCACAGGGCCCTGTCCCTGCCCCACCTTCCCCTGTGCCACGAAACCTCTGGGGCAAACACAGGACAGCGCTCCCTCCACTCTTTGTTATTGAAAGAACGGTAAAAGCTGATGGACTCTAACTATGTGCTCAGGGTTAAGGGCTTGCCCAAGGTTCCTGCTGCCTTAAGGATGTCTCTGTATTGGGACTCTAGGCCAGACTGCACAGAAACTCCCTCTTAACTCTCTATGCTTCAAGTTCATAGTGAAACGAGCTCTGACATGGTCAAAAATGGATTAACCAGCAGAAAGGGTACAGAAGATACTGAACTATTTCTGAGGCTTAAACCCTTTGTGGTGTCCTTCCCCACAAGCACAGGAGTAAGTGTGAGCCTCACTGGTTTCATCAACTCCTTCCTTGCCTGGGATGTTACTTGGTAATTAAATGAGTGCTGGCAATAACCTCACTATGCAGCAGCCTTTCCCAAGACACTGTAGCCCAGTCCTAATATAACCTAGGGCTTGTTGTTTGGATGTGAAAGGAGAAAAAGCCATAAAAATGGTGAAGTGTGTAAAGCAAACTGCTCCTTTATCCCATTTTACAATGGAGGAGTCATTCCAGAGGGGATGCCAGTTAAGGCTGTAAGTGCTGCAAGGAACCTCTCCAAGCAGTCAGAACAGAACTGGAAGGGACTGAGGCTGCCAATGATGATGGGACCTGTTTGGGAGCAATTCCTGTTTAAGGAGCTCCCATCCACACACCAGTGCCTGTGCTCCCTCTGGCTGTGACCTACTGAGACCTCGAGTAAGGATCCTCTGCCCAGCCCACCTCCTCAAAACCAAACTGACCAGGAAAGGGAAAGAGAGAGACCCCTTGGCTGTGCCAGTCTGACACATCATGGATGCAATAAAGAGCTTTGTCAGCACAGCCTGTAACTCAACCTGATCCTTGTGGGCTGACAAGTCTGAGGTGTGTGATGCTGCTGCTGCTGCCAGAAGCTGCCCAAGAACACAGTCTTGGGAAGAAGGAGCACTAAGCAATGCTCCTTGTGTGGCTCTGGAACAAACCCACTGGGCTCAAGCCTGCAGCAGGAGGCTCTGGGAAGTGCTCACATCATTCCCACTCTAATGTTCGGACAACTGGAGGCCAGACTCAAAATTTTGGAAATTTTTGTTTACACTTCTAAAATTCCTTTTAAATTAGCTTTCAACTGTTTTAAACTTGCCATTGAAAAGATTTACTGACCAGATCAATGACCATTGTGTCCTCGAATTCTTCATTCATGTCTTCTAGCTGGCCTCGTGAGGACATCATTACATCTTCAAAGATGGGCTCAGCGTCATCTTCCATTAGACCTCGTCTGATTAAAGAGAGAGTCAGTCATTTCTGGGCTAAAAAACTTCCTAGGCCTGATCTTTGTCATTAAAAAGAATGCTCAAATCTATCATTTAATGCTGATGCTGAGGGTAAAGCCAGCAGGCTCTCTGGAATAGCAAACAGAGGAAAATCACACATGAACTCCCCTCCCCAAACCCTGGCCCAGGCTGAAGCAGCGAGTCCCACTGACAGCACTATGATCAGCAACTGCAGTTGTTACTGGGCAGTAACTGCTCCTGTGTTTGCCTGCCCTTTTACCAAGGAGGAGTGACACTGTTTGCCAGGGTCACTGGTAAAGCCCTGGGACCCCAGCAGGGCCTTCAAGCCCAGTTCCAAAGGCTGTGAGGATTCCAGCCCCTGTGCTGAAGGACTCGGTGGGACCAGCACAGAGCATGTGATGCCCCAGTGTTCACCCATGTGTGTTCCCTCCATTACTGCACAGGGGGACACCTTGGCAAAAAAGGATGGAGAGCACAGCCACAGGAACTGGCTGATGGGCAGAGCTCCCAGGGAATTCCACAGCACACAAACCATGGAACCCTCTGAGGAACGGGGAACTGCACCCTCACTGGGCCTGGTGTCTGGCCACAGGCAGAGAACGGCAGTGCTGGGCTGGATCCATCCCAGCACTACAAACTGTCCCTCTGCTCTCCCACAAGGGTGAAATGGCACAGAAACCACTGGCAAGGAGCAGGAAAGGGAACATTTCACTGTGGAGTCCTGCACATGGTGCTGAGGGCAGCAGCCTGTGAGCACTTACACTGCGTGCCTTACGCCACTTCTGCCTTTCATGTAGTTCATTCCTGTCCTGTCCTTTCGATTGAGATCCTCCAGCTTCTGCTGGCCCAGCCACGAGATCTGCATCTGGGGACTGACACACAGGGAGTAAGTTAGGACCCAGAGCAGTCACAGTTCTGAGCTGCCTGTTCTGGGGCAGTTTCTGTCTCCAAGTTCTGTGTCTGGCCATGCTTCAGATTAGGATAATTAAATCCCATCCATCATTGTACACATCTTCTGGATTCCCTTCCACAGTCTGTCTCCTCTCACTGTATGTGCACAAAAAATCAATTAACTTGCAATAAAAGCAGGTATGGAAACACTGACATTGCTCCTCCATTAGGGGCAGGCACCTGGAGCAGGAGCACCTCTAAAGTTTGTTATTAAATAGTACTTTAGTGTGTCAGATGAGGCAAAATATGAGCAAGAATGGATCCAAATTAGTAAGTGACAAAAATGTCACACAATGTGAAAAACAAATGGCTTTTACAACTTAAGGGCCAGTACCTCACCCATGTGTAAATACCTTCCAGGCTGCCCTGCTGATGCCACCAGCAGCCTGTGACCCACAGCCAGCCTGTGCTCACCTGCTGCCAACACCCACTGACAGAAAATAACCAGTGTTTTCCCTCTAAATGGAGGTGATAAAATGGGAGCAAAGGGACAAAAAGAATATATCATTTAGGGCAATTACCTCAAATCAGGAATTACTAGCTCAGCAGCTGGAAATTTAGAAAATATCAGTCAGGATGTCTGGAGAACCTTAACTCTGATATCAGGCAGGGGGAAAGAAAAGAGAGTATCTACAGGTCTTCCAAAGAAACAATTCCACCCAGCCTGGGACAGAAGCACTAGGATGATTTGACCACAACTGTATGGCTATATGGATAGTTTTAACATAAGGAATTTCTACTATTATTCCATTACAACATATTTTTCTGGGACCTGAAGACAATCCAAGTGTTGCTGAGCTGTGGCCAAGGCATTTCCAGGTGGCTTTGCAAATCAACACTGTATATCTGGAGCCACAGGCTGACAATATCCCTATAAACCACAAGCAATTCCTTTGCCTGCCTGACTGTACCTGATGCTGAAATTCCAAGACTTACTTGTGTAAAAAATCCTGTTCAGATCCCTGCTCCGACTCGTGCTCCTGGATCTGCTCTCCCATTTGTCTGGTGTTCTCTCTCAGGACAGTGGAGGTGAGCTGAGGTGTCTGCAGTGTCCCTGGAGTATGGATGTTCTCATTCCTGTTCAGCCAGGAGCCTTCCAGGCTCTCATCTGGAGAGAGAACACTGAAATCACTGCTCAGTTCCGACCACATGCAGGGCAGCATTCAAACAAGTGTGACTGAGGGATCACCTGGATAAATGCTTGGAAATGTAAGATTTTCAGTTCTAATTTTAGATTCTGTTATTTTAAGTATTACTAGCCTCTATTCCCAGCAATAACAACAATCTAAAGGGAACAAACACAAACCCCATTGCAAACAAAGTCATACTGCAGCAGCTGCTGGGTATCCTGAACATAAACAACCAAGGTAATTCCCGATTCCTGAGCTTACAGTTGGAGACTGTTAATCTCATGCACCTACAGCAACCAAGATACAGTTAAAAGCTAAGACAAGGTGGAGCACAAACCCCCAAATCTGGTCACTCCAGATCTTTAGAACTGTCAGAACCACTGGAGTGGAGCAGGGAGGGGACACTTAGCAATAAAAATGAGATAAAGATGACTGATGGTCTAGCTGGGATCCTGTGCTTATGTTGGGAAGGAAGCAAAGCAGAGAGGAGGGAAGAGGGAGGACTTGAGAATGGGTTACAGCAGGAAGTGTGCAGCCAGAGAAACACACAAAAAATTCAGTTGCTGGAGTGAAAGACAGGAGATGACAACAGAGATTACAAGATCACAGATTTACTAACAGGAAATGCGTGGTGAGAAAAGTAGATGGGGATCTCCACGGATCTGTTCACCCTTCCATTGCCTTTTACTACCCTTTAGGCATAAATGTCTAAAAAGCTGCCTATTTATTCTCAATTTTACATTTCAATCATTTTTATGTTAGGAATTTTATTTAAAAAACATGTTGATTTCCTTAAGGCATCTTGAAGAAATGGCACAGGGCACATTTCCTCTCAGAAGCAACAGGGAATGTTCTCCAAGCCAGTCTGTGCTGGATTTAGGTGAGAAAGGAACCAGAGGGGACTGGATATGGTTCTTTGATGCCCCAGTAATTTCTGCAGTGACCTTTCTGCTGTTAGATCCTTTAGGGTGGAAATTAAAGAACCAAAAACAGAAAAGGGAGATTCTCAAATGGAAAGTGTTGGAAATCAATTCTCCCTTCTACTGATCACTGAAAGAGGGTGACACATAAGAGCATGAGATAAGCAAAACCCAAAAACTACATCTTAAGCCTGAGATTTGCCTTACTTGGAGACAAAGATGCTACTACACCCCCCAGGGTAAAAAAAATAAGACATTAGTAAAATACAGTAGAATAGAATGAAAATGGCAACAAGAGGAAAGAAGAAAACCTCAGTAGGTGAATTCTGTGAAAATCTTGGCATCCTGAAAGAAGGAAAACAGTGCCTGAAGAAAGGAGCCAGTATTTCATGTACCTACACCTGAGGCTGGCTGTGAGAAGGACCTGGTGCAGGGACCATGAGCTGCAGTGGAGAATGGACCTGGCTGCATGGGCAAACTTTTGAGGAATATTATGGGAAATTGCTGTATATTCAGGCAAATGGGCACTATATTCCTTACTGAGGGATTCCTGCCATTTTCCTGAACTTGGAAAAACCCCTGAAGTTTAAGATCCCACTCACATCTACTGTATATTAGAACAGCAAATTAGCATTCACAGAAGTCCACGCTACAGCACACAGATTGACCAGGAACAGATGCAGCCTTGTAAGAAATTTGCTATCACAGCCAGATTCCTGATGAACACATCTGAGGTCCCAGAAAGAGTAAATGCAGACAAGACTAGATTATCAGTACTATTTTAAACAAATATGGTGTCTTTTTACTGTTCCCAATGGCCCTGCAACAACAGAGATCTGTTATCAGAATTTCTGCCTGGAATCCATTCCAAATCCCTGAGAATTAACAACTCCCCAGAGGGAACCATAGGCAGAAATCCAGCATTCCAGGAGTGAGAAAGAGCAGGTAACTCCACAGACACCAGCAGTAACACCTTTCAACAGTTCTGATTGCCAATTTTGGTCAAGACAAACAAGAACAGGGAGCTGTGGTGGTATTTCCATTAAAGACACATCCAGCAGAACAGATGCCTTGGTTGTGCCTCATCCAGAATATCACGTGTTTCTGCATGAACTGGTAAAGTCCCCTCTCCTGAGTGTCCAGCCTGCCAGTGCCCTGTGCCCTCACAAACCTTCCACTCTCTTTTTGTGGAGGGGGGGTCGGCCCTTCTTGTTCCTCACGGAGGAGGCCTTGCTGCTGCTGCTGCCGCTGTTCACGGACATCCTGTCATCCTCGCCGCCCGTCACCAGCGAGTTCCGGTACGAGATCAGCGGCAGCCACACGTCCTCTCTTCTCTCCATCATCTGCTCTGTCAGGAACTTCTCCAGGTAGGTGTGCCTGGAAAGGAAAGACAAGGGGTACAGAGTGCAGCAGTCTCCCCACAGACACCCAGATATGGCTGCTGTGTCAGCGGCCAGGCTGCACCAGAGCCACTGCTGCAAGGATGCAGGATGTCCCTTGGCATCCTGGAACAAGAGAAATGGGTTAGTCAAATGCAGGCATTTATTTTTTTCATAAGAAATTTGAACACCTGCTCCACTGCCATGAAAAGTCCAGTGCACACATGTTCACTGAAAGGAGGAACCAACAACTCCCTCCTGTCTGGAGGGCATAGAAACTGTTTTCTTTTTCCATTGATTATTTAATTATGGAATCAGATGTAATCTCTAAAATGAACAAGCAAATCTATAAATGTGATTCTGATGAGTTTGGCTGCAGAGCCAAACGTTCAGAAGTTTGGTAAGAGGACTCAGGTACTTCAGCATCACTTCCTGCACCCCTCAGTCACAATTTCCTTTAACACCACCTTGCCAGGTTGCCAGCAGTGGGAGTCAACTCCACACATTCCACATGGAAAGGCAGGATTTCCTCTGTAGCTCATGGCAGCTCAGAGTTGTTACACAGCCCAGCCCCAGAACAGGCCCAGGAGCCACACTGCTCATGGGAGGGTAACATCACATCAGTTTTTTGATTCAGTGAATGGCATAACTTGGTTCAAGAAACAGCAGGTTCCTGTCTACTCTTTTATTGAATATTGTCAATGCTTCCCCTTCCCTTTTCCATGTGTATATTAATTCCCAAACCTGGCAGCAATGGGAAAAGTCTTAGTGTGTTCTCTATTTTATGGTACCCAACTGTGCCACTTGAGCTCTTCATGGCTTCAGAGAATCTACCTGCAGAAGAGTCTTGGAAAGGAAGAAGTTTTTCTGCCTCCAGCTTGAATTTATAGAACCAGATTGCAGGTTTATGGCCAAATTGTGAAGGTGGAAAACGACACCACTTGGGAGCTCTTTACTGCCTGGATGCCAAACTTGAGACATCTGCCCAGCATTTGGGGGAGCTTCACACGGGCACTTCCTATCAACTCTGAGCTCAGGGGACTTCAGCCATGCTGAGGCTCTACTTCACCTGACACCCACCCAAAAGTCAGGGTTCCATCTAAGCCAACTGTGTCTATGAGAGAAATAAGTGGAAATAAGTGCCAATAAGGACAATCTCCTCTGTTCTGTCCTGCATTAGTTCCTCAGGATTTCCCTGCCTGTATCTGCCTTAATGGGTTTGTAACAGAGTGTTAGTACAAACTCTTTTCCTGCAGCTGTATGAGTCTGGCACCTTACATGAACAGTTTTATGTGAAATCCATAGATTTGAATAAATCCATCAATGGTTATCACCACTTCTGAAGGTTACTCATAAAACGATTAGCCAGATTAACAGGCTAGAAAAACAAAATTAAGTCAGTGTGGCTGCATCACTCCCAAACCGGAAGCTTCTCCCTTTTCTAGCCCAGAGGAAAGAGGCAGCAGCCCAGCAGAAGGAAGCAGGAGCCCTGGGGAACAGCAGTGTGTGCTGGAGCCTGTCAGGAAGGGTGTCCTGGAGCAGTGCCCTGACACCTGCAGGCCCTCAGGTGGTGATTTGGGGGTTGAGGCAGGGAAGCCAAGCTGGAGAAGCTGGGCAGGCAGGCAGCCACGTGTTCCTGAGCCTCTGAGGGCTCCAGAGCACTTCTGGCTGCAGCCAAGAGTCCTTTGCTGAGCCTGGGGAGGGCCTCTGGGCCGGGAGGGAGGGAAGGGATGCTGAACATGAGACTTCTCCAGCAGATGGTGGTCATGGACCTTCCTGCACACAGGCAGCCCCTGTGGTGGGGGAGAGGTCCCTGTGGATTGGAGGAGCTGCAGAAAAGGGCAAATCCAGCATCCCCCTCCTGTCCTGTCAGTAGAGCACTCTGGGCAGGAGTGGAGCCACCTCCACAGAATCCTCACATGTCAGCAAATTGTGCTGACCCTTCTCATGGTCACCACAGCCTGTGGGGTCTGGGGCAGGGCTGAACTCATCCCAGCACAGCAGGCTGGCACAGATCAGGCCCTAAAGGACCTATTTATTTTCATGATCATCAGATTCAGCTGAGATCAATAGCCCAGGTATAGATATTCCACCACAGCAATCCTTATACTCCTGCAGGAACAGCCACTGGTTGTGTTTGTGGGCAGGGGAACCTTTGAGAAAGAATTTAAATGGCAGCATGGAAGGTGAAGGAACAGAATGTCCCAAAGAACTGAATTTCACTCAAAGGCTCAGGTTAACAGAAGCTGTCAGGGGCAGCATGATGTAACTTTAAATGTCAGACACTGGAAACTTGTGGAAGGGCTGACCCTGCTGAAAGGCTCAACTTCACTAAATTCAACAGGAAACAGGCAGAGGCACTTGAACCACCCTGCAGAGAACCTACAGCTCAGCTAAGAAGACAAGCCATAAAATCCTTTTATCCTTAAGTCCTGTCCTGAGGAAGAGGATAGAGGCTGACAAGATTCCAGGATATAACAATGGAGAGCAGATGCACAAATGGAGTGCCAAGCCAGCCTAACTGGATCATCCCATTCCCTGGCTCCTTTAACTATTTGCCCTACAGTGTTCACTGACTTGAGAAATTATTGATACAATGAAAAAGTGAAATTGGTTCAAGTGTGTACACATTAAAAATTATACAAAGTTAACCAAGCTGCATTTCTTACTGCAAAGCTGTAATGTTCATAGTTGTTAACCCTAATAGAAAAGTCCTTTAAAAGAAATGTCTTCACAGAAAAAACATCTGTCAAACCTTCCCAGCAAGATCTGACAGAAAGAATCAGTTGAGGCCATTCCAGTTGATCTTTCTGACTACCATTCAGTGGGGTCACTGAACTGACTGGAAAGGCACCTATAACCATAAATCAGCAGATCTGGCAACTGCACTTCTAAACTGGTCACAAAGTTATTCAGTGAATTTAGGTCCACACTGGGCACATAGTGCTTGGCTGATGTTTCACTGGGGTCCTCTTCCAATATATTAAAAGAAACAACAAATATAGGTTTACAATTTCTGTAAATAAAGACAGAAAAGTGTTTCTGCAGTGGTGACAACCTGTAAATTCCCTGCACTGCTGATGTGTAAATTTCTTTTCTTCTAGCAAAAATAGGGACATTTTATTTTCAATATCCCATGAGAAATTTTAAATAACATTGTTTTGGGAGGTCTCAAACTCACCTCATTAGCGAGTCTGATTTTTCTTTTCCCATTTAGTTTTATTACTTTAAAACACAAAAAGATGAGTAAGTATGTATGTGAAATGTCTCAGGGACTTTCAGTAGCCCCTGTTCGATTGTAGAGACCTCAAAGGAAAGAGCTGGAACCCACAGTGCAGGGATTAACAGAGGCCAGGGAAGAAAACAGAGCATTACTTACACAGTCTTTTTGTCCTGTCGCAGGAGTTTGGAAGAAAATTCACTGAGCACTTCCAGGAAAGCAAGGTTAGGAGGTGGATAGTCTTGTCCTTTCTGATTCTGGTATTTGAAGGCAAACTCTATGCCATCTCTACAGTACAGAAATATGAACATGTTCAGACATTTGCAACAACAACAAAACCAAAACAAAAAAAACAAAACAAAAACAAAAACAAACAAACAAAAAAAAACACCAAAAAAGCAAACAAAAAGCCCAACCCAACACCCAAACAAGTTGCCCCAAATCTGAGTGTGATGAAACCATTTGAATCCTCAGGTCCCATCACAATGTAATTCCCCATTAGCAGCAAACAGCAGCTTTTGGACAAAGGGGAATGCAGAGTTCCCTGTGGATTTGTGAGACCCCTCAGATAAGCACACGGCCAGTCCCTGTAAGAGGGAGCTGGGCAGAGCAGCCCAGGGCAGGAGCTCCAGGGAATGTGTCAGCTCAAACAGGAGCCAAGCTCTGCAGCCAGAGCAGAGAACTGAGTCCCCAGAGCAGGGACACGCTCGTTCTGCTCTGTCACCTTGACTGAAGAGAGCACTGTCCTTCCCTCACCCAGCAAGGCACAAGTGTCCCCTGACTCCTGCCTGGCTCAGGACAGTGCCTGGTGCGTCCTGACCGTGCTGATCTCGGTGTCAAGGACTGAGTCTCTGAGACACCAAACCTCAGCATTTGAACTTTTTTATGGCATGGCAAAGTCATAATTTAAATTTAGCAGAACCGTTTCATGCTTTTCTATGCAGCAGTTGCATAAACATTTTCGGTACTTTAAAAGATTTTTAGAGTATCTTTAGATAACAGCCCTTGGTTCCTCCAGAATCCAGAGTAGTGTGGAACAAAGGACCATACACACTTGTTACACACAACCCACCTGAGATAACCATGCCAATAAATTCCAGTCAATAATTAGGTAGCAGCTAGTTTGTTTCCTTTCTGCCTACATACATGTAGACCCCTCTAATTAAAGTAGAAAAAAATACAGAATTATTCCATATAATTGCCTGTTGAGATTATGTATCCTGAGAAAGGGAATGCTGAACAGAAGTAGTGTAAAAATCCAGTTTATTTACCACCACTCACTTGTGTAGTGTGGCCACAGCCTCTCTTGTCTTGATCTGATCCAAGCCAAAAGTGAGGGCAAACCGCCGGGCCAGCTCCTTAATGCCACTGACGTGGGCAGAGGTCCTGTCCAGGTTGGGACCTTGCTCCTGAACAAGCTCATTGAACAGCTGCAGAGAGAGTTCAGAGGTTGATATCCGTGAGCTGGGAAACACTTTTATTGAGAAAGGCTTGGGTTCTAAACCTGCTCCATCTGAGAATGGCCTTTGTGACGACTGAGACATAATGGTGTCCCTGTCACCTGCCAGAATTTCTTCTGTCCCTCTGCTGTTTGCCAGCTGTCCCCATCTTGTACCTGTGTGGAGTTATTTTGGTGCAATTCTGCACCCACCCTCCCTAAATTCCATCTATCATTCTCCCAACTCATCAAGAAGCTCCTGCATTCTCGTGCTGTTCTCTTAGCACCCCCATCACCCATCAGACTGGTGGTGCTCTGAATCTGGGGATCCAAACTGCAGCTCCTGCACTGTACCCTCTGTGCCTGTTTGCCCAGCACTGCTGCCTCCAAGGCTCTCCCAGCACTGTACTGGAGTGCTTGGTGCTTTTCCAGCCAGTTCTACCTCTCCTGGCACTGCCATTTACACCCCATCTCTCACTGGTTGCTGAGAGCATCTGGCAGACAGTGCCAGTGAGGACATTAAATCAGTGCCAGTGAGGACATTAAATCAGGCTCCATTACAGCCACTGTTTCTCTCATCTCCACAAGCTCTGTTACCATGTAATTAGTGACAGCAGCTTAATTGGACAGGATTCCTCCTTGACAAATCCACACTGGCTGCTACCTGTCACTGAGGCACTTGCAGAGCTCCTCTCATTACTTTTTTCATGGAATTTTGTCAGCCTGACTGATCTGTGGCAGCTGCTTCCTCCTCTCCAAGTTTTACAGACATGGGCTGCTTTGACACTCTCTGACTCTTCTGGAAGTACATCTGTTTTTCTCAGGTTTGCACAGATCTCTCTCAGCTTCCAGATTGCTACAGCAAATCCCTTAGGAAGGGATTTGGGGAGGTCCAGCTCATTTGAAAGCATCTAATTAGCAGAAGTAATTTCTCTGTGCAATGGCTATAGCTGGTACTTCAAGGGCCTAAGTGGTATTTAGTGCACTTTGTGCTGTTGCTTGATAGATTTCATCACCAGGCAGTAATTTATGGGTGATGTAAAGAGAATTTTTCTGGGAAAAAACATGTCTAACAGTATTGGAAGACTTAATTAGCTCGAAATTTGAAAAATTCATCAGTATTTAGACAAAGTATAAGGAAGATGCATTACTTCAGCAAATGTTAAGAAGAAAAAGCCATCCTAATTCTTCTTGTTGACTCAGGATCAATAAACAAATGCCAAGAATCAGTCTGGACCAAACTGCCTCCAAGGCTCTCCTCTCCCTCCCTTCCATTTTTACCTGCCCAAGCTTTGCCAGTGTGGGCCTATGGAGACAGAGATTACTGAGACACAAGGGGCAGTGACAGCCTGAACTGGGAGCAGGAAAATGAAGAGAATGTCCTAAGGAATGCAGCATTTCTGCTTCCCTGTAAAGTGCATCAGAGGAAATCCTGGCCAGGGCTTTTTGCAGTGAGGCATTTCTAACAAAAAAAATCAATGCTCTTACCTGTTGCAAACTGAGAATGAGTGTCTTTGCACACTGGATTTTATCTATTTGCCTGGTTTTGCTCAGGGTTTCCTTAATGATATCTCCGTAGTCATTGTAGTACTAAAAACAAATGTGAAAAAAAATCAAAAACTTTTAATCAAAATCTCTTATACAATTTCTTCCAGTTTTCCCAAGAGAAAGATTACTTCTAATTCTTGATTTGAAAAGGCAGCAGTTGCTCAAATCCACATTTTTGATGTGAGTGGGGGGCAACATTTCAGTATCAAAATTTAAACCAAACCCTGTGATAAGGTAGGGAACTTCTGTATTTATTTTCTTTTGTAACAAACATGTTGAAAACCCAGCAAAAGAGCATTTCCTGCCCCAAAGTAAGCACTTGATGAAGGTGACCCATGGCTGCCAATTCCAAGCAACAACATGACATTGATCCAACCCCCCCTTAAGAAGCAGGTGTGAACAGACACCAGCACAGAGGTTTGTGCTCCTTGTACACTGAGGGGAAAGGAATTCACTGCAGCCAAAAAGTGGAGTAAGGAATGGGACAGGAGGATGCAGGGCCTGTACCTTCATATAGTGTTTGAAGATATCTGCTGCTGCATGCATGTCCACAATGTCATAAATTATCAGCTTGCTAAAGGCAGCCAGAAGGTTTCTTCTCTTATGTAAAGCTTCTATTTTGTTGGCTTCATCTTCTTCATCTCCCTCTGAAAGCATCATCAGAATCTTTGTAAGTAACTGTTAAGTTCTAAAACAATATTATCAAAGGGGAGCTTTTAGCAAAAAATCAATTCTTGAACATGAAGCAAGAAGGGTTGTTGGAGAAGAAGCTAAAATGAAAGGTGGTAAGTCTTGAGTCCTGCCTTCTTGGAAACTTCCAGGGAAGTTTAGGAACATGACACACCACTGACCAAAGCTGCTCTCCATAATCCTGAGGAGATCCTGGATATAATCCACATGGAACTGAGTCATTTATTTCCCATACCCTGTGAAAAGCCACAGTGAACTCTTGCTGAATGCTCTTGCTTAACCTCTCAAACACAGAACCTTCACAGAGGCTCTATTAATGTGACTAAGCTATAAATATTTAACAAAAGAAAAATCAGAAGCATCAATACTTCTGCATGCCTTGGATTTTCAGATGTGAAATCAATTCTCTGAACAACAGGAAGTAAAATCCAGTTGTAAGAAGCATTAACATTGAATGGCAATGCCATAAATATTAAGTCCCCATGCAAGGCTTTACTCTGTGAATGAAAAATAAGCTGCACAAATAAAATCTTAAACATAGTTATTATATAATAAAAGCATATTCCACAACTTAGATAAGAAGCTTCAGAGTAGTGACTTTCCAAAAAGTAGGAATACTTCTGAAAACATCTGAACAAACCGATCAGAAAACTCTATTTTCTCCTTTCTTCTGTGTCTGGTATGAAAAAAAAGCTAAACATACCCATGCTCTGATTTTCATCATCTTGGTCAATAAACACATGATCCATGACAAAACTGAGAAGTTCTGACTGGAGGCCTGAGTCTGGATTGAACACCAAAGGCTGGAGCCCTTCTCGACCTCCCGTCATCAGCTGGTGACTAAAAATCATCAGGAGATCACAGAGCAGCATGAAAGCCTGCAAGGCACAAGAGAATGAATGCAGAGAAAAGCCAAGAAAGGAAAACATAAGGTACAATTGATCTAATTTCCAGATATCCCCTGCTACTATTAAACAGCTTCTTAAACTGTTCTCAGGTGGAGCTGTTTGTGTGCTGTGAGAGTATTCCATGATGGCTGCCTCTGCTTTGGAGTGCTGTGCCCTTGGTTCCTAGGTCAGGAACTGTGGTTATGACCTTCTCCATGTCCCACATCACCCATACTAAACTTCCATTTCTTCTCTAGGAAAAGAACTCTAAATCTACCTCTGATCCAAGGCCTGCAGCAAAATTTGTAGTAAAGAGAACACACCTCTTTTGATAAACAGTCAAAAAATCAAACAAGTAAAAACATGAACAACACTGAGGGAAAATTCCAGCTGAGTCACTGTCAGACCCCAAAAATACAGACAAACAGCCACAGCAAGGACATTTTTGCAGAATTTCATCAAAAGCTCTGGCAAAAAAAGAACCAAGTTTGTCTGCACAGCTTTCAAATCCAGATAAAAGCCAACTTGGGCAGAATTGTCCATGATTTATGCTCATTACTATTATATCCTCATTACCTGAGACAGGAAAGAAGGCAGCTGTCATTAACTTCCTTCCTTCCAAGGGCTCATTCCTGCATGGCAATAACACTGTTTTGCCCCCACATGGCTTCTGCTGGGTCTCACAGCCAGCTGTCTGCATTTGATCACATTCAGCACATTTCCAAAGCCTTTTTATTCATAGCTTCTCTATTTTTAACCTCAGGTTCTGAAAACTTTACAAATTTCCAAAATAAAATCTGAACTTCCCAGTAAATGCTGCACTTCCTAGTGGCTCCCTCATTTCTGGGAGTATGTTATAAAATCTGAATGAGCTACACTCAGGCAAGAACAGATGCACATCATTGTAAACTATGTTCTGTTGAGACCTTAGGAACAGATGTTGCAATTTGGGATTTTTCTCCTTTTTATCCAAAGGCTGTGATTCATTCCAGTGATGATCTCACCTGCTCTAAACTCCCCTGATACTCAACAGAACTGAAGCTCTTCCTAATGCAGACCTCTAAAAAAGAGCAGATGAGTAATGCACTGCTGGTGCTGAGTTCTGGCCAATATAAAGGCAGCAGTGGGCTCAGTCACAGGATATTTATTTCCCTCAAACACTCATGGAAAAGTTGAAATGTTTCACTCTTGTTTCTCTAAATACTTCATACAGTTTTCCTTCCTTTTATATGGACATCAACTTTGTCTGGAAAGAATGTCTGGAGCAAGGATCAAGTATGGTAGGGAGACAATTTGCACATAATTCTCAAAAAAAATCCAGAAAAACAAAAGCAGTAAGTAGCAGTCCTGCTACTCACAGAAACATACTTTTTAAGGAAGAAAACAAAAGCAAATCATGGAAGAGTCAGCTGGAATGGGTCCCTGGAGTCTCCAGCCTACTCTGCCCAGGACACTCCCTCTCTCTGGGCCTGCCTGGGCGTGGGTTTGTCTGGCTGAGGCTTGGAAACTTCCCCACAACTGGGAACTGCACAGGAGCTTCTAAACAAAGTTTAAATTATCAATGAAAAAACCATTGTGGCCACTGGCAGGAAGAGAACAAACCCATGTTAATCCACCTCAAGAAGAAACCCACAGCAGGAATGCCAAGGAACATTTGCCATTTGCTGAGGCAGGAAGGATGGCAGGTCCAGCTCGAGCTGGAAGGTATTTGCATGCAGCTAGAAGATATTTTCACATTATACAATATTAATATAATATGCCAAGAGTAACTACTCTGAATATTAAAAAACAATTACTAAAGTAAAATCAGCTGGAAGCCAATGACACACAAGTCTTTTAGAACTACATAAACTACTGACATCTCTGAGCATTTAATGTTTATAGTTAGCAATCTGAAGAACAGAGAGTAAATGCTAAGCAGAGCTATCTTTCAAAGAAATAAATGTGCCTTTTGACAAGTATTATCTTTTAAATACCACAGGCAAAAAACCCAGGCCAGTTATTAGTTATACTCTGCAAAATCTGGGGAGGTCTGATAGAAATGCCATTTGTAGACAAATGTCATTGCCATAAATCAGTGTGTATTCACATAACCTCAGCTAACAAACCAGCTACTGTGTCCTGCAGAGACAGATTTAATTATTTCACCAAACCCTTTGATTCAATGAGAAAAAAACCCAAAAATATTCAGCCCATTTGAAGTCTCAGCCACCCTCCAGTAGTGCCTATTTCCTTTTAAATAGAAATGCCTACTGCCTTTTAATGCAGTGTCTGCAGAAAAAGTCTTTCAGCTGAGGTGACTGAGTTGGATGCCTGAAGTCACGAGGGCTGGGAATGAGCCTGAGCATCCAGGAAATCCTTACTCACTGTTAATCAAAAGTTAATATGTCATGAGCTGTGCTTTGGAAGTTCTGTTAATACAGCTGCTCTTCTGGGCTGCTTGTTCACATTTATTTAGATTAGACAGAGGCACAGATTATTTTACTTTAAGTTTGATGTAGTGTTGTCTTGAGTTTTACTACAATTTAATAATCACACTTTTCTAAGAGTCAGACATTTCTTTTACCTGTTCTTTGACTGGAGTGTTGACATTTGATAGACACTGCTGGCAGACAGCCAGGAAGGATTTCACAGTTTTCCTCAATACCAACAAGTCCTCCTGGAGTAAAGATTAAAAAAGAAAGTATTAAAAAATTAGTAAGAAGTTTCTTGAAGGAAGCAAAATAAAGAAATAGTGGTGGTGATGACTTCATACATTGTACAAAAAGCTGTGAAAGAAATAAGCTATTCAAAAAGAACACACAGAGAAACAGTGCCTTGGTTTTACAGTGATGATGAACCAATCACCAAGAAGAAAAGAAGAACCCCAAATGAAATGAAATGAGATGAATTCACAGCAGGATGGCTGGGCCCTGCTCTGCAGACCTTCCCCCAGGACAGCCCTCTCAGAGGCAATGTCCTGCAGAACAACCTCCAAGCAATGTGAAGAACCTACATAGTGCCCATGCAATGTTTTCCTTGCAGAAATGTTTCACTGATGCTGTTCAGCCCATGTGTCTCAGTTCTGGTTTTAGCTTTCCTTGTGCTTCCTGCCACGAGCTCTCGTTGTTCTGTGTTTACTGCAGAGCCTTTTTGTGGTCCATATGTTCTCCCTGTGCTGGTTCACAGCACAACACAGGACTGCCAGCGTGCCCAAGCACCCAGAGTGTTCCCAAAGCTCTCAATTTCTCATCACTTCCAATGGAGTGAGTGGGATTTGCTGCTATGGACACTCAAGGTCTGTGCACTCCTTCACCTTCCTATTCCTGAGCAGTTTTTCTCTGATGATGCAGCCATGGTGCCACTGCATTACCCTGGTATTACAGAATCTCTAAGACAGTTCTGCTCTATTCTAATCACAGCTTGGATATAAACCTCCCATTTGGCAGCATTAAGATGCCTCTTTTTAAAAATTTTAAATTGTGTTTTGTTCACTAATTGATCTATATCATGCCCATTTTCAGGGCCTTCCCAGATGACTGATAAAAATGACCCTTTTATTGGGAGAGAACAGATCTCTGCCAGAATGCATCAGAAACTACTCCACCGTGCAAGGATTGCTCACCTACATTTTTTCTTTAATATATGGATCTGTTTTGAGCTATTGAATATGAGTTATATTAAATCCAAACATGCACCTAAAATGCAATGTGGTATTAATGTCTTAGAGACACTGGTGTTTCAATTGATTTTCTTCTCAGTCAAAAATGCAATTTCATCAACAAGAAATGGATGTGTTTCTTCCAATCTGAGCTGTTGGCCCTTCAGCCTTGTACCAACTGTGTTTTCTGTCTCCCACTCCAAGATTCTACCCAGAACTGATGGCAGGCTTATCAGTTCACTGTTACACAGTCACCTGATTTACCCCTTCAAGCACTGGGATTACAGTCACCTTCCTGCTTTCTGCTTTCCATTGCAATTACCTTCCATTTAGATGTCCATGAATTCAACAGAGAAACTAAAGCCATGAAAAAACCTACATACAGGTTAAAAAGGGAATGAGTGTGTCTCCCATTTTGCTTTCTGTCAAAGTGACTAACAAGCAGGTACATGATATTCATTACCCTCTCTCCTGACAGCATAGCATGATAGAGATTCATATTGCAAAGTTACAGATAGCAGGAGAAAGCCCAGCTGAGCAGTGCAATGCAGCCATCTGGAACTCTTGTGAGCTTGGAGAAATCCCCAGACTACTGAAGAGTGGGAATTTTTTTCAACAGAGAAAATGACAAAAAAAAAAAAAAAGGATTTCCAAGTCTTTGAGCATTCTGGGGTGCACAGCCCAGGCTCCTGAGGTGTGAGTACCTGATCTGCCTTCAGCTGAAAAGCTGACACGAAACCATTTGATCATTCTGTTGGCTGTTAGGCAAAACCACGAGGTCACAACTCTGCAATTGAACTGCTCCATGGCAGGAACAAGAATGAGCTGCTGAGAGCAAGGGCTGGAGTCTGTGCCACCACCCAAACCCAAACCCAGGAGCTCAAAAGACTCATGTCTACAATTCTTTAGGTACGTTCCAGCTTTAAATTAAAGTTTGTTTATTCCAATGAAGTAATTTTAAAATGCTGTGCTTTTGCTATGTTCATCACCCAAACCCCATCCTCTTCTCCCTATGTGCTCACAGCTTTTCTTCTAAAGTTCTTATTATTTGCAGTATTAACTTCAACTTCACAGGTTTGAAGAACCCTCAGCTTCCACTCCAACTGTGGAGAATGGTCCAACCTTTTGTCCCTTGTGACATTTTTCTTCCCTTTAGCTTCTTCTGCTTTCTGTCATCATGCCCATATAAATATGAAAAGTCACCAAGTCACCACATTGCTCTTTAAACCCCTTTTTAAATCAGGTCTCCTAAGTCCTCTGCCCACTGATCACACTCTCATAGCCAAGCATTTGGCTGCTCTGGCTGCTGCTTACCCACAACTGGCTAACCTCTGTCTTGCCTCTCAGTGTTTGCTCTAGTCATGCTTTATTTGTACTGTTTTAGTTTTAGGACTCTATTGTCCTGCAAGTATTTCCTTCTCAGTACATACACACAGTGCAATGTCCTGGGTACTGGGACATGGCTGAAGAAATCCAAGTGGAAACAAGTGTCTGCTCTAATCCCCAAATTTCCTGCCTCAGGACTGTCCCTGCTCCCCCAGACTGACAGATGACAGAACTCCAGGGGAGAAATGACCAGTTTCCCTTGGAACCACCCTCAAACCCCTTTCCACCTGAGGAGTTTTCCTCCAGGCCACAACAGGCTGCTCCCACAAGCCATGGAGGATGAGCTTTCTCCCCCAGTACAGCACTGCTTGCCCCAAAGAGCACCAGTTGGCACAAACAGCCCCACAGCCTCAGCCTCCACTGAATATGCACAGAGGGAGACCAAAGGTTACAACATCAGACTGTGGATATTTCAAAGTGTACACATTTCATTCATACCTGCTGCAGCCTTCCTTTCAGTAATCAAGTTTTCCTTTCAAGTTTTAGACACCAAGATGACTCCACAGGACACCTTCTCTCCACAGGACAGCTTGAAGAAGTGTTTCAAAATAACTCTGCCCCAACTCTCTGCTGTTTTCAATGGGTAAAATCTTTGTTGTTGGGCAGAGAATATGGACTTTCTTAATAATTCAAATATCCATTTATTATCACCTTCCTGCTAAAATGTCTTTGATACATTTTTATGCTGATAATAACGTATCAAAGATACTCCTTTTGGCTCTATTTACAAATGATATTGAACAGTGAGGGGCACCTCACCCCCTGGTAACAGCCTGGAGAAACAAGAGCTCTTTGTGTGTATCTTGGGAAGGAGACTTCAGTAACCTGTGATCAGCTGAAGGGCAAGTTTGGAATCTGTAGGTGTTCATTAACATTTTAGAAATGTCCAATATTCTGGTCCTGCATTCTGTAGAGCTGATAGTTATCCTGGAGCTGTGTGGCACTGGCTGTAGGTCAATTATGTGCTGTTAATAAATCAATGAGCTGACTTGATCCTAATTAGATTTAAACCACAAGAGCTGAGTTTTTCTCTGCCACACATGGAGTCCATTCCAAAACAGCTGGATCAGGTAGGGAGCCATGATCCAGAACATGCCCAACAGCTGGAATATGAGTATCCCTCACACAGCAATTAATGTGCCCTGGCCTGGCCATAATGCCCAGGACAGTTCCAAACAAGGGCAGCTCTCTCAGGACAGAGCTCTATTTTGGAAGCCATTTGAACACCAGACAAAAAATAACTTAATTCCAAAATGACTCTGTTCCCAGTGTATGCCTATGGTTGTCAAGTATGACTCCACCACAGAATCAATACAAGATACAGAAATTACCAAGCAATTCTGAACTGTAGCCAGAGAATTCACTTTGAAGGAAACCTTGCCAGAATTCCCCATCCCACCTGCAAACTCCCTGCAATGAAAGGTGCACCTGATGGATGCAAAGCACACATGAAACAACAAATGTAAAACTTGCCAAGATACTTGTACTTGTTTCCATCTTTTATTCCTGTACTTACAACTCCAACATGTTCCTATACTTCATCCTGTGCACTGACTGCCTAAATGAGACCTCATGAGGTGAAACAGAGCAGCTACTACTGCCAGCATGAGGTCACACAAATGACCCAGCTGGCAGCAGATGAACATTTCTTACAAATCAATCCCTGCACCTCTGATCTCTCAGCCTGACTGTTCAAGGCAAAGCTAAAAGATCATCTTTGGAACATGAGCCTGAGAACAAAAATTCATAAATCTATGGGATATAGAAAAACAAAGACTTAAGATCAGTTTTATGGCATATTATAAATTCTCTTCTCTCCATTTTCATCTTTTATCTTCCTTCCCCACTAATTCTCCTCCTAACTCTGTTACTCCCTCTCCCCTCCCTGCTCTCACCCCTCCTCTACAGGTGCAAGGACCTTTTCCGCCCCTGTCAGAGTTTACCTCATTTGTATCTAAATAGAAACCAAGCAATTGCTTCCAGCTGGTCTTTTGCTTTGTAATCTGCTTTTATCTCAAACCTGAAAGGCTTGTGAGCCCAAAAGCCTCTCTACTTCTGGCAGCTATACCCATTGGTTTACTAGAGAAGCTACACACCATCACCCCTCTCTGCCCTGAGATCATTCTAGAATCAGCAAAGTAGCCCTAGAAACCTGCATGGACTTACATATTAAACTGCTGTGCCAGAAATGTTGCTGTAAAAGCCTGAATACTTCCAAAATACCCATGAAATAAATGTTTTTCATTCTGAGATGCTTCTGTTAATGCCTTTGCCTACCTAAACCATACAAGTTTAGGTAGACATAGGTGCCCTTTAATGTCTACCAATTTCCAAGCCTAAATAATGACTTATAAACCAGCCATGGGCAAAATTATTTCCCAGTGGATGAAATGCCACATACAGTGCAGATCAGATCTATTTTCACAGTGAACTGGAAAGTTTGATAGCAGAGTGCTCCAGCCACAGCAGGTCTGTGGGTGTCTCTTTGCCCTCAGCTGAGGCTGCTGCCACTCTGAAGAGCTGCAGGGCACTAATGCTGCAACTAAGCATGCACAAAACTCATGTTGTAGAGGCTGGGGTGGAACCCCAAATAAGAAATTGCTAGGAGTTCTCTAGGCAACAGTAATTATGATTTTCATGGGGCAAAGCCAAACTGACTTAGATTTGGCATGGTCATTCTGGAGTGACCCTCTGGAGGTCTTGTAGCACTTCAATATAACATCTTTACCTTTTTGATGCTGATGGAGAAGTACAATTATTACTTCAGTTTTCATGTCATTTTAATTTGATGTATTACTTTTGAAAAAGCTCTGAAAGAACAGGATGCTGGTCTCTGACTGAGAAAAGAGCTAAGGAAAGGTCCTGGAAAAGTCACCTGCCACCTTGTCCTGACCATACTTTGTGTGCATTTGCTTTTTATTAGCAGTTGTTACCTCCTGTGCCCTGACATTTTTATTGCAACATAAAGGCTGTAATTAGAGAGTAAGCAAAGTAACTTATCACATCAAGATTAAGATATCTGTGGTCTACAGATCAACGGTATTGCTCACAACTGTTCATGTCAACATTCCTTATCAGCCATGCAAACTGCAGTCCTCACAATAAAGTGTGTTAATTATCCTCTGCAATAAAAATATAATAATCAGCTGCTATAAAATTCTGATTAAAACTATTTACATTGCTTAGACATATGCATGATGTTAAATAGATCCTGAAACACGGAACAAATCTGAACAGCAACATTTTATATGTTATAAATGACAACAAACAATGGCAAGAGTGGAAGTTACAAAGAAATCAGGTGTAACACCTTTGCAGGTAAGTTGTGTCTGTCAGTAAAATCTGTTTGATCAAATGGCCACTTACTTTGGAAGGGGAGCCCTCAGTGATTTTCACCAGCTGCCATAGAATAGAGTAGTGGGAGCACTGCAGTGCCTGGACAACGATCTGTAACACAAGAACACACAGAATCTCAGCATGCTGCTAACAGCAGGCACAGCAGGAAGTGTATGGAAAATCTATCAGGCATTTTGTGCTGAAAAGACAGGAGCAGCTCTTGGCACTTTTTATTTTCAAGGGTATCGAGTTTTCCCTTGGTTGGCTTGGTGCAGTAAGAAATCAGCCTACTAGAGGCAAAAAAATACTGTGTAAATCTGGGAAACACCAGAAGTCTGCACTGGGATACAGCAGGAGGAGATGTCACAATGTGACAGAAGAACAACCCAACACCTACATCTCTCAGATCAAAAGCATCTGTTGAAATATCTCTATACCTGGTTTCACTATTAAACAGCATTAAAAATCTGTTCCTATGGAAAATGAACATGTAGCCCAATTGCTAAAAAAAGGGAGAAAATACAACTTGTCCCATGGAGAAGACCAGGGTCATATAAAGCATCCATGGTGTCTCCTGAACAGCTCAAATCCAGAGGAGGTGCTACAACTGCCAAACTCCTCAGGGTGGCCTGCAGGAAGAAATGCTGAGCAGAGCTCAGATTTCAGCACCTTTCCCTAAAATCTTATGGAGGCATTTGGAGAGCCACACACTGTCAGATCCAGAGGATGGCTGGCAGCTGCAGGGACAGGCTTGATCTGCCAGCCCTGCCTCTCCAGTAGCACAACTCCAGCATGAAGCAGCAACTGCAGAGAGAGGACTTTCACACACTGTGTGGCAATGCCTCCTCTTAGGGTCCTTTCTACAAAATTCTTATTCAGAATTTCATGAGATTTTTTTTTTAACGAAACTGAGCTAGAATTAACAACTGGCTTCTAACTGAAACAAAATAAAAACTTAAAATGTTTAAATGCTTAAGTAGGAATTCTGCAGCTTAAACAGGAGTCATGGGAGAATATGAGATGGCTCCTGTGCTCATCCATGAGAAACAAAAACTGAACTCTGAGGGAACAAAGTCCAAGATGTGTTCCCTAAAAGAACTCCACTAGGATGTTCTAATTTCCTGGTTTTCATAAGCTTTCATCTTACCTTCCATGCACAATAATAATTTGTGATCATTCCAATTGCAGCCAAGGCTTACAATGTTGGGTTTCAGTGTAAACATCAGGATTGATGCACTGCTTTTCAGAGTCAGGAACATCAGCTATTCCCAACTTTCCAAATGAGAAAGGCGAGGGAAGAAGCTCACAAATCATACATGGAACTTTTGAATTCTGTACAAGCAGACTGTTTAGACCCTCAGACACCCCAGTGATGCAGTGCAGGTGCTGTTAAGGGTACCTGTTCTGGCATAGCTCCGTGTTCAATTCCAGTTCTCAGCAATCTGTAGCAGTTACTGAACAGATCCCATTTGGTCAGATCATGAGCACTGGAACGAGAGAAAATCAAGAGGGATTAATTGTGTTCCTCAGAACCCCCAGCCCAGAGAGATTTGGTGGTTTCCACAGCAGCTGCACAGCACCTGACTCCATGCTAAAAGCACAAGTCAGGCTTTCTGATAATCCAGGAAAAATGTTTTACTACATGGGATTTCTTTAGGGAGCAGATAAACTCTCCATATCATACACCTATAAAGGCTACTTAAGCATAGCTGCTGCTTCTCTCTCTAAGTTATCTTTCCTCTTTGACAGAACTCCAGAAAACCCTTCCCTGGCATTGCAGTAGAAACTACAGCCAAGCTCTATCAATATCTACTGAATAAAAACGGCTGTAAGCAAAATAAAATTGTATATTTTTCTACTATCTGATTTGGAAAAAAATAATACACATGACCACTAGATATAAATACCCTGAATATCTGAAGTGAGACCATATGATAACACATGGACATGAGATAGAGATGGTGGCAATATTTCAGTTGCACCAACCTGATTTCATCTGTGAGAGGAATAAAAATGAAATTAGGGACAAATACTCTGTAAGGCCTTACAGACCTCAACAGCTCATGAAATGGTTTGTTAATAGAGAAGTGAGAAATACAGCAGAAACTGAAAAACATCAGGTTGCCTGAAAGACAAAAATACTCTCTCAGCAAGTAAATTTACATTTAAAAATTTTTTCTGCAGTGGAAATAAACTGAGATAATTTGAAACAGTTTGTAATATGTCAATAAAAGAGCAAGCCAGCTCAGAATACTCAGAAACTTGCTGATTGAAGTGCTCACCTGGAAGGAGGGATACTGAGACTGAATGGGGAGTCTCAACTGGCTGCAGCAGCCTCTTGCACCTGACTCATCCCAGCACCTGGATCACCCAGCCAAGCTCCCTCCTCCCACCCCTGTGCCTGCCCTGGGTCACACCATTAACTGCCCTGCTCAGCCAGAAGGAAAAACTCCCTAGGTCCAAAAGGACAGAGGCTGAACTCAGCACTGGCAATGCCCAGGTCCTTTTGGAGGCCCTGCCATGAAACACCTCCCATGCTGGAGCAAGCCAGCCCTGGAAAATGTCACTGGGAAGAGCTTCACAGAAAGCCATCAGAGTGCCCTGTGCACTCCAGGGCTGGGCCATTAAAGCCGAGGTGCACCTTAACTCCCAGTTGAAATCCATAAAAAGAAAACCAGGAACACTCAAAAAAATACTGGAACTAAAAATGGAAAAAGCCAAAAAGATATTTTGCGGACTTAGATGGTCTTTGAGGTACTAAAATAAATTGTTTCATGGATAAATTAGAGGCTGCCAGAGAGCTGCCTCTGACTGGAGATATTAAGCACAGAGATGCTGCTTCCATGAATCACAGGGTTGCCAGCAAGGCAGAGTGGTACTTCCTTAATTACAGCACTGTAATTAAAGCTGCAAAGTCTCCTTGGTGTGCAGAGGCAGATACCTGCACAGATTACCCTACAGAGAATATCAAAGGAAAAACTGTCTCATTCCTGCCTTTTCAGTTCAGAAATCCCCCATCAGGCAGCCAGCACAGGGGCCATGTCCTCACAGCTGGGGTCACTCAGCTCCCTGCCCTCTGCCTTACAGCTGAGCTCAGGAAGGGCTCTTCAGCCTCCAGAGCTGAAAAATTCTAACTATGTACAACTTACACACAGCCTTTCAATTGAAACTTTCTTCAAGCAGAGCCTCCACATTACAGTTAGGCATATTCTGGTGCCTCTTTATCACTTTTGAGCTACTTAGCCATCAAAATCATAGTTAAAAAGGGATCTTGGACACCACACAATTCTCCACAGAAGTTCAGGAAGAAAATTCACACAACACAGAATTTTCCCTTAGTTTCTTCCATGTCAGACTATTCATGGGCTTCAGAAAACAAGTTCCAGTATTTCATCCAAGGTTTCTTTTAATTCTTATGGACAGCCCTGTCTGCTGGGGCACATTTCTGCCAGACGAGGCAGGTGAAGTAAAGGTACTAGTTTCATGGTGTTTCTCAAATGTGGCATGAAACAGCTTAGAAAAGTCTCTTTTCCAAGAAGTGACCTTTCCACCCACCAACCTGCTTCACTTCTTCAAGATGCACAAAGAGAGGGAAGCTGTACCTTGGGCTTTGAGCAGCTGTGCTACTGATACAGTCTAATTTCTCTAATAAGGTTTCATTTAGCATCACTCCCACACTGTGATAAGGAAGAAATGATTTGTGGCTCTCTGCCACCTGCACATGAAGCTTTCTCTCATGCTGACAGGAGAAAGTGCTTCCTGCAGTTAGAGGGCAGATCAGGCCTTTGTGCTGTGCTCCAGAATTCACAGTTCCACTGAAGTTCTCCAGGTTGCTCTGCACATGCTGAGGATGCCCATAGGTCTGAGAGCAGCAGGAACCTGAAAAGCTGATTTGTGCCTGGTGAGGGAGATTCTGTGCAATCCACAAAGGGAAATTTGGCCAACAATTCAACTGTAGGAAGAAAATGCATCTTCCAGGCTCTCACCATGAACTATTAATTATTATCTTTACTACTAATAATTAATTCTATAATTTTGAGGAGAAGTAGCTCAAAGGCATTGAGAAACAGCTTCCTATAGGCTCCCTAAGCTGAGGCCCAAAGCACGGTGTCCCTTGTGCCCTGACTGTGTCCTGTGGGAGAGCAGGACCTGTAGTAATTTACTCATGGGTGTAAGAGCACTGGGTGCAAGGGAGGAGGTGCCACTTGCAAATCTCATCTGCAAAGGTCATGGCACAAACTGAGCAAGGACCAGATCAACCCAAACACTTGCACTGAAACTCCACCAGTCATCCTCCATCTCCACTTCAGATTTCAGGCCATGTGTTTTCTCATTTCCCCACACCTGACACTGCTGATATTTGCTGAAAGGATAAAATTAACATCACAGATTTGTGAGGGAAGGCACCACCTACTTGTGAAAAGATGTCAACCTCTTCAGTGTGGAGAGCACATTGTAGATGTCATCATCATCAGCTTCTTCTCCCTGCAAATGAAAGGCAATCCATGAGGAGAATCCAGCAATTCAGCCCAGTACATTACTGCACAGGCAGGAGCAGCTTCTTAGGGGTTTACACTGATATCAAAACCATCTCCAAAATTTCCAGTGGCTTTTATGTAGATTCCATAATATTTAAGTAGCCACTGCACAGCACTAAAAAACAAGCAAGTTCATCTGACAATATTCAGCATTATCACTGTGGTAATATCCAAACCTGTACCCTTCAGCAATAGAAAACATTCCCAAGATCAAAATCTGAGTTCTATCTTATTTTATAAAAAGGACTGAACCACCAGCTTTAATCACTAGCTGATGAACATGCTACAACACAATTTTAGAATTTTCTGTAAACTAAACAGCAAATTCCCTTAGTGAATCAAGTGAAAATAAGGTATTTCAGCCCTAATTTTTCCAGCAATTTTCTAAAATAAGAAACCCACTTGCAACCATTCTTCTCCATCTCACTTTGCTAATTTCTTTTCCATCTAAAAAGCTAACAATTAAAACATCTTCCTGCCTTCAGATGCAATTGTCAATCAGTGTTTCTCTCATTATCAGCCCAGATAATTACTTAGGCACCAGTAGGCAATTTTTAAAATTTAAAATGTCTTTACAATGATGAAATAGACTCATTAAAATAAATTATTCAAACAAATATCACTTAAAAAAGAGTATCACAAAAGGCCATAATTTTAAATCCTTGCTACTGCTGTTCTCATTCTTCCAGGTTTCCAGTCTCTATCTTTTACTCTTTCCAGGGCTCTTTTAACATGCCATTATACATATTTTCTTAAATTCCTCTCTTCTATTCAAACCATAATCCAATCTTGATTTTGCTGCCTACATATGCATCTGGGAGTATGGGAATCACTAAAAACATTAATGTAAATGCAACTTCCTCTGCACTTTTCATCATCTTTCATCCGTTCATCCACTTAATTCCTTATGTGGACTGTTTTAATACTCAACTGAATTTTCAGAAGCAGGATTGTCCCACAGTCTTGTTTTACATGACCAATGATTTGAAGGCTTAATGGCTACTGTAAGGGACTTTCCACAGGGAGAAGTGGCTCCAAATAATTATAAAATAGCTGGTGCTGCACTACATCTTCAGAGGGATCATTTCATGGCTTGCTAAGAATGTTTTTCTGTAGCCTATCCTACCATATTTTAGGCAGTTCAACAATTTTAAGAAAACAAACCTCCTGCAGTAGATCCTCGACAGAATGGTTGAATCGATCCACAAATTCATCAATAAGTTGGCTGTGGGCTATGTCAACTCTGTTCTGGATGGTGTATTCCTCACTGCAGAGGATGCTGTAGGTTTTGCTGCAGGCTTCCAAAACATCTGATTCCACATGCTTTTCCACAACAAACTTAATCTGCTTCAGTAAGGCATCCAGATGCTGCAGAGCAGAAAGAACTTCAGCTCTCCCTCAATGGGACAATGACACTGAGCAAAGCCACTGCCAGAGCACCCACCCAAGGCTGCACTGCTCGTGTGCCAAACGAAGGCACAGCACTGTGGGGCTGAACAGGGCTCACCTGAGAGCAGCCACACCTCCTGCCCAAGGCACAATACCTTTTCCATTCTGCCTGTGCTGTAGATTTCCAGGTCAAAGTACTGAGGGATTTGCAGGAGGTTTGCAACCTTCTCAGCATCAGCGGAATACTGGAACATCATGGCAACAAAACAAACAACAGGGAAGTGAAAATAAACCCCTGCACTGCAGAATGAGAAAGTTTAGAGACAGCTGTAAATCCCAGTGAAAGATTTATTTTGTTGAAAACTGTACCTTTGATAGCAGCATGGGAAGTGCAATAATGAAATGCTCAGTCAATTTATTTCTGTCGTCTATCTGAGTTTTTCTTTCTTTTGCTGTCAAGACCTGGAAGTGATCAAACGTAACTACAGTAAATACATTTTCTGCATATAGCATTCATTAACTTTTCTAAACATTGTATTACAAGCAAAAACCCATGCAAGTGTATTTTCTAATAAATCAAACGAGGAGGGAATAAAAAAATCAAAACACATTTGGGGTGAAGAGTGATTAAAGAGTGTGTCCTAAGCAGCTGTGATTGAAAAGGAAAATACTCTATCACCCAGTATGACATTGTTTCCACACATTAACATCTTTTTAGGATTGAAATTCAAATATAATTCCAGTCAGTGGAATTTCTGCTATTGCTTCCAACTGTACTGAACTCTGGCTTTCACACATTAAACCAAGCAGTAATGTAAGACCTCAGGGCAAAGTGAAGTATAATTAAGAAAACCAAAACCAAACCACACTGTAACAATGATTTTCATTAGCAGATTCACGGCCTCCTCTCTAAATGGAATGGAATTCTCAGTGAGAACGTGCATCCAAGTTCACAGCGAGGTACTGAAGCACTAATGCTGTCAGAACAAAACCCCCTTGAACAGAGAGACAATAATCAAACCAGCATGCTTTATCAAAGCCTAGATCTGGCTTCCTGGCTTCAGGAAAGAAATGAATACTTTTGAGAACAAATAATGATAATAAAATACTCAAGTTAGCTAATGATTCACATGTAGCCAATCAGCCAGACTGCACAGTAAAGGTTACAAGCTAAAGCCAGAGGAGAAACTATTTCCCAAGAAAGTGAGTGCTTAATTAGAAATCTGCTCCCTTTCAACTCAGAGAAGAAGCTGGTGGGATTGTGAGACAGGATGAATCTATCTCCAGGGACAAGGCAGAGACCCCTGCAGTTGCCATCCCACAACTCATGGTCTAAGCAAAAAGAAGCAAAAGCTAAGTGTCACCTCTGGTGGCTCTGCAAGGGAGGAGGAGCAGCTGGACACAAGGCATGTGCCTGGATGCCAGGCACTGTGCCAGCAGGAACCCAAAACTGCCATGGAAGTGGGGGAATGGATCAGTGACCAGGACAAGCCACCACCTGCACAGTGCAAGGTGCAGAGATGGCTCCAGAGCAGCCTCAGGCTCTGCACATCCACCAGGGCAGCACAGCCAAGCTCAGAGCAGTGCAAACCCAGGGCAGAATCCCAGCCCTGACAGCCCCATCGTGTTCTGGGGACCAAATATGGCTGTTCCCTGGCACTGGGAATTGATCTGTGTCCCCAGCATGACTTCCAGGCTCTTTTGATCATCCTTCAGAAGGTGGAATTTGTTTTACTGATCTGTTTTCTTTAGCTCCAAATACAGACATTGAAAACTTAAGAGAAAGCAATTTGTTGAACTTCGGGGAATTGAGCTGTAGATCTCTTGAAAAAGAGAAAATATCTGGAAAGTTAATAATGACATTGTTTAGTGCTCCAAACAGAAAATACCGACATGTTTGTTTTTTGGGTTTTTTTTTTTTTTTTTAATTTAAAGGTCACTTTGACTGCTAGAAAGGTTTGCAGCTTGAGACAAAACATTTGGGCTTACAACACAGTTTTTGTAACAAAAGATAAGACATACTTATGTAAATTTCAGTAAGTGCTTTCATGGATTCCCTCCTTAACCCTGAAATGTTTTAATAAATTAGGAATTCCTAAGAACGTGCTTTATAAATTGAAGTACATAAAGCATGTTTAAACTGATGGCTTCTTGGAGCTTTTCCTGGGATGCTGTTTCTGGACATGAGACTAATCTGCTTTGGCACATAAAAAAATCAGAAGTTAAGTAACTGCATTTTAGCAATAGAGAATGCCAAGACTCTCCAGATTTCATCTCTAATAAATCTGTGGCTTTAACAAACTAGTTATGATTATTTAGAATGGATGCTAAAAGAAGAACCATTTGTTCACGTTGGTTTATTCCACTTTTGCCTATCCTAAATAAGACTGGGACTACCAAAAATCAGGTGAATATGTTTAAAAAGCTGAGACTGCTTTGGAACATGGATGCTGTATTTATGGAAAATGCAGCTGAAAGCCTGTTATTATCCTGACCCTGTGACTTAGAATGAAGTGTTTAAAACTGCATGTCCAGCCTTAGGAATGGCCTTCCACTGGTGCTCAAACAGTCCCTATAAAATAAACTAAAGAGGCAATTTGGCCAGAATGTAAAGTTCTGAAATTTTTAGGGCACTCAGTGGAAGAGGCCTAAGAGGATGGATGCCTAAAGGCACAGACACATTCAGACTGGTCCCAGTCCCACCCCTCCTGCTCAAAGCAGGGCCAGCCCAGGGGTCACACTGGGAGGATCAGGGCTTTGTCCAGTCAGGTCTCAAAAACAACCAAGCACAGAAAGGGCACCAACTCCCAGTACCTGTTCCAGTGCTTAAAAAACCTTCATGATGAAGATCCTGTTGACTTTTCTGCAAATTTTCTGTCCATATTAGCAGCACATTCATTTTTATGGAAGACAGTCAGAGGCAGCCTGCTCTGCTCCTACACTTCCTACTCTTATGTAGGTTTAACAATAGGGGCTAATGATGTGGGTACATTACAAATATAAGGCAGAGATATGATAAAAAGAACATCCAAAAATATAACAAAAAAAGACTTTTATGCTGAAAGTTGCTTAACTTGGCCATGCAAACCCCAAAATCAAAGAGAAAACCAAACATGTCCAGAAACGGAATTTCTAATATTTTCCTTAGAAGTGTTCAGATGAAACAGCAAACACCAATTAAAAAACCCTACAGCAGGAGTGTCCAAAGTGGTGTCACAAATCTCCTCCATGCTCTGGTGGCAGCAGCAGCTGCAGCCGCACTCACCCTCTTGCCGGTGCCCCTGCCCACGGGGGGATGTGCCTCGGCAGCCTGCCGGATGGTGCACACCATCAGCTCGATCAGGGCGCTCTCCTGCCGGTCCGACATCGCTGCGGGGACAACGGGGACAGCAGCCATCACTGGGGGACAGTGTGGGACACCAGGGGAGCACACAGCACCAGGGCAGCACACACACCACACACAAGGCACACTGGCACATTCATTGAGGCTCTCCTGACGCCTCTTTGATTTGCCATTCATGACCCCGAAAAATGGACACGGCAGAAGTGAAAGCAGCCCAGAGAATTGCAGGCTGGAGAAAAGGATCAGTGAAGGGGAACATAAGGAAGATCTACAAAATAAAGGAGTCATAGAGGGGAAACAGTGACAGACAATTCACTGTCACTTCCTCATAAATTCTCTGCTCTCTGGCAAGTGCTTCTGCTCACATTTGGAGGCTCAAACCCCACTAGGCTAAGCAGAATCAATTTCCTAATGAAATTACCCTATAAATACCCCCACTGTAGCAGGTGCATACCAACAGGCCAGCCTTTGAAGCATGGACATGATGAGCACACCTTGCCAGGAGCATTGATTTTTCAAACACCTAAGCCCTGTGAAGGCCCCTGAAGCAGGAGAATCCTGGGGAATTATAAAGGATCTTGAATGACACTCATTAACCTTAGGACACTTTGCCCCCAGTCTCCCTAGCTACTTTGTGCAGCCAGGTCTATTATCAGCAAAAGGAAATCTGAAACCAATGGTGAAATAATCCCCTTTGTTTTTTCTCCTGAGCATTCACATTACCTGGAAAAGTCCCATATTAACTAGCATCACCTGAAGTGTTTGTTTATTCAAAATTGTCTTAGCTATTTAATTCATTGAAATAGTTATTTAAAGATTCAGACAAAATCAAGTTAAGACTTGAGTAAACTCCCTACAACATTAGGGAACCACAGTGCAGTACATTCAATTTAAAAAAACCTCCAGAGAACAATAAAGAAGAAAAATAGAGTACAAATTGCTGCTTTTGAAGGAAAGTACATTAAAAATAGATTAACCCAAAATCTTCAAATATGCTTTCCAAATAAACCACAACATAAAAGATGTTTTGCTATGGGTGGCAGAGGTATTTAAGGAATAATTAACAGTACTGCGCAATGTCAAGGAAGCAGAGGGTTAAGCCAATACCTTCTTCTCCTTGGACTGGCTCCTCCAAGAGCAATTCTGTCATACATTCCCAGTCTTTCAGCAGTTCTTGAGAGCTCTCCCACAAGCTGTCCACCAAATAGGCTGCATGTTCATGCAACTAGAAAATCCAAAGCAATCATCAGTACAGCTCTCGGTATTAAGCACCTGTTCTTCAACTTTCATAATCATGTGGCCACACAGAGTGTCCTGGGCACATATCTTATGTTAGTTGGAAAGAACATTCAGTTTGAAACTAATTCAGGAAGGTTTTCTCCCAAAATGAATGACACCAGTGCAATGGGGTTATGCTTTAACAGAAACTAAATAAAACCAAACTGAGCTTCTTTTGCACAAAGCTGCTTGTTTGGGAAAAATCTTTGCCAGAGTTTTGACCCAGAAGCTGTAAACTTACCTTCTCTCACTTTTTCACTGCATTACAAAAAGGAGAGATGGTAAGGCATGAGAGTTGTATTGTATTTGTTTTGAACAAGCAATTGGTTTTCATACATGCTGCTATGTGCTCAAAAATAAGGAGCAAAAATCCTGGTGATTTCACAGGCTATAGATTTAACACTAACTTCAACTGCAAAAAATGTTTTCATGTGAATTAACACAACTGTTGTAAAGTGAGAAAAATAACCCATGGGCTTCTGCTGTTTTCTAAACTTATCTTTAACTACTACCAACAAGTAACAAGCACAACACACAGCTTGTGCTTGCCAGGGACTGACTCCTTAGCTGGAAAACATCCCTGAGTGCAGAGAAGGAGGTGTCAGTACATTCCTCTCCTCTGTTTTTGACAGCTTTGGGCAAAATGTCCCAGACTTACTGCTGCTGGGCAAGGCTCACTCCCTTGAATGCACCCCAGGCTGCAGCTTTAACTCATCCCACCCACAGGCAAACTCCCAATTCTCCAGCTCTTTACTAAAATTGGAGTCAGGATATTCTCCTTGGCTCCTAACAACTCTCTCAAAAGCAACAATAGCAAACACTGGCCCTGAGAGAGAAGTGACCCTCAGGGAGCAGCATGGGAGGCACTTTGCTGGTCTTGGCTTTGGGAGTGGAGCAGAGTCTCTTTTCTCCTCAGGAGGACAGACAAGGTTAGTCCTAAGTAACTCAAATCACACTCACATCTAAGGGCTCCACACTGTAAAACACAATGAACTCTACAATCTAAGTTTTAAAGAAGCTGGAACTAAAAATCCATTCAGGTGGCAGACAGAAGGACCACACAGGTAGTGACATTTCATCCAGATTAATTTCTAGGTTTATGAGGTGTTTCTAAAAAAGAAGAACTGTACCAAAATTTTATCCTTCCTTCTCAGCAACTCTGAGTGTTTCTTTTCATTCTCTCAGTCAAGTCTCTTGTTCAAGACTTCATAACAATTTAAATAACCAATTGTAATATCTTTACTTTTGCTTTTTACCCAAAATATACTACAGTCCCTTCTCAAGAGAAACATTTCTGTCATTCCTTTCTTATTTATCAAATCAAATCAATACTTTTGAACCTTTCCCCCTCTATGTTAAGAACATCCTGTACCTGACAGTACCTTCTGAGATTCTTCTCCCTCCACCACCATTCCCCATCTCTATTACTGTTACTACATGTACCACACAATTTCCCATAGATGCTGTCTCTATAAATCATGGGAATAACCCCACCCTGGGTGTGTTCACCAAACACTTCATCTATGCTTGTTTTCCTCATCTTCCAATGGTTCCAAGATGCATCTTCATAAAGCCCTGGAAGACCTCATCTCATCTCATCTCATCTCATCTCATCTCATCTCATCTCATCTCATCTCATCTCATCTCATCTCATCTCATCTCATCTCATCTCATCTCATCTCACAGCTGACTCTGCTCTGAGCTAAGGACCCTCAGGTCCTTCCCACTGAGTTAATCTATGATTCTAAGCAGAACTGGAGATATTATACAATTTTTTGTCCTGTCCTGATTCAAATTATTTTACTCCCCAAAGAATAACTCCAGAGGTATTCTCCTTGCATGGTTATGTAAGCAAAGAAGCATTTCCATTTGTGTGCAGCAATGCACCCTGGCAGCCACCACAGCACCAGCAATGCAGTGTGAGTACAGTGGGGACATGCAGGAGTTAAACCATGAAGATCTTCAGATCAATTTCCTTAATGGAAAAAGAAATGGAGGGGCAGGGAAAAAGGCTTATGGTTATTTCTGAAAATATAAAATAAAAGGGAAAAGAAAGACAATTTATTACTGTATGTTGATAAATCACTACTTAAGTTCCAGGTTTTTTAAACATTTAAAGGTTAAAAATGACTTTTTTACCTCACTTTCAAGAAAGAAAAGAACCAACATTCTAATAAGGTTTCCATTTGGGCTATTTCGCCCTCTCCTCTTTGCTAGAGCCTCTTCAGCTTGGGGATCATGTCTGCTGAACAGCCTGAAAATAAGAAGAAGGAGCTCATGGCTATCACAACAATTCTCATTTCTGCAAGAATATGATGAGCATTCATTCTTGATACAGTAAATTTGTTCATAAAACACTGCAAGTATCTCAAGCTATTTCTTTCAATGGAAAGAGGCCACAACCTCTGCCTGTCTGAAGAGACGAATTTGTCTTCAGTCTTTAAGTTCACAATGCTGGAAGAATTTCACACAGGAAAAAGTTTTCCAAAACCTATTTACATTAAAGGTTTTGCACAGTTTCAAGTATTTGTATCACTTGTACAGTTTTGCATTCATAACTTATCCAGTCTTGCAGTGGAGGCAGCACCTACTGCACCAGTGCACTGAGAGCTGGGGTTGTATCACTCTGGCTGGGTCATGGACAAACAAACCTGACATCCATCAAACAGCCAACCTCAGGTACCAGGAGCAGCATCAAAGATAAAACCAGCTCCTACCCCTTATTTTGGGTTTTACAGGTAAGTGACACGCTCTGCACTGGGTTCCCTGATGCACAGCCCATCCTAAACTCCATTCAATGCTCAAATTTTCCAAGAGGCCTCAGATGTGCCAGTATTGCTGTTACAGCAATGACTGCTTTACTTTGAGAAGTTTGAAAGCTGTTCCTGGCTTTTACAGTGAAATCACAAAGCAGATTAACATGTGAAACACAGAATTCTGATTTCAGTGCTGTAATTCACTGAAGAGAAGGACAAGTTACACACAAATGTTGTATTTTAGTTAAAAACATTACCTCATCCCCTCTGCTTATCTTAACAGCTAAGCAATGAGCACCTGTGCAGGTGCTGATACCTCACAACCTGCACCTCAGGGATGAGCCAGTGCTCCTCTGTATTTGGTGATCCTTTATATCCTCTGTACTATTTGCTTTCCTTGGCTAAGTACAGAGAGCATGGCTGATGATTATCACAGAGAAAGTGCCTGTGAAATGTATTAAATTAGGTGAGATAAATCACACCTCAAATGCCTGAAATAGATTCTGACTTATTTAACTGGAGATTTTCTCTGCAGAAACCAAGACAAAATTAGTTAAGAATGGGACAATCTTGTCTCCATGCTGTTAGCCTTGAGGCACATTTGCAGAACACAGCTTAGTACCTTGTAAAAGAAGTCAAAATGAAGTTTTGTCTTTTTCCTAAGTGCACTGTGGAGAAGGTATGTCCTTATTTACCTTGAGGCATTTTTCAAAAGTATTCTGTCACACGTTGATTAATAAAGGAATTTTAGTGTGTATTTTTAATGAGAACCAACCCTTTCCAGTGACTAGTACAGTGTCTTGTTGTTAATGGAAATCTGCACATATATTCCTTGAAATGGGTAGTGCTTGATCACAAAGCTGGAATTCCAAAAATCCACCAATGGAAGCTTACAATTACAATGTGGAGCTGTAAATGCTTAATAAACCATAGAAAATTAGAGCACTGGCAAAGAAAAACAGGTGTCTTTGTGTATTTTTCCTACCTGTATCTTGGCATGAAAAAATTAGATAACATGGGTTCTAATATAAATTCTCTATACATGTAATAAAAAACTCTGTCACCACCCATGAGAGGAAAAAAATCAAATTCCTGCTGAAAGATTTTTAACTGCAAACAATAAAAAGAAGAGGTTAACTCTTATGATGTGGCAATGCCCTGGTCAGAGTTACAGAGGTGGTGTGACTCACATCCATGGAAAAGCTGGGTCATGTCCTTTGGCATAGTGAGGACATGAAAGATGTAACCATAATGCAATATATTTTCAGGGGAAGACAGTGAGTTTAGAAACAAATTTTGTAGTTATTGCTACATAAAAACTTCTCAAGTTCGCAACAGAGAAATAAACTGTCTTAAAACTTGCTAGAAATTATGACTGTTGACATACCAGGTAGATCACCCCAGACTACAAGCCCAATATATGTATCTTATCACACCAGGAATTCAGCAAGTGCTGCAGGACTTAAACCAACTTCAGAAGTTTGTGCAGCCTTTGTATATTTAATCCTCAAGGAGTTGGGAAATGTTATCTGAATTGCAGAGCAAGAAAAATGTACATTCAGTTTCTTCAAGTCCTCAGATCTTGTTTAAACAAGAGAATAAAGTCTCTGGTTTAAATGAAATACCTGATTTGTTAAATTGAGATATTTCACTCCATTGCTTCTTTGCTTTTTGATGTTACCTCTCTAGGAAGCATTCACAAACTTGGTCTTTTTCCAGGGCAACCCATGACTTACTTTTTGTGGAGGAACTCCCCAGCTGCTACTGCCACAGGCCGGTGTGCTGAGTACACCAGGTGATAAACATTCTCACAGTCTTCATTGGACAGAGCCTCCTCACTCCCACTGGAAGAGTCACAACAGCACCTCAGCTACAGCAGAGGTTTCATCTCCATCCCCTCACCTCCCACAGCTCCCTTGGGACAGCTACAAGGTTGGTTCACTTCCCACAAAATCCTACATGGTTCAACAGGGACTTCAATGATCTTTGGTTCAACTTGAAAATAAAGAGGTATTTAAAGGGTCTGTAAGACTGGAAGTTTCTCTGATTTCCTTCTCCCAGTTGTATCAATATAGAGAAAAAATAATATTATTAAAATATCAGCATGACTGCATACAAACCCACCCCTGCTCATTCCTCAGACCATCACACAAACTTCAGTGCACATACTGCAAGATGCCAAACACTCATCAAACAGCATAAACCAAAAACCTGGAATCACAGAATCCTTTAGGTTGGGAAAGACCTCCATGCTAATTCAGTCCCACCATTAACCTGGGCCCTCTGTGTTCACCAATAATCCATGTTCCCACTTCTGAACACTTCCCTGGGAAGATTGTCCCAGAATTTTAGCAAAAATGATATAAAAATACCAGCACTGTCACAATGAGGATGTTACCTCCATCCTTGTTTAGTTTGCATCCATTAGAACCATTTATATATAAGGACTCTAAATCATTTGGCATCATACTAGACATAATTTTAATTGGTCATTCTCCATCAGGATTGCTCCAGACAGCTTTTTGGAGTTCCTACCTGCCAGAATATTGCCCTGTGCTTTTCAAGGTGACCCAGACTCTCCTCATGCTAAATGCATTTAACATTGCCTGTGCTTTCAATGGACAACCAAAGGCAACCAAAAAGAAAGCAGGAACAGACAAAAAAAAATGCACTGGGTAATTTTTTACCTTAAAACTTATCGTGTTCCCAAAATTTGCTAATAATGCAGGAAAGACATGTGCTCTACATGTCATTTCAGATCATATTTGTTATATTTACTTTAAAAATATAACAGTAGATGCAAGATTTCATATCTTGCTAATATTACAAGGCTAATCTCTTTAAAGCAGAGTGATCCATAAATAAAAAGCTGAAGTCTGGACTTCTTTACTAAGGAAAGGCTAAGTGCAATCTTACATTCGAATTCTGCATGCCCAAAAACATTCTTCAAAGTGGAGCCACCGGATATAAAATACGAAGCAAAAATTCTGTGCATCTGCTTGTAAACCAGACATTCTTTAATACAGCTTTAATAAATACATTATAAAAGCCTAGCAGTGCCGCTCCAGGTGCACACTCACGAGGCTGCTGGGGACAGGCTGGATCTACATCAGCATGTGGGAGGATGTCTGGGGTGGTCCTTACCTCAGGGGAGCCATTGCATCCCCACATGGAAAAGCCTGGAAGGTGTCCTGCCATGTGACTCTTCCTGACTCTTGTGTCAGGAAACCAATCAACTCTCCCTACACTGCATCTGTGTTACTGCTGGAGTCACTCTAGCAAGCATAACCCACAGCCACACATTTTGGGAGGACAATTGCTCTGCCCTTGGCAAAAGGTAGAAATGCCCTTTGGCATTTTCCACACAATGGATGCACTAATGTGTGGATGCCTAAACATCCACACATTATGAAACTTTGCCTCCTATATTTCCATGAAATGAAATACCTAACTTTAGCTTCATGTCCATATCATATGTTCAGTTCACCTCCACACTAAGTGTAAATTAGCACAATCAGTTCAATCCCCAAGCAAAGCACCCAAGCCACTGGGATGGCAGTGGTGTAGGGAATTGTGCAGGGCAGTGCAGGGGCTGGGCGGGGCAGCACTCACTGGAGGATGAGCGTGACCAATCGAATGGCTTCCACAGCGACGTCGTACTCCTTGTCCAGCGTCATGGACACGATGCGGTCCTGCAAGGCAACTCCAGGTCAGTGACAGCACAAACACAGCAAGGCCAGGGATGTTACAGAAAAACTGCTTCTGGGGAGAAAGAGGTTTCAACTGCATGCTGACAATGAGAGCCCCTCAATATTACCCAACTTTTTAATGCACCCCTTAGCTGTGTGCTATAACAAGAGGAACAAGCGCTTCAGCCGTCCTTATCCTTGGTGTTTGCCAGAAAGGGAGGGAGGAGACTTGGGAGTTGCAGCACTGCTCTGGGTTGGATCAATTCAGGTCTTTCCTGCAAAGTCACATACTTGAGTTGGACAAACACAGCAAGGCCAGGGATGTTACAGAAAAACTGCTTCTGGGGAGAAAGAGGTTTCAACTGCATGCTGACAATGAGAGCCCCTCAATATTACCCAACTTTTTAATGCACCCCTTAGCTGTGTGCTATAACAAGAGGAACAAGCGCTTCATCAGTCCTTATCCTTGGTGTTTGCCAGAAAGGGAGGGAGGAGGCTTGGGAGTTACAGCACTGCTCTGGGTTGGATCAATTCAGGTCTTTCCTGCAAAGTCACATACTTGAGTTGGACAACAGCAGAAAAACTGCCCCACTTCATTCCCTTGAAACCAAATAATTTCAGAGGAAGGAATGCTGCATATACAGAAACACTGTGAAGAAAAATCACACCTGAATTCATGCATCTGCAGGTTGCCTGTAAAGTTGTGACCTTTTCCCTGGCTATACCTCAAGCTTTGAAGCAGAGCTCAAGAATTACACTACAGAGCTTCCCCAGGAAAGTGGGGAATTCCATGGTTTGATTTCGTGTTTTCCCATACTCCTGCTAGTGGAGACAAACACATCATTCTCCTGTTAAATCTAATGATTTTCTAACTTCTAAGGACCCTGCAGTTATGAGAAGTCTTTTAAGGGTTTCTCTCTCCTTAGGTTCAATTTGATTACTGGCAAAAATAGCTGTGATTGGTGTATGTTGTCCTTCCTATCTGGGGAGAATTTCCATCCAGCCATAAAAATGCAATATGTCTCAGTGCTCTTTGCTTGACTGAGCAAGTTACTGAAGAGAAATCAGGCCATCTGAAAACAAAACTTGATTTTGCTGGCTTAACCTGCTTCAGGAAAGAGTAGGTACTCCATGACATTTTGGGATATGAAAAAATAGAAATCAGGGACTGGAGAATAAACAAGGGAAGGGTAAGGCAACAACAGTGAAAGCCACCAGAACAAACCAGAGCAAAATAAAGGTTTTCACCTTTCTTCTCTACTGTTCCATTTAAGGGCTGAAGGGGAACATCAAGCAATTGTTGTTTATTTTAATACAGAAATTTCAGATCAGTACTTTAAAAATGCATTGTGGCTGTCTCAGGTGTTACTTCCCAACAAAACCAGGTCTGCAGAGACACTTCTTGTCACTGTGACTGAAGGGGCCTCTATCAATCACTATTAAGCTCCTGGAGAATTTGATACATTTCATGTAGATCAAAACATTTTTAAAGACTGTGAGAAGTCCATGAAGAGACCCAAAGAAACAACTTTCCACATAGGACATTCTGTTATGAACAAGAAAAAAAATTACTGTCAACTTTTCCTAAGGTCCTGGCCAAGGGACAGCAATAAGAGCACCATGAGAAAGAACAGCCACAGATCCTGATCTTAAATGTCTCACTAGAATTTCATGTATTCTCTCAGAGTTTATCTTACACCCCAGGGAGGGAATCCACTCTCCTGTCCACAGAGCAGGAGGTACCCTCTGAATCTGGAGTCCTTTGGGACTTTCAAACCAACCAATGTGAGGAGGTTTGCTTACCCTAAAAAACTGTTCTCTCATTTTTCCCAAAAAATATCAGGCTTCAAATAAACAGCAGGGATGTGTCATTTTCTGCCCTGGGGCCAGCACCTCAGTGTGGGGGCACCTGCCAGCCAGGCCCCAAGAGCCTTCCCAGCAAGACCCACACCCCCAGTGCCTCTGAGGGTGTAACTCAGTGGCTGGGGAAGTTCCAACCCCCAGCTGCTCATCTGCCTTTACAGAGACTCCCTGTGCCATTGTACAGCAGCAGAACAGGGCACAGGCCTGGATTGTTAAGCTGAAATACTAATTCTGAATGTCTCTGAAGATCAGTTTTCCATTCTATATTAGGCTGTGAACAAGCAGACTGAGGAGCCAATCTCTCTCTCCTTGTGCTCCCAGGCTGTGGACACAGCACAGGGTGAGGGATGAGGGACTCTGGCACTGCCTGCAGGGGAGTTAATTCACAGCTTTTCCATACAGGGTCAGTTAATGTCTGTGTCAGACAGGACTTCTTGATGGAAAACAAAAGTCTTCTCTTTGATGGACAAATTTTTGTTTTGATGGATGAAGCTTATTTTCCAGCATATCACCTACGCTTAGAAACACAAATGCTGGAAAGAACAGGCATTTTTCTTTGAAAAAGGGAAAGGATCAAATCCTTGTCACAGCTCTCTGGAAGGAGGTGAAATATTAACAGCCCAGCACAAGGCACTCTGGATCAAATTAATTTATTCTTTAAACAGCTAGAAGACCTCTAGAGAGATTTCTCTCGGTTTGAATGGATTGAACTGAACACCAGCTGAACTGTGCAGGTCGATTAAATTCTGATGAAGAAATATAAATAAGCAGCCATGGAACTGAAAATGGCAGTTAGGTCAATTATTTTTCAAAGAGGTGGTGGTAGAGTCTGTGGTGGCAAGACATTTAGCTAATGTATCAGAGATTCAAAAAGCATTAATTTGGAACTGTGCTCCATCCTGGTGCCAAAGGCCACATCCCTGACAGCACAGCTGTAAATCCAAGTGCAGGCATTTGGGCCATGCCAGCTTTTTGTTCTCTTGATGTGACAGGAACTGAAAGTGATTAATCATTATGTTAAACAAATCTGTTCTCTAGGCTCACAGAGCCTGTTCTCTGTTCTCTTCTCCTCTGTTTTATTTCATAATGATAGAGATATCTGTAGTAAAATAAGCTTGTATGGGACAGAAGAAAGAAGAATTCCTAACAAGGCTCCCTTCCCTTTGAACCTCTTAGACAGAAATGCAAATTCCCTGTACCATTCCAAGGCAAGCAGCAATGCAGTTTCCTTTAAGAGAATTGTCTGTGCTGTGAAAAGCAGGATGTATTTAGAGCTTTCATGTCCCTGTAGTTTTCTGGAGTACATTCCTGAGTAACTATTGTCCAAAGTGTCTCAAATTGTCCTGAAAGCTTTGCAGGTGCATGGGAGAGTTCAGCCTCAAAGCAGTCTTTTCTTTTACAAATTATGGGAACCTGACAAAGAAGCATCCAGCACATTTTCTAGTAAAGAGAATCAGATAAAAGGCCACGAGAGCTTTAGTGATCAATTTAAAAATAAATGGAATTACAGAAGCAGCAAATATAAACTAATCTTAATCTGCACAGATGGAACAGGAAAATCAGAGTTAGAGGGTTCATTTTTCTGGTTGCCCTGTGAGGATAAAGCAAAGCAGACTTATGGAGGCATTAGAGAATAACTTTGAGGTCTGAACCTGTTTACCAGATTCTCTCCTATGACAGGAAATTTTGTCTTTACTGCAACAGTGCCAGAAACTGGCTTCATAAAATTAGAAGAATGGAGGTCCTTAGGTGGTCTCTTAAAATGATTGAGTTTTATCTCCTACTTTAGTCAACTATACTTAGTTCATTTCTGGCAGACATTTATTTAATCTGCCCTTTAAGACTGTTATCTTAAAGAAGGATACTATTAATAAAGAGTCTGCTCTATTATATAATTATCATTTTGGAAAAAAGCCTTCCTTAATATCTAGGCTTACTGCAGGTTAAGCATCTTTTTCCTGCATCTCAAGTGAATGTGGGAAAAGGCTGATTATCATGTTTTTATAAACTGCTTTCATACAGGGAGAATCTACAGGGAGAAGTTTAAGTCTTGTGCACAGTATTTATAAATATTTAAATCTCCACTTTTCTAAACAGAATTTTTTATCAGCATTATAATAATGATTTAAGTTAAAATAAACCAGTCAGCTCTGTTTCTTTTCTAAACAAATTTTTCATCAGCATTCTAATAAAGATTTAAATGAGATAAATGAGTTTTTCCTTGGGGGTAGCCTTTCCCACAGCAGTGTGTTCTGCAGAACACAAAAGCCACGGGGAGAGGGAGCAGCTGACATGGTGGCAGTGCCTGAGCACTCTCCTCAGCAGGCAGCCAAACAAGAGCAGGGACAGGGTTTCCACACCCATCTCTCCAGACAGTTCACTTGCACAATAAAGCAGTCAGACCACAAAGTGAATTAACAGCCACATTCTCATCCAGATATTACACAAAAAGTTTGTGCTAATAAAAACCCCATGAAATATCCCCCCAGCACTCCTCTCCTGAAGGGCCAATCTGGCTCAAGGGGTTTGGAAGCACAATGAGAGCTCCTGTTCTGCAGCAAGGCCAGCTCAGTGTGTAAAGGACTGTGATGCACATCCAAGTGACTGTCCCTCCAAACACAAGCACATATTGAGCTAAAAAAGCTGTGTAACAAACAATCTTTCATTACAGGCTGCTACTTTCAGCTATATTTTAGATTGTGTTCGTATACATCCTTTAAAATCAATAAATCTAAAATTAAATAAGTACAGGCAGATTGAATAAGGACAATATATAAGCTATAAATAATACATACAGACAAATAATCATCCTGGTTAAGTCTGACAAATCTTCCAAGATAAACTCTGTGAAATGGCTTTGGCTTAATTTCAGCATTCAGTAACAGTTTTAGTGCTGCAGTTACAAGCCTTGTCCCAAACTAATGAGTTTATTCTTAATAGATGTGACTCAAAGACCACAACAGGATGATGACACTTTTACTTTCTGTCCTCCTTCCAAAACCTGTATTTCCTCTTACCTTGAATCTATTTGTGAACAGCTCCAGTTTGGGAAACAACTCTCTGTTGGTATACAGACTCTGAAGAGCTTTCAAACACTTCAACCTCACTTCACCTTGCTAAATAAAAAACACTGAGATTAGCTGTCAGAATACTTTAACCAAATGCACATGAATATTAAAAAACATAATACTGTAATTTGTTTAATGTACATTTAAAATGTTATGCAAATGACCAAAGCCAATTTGCAATTTAGCTGAAAACCAAAACCCACATGCAGTCACCTACAATGCTGAATTTCTTCCAATTTGCAAACAAAGAATTAATGTGCCATCACTTATATGTCTGTTAGTGCTTCCCTTTCAAGTGACTCCACAAAAAGTTAAAGAATGCAGCAAATAAATCCAAAATAAGGATGCAGGATTTCCAAGTGGTTGATGCAGGCAGTGTGGCTAACAAAAAGGTTATAAACACAAATCTACTCAAATATACTCTGTGGAGTTCACTGCAGTGTCAATTTACTTTTCTAAAGTGGAGACACTACGGAGTGAAGGAGCAGCAATGTCCCACAGCCCCTCAACACACCACACACAAGATGGTTCTTCATAAGTGTGAGACTCATCCAGCTCACAGGAGCTTTGAACACCACAAACACCTTCTAGCAAGGAAATGATTGGGTGGGAAGCTTGTTAGGGTGATTCTTTAGAAACTTATGCCAGTGTAAAAGCTGCAAACAGGATGGACAGGAAGGTCAGCAAGAGACTTAGTAAACTAAGAGATGAACTTAACAAATTCATTCATTATTTAATTAGGAGGTCAAGCACAAGAGGAACATCTGTTCCAGAGGACCCTGGGTTCATCCTCCCCACAGAAATAGAGAATAAGCAAAGTAAGAGGAAAGCAAAGAAGGAAAAAGCATTTTCTTATGTGTTAGGAACTGGTTTTAAGAATGGACCATGACTGTCCAGGTCTCTAAAGACAATTATGGTTTCAAAACAGTTCCACACATCAATGAAGTATGAAAATTAAGATTGAACAGTCTAACTTAAAACTCTTACTTTCAAGAGAGCTTTTCACCCAATTATATCATAGTTTGTACACTTTTAATTTATGCTCCCAGATACACAGGAATAAAAGAGATGCTTAAAAGCAGAGAATGGCAAAATGTCAAAGCCACATTCAAATGAAAATCTATAAAAACCAAAAATCCCTACAGACATTTGTTTGAAATCTGACAGACATGATAAACATACAAAATATAAGGATTTTCCAAGTTAGAGAAGTAAACTTCTGTATTCTACCTCTGAAAGACTACGTTGGAGCTACTACAAAGAAGTGTAAGAACTGTTCTTCCCTGTGCTTTAATTCATATGTCTTCTGAAGTAGAATATGAAATTCCTCAGCAATCTCCTGCACTGCTGTCTCCTTTTTGCAGCAGCAAACTTCCAGAGAAGTTAATAATTTTGGGGTGACTGCTGTTCATGTGAAGTGGAAATAGCTTATGGCTATTGCCTCAGCCTTCATTTTTTAAATACCAATTATAGCAAAAATTATTTCCTGATCAAAGCAAAGCAAAATCAAGAAACTTGGGTACCAGCTGGCAGTTTTTTCAGGCAGTGCCAATGAAAACCATGCTGTTAAGGGATCTTGTGCTTCTGAAAGCTTTGCATTTTCAGTTGGCTCGTACTCCATCTTTTTCCAATTTCTTCCTGTTGCACCTCCACCCTCCTTTCTGTGCCTCCCAAAATGTCCCTCTCCATTCCCTCCCTTTTCATTATTTGACACCTGCCCCAGACTCTTCCCTGTTCTGCCTACAGTCTGTCTCACTCTGCAGATGACACATCCACAACATCAATAAAACCTCCTATCAGGTGGACTGGGACATTAAACACTTTAGTGATTTAAAGACTTAGAACCCCAGGGCACTTCTGTGGCCTGGAACAAAATATCTTACAAAGCAGAGGAAGAGCAGTCTGATACAATTCTGCTGTGCCTGGTCCAAATGGTCCAGTTTTTTATCCTAACACTGTAATTCAAAATTTCTCTGCTATGAAAGAACACATTGATTTTCAAAAAGGTGAGGTATAAATATGTGTTAAGGCTGCAGGCAGATGACTAGACCCTGGCCTGAGGTTAAACTAACAGAAGAGGGTTTGAGAAAATACTGCACATGACATGAGAAATTGCTGGATGTGACAGATGAGAGTGTGAGATTCCACAGATGGGTAAAGGGAGTGATGTGAGAAATGGATGGACTTCAAAGACACTAGGAGGGGGCTGAGAGCTGTGAAGTGCAGCCCCACTACATTCTGGAGGTGCTACTTTGTGGAAATGTTCTACAAGGTTTAGAATATGCTCCCAAAAATCCACTGCAATTATTCAAGGAATAATTTATTTCAATTACAAGTCCTAGTAAAACAAAGCCCTGCACACACCTTAAATCCTGATCCTCCAGCCTGAGCTGACATCCCCACTGGTTTGCTAACTTGAACAATGATATCTTCTCCTAGGGCATGGCAACTTGTGAGGCACAGCAATGTCACCAACAAGGGACACAGAGCAGCAGCTCTGTCCCTCCAGGCCCTGCCATGGCTGGGTTTCCATGTCCAGCATTCACTGAGACACAGAGCAGTGGCTCTGGGGCAGACAGTGGTCATGGCCCATGGGAGCAGTAAGCAGGATCTTCCTCCTGACCAAGTTTTGCTCAACGAGAACTATTGTAAAAGTCTGGGGAAAATTTGTAAAGGGAAAGTTTGAGAACAACAGGTTTGGAAAGAAATCCCATGTCTAGAGGATATCTTAACAAGTGAACTGCTCACCCCAATGAAGGCAAGATGCAGATTCCTGGCAGCTGTAGTTAAATGAGCCAGCAGCAGCAGCTGACTTCTATTGTTGGTAAAAGCCAACATCTGCATAACCTGTGCTGTTCAGAATTCAGCACAAGAGTGACCAAGTCAGATCCTAAATATTAAGATGATGTTTGAAGTTATTGAGAAAAGTAATATTTTTCAAGAATCAGCTGTTAACTATCAATTATGCAAGTCATCCAAATGAACTTGCAGACTGACCATTTTTTCCCAGCAGTGCTCCTAGAAAAGGAGAATAGTCTGAATCAGGATGCTGGAACTTCGTAAGCACTTCAACAGTACTCAAAGTCTCCTTTGTATTCCTTGGATAGTGACAGCAAGGGCATTTAGAGTAAAACAAGTGATTCCAGTGGTTTTGGTGGGAGTGGGAGCACAGGCAGTGCTGGTGTACAAATCCCCCCAGGCAGAGGTGCAAAGTTTTCCGTCAGCACCCAGAATGGGATCCTCTGGCTGCAGGAACTGGGTGGATACCATCAGTACTAGGAACTGTGCTGAGCCAGAAAAGCACCTCTTTTCCTTCCATCTGGTGTTTCAACAATTTTCTGAAGAAAAAGCTAAAGAGAACCTTGAAAAGATTCTTCAAGGAAGGGAAAGTGAACTGACGAGCATTCCATTCATAGGAACCAGTGGTGTCTATTGAGGACCCAGAGATCTCCTTTTTTCCTCTAACCTTTGGAAATGTAAATGGAAGACACATGGAAACCCCTTTCCCATTGTGCTTCAGACAGAGGCTCTCAGGGGTGCTCTGAGGAAACTTCTCTTTCTCTTGTAATCAACAGAAAAGCCCCATGGCAGGATTTCTGTCAAGATACTTCATCTGAGACTGATCACACCAAAAGCACATGGACTAAGAAGACTGGGAGTGCTGCCTCCTAACTGAAGCCAATACCTGGAAGTGACCTGATGGAAAGATACCAGGTGAGGAAACAGAACTATTTCTTTGTAAACCAAGGATGCCTCCAGTGCACTCAGCTGTATGTGGGAATACACAATACTCACCCTGTCATGTAGTGTCCAACCAACATATTTTAAATAACTATCATTCAGGAAGGCATCACTGTACATTTTCATCCAGACACCAATTTCTTCAATACAGACAGCTCTAATCTCAGCAATAGCATCACTATTACAGAAAAAAAAAAAAAGAACAAGGATTAGCCAGATTACAGACAAATATCCTTCTCATTCCCACTGCTATAATATTTGCTGTTACTGGTCATGACCCTCACTATGTGGGGGCTGTCACTGTTCTTACTGCCACCTCACTCACCGATTTTCTGTTCCTGTACATCCTTGAACTCACTAATCTAATAATTTCAGTGTTCACATATGCTCCTACATTTCCTCTACATAAAGAAATCCTCACCCTAGTTTGCTTCTTAGTCTATTACTCCATCTTTAACTTCTCTCTTTTCAAAGAGAACTATGAACCCAAGCTACAAACCTCCTGTGGACAATCATTTCTGAAACAGCATCACTGACTTTTGCTTTGCAGCCCTGTCTCCAGCTCAAGGTGCAGAGCCATTGCAAGGTGGGAGAGGCTATTGGGTTTGGCCAAAGGCATCTGCCAGAGGAGCACAATGGAATTTGCTACACAAAGAGATCTCATTTTGTACCCACCATGAACACCCCTACAACAAAACCCATGAGAATTTTGCACTTCAGCATTGGTTTCTTCCCATTTTCTTGCTTTTATCCTACATTCTGACTGGCAAGTCATGGAAGAAGCAGAGATGTATCTCAGGCAGACCTATCAGCTGCTTAGTGAGGAGGGGTGGCAGGAAACTGGAGAGGTCACCTAAGGAGACCAGGATGGAAGTGCTTTCCATCTGATTGGCACTTTCCTGCCTGCCTGACATGGAGCATGGCATCTTTACTAATAATGAAACAACGGGAAAAGGGATGGGGGCCATCTGTCCCTTCAGTAAATCCATCTCTGGGACATCTGTTACCATGAGAAATCACTTGTGCCACTCCAGCTGGCACTGCCTCACAGTTCCAAATTTCAGCTGTATACAAGAAGAACACAAAGAGTCACTGAACAGAAGAAGGGAATGTCTGGTGCTTTGCAAACACTGGAACTTGCTTCTGATTGAGACTCTTGTTTTGTATTTTTATAGAAAAAAATCTTCTTGGAAAAGTAATAAACATCAATTTAATTCTAAACCAGACCAACAGAGCCCCAAAATGAAATTTAATTTATGGGAAGGAAAGAAAAATTCCAAGCTTCAAGCAAGAGAATAACTGCAAAAACTAAAAACTGCACTGTTCTGAAAGGAATTGATTTTACAAAATGTAAGTAAAATGCACTCACTCTTCTGGTCAAGACACTGCACAGGTTCATAGCCCCAACCCAGTGCAGCAAGCCCCTAGTGACTCCACACTGGAACTATGTACTGCCCTCCTGCAGGCTGCCCCAGCTGATCCAGTGCCTTTGCCCTGCCCCTGACTGCAGACCCTGAGCTGGACCCCTGGGTCCCACAGGGACCATGAACCAAGGCCAGCATCACACATGGCCAGGGGGGCTTCTCCAGGCAGGTCTGAGTGCTTGAACCCAACTTGTAGGGAGGAAACTGTACTGCTGCAACAGCAGGAAAGCATGAACAGCATGCAATGCATTTAATGCAATAGCCTGGGGGGGACACCTGTGTGAATGCCCCAAACCACTGCCATTGTCTCTCTCTGCCTTTGAGAAACATTCATTTTAACAGCTTCCCAACAGCATCAGGAAACCTGGTCTGTCCAACTTCCTGAAGCCTCTGTAACCTCAGAACCAAGGTAAAGGACAATCCACAATGGAGACAAGCTGCATTAGGAGCAGGGCAGGGCATCAGACAAGTTGTCCTAACCAGGGATTTCTCAAACAGATTTAAGTAGTGTAAGGACCAATGTGCTAAATATCACACTCAAGGGTTAAAAACTGCATTCCTTATGGGAAAGGCAGTCATAATGAAGACAAGTTTTAGTTTAAACTATGACTGTAGTCACAGAAACACACATATATGCGTGTCTGTGAGTGCTTAATTAGATTAGCAATTCTCTTCGATGAAGTTACTTGCAAACTATTTTAAAAGCAAAGTAGAGGTGGATGAATGCAAGACTTACAGAAAAACCTAAAAGACTAGTAAACATAAATCAAGAAAAATGGGGAGTCTGCAGCAACACCAAGTAGTGAGGAAAACATTCTTACTAGGGGATGACAGCCTGAGTACTCACATCCAAGTAAGTTATTTCACCACCTTATAAATTTACTAACTGTAAAGGATTTTGGAAGGATTTAATGGCAATACCAAAAAGAACCTAAATGTCAACAACTATTTAATCATGCAGACAGCCAGCCAAAAAGCAAGAAGAATCATGTTTTCTCTAAGAGTGCATTCAAGCTTCCCCAGGCAGACAGTGAAAAACTGCTTCTTCATTCAAAAGCCTTCTCAGGGATCCCTCAGCACTACAGACACTCACTCCAAGCTGCTAATTAAAACAAAAAAAAAAAGAAAGAAGAAAGCTATTCAACTTAATAGGAGATTTAATACAATAAGAATTTAACATCTCCAGTATAATTGAAAAAGAGACAGAATCAAGGATGTGAGACCAGCAAACAGACTCCAGCTGCCAGAGGAGCAGGGGAACTTGTGAGACAGCACTTCCCACTCCACATCACCTTCCAGGCAAATATCACTGATCAGAATCACACCTGTGTTCCTGCAGGAATCATTAACACAGACTCCATGCCCATACAATGCTGTATCAAACACAATACAGCCAAAAAAATCTTGGAACCTTTGCTCTTAATGTGGGTAACTGCTTGTCATTAAACTATAATTCTTTTCTTCTAATTTTTATACAGTTAAATACATTTTGGTCACTATGAATTGTTTAGCTTTTTGAAAATACCCATTATTTCTGGATGACACAAGAACATACAAATGCTAATTATACCTGCACTGGAAGTGTTTTTGGAATAATGAATGCATTATTAATTATCATAATTATAAATTAGTGATGTAAGCTTGTATTACTTGCCAAATGCTTCTAGAAAGAAAGAGAATCTGGTCCAGTACAGAAATGAAAACTGATGTGGCATCTACAGATCTTATACATGAAATATATTTAACTCTCTTTTCAGCACAAAATGCAAAGAAAGGTCTACAAGGTGAAAATATTCACAGCCTAAGTTCCTACTCTGGGTAAAGTGATCCTCCATGATGCAGCTTCTGAAAGGATTTGACAAAAGGGGTTCAGGTAAGAAATTCTGCATTTCTTTTTGAAATTTTGGCTTGACAAGGCAGGCCCATAAACCTTAGGACAAACCACAGCAGTGTCAGGAAACAGATTTTACCAGTGCCACTCCAAGTGCCACTTCAGTGTGCCTTTCATGCCAAAGCACACACAAGAATTGTGGTTAAGGCCAGCAGTATTCAGAACTTGAGCCACAGAGTCTCTGATGGGATATTTGGGAAATGTCAGGTGTAGAGCAGTGTGCTCCTCAGGGTTGCTGGAGTGGTTGTCAGCTTTGACCAAATCTGTTGTTTACACTAGACTAGCATTATACCTAGAAACTATTTAGCTATTTCTGCAAATCTTTTTTGTTTTTTTTTTTTTTAATCTTGATAAGAGAAGTAAGGACTGAAATCTTCCAATAAATTGGAAGCCAATCTATAGAAAGAAGATGTAATTTCACTGCAACACTTGTCAGAAGACACATCCTGAACGAAACAGTTTTGGGAGTTTTGCTTAGGTCAAGGACTTGTTATTTAAGCTACAAAGGTCACTAAGCATCAATCACTGTGGCTGAGTCTGAACCATATTGAAGGATGGGACTTATTCTCCGGCAATAATTAAAATAACATTCTTTCAAAATCATCACTTTCATGGTCTAAGGCCTGTAAAATCATGTGAAGTTTATAAATAATTTGAACTATTTGAGAGAAGGAAGGTTCAAGAAATTAGGAAGTTATGAAAGCAGATAATAGTTCACAATGCTTTACATTTTATCCCCCCGGGGCTTTGCTGTCAGTTAGCTGGGTTTCACACAGACCTTTTCCCCCTCTTTTTCTCACCCAGCTGTGAGTGCAGGAGTGTCACTCTGTGCCCTCTGCTGTGTATCATTACTCACAGTTTGGTGAATGTTGTGGCTCCCCAAAAGGTCAGGGACAGCTTGTGCTCAAAGAGGTGGCTCAGGGTGGGAACAGACTCCTGCTGACCCCTCTGAACAGTGGCACAAGTGGTGCCACCACCTGTCTGATTTCAGTCAATTCCCCACGGGTCTAACAGGGCCACCATGGGCACCTTTTTCCAGGGCACGGATGGAGTTTATTGATTTGGCCTCTCCTTTTTTACAGTAACATCAGCAAAATCAGGTCTTTACTAGTGGTGGCAGGAAGCACAAAAAGAAACTTTTTTACAAAAGGAGGATTTCAAAAGAAAAAGCAAAAGTACCACAATGCAGACCACCAAAAGGCTGAGTCTTTTTCCAGTCCCACACAAGAGCATGAACTACTGAGAGGATATTTTAAAGTAATGTTTTGTTTGATATAATACAATAAGTTCTGAAAGGATAAAAATGGAAACACTTAGAATTTAATTTCTTCAGCTGTTTTACTTATGCCATGAAAGCTGCTCTCCTTACAAAATGGTGTGAGTGCAACACTGATCTAGCACACTCATGTACCTGCTGGCTCTGCATACCCATCCTCCTGCTGCCAAGCAGCTCAAGGCTTCCTGACCATAAACCATGAACTTTCTTTCCATGCTCAGGCACTGAGGAGACACTCTCCAACCCCACTGTGCTGCTCACACTCGCACCTTTGTCAGCACGAGCACCTTCCCAGTTTCCTGTGTGCTTTTCTCCAAATTACAATCATCCCTCTGTCCAACTGAACTATGGGTTCCTCTTCACCTTCCAACCCTCTTCTCATACACCCCTTTTTTCTTCCATCTTCCTAAAAGATTCCATAAATTATAAACTTTTAAAGCAGAACTGAAATGTGAAAAGTTAATTGCATAGTTTGGTACCCTGGAATTTTATCTTTTGATTTCAGCAAGTCAATTAACATTTAAAGAGCTGGATGCACCAAGGTGATGCAGATGCTCTGAGACATCTTGTGACACACAACAACCCTAAATCTATTTTACAAGACTACTGTTCTCTGGTAAACCACATTCCAAATTTGCAGTTTACACCCAAGACATACAAAAGGAAATGCAGGCTGGAGGACAACTGCTATCCTATGATACACAGTAATTATTTGATTATTTTTAAGATATGTCATTTTTGTGCTTCCAACATGGACAACTTTTCTTTTCAAAATGCAAAGATTCAAAGCCCATGTCTCCCACAACCCTTTAAAGCTGTCTACTGAATTAAAAGAAAGTTGTGTGGATGGCTGTACTGAGTAATTAATAGAGGTTACAATTTGCATATTCTTCCATAACTTCAAGTGTTTTGACAGTGATCCTGCAGCATCTAGAATATTACATCAGAGGAAAGTTAACCCAGGAACTGCCCCTGACTTTCCTTATGACCACACTTTATTAGCAGAGCCTACTGGAACATGCATTTTCTTACCGGTATCTATGAACAAATATACCCTTAAAAATAGAGTTCATCATATTTTCGATTTCATCTTGGTTTTCTTGTAGCTGTGAAAAACAAAACACAAAATAAATAAAAGATCATTATTTATTATAATCTGGTATTCTACACTTCCCTACTGGGAAACCTTAGAAGACCTTGGAAGAGCACTTGAGTAAATTCACCACTTCTGCTTTTCCAGCACATGCCTATATTGTGGGCATATACATACAAATATTTACATTATATATGCAATATCTTAATGGAAGAAAATTAACATTCACTACAAACATCAATTTAGTCTCTCAAATTAGTTCTTTGAAGTGATCATAAACTTTTGCTACTGAAAATGAGACAAGTAGAGACAATGTGTGCAGTAATTTCAGCAGCGCTGTGTTCACAGGGAAACACAGAGCTGAATGAATGACAGCTGCAGAAACAAAGCTGGTTACAGATTAGTTTTGAAAAAATTAATGTTCTATTTAAGGAAAGGAGTTGAAGTCATTCTCAAACTTAAGTAAAAGACTGTCAGTTGCTTGAACTTCAGCACCCACACTAACTGGGTTTCAGAAGCAGGAAGATTTCCATGACCAGAGCACACCTGACATCCAGGCCTGAGCCTGCAAGAAACCAAACCCAATTCCAAATGAAAAGGTGTTATGAGCATGCTTTTATAAATAAGAGCATTTTCTTAAAAATCTTTTCACTTCCTGAGTAACATGAGCACGTTTTGCAAGTACTATGGGAAGCTTACCTTGTGTCAATTAATATGTTAACAAAACTTGGAATTAATTACAGTACTCTCATACTGTCAGATCTTGTACTAAACTAAGTATAACTTAATTACACCTAAAGGCAGCTTTGTTAATAAGATGACACCAATTTTATCCAATCAGTTTTTGGAGCAGCCATCATTCTTCCATCAAGGTGTTCATTACAGTCCAAGGACAGCACCAAAATGTGGGAATGTAAATTTGTCCACACTCTCACAGTAGCAAAACCACAACAGAGCCTTGCTGGTGGAGTGCACATATGCATAAAATAATTAAGCCTGTATAATTGTGGATGTATATATTTAACAGATAAAAGGTTTCAAAGCCAGAGGCAAAATTGTGATCAGCTGGTTTGACCTCCTGAATGGCATGAGCTCTGAAACACTTCCCCCTAAGGGCTTCTATTTTTCAGCCAAATATTTCCACTGCATCTTCCAGGTATGAGCTGAAGTAGCTTCAGAACTCAGGGAGTGAAGCTTCCCAGTTCAGTGAAGTGTAAGGAGGTGCTGTCTCCATTTTGCATGTGGAGAAACCAAGGCATTGAGGGCCCTTGACTAAATTGTCAAAAAGCTGCCAAAGAAACTAATTTTACAGTAAAAGGGATTATGTACCAAGGGAAGAGCTGGGTCCACACCAGCTCTGCAAACATGAACCAAGCATATTTAGACATGGCCTCTGGGAAAATCACTATTTGCAGCATCAGCTCAACCCAAATTTGCACAGACTAAATGCTTGTTTGAGAATTCATAATCCAAAGGGGACTGTGAGTTCCTAATCACCCCTTAGCTGGGTGTTCCAAAGGCTACAGGCAGGGAAATATCCACAGCAACATGGAGGTAGAGACAGCCTAGCACAGGCTGTGCAGTACAATGAGGATGGGAATGAACCAAGAAGCCTCAGGAGGCTTTCTGAAAAGCTACCAGAGCTCACAGAGAACTCAGGGAATGATTTCTTGGTATAAAACCACACCACAGAAGACAGGTAGGAGAGGATGGACTTTGTGAGCCATGAGAAAGTGTTGAGACTCTGAAAAAAGTGTCCCTTGACAACTCTGGGAGTGGAAAGTGAAGCAGCACGGTAGAAGCCCGAGCAGCACAAATGAAGGGACAGCACAGATGGCTTCCTCCCTCTTCTTCTGCACAGAATTTACAGTTCACTATAAACATGGTGAATTATCATCTGGTACAGGTATCCAGGTGCTGGGGCACAGCTGGTGTGGAAACAGACTCAGAGATTCAGTAGGTCCATGTGAGATTGCTTTTACCTCTGTGTAGTAACATTTAAAGGATATAATTCTCAAATGTATTTTAGATTCAGTAATGAATTTTATCTGAAACTCTAACTGCTGTCTATACTTTCAAGTTTCTTAAATCATGCACTTGAATCTGAGTGCTTAACTTCAAGTATCTTGAGGGAACATCTGTGTCTTGGGATTCCTGCTCTTACCAATGCAAAAATGATTTAACATTCCCCCTCTTAAACAGAGGTAAAAAACGAGGGAAACATTCTGTTGTTGACTCTGCAAGCAGGTGTGGAAGCTCAAAAAGACATGTATGACAAGCACAAAATTTAAATTACTACTGGCAGATATTAAAAAGACAACTTTCTCTGCTTTGTGCCATATTGCTACATAAATAATCCACTTGAGCTGAATATCTCATTGATAAGACAGAGCTCCATGCATGGCTCTCCCACCTGTAGATGATGGCCTGATATTGAAACACTTCAGGAAGTGCTCCCTCTCCTCTGCTTCAGATTAACTTGACACACTCAGTTGGTGAACTGTCCCTCTGTCAGCTCATGAAGACCAACACATGCACATGTATGTGCTCAGGAGGGGTTGTTAGGATGGCACTTCATCAAAGAATCAACTGAGGAAGTGCCAGCACAGAATGTCACTGTCAATCAGAGTATTTAAACAGTGGGAATATACAATATTATGTCAGGAATTCTTCCACAGAGCATTAAGCCATCTAATCCTAACAGATCCCTTCTGCCCAGGTGCCCCTGGTGTGCTTAACCCCGTGGACATACTCGACCTGGCCGTTCCCAGGCAATGCTTTGCTCAGCTGCCATGAGCAGTGAGATGAGAGCCCCTGAACACACAGAGCCAAAGGTAAGGACTAAGAAGTGTTCCTTCTCCTGCCAAGGCTCCCCAGCCCTGTGCAGCCCAGGCATCCTTGCTGCAGCTCCCCAGAGAGAGGATGTCCTGCAGCTCTGACAGAGCAGCTGGGGGAACGGGCACAGAGGAGTTCCCAGCCACAGAGCCACCAGCCCAAGGTAATCAGTGCAATTAGTGCCTTTGTTCTCTGCAAATTCAAAGCAACAATCAACAAATGTGGAATAGAAACTCTGTTCCAGCTATTTTGCGTTTCAAAATGCTTTAGAACTCACATGCAATTTAATATTTAATTTAAAATGTTTCTCTCGCAGTTTAGGCAGGAGAGATTGTTCTTGCATTGTATTTTAATGCATGCTTTTCAAGAATTATGCAAACCAAATAAAGTTGTGCTACAAGTCATAGGGGTAAAATAAAAATATGTAATTGTAATTATCCCTAGACAAAGACTACAAAGTCAAGCAATTCACATCAAAGTTACACCTAAAGGAATTCAAGGTGCACACAAGCAAAGTACCGAGACAGTCTTAATTGCCACAGAGTAAAACAGTGGTAGAGAAAATTCAAAACTAATATATTAAAAATCATAAATTTATATCTAATACAAACTTTGATTTTCAATTTTTCTTATGAGTTTTACTTGGCATCTTTACACATTATGTTTGTTTGGATGTATGTGTATTAATTTTCTACTTGTCATCTTTAAATTTAAGTACACCTCTAAAACTGAAGTTTCCTGTGATATAATACTTTATTTAGGAATGATTACAGCAACCTTCTAATGGTTTTTCTCACCTAAAGCCAGGCTGGTACTTACTAAAGGCGACTTTAATGTCTCCCTAGCTCCTTCTCCCTGAGAACAGGTGCTATAGCCTCAACTCCACAGTGTTTCCTGAAAGCAGCTAAAAAAGAAGTAGCAATGAGACACTGTGGAATAACTGCAGTGATCAAGGGGAAAACTGGGCAGTGCAGGGAGGGAATGTGTGATCCTCTTGTCAGAATCTTTCTGCATCACCAGAACAGTGACTGCTTACAGTTTGAGACTCTTCTTGCCTGGCCATTCGTAGAAGCTGGAGAAGAGAATTCTCCTTTGCATGCAGAACAGCACCACAAACTCAACTGAAAGTGGCAGCACAGGATTTAAGTAGTCTGCTTGAGATCACACAAACACCACTGCAGAACTAAGCTCTTTCTCACTGTGGTACTCGAGTCACAAACCACCCTGGGCTTTCTGTTGGAGGGAATGCACATGAACCAGGAAAAAAAAAATTGTCTTTTCACTTGCCTCTTTTCTTTTCTGAAGCAGCAGCTCCAATCTTTCATTAGCTCTTTTGCCAATCATTTTGTTTCTCTCAGCTTCATACTGCCTCTGTGTATTGTCCTGATGAATGCTCAGGTTTAAGGCAACATTCACAAGAGCAGTCATAAGCTTCATAGCTGCAAAAGCAGAAGACAGATTATGACTCTTTACCTGTAGTCAGAGCTCAGAAAATATTTCCTCAGCAGATCCATACTCACAGCAAAAAGCCTCTCAACCCTGGCCCAGTGTCTGGACAGGCACTTCCACCCAGGTGGAAGTGGCCCATGGTCAGAAAGCAGAGTCTGTACCCCACACTGAGCTGCAGGCAGTGCTCCCTGCTGCCTGCTCCAGACAAGCTCTGAGGGCACCAGGGAGCCAACACCTGAGCCTGCAGCCTCAGGGCACCATGAAGGCAGCTGCTGGGGAGTTACAGCCATTTCTGCACAGGAAAGGGCCAGCAGAGATGGCTCCATACTAAGGGTGACCTTAACCAATGGCTGCTGAGGTTGGCTCAGTTCACAAGGGACCACAGCACAGCTTCTCTGAATGCAGGTCTGACACTGCTCTAAAGTCAGCTGTACAGCCATATAAAAATGCAATTTTTATTTTCACACATGCTGGATATGATATTGTTCATGTCTGCTTCTCAGTACTAAAATTTATTGTTACAAAAAACATTAATAAGGGTCTTCCCCAAGTTCTGTGTGGTTACATAGTACAACACATTTTACAATGTTGAAAAAACAGCAAAATAATGCAACAAACTATCACATCCTCTCAGCATGCTCCTCTGAATACGCAGCATTGCTTCCAGGTAGAAAAGCAACCACACAAATGGAGAAGTGAGGCAACTTGTATTGATTTGCACTGCTACAGGTCAAAACTGGTAACCTACAGGTACTTCTTCCTACAGTGAATCATCTCTCATTCCAACTGACTAGCATAGAGGAAAACTGAAAACAAGGACCTATAAACACTCCTTCAAGAAGAAATGCCAGTCTACAAGTAGCTTTTCAAAAACTTTATCAAGACTGAGCTCCATGGCATCATGTTGACCTCTGTTCCTTGGGACTGCAACACAAATGTTGAAAACAGCTTGAAGGAAATGTGTGGAATCAAAGCAAAGCCTCAAGCTGGTTACAACAAGCAAATAAATAAATAAATAAATGGCATGTACTGTCACTGGTAAATGCTGAGATTCTTGGCAGCTCCCATCTGTGATGCAATGTTAGATAAATGTGTCATTAACACAACAAGTGGCTGAAATAACTGCAGTCAGTTGTGATGAACCTCAGCTTTAGCATCAGCTTATTCTTGCTGCAAGCTTCTAGCTACAGAATCCATTCCAAACAGTGGAAACTCTTTATTCTACAGAGCACAGGTCTTGGGAAATAACTGTTCTAAGTGCTTCTGTTTCCTGCCTTTTAATCAAGCTCCTCATACTTTCCAAACATCCATCCCATGCAGGAATGGACCAGTCACTCCCAGGGACCAGAGTGCAAACCTCACTCCATAAACCCTTCCCTATGAACCAATCAACCACAGCCTGAGGAAACAGCAAACCAAAACCACCCAGAACTGCAGACAGCATCAGATGGAAGGGAATAGTTTAAATAACACACATGGATTTCCAGCAGGTTATCTAGGCTCAAAGTGTGCTCACCTTGGAATCCTGAATTTGAAGAGGAAACTCCAAACCTGGAAGCTTAAGCCTGCATAATTCACAGTTTTACCATCCCATTGCTAAGTGTGGTGAAGAACACAAGGGAATGTGCTTCCAAAGGAGTTCAGTCACTGTCAGTTGAAGGGTTTGGGTTTCAGTTTTAAGATCAAAATCCACTCAGATCTGGAGTTGTTTTTTCAATATCATTGGAAATCTGCCTCTTTCTTTGATTCATAATGAGAGATGACATTTTAAATAAATTCTGATTGTATTTGTTTAACACTGGTATTGGTGCACTTGAAACTGAAAAAATGTCTATGAGGCTGACTGTGGAAAGACTAAATAGTAATAAATACTGGCCATAGAAACATTCAGATTATGAGAAATGTCTGCTGTAAGAGTTTCAAATATCTGGTATGATCTATGAACCTTGCAATAAGATGGATTTCTTATCACCTGACGTGACCAGCTGTAAACACCTACACCCAAGCCAGCCACTCTGGTAGTGCTTTGTAATTGAGAAAAATAGTTCCTTGTGGAGAGCAATTCATCCCTCTTAGAGGAGACATCTCATATAGGTGTGATGAAATACACAAGGAAAGCCCATTTCTATGTAATGATAGAGCCAGGGCTTTCCTTAGGTGAGGAGCTGCACTAGAAGGTGGTGTGGCTGCAGGCAGAAGACAACCATGACCCAGTAATCCCAAACCTTATGCTTCTCCAGAGTTAAGGTATAGATTATCTTTTCTGGTGAATGGAAACTCTTTGATAATACAACTGTCCTGATACTTCTTTAGAATAAATTTATACTCTAAAATATATAATTACTCCAACATTCTGTACAACAAATGAACAATTAATAACAAAATACAAGACATAAGCAGGCCTGATTGTCAGGATTCACTGGGATGACAGGAATCCCTACGTGCCTCAGCACTTTCCAAATAAAAAGGAATATTTTAATTCTAGTTGTACCACGTGTGGTACGTGGATTTGATGAAGCTTCCCAGAGTTTTAACGTTGGCCAGGGTTCCAAATGGCAAGCAGGACAAGCAGCAGCAAGGGCAGCTCAGCTCACTCACCAGCCAGCGTGCTGGTGTGCCGGAAGGCGCGGACCTGCGAGTCGGAGAGGCCGGTGAGCAGCGAGATCACCGTGTCCATCATGTACTCGTCGTAGATGATGCTGTACTGGCACTGCCGGATCAGCACCCCGATGAACTCGCAGAAGTTGGAGCGGAACTTCTTCCACTGAGGCCCAGGCATGGTCAGGGGATAATCACCACTGTCCTGCAGAACAACAGAAGGAAAAGATCAAGTGTTAAAGGTGTTCCCATTTAATTTATTTTAATGTTGGTGTACCCATTGTGGTCTGTGGTTCTAAAATAAACATCATCCTGTTCCTTCAAGCCAAGGGAAAATAACATAAAAACAACACATTATTCTTCAATAAACAGGGAGGCTTATTGGCATGAAACCACTTTTGCAAAGACACCACTGTAATTGTTTTCTACTTGCAGTATTGGCTCTGCATAGTCCAAAAGAAGTATCAAGACTCAATTCTCCTCCTTGTATCTTTGGTTAGGAAGTGGGAGCAAAGGATGAGGCAGGAATATTTCAAAGTACTTAAAGTCAAAATCCGAAAAAAGGCTTGTGTGATTGACCGTTTGTGTCATTCTCCATCCACTTAAGGTTAATATTAAGTGGATGCCAAACTTTCTGAATGACAGCCTTGGCATTTCATTTAGAACTGTCAGAGGCACTGCTGTCCTACAGAAGTACCTGCTCCAGCTTTAGTTTTCCTCACTAAACAAAATGAATGCTCAGAATATTCAGTGTTTTATACACCAAAAATCAAAGAAAACACAGTTCAAAAATCTCAAAGCTAAAAAGCATTCACCATTAGGAACACTTTTATTTTGACAGAAGATACCCAGTCTGAATTGTAATTTACTTATTTCAAACAAAATGCTCAGATCTTTTGAAAAAGTATTTCTTTCTGTATCGCTGTTCCAAAATGGTAATTTTCATGTCAAGTTCCTATTTGGTTTCAATTGCCATTTAAAATGCACAAAACATTAATTTGCACAGAGAAAACAGAGCAGAATGCTGCAATCCTGTCTCATGAATCTGATGTGTCAGGAATCTGGAGCTCTTTGTTGTAAGAGGCACTCCCAAGAGCTGAAGCTCAGCACCCAGAATGCCACCACCACTCTCAGTGGGATGAGGGTTCTCCAGTTCCTCTTCCTACCTGCTCTGATGAACCTCTCTCTGCCCTGCTTCTCTGCATCCTACAGCTGAAGTTGCTGCTTTGCTTGTCAACAAAAGTTACCCACACTGAGACATTATTTATCCACTGGCCCACTGCATTTTTAATTTAAACCAGAAGTATATGGTAACATATTTCATAATACTTCAAACAGCTATTTGTATACTCTACCTCATCAAATTCTTCTGTCATTTTCCTTATGATTTCTGCATTTTGCATGTTCCTGAACATTTCAATTCTTACCGTACCTGTAATGTAATGAAAGAACAAAAGAAATGAACACAACATGGTTTTGCTACATCAAAACATCAATGTTTTCTGCTGCTAAACAAACAGCTCAGTGATACACATAAGAGTATGCAGAGTGCAACAATAACAGCAATGTTTTGAAAAAGGCTGTCTCTTCAAGAAGTAGGGAAAGAGGACTCATCTGTCCTGTAATGTGTTTCCAAATGAGGAATTAATATCATTTTCCACCCTTCCACTCTTTGCAGCCAAGCAGAAGTGGTAAAGAAGTGGAGTACTAGTGTCATGTCTGCAGCTGCCCAAGGTTTTCAATTTTGTCTGCAAAATCAAATGAGCACCATCTTTCATTTTCACAGCCACTCCTGTGGCTCTGCACTTTCCATGCTGAGTCCCCTGGATGACAGATATCCATGTTCTCTATGCACCCACTGGGAGTTTTCACACTGCTCAGCCCAGGACCAGCATGGTTTATTGACTGAGGCATGCTTTCCACACCAAAGGCTCCAAAGAGCTCAGCCAAGACATGAGCCAGCTCAGCACCAGAAGCAGCAACTGTATTGCTGTTATTCTGTAATGAAGATCTTCCACTCTTCCTTGCTACCTGAACACTGGAGTTGATAGGATTAATTTTTCATTGTAAATAAAACAAAGTTACCAAAATTCAAAATAGAACAACACAATAGCTATAAATGAAAATTCTTGTGTCTCGATCAAAATTCCATCAGTGTACAAATACAGTATTCTGACATATTATTGCCTCCTCAACTAGACACTATCTAAATATCTGACCATACAATCCAGGGCAACATAAAGGTTTTTTTGGTGCTGCTGCATGATCTTCTCTTCATCACTTCACTACCTTAGTTTGTTAATGGAGGAAATTCAGAAAAATTAAGCAAACTGCAGAGCTACAAAATCCGTCCCAACATCATTAACGTTGCAAAGAGTAAGTCTCTCAGGTTTTCAAAAAGTTCAACTGGATTAATAAGCCACTGCATGGCTTCAAAAATTCAGACCATAATAGAAGCAACTTAACAGCTAACAGTATTAGTCACTCTACAAAGGATAAATAAAGATAATTTAAACATGCCAAATATTATGCAAATGTTTTCATTCTGGTGTTTTATTCCTTTAAAAAAGAGCATTAGAAATATATGCATTTCAAAATATACAAGCTCAGAAAAGCACACCAAGTCTGTCTATGTTAGTACGGGTACAGTTTTACACAGCAAATGAAAAACTGATTTCTTGAATTGCCTTTGTTTCTTCCTGAAATAATATTTGTTATCTATTTCATACTGGGTAATACTGCCAACCTCAGTTCTGACAATGGCAATTTGAATTTGTGCATGGTAATTTCCATATCATTAACAAACAATTACTAATGCAATATATCAACATAAAACCAGGAACCCAAGAGAATACCACCATGTGACAGTTGAAAATATATTTTCTCAGCTTGAAAATCATCTGTACATGCAGATATATTTTAATCTTTCCCTCAATCCTAAAAGTTTTGTTTTGGCTAAATGAAGTAGTTTCCCAGTATGCCTCAGAGCAGTGAACAGGTACTATTGCAAACCCCTCTGCTGCAGAAATGCTCCTTTCTCTCATGGCATGCTGGTATCTGCTGCTCTTCCCACTGGCAGCATACCCCTCAGCCAAAGAGGAACCTACTGACCTTTGCTATTTTACTGGTTTATAGCCCTGATCCTAACGATATTCTTATCTATTTATGGCTTCTAATAACCTGCCACAGCCTCAGTTTCTCTGCAGTCACAGCCAGGGTAGGCAAGAGCTCCAAGGGCTGCCAAGGGAGCATCAGCAAGCACCCGAGTGGAGAACAGCACTTACCCACTGTCCTGTCCCATTCTTTCCCCACTTCTCAGGACCCACTTTACAGAAGTCGTGGAAAGCACAAGGAGTGTCTCTGCTTGGCTGGCAGTAGGCAATGGCTCTGGTCTGACTTTTGTCTGACCCCATCTGTTTTCCTGGCAAACTCATTTAACACTGTAAGTATGCTACAAGGTTTTGCTCAGATTTCATGGTGACACCACAACGTTTCAACATTGCAGTGGTCAACATTATTCAAACCCATAGTTTTTATGATTAGTGAAAAGCAAAATTTTCCCATTTTCAGGTGAATCCTTAATATGTAACAGATTGTCTGTAAAGTACAACTGAGGAGTGGCATGCATCCCAGAAATCTTTACCTTACCCAAATCGCTTCACATCCTTTTCTAAGCTGAGTTTTACCTCTGCCATGAAGCTCTCACTCCATATTTAGTGCAGAGAATTGAAATTGTGCTAATCCATTAAAAATTGAGAAGCCTATTTCACTTCAGGACTAAGTTCTCAGTTAAAACCTATTCACATACATTATGTTCTAAAAAGTCTTCTCACTGACATATAACTATATTTCCTTAATGACCAAATTCCAGTTTAACTTTCAGATAAAACAAGTATCAACATAATTTGTCAATAATCATCCAACATGGCCTTTAAGAGTGAAAACAAAAAAACCCATACAGAGCACAAAACTTAATTTCAATGAGAGAAGAGAAAGACTAAAGACTATCCTATACAAAACAGGATGAATATACCTTAAAAAAACCTAAACTGTGTACAAAACCAGATATAATATTTCTGGGAGATATAACAAGTGGATTCGGTGGCTTGAAAACATGTATTTAGAGTGAGAAAAAAACCCAGTTTTATTAGTAAGTCGTGTAAAAGCAAAGCAACAATAAAGATCTCCAAGAGCTTCATAGGATGCAAAAGCTCTTGAGTCTGAGCACCAACCAGCCTTCACTAGCAGGAGTTACACAGGGTTACCCCTGGGATGTGGGTGGTCCCAGGACTGCCTTTCCCGCTGCTAACAGGAGGTCCTGGCACTGGCCACTGCTGGCAATCAGGGAACACCATCACACCAAGTGCCCCACTCCAATGCCTCCTACATATGGCAGCTCTGGGATTTCTACAGGAAAAAGAAAAGACAGATGAGAGAAACATCAGCTCTAGGAGCCCATTTACAGTCACTCCTGAAATGTTACTCTGGTTACTGCTGATGGCAATTAATGATATACTCTGGAGGATATTACCTCTACTATATGGTCAGTTTTCATCAGAGGGACCTTTATTCACCGAAGCTACACAGACAATTTCATCCCTTCTATTTTAGACCACCTGCCCACACTGAGTAAGCTGCAAGAAAAGTAGTGGGAAAATTGCAGCTCAAGACTGATGTGAACGGATATTAAATAAGTCTACAATCTCTTGCCAAAGGAGGATTAATTGTAGCACCTTAAATTCATGGTAGCTGATTAGACTGATCTCTCAAACACATGAACTGTGTTTGAAAAAGGAGAAAGATTTATAGAAGCATTGAGAAGAAGACACAAGGAAATTTGCCCAGGAAAGTACATGAAAAACACAATGTGCTTTTTTGCATCAGCTCACACTCAATAGTGGAGACCATAGCACCAGAACCTAATTGAAATTGCCAGGAGAGGGCAAGTTTAATAAAACATTTGTGAGGATGGATGGTGATTACAGAACTGCTGGATGGGCAGTATTTATCTCCCTTGATATCATTCAATGTGTAACTCCTATACCTTTTGTCCCACTTATAATTTAGATCATAAGAAATAATCCACTTCTATTATGTCCTTAAGTGCAGTTTTCAATCATCTGAGAAGTGGTACTGACAAATTCTGTGTGACAGATGACGAAGACTGAAGTCAAACCATCAGGAGCACACGATTTCTCAGAGCTCAGCCTGGGTCAGGGTACTCTGCTGTAGCACCTCCACTGATTGTTTCCAGAAGAGAGCTGTCTAAATCTACCCAAAAACTACTCAGGCAAGTAGAAAAGTTCATTTGCTGTGGCTCACTCATGATCACGTAAGAACACTGAAGTAGCTCTTACCTCATTGGAATCAATAGACGTTAATCATTCATTTAAATAGAAGCAGTAGTGGGGCAGTTGAAGCATATCCAAATAGATGCTGAGACTTCTAAATCCCACCAGGGCTCCTGACTTCCTATTGATTTCTGTCCCTAAAAACTGAAACTCTTTGCTAAGACCAGAGGTCAAGACTTGAGAAAGACATCAGTATAAATATTTGGTTGAATTTCCACACATGTAGGAATAGAAGATCCTTTCACTGATTTATTCCCCAATTCTTCCTGCTGCATGGACTCTACACTGCCCAACTTCTGCTGCCAGTGAAGCAATATTCAAAAGACAGAGGCTTCCTATAAGGCACACAGCCAGTTCATCCTTAGAGCAGCTTTTACCAGTGAACTCTAACTGAATGAATCAGCAAGAATCCCAGTGGAAAAGTAAGTACAGTCTTGTGCAATTAAAACCTTATCAAACAGAGAATCATAGATAACTGTTACAAAGAATTCTAATGGTTCACCGAAGTCTATCCTCCTACAGCAAACCCAAAATTATGTCTGAATGTATTCTGGGAACTCTCTTTGCAATGTGAAGACCTTACACACAGTACAGCCATGGAAAGTGCTGAAGGGCTGAACTCAGCAGTGTCAGAGGGCTTTTCCAATCTAAACAAGTCCATGAGTCTGTGCTTAAAACAATCAGTAATGTTAATGCAGTCAACATCTATAGGGAGCATCATTAAAGGGTCTCAGTAAATCTGGGAGGATTTATCAATTGTTTTTTTTACTAACATAGGGGTCACTGTAAAATACAGTGGAATTTAATATCAAATCCTTGCTATTTCTGATACTCAAATTCAATGACAATTGTTCCACTTTAAGTGCAATTCTGTATTACACTTAGAAGTTCAAAGTTCTGAATGAGATTAACAAGTGGATAACTTTATATACATAACTAGCATTTAATATGATTTGAACTGCTAATCTCTTTTAAAATCCAAAATGTTATTTGATCCAGAAGATAACAGTGATGGCACTTATTTCCTCATTACAAGTATGGGAAGAAATATATTGAAGATAATCAGAGATTTTTCCAAAGAAGAGAACAATGTATGGCACTGACAATCCAGTCAGTGGATTTCACTTGCTGAAAAAAGTAGATATTCTTATAGTATAAAGAGATAGAAACTTCATCCCTACTTTAAAGAAAACAGATCCTATGAAATTCTGAAACTGCAATTATGTGCGAGAATTTGTTACTTGTTTAAACTATGTTGAATGTCAAAAGAATAAAAAAGGGAAAAAATAAAGAATTCAGGAGTGATCCAAAGAACTACACACCATTAAATGTGACTGCTGTGTCAGACTGGGAGGTGTTGTACTACAGATCTGGTGTGTCTGTTCAAGGGTTGATGTTATTACTGTCAAGTAATGCTTCACAACTCCCCTGGAGCTCCATGAGGCATCAATAACCAGCAACAAGTCATGCATTTATGTAACACAGACATTTTCAAAATCCTACAATGATCTCTCATTTTCTTAGAGGAGCTGATGTGCAATAATCATACGCAAGAAAAGTTTTCAGATTAAAACAGGAAAACAGACACAGCAAAAAAGGTCAGTTTTCAGAACAGAATGAACCTACCAACAGATCTTTCCATGCGAAGATGTTGATAAAATATGTTCCATAGCAGATACAAATGCTTTGAAAGAAAGGATAGAAATGGAGCAAATAGTTTGCTGGTGACACAATTATTTAGAAAAGCTAGACTGACAGCTGCCAAAGGACATCATAGGCAGAAACTGGTAAAATGCTCTTCAGCAAGAAAGCATGCTGAGTCCCCAGACTACTAGCAGAAAAAAAGTAGGCCTACATCATTTAGTGCATCAGAAACAGCACACTTCATGTGCTTAAGTTTTACAATTCTGATAAAGGAAACTCCCTTAAAGCTCAGGGTTTAAGGCTGATAAGGCTGGTTTGAAATGGCTCTATAGCATTTGCACTTGCCAAGTGTAAGCTGCTTTGCATCCTCACAGAGATGATTTACATGAAGCCACATAATTACTAACCAAAGACACTAAACATGCAATCTAGTATTTTCACTGAATTATTTCATAAGAGAGATCTTTTCACGCTTTGATGACTGAAAGTAGCACTTCTCATACAGCACCAACCTCTTTGTAAGGTAACTTTGAGCAGCAGTTAGTGACATGAACATGAGGGAGGAGCTGAGGAGCCTTTGCTGCCCCAAAGGCAGCAGTTCGCTCCTGGCAATGTCTGACAGCTTTTGCTCTTGGAAGGCTCAGCTCTGCAGTGGCCCCACAGCCACGTGCTGCCCTGCATGCCCAAGGTGAGCCTGGCTGCAGGAGTCTGTGCCCACAGAGGACACTCACGTTGAGGAGAGAGGTAAAAGCACACATCCAGGAAATGCTCTGCTCAAAGTTCCCACCTGTTCCCCCAGGGCTGGCTCCAAGGTTCATTTCTGTGAGCACTGCTCTCGCTGTGCTTCCTGCCCACATGCTCTAAGCAGATGTTTGTTAAGAACCTTCCTGGTGGATGTGATGAAACAAATTAACCTCGGCATTCCTGTACTCAGCAATCAGCACGGGGTGTTAGGCAGAATGCAAGCACAAGTCAGCATCACACAGATCTCACATTTGGCAGTAGTTCAGAGTTTTCCTGAGCTCTAGAGTGTTAAGGCACACTGTGATTATTGGATTTAACAGCTGATAGTGGATCCATCATCTCTTAGTTAATTTGTAATTTCCATCTCCACGAAACTCTGCATGAATGGAACCTGCAGTTTAGCCCCCTACTCCTTCAGAAGGTACCTCATTCTACTTCTAAAACTTCAGCTTGATCATTTTATTTGATAAACCAGGATCTTTTTGCAATGCATGAAAAAGTATTCTTCTATTTGCCATTCTTTTCCACATTCTTTTGTTTTTCTTTCTAAATTTATATATCCTTTAGGAAGTGGGATAGTCATAACTACATTCAATGTTAAAAGTGCAGGTGCAATGTAAGTTTGAGAGAGATTTTTTGTGTCTAATATATGTAGAAATAAACTTGCCCTTTATTTCTAATTCTTAACTTGGCCTCTCAGAGCTGTGCCAAGCACAGAGGTTGTATTTTCAGATTATTCCCAATGACAGCAGGCTCCAAGAGCAGAATGTGAGTAACTACAACTTATCAGTGCATGTGTGGAAGCAGCCTTTGGCTGCCTGCTGTCAGACGTGACTCAAATCCAGCAATATAAACACAGGTAGTGTGGAGGCTGAGCTCCAAGTTAAGTGTAAGATACAACAATGTAAATATTTGCACTAAGTCCATTTAGGTCTGTCTCCTCTTTCTGAGTGCCTTTATCACAGGCTGTTTACACATCTGCTCTCCCCCCCCTCCCCTATTCTGTGAACAGGCCCCCACCAAAGGTTCCCTCTGAAATGAGGAGCCCAGTGTGAGCACAAGTTCTTCCCTCCTCACAGAGGAACCTGTGTGCACAAACACCTGATCTGACAGGGCAAAGACACTTCTCAGTGGGGTAGGACAAGAGCCTGATAACCCAAACATGAGCACATTCCTGCTGTGTAAGCATTTCTGTAGCCACCAATGGAGACAAAACAGTACTGCCATTGCTAACAGCAGGCATCCTACCTGTGCCCTGTCCCTGGGACACAGCCCCAGCCCTGGGCTCTTGGGGAGTTTTCCACTGGCCACAAGTACCTGCTGAGTGAGCTGAGGCTTGGCACCAGGTGTCTCTTGCTATAACACAAGCTCAGGTGTGAGATAATGTAATAACAATGGCCTTGAAAACATCCAATCTGTCTGATAAACTCATTTCAAGAGAGAGCAATTGATTTCTACTACTTCTGTACTTTCTACAATAAACCCCAGAGCAGTTTTTAAAAGACTGAGTACTTCTCAAAGGAAAAATAATGGATTTCTGTTCCACCATACTGGAACAGGCTTCATATACTATAGATTCTTTATTATGCCTTCTGCTGGATAGCTAAAAGGTTAATCACCAATTTGAAAAGCAGTAAGTATCTATTTACTATTTCAACACAGTATTAATTATCCCTGTCCTATTTCCTATGATTTTTACCAAATGCTGTCCACAGAAGTACAAAATCACAGCTTCTTACCTTCTTAGAAGTCTAGAATAGTAGAATAATTTCAGGTAGCAGGATTCCTGACTGTCACTAGTCCAAACCTTTCCCAAAGCAGAGATCCAGCAAGACCAGGTGAGTCTGTCAGTGAACCCACACTGGGTTCACCCAACAAAGGGAGCCCTTCCACCTCTGGTGCCTGGCCAGCTCATGGCAGAAATGTTTTCCATTCTGTCAAATTAGAATTCCCCACATTTCAACTTGTGTCTGTTACTGTCACAAAACTGTGTGAAGAGTCTGCAGTCCCCTTTTCTCTAGTTCTTCAATAATCGAAAGAAGCAGCAAGATCCTCCTTCAGCTTTCTTAAAGCTGAGCAAGGCTGCTGCCCAGTTTCTCCTCCCCAGAAAGCCTCCTGGAAATCCAGGCTGACTCCCTTAACCACATCACACCTACCCACATTTCATGCTTCAAAGAAGTTCAAGCTCACTTTCACAGAAACCAAGGACATTTACTTCAGTGTCCACCCTTCCTTCTACTTTCTATGGATGTGCCTGTTCCATCTGCAGGTTCCCAGAGCTCAGCAGTAACTCACACACAGGCTGTCAGCATTGCAACATGCCTTCACATGTTTTTGCTAAAAGGTATCTTCTTTATCAGAGAAACAAGCCTCTTGTCACTCAGTGTCAACATCTCTCCAGCTCATAAAACAAAATGCCATAAAACATGGTACCTCCACTTCCCAGGAAGTCAGGAGGCAAAAGATGATCACAGGAGGATTAGATAGCCATGGTCTATCCTCTTTCCCTCAGTCTTTCTGCTTTCCCTGATGGAGCTTTAATCCTTTCCTCAGCCATCTGTTACTCTTATTTCTACCTGTATTTCTCAGAAGTAGTAAAGAAGGGAAGATGAAAGACAAGTCCTAAAAAATACAGAAAGAGAAGTAATTATCTAGAGATTTTGAAATTTTTAATTTTTTTCAATTGATGTGACAGGCTCTAGAGTCCACAAAACATGGTATCTAATAGGAAAACTAACGGGGGGAAACAGAGAGAAACAAGAGGCCAGACCTTTTGTGCCAAACCTGGGAGTTGCCAAAGACCTGACAGAGCTCAGCAAGCCATATGTGAGTCCCTTCAGCTGCTGATGGACCATCACACTCTGCTCCTTGCTCAGCTGCCTCCTATCCCTTGAGAAATCTGCCCTTTCTTCATTTTCCTCAAGGAAGCTGTTGTTGCTTGCATGAGAGCTTCCCAGACACAGGTCTGAAGAAATACCCTCAGTTCAGAGCCTCTGCATTTTCCTGTAACTGTTTGCTGCTCCAGCACGTGGAAGGGAAGGATCAGGACTACAGGGGTGTCTGCATTTGGGATCTGTATAGTGCCAAACCTTATTAGCAAAGGCACACCAAAGGGACTGCTGAGCCCCAGGTTTCCCAGAGCCAATCCTTACTTTTCAGTGTTCGACAGCACCATCCACAGAGCCACAAGGCCAGGGCTGACTGGGATCCAAATAATTAAACAACAGTAAAACAGAGGCTTTGTAAGCGCTGCAGAGCTGCTGCAGGAAGGTGAAGAACTTTATCTGTCAATATGAGAAAAGCTGGTATCCTTCAAAGAGTGAGACTGGAGACACAGAAACATCATGGAAACAACTTTATCTAAAACACTTAATTTCCCTCTTTAAGTGAAAGCCACCTTCTACCTGCAACATTTCTATGCTTTTTTTGTTAACCTGAAAGATGGAAATGAGACTCGGGTGCACTTCTGTCTGTAACTGTGCTGCCTAATTAATTGTAATATTTTTGTTTAACCAAACCTGGTTCATGGATACCCAGTCTCCCAATGAATTTTACAAAAGCAGGTCATGGAATGGAAGCCAATGAGGTCATTGGGGAATAGTGTGAACCATGACCCCAATCTCTGTTAATCTCAGCCTCTCACTGAGCTGGAGACAGGCAGGGACACACACAGGGAATGCTGCTGCTGCTTCTTCAAGAACAGCTTCACCTGCAGCACAACCACCTCCTGCCCAGCAGTGTGTGTCCCAAACTTTTCTGGAGTTACACAGCATCCAAAATTCCAAAATATTGTCTCTCACACAGCTTCATATATCCTGCACTTCATGAGCACATTCAGCTGCTTTTGTATAATTCAGGAAAGTTGAACACAGATACATTAGAAATCCCTCTTCATTACTTCTGCTTCTCATGAAATCACTTTAGAGTATATTAAAGACCAAAGCATTTACTGACAATGACATGTGCAAACACAATGAAAAATTAGCTGAGCTGGCACAAAGCAAAGCCTTTACCTTTCTCTCTCCTCACTTAAAAGTAGGCAAGATGAGAGGAATTCTCCTTCTTCACATAATTATTTCTTTCTGTTTTCTAGGACAACAACCCACTTCCTCTTAGCTGTTAGCCCATCCCAAAGTCCCCTTTTACCTTCTGACTATCTGAACACATGTATAGAGCTTTTTTTCTGTAAGGAAACACAAAGAATTTGAGAAATCACATGCAAAAATCCCCTTATCTTTGTGCTTAGAAATTAAAAAGTGCTAAATTTCAGATGCTGTGTGTAACCTTGACTTAGTTTGTGTGTGTGCCCGCTTTGGTGAGTCACCAATCTCCCATGGCTGTCAGGTGTTGTGTGTGGCTTCATTAGCACAGACACCAGAACTGGGGAGGGAACAGGAGCTGTGGAGGTGACATTGTGATCTGGGGAGGGAACAGGAGCTGTGGAGGTGACATTGTTGTCCCTCTGAGTGTGCAGCTGTGCTGCAGCCAATGAATCCAGGAAGAAGTGTGGCAAAGGGGGGGTTCTTACAAGAGGGTTGATAAGGATGCTGCAAATTGCTCTTGCTTTTATTCCTGAGGTTCTTGTAGGAGCCTGGACAATTTAAACTATCTCCAAGATGGTCCCTTGTGCATATTCCCCATTTTCCAGGTATCCTCCCAGCAGTCTCGTGGATGAATGCACAAAAGAGCAGCACATTACCAATTGTAACTCCAGGTACTCTGAGTGTGACACCGTCCTTTGGCTATGTAAAACCCTACACATAAGAACAAAGGGCAAAGCAGGAAAAGGCCCTTCCTTACCAGAGAACATAAGGAAGAGGGCCTAGGCTCCACTCCTGCTTTTTCCTTATTGCAAATATGGATCTAGCAGAAAAAGTCAAGGACTTCAAGTTTCCATTCCATGAACTTCAAGAAGTCTGGATACGCTAAGCTTAGTCTTTAAGCAATTTGAGGAGGAGTAGGAAAGCAGTGACAGCAATGGATTAAACATGTCCCATGTTATCTGAAAAACCTCTCCTCTAGGAGTGGCACAGATTTTTCTATCCACTGCCTCAAAAGCTTTTGATATCAATAACTCTGTTCCTGGATCGGCCATTTCCAGAGCAGATACAGGATCTTTACTTAAAAGGGATTTACAAAGATAACCAGAAGAAACCCTGTTGATAAAATGCCCTTAAGGGAAACTTTAACTTTTAAATTTTTGATTTAAACTTGGCTACTATAGAAAAATAAGAGGAAGCATCATATCAAAAGTGAAGTAGTGAAGTTAAAAAACAACACAATGAATAGTTGCTCAACATGTTTTGGCATGGATAAGAGAATGAGAGAGCATATATTAGAGCCAAAATCCATAAAAGTCTGGATATGCTTCTAAAAATACAATGCAAGAGAGAACTGTCACCTCAGAATTGAGAGAAGATAAACTGCTGGAACACACACAGATCACAGCAAGTGTTGGCAGGACAAATATAAATGGGAATGTAGAAACAGGAGCAGAAAACTAGGAAAGCTCAACATACAATAAGTTTCTCAACAGTCTGTGTCTAAGATTCACTAAGGAGTATATGGGAGCAGAATATAAAAAAGATTCACCTATATAAACTTATTAATACTAGAAACCCCAAACTTTGCATAAGTAATAAAGCAGCAGGTCCTGAAAAGAGTGCTGAAAGACAAATAGTAATAAATGGCAGATGAAATACAAGAGGGAATGAAGAGTCTGAGTATATTAATTAACATAAAGATAGTGGACTCAAGGGGGGAAATTAATCAAGTGCTGCTAAGGAAAAAGGAAAGAAGAAAAACACAGAGGAGCACTGCAAGAAAAGCATGTTTAATCAGAAAAATGCCTTAAATTCTTAGTTATAACTCCTCTTCCATTGCTTTGGATCCTCTACCTTACACATTTAACAACCAGAAATAGTTGAAATGCTGTATTTCGTGCAAATTGAAAACGGCTGTGTAAACACACCATGTAATTCCTGCTAGATACACAAATATAAGACACAGAATAAAGGAGCCAGCTGACTCACAGAATGGTTTGGGTTGAAGGGATCTTAAAGCTCATCTTGTCCCAAGTCCCTGCCATGGACAGGAACACCTTCCACCAGATCAGGTTAATCAACCCTGTAACTCCTCTGGTTGTATTTTACAGCTTTGTGGAAAAAATCTTTAAAGTGGGAAAATACATAAATACAGCAAAAACAGAAATAAAGAAAATACAAAATATTGCTTTACAGTATTTTTTAAAACAAAATATTTCAACAGAACCTTCATCAAGTTTTATCTTGTAAGGGGCATCTAATTTTTGCAGTATTTTGTAACAAACAATATTTTCCTTTTAGGACTTTTCAGTCTCCCTCTCCCCCACTGTAAGTTTAAGATGTCTGGAAGCCTTGGTATCTAGGTGCCTTCCTGTAACACACTCACATTTTTTAGTTTAACCAGAAGGCTGAGTTAACTATACAGTACCTGATTTTTTGGGCAGAATTACATTCTCATTCCTGTCAACACAGACTCTTAGCTATCAATTGCTTTCTGGTCCTTCCCCCATGAATTGTCCTTGAAGCTCACAACATAAACACCAAGGGGTGTTACACTGTGGATCACCTGCTTGATGAGAATATTCAAAAATGGAGTTAGATTGTAATTCTGGCCCTGCTCAGTGGTGTATTCTGGCTCCATCATTCTGCAGTAGCTTAAAGCACTGTGCTCATAGGGTGAAAGAAGAAAACTGCAATTTTAGCTCTTGAAGCAAAGCAAAACCACAGGATGTATGCCTGCCTGCCTCTCTTTTCTCCTGCTTCCTAAGCTCCTCTGTGGACATGTGTCCTAAAAAGAACATATTCCTTTCCTGCAGTTTTCAGAATCCCTAATTTCTTCCTTTCCCCTTATACTTGGCTGCATTTAAAGGCATAAGTTTACCTTTCCATCTTTCATTCCACTGTTACAGATGTTTCAGTTTGCTCTTCTCCTCCTTGCAGTTTCCCTACAAATGAGACTTCATACATGTAATTGATTTTTATAGGTCTCTAGGGAGACCTTGTAGCACCTTCCAGTGCATAAAAGGGCTCTAAGAGAGCTGGAGAGGGACTTTGGACAAAAGCCTGGAGTGACAGGACAATGAGGGATGGCTTCCCACTGCCAGAGGGCAGGGTTTGATGGGATATTAGGAAGGAATTCCTCCCTGTGAGGGAGATGAGGCTCTGGCATAGAGCAGCTGTGGCTGCTCCACACGTGGAAGTGCCCAAGTCCAGGCTGGATGGGGCTTGGAGCAACCTGGGATAGGAGAAAGTGTCCCTGCCCATGGCAGGGGGTGGAACAAGAGGAGCTTTAAGGTCCCTTCTAACCCAAACCATTCTGGGATTCTGTGACATTTAATACCTGGTTGCTGATATTACAGAGTAATAAAGAAATGCAGGGAGGACTGCCCACTTTCACAATCCCTGCCACCATAAACTGTTTGCATGAGATCAAAGTCTCCAGCTCCCTAAGGGTTAAATGCATTTTTCATCACAGTGTGATGTCTCTCCCTGTTTCCACTCAGAAGGAACTGCAAGCTTTGCTCAGCACAGGCAGAAGGGAGCCCTTCCCAGGCTGAGGACTGCTCCCCTTCCCCAAAAGCAGCCTGCTCTTCCCAAGGAAGTAGCCAGCTCTGAGCTCTATAAAGTGATTTTTACACACAGCACATAGTTGAAGAACAATCCTGCTGTTACAGGCTACCATGGAAACCAGAGGGGAAAAAAGGGCTGAATATTAAAATTTGAGAGTGAGAATATCCATCACTGCTATTACACAAAATGGTTTGCAAATGCTTCTATTAATGGGTCTGGGCTGGAACCTTTCCTGTTTGTCACTTTCTCCTCTAAGTGCTACAAGTGGAGCTGAATAGAGGACAGAGAAAATATTCAAAAATCTTTACAGCTCAAGTGTATTCACACACCACAAAAAGGAGGAAAAAAAGAAGTATCTGTTTGACAGAAGAGTAAGAAACTCCTAACACAAACATCAACAATTAAACTCTAATCCATGGGTTTAGTTAGAAGATGACAACAAATACATTAAAGAATGAAACATCAGAATAAGCTGTTGGTTTATACTTAATAAAAATTCTTCCTATTTTTTGAGAATAAGCATATGACACCAGTAAGGCAAATTTCTGCATCTCTACATCAACAACAAACCTCCACTATTTGGTCCCAGCCCCACAAGCCTGGCATCTTCAGGGGAAAAAGGGGGAAAAAAGTGAAAATGAGAAAAAATTACATTAATTAACAAATTTTGAGAACAAAGAGTAACTCAGCCTGGCTTTCTGCACCATTATCACTAAGCTTAAATCCTTTGTAAATCAGATAAAAAATTCATGGCAGTTCAATCTCGTTCCTTTGTTTATCAGGATTTAAGATTCAATCTGGTATTGAAATACCCACAAGTGGTGCAGTGGGGGAATGTGAGCAGGACTGGATGTGCTTCAGAGTCCACTTCTTCCAATTTAGGATGTCTCTTCTTTGAAACCCAAGCTTTGTTTTTTTTCCCTTATATCCAGCTACTCCTGAATGCCTGCAGATTAACAGAATATTTGCTTTGGTGTAACCTCTTTCTTTGTGCCAGAGAATACCACTTTTCCATTAGGATACAGAGCCTTTCTTATCATCCCCATCTTCTTTTCTTCAGAAATAATTACTGCAGTGTATCAGCCCCACACTTAATCAAATAAATCTATAGCTTCATTAATGCAGAGAGAGAACTGTAATTACAGTGTTTGCTGAGAGAAATATCTTTTTTGCAATTTAATTCCTACCCTTGGTCTGAAAAAACTCGGACTAAATCTTCAGCAGAATTTGCATGTTTGGAAAGGCCAGAGACATGAGTACTTTCCAAATTTGTAATCCAGTCAGAAAGGATCTAAGATCCAGTTGTATTTGGTTGCTTTTTATAATTAGTTCTTGTCTTCTCAGGAAGCACCTGTCATCTACAGTAAATCCAGCAATGTGTCTCACACACAGCTAGCAAACCCATACACTGACATAATTCGTTCACTACTCTGAGAATAATACTGCAAAAATAAATCAGACTAAGGCTTTTACTCCTCTGCTTAGTACAGAGGGTGTTCCTCCTGTAATAAATTTGTATAATACAGAAAAAAAAACCATAAATAAAAAGGAAATGACAGATCTGGCTAGTAAGGCAGCAACTACCCAGAGTTATTAACACCAAGAGATATTTACTGCTCTTCTCTTGAAAAGCTGCGGCATTGAAAGCATGGCCTAACTGAGAGACTCCTCAAGTTTCACCTCTGTAGTCATGTGAGCAGCCCTGTTTTCCAGATCAATATGGTTGTAATTAAATTAATATAGTGGAAAACAAGCAATAGTATTTAAACTCCTTGCATAATTTTTCTCCAATGAGCAGTGCCAAAAATAATTTTACAAGCTCTGAGTTTACTTAGTAGTGCACAGGGGCAGAACACAGACTTTGTTCCAAGGTAACAAGGAGTGCTTTCATTTTCAGCAGAGATTTGAACTTATTATACAGAACTAGCAATGCAGTATTCATTTCATAGCTAATTTGTCTTTCCTTACATTATAGATTTGCTCTAAAATATTCTAGTACCATGAGTTCTGCCAATTAATTCAATAAATTTATTTTAAAATATTTAAAATTTATATTGATTCATACCCATAGATTAGTTAATAGCTGATTTTAATAGCTCCTTTTGTCTGCTGTTGTACATGCAATATGAATAATTTGATATATTCAGGTAGCAAATAAAAAAGAAAAACATGTTTGGTTTAAATTGCTGTTGCTCCTGCTACCAGTTCATACAGGGAAACCTTGGACTGCAGTCAGAACACAGCACAGCAGGTATTTCATTCAGATTTTCAAACAACAAACCAGTGTGCCCTTCCTTCATGTCTCCTGCACAAAAAGTAAATTCCTCTGGCTTTTTCCCACTTGTTTTTGAAAGTAGCGGGATACATCTTTTGGGAAAAAGATGTCATTAGTTCACAGGTGGCTATAAAATGTATTGCACTACTTCAACACTTTTTTACTCTTGCAATTTTTTTTTTTAATTTTTCAACCCTTCTCATCCCCAGAAGACAGTAACAAGCAGAGTTTAAAAAAATTTAAAAAGAAATTATAATTACTTTCCTTATAGCTAAAGAATCTTTGAATAGCTAAAGAAGAAGAAAAAGAAATAGTAAGGAAGTAAGTACATGAGATGACAAGTACAAATACATTCAGCAGCAAACAAAGAAATAGTAAAAACCTTTTTGATTTAAAACTATACACACAACAAAACCAAAGCTTTAATTTCCAGAATGTCAACAGATATTAACTATTTGTACTTCTTCACAAAAAATTGATTTTGATGCAACCATATTAATTGTCAAGTGTCTGATATGAAGTTTTTAACCCTACCTATAGCCATTTAAAGAACTAATGAAACATTTAATGTATGCCTAGCAATCTGATTTACCTTCCACTCAAGCCATTTGCATCCTACTTTTAGTTTGAATTTTGTAAGCTTTCACTTCAAGATAAACACACTGTAAAAATTACCTCAAGGCCCAGAAGCAAGAAGTACAAAGTTCAGCTCCTGTTTATCTACACCACACACGAAATTAAGATCAAGCCATTTCCATCCTACAGTCTTATCTTCCCATTTTTAATGTGGTTAACAGCATGTTTTTAACTGCTTTATAGTTATTGGGGTGCATTTATTTCTTTATACTATGCATACAAAATATTTCAGAAATCCTTGCCATTGCTATGACGTAAATCCTACACAAATAAGTAACAATTTTTCAAAACGTATATTAGTTCTTACTTTGTAACATTCTCCCCTATATTCACACACTGAAAGGGATTTCGTTGAAGAAACTGTGCGAAAACAGACTTGATACACTTAATAAAAACACAAGCTCCAATGCAATGAATTGCAGTATTTTCTAATTTGGTCACAATACAAAATATTTAAGATACCAACTTCTTAATAATAACTGAATGACTCAAGAGGTAAAGCTTTTTAGCACATGCCAAGGTCAGCCAGATTTCTCACTCTGGGCAGTTCCTTGCAAAAGGCCCATATGCAGGGAATTAGATTTACCAAAGTCATCTTTGTGGTCCATAACATCCACCTGTACAGAACAAGTATTCCATCGATCACAAAACAAAACCATGGACAGCTCATTTTTTTAGACCATTTCTCTAATTACCATGTTAGACCCCCTTATTAAAATATTATTAATCAGAGTAAATAACACTATTTCCTGGCTAAATTGCTTCTGGAATTCTTTCAAACAGCAAAATAAGCGCTTGCTTGTTCACTGCTTTTGCCAGACCATACAATGGCTACTCTATGCTGCTTTTTCCTGATTTTAGCCTTCAACTTCCTTTGGCAAAGCAGAAATCTATTAGTTTGCCCTTAATTAAGCTCATAGAACATTAATAAAAACCAAAATGAGCAAGCTAACTTGGAACTCCTGCACTTATTGGCAGGGTTTGTGCCATTCAATCACAATTTGACAGAGGATCTAAAACAGGTAAGGAACAAGCAGGCACTCAAGGATGAAGCAGGAAGATAATGTGGAACCCCAAGTGTTTAATTCACAGGAAAAGTTCCACAAAGGAGTCTGGCTTTAAGTCCTGGGGAAAGAGTCAGACAGATCTCTGCTTACTCACAACTGAGAAAAACCCGGCCCTAAGCAGCACCAGCAATCCAGGCCGACAGGTGACAGCTGCAGTATTTGCTCATCAATGACCACATCTGAAAACCTGCTTAAAAATGCACAGGTTTCTGGCTTAGCCAGCATAAAACAGATGAGAGGAAAGGCTAATGATGGAGATGGATGAGATGGATGGGAGAGAAGGAATGGGAATAATTTCACTGTGCACTTGAAAGCAGTCAAGTAGTTTCCTCTTGAATTACGTGAGACCCTTTTCCCCTGCAAAAGAAAGCTTCTTTTCTCCCCTGGACTCAGTGGCTGGTTTTCCTTCACAGCTCAAGAGGCTGTTTCAACCACTAATTGCTTCTGGTTAGGAAAAAAAATATTTATTCCACAAGCATGGCTCTCTGCCTTGAAAATGTGGAAAGGTCAGAGTGCTTGAGGAGCTTTCTGTTTGTTTTCTATCAATAACAGAAGGCACGAGCTGACAGCCATGCAGATACCCAAGTCAGCTCTAAATCCAGGGAGCTCCAGAAATGGAAACAGCCTGGTTGTCATAGCAGCAGAGCAGGATACCTGAGCTAATTACTCAGTCTGAGAGGCAGAGATAATTAGCCCTGATGCAGCATCACACTGACACAGTTATAATCCTTCTGGGACCTCTCGTACATATTGCTGATTAGACATTTCAGCTTGCTTGCAACCAGCTCACAGAGCTCAGCACTCAATGCTGTGCTTTATATAAACATTCAAAAGAAAAAGAGAAAAAAGGAGGAAACCAAAAATTTGTTTCTACAAAGAAAGCAATGGAAAAGAGCTCACAAAAATCCCCAGAAAACTCTGAACACTCAACTGTAACACTTCTGCAAGGGAGGAGGGTGCCTGAATCCACAATGCTGCAGACCAAAGTATAACAATGGAGATGGAAATTTCAGTAGTGTGGATACACCTCCACCCCAGTCCAGTGGCACTTCATTGAAAAAAGTGCTTTATCATTACAACAAGTTAATGTCATAAAGTTCCCTGTTACCTAATAATGAAAACTCTGAAATTTACTCCTGCCTTAGAAATAAGTAAATATACCACCACCTGCTTTGCAGATTGTAAATCCCATGGAAAATAAACACCAACTACCAACAGACATACCTGTTTTATTTTCAAGGACTGCAAACAGCATTTTTGCTGGTTTTCCACAAAGAAGTAGTATTTTAACACTTACCTTTTCACCTTTCTAAGATACTATCCTATACAAGACCCTCCCTCTAGAAGGAGCAACACATTTTAAAAGGGTCAAAAAAAAAAAGTGAATGAGTGAATGTATCAGTCGTTGTTAACCATTTTTCTTCCACAGAAATTCAACATAATATGATGGAAAAGACTACACAGATAAGCTGTGAAAGACAGGGACTTTTTTGTATTCTCAAAAGGAAAAAGCAAGCAAGATAAAGAAAAATTCTTTACATAATCATTTAACTTCTTTGTAATCAAAATTAGCAAAGGCAACATATGTACAGATTGAGCAGGCAAACGAGAGGAAGGATGACATGACAAGTGACCAACTCCCATGCAAATGTGCTTATTGAACTGAGATGTTTTGACAGTTCAATAGAAGAAACTTCTCATTTACACCAAATACCACTCTAAAACCACAAAGATTACTGGAGTCACACTAAAATCTTATCTCCTGTGTTTTTAATGGACATACATCAAATAGATAATCAGAAGAGTTGACAAAGGACAGATATGCTTGAATATTTATTGAATGCATATTTATTGAATTTTAAATTCCACAGATCTTTTAAATTCACCTGCATAAGCCACTAATTTAACAATTGTTAGTACTAACAATTTACATAATACACCTGCTTACTCATATTTACAAGAGATCACTTCTCATTTCAGCAACAGCTCCAAGCAAAGCTGGAAGACGCCAAAAGGTTCATTCAAGCATCTGTGCTGCCCAAGAGAATGGGACAAATACATAAAAATCAATGTTTCTCTGAATAGAGGGGTATTTTTTCAGGGTCACTGGTGTTGCTAAATGAAACAGTTCGGTGCTTCAATTCCTAATTAAAGCCAGTAAATGGACACACACACTTCCACCTGCTCAAAACTTCTGAAAGACACATCAAGCTAAATGTAATTTACATATATTTAGATATCAATTGATTCTAAGCACTATTGAATGGTAGATTTATAAACCTAGGATCACAATTTCCTGAGAAACTTCATCCCAAGTTAGCTGTCCTCCTCCCTTCAGTTAATGATCACAAATTTTGGTATATTATCAGTCTGCATTTAGATCCAACTTTGGGAAAAGAGGCTGGTGAATCCAAGACAATGTTAGTGGAGCAAACTGAAAAGAAGAAAATTAAGGAAGATAAAGCAATCACTGAGATTCACAAGGGGTGGTTATTTATGAGGAATAGAAATAAGGAAGAATGTCAACTAAGTCTCTAAAGGGAAATAAGGATGTCATAACATATGATCATCCCATGAAAAAGAATCTTTGTCTCCCTCACAAAACACAGAACAACCCCCCTATTTCTCATTTCCATTAAGGACAGCTTAGTATGCACTTTACCTTAAGTGGAGTACCAATAAAATCCACTCTCTTCTGATAAGCTCTTATTTATTCTAGAAAACAAGTATATTACTGGAACCTGGAAAGAACTGCACTGTTTGCCAGGATATTAACCCTGTTCTACAGCTGTTACTGTAGCCACTGCAAAGATTCCAGCACAGAGATAAATCTCCCACACACACTATAGACTTGGGAGATAAGAAGTTTTTGCTTCCTTTCTCCTACCATTGCTGTTTGGGAGCAGAAGGCACTGAAAGAAGCTCAGCAGAGATAGCCCTGGGATACAGAGCAGAGCAGTGAAAATGAAAAGTCACCATTCAAAGAAAAGCCAAGTCAGTCAATGACATCAGGCACTCGCAGTGCTGCTGCCTCCCAGCCAGTCTCAGAGAGCTTTTCTGGGAAGCACTTGCTCCAGCAGCATATGGCTGACAGTGGGCATTCAGCCTGCATCACTCACCAACAAGGGCTTTAAAATCTAGCAGTCTGATCAGAGTGCTGCTTTCTGTAATGAGGAGCAAGAAAGGGAGAATAAATTAGAGAGCAGCAGGGGAATGAAGATATTTATGACATGCCTTTACCAAAAGCTTGCATCAACAATATAAACATATGGCCAAAGATGCCTTTGGTTTAATGCTGCCCAAATTCTTGTGGGGTTCCTTTTTTTTCATATATAAACTTCAGGAGAGAGTTAAAAAAAAAGAAAAAGCACAGAGAATACTACTACTTTCACATGAGCTGCCAAACACAGCCGAAAAATGTTTCATGGTCTCTGTGTGAACAGTGCAGACACTGACACAGGCTGGTAACCTAAGCTCTCACCTTCAGCCCTTTTAGAATGCTCCCAGAGCTTCAGTCTTTCCTGTCATCCACAAAACAACTTTATTTCCTTCAGCTTTGAAAAAGGGTTGCTGAAGCTGCTGATGGCTCCTATTTCTTTTCTCTGATGCTTTTAACTGCTCAAGACTTCACCTTATACCAAAGAAGGAAGAAAAAGGACTTCTATCCAGACTATTTGATGCTTAAAGGTGTGTTCCCACATCAGATACAAAAAGAAGAAAAAGAATTTCTGAACTGTGGGTTATTTTCAACTCCATTCCAAGCATCAGAAAACAGTAAATATTTTGGTTTTGGGCACTACAGAGGGAGTAGAGCTCTCTCTTCAAGGCTGAGTTAACAGAAAAAAGACAACACATGAAAAATTCATTAGAAGGCACAGTGTGGCAACAGAATGCTGGAGTGGCTGACTGCTGCATGCCTGGCAATGGAGACTGCTTAAGAAGGGTATAAAAGGCAGGGCACTCGCTGCTGACGTGATAAAGGATCACAGAGGAACAAATAACACTGATGCTTCATCCACAGGAAATCTTTCTTGCTGTGAACTGAAGCCTGATTCCTTCCTCTTCAGTTAAAAAAAACATCATTTTCCTAAAAAGAAAGAAAAAATATCAAAGTTAAGGTATAGTCACCTACTATTTTTTTCAATTTAAAAATTGGGAAGAAACAGAATGGGAAAATAAAGCTATGCCTACCTGGAGTACCAGATCTTTTGTCTCTTGCAGATGATGAGTAGAATGTCTCTGTGAGGATTTGTACACTTTAGCATCATGACAGCAAAGTGAGAAAGAGAAAGGGCAGCCCTTGACAAACAAGCTTTAAATCAAGTAATTCTGGAATGCAGACAATATTTCTATACAAACCATGCACACAAGGAGCACCAATCCAAGAGTCTTCCCCATCTTTAGAGCATTTGCATTAACACACGTTTGTAGGTCAGATTTATTCTATACAACTTGTTTCCCATGTTCTGTACCTCGACATCCTGAACACTGGATAAAGAAGTTGATTAAATCCAGAAGTGCTATGTCCCTGTCTTGTTTATATGATTCAATCCAGTCGTCCACCACAGACTGTCAAGAAAAAAAGAATACTTATCAGAGACTCTTAAAAAGTGTTTTATTAAAGGCAAATAACTTATTCTTTTCAGAATATAATTTTAGAACTGAGCATTTATTTTGCATAATTATACATGTGTACAAATAGAAATATCTATGCACCTTCTCTCAAGGTGGAGACAGAACAAATATTGTTAGACAGCAGAATTATATGCATTATTTTCTGGTATTATATTGTATAAACACAAGTTCAAATTGAAATTACTGTAATTCCCCAAAACTACTTAGAGAATTTTTTCAGTTTTAAAATTGTGTTGAAAAAAAAATAAATATTGTTACTCCATTCAGAATGACCAACATATTCCCAGAAAACTGATGAATAGAAATACTTTGAGATAAATACTGATTTTATATTGCATAGTGAATATCCCAGTCAGTCACTCAGGAACAGTGTAAATAGTTCAGGAAAACAAAATATACTGAGGAATACCCAGTAAATAAAATAACACACAGAAGTTTGACTTAGGGTGTTTCTAAGCTACCTGGATCACAGGACAGGAAATTCAGTCAGTTTTCAACTGCCCTCAGAACTACAGTTAGCCAGGAGCTATTTTCATCATCTCTGATATTCCAAGCTCCTCAGCTACATCAACACTGTAGGTAAGGAATTGTGTATATTTAATGTAATCAAATATTATGCTTTACTTTTTTTATGAGGGAAAAGAAACTTTTCTGTTCCATACATGCAACAGCATTCATTAGGAAAAGCTTGATTATGTTATCAGATCACACCTTGCAAATAGATTAGTTTATTCTGGACAGTTCAGGTCTACAATGAATTTCTATTACATTAAATTTAAAAAGCCACACACACATACAAATACCCCACCATGCCCACACAACTGGCTTCTATCATGCTGAAAAGGAATCAATAGGAAAGACAAAAAATTCCAAACAATTTGATCTCTTAGAAAAATCTGCCTTTTTCTTAATTAGCTGTAAGGAGGGATCTTGAAAAATCCCTGTGCAGTTTCCAGTTTATCCAAGTGCAAACTCCCAAGCCTAGCCCTGGCAGGTGTGTGAGGAAAAGGAAGCAGCAAAGCACCTGGGTATGGTCCCAGAGACCCAGGGAACTCTGAACTGAGCCAAAGCACTCCATGCCTAACACACATCACTGCAGCCACCCCTGAGCCAGGGCGGAGCAGCAGTACTATCATGTTATCCAACAACCAGCATCAATCTCCAAACACCCAACTGGCCAGGAAACTCAGTTTTCACAGGTTTTGCCTCCCAAAACACACACACACACCCAGTAGGAGAAGCAATCTTAAAAAGGAGTCCATCTGCTACTTAGAAGAAATTAGAAAGCAAGTCTTGGCCTCTAATTAAGCTTCACACAAGATGAGGAAGCAGCAGCACAAAACCAGTTATCTAGAATGTTATCTCACTGTTATTTCATCGTGAATTCAGCCCTGTTCCTGGAAGTATCAATCATTTCAATCAATCAACAAAAATTCTCCAGGGCACAGAAACCAAATGTAGCCAAATGCAAAAAGTATTTACTACACCAAATATTGACAGAGCTTAATGACCAGGCTGTTGGTGTGCTACCAATTTACAAGATTTGTTTGAACAGCTCTATTACTGTAGATATCAGAACATGCAATTGCCAGAGCTATTTTTTACACCAAAGAAAATAGCAGCTGTGCAGGGCCAGGAAATAGCAGCTGTACAGGTTCACCTGCCCAACAGGGCTTACACATGCAGGGAAAAGCATAAGAAAAGGGCAAGAATACACTGATATTTCTGAGTTACTGTCCCAGATCCTTAAGACCCCAGCAAATTTCTTCTCTCATGGATGTGTCTGTCTAACCCAGCTTTATATCTACACTATCTCACAGCAGTGTGTAAGGGCTAGTTATTCACTGCAAAATGACAGAATAGTTGTGTTTTAAACTTGCCAATTGTTAGATCCATTTGATGTGACTCAATTCTTATGAAACAAGAAAACACAAATTCCAGCCCCTTGTTTGCATTTTCCATGCTCCCATCTGGTCACCTCTTTCCAGGCAGAATAATCCTACCCTGTGCCATGTGGCTTGCCCAGAAATAATTCTGTATCTTTATTCTTGCCCACTCTTGTCACACATCTCCTGACAGTTTCTGAAGTCTACTATATTCTTCTTTGAGCCTGGGAAATCTCAGCTGCTTTCCTAGAGTGTTAATATCTATTTTCCCAGCATCTGTTCATTATCCACAGCTGAGTTTCACAGAAAACATTCCCCGTGGAAGTAAGGCTGGCCCAAGAAATTCCCTCCCACGTTCAGTCTTACTCCTGTTTGTTGCTACAACACACTGCCCCTTCAGCCATGCCACTGCAGCCTCTCATGGACTGTGCTATAAATACTGCCAATGAACCCATCTGGACTTAAAAAATGGGGAGCCAAGGAAAAAATGTGAAGGAATACCTTTACATTTTGCTTCTGTTTCTTTTATAAAATTATTTAAATTATTTTTGCGGCACTATCTCAAACTGCAGCATCAGTGCAGCTCCTCTCATTTCTATTTTTTATCTGTCATACAACAAAAAGAATTGTGTGGGACATTGTGTCCTTGGGCACTGGGGGCTCACTCTGTCCTACCAGCGTGGCACTTGCACCTCAACCCAAAACCATCATGCAGTTTACAGAGAAATAAAGACAAGTGGCTCATCTCCAGACCTGAGGACCTGACTTGAGGCAATGCAGTTTTCAGTGGCAGCAGTAGGTAAGAAAAGCAGAAAAATCAGAGCAAAGGTTCTCAGAGGAATAGCAGGCAAAGACTGTCCTGACCTCCCAGAGAAGTGACAAAGCTGGAAGTAAAATCTGAATTTGTGAGTAGGGTTCCTTTGCTCTAAGCTGGCACGCACAAGCTCTCAGTGCCTTGGCACTCCCCACTGTGTGTGACACAGCCAGGCACAGTCAGTGTAACTCCCTGCTGAGAACAGGTACCTGGGAGAGCTGGACAAGGGAATTGAGCTGTCAGTGTTGTGTTTACCCCAAGAGAGCCCCACTGACTGAGGGGCTGCAGCAAACAAGTCACACACAGGCACCTGAGCCAGCATCTGCACAGAGCCACACAAACTGCATTCACTAAAAATCAGTGCCCCAAAACAACAGCCAGAGCCCCACACACTGAGCCCCTGTGCACACTTGGCATGCTGGCTGCCTCACTTTGTTAGAGATTACAGTTTAAGGCAACAGGAGATGATGAAGCCAGACTACATATGCTACAACAGTTGGAACTCAATCAAACTGTTGACTTTTGATGTAACTGAAAAGAGCTATAAAGACTGAAAACACTAGATGAATAAATAAAAATGACACACATCAGACCCAAAAGAGAGACCAAGTATCAACTGAACCAAGACAAAACAGCAGTAATGCAAATACCAGGAAAAAAGACTCAATACAAGCAAAAAAGGAATCAAACCACAGGCAGCAGTGTAGCAAATGGTGCAACATGCAAGCCTTGCCAGAAATGGAATTATTTTGCATAAATATGCATAGAGAGAAGGACTCCTATTAAAACCAAGGATTTCTAACCAACAGGCCCCAGGTAACAGCAAATCCTCTTTTTATGCATAATCCAAGAGCAAACTCAGGGAAATGGCCCACATTTGATCCCCTTGCCCAGAGACCTCCTGTTCTTGCCCCACCCTGTCACCTGTCCCAAGCACAAACCATTAACACCTTGAAGGCACAGGAGGTGACAGGAGGGAAAGACCAGGTGGCCCTTTCAGAAAGGAGGTAGCTACAAGCAGGTTCCACCCTCCAGAATCCATCTCCACAAGTCTCCCTGCTTACTGCCACAAAACACCTAAGAAATAGGGCAGCAATATTGCATGAGCTGCTCCACTGGTACCCTTCTGCTTCCAGATGTTTTTACCTACAGATGCAGTGGGGAGCAGGGATTTACCATATGGAAATGGGCACTTACATGCTGTGCATGAAATCCATGATAAATTCAGCACAGGACCTGCAGGACACGTGCTGCAGCCTGCCCAGGGGCAGCACATCCATGCTCTTGGGACTCACCAGCTTCAAGGCACACACACAAGGAAAAGGCTCCCTTGGCAATGAGCTCAGTTCCACAGACAAACCTCCAAATGACTCCAGTAGCACCAACAGCCTTCCTCCACTCCCTGCTGTCAGGACACATCAGGCCACATGCACACACACTCAGATACACGCACACAGACACACACGTGCACCACATCTCTGGGTCAGACAACAAGTCCATACAGGTACATCACAAAAATAACTCAACCATTTTTTAAAATGATGAAATTGCTTCTATTCTTATGAGAACTGAGTAAAAAATCAAGGATTCCTGCAAATGGCAGATGATGTATGGTACAAATACAGAGTCTGTACAAAGATTTTCCAAAGCCTGCAGTGGTTTTCAAAAGAATCTCACAGAAATGAACTCTTTGATGAGTCTGTTTTAAGAACTACCACAGAGCATAATTTGAAGAATATGCCAGGTAAGCAACTCTACAGAAATAAGAAGCCTAAATGAAGTAAAGCAAATAGCAGAATAAATGAGCCTGAGTAAATAACTTCAAATCAATCAACTTGCAGAAATATTGACCTTCACATCTCAAAGTCTGCTAAAAGATAAACCAAAGCATTTTATGGTACTGAGGAGGAACAGCAGCTTGGGGTTGCCAGTAAAAGCAAGTCAGAGGCAATGAATGAAATAATGAAGTGAGTGATCCTATTACCTCCTCTAGGCTTTGCAGCTATGAATCCATTTCATACTCCTCCAGTGAGAGAGAATTTAGGAGCATGAAGTGCTGGAGGAAGCAGAGGGACTGACTGCAGAGGACACCTTGCCAACTCATGTAAATTCGCACAGTCCCACTAAATATTAATGAAAGCTGATTTCAAAAAAAGCTATTTCACAATTTCAATTAAGTAACAATCTGGCAACAGTGCTACAAACAAAAGGGAAAACAAATGACACCATATTCAAAGTTCATGTTAAAATGGAAGATCTCAGTCAACTGTAAACCAAGGCAAATTGAGTATAAAGAACTTTAAATAATTTGCCATTTCATACAACTGATCATGGACACGCTTCATTTACAGTGAATATGAAAGAAAAAATTTACTCTAGAATGTGTGTGCAATGTGTTTACATCAAGGTAGAAAAAATTCCAAAAATCAAAGCTTACACTAAACTTCAGCAAAAAACCCAAAGTCACTCAAATGAAACTTTAAACTGATTAAAAAAGGAATGCACTGTGACATTAAATATTTCAATAACCTGTATAAAGAGCAACTCAAATAAAAAAGCAGAAAATACACTTTAACAGATAGTGAGAAGAACTTAGTACACTAAAAATAAGGACCCAGGGGGAAAAAAAGGCAAGTGGTGAGAGACTTAAAACACTCTGCATAAACATTTTTAAGTGAATCTATTCAGGTTGGGTTTTTTTAAAAAAGAATGAAAGCCTTTTAAGGATAAATTTTGTGCAAATTGAAGAAATTACACAGATGGCTACTGGGGAGAAGGTAGTTCCTAATGTGAGAAAGTACATGCAGTTTAGATTGGGCAGCACGCTGCAGAATGAGTGCCTGGCTGCATTCCAAACTGCAGGCACAAAGTCTAATATGCACCCAGTGAAAACCTAATTCAAGGATAATAAAAATGAACTGCAGCTTGAGGACATGCACTTTATTCTTTTTCTCTAAGGATCATAATTTTAAATTATGAAAGAGTTCATACCTTGCTAACAACTATCATGCACTTCCTGATAAGTCAAAATTATTGTCCTTTAAAAACCTCAAAAATCTCACTTTAGATAAGAGTAAGCAAAGATGAGAATTTGTTTTCTGCAGTGTCTACCTATGTAACTTTTTAACTTCTGAACTACAGAGAGGAAAGGAATACACAATCCTAGAAGTATTTCTTCCCAATAAAACTATGGGATTTATAGTCTCCATACAGGATTATCTGCTTGGCATTTTGTGTAAATACACATTTCTATGCAGTAAACTGGGCTTTAAATATGATTACACAGGGAAATCAATGTAACATGTTGCATTGAACCATTTGGGAGAAAAACACTACCAAAAGAAAAGAAAAACTCACTATTCTCTTAGGAGAATCTTAGAATGATAAATGTTAACTGGCATTACACTGAGTACATAAAGGGTACTGGGAAAATTCTGCTTTCACATGGACTAAAACCACAGAACTCCTGAGGCTGGGCACTCTTGCCCAGCACATGCACACTACTCAGAGCAGCAGCCCCTCACCTGAGGGCCCAGAAAAGGTGGGTGCACCTTACAAAGCTCCCACCAAGAAGATTTTCTAAGGTGTACAGAACTCTTGCAGGTGCTCAGCTCTCACAGTTGACATGTTACACCATTTCAAAGGGGCTGTGTCTGTTTAGGCTGAGCCAACCATGGGCATGAATGCTGCCACAAAGCATCAAAACTGCTCATAGACACTAAGCACCAGAATGAAAATATACTTACTTAGAGGGGTGCTAAAACAAAATGGATTTATTCCAGCAAGAGAGCCATCAATTTATTAAAACACCTGATTCTCATTCCTTTGCTAGCATGGTTTGGAAAGGGCTCACAGATCACCCCAGACACTTCAAAAACCATCAACATTCTACACAGCAAAAACTTCTCTGCCTTCAAGTATAATGAGTACTTTCAGGTACAAATGCTTCCACACACTGCACTACTGGCACTTAACAGCAAAATCATCTCAATCTTATTAAATCACAAAGGAAAAGAAGCCTTGTGTGATGACTGCAGAAAATTTAATTTGGTATTAAGGGATACTCTTCTAATTAATTAATGCTTCATTTGGTGGCTAAATTGTTCCCAGTGTAACAACTATAAAAACATGTACCAAGTTTTGATTTTTTTCTTTTAATTCAGCACCATACAATCAAAAGCAAAGCAAGATTAGGCTGCAAAAGAAATCTGTTGAGCAAACTGAAGATGCTAGTTTAAATGTTAATAATAGATGCAGTCATTTTGCCCAGTTAACTTTAGAGACTGCACACTCAAATTCCTAAGGAGTTTCTGAGACAATGTGGAGAAACCTTGAGCTATTATCTATCCTTCAACTGGAGAATCCAGCAGTTAAAATACAATAAATTACAATTAAACTAAAACATGCATTTAACACAAAAAGCATGGGTAATATTTCATAGATGTCTGGATATTTTTAATCTTCAAAGACCTTCACTTTCAGAAATAGCTGAAGGAGACACAGAGATGTGATCTGGCAAAAATCACTTCTAGAGGGAGAAAAGAAACTCTGAGAAGGGAGAGCCATTGAGGCCACTGAGAACAGACACCACAGTGGCCCTGAACTGCCAATGGTCAGAGGTAGGGAGAAAACCCAAAACTCATTTTTGCCACCTCATTCCCTTTCTTAGCTGCCACTGTCAAGAGACAGGCTGTTGGATTTTTGGTGTAATCCAGTTACAGTTGCTCTGATGTTCTTAATCTCAAGGATCCATGTAAAAACACATGTAATTCCTCCTGCATTAGGTAAATATGGTTCTACAGTCACTCCAGTCAGGAATAAATCTGTCCTACTGCCAGAGATGGACTTCTCAAGGCAGGGTAAGCAGTGCTACAAACACAGCTTTACTTGGACAGCGAGGGAACCTCAAAGGACACAAACCCCCATGTGCCAAGATGTGCAGGTGAGAACAGTCAGGAACCCCGAGCATCCCTGATTTCTGGAATGACAAGGAAGAACTGGTGGCACCATGAAAAATTCCATTTCAACACACTAGATAATTGGATACTTTTCTTAAAATACTTGCTGGCATATAATGGAGCCATATTTATTCTGAACTATGTCTAATCAACACCAAGATAACCTTTTATTAGCTGAGCATAAGCAGAAGCAGCAATTTTTAAAAGTTTTTTTCCCCTCAAAATCAGCCTGTGCTCTGTAGTGAACTGCTAACAACAATAAAGGGTCACTGGTAATGCATGGAACATGGCAGAATCATCAAGGCACAGATCTGTTCATGTTTTGTACTGAACTCTTCCTACAATAGCTGATGATCCATTCTCTCTGATGTTTTAGGGGAACAAAACTCCTTTGCAGATGAGAAAGCAAAACACTTCTATGCTTGGTTTGACCACCAGTAGTACAAACTTCATTACAGATAACTGCTCATACCTCATGAGAAATCGGCAGTCTGAGTCCTAAACAAAATCTGCTCTCATACAAGTTCTTTATTTCCCTGTCATCTTAACAGCAGGGTCAGAGATCAATGCAGAGATGTCTGCAGATTTTAGCTACCAGTGTCAGTCTCAGCCTGGGCAGCTCAGCTGGAAAGGCAGAGGCTCACCCAGGCCTTCATTCCCACCAGTGGCAGCTGAGCACATGAGAAATGCTGCTAGAGACCCTGCTGCCCATGGAAGAGCAGAGCAGGGAAATGTAGAGGATAGAGCTGTCACCATAAAATGATAGAACTAAAAAATAAACCTATGGAAGAGATAAATGACAAAAAGCAGAAGAGTATCATGTTTAACTGTGAAAACAAAAGCCACTATAGAAGTTCTATGACAGTCCTAATGGAGTAACACTTGAAAGTGTACCTGCAGAAAGCATGAGCAGAAGGTCATGGCACACTTCATACACAGAGAGCTGCTGACAGAACAATTTCTGAAGCACTGACTGTACAAAAGGTTACAGAGCAAATGAAAACCACTGACAACTGTCTGATGCCAACTTAATGTGGGCATCAAATAGATTTACAGAGTTCAAGCAAGACACAAGCTACACCCCATGACAGAGGCAAAGATTCTATGCAAAGAGCAGTCCTGGAGTTATGTATACTTGAAATAGAAAAATTAAACTGATTTTATTTCCCTGGAAGAAGCAAGCAGCAATAAGCCTGAAGAGAAGTAATAAATGAATCCTGCTGTGAGAACCAAAATAGAGATGCTTAGAAGTGAAAATTGAATTCAGCAACAGACTTTTATGAATTGGCATCACAAAGCCAGAAAAATCTAACAACTAAAAAAAAATTCTAAAAGCAAACAGCAGGAGCAGAGAGATCAGAAACAAAAGCACATGATTTCCATGCAATCTCAGGATATATTAATTAAATTTTCCTGGGTTTTCAATGCTGGAAGCAAACTTAGAAGCACAAGAAAAAAAAGTATGTTCATATTACAGGGAAAGAAACTAAATATTGAGAAATCATATATTTGGCCAAATACAAATATATGGCACTTGTTTGAAAACTATAATATTGACAAGATTGCTAAAATTGAACAAAAAAACCTGCATCAAAACTATGGAAAAACAAAAATGCCAAGCATTCCTAATTGTTACATCAAAACCTCTAAGCTATTACAGAAAAATATAAGTATAAAGACACTTATAAGTTTGGTTTATAGAACCTGGGTTTCACATGAGATGATTGTCCGGAAGTGCAAGGTAAAAAATATTAAATCACATTTTAACTGCATTCTCTCTCCTACTATAATTTCTTTAATTTTTAGTCTATTTTTACCAACAGTAAATTTTTCAAAGGTGCCCAAGCAATGCATACTCCTGAAATTAGGGCTCAAGTAGTTTATGCCTGTTGGCACCCAAGGCCTTCAAATACTCTTGCCTATTCCTTTACTGTTTGCATATAATCCCTCCCCTGCATGGATGGTGCTGTGCACTTCTTCTCCTACCTGCAGCTGGGGCATGTGTGTGTCTGTGCACATCCATATACAAATGCATATACATGCAATTCATGCAATATCCACATGCATATACAAATTCTCCACTTCTCAAGACAATTTATTTGTATCTAAATTCCAAAGGTTTCTTAATACAAACATGAAACTTTTTTTTTTTTGCATTTAATCTGCAAGAGACTTGTGTCAGCATCTCTTTTGAAATAGATAAAATGTAGCAAAGTCAATTCCACATACACACAGAGTCATCAAATATCAAAGCAGTTGCTCATTCCTTTCTATTTGGCTTCTGCAAATATCAATAACTCTAAGTCAACTATACTACATAAAGTATATTGTGTGTTCTGTACCACAGTAAAACCAGAAAATAGACTCCAGATGTTTCCTCAATTCCTGCCAAAAACAAAATTTGAAAAAGTGCTGAAAACCAAACAAAGTTGGAAGCTCTGTTGTAGGAAAAAAGGCAAAAGGAATCCATAGCTTTGTTACAAGTAAATTTGTTCTGTCTTCACCTACTAGATAAGAAGGGTCAGTCCTGAATAAGTGTAAACACAGAAACTACTACAAAAAAAATTTCTCATTTCCTTCCTGTGTATTACTTCTTTAAAACTAAATCTCATATTTTCCACAAGTTTGAGACAGAAAATTTTCAACAACTTTCACTCATTTGCAATATTTGATTTCTGTGAGACTTGAAAGAAGCTTAGGTTTTAGCTACACTGAAAGTAATATTGAGAATGGGACTTAGGAGCTAATTTTCCTAATTTGTACTTTTCTCTTGTTAGTCAGCATCAAAACAAACTAACTGATACTGCCTAAGTCCTGCGTTGTTGAAATGCAAAGTAAAGGAGGTTTGCTTAAATAATCCATCAGAGCAGGAGTGACTGCTGGCTTTGGACTGCATGGGCTGAAGAGTGTTTTGGGCCCATTGTTTCTCCTTTGCATTTCAAAACCAAGAGCTGCAGCACAGCAGCTTACAAAAACCACACAACACTCAAAACCAATCCTCTGGGCAGGGTCTTGAGGTGAAACTCACCTGGCCCCACACATCCTGTAAAGGCCCCTGAACTGATTAAAACATAAGAGGGTAAGAAACATTTCTAGAGGTAACTAGGACAAGCTAATTTTACAATAAATAAAAATTTGCCTTCAGGATGTGTCAATGTTTTTCCCAGACTCAGTGGAAGTCTAGGCAAATAGCTTATCCCTCACCTGCTGTCCTTTTTGGGCCAGCAGGAATGCAAGTTCCAGGGCAAAGCACTCCAAACTGCTTATGTGAGCAGATATTCTTGACAAAACAAGTGAACAAAAAAGGCTTGGATTTATCATTATTTTCATACACTTTTTGCCCATATAAAGCTTGCTACAGGATATACTTTGAGGAACTGCTTAATATATATTTTTAACTTAGGAGTAATGAACAAAATAATGGAGAATTTGAAACATATGACCCTGCCAGGTCTCTTGTTCTTCAGCAGGATACATGAGAGCCCTAAATCAGAACCCTCTCAGTCCTGTACTTTATGTTGGACCAATGCAGTCACAAGAAAAACCTACTGTTCACAAAAGCATAGCATGGACTGGACTCCAGTCAGGATACACTGAACTGTGAGGAGGAACACAAGTAGATATTTTACCTGCATAGCACTCTTGCCCAGCTTAACCACCTCGAACAGGGTGACAGGGTCCCCCTCTCCATTCTGCTGCGGGTGCCCGTTGGCTCTCCCACGACTCGCTCCCCGAGCGCCGGCGTCGGAACGCCCCTTGTCCGCCGGGGACTTGCGGGGCTTCTTCGTGGCAGACTGGGCAAAGAAAACCAGCAGAGGGAAAGTTTATTATAGCTACATCTGAAATCATTCAGTGTTTCTTTATACACCCAGCTTATCTTTATAGTCCATAAACACTACGTGGTTACACCCTCACACACATTGATACAAACAAAGATCACGGGATGAGCCAAGCTGGAAGGCATCTCCAGAGTGTCCAGCCAGACCTCCTGCTCAGAGCAGGGTCAGCTAGGAAAATAAACCAGGACTTGATCCAGTCAGGTACATATAATTTTATTTTTCAGTAGTTGGTGAGGGACTATTTAAAAGCCACTTTCATGCCAAGGGAAGTAGTGGTCACCCCAGTGACAGCTGGAGTACCTGTTGATGTCAGTTCCTGTATGAGTCTTACACAGACATTGAGAATAACTGCTGATCTTAACTAATGATCTTTCTAAGACAGTAAGTTATTAAAAATACATTTGCCACATTAACATTCATTTTCTGTATTTTCATTTTCATACAACTTTTATAAGAAACTGTGTACACAGTCAGCTCTTCAACTCAAATCACCAAATTTGTACAGCCCGATTTAGTAGATCACCATAACAGCCTCTTGCTTCAAAATGTTATGAGTTAAAATATTTTCCCTTTGAGACTAAATTACTTAATGTAAATTTTCTCTCTGTTCTTCAAGGTTTGAATCAGATGGTATAGACACCACCTGTCAAGACTCACCTACTGAACAGTTTGCTCTGAATTTAAGTCACTTGTGAAACAGACAGGAAAAAATTTCTAGGGAAAATAACATCAGATTTCTTACTTCCATATTCTATTCTTTCTCCCTACTGTGAGGCAAACAAAAGCAAAATCTTCTGTTTTCCACAGAACAATGAAGCTATTGTGAGCAATTATGTTAAAGAAAACAACACACAAGCAACTCAAAGACTAAATTTTGGACAATATCCTCATGGCACCGTTTACTGAAGTATATTGTCAGCTGAGTTTTTATTAATGTTTTTAGTAAAGAACACAAAGTCAACATTTTCAGTTGCATATTACAGTGCAGACTCGTTGAGAATTTTACTGCAGAGGAAAGAGATCTAATTTCTGACAGAGAGCTGGTAGAAGAAGCCCTGCAAGTCCAGTTTTCCCCATGCTTTAAAAGGGATCACTGCTTTAAAAGAGGTGGGGCCAGAGGGCTGAAGCAAAGGGCAAGGTAGAGTGCAACTGCCTCTTGCAAATATTCAATTAAGGACTTGCACAGAAGTACAAGCTGGAAAGCTTAAAATAATGGTACAATCTCTGTGAAGCTTTTTGGATAACATTTGCACTTAGGATCAAGAGTATCTCCCTCAATGAATTTTTAAATATGTGCAAAGCTGCTTGTAACAGTAAGAATGTTATCAACATATGAAATGTTTAAGTTCTACTGAGCTTGAAAGAGACATGTGATCACTATTTATTAAAATGAGAAAGAATCAGAAGTAAATTGACTCTTTTGAGAGATAAAATCCATACACTTATTCCATCTGGGAGACAATAAACACTTCACCCAGCTTCAAGGACTGCTAAATGAAAGCTTGAATGCAAACTGATGCCCTCCACAGAAACTAATGCAAGCCCCCCTCTAGACAGTTTTTCTCAACATGCAATTGAAAGAGAGGCATTAAATGCTGCAAGAATGAAGGGAAAACAAGTAAGAGATGGATGCAAAATGCACACATCCAAAGCTACCTTGTTAATGAAAGCAATGAGAAAAGCCACCTGTTTGAGTACCTGAGCATGAGTACTACAGACACAGGCTCCAAATGTGTAATCCCTAGGCATGTAAATGCCCAGTTCAAATTCCCTTTGTCAGGTATCCTGGGAAAGGGGAGGTGCTTTGACCAGGGCTACCAGTCTGAACTGGAAGGGTGAAATCACCACCGAGCCCTCAGAAGAGTTATAGAAATAACTGACACATGTGCTTCTGACAAATTACTGGGTAAAGCCAGGTTCTTCAGATCAAGTAAGTACCTCAATATCCTGGCCCTGAATTAGCACCAGCTATATTACTGAGTCTACTTTAACAAAATTTCTCTCTGGTCTAGATTTTCTTGTGACAATGAGAACATGGCACATCTCCAAAGGCAAGGTGCTCTTGGAAGTGGAGTTGCAAAAGCCACAAATCTAAAAATTATGTTTGGCTTTGAGGATGCCAGGCACAGGTAACTGTGCATCCCAGAAAAGAGACACATGCACTCACAGGAAAGGGTGATCCTTCTGCAAAAAACAAGGAAACCTTTTCTCCAATGCCATGAAGAGTTTCCACAGAGAAACAGCCCTGCTCAAGAACGAGTGTAGCCCCAATAAACCTGTCAGACTACCACTGACAGCTGTAAAATGAGATGTTTCATAAGATCAGAGTGAATTTGCAGCAGGTCTGCTCCCACGGATCCAACAAATACTCATCAAGACACAGGAAAAACAGAACTGCTGAGTCCTAACAGGAGCAAAAACTGATTATTGCACACCATTTTACAGCTTTGAACCACAAAGTTCCCCCCTGAAGTGGGTGAATTGGGACTGCCAAAGGGAGGGATAAAGCAGCATGACACAGTAAGAATGCTTGGGGCTTTTTAATCATACACCACAGAAAGTGCTGCCTGCAGCTGAGAGGCTGCAGTAGTTGCATTTGTGATTTCACTCCAAAACCCAGGACAGCTGGGCTGGTGTGCTGTCAAAATGGACTGAGGTGCCAAATGATAACAGATATTCCTGATGACTTTTCAAATTTGTGACAACAAAAGCTAAGGGTTTATATAAATGGCCATATTGACTGTCACATGCCTCACCTGTTGCTTTAAGGCTTAAATGAATGCAAACAGGAAACAAAATACTCACCTTGACTGCAATTAAATTACAATGCTGGCAGTTCAGGATTTTGTAACAAATTAACTACACAATACTTTTCATGTCTTTAAAATTACTGTGAAGAAAATAGTGACCCACATTTGTAAAATCAAGTAATACAGTGAAAATTGATTCACATGCTACCAAAAAAAAAAGTAAAAGTGGCTTGACATTTTCCATTAACTTTGCCCAAGCTGATGTGATGCACTTGTTGAAGAAACAAAGGCAGTGGAAGCCCTAGAGTCAGTAACTCCTCCCAACACACCACCTGAAAACAACCACCTGTATGTGCATTCACACTGTGAGTCATTTAGAGGAATGAATTCCCCACTTCCCTGCGAAGGTGGGAGAAAGTTTTTAACCCCCACTTGAGTAAGACTGAAGAACTTGTCTCTCCAAGGCACCAGCCCCTCAAGAAGCCCTGTGTTACAAGTTTGTGTTAAGTGGAAGAATGGTAATGCCTGAGGTCTTCATGAGTTAATCCGGATTAAAAAACCACTATGACACATTTCATACCATCCTCGTGGTAGTCTAGGGAGAAGGTTCTGGGATTCCCACAGTCCTGTGGATTGTTTTGGTCATAGAAACAAACAAGGTGCTCCCTGTGAAAAGTTTCATCCCACAAATAAAGACAGGTGCAGGTCCCCTAACACCCAGAGCTGCTTCAGCTGCAGCATTTGCAGTTTAGGACAAAAAAAGCTGAGGCAGTGTTGGGAGTGGTGGTGCAATTTTTCACCCTTATTTAAAAATCTATCAAGAGCTCTCAAAGTCATCTTAAAGAATCACGAGAGTATGCTGTTAATGCTTGAATAATTTCAATTCTTCTAGCTGAGGCATTTACTACCAAAAAAAAAGAGTATTTCCACAGAAAAATGAAGAATAGAATAGATTGCAAAAAATACAAGAACCATCCCATCAAAAGCTTAAAAGGAAAACATCTAATGCTACAGGTAACAGGATAGAAAAGTGTTCACAAAGATGCTATAGATTCTGCATTTCTACTGAACTATAGACTCCCTTCAGTTGTAAGGGACAGACCTAAATCATCAGGCAGGCAAGCTGAAACAGGACACTGATGTAAATCACACCAACCACAAACCTCCACTGTATGAAAAGAAATTCTTCTAAGAGGATTCCTCCCTGTTATTAATCAGAACACGTATGACTTGGAACTAGAAGCAAAACTCAATCCCCTGCTGTATCTAACATCTATACTGCAAGATTAAATAAGGCCAGGAATCTGCTGCAAAGTTAAAATTCCCCATATGAATGCAAAGCTAAGGCATTGTGGTCTGTCTCCTCCATACCAAAAACTACAAAAGGACCTGAAAGCAAAATTGTACAGGCTTTGCTTGCCACAAAAGCATCAGAAGTGCCTTGTTTCATCTTGCTTTAAGTGGAGAAAGATACACTGTGGCTCTGACTATGAGATGAGAAAGAAACCAGCAGATTCCCAAATTGCCACCTCTGGAACAAACTGATGTTTCTCCCTGTCCTCTGAATCAGAGATTAAATGTGTCTACTCCTACTTCGAATCTGAAACACAGCCAGGGATCTCTCTCACTGCCTCAACCTCCAGCAGCTGAGGTTTAAGCCAAGCTATTCTGAGCTCCTGGGAAGGTGAGGCCAGGTAGTTTAAAATAAAGCATGCCAACAAAGCTGAACAGAATGTTGATCCAAAAGAGGAGACAAAAAAGGATGGATAAATAACTGATCTGAGCCTGAGCTCACTGATGTGAATGCTACACTGCATCATAAGCCCTTGGGCTTTCAAATCCCCTGTGCAGAACAGGAGAGCACATCCATACCCATGTATTTCAATAATGCAGCAGACAGAGAGGGCACTTTGGCCAATATCACTCATGAACTTCAAGGAGAGGACTGTTAGAAGTCACTCCTTAACCAGAATTTATTAAATTCCATTCCCTGAATTCATTAAATACATAGCCAGACAGTATCCTCACATACAGCACCACAAACATGTGCACCACAATACCCCACTGGCTGGACAGGCTCAGCTCCAGGCAGGCTCTCCATGGGCATCTCATTGAGACAGAAGGGCACGTGGCCAGGAGGCAGCCCCAGGCACTGGAGCAGGACACGGTGCAGCCCCTGCTCAACTCCCAGCAAGGGCCAGGGAGCTCAGGGCAGTCAGGTTCGATTCTGAGAGCTATTATGCAAGACCAATGCACTTCATCTATTTGCAAATTGACTGTCTGGCCTACTCAGTCAAGTACTCATTAGAACAGTGGACAGAAGTGAAGGGGCTACTTGAAGTGTAGTGGTTTAGAATGGAATGACTTGGAATGAAAGGAAATAGTAAAAATCAACTAGTTCCAAGAGGTTTAGAAAGTGAAGGTACCCTCAAAGCATTACAGTTCTCCATGAACTGAAGAGGTATTTGCTACAAAAGGCAGTTTTTCAAATGAGCACCATCTTCTTACAAAGGTCTCAAGACTGTAGAAAACGTCTTTCTTTGGAAAACAATCTGGAAAGTCCCCTTGTAGTAGTGTATCTTTCTGATAAAAGGTCAAGTCCATTTTGTGACACTCAGCAGAAACCTGTTTAAAACACATACATCTAATTAATGGAATATATTCTATGCAGCTCTGTAATAGGATCATGCAGTATCCCTTTCCAAGAGGTCAGTATGTTTATGGCACATGTGCCACTCCAGCTGTGATGGCCTAAGGACATCAGCAAATCAGCATTTACAGGAAGAGATTAGATCATAATATTTAAGTTAGAAAAAATCCCAGGCACAGAAATCAGAAGAGCCTTTGGGCTACCATTCTTCAGATCTAAAACAAATTAAAATAATCTAAGCTAAATCTAATCTAAGTTAAGAAAAACATTTCTGAACTTAACTAAACCTTTTAATCTGTTTCACATCTGACAGTACAGGTAGGTGGTACCTGTAAGGAAACAAAACCACGGTAGTGAAGAGTTATGGGGAAAATGTCAGAGCTACAGGCAATGTCAGGAACCAGGCAATTCACCTGAGGGAAGTGGCTGGGCTGGCAACATGGCTTGATAAAGCAATACAATTATCAAGTCCCTGGCTTTTAACATCAAATAATGCTGTAAATTCAATTGCCTAGATTCGCCTTTCCAAGGTTTTTGCATCTATCTTCTAGTCATTATAGTGGCTTTTTGCTTTTGGGGCTTTTTTTTTAGAAGAACCAAGGGAGAAATTTATCATGAAGTAAAATGGAATAGGCACCTAAGAGAAGCTGTGCAGTCTCCAGCCTTGGTAGCTTTCAAAATCCAACTGGAAAGGCCATGAGCAATGTGGTCTGATCCCAAAGCTGACCCAGTCTGACCAGGAGGCTGCAATGAGACTTGCTGAGTCCCATTCCATAAACGACCATATTGCTTTTCCTCTCTGAAACTCTCCCAGTCCTAATATACACTTTGCTGAGATTTTGGGGTGGAGGTCAAAAGGGAAAGAGAAAGTACAACCGAGCAAATTGTTCCAAATTTTGACAAACTACAGTTTTATAAAGGACACTGTATTTGTTTCATCCTCTACTTTCTTCCTCTGAGTTTTAAGACTGGATTTGGAGGTTTTTGACTCCTTTTAAGCACTAAGATAAAGCTTCAGAAACCCCCCTGATAACCTAAGGTCTTGCTCCTTAGCAGCAGCAGTCAGCTCACAGCCCATCACTTGGTGACTCAAGCAATGGCTGCTCCCTCTGCATGTTCATCACTTGACAATCACACCTAATGAGCCTGGAGTTGTTCTAAGCAAAATGAGCAATTCCTCCCCTGGAAACCTGATAGCAGGACCAGCAGAGTGCGTCAGCAAATGTTCCCATAGGAGCTACTAATAAAGCAAAGCAGAGGAATGAGAAATGCTTTTTGTAACACTCACCTTTCCCTTCCAGTGAGTATGTGCTCTCCCTGGCGTTGCTATAACTTGAAATTGTATATTGTGACAACATTCTGGGTTAGCAATCAGATTGCACCAGCCTGCTTTTTTTATTAGAGTTACAAAACCCTATAGGTTTGCTAATTAAATATTCATAAGATAACTTTTCATTTTATCCTTTGCTTACAAGCTATGTAAACAGATAAACTGTTCTCTTTAAGCACTTCTTTAAGGCTTGCTCTGAAGAGGCTTCATGCTCATGAGCAAATCCATTTGTCTGATGAAGAACACAGGAAAGTGTTTGAAAGCTTTCAAAAAGGAAGACAACGTGCCCAGAAAAGACCAGGATTTAAAATGTTGGCACCTTGAGTAAAGCCAGAGACTGTGATGCAAATTGAAAACCAACAGGAAAGAGGAATTTGCTCCAGCTTGGCCAGCATGCCTGAGAGTAACCCATGGATCTGTCCATTCTTACATTCCCACCAACCCCATGGTTTGAGATAAACCTTAGGATCACAGCTCTCAGGGTTAAAAAAAAAAATATCACCCCCATCTACCAGTGCTATATAGATATATGGCACATTCATGCCGTGAGTTTATTCACAGAACAACCCCAAGAGGTGAATCAAGCTCATTAACAACAAACACACAAGTTCCCACCAAGTCTTACTCCACACTGGGTACTTCAAGTGACACAGCCAAGGGAACTACACTGATCATCTTCAAGAACCAAGATGAAGGAAAACATGACACACAGAACTTTCCCTTTATTTTCCAATGAATTGTCTATTTTATAAAATAGATGAAAATAAAAGAGAAAGCCTCCCTAATACCCCAGGTAATAGAGAACTGTTTCTGTATGTTCCTGCTGATAGGCCAGCAGAGACAAAGACAGCCATATCACCTCTGCACTATGCCAGGGGATGTGTTGAAGCTTCCAGTCTATAAATAGAATGCAGTGTGTCAGTCACATGACTTTGAAAGGTGTTAATAGATTTTCTCAGGAATCTAGGAAATATCAGGCTGTAATTCTTCCACTCACATGAAGGGATTATCAGTAATAAATGGATGGCTCAAATGCCATTTGTCACTTAAAGTCCATCACAGCTTTCAAGAAGACAGTGGTTGTACTTATTGAGCCTATTCTCACATCTGGAAGAACGTGGTACTGACAATAATAACAAAACTGTATTGCTCATGAAGGCAGCTAGCAAAAGAAAAATTAATAGTTATTATGACATCATTTTTATGTCCTTTTTTAAAGGCTTCAAACATTGTTTGCACATCAATTTGATAAATATTTCATACTACAAGTCTTCATGAAGTCTGACATAGGACTCATTAAAAGCCTATTTATGTGACCACAAGATGATCAGATGAAAAAGAGTCTACAGTCAATTATAAATAGATGCATAACTAAACAACAATAAATTAAATAGATGCATAACAAAACCAAAATAAATTATACATACTGGAGGCCTGCCGGGACGGCCCCTTTTTCTTTTTCCTTTGACTTCTGCTTCTTCAAGCTCACTGCCAGCATCTGAATGTGCAGTAGTTTCATTTGTAGAATCCCTAGGGGGAAAAAAATTACATAAATTCAAATTATCTAAAATCAACTAGTAGTTTGTAACTGACCAATTAAATACTTAGTCCTGAGCCAGAAAACAAATAAACAACAACAAAAGTCAGCATTAAAAGGCTTTCCCCATTTATTCTGCAAACCAAGGAAATGAGTATTGTTAGCCCTGGCAAAAGAACTTCCCTTTTCATCAGCTGCAATGTCATTTTATTGACTGGAATTCTTTAAATTAATTTTATTTGAAAACACGTTACACTTCAAAACTGGCTATATTAACCAGCACATGCTCAATTCATCAATCCCACAATGTATTCACTTCCTTTTACTCTTTGTAGCTGCTTCTGAGCTGTTCTCAAGGCCCCAAGAGCAATGTGGAGTCCAACCCAGCTGTGTCATCATCAGCACAGTTACACAAGGTCCCACACAGCTCTCAGTGACACCCCAAGACAAGGGGCTTGGGCAGCTATTCATAAAGAGGATTCATTCTGCCCCAAACCCAAAAACTCCCTTTGATCTGAAGACATTGATAATTTTTGCAATTAGACAAATATTTTCATTTGTATAATGGAAAAGCTTTGACATTGCTCAACTCCTGTTAGCTGAAAAGCTCAAACAATAATTTGTCATTCGTTGCCATTTCAGATTTAAGAGAATGATAAAAAAAAACTCCCCTAATTTTCACCACCCATCCAAGCCAGAGGCACAGGTACCTCTGTGCCTTCTAAACTCACATGGCTGCCTGAAGAAACTCAGATTGTAATTGATCTTTTGAGGCATCAGACCTTGCCCAAGAGCAGCTCACATGCAAAACCATACCTGGGCTTTATTTTCACTGTGCAAGACCACCAGTGCACCAGATCTCTATAAATTTTCATTTACAACTAAAAATGTCCTAGATTACTCAAGGATGGGTCAAGGGTAGTTATCATCATAGACTTCTTTAAATCCAAAATCATTTCCTTGAACTGAAAGGAGTTCAGTTGCTGTGTTACTTGTGCAAAGGAAGGTGAAAACCAGACCTATTCCATATTTTACAGAGCCTCAAACATCAACAGCAGCATCAGTGATCTGCTCTGGAGAAACCGAGAAGCTCCAGCAAGCAAAGCTCTACACAGATCTTCCACCTTGTCTCAGGGTTATTTTGTATTTTGCTTTATAGACCAGGAATACTTTACAAATTTGTTGTATCACCAAGAAAGCAATTTAATAATGCAGAAAGATATTATTGTATCAGAACTGGGAATGCTCTCATACGCCTCTTTACTGAAATTAATGTATTGTCTAGGTCTGCTCTCACTCAAATAATTCTGTAGAACTATGATGAGTTTCTAATATTAAGACATTGTTTTCCAACCTTTTCCTATTTGCAAGCACAAAACTACCAAGGGGTCCACAGAATCTTTCACAAAAGCCAGAATGCAGAAGAACATCTATGACTGTCTTTTACTGAAAGTAACTTCAGTGGATTATCTCTAGATACTCTATACACCCCAGAAAATCAGGCACCCTAGATGAAAAACCACTATTCCAAGTGCATTTGAGTTCACAAATTACATGCTTGTAATGCAGTACCTCTACAAAATATTGAAAATGCAGCTTTGTTGTGATACAATTAAAAAGTAGCTTTTGCACTTCATAAAACATGAAACTTGAAAAACTTAGCATCAAGCTATGTATTTGGAAAAACACACAAAAATGTAAAAAGTCTAAAACCAAATAAAAGATACCCCAAAGAGAGTTCAAAATTGCTTGGTAGATTAGGGCCACAGCAGAGGAAAGCAATGCAGTAAATACAGATGAAAACCTGCTTATGTAGATGGATGTACCCAGCCTTTACTCAAATACCTCATCACACTGCAAGTCACTGACAAAAATGCACACTGGCTCACAATGGCAATTTTAATAGATTTTGAATACAGAAGTAAGGAACCCCATAAAAATATTTGCTCCCTTCTGTTTCTACAGAGAAATTAAAACCATTCTCTATTGCTCTCTCTTAAAAAAAAAAAAAAAAAAAAACCAAAAAAACAAACCCAAGGCTTTTCTCTCTGGTTTGCTCAGATCCTTACTGGAAAAGTTCCAGGCATGGTGTGTCTATCTAAACAATACCCCCATTCCTGGGGAAACACTGAGCTTTGCTAGCTTATAAACCTGCACCCCTAGGATCATCAGGATAAAGATTTCTCTCTATTAAAAACAGATTCAGCAATCCTCCTAGGCAAACACCTCAAACATTGCCCTTGAAACACCAGAGCTATATAAATAAATGAAACTCTGCTACCACTTCACATGCATCTACTCCACAGAGAACTCGAATTTCTGCCGATTTACAGCCTCAGTCCAGCCTAGCAAAACCTCCAGATAAATCTGCCTATTTAGCTCTGGAAATTTCAAATCTTTCCCAACACTGCATATGGAAGGAACAGTTAAGTTATTAACCATCTTCTAATCTTTGCCTTAAATAGATTGTTGCCTTAAACCTGATTCTCTTAATATTCTTCTAGTAAAACTTCTCTGATTTGCTGGAAGCCTCTTTGGCCATTTCCCTTTTTGGGAAAAGCTCAGTAAATTAGTACTGAGGGTGAGATTCATCTAATCTAAATTAGAGATATATGCAATGCAAAATACCTTAATGTATAAGATACCCCCCACTAAGATCAGTGTCCAAAACTGGTCAGACAGTTGAAGTCTTCTAAATTTTGCTTTCTCTCCATTGATGATAAAGTGATCAAGACAAGCAGCTTGAATATAAATGTTTCAAAATTAACAAAGCAACTCTCACCCTAACAACATGGGAGGAAGAAAGGAAACTTTTTTCCAGCAAGAATGTATGTAAGGAGCAAGGGGAAACCATCAAAAACTAGGTTCCCTTCAATCCTCACATTATTTGGAGTAGGGAGACACGATCCAGGACAACCTCCAGTCTTTAGCTGGTTTCATAATAAAATAAACATCATTTCAAGCAGCAAGGAATTCTGTTTGAATCATCCAACCCCTGCACACAAAGGTCCTTGCAGGGTGGCAGTGAGCCCTTTCAGTCTGGGAGGCAGCGCCTCTTGCCTCTGTCCCAGCCTTGCAGCTGCTCTGGGTACACACACGTGCCCCTTTCCCTCTTATTTCTGCACTCAGAGCAGCAGCACAGCATCTCCCAACTGCTGCAGTCCTGGCACTTTGGAACACTCTGAGAGAAGCAGCTGGCCAGCATCCATCTCCCTCATTCCCTACACATGGCACAGAACTGCTAAGAAGTCATTTATCTGGTGGCAATTATCCACATCTTAATAGAGCAGAATTATCCTATCCCCATTCCACGTGTGTGTGACACCTGAGGGGAAACTTGGGCTTAGTCATAATTGATCCTTCCTGAAGCTGGTGTGAGGGAAGATAACCTGGGCCTAAGGAAAGCTGCCTCATCTAAGGAGAGGCAGGAGTGCCTACAGCGAAACCTTTCCTCTCCTAAGACTGCTTTGAAATGACAGAGACCTGAGAGAATTTGACAGAGGTGGGGGGACCTACAAGAGCGGAGCAAAGGAGACAAGTGACACCCCCTTTTCAGGGCTCAGGTATATATATAAATATATACTCTGCTGTGCTTTCTGGTTTCTCTGGTAACTAAAGCATCCTAGAAAAGGGGCAGCAACTCCAGATCCCTTCTAAAAACTCCAGATATTATTCCAGAGCTATAATTACTAACCCTTGAAGCTATCCATGTTAATGAAGAATTACCAGATTACTGGACAGCCCTTTCCATTAACACAGTAAATTTCACATCTCTGTAACACAAACTAAAATGAATTTACCTTTCTTCTACTATTCCACAAAGTCCTAGCTATAGCATTTATATCCCATGCCCCTTTAAAAGCATACCACAGCAAAAACCTGTGTTTATGTATCAGGTTTTGTAAAAAAAAGGAACCAAAACACTTCTATAAGCTTTTATAGCTGTTGCTGAGGGGCTCAACATTCTGGCAGAGATAAATCCAGTAATTGCTATCACCAGATTCAGCCTTGTGAAAAAAAGCATTCATGAAGAAAAGTGGCTAAATGCACAGGCTCATGAATCATGGATGAATCAGTTCTCATGGCTGATCTTCAAAAATCTAAGGAGCAAACATGAGTCATGCCATTGAGAGAAGATTCATACCTGTCCATCACACAGATCGAATACACCAGATGCTTTCTCCAAACATCTGAAACACCAATAAGTGAAATCCTTGTCTTCACTGTGTTCTAATGCTACTTCTATGAATCTAGAAAGGTTAAAGATTCTCCTTTCATGTTCCCTCAACAAAGAAGAATTTGGGAGGGAATATATGATATGGTCCTAAGCAACGTATATTAACATATCAAATTGGCTTTTGGATTGTTTGTTTAAAGAGGGTAGCCAAAAAGATTACAAAACATTACAAAAAAGAAGAAAAAAACCAGCACAGGAATGGGAGATAATAATAATCCTTCAAATAATTCATTTAAGAGCTAGAAAGGAAACCTTGATGTTCTGTGTGCAACTGGACTGTGTCTTCCCAAATCTGTAAATGTGTGAAGCTAATACCCCCTAGCCCAAAAATTGTTTCAGGCTTCCCCACCCTGAGACAGCACTCTTCCTGATGGAAGCCTGACTGAGACCTTCTGAATTAGAATTTATCACTTTATTTGATACTTCATGCATACTAGCCAATGTTCTGAGCCCTCAAGAGAGTCCCGAAACCTCTATATGCAAATCATGCTGAGTTCTTTGAAAATGAAAGATCTCCTCTTGCTCATAAGCAATTAAACTACATGTATTGTTGAGGATGACATTTCACCAACACTTCATAGAGTAGCATTAAATTATTCCCAACTTTACCAGAAAAAAACAACATTAATGTTTTCTTACGCTCTTTGATTTGCTTAAAATCAGTGGCTCTGACTAAAGAATATTTATAGAATATTTAACATCCCTCAGGTTTTTCAGCAGGTGTGTCAAGTTACCAAATCCATTAACATACACTTTTTAACCTTAAACTCTGTGATATTCCATTCACTTTTTAACTCCACCTGGATTCTTTAAGTGGGAATGCAATTTCCACCACCACAGACTTTCCTAACTTTTTGTTCTTGGAATATTTCACAAACATTCCCTCACTTCTTGAATGTGGCAAATCCAGGAAATATGAACCAAGAAAATGTTCTTCCACAACTAATCCCTAAGCTAACAGGAACCCCCTCAGGCTGACACTCCCCCTCAGTGCTGCCCATCAAGGTCATCCCCAGCTTTAGCCTGTACTCATCCACAACTAAATTGTTTTAAAGAGGTTCTAAAAATACAAGCAAAAACTGTAATGCAAAGCACACTATTATTAAGGTCAGACAAATTTCTTTTCAATTGTCCAACCATCCAGTTTCTTAAATAACAGGACTTGAAGTCTTAGCTTGGAATGCCACTCATCCCTGATAAACTAAAGTTCCTTCACACCCTGAGGTAAAAAAAAAATTAGAAAGCACTTCAAGCAAAAAAAACTTAACACTAGATAGTTACCAAATGTACCTGGTGCAGGTGCTTGGCACTGGCAGCAGGGTGGTGACAGAGAGAGCCCTGTGAGGGGATGGTGGGGAGCAGCAGCCCTGTGAGGGGATGGGGCAGGGGGCAGCAGCCCTGTGAGGGGATTGGGATGGGAGGTGGCAGCCCTGTGAGGGGATGGAGGGGGGCAGCAGCTCTGTGAGGGGATGGCGGGGGGCAACAGCCCTGTGAGGGGATGGCGGGGGGCAACAGCCCTGTGAGGGGATGGGACTGGGGGGCAGCAGCCCTGTGAGGGGATGGCAAGGGGCAGCAGCCCTGTGAGGGGATGGAACCGGGGGGCAGCAGCCCTGTGAGGGGATGGGATGGGGGGGGGCAGCAACTCTGTTGAGGGGATGGCGGGAGAAGAGGTCCCTTGAGGGGAACCCGTGCTGGAGTGGGCTGGGCACCCTGACCGGGGCATGACGGGATGGGGTGGGATGAAAGATTGAAGGTGAGCTTGGGCAGGGGTAAAAGGAACATCTGGTAGGTTTTGCCTTTGTTTCTCACCCTCATCCAAACCCTTTTTAATTAGCAATAAATTAATTTTCTCCAAGCCAAGCCCATTTGGTCTGTTTTGATTTCCCTGTCATTACCTCACCCCATAAGCTTCCTCACTTTGTGTGCTCTCCTGCCCTGTGAAGAGAGGAGCAAGTTCCAGTCTCTAAAATTCCTTCTTAACTCTATTGGATTTCCTCTTCAGCTCCTCCTATTATAGACTTTGCCCTCTGTTCTTCCAGTAGCTCACTTTATCCAAGCACAGCCATGTTCACATGTGCATTAACCATTCCTATTTCCCAGCAGGACCAAAACATGTTCGTGACACTTGCTATCATCAACTGCAGCAGGCAAAGGCTTTTTGCACAATAAATTCAGCTCGTTGTAAGAAAATACACAACTGGAATGTACAACATGGTGTGAGGAAGTACACAACTGGAATATACAACATGGACTGTTGTGACCAAAACCAATACATGCTGCTGAAAGCTCACAACATTCAGAAGCATAAAAGTAGCAAAGATCTTGTTTTGCTTTGCACAGCAAAGTTAAGTCTCCATACATAGAAAGAAATATTTTTTAGATTAAGTGTTTTGCAGTTTTTTTACACAGTTTTTCAGCACATGAAAACACAGGAGGCCTGGAACAGCCACACTAACATGCACTTATTCCAAGCTTGTGTTTTATCCTCACAATCACCTCTCTGTTTACTTCAACCTATTTAAAAGCCAAGATTTCAAATGTAGAGAGAAGTGCATACTCACTGTAGTACTGGCAAATCTGAAGTAATCATTTTTGCAGCACTCTTGGAAGTAAGAGCTACATAGAACTTCTTCTTAAAGTAATTATAAGACAACTACTTGGAAACCTCTTTCATGAAAAGAATGTCAAAGTCCAGTCTGTAAGAGAGAGAAAAAAAATTTTAGATGTGACTCCAAAATAGTAATACATTGAATAAACATGCTGTCAACAAAAAAGGTCAAATTTGAAGTAGCATCACTATTAAACCACAGTAACTTTAAAATGGAAGACCCCAAAATAGCTTAATCATATTCTTGCATTCAGTTTTATATTTCTGTTTAGGTAACTAAAAATAAAATAAATAAAAATTAAATAAAAATTTAAAAATAAATGTTCTGCATTACCTTCTGTACTTCTTTACCACATATGTGTGTTTAAATGGCACTACACTTATTCAACCAGACTCTCTGGCTCACAGCTTTGTGTGACTGAATTTCACAAAATATTCAGAAGCTGTGCAAGGGTCTAAGTGCAGCAGGAGGTATTTTAACTTGATGAATCTGAAGTTGTAAATTTAAATAATAAAGTAGACTGCATCTGTGGTGTCACTACACCCACTAGTAACATTTCTCTACCAAAAAGACTAACCAAGGAGTTGACTAATGGCAGCAGATGTGACTTTACCATTAAATAATGGCACAATGTGACAGATTCAATAATCCTCACTGCAATAAAACACAGAACTGCCATCCTAGTCCTCTAGAAAAAGCAAGTTCTGGACAAACAAAGTAGATTTGTTTCAGTCTCCCCTTTTACAGGTCCTGGGGTAATAGGAAGAGCTGCATGGAGCACTGCAGTTCAGCAATGGCAAGGAATACCAAGGACTCAACTACATGTTTTTAAAACACAGGATATGTTCAAACTCTTTTATTTAAATATTAATTTCCTCTCGATGGGCATTTTTTGCCTGTGCACTAGCAGTTTTGCACAAGGCAGGAGGAAAATCCAGCCAGGAAGAGGTAACATAAACTGCACCAAACAAACCACTACAGCATATAAAGTAGAACTTCCATCCTACTACACACATCAGTGTTTATTTACCAGCTGAGAGAATTAACAGGCTTTTCTGCCTCTTCATATTACACTTCCAACTAGATTCACAGTTGCATACAACTAGTTCTTCCAGTACTTACTACTTTGTATTACCAACAGTTTTACTTACAGTGCCTTATCATGAAATTTACATTTTTATACCATATAATTACAAGCTATTTTGTTGCAAAACACATGTTCACAAACAAAAAGTTGGTTTGGAGCAAAAACCACCACTCCAGCACTAATGGTTTAAAGGGGCCAATACACCAGGCTGGTGTAAAAATTCTCCAGTTTCACTATGAGGCAGAAGTTAATCTGAGTTCTCCTTAAACAAAAATGTCATATATGCTATTTGTGCTATTTCCATAAGCATTTCTTCATTAAAGACACTGCTCATTACTGTGTTTCAAAGGATGTGATTGCCCCTAACAGGGCAATGACATATCCAGTCCACAACATAAAGCAACCACTTCAGACACTGATCAGAATTTATCATAAAGAAACACAGCATTAGATCAGATTAAGTTCTGAGTTGACTTCCTATATGAAAAAATAAAGGCAATGTTCAGATCTCTGAAATGGAGAAGTTCACTACAACCGGAACAAGACTGAAGAAAAAACTATTTTTTTTGTACTCACACAAGCAGACTCACACACATACACACATGCTTATGCTAGCTGGATGTCAAAGGAAACCTATCCATCTTATACCTTCAGATTATCTAATTCTAGCAGGATTCATGCCAATCTTACTTTCCAGAAAAGCTTTCTAAAGAAGTTCAAGGAAATTTATGTGTGCTCCAGGTGAGGTATCTTCCACAGACATTTAAGGCATCCTGCACAACTACTATGTGGGATTTCTTTCTTAAATTTTCCTTTTCAACCTAATCACCCTTCCCAACTGCTGGCTGTTCATGCTCAGATGTAATCAGCAGCATTCAGCTGCTCTAGGGAAGTGCTCTCACACACAAGGAAAAGGATACTTGCTCAGAAACAGCTTATTTGAAAAGCAAAGTCCTCACTTAGAAGTGTGGAGTGAAGGGTATAATGAGCCAGAAGCAGAAGAGAGGACCAAGGCAGCTGGACTCACAGTGCTAGGGGCAGAAAACCTGAGAGCAGGGAACTGCAAGGGACTCTGCTGTTTTCTACTTGTCCTTATGCCAAACAGGAAACTGCAAAACAGGGCTGGAAGAAGCCACCCCTCTGTGGTAAAGTTCAGACTGGACCATCAGAAGACAAAAAAGTTGTCCCTCTACACTCTTGTATTAATACAGTCACTGTGTGACAAACTACAAAAACTGTTTGACAATTGTGGAAAATTCATTGATGCGTGTAGACTACACAAGTATGAACCCTTGTGTTTTTCTGGTTTTAATAAAAGAAATACCTGTTTCTGAAAGATGAAGTTCTCATAACCAGAAAAATCAAACTCTTCCTCTTTCTCTCCTTCTACCTGAGAATAAAGTCATTGATAAAAAACATCCTGAAAGCTTGAGACACACAACTATTTTGTCACCTGTCCTAAAGAACAGAGCAGGAGGAGGAATACTTCATATTTCAGCATTTGGAGTTATTTAAACTATAATGAACACAATATAGTCCTTTAACATGCAGTTAACTGCTTATTTTAGTGTAGAAAAAAAGTCTGATGTTTTCATTCAATCCCACTTATAATGACCTTTATGCCTTTGTAGCTTTTTAAACCTGCACCTCTATATTTTAAGATGACATAAATTTATGCTGGTCCAGTTAAAATTACCTACAGAGGAATATAAAGCAGGCAGTAGAAGACACCATTTAGTTCAAACATACAGTGGGAAACAAGTAAATGTTTCCCTTTTTTACCTGTTTTCCAAGCATGCACAATAATCAGGGCAGACATGACAACCATTATATAAAACTCCCTTTATAAAAAACCTATTTTCTAGTAGATTGTTTGGTTTATTATAGTGTTTCTTCAATAACAATCTCATCATGAGCTCCGTTTTAAAAAGACTCTAGGATTTTACAACAATGAATCCAATACATGCATTCCATCAATATTTCCTGTACACACAAAGCTACCCACATTTTTTGCAGTCCTTAGGTTGTTTGCCTCTCCAGTGCTGAAGTAATCCAGCCATTTTAGCCAAAAACCAAACAAACTAAAAAACTGACAACATCCTGACAGAGTCCTTCAAAGCAACTCTCTGACAACAACAACACCAAATCAAGTTAAATAAACTCTATTGTAGACTAGGTACCCACATCTTAAAAAGCTGAACCCAAAACTTGAAGAAAATAAACTCCTTAATCTAGCAGTTACTACATTATTATTTCCATTCCCAAGAAGACACCCAAAACAAAAGATTTCAGGCATTAGGCTGACTTCCAACACAAAATCCTTTCCTTGTTGACCAAGTCACCTTATCCTTTCCAAGTGCAAAATACATTCAAACAACAGCTCACACAAATGAAGCAATGTTTTCTACAATTAACTGGTCATGCCTTTACCCCCTTCTTCATTTCCCATTTCCAATGACCCTGCTCTCTCCCTCTGTGCTCCCTGCTGGAGTACATGATGGTGTGTCATGCTCTGTACAGCACCAGAAAAAAGACATGGAAAACTCTAGCTTTTCCTGGTTTAGAGACAAGATTTGTCCCCTCAATATTCTTGCCCAAACCCTGCATCTGACTGCAAGGAAAAGGCATTAGCATCAGCACAAACAACAACCCTGCACTCCACACTCAGGCAGAGTTTCCAGCAACCAGGTGAGAGAGAAGAAAGGATCAGATGCAGGCAGATCAATTCTAGCCTTCCCTGCTTCATCCAATGTCTTGGGCACACCACAGAAACCCCTCCTGCAATGTGAAAATGGTATCTAGAAATTGGAAACATGAATTCTAAATCCTGCAGAAATAGAAAAATAATCATCAGGAACTAACCTTGCAACAAATTTACCAAATGCCGTGATGTGTTCGGCATCACTCAGGAGTTTTTGTTTGCTCTGGATTAAATATTCTATAAGACTTATTTCTGCTAAAGGTTAGGAACTTGAGACATATTCACTCATGTTAACCCTACAGCCACTAGATCTAGAGCCAAATTAGATCACCACTCCCAGGTCTGATTCTGCAAGCACATAGCATCATTTAAGGCCAAACAAATCATAATGCCCGTTCAGCCCATCTTTAAAATAATTTCATTGAAGTTCTGTGCACAACATATATTACACTCTATCATGTTCTAATAAGTCCTTAAACCAAAACTGAAAGCCCAAGTGATAGAAAAATTACCACTGAGCACTTGTGAGATCCTCACTACTCATGGTGCACAGCAAGCTCTCTATGTGGTCTGCAGCATTCCTAATGCAGTCAAACCATGACAGAAGGAAGAAATACCAGCATCAACTAGGCTAGCACAGCATGGCCATGCTTCACTTCCTACACCCATCAAAATCATCCTGGATATATTGTTAGTAGTACCCCACATCCCTCTCCAGTGTGCCTCTCCTGTTCTGGTTGGCCATTTCAGTACAACCTGCAGCTCCCAGCCTGCAGAGGCACGTCAGTGTCAACCCAAAACCCTGGGAGAGCTGCTGGACACACCAGATGCTTGTGCTGCCATTCACAGGGACCTGGGCACACTGGAGCACTGGACACACAGGGATCATGTGAAGTCCAATAAAGTGTACAGCCAAGAACCACACAGAGAAGACCTGTCCACAAAAGTGGAGTATTTAGCAGATGCTTATTATCATTGACTTAAGTTTCTATTCTTCCATTCTTTACGGTATCACCAGACACTTTACCCATACCTGTGGGATCAAAAACTACCTTGTGGCAACCATTAGCTGTCCATTTAAATTGCCTTCAATTGCAGTTGTCTCCTCAGTTGCACCAACATGCAGAACTGACTCTACAGGCAAAACAGCTGTTGCTGCTTCCTCTCACCAAATGCTTTTAGCCTAGACAGGTCCTGCCCAGTCAGCCAGAAAAATCATCTGAAGTGTCACATCAGAGCACATGAAATTATTCTGTGCTGCTCGACATTCCAAATGCAAGACCTCACACTGAAAGGCTGCACAAATCCCTTCTTCCAGAGCTGGGAATAAAATCCTTACGTGACAAAAACATCCGAGCCATGCTACCACATTTCTATACTTAGTTCTCTGTCTCTAAAAATGTGTGAGCTGCCAAAACCAATCAGTTTTTCTGTATCTTCTGCTACCATTTCCAGAAGGTAGCAGCTAATTCCTGTACTGTGCAGGTCTGTGCTAAGGCACGGACACCAAGATCACACAGGACAGCTGATACAATCTTTTACCATGGCTACAGTAGCATAATTAATTTAAATGTCACACATCACTCAGACAATTGTTTGATCTCCAGTGTTTTGTCTGATAGCTTTTAAATATATTTTCATATACTGCTTTCTTCTAATGCCCAGGATGGCTAATACTAAAAATACTTATCAATGCTTCATGAAAACAATTGTTGTAGATCTGGCTTGCTCAAGAACAGAAATGTTATCATTTCAATTTTTAATTATAATTTTTTTTTAAATAAGCGTTAATTTGATAGACTGAGCATATGAAAACAAGCTTGCCTTCCCTTTGTTATTCTTACAGACTCTTCAGACATAACTGCTCTTTCTTCTGTGGACACTCTGAGACACTTGACCTGATTTTCTGCAGCACTGAGCATTCATAACTGTTGCTGAGATCACCGGGGGCTACGGGCACTCCACCACTCATAGGGCAAATAATTATGAGCTGACTGCACAAGACTAAGAGTGAAGGCACTGACTTCTAATGTTAGTCCAATATCTGGATGATTAAGGCCTAAATTAACAACTTGCTCCTTCCCATCTGTCCATTAGGATAACATCAGACACCTACCTGCCTCATGCCCACCTGCTCTGAACACAAAATACACAGAACAAAAAGGGCTCTGCTAAGTTACTTCTACTGTCCTCAGGCTGTGAGAATGAATAGATAGATCCTGAAGCCTTCTGTTTCTCTGCACTTGTATTTCCAAAACTTAGGAGTCTTGAGAAGATAAATTCAATTGTCTTTTTAAGATGGCACAAGAACATTAAGAATCATAAAAAAAGCCCATGGACCAAGTTTTAGTTGACAGAGATTTTTCTTACTGTGGAAACTGTAAAGTCATCCTCCAAACAAAAGCCTGAACAATCAATAAAAACTTGCAAAAGACTGAATAATAAAAGGGACAGTATAAAGTATAAAGGGGCAGTATGAGTGAGAGAGATAAAGTTATCAAGGTAATTAAACTCTTCATCCTAAAAGGACCACCCTGATCAGCTGATGCTTTCTCAGCTCACTAAAATGACCAAAAGCTTCTCGAGGTTTGGCCTAGCTGATTTTAGAGGGCCAAGCCAATGTTCCAAGAGGTTCTAACACAGGAAAAGCAACAGAAGGGTACAACTGGACGCAGCAGACTGAAGAGGACGACTTCTTTTCCCATATGTAAAAACTGCTGCAAAGGCAATGGAGAGGGACAGTAAAGAGCATTTCTCAGTGGGAACACACAAGCAATGGGTGTGTGCTGCAGCAAGGACAACTCAGGTAAGACACACACAAACGAGGCAGGGACCACTGGAGCTCTCCAATAGTGTGCTCAATCAAATGTGAATTACCCACCACTGCGTATTTTTGCTTTTCCCAAGTAAATAGGTCAAGTTTGTCAGGTGCAACAGGCAAGGTCTGTGGTGAAAGCTTATTCTGAGGAGCTTGAAACAGCTGGGAAAAACCAGACATGGCTTTTGGGACACAGCCTGCTTTAGGTCTGAAGACATGGCACAACCAGAGCTGTGCCTGCAGGAAGGAAAGGCTGGGGACTAGGCCAAATCTCCATACCCTTTCTTACCCCACCTCTTCCAATGTTTCTGGGACTTTCACCTTCAATCAAACATCTGTGACAATAATTAAAACTAAATCCAGTGATTAAAATCACATTCAAACACTGCAGTGAGTGCTCATTCCTAGAAAATAATCCACATTTAGAGGAAGGCAGGAATCCCTGGTACAGTCAGACATGTAGAGGGCCACAGAGGCTGTAGATACTCGTCTCTGTGCAGCACAAAGCACAGCAGGCCAGGAGCTCACACTGTCTGCAGGCACACCAGAGCACTGTTAATAGATTTTTATGCTACCTCAGAAAAGTGTTTACTCATCTGTAATTTCTCTCAGCAGTGGACATCTGGTGTTCTATTATTCATTGCATCTGGAAAATTGCCAACAATAAAACCAATTTTCACAAAAAGGAAGCAAAGCCTGACATGAAGAATGCTGGAATAAAGGAAAAAACTCTCAGAATGGTTCACGTTTTTGTTCCCTTTGTCTTTTATTTTCTCCTCATATGGGGGACTCTGAGTAGAAAAGCCAAAAGGAACTGCAGAACATTTTTCTCAGATTATAAAAGAAAACAAGCATTTTAAATTCACATATAAATTAAAAACTCTGGCAAATGACTGATTCTGGTACTCATTTGAACATATGGGGGTAGTGCACAAAGGCTAGATGAAACTAAGGTCAGTAAAATCCTAACTTAGCTGCTAAGAGAAAGGATATTTAATGGTTAATACAAAGACTTGTATATATCAAGTAGAAGAAAATGTAGGACCACTCTAACATGCAATATTCCACCAATTTGCTGATAGGCACCTGTAATGCTCTCCTCAAAAGAACACAAACACATAATGGCTCTTCAAAGGAAGGAGGTGGTGCCGAGGACTTTGTTAAAACATTCCCACCTCAAAACTGATCCCTCAGGAAGCCAACATCTCACACTCTGAGCTTTGGAGGAACAGCTCCACCAATTCCTTCACTGCCAGACCTGTCAAGATCCACAGCCTTGCAAAGATAGCCTATCCAAGATGCTCAAACAGCAAAGATTTCTGGGCATTATCTCAGAGTGACTGAGGCACTGAAAGCCTCTCCTCAGTATTCACATCTACTCCAGAGACAAGCCTTACAAAGTTTTAGGCTAAGAGTCTTCCAGTGCTATCAGTTCAGGAACTGGAAGACCCTGGTGCACCAGTTTTTCTGAATCCAGGGAATTCAGCAATGCTCCAATGACAAAACCCCATGGATTCCTGCACTCCTGCCTAACAACAGGTTGGAGGCTCAGCTTAACCCTCAGCCTGATGCAGCTAATTGGTATCTGTTCCACGACAGCTCCTTATTCACTCAAAGATCATCTTTCTGTGAACATGAGGGTGTGTGGATGTTTTAAAATTAAGTACTTCATGTTTCAATCTGCTCAGAAGTGATGTTGCATTTGAAGAAGGGATTAGTAAATATCCAATAAGCATTTTACAAGGAGCATAATGCTATCTCTCTGCAGTGAGGCAGGCCAAACACCCTTGCTTTTAGTAACCACTTTTACTAGCATTAAGAGGACAGGGGTTCCACTGATGCTTTTCATTTAAGCAGGAATAAATTTACCAGGAAATATAAGAAAGCTGGTTTTCTTCCATTGTTAATTATTTTTAGCCCAAGTAACTCTGTAAATGAATTTTTTCAAAAATCCCATTTGCTTTAGCATAAAAGAGACTTCTCAGAAGAGGTCCTGGTAGCACAGATTTTTTGACACTTGATTCTTGACATTCTGTGGGACTATTGACAGAGTATATGGATGTACCACAAAGAGGGAGTAATTTCCACATCCACTAGCCAGAGAACCTAAATTATAAATACCTGAAAAGCAGCTCCTAAAAAACAATTTGCAAAAACTGAACAAGAGCCAAAAAAAAAGGAGCAGAGGTAGACCATAAAAGATAAGGTTATCAAAAAAAGATCATTATATATATCAATAGAAAAGCTACAGAATCAACCTCTACTTCCCAACCCCAACAAGTTCTTGACAAAATTCAACCCGGTATCAAACCAGACACCCTCCACCTACATCTTGTACCACAACAATCCCTCTTCTGAACCAATCCACAAACTGCAACCTTTCAGGAAAAAAACCACCCAAGCCCTAAATCTTCCCATGCCCCAAAACACCAAAGAAAAATCTGTGAGCAATCCCAAACCCTGTCAATAGCAAAACAAGCTGGCAACTAACTTGGTTCTTCTTCAGTAAAATTTGCTTCAAATTCTCCTCCCAGTAAATGAATCAACAGTATTCTCCTCTACCAGGAATTTTCTCATCTGTTCCCCAAGACCATGGGGCTGTGCAGGTTGTTAATCCAAGGAGACCAGATGGGAAAAACCCCATCAGAACACATTGGAGTATTCCCTTCACCACTCAGTGAGCTGGTTACAAGAGAAACTACACTGCATCTATAAACTACACAATTTAAATCATCCCTCCATCAAAGCTACCACAAACTCACTAAGGCAAATCATCAGTTTCCCATTTACCACATTTTGCCTTAAGAACTTAAAAGAACAATAACTCCAGAGTCCACATGCTGCTAAATAGCCCAAATCTATCCTAGCCTGACACTGCCCCGGTCTAAAGGCAGTGGATGAGACTCATAAACAGGCTGAAATCCTCATGGGCTTATTCTTCAACAAAGATTATAAAGGTACAAGCAAGCCCACTCTTCTGAAACACAGAGGTGATGTATTTTTCCTCTGAAAACTCACACACTTTCAAAGCCATCCCCTGTGTGACACCAAGCATCTCTATCAGACCGTTCCCAAAGCCTACCCTGAGACTGGTTTCCTGTCCACCAGGCCAACACCTCCTGTCACAAAGCCAACAGAGTGAAACTCAAACAAGCCATAAAGTGGAGGCAGTGCCCCAAGAGCCTGGGTGTGTGCTGGGAGCGCTCAGCACTGCACTGAGCCAAGAGAACCTTCCCAAAGACTGCCTCACACAAACCCTACCATATCTGCTCAACAAACCTCACCAGCACTCCATTAGCACACATGGCACAGCTTTTGACCTGTAGCAGCAGTACAGTCAAATCCTTCACTGCAAAAGCATACATTAAAAAATTTCTTCTCATCCATCTTAAAACAACCTGACCACCACAACAAAGTTGTGCGGAAAAGCACATTTTTTTCAATGGACACACACAGTCATGCTGGAGATAGAAATAAAAAGCCTTGCAAGCATGTTGTTTCCCAGGTGAACTCATACTGCAACCAAAACTCAAATCTAAATCCAGAGGCTAACACAATTCCCCAAAGCCCAAAGGCTTCCCCAACACTACACAGGAGAACAGCAAGAGGACAAGCAGCAAACAAGGAAATTATTTGCCAGAAGAACACTTCCCAGAACAAAACCATTCCACTCCTAAAGTTCTCACTCTCAATCTGAAACACTCATGGAGGTGCACAGCTGGAAAATAAAGGTTCCCATTAATTTTAAATAATTGATTCAAAAGGGAAAGTGGCTTTATCCCACATTAGTTTCCTCCATCCCTATAACTAATCTCTCTGCCCCACAGGCAAAACCTCCCCACACCTCAGCAATGAATTGCTTTCTGCCTGTACTGAGCTTCAGGATTGTGGCTTTATTTTAGTCTAAAGCAGTGTGATCCAGGAGCTTGCCTACTCTTTCACAGCAATATCAATTGACCTAAAAATACATAACCTGTACCTACAAGCCTTTCTTGATTGAGACATGAGGGAAAGAAAATATTTATTTTAGCTCAGTGAATAATCCTGAAAAAAAGTTTTTATCATTCAGAAATTAATTCTGGTTAGTCAAAAATCCTAGGAAGACTAGCTAGAGGGGGCAGAACTGCTTGCTCTTTGTTATTTAAAAATGGAGGTGTAGAGCACAAGGACACAGGTGAGCTGTGCATTTACTGCAGTGTAGCATCACCAAAATGGGCTTTGCTAACTGCACTGACCACACAACAGCTCATTCCCCATCATCTTCCTCACTGTCCTTTGAGTGTTTTCCCTCCTGACTCAAATACTTGACTCTGAAGGCATGGTGACAACTCCAACATCAAAGCTATCACTAATGTATTTGGATACTCTAAATTGCAAACACTGATAATTTCTTTCATAACTGTATCTTGCATTGCTTACAGAAATACAGGAACACCTCTTTTTATTTCTGAAGAGTTATTTGACAAGCAGATGACAAAAACTGGAATTAGTGTGACAGTGTCTGAGCAAGCATCATTCATTTTTGTGCTCCCAACTTTAAAGCCTACCCAAAAATACTTTCTCCTGCTAACATTGACAGCAGTCCTTCCCCCAAGACAAGGAAGAATTTTTCGATCTGGGAAATATTTACTAAAACAATTCATTGGACTAATGCAGCAGTTTGCAGCCTAATGAAATAGCTTAGCTAAGTTTAGCCAAAATGGACCACTTAAAAAGAGACACAAGAAAGATCTTGCCTCCCTTGGAAAGGCTGCCAGCAGATGAAGGCTGCTCCATGATGTTGGTAACGACATTATCCACAGCTCCAGTATGAACTGCCAGAGTGCTTGATTTCTCTAAAGATACCCAAACAGAGAGGAAACCCTGTGGTACTGGAAAACTGGAACATGGGCTCTGCCAGCAACCTAAACCAGTTACCTTCCTGTAGGAAATAATTAAGGAACCAAACCTCCTCCCCACCTGGTCCCCAAAGATCAAGGTTCACAGCTAACCTTGGCTGTGAATTGAGGAAAGAACCCAAGGATTAATCACCAGAAGAAACGCAGAGTAGCTGCAGAGAGCTACCTCTCACAGGTAGCAGGCTAACAGATGAAACCAAGAGCCACAAACCAACATCTCTGAGGGACCAAAGAATGGCAAAAATGTGGGATCCTGAGGCTATCCTGATACAACCAAAACTTGTTTAGAAATGTGCAGGAGGCTTAGAGGCATCTGCCTGGTTTGTGTCTGTGCAAGGCCAAAGCTCCATTCAGATGGAGTGGTGAAGTTAAGGTCAGAGCTCAGAGCAGAGTCTTCAACATCTGGAATTTAAGAAGTGCTACTCACAGAACTCTCTGCTAAGCCACAGTGATGCTTTCCAACAGTACCAGCCTCTGCTTACACACACAGCCTTAAAAATCTCTTCCCTGGGAACAACAGACTAAGAAAAAAAGAAAAATTAACAGGTGAGAAAAGAGCCTCATGCCCAGACAAGATGAGAATCATCTTCTACCATCACATATAAGACATTGGAAATAGAAAAAGCACAATTCTCTCAGTACTGCTGGTAAGACTGAGTGAAACTTAACAGAAACTATGGAAAAGAGAAGCTGATGCTCCCTAGTGAGAAGGGAAACTCCAGCAGCTGATCCACACAAGAGGATATTTCCCCCTGTAAGACTCCTTGGCTTTTGTTTTTGCAGAGAAGAGAACAGACCACACAGCTTCAAATGCTGAAGAATTTGCAAATATTTTCTTATGTGCTTCAGAAAAACCAAGCAGAGGACTTTCAGTATCTTACACAGCTACATAAAAAGAAAATACATCCAGTAACTGATATTTGAAACTGTCAGGCTGTAAGAGCAAGAGTGAGAATATTTTGAAGCATTTCCTTAAACAGATTCTCAATTCCCATGAGATTCTCAAGAGCAAATGCTAGCTAAAAATTGTAACCCCAGGAGTTAGCTAAGGGAACATTTCCTCTAGGAACAATCCTTACAGAAAATACAAGGAAGACACAAGTTTTCATTTCTCTTGTACCTGGTCCTACCTCCATTTCCCTACAAATTATTCAAATAAATGTAAACATTAATCTATAAGCATTGCCTTCACCCTTGAGGCAAAGGTAGAGCAAGCTTTTCCAGAGCACACAGTATACACAAGTATATGTAACATAACATTTAGCTATCATTTGAATACTTCAAAAGTATCAAGGAAGTTTTTTATCCAGGGGTTATACCAACACTTAGCACTCCCACAAATCAAAACACAGAAAACATGACTACATATCAAAGAATAATAATCGTTAAAAAAAACCCCAAGCCAACATAGAACAGATATTTTCTTTTCCAACAGGACTTTGGGAAGAGCTTTCATACAATGGTTGAACCAATCTGATTGGCTGCTGTTGTTTAAAATGCAGTCCCTGCTTTTTCCTCCTGCTCCAGATCACATTTTCCTACTCTTTTTTTTTTTTCAGCAGCTTGGATAATCCCAGTGAATGGAGACACAGGGGACACTGGAAAAGGAGAGAAGGGAGGAAGCAGACCCAGTCTTCCCGCCCTCCCTGCTCCCATGCACAGCAATTCTATCATATTGATTCCATTGAAAATGCAGCACAGCTGCAGAACAAAGGAGGCAACATATAACAAAGTCCACATAAAACACTCCACACTATATATAACCCGAGAGAAAGCCATTAATTGAAGTATCATAGTACACTTCCTACATGTTACATTAATTTCATTTATGACCATCCAGAATGTGCTCCCATAAGTCATTATTTTTGTTATCTTAAGGCAGTGTTAATTCAAGATTCAAAATAATGGCCTAGGTATAGGCTGATCACTCTAAAAGAGATATATGAATGCTCTCTAACCATAGCAGTAAAAATTAAAAAGTAAAGAAAAACCCAGGAGACACTATTGAAGAACTATTTCAGAGAAAAACACAAATGCAAAGTATTTAGGATAAAGTCCTTTGCACAGCACTTCTAGCTCAGTTTCAGAGCAAAACAAAAAGCAGAGTCAGTAGGAAGCAACATCTGAATGAATGTCTGGGAATGCCAGTCACTACTGCCCACTGCCCTGAACATCAGGCACTGGGGCTCCTCCCTCCCATGGCTGCACTGGCACTTGGCTTTCTGCCCATTTGCACAACCCAGGAAATCATCTAGCAATTTTCAAAACTGTTTTCCAGTTGTTTGTGTTTGGATCAGCTCCCTGAACTTGCTCATCCCTTGATTGCATGAGCACAGGACCAGGCCTAGGGAAGAGACAGGAACAGCCAGGAGAGAACAGGACCAGGGGATCTGCACTGGCCTAAACTGCTACAGAAATGTATTGTACCTTACTGAAAGATCTTAGAAAAAGAAGGAAAACCCCTCCAGTTTCTCAAAACTCCAGTGTATTCTACAAATGTACTTCAAAAATAGGTGCTAATGCTCAATAAATACAACACAGTGCTTTTGGATCAATGAGTATGGATTCCTTTCCTAACAAAACTCTAAAGATGTCAAAGAAAAAGCAGTGTCAGATTAAGGCCATTTGGAGGTTTTTTTAATAATCTTTGCATAAATAGAAAGCATCTAATTATAGCACATGATAGCCGGTTTCTTGCCAATCCGTGTGATATCCTAAGTAAGCGTTTTCTCCACAAAATTCTCTTACACTGTTTTGAGGGGAGAGGACAGGGAGGGGGGAAGGGCTACCTTCTTTCTGACTCCCATTTCTCATTTTTCTACCAGTATTAGTCTGCATTAACAGCCAAATCATACACACACACTCACACAACACTGCCAGTGACCTACTAGAAAGTTGCTATAGCAACGACTGCTTTCAGAAATACACGTTGTGCATTTTAAGTGCCATCATAGTGTAACTCATCTGTCAATTAATAACCATGCCTCACAGGAACACACCACATACTCCAAAAAAAATTAACAAATAAACACAGAGGCTTTATGTCCACAAAAGGAAGCACTGGGAAACCCCGTGTGGGCTTAGACTCACTACCAATGGAAAAAACCAAACAATGACACATATTTAGCACCAAGATGTAACTCTCACATTCCTGTTTAAGTGCACTCAATTCATGAAGTATGAAACAACTTTAGTCTTAAAAGGGGAAATCACTTGTAAATATCATTACATGTCTAGTTTAAGTAACTCCAACTTAGTTTTAAAATCATCTATAGTAACATACATCATTTAATTTAGGTTTCTGTTACATTTTGAGTGAAATCTCTAATAAGAAGCAATGGATTTGAAAACATATTGAGTAAATAAAAATCTGAGTATCTACTTTCAGCCTCAGTAGACTTCATGAAACCCTGTGGCCAGGTTATTTCTAATTAGCCATCAGACTAAACCTGTGACACTGTCCCTTTCTCTGGATGCAGGTGTCCACCAGTTTTTGGTGATGTGTTAGATACAAAGCATAAACACAGAAAAGGACTGAACATCTAAAACGTCAATTAGTTATTCACAGAGAGAAAACTTCAGGAAAATTCAACTAGCACAACTGGAAACTCAAGAATACTCCAGTACTACCCAGAGCAGCTCTTTGTTTTCTTTCCCAGCCCTGCCGTGCACCAGCAGGTGATTTTCAGTCAAGTCCATGCCCTAAGGTCCAGTTCTTCTGTCTCAGCTGTGGCACATGTGCTGTCCATGGACTGTCACTGACCAGTGCAAGGTCAGTGCACTGCTAACTGCAGAATATTCTCTGTACAGAACACAAAGGCTAATGCCTGAGCTTTGCAGAGACCCTGGATCACCAAGGGCTGTCTGCATCAATGGCATGGTGAGAAAGCCTGCAGAGCTTCTGAGCTCCAATGTGACCTTGAAAAGTGTTTCAGTTTCCTTTTTCACATCCTCTAAATCCAGTCCAAATCACATGACAAATTCTCTCACATGACAAAGATAAAAATCACTTTCCTGTAATGTTTCTTTGTTTGAGATGAACATCAAGCTCTCACAGCACCCAGCCTTTGACAATATACTGGTAGTGATGCCAGCTGAAATCCTCCTGGGTGTCAGAAGACAGAGTAAGAGGCCATGCTGGTTTCAGCTGGAGTAGAGTTCATTTTCTTCCCAGGAGCTGGTATGGGGCTGTGTTGGGGTCTGTGCTGAACCCAGGATGATAATGGTGACACCTTTCTGTTCTTGCTGAGCTCACACAGAGCCAGGGCCTTTCCTGCCCCTCCTATGGCAATGCCAGGGAAGGGCAGAGGGTGCCTGGGAGGGGACACAGGTGACCCAAACCAACCCAAGGGATATTCCAGACCTCATTAATAGTATATGAAATGGAGAGAAGAGGGAAGAAGGGGGGACATTTGGAGTGATGGCATTTATCTTCCCAAGTCGCTGTTACCTGTGTTGGGCCCTGCTCCCCTGGAGGTGTGGAACTCCTGCCTGCCTGTGGGAGAGCTGAATGAATTCCTTGGTTTAATTTGCTTGTATGTGCAGCTTTGCTTTCCCTGTTAAACCAACCCTCTCTCAACACATGAGCTGTCCAGCTTTTACCCTTCCATTCTCTCTCCAATCCTTCTGGTGGGGAACAGCAAGTGTGACTGCAAGGGCCTGGTGGCTGGGAGGGACACAAATCCTGCCCAAAGCCCTGCATGAGCTCAGGGAGCTCCACCAAGAACCCTGGCCTGGTTATGTGTGTGCAGCAATTCCTGTAGGGACTTTCCACTCATCCTGGACTTCACAGGGAGGATTTTCTAAAAACTGAACCACAACTAATCCTTTTAGTTTGGATAACAAAGACCACCTTTGAAAGTCTGATTCTTATACATACATGAAATATACTGTAGGAGAGTTGTGAGATACACATCCCTCCAAGGCAGCAAGGCCCAGAGTCAGGGTACAGGGGCAATTCTATCTCCCTGCATCCCACTGACAGCTCACAGGAGCAAAGCAGGCAGAGGCACAACCAACCGGTATTTCAGTTCTAGTTATGGTTAATGTAACGCTCTGAAAAGTCTCTGAACAGCAAAAAAACCCCTGCCTTAAAATCTCCTTTCTCACATCAAGATGGAAGAACTTTTTTCCTCTTACCTGTGGACAGCTGGCAGCAGTCATGAGGCAGAGGGCTAGTTAAAAACTATTGTAAATGCAATAATGCTCTTATCTTTCCAGTGAGATACTAACAGACATAGCTCTCCAGGTTTTATAACAGGAAATCTAAATTGTAATTACCTTTTTTGTAAGTCCAGAATTTGGCTGATCACAGTTGCATGAATCACACCTTTAAATAATTTACAACAGCAAGATATCCTCATCTTCAAAATTATTAAAAAGTGGTGCCATTTTCTGGCTAATTGTTTTAAACATATGTACAATAATAAAAATACCACCTACAATAATAAAACACCACATGGGGCAGCAGAAAGGCCTGTAAAGACCAGCACTTTTGCTGAGGCCCAAAGCCCAGTCAGAAGAGAAATGCATGTGTGTAGTCATACTCCCCAGAACACTCCCAAAGTCCATACCTTTCCAGCTGCTTGTATTTACACACATTAGATTCTGCATCAGTATTATCTTTTTATGTGATACTTTTCATTCCCTAATATTATAAGTGAGTCCTTTCTTATTCAAAAATGTAATTAAATCTCACCCTGGCAAACCCCTCTGACAATAAACCATGCAGGTCAGCTTTCATTACCACCTACATTCAGTACTACAGCTGCTCTCATGTCTTTCCAAATCCATCTCTCCCCTCTGGACCTTTCCCTTTATTCAGGACAAAATTCCTGCTTGTCCTGACATCCACCCTGGTGTCTGGGGGCACCAGGTGAAGTTACAGAGCAGTGGCTCCTCAGCAGTCAGAATGCCATGGCCATTCCCACTTCTCCAGCCACACAGCCAGGCCGTGCTGGAATCAGCTTTCCAGCTTCTCCTTTGCACTTTCAGGGGGTTGGTTCCTCCCACAGCCCCAGTGTGAGAACCCTGATCATGCAGAGTGAGACCCCAGCAGTTTCCTCTCCTCCTCTTTCCATGACTGTGCCTCAGGGACTGCACATTCACCAGAGCTGGGACACCTCCCTGTCAGGGACCACCATCCCTCTTTGCTTTTTTATTCCCTGACCCAAATGGAGGTTTCATCCTGTCCTGTCCCAACCCTCCCTTGTTCTTGAGTCAGTGCCCCCCTTTACATTGCTGTCAGCAAGGTCAGGTACGCCAGCAAACCCCTCTAAATAACTACTTCTCTAATGGGGGCTCAGATACTTCATATCTCTTCCTGGGCCTCCTCTTCTAAGAAACATTTCCAGTTGAAAAGTAAAACATTCACCATTTCAGAATAGAGTCCTCTGAAACATTAAGCACTGCACACTATGCTGGCAAGAGCACAAAGTGTGGCAAACAAGGGCAGAGGATGGAGGGAAGCTGGATGTGCCTTCAGCAGCTGCCTACAGTGAGTTCTGAGCTCACTGTTTATTCTTACCTGCTGCCAGAACACTCCCCACAAATAATGTGCTGACTACCAGACCTTAGGTCCATCATTTCTGGGGTTCTTTTGATCCCAAAGATGAACCTTTAACATTTTATCCTGTGCACTGCTGCTGTCTCACTGTTAAGAGGAGATACAGCCTTGCCCTTCACATAAACAAGATATTTTACAAAATCCCACTCTCCCTTTCTTCATAATTTGCCATTGTAATTAAACACTGGAGCTCTGACACTTATAATTGAAAATTCATGTGGTCCTGAGGCTTCCACTTTTTCTTCAGGTGTAAGTCAAAAGGCCACATTAATGCCAGCTTTGCTATCAGGATCACAAGAACATAATTTCTTACTAAATTAATACATTATCACTAACATGAAAAATTGATGGTTGAAGTGACTCCTACATGGCTTTTTTCCAATAATCTGTTCATCATTAAGATAATTCCCACATTTTAATTCTTGAAAGACACTTCTAATAAGGCTGTAGGACTCACCAGGCTTTTCTTTTATTTAAAGGTTGGGTCTCCTCTTTGGTTTTAAACTGTCAATGGTTATATTTATTAGCTAACTAGAAATAATTTCCCATTTGCCATCAGCACTGCATAAAACTCAGTTTGCACTGAAGAGTCAGATTTGAAGGCATCAAATTTAACCTGAAACCTCAAACAAGCTGAATTTTTCCAGTTAATGAATCATTACTCCCAACTAGCTGTCAAATTTCAAAAGTAATTAATACAAATAAACTGCTTCTTAAATTAGAAGTAAAATACTAATCCATAACAACTTATACAATATGCATCAAGTATAATAAAATCATATTTCTTCTTAGGATCAAGGTGCATTCCCATTCTGCTGCCCAAGGGGAAGAGGCTTGGTGCACCAAGGCCTCTGCCCTCAGCCACCAGAGGAACAAGGAGTGGAAAAGCAGCCCTGGAACCTCCTCCTGAGCCAAGGAACAGAAACAGCCACTGGAGCACAGACTGCTCTCTGTCAATGCACTAAATGGATTATGTGGCTTTGCAAGAGTCAGCCACAATCCCACTTGAAAAATAATGAATTTGCAAGAACACATCATAAGCCATCAAATGAGATCTGAAATGTGATCAGCTGCTTTGTGGGGATTTCTGAGAAGGTACAACACACATTTTTCTGTCCCTCCTGATGCCTTTCCTGGGAATGTAACTGCTCCAGTTTAAACTGTGATGAAGATTTTCTTCCAGAACCAGAACACGAATTCTGTTTTTAGGAACCACAGAACCAGAAGTCTTTGCTGCCATGCTGATACACCGATAAAGCTCTCTTTGTAGGTTTTGGCCAACTGAAACTGCTGCACGCTTTCTGTTCCTTTCTGTTTGTCTTTTCCTGCAGTTCCACAAGCTGTGGAAACAATGAAGCTTGGTTCTCCACAGATTACTGCTCTGTAACTCTGTTTGGATTCTCTAAAATCTAACAACAATTGAAATCCTGCTCTTGCTTTTATTTAGAAGAGTGTGTAGAAGAGGGGTGGGAAAGAGTTGTTAAGAAAGAAACTTTGGCCAGTTATCTACCTTGACCAAAACTGCAGGAATTTGTTATTTGGAAACCTCCCACCCCCTCCAAATTTCATTGAAATTAGTGGCTGTGCTCTGAAGAGACATGCAGCAACTCAATCCTTCTAATGCATTTAAATAATGTGTTATGTCAAACCACAAAAAATCTGAATCCTATTCAAAAGACCAAAAATTAGCAATATTAAAGTACCCCAGCATCTTTCCCTTGTCCCCTCCTCTGTCCCACTGTCCTGGCAGTGACAGGAGTGACTCAAACACTTGCAGAGCCACACTGCCTTAGAGAACCAAACTGAACACCACAAATCAGCACAAGGTGACATCAAACTGCCCATATAGATATAAATCAAAAGAACAAGAAAAGCCAAGACATTCTCCAGAAAACAGCTGTTAAAATTCTTGGGTTTCTCTCCAAGTAGCTTGTATTTGCCAAGAATTTTTAAGCTTCTTTTCTACCTTAGAAGCATTTGGAATAAACACAGACAATTAAATGTGTACTGCAGAACTGTTTTAAAGAATTGATTTCTCTGTTTCCAAACTAATATGTGTTCAAAGGATTTTGTTTCAAAAATCTTCCAGAATTCAGCAGTTACACAACTCTTAATCCCAGAACTTTAGTAGCACAGGATGTAATGCTCAGCATTTGCCCTTCTGAGTTGCTGGCTTTTTTACTTGTTTATTTTTTAGTGGAGGAAAGAAAGGCTCAAGAATTAGGGAAAGGAGGCAATACAAGCAAAAAAACCCCTTAGATTGCTATGTGGCTTCTAAGAAACCATACCATAATCTCAGAGAGGAGGAAGCTGTTTCTCTGATAATATGAAAAGCAGTTGTATGAACAGGCAACATCAATGAATGCTGAGGGTTTAGTGAATTATGATAAGGGCTCAGGATGAGAGGCAGCTTCCTGGTCCAGGTCAAGTTGATTTTGTCTGCTGAATGAACTAACAGCATGATCACTGCCAGAGAATAATTTGAACATGTTAATCCTGACATCCTCTCTAAATCTGAGTTGAACCCGAGAAATTATGAAGTGCTGTATTGATCAGGGTCCTGCTAGGGGAAGAGCTGAAGAGCACAAAATTGCAGTGCTCAAAAGGAGCCCTGCCACTATTTCATGGAGAATTCAGTCCAGTGGTCAAGGTAATATCCACTCACCTGAACAGCTAGGTGTAACAAGAACAAACACTTTCTGATTTGAGGAAAAGCCAACTAAATATTTTCCAGAAATAATTCTCAAGGAAATGCAGTGAGTGTAAAACTTAGAGAAAAAGAGCAAATAAAAACATTTCCAAAATTATTTGTCCAGCAAACACACAAGGTTGTAATTCTATTTTGGGTTTCAAAAAGAGTGACTGGACATGCTCAAACTCCATTTAGGGAAGGCATAGAGCCTAGAACAGCTAGAATTCAACACAAATCCTCCTGTATTCCTAGAGAAAGGCAGTGATGTTCATCAGGAGTCAATGATGCTGGGGCTAATCAAAAATTACTCATCAGCAAACACAGGTATCAATGAACAAAGATTACTCATAATAAACATAGTTTAAAAGGGAGTTCTGCATGTCTCCCTGTCCCAAAGGATTTAGCCTGAACCTTCAAACCTGCCATGGCCCAAACCAAGAATGGCAAAACCATGTGCTAAAGAATCATCACCAAAATTTCAGCAGAAAGGGGCACATCTCGGTAATCCTGATTATCCCCGGGGAAAGCAGATAAAAACAAGTTGGTGGCAAACTGAAAGGCTCCATTCTATTTACTTGATCTTACCCGTTTTAACTGAGCAATGACACCTCAGTGTCACTGATGTACCATTACCTGTCTGGAAGGAGAGGGTGGATGGCTCAAGAACACAGGTAATGTAAATCTCTTTTGGCAAAGTGCCATTCCAGGTGACAACTCAACATTCAGATAATCCTTTAAGCCTCTAAAGAAACTGGTGAGCCTTTGTATCTTCTTGCCAAGTAGCTTTGTCCCATTTCCCAGGAGCTTCTTGGCTACTGTTTGAGCTTATCCAAAGGCCTGCAGGTGGATTAGGAGTTTGCCTGGATTTTCTCTGACTGCTGCAGCACCAAAAGGGTCATCCAGAGCCAGCTGAAAGCAGAGCTTTCCTTCTTTTCTTCAGGGAGCTGCTGCTCTCCCAGCAGTAGTAGCCCAGCAAGGTCAGATTGAGAAAAGGGTGCCAAAAATATTTCACCAGCTAAAAATGAGGAAGCTGCTTGATTAGGCATAAAAGTATAGCTTTTATTTCAACTGTGCTATCAGAAGCCCTAAAATACAAAAATCTCAGAAAATACAAAGTAGACCAAAAATTCACAACTTAGTCTCTAATCCCCTATTAACTGAAGTATAAAATTGGATAAACATGCAAAGGACTATGTTCTTCAATTCTAGTAAGGACATGGGAATATCTCAAATTATACTAGCTATGAGAATAGTCTAGTTTCATGTTTCTTAGTCATTCAACTAAATCTAGTAAGAGACAAGAATTTAAAAGCAGATTTTTCTTTCTACACTCTCCCTTGTGAGCTGCATGAGGATTTTTTCTTTGCTCAACTTAAATTTTATATATTAAAATAGCATCCTTAATTACTGCTTAGAGCTTATATGAACTTTCAATGTCCAAATTTTATTGCAGTCATTTTAATACCCATAATTAGATCGTTCAGGTTTTTAATGCTAAATACTATAAATTACTGAGTACTCTAACACTTCAGTTTTCTAGTACTAAGACAGATATTTAATATTAGAGATATGACAGCTTCTCCCATTTAAAGTGGCTGAGCTCACCTCCCTACTGCATTACACAGCTCATGTTCAATACACTCCAAATTGCCAGTGGCTCTTTTCATCATTAATTACATTTTTCAGGTCCAACACTAATCGATTTCCAGCCCATGACCAAGAGAAGAGAGCAATCCCACCTCTCATTCTTTACCTCAGCCTGGCCTGTTCTGCTGTGATTACCATGTTCTGCTGTCTCTGTCACACTCAGCTTTCTAAATAATGGGTTTCAAGCAGGATACACTGCTTTAATGTGCATTTGTAAAACCTGTAGCAAAACACATTGTCAGTCTGTCCCAGGCCCCCAGCCACGTGGGAAGGAGCACATCCCTGCAGGATTGCTACCTGCCCTTCTCACACCTGGCTGGAAGAGGAAACACGAGAAGAATGAGGGCTCCAAAAGCCCTCCAACTCCAGTGTGATTCCCAGTACTGATTTTTACATTTCTTTATCAAAAATGCTCTGGTCTTAATACTGCCAAAGAGAAAAAAGGGAACTGACTACCTTTTTAAACTAATGCTTGTAGGTTTATTCCTCTTTTGCAGGAACATGGGGAATTACTTGTGCACTTGCTATGGAAAGCACCTGTCTTACCTGCAGGCTGAAACTCGGACTTCACTGTGCACTTACAGCACCCTGAAATATATCTGCTGAAAATCACACCTCCTTCCTAAGTACAGAAAGTCCTGAATATACAACTCCCAGAGAATTCACAAGTAATTCCCAATCAGTATGTGGAGCAAAAACTCCACCCTTCAATGTGTTTGAGGTTTTCATACCTGTGGCGTTTTTTTTCTTATAGTACTCAATGAAAAAAAAAAAAAAAAAAGCAAAGCCAAATCCTGTCTACAAGTTGTTACTTCTGTAGGTACCATTCAAAACCAGAACAAGATGGGACCTTGCAGACAGAGCCCCTTGAGCAGATGTGAGATAACCCAGAGCCTGAACATCCCATCTAACAGAACCTGTGGGTACTGCACTCTTACAGAACTGCCTGTTCCAGTGCCAGCCCTCTGAACCTACAGCAGCACAGAAACCCAGCCCTGAGCACTCCCAAACCTTCCTTTGCAGTCAGAACTCAGACAACTCTTCAACACTTTCATGTTTTATTTGTTTTATATACTGTATATATGTTATAAAGAATATTATATAATATTGTATGTTTGATTCACATATTAACTGCAGGCAATACAGGCACCTTGCAGTTCCAGAGACACTGGGCATGCTAACAGAATGCAAAATAAGAGTTATTTGTTTCAGCAAAATTACCCACACTGAAGCTAAAAACATCTCTCCAGAATTCCTAGGGCAATGCTGAGAAAATTTTGTCTTTAAAGCCATAAAAAGTTTCATAAGCCCCTTACCAGTGGGCACAGAAGCCTCTTGCACAAGTTTTCAATTATTCCTCAGAGGAGGGAGCACTGATACACAAACACAGTGAGCAGAGATGGAACAGCTAATATTTCTGTAACAGGAGTGTCCATGTGCTCTTTGCAGACAGAAAATATTTCTCTGACACAAAAATGCAATTTGGCAGCCACATTTGAAAAAAAGTTGTCATTTAGAGTAGCTGCTGACCTCACTAAAACACCACAAGAATGATCTGTGAGAATGGGCTATGAGATTAATTGCCAAAGGAAGAAGAAAGAAAACATAGTGAGATTTCAGTTCACTAGAAAAAGGGTACCCAGAACACATTGCAAAGTATCATTTTTAACAGGACAGGTTTTACAATTCTTAAAATAATTTAAAAATTAACATTTAAAGGGGTATTTATTATTGATTGTTCTCTACTGAACAATTTAATTTCTAATCTGCTTGCAAACTCCCAGACTGATGAAGACCTGGATAAAATTAAATCCCATTACAGGGAAATGGAAGAGGAAAGAATCAGCACAGTATTTAAATACTGACTTGCAAACATAAGACATTTTCCTTAAGTCAACAACTGACATTAGCAGAGCAAGGTGAGATTGAAATGAGCCCCTGAAGTCTGTCACCTGTTTCTGAGCAGAACCCCCAAGTTACAGGGGAAAATGAATCTTATACATCTAAAAGTTCTTAAGCAAAGATGATTTTAGGAACAAACCACTGTCAGCAGCTGGTGAGATTCCTGCTCCTGACACCCAACCATGCAGTTCTTGGCTGTGAGAAGCAAGAAATTCTGCCTTCAGTTATTATACCCCTTATTTAGTTGTTTAGCTTCCCCCTTCCATGGCTGTTGTTTTTATCTGTTATAGTGGGTTTTTTTTAATTTCTTACTTAAATTTTCAGAAAGAGTTACAAGGTTGTGATAAAACAGCACAAACTTTTTCTTGTTTTAACACCAAACTGTTGAGTCTGTTAACCAAGAACTTCGATACAACCACTGTGAAGAGGAGGGGCAGGGAAACAGTTTTGGAGCTTGATCAAGAAAAGGATTCTTAAAAATAATGCAGTCTACAGAAAACAGAGCAAAGAGAAACTGGCAGAATTGTGCACTACACGGATGAAAGCAGTGAGAAAAAGTCCTAAGACTGAATAGATTTTGATTTAAACATTTAAAGCTCAAGCTCCTCATACACACAGAGTGCCAAACTCTCAAGAGATCTGAGAGTAGTTGGTTTTTTTTCCCCTTGGATTTTTGAGGCCTATTAGAAGGGAAAGTAAGAGATTGATGTCAAGGCTCTTCCTATTCTATTAAAAGGGTGATATATTGGTAAGATAAGTGATGTAATCATGGAGATGAGCTTCCCTGGGAGGTACCCTGGAAGGATGAAGTGCTGATGGCCTGCATCCCAGCTGCAATGATAGGGAAGAAAGCCATATTCCCAAAGAACCAGCCAGGTTCTTGGGCACTCACTCATTTCCTGCTGCCCCACCCAGTAGAATGCCCAACTACAGCACAGAGGCTGCTCCATCAGCCTGGGAGCAGAGGGCACTGTCACTGCTGTGTGACACAAAGGGCACCCCAGCTTTGTCCCAGACCCGCACGGGGCACTGTCCCCTCCCCGGGGCATGGCCAGGAACAATCCCCAGCCAGGCACAGGACCCGGTGCTCCAGCAGGAGCCAAACTGCCCCTGGAGGGAGCAGGGACAATGGTGAGGGGACAGAGGCTCATCAGTCAAATGGAGACACTTGGGGGTGACAGGAGGGCAGCTAAGGTGACAGCCTGTCACATAAAAAAGAGCTGGAAAGCACTGACTGAGGATAAAAAAAGCACTTTAAAAAAATATTAGGTACATTCATCAATATAAAGCTAAGTGAACAAAATTCAGTAAAGCCTAGAAAGTACAACCTAGTTCAATTCACTTACTTATAAATTCATCAATTTTGAATTTTCATCCCACCTCTACCAATATAGCCCTTTGACAAATTAGCTTGTAAAACACAGCAAAAGGCAGTTTCAAAATAAGTAAACAAGGAGTGAAATCCAGGTTCCAAATCTTAATGCACTTAAACCAGTAGAGCACCAAAGCAGATCTGTCTGAAGCTATTCCCTGAAAATTATAAATTGATAAGAAACAAATGCTGTGATATGAGGAATCCAGGATACAAACAGACAATAAATAAATGTTGCTAATGATGTACTAACTAGAAGACTGGTTTCAAAGCTCAAAACATCTCTGCTTGGTACAAAAATGTACCTACAGTTTGGAAGAAACAAAAGCTGCAAATGCTGTCCATGCTGTAAGACAGCTGTTTCCTGGGAAAATTTTAGGGCAAGTCTGTGAAACACACAGATTACATTCACATTAAATGTATCCCTTTTTAACTTTTTTAGCATATTTTAATTTTCTTTCCCAGATTTTCCTCTTACAGCTGGTATTATACTTTTACCACAAAAAAAAAACAAAACACCCAAGTCTTCCTTCTGTATTGTCAAAGTCATCATGAAGATTTGTACCATTTTATAATAACAAAAAAGCAGCATTTGAAATCAAAGGATGTGGAGAAACCAATGTTCCATGTATGCTTCCAGCAGCTTGATGCTGCACAAACAAGGCAGCCTCTTTCTTCAGAGCTCTTCATGAATATTGAAGGCTGCAGCTGATGAAATGACAGCACAGCCAGAGCACCAGGCAGAGCATCAGGCAGAGCTCCTCCCCGGGAGCAGGGGCAGGGCCTGGGCTCCTCTCTGCTGCCATCTCAGCCAGGGATCGATGCTGTGCTGGTGCTGCAGCCCCACCAACCCCACAGGGGCAGCTGGCCCTGTCACAGGCCCATACCCATTTGTTTCACCAGTGACAAACCCTCCCCACGCAGGTGCCATCCCTCCCTTTGTGACAAGGGTGACCGTGGCCCTCGGGGACAGAAATCCAGAGTGACTCCAGACACCCAAGCACAGGCTGAGGCAGATTCTCAGCCCCTGGGATGGCCTGCAAAGCCCTCCCTATTTAATAACAAGCAAAATAATGAGGGAAGAGCAAGGGATTCTTGTGACGAGCTTGTCACAATAAATAAATAAATAAATAAATAAATAACAATCCACCTCGCACCACTACATCATCAGCATCAGAACAGAGTGCCCAGTTTGGAGGCCCAGACTCTGAGATATGAACTGACAGGAGAGACTCAACAGAGCTGTAAGCTTGGGCAGAGGACAAGAAAACAAGAGGTAGAAGAAAACGTTGAGAAACTCAAAGACACAGGTTGTGTTAGAGCACAAGGAGAAAAAAAAAAAATGTCAGCTCATGGATATTGAGGTAGAGCAGAAATAGCTCACTATGACGAAATAAAACCCAAAAGTTAACTGCAAAATGTGTCAGTTAAATACTGGAAACAAACCAGTCAGTAAGAATATACAGCAACAGAATAAGTTGCTTAGGGAATGCAGTGAAATTTCCAGCAACTAAGAGATTAGACAAGCAGCTGTCAAGAATACTGTAAATTGCTGAACCCCAAGACAGACAAAGGGATTAAGTCAAACTCTCGCTCCATTGTTTTTTTGTTGAGTTTGGTTTTTTTGTTCTGGTTCATTTGGGAACAAAGAAAGCCCAGGAAGATCCACAAAAGTAAAAGTAAATAAATAACCATCCTAGTACAAATCCATTGTTCCAGTAAAACACAAGACTGCACAGAGGTCTACAGCTTTAATATCCCTTAATGGCTGTAAAAGCAAGATGATTTTGGACTTAAGAGCTGTGACCCTAGAGATTCCAGCAAAACACAAAACAAATCAGTGAAAAAATTTCAAATAAAAGAATTAGAGAAAAATACACTCCAATACCAGTTCTTCCATTAAATAAAACCACAACAGTAAAAGTCTTTCTAGCATCTATTCTCACAACACAGCATATTCCAGTCAGAGGATGGAGAGGTGTAAGTGATGAACACTTTGCAATTTTTCAAAAGTGATCTACTGTTCTTAAAGGAGAATAATTATAGGACTAAATAATAGAAAACTCCTGCTTGAAAGTCAGGGGTAGAGGACAGGAGAGCAGCAGGTATTTTAGGAAACCATTAACCACTACAACATTTTGGGTAGTGGTCTTCAAGAAATCATACTGCAAGGTTAAATCTCTGCTGGTAATACAGGAAAAGTTCTTATCAGCTGCAGAGTAAGGAAAAAATACTGCAAGGAAGAGAACATGATGGGGGCAGGGTGGTGTCAATTTTTCCCATCATATATGGTCAGGGGTAAAAAAAAAATTAAAGGGGGTAAAATGGTATTAGAGCCACTGGGTTCCAGCGGTGACAGCATGGACATTCACACAAAAAAGTGACCAAAGAGCCCCTAAGACAGGAACCTTCCACCTGGGATTGCAGCCAAACTGAGACACTTTGGTCACAGCCCATGTCACAGTTGAGATGGCCACCATACAATGTGTCACCACACAATTTCAGAAAGCTTTAAACACTCACCCAGACACAGTAACTCCACACCACATGAGAAAGCTTCAGGCATCAGCCATACACAGTAACATCCCATCACCTCAGAAGGTTGCAAGCATTGGCCCTCCTTGTTCTTGAGCCCAGCCTTCTATCCCCTCACATTGATGCCCTGCCCCTGTGTGCCCTCTGTTCCCTTTGGTGGTTGGTCAGTGCCCCTGGCACTCCCTGGCTCATTGCTGTCAGTGCTGCTCACAGCTGTAGCCTATTTGGGATGAGGTTTTGGCCAGCCCCACTCCCAATCACCACAAACTGTGTGCCCACACTCTGTAGGTGCACCCTCAGAATGCAACAGCACCAACAGCTCTGACCTCAACACCACCAGTCAGCTCCTGGCCAGCTTTAAAGCCCAAGACTTTGCTCCCTTATTTTGTATTCACTGTGACATCCTCAACTGGCCAAGCACACGGCGTTGTTATATCCTGGCTGGGTTTACTGATCTCCCCATCCGGTATCTGTTCAGGTTCCTCTGGGAGATTTCATCCAAAATAAATGCTCTTTCCTAAACAAAGGTAGGAAAAACATTTGTTCCTTATCTGAGCCCTCAGTGACTCGCCTGCTTTGGAGGAAACAGGGATACAGCACAAAAGACACCTGACTGACAAGTTCCACCTTTTGGCAACTTTATGGCAAGAGACCAAAAAATCAAAGCCTGCTTTCCAAACCTGGGGATTTGTGCCTCACACAGTCTGGTGCTCAGGAATGGCTTCTGCTCACAAGCAGCAGACTGATGTCTGTCAAACTCCTGTCCTTCCCAGAGCTGGGAGGATGCAGTGAAGGTTACTCTCTGTGTGGCACACACAAAATGCTCCTATGCAAAACCTGCACAACTACAAAATCTGTAAGAAAGAGATATCCCAGTCAAACCAAGCTGCCACTCACTGTTTTGCAGACAATAATAAAATGATCAAGCAATGTGGATTTTTTTTAACAACTGAGAAACAAGGATCTCATTAAAGCCATCAGCCTTTAACCTGAAGCATGAAAACTCAGCAGGAATTACCCACTGAAATCCTTAGAAGATGTATTTACCACACCTAAAAAACCAAACCAATCCAAAGCAAACAGTCAACCAACCAACCAAACAGAAAAAAACCCCCAAAAAACAACCCAGCAAAAAACAAAAACACAAAACCAAACAAAAAACAAAAGAACACCCCACCTTAATCTCATATTCAAACACCAATTTGAATAAATTCTGTTGGAACACCACAAAAACAACCAATCTGCAGCTAAAAACTTAACACAGGAATTTCCAGTCCAGACAGTTGATTTGTCAAAGGCATTTGTTATTTGAAATTAGATGGGAGTAACTGCCTAACAAAACCCATCTCAACCACAGGCGTGCTCATCTGAGCCATCTACAACAATGGAAAAACCAACATTCCCCTTGGGGATTAAAAAAAATCCCAAGCAACCAAGTCCCAAACTGCCTGAGCTTACAGCCAAGGAAAAATAATACAAATGAGGCTGCCCTGTGTATTAAACTTTTGTTCTTTGTTGGCTATTAATAGGCAAGTGTGGTGAATGTAAGATGATATTCACATCATTTCTAGCCTTCTACCAGCACGTTCTTCCCTTCCTTCCCCACAGCTTTGTGTCTTCCCAGCCCAGGCCCCACTTCAGGGAGCTCTGACTGCAGCATCAGAGGCAGGAGCCACGGGAAGGGCAGGACAGTTCCTACACTGCCTCAAGCCACTCCTGCTGCTCTTGGGTCTTCCTTCAAAGAGCCTGGCATGCCACCAACACCAGCAAGAGCTTGTCCAGAGATTAAAAAGGCACCTTTCTTATACAGATATATAAAACAAGCCGCTTGAGGAGCTGCAGTTACTTTGCACAGCACCACTTTCTGTACCAGCTGCCCCATCAGGTGCCAGGAACAGCCTGTTCCTCTCACCCCTGACATCTCATTTGGTGCAGAGAGCTCACCATGAATTTATTTCTCCTGAAAAGCTGGAAGTCACTGCTTTGGTACATTCCCATGCTCTTTAATTATGTAATTGTTCCATGACAGCTCAGTTCCAGCAGCTCTTCCCTGTGTCAGGCTCACTTCTGCCAGCAGCAGTGAACCTGCACACAGGCTCAGGATTCCAGCAGCATAAATAACTGCAGTGGCACTCTGTGACACTCCACAGGCTGCTGCTGCTGCTGCTTGTCATTGACCAGGCCTGTGGGTGAAGAGATCAGAACTGGGGAACTACAAATCAGAGCTGCCTGTCCCGCATGCTGAATGCTTTTTGTGACCACTGCCACACCAAGTCATTCTCTTTTGACATGGGCATGAATGCAAGCACAGTTACAAAGAGGAGCAACACGTGGCCTCCAGGACAGAGGCAGACACAATAGCCCAGCCCTGGCTGTGGGTGTTATCAAAGCATGGCTTCAGGTCAAGGAAGTTCTTTGAGGGACAGACAACAAAGGAGCTGACTGCCAAAAATTTATGGGTGATGAAAATGTGAAAGGTTATTCTCAGCTGTGAATTTCACAATAAAACTGTGTCAGTAACATACCCTGCAAATAGCTCAGAATTTACTGTAGAAAAGGATGGTGGGCACCTCCTGCCATGGCACAGGGGCTCCAAGTCCTGCAATGAATGCAATGGAGGGTGCTGATGAATGGCACACTCTTGCAAAAGGCCTGGCAATTCTCTATGGCAGAAATCACCAAGAAAATACTCTGAAAGTTTAGAAAAGGATACACATTTAAACCTTAGCAGTTTTGTAACAATACACTTGCCTTGGGGAAACAAAATGTCCAGGGAACAACGGCAGCTACAGTGGCAACTCCTCCCTGCACCCCTCAATGCACACTTTGCTCGCCTTGATTCCCATCCCTCAGCCTCATCTCTCAGCCCTTGCCTTTGCTTCTCAGCTTTCCACCAGGACACCAACACCTCTGAAGCAACAACCAACAATGAGAAATCAGAAAAGTGAGGCATACCAATAGGAAAGGCTCCTCCCAGCTCTAATGGCTCTGGCATTCACAAACATTTACCTCCAAGACAAGAAATTCATTACCTGGTCAGGCAATAGGATTTACATAAGCCCCCACAGCAGTGCTTTCTGTCCTTGATGCTGGTGCTTTGTAGTTCCACCAACATGAACTTGAGTGCGTAAAAACTTTCCCTTGCAAAGTAAAATGAAGCAGCTTCTCTGGTTGCTTTTGGGAAAAAAATTAAGTGCAACAGCTCAATACCTAAACACACCTCTCCAGGTTCTGAGCATGTCCAATATCTTGTACAACAGCCCAATAATTAGTATTCAAAACTTCCCCAAACCATTTTGAATCAGGCATTAAATTTCAGTTTCATCTTACTGCTTTGTCAGAGAAAACTGTTGCAAATGGAGCTTACAGAAACAAAAGATATTAAAAAAAAAAAGGAAAGAAAACAACCACTCCTCTGACTTGGGGAGCAAAACAGATGCACAAACCCACAGAAATGATGCCATGTCCTCTGATCAGCTGCGCTGACCCCTCTCAGAGGGCTGGGAAAGGACACATTTTAGGTGAATTCTATTTGATTTATGTAAATACAAGCAGAACGATCAGCTAGTGCTAAAAGAGAAAAAGCATCAAAGAGCTTAAGGAAAACACTGGGATGGAGGAACTGAAAGGAGGTGAAGAATGAACAAGCCAGGATCTGAGACTCAAAGGGCAGAGTACCCAAAGCTGGAGCTCTCCTGCACTCTCACTGCCATTCCCAGGCACTCTGTGGAGCAGGGCACAAAGGTTACAGATGGCTGAGCACAGTTTGGAGGCAGCCAAAGGCAGGCAGCCCCTCCAGTCTCAGCTCTGTGTGCAAGGATGATCTGTTCAGCACTGAGTCGCATTCCTGTGCTATGTTATTTGTTTCACAGTATCACTGCAACCATTTGTTTGGGTTTGTTTCAGCCCAGTAGCCAACAGGAACAGGCCCACAGGAGAGTACTCTGTGTATATTCCTTCTCTCTGTCCTTTTCTCCATCTCCACTATCAATAATTATCAGTGCATGGACCCATTTCCACTGAACTCAGGAAAACAGGGATCCCAAAATATGTAAGTACCTCTCTATTGTCAAAAATATTCATTTCTTAGAAGAGAGATGTTTAATTCCTCTCCCACAAGCAATGTCCTATTAAAGTAAGGATAAGGATGTGGGGAAAACAAAACTATCAGACACCAAAGAAGCCACATAAGTGAACCAGAAGAAAGCAGCCTTCAAAATAAAACTCTACTGCTTGAAGCAGTGCTTACTCTTGAACATAATTTATAGTTATGTTCACTCTCTCACCTAACACTCTGTTAGTCTAGTGAGCCTAATTTAGTAGAAACCATTCTAGAAAATAGACCTGCAGGCAACTAAATAAACTACAGCATCAGACAGGGAAATCAACCTTCCTTTTGTATAAAAAAGTCAAGTTCCACAAATCTACAGGATTTCTCACAAGGCCTCCCTTACACCAGTGGACTGTACCTCACAAAGGCTGCTTTAATTTCCTGGAGACATTTAACAAGATTCTTCAGAAAAGGCCCTTAAAGAAATGAGGCTGCCATGGCAACAAGAGCCCTGGCAGGGACAGGTTACCTGGTGAGGAGACAGGAGACAAAGAGCAAACCCAGGGCTCATCTCCAACTCCACAGGAGGCCCAGGGGAGTCCAAGGAATGCAGGGCACCAGGAGTCCCCAAGGTGCTCTGTGAGGTCCCTGCCAACCCACACAAGCCCACGACACCATGAGCGAGCTGGAGGCCGCGCTGGGACCCTTCCATGTGGAACAGAATGCCAGCAAGGTGCTGATGGCTCCAGGCTACTCTGGCAGGGAGGAGCAGCCCGAGGAAGGGAAGCACAAAGGCTGCAGAGAGCAGGGCTGGCAGGGGCACTCGGGGGGTCAGAGTCACCCACAGAATCCCAGCTGTGCACAGAGCAGTGGGCTCCAAGCTCAACACCCACAGCCAGCACAGCTGGGCCAACCTGAACCTCTCAGCTGAAGGATCCCCATCTCCAGGACCATTTTTCCTCAGAAGTATTCCTGCCACTGACCTTGGATCAGCTCTGTCACCTCCTGACTCTGACAGCCTGACTGGATTCACTCATTGGGCACAAACACCTCCCTCCCAAGCAGAGCAGTTTGAATTCCAGGTGGGGAATTGAGCTCCAGGGAAGGTCAAGGCAGCAGCACAAAGGGAAGGGAGAGCTGTACAGCTGTGGAGACACAGATTCCTCTCAGCTGAGGCTGCCTGGCAGAGCAGCTCAACCATCTTGAGCAATTCCACTGGCAGCAAGCAGCTCATGTGGTCTGAATGAACAGATCCAGAAATTAACAATGCAAAACTGGCACACTGAGCATGCACTTAAGGTGGAATTCATTACCCGTTGGCAAATGAAGTTTCATTTTCCACTTATAAACACAAACATGTTGGTATCTTCCAGGTCCTTGGGGATTCTAACCCTAAAAGGAGAGAGAGAAACCCTCATGTGGGGGAGAGCAAACAGATACTCAGCTTGTTATTGGATTTTGGTTTCAAAAAACACCTCCACATGTATTCAAGATTAATTGGTTTGATTTTTATTATTTTATTGTAAAAAATTAGTTGACATTTAGAAACATTTCTGACACACAGGATAATCCTAAGTAACTCTCCAAAGAAATACCTTTTTCCTATGAGCTGAACAATCTGTCAACACTGCTTTCATTCAGCTAATCTGCCAATATAATACAAGTCTGCTATTTGTAGAGTTACAGAATATAAACTCACTAGATTTATTTATAGAATAAATAACATATCTGCTGCTGAAACCTTGCACAGCAAGGAACAGTTGGCTGGATGTTCCCCCACGCTGCTTTCTAGTAAAACATTACTTTGGGAACCACCTGAAACAGCCTGCCCTCCAGCTGAAGGGGGACAGGCTTAAGAATTCCACCTTCTGCTCCTAATTGTGAAATAAATTATTAATATCTGTGTGATTGGAGCTCACAACACACTCCCACTCTCATGTCTGAGAATGCTGACAACTGTGGCTGAGAGCCTGTCCCACCAAACCATGTGCAGCCTTTTTGTGTTTTTGCAGACCCAAATTCCCTCTGGGCAGGATGAGCAGCAGCTCAGGGACTGGGTGCTGGTGGCTTTGGCCAGCCAGTGCTCCCAGCTCTGAGCAAAGAGAGCAGCACCTGCCAAAGTCAGGGGCCTGAAGGCATGAAAAACCTCCTATCTCACTCCTTGTACTTCATATGGAATTACCTGCAGTTATAAATAGGCATTTACTCCACAGATATTCCAAAATTAAGGCAGAGTTACCAAATTTACCAAGTCCATGTCACACCTACAGCTCAGAACAGGACACAGGTGACACTTTGGGCCCTGATGGATCTTGTTGGAGGCATCCTGCTATCTCAAGCACACTGTTATTATTTAAAAGCATTTTCCAAACTAAAAATGCCTGCAGGGATGCAAATGAGGAAATGTGGCAAAGCTGGCAAAGCCAGGAGCAGGGATCCTTCAAACCACAGGGAGAGCACCTGAGCTCCTGGGCGTTCTCTCAGTGACACAAAATACTGCACCATTGCATACAGTCAGACTTCCAACAGGACATATCAGAAATTAAATTAGCACATTGCTACAAAATCACAACTAAGGACAACATTCCCTCTGCAGTTCCTTCCCTTAACACTGAAGGTGAGGTCTGCCTTTAAAAAAAATCAGAGCGCACCTTCACAAAACAACACTTATTTTTGAAAGTGTTTTTCAGACTGAAAAGTTGCAAGAGGTCATAATAACACTCTCTAAACCACATATTTTCTAAGGGAACAAAGAAATAGGTTTCTGTGTTCTGATCACATATTGAACACCCAAACCAACAAAATTACATCACTATGGAAAAGCAAAATACTGCATATCCCTGGATGCCACGGGCAGAAACAACAAAACAATTATCAGCTAATGAACTCAAAACCTTGTAGGATTTCCCTTTCTTCTCCAAGAACAAAAACCAACTCTAGTCCTTTCTGGTTTTAGCCAGAATGAGCACACACAGTGGCTTTGCAAGCCAGAGATGACAATCTGCAACTGGAGCTTCAGAGCTCCACTGATAAATGAGAGTGACTACAAGTAAACCCCCAAAACTTTAGAGAAAGCAGGAAGTATCTTGCAGACATGGGCTGGCATTTTAAGTCCTGAAGTCAATAGAGCAAATTGAGATAAGGCATTCCCTTATCTTGGCACCAGATTCAGCATCACCTTCTGGCTCTGACTGCAAGCAGAAGCCAGAGCCTCATCCCAGAACTCCAAGGTGCAGCATGGGGAGATCCCAGAGAGGCCAATCACCCATTCAGCAGTGCTGCAGTGGAATTCTGGCTTTCACATCCCTGCACAACTTCAGCAGTTTGCCTCTTTCAGTACGTCTTGTGGTAATTACAGATCTGGCACTCTGGAATTCTCAGCAGGGTGTGAGAGGCTTTTGTGCACATTACCAGCAAACAAACCACAATATTACCATAAAGGCATGTTCTCATCCCACTAAATGGACTCTTCTTAGAAAGTCATCACAATTCAGCATTTCTCTCACTGCATCCTTACACTTCTATGGGCTCACTTGCCCACTAAAATGTTATTTAAATGACCAGTATTTAGCCAAATTGTACCAGGGCATGTCTTTACAACCAAGAGAAAGAAATGAGAGATTCCACAGTCACCAGCATAAACTCGAGGTACATTTTGTTCTTTCAAATGAAAAATATTCACTTGCTGAGTTTCTGACTACCCCAAGGAACAAATTTTGTCATTGCATCCAAGTATGAGCTATAACATTGTTCACAAACCTTCTCCACTCTCCAAAGTGCACTGCAGTTGCAGAAGAAGTCTCGTCCAAGTCTGCACACCATGAAGGGCAGGCTGTGGACGGGGACAGGAGGTGACAAGCTCAGAGACCCCGGGCACAGGGCTCCAGCAGCAGGGCTCCAGCTGCCCTCACAACTTCAGACCACAGCATCCTGGCTGGGACATTCGGCCAGAAATGCTGGCCCTCAGTGAACCAGTCACCTCCAGCACTTGGGGAAATGTTAGGAAGCACCAGAGGCTGTGGACTGCAGTCCCCAGGACACAGGGGCTCTAGATGGATGAAGTGCTCCCAACCTCCAGAACTGGCATTAATTTTTCACCCAGCTTCATTCCCACTACCCACTCTCACTGATGTAAATCCATGTGTCCATCAGCAGCAGCAACACAGAATTTCAACTGCACACTCTCTGTTGAGCAGTCAGTAACAGTTACATCCTCTCAGATTAATCACAGCCCTGAAGTCAGCTCCTGCTCACAAGGAAATCCTGCTGCATCACGGGTTAGTGTGTCATTTCAAAACCCTCTGCACCCCTATTTTCTCAGGCTTTCCAACAAAAAGTCATCACAGTTGAGTCAGAAAGAAAAAAAAATCATAAAGAAAGAACAAACTGGCTTCTAATTTTGTAACAGGAAGAACTTCTTCACATGGTCAGAACACCTTTTGACAGACAACCTGCACACTGCCTTGTGGCCCATTGATTTCTTCAGGGGTGGATGGGTTACACTGCACATTCATCAAATAACCTTGCTACAGCACTAGGCAAGACCAAACTGCTGTGGATCCAAAGAATTTGCATGGATCCTTCTCTCACACCTCTCCTTTTTCACTAGTGTAATAACATGGAAAAGTTACTGAACCCAAATATTAATGTCATCTATCCCACCAAACACAGGACACAGTTTAGTAACACTTGCATTGGTGGTGTGATCTGGAGAAGGTTTTTCATTCCTCAGCAACCTCAACAATAGAGGCTTTCACTAGACTAACTCTACACGGCTACAAAATTGTGTGAAATGCAACTGAAATAATCAATACTTACAAAGCAGCTCAATTCAGTTTAATTAAACTCACACTGTCTTCCCAGAAACTAAGTTTTTGACACTGGTATTGGCAGTCATGTCCCTTTAAGTTTCTCCATGGATACTACAACTATTTTCTTTTTCCCAAGTCGAGCTTCCTCCCAGCCACTGCTCGCACTCCCTGTTCCATCCCAGGAACACAGGGAAGCAGAGTGCAGCTGTCCACCACTAACCAGGATGGGCCAAGTGACCAGCACCCAGCACCAAAGCCTTCCACTGCTCCAAGCACAACCTTTGCTGTGTCTGAGCCCAACAGGGCAGGACCCCAGCCCGGTTTTGTGCCTCTCCCCCGCTCGCAGCCCCGGCCACAAGGCACTGCCTGCACTTGGCTGCTCCCGGAGCCGCGGATCGCCGGATCCCGGCTCCGCTCCCGCCATCCCCGGGGCTCGGCGCGCTGCTTTTCCCATTTGAAGCACGGGGCAGCCCCACGGCTGCGTGACACGGTTCTGTCCCCCGGGCCGGCCGAGGGGCGGCCGCTCGCCCCGGTGCCACCGCACTGCAAACTCGGGGATGAGCAACAGGAGCGGCGGGCGGGGGTCCCCGGCCCCGGGGCTGCACCCCGGCCTGGCCCCCCTGGATCCCGGCCAGGGGCTCGGGCGGCCCGGGCGCTCCCGTGGGCTGGGTCCCGGCGGCGGGCCGGGCCGGGCCGGGCCAAAGGCGGGTCGGGCCGCCCACCGGCTCCCGGAACTTTCCCTCCTCCGCCGCCGCCCGGGGCCGGCCGGGGGCCGCCGCCACCGAGCCCCGCGCGGCGGAAGCGCCACCCCCGCTCCGCCCGAGCATCCCCCGTCGCCCCCACAGGCCCGCCGCGGCCGCCACCACCCGGAGCGGGGCGCAGGCCCTGCGGCGGGGGAGGCCGGCCCGGCTCGGCCCCGCGCCCCCGGCAAAGCCCCGGCGGGGACAATGAGATGGCGGCGAAGAGCGCCGCGCCCGGGGGACCCGTTGCTCCGGCAGGAGCCGCCCCGCCCCGCGCCGCCTCCTCTTCCCTCCCCTCCCCTTCTCCTCTCTCCTCGCACGGGCAGCGCCCGCTCCCGGCCCGGCCGCCGCGGAGACCGAGCGAGCGAGCGAGCGGCCCCGGCCCCGCTGCCCCCGCCCCTCGCGCCTCCATCTTGGATCGGCGCCTCCCGCGCGCTCCCTCCCCGCGCGCCGCGCTCACCTCGGGCCGCGCCGCGGCGGCGCCCCGGGAGCGCCCCGGGAGCGCTGCGGGAGCGGCGGCGGCGCGCGGGGTCCGGCGGGCGCGGGCCGGGGCCGGGGCGGCGGCGCTGGCGGGGCCCGCGCGGGGCTCAGCGGGGCCGCGATCCTAAACCGCCACCTGGCGGCATTTCCGACCCGCCACGGCGCAGCCGCCCCGCGCGCCGGGCGCGCAGCGCCCCCTGCCGCCCGCGTCGCCGCACCGCGCGCGCCCGGCCCCGCGCCGCCGCGCGACCGCGCCGCGCGCAGAGGAAGGGGCGGGTACGAGGGGAAGCGGCCCCGCCCCGGCGCTCGCGGCACGCGGGAAAACGTCTTTCGCGCGGAAACGGCCGCGCGTGCGCCGCGTGCCCGCAAACACCGCCCGGCGGGGGGCGACTGTCGCGATAGAGCCGGCGGGGACACGGGCACCGCGGCGGGGGAGTCTGTCACGACAGAGCGGGGGCAGGGCACAGACTCGGGCACAGTGAAGCGGCGGGGACAGGGACACGGGTGGGGGAAGGGGGTCCTGACTGTCGCGACAGAACAGGGGCGAGGGCCCAGCCTGGCCGGAGCGCCTCCCCAGCCCGCGGCCGGCCCTCGGCGGGCGCGCCCCCGGCGCCAGGGCGGTGGCTGTGATGTGCCTGGCAGTGATGCGCCTGGGGCCCAGCGGGGCCCGCGCTCCCCGCCACGGCGGGGGCGGTCACGGAGGGCGCGGCACGGCGGGGACCGAGCCCGGGCAGCCACCGCCCTCCGCCCGCTGCTGCCCGGAGGGGCTTCCTGCAGCCGCGCCGGGGTTCCCATGGAGACGCCCTGCGTCCTCTGACGAGTGCCCTCTTATCGGCGACAGTTGCCATCGCGATTGGTGCCGCCCTCCTCGCAGCGCTCCCGAGCTCGGTCGCTTTGCGGGCGACTGTCCCCTCCTGCACACCCCGCACGCACCGCTGGCTAACGGGGGGCGCAGGTTGCTGGGAGAAGATCCAAAGCAGTGAGTGAGGGATCTCTAATCTCGACCTGTCATCTGCTGCCATGGACCGAAGGTGCCGTCTCGTGCTTCACTCCATTGTAATGTACCTCTTAAAACCTTTCTTACATCTAACTGAGCTGTTTTCCTGTGCTGTATTTCAGTGTTAGTGAATTCTCTGTTCTCTCCCCCTGTGCCTGGAATTGCTGTCTGAAGGGGTTTGCTCAGATAAGGGGTTTTGGAATGGGAAGTTTGCAGTCAAAGTGGCTGTTCTCTCAAAATCACTTGATGCAAGTGTTCATGCTGCAGAGGTAGAAGCTGCAGCAGGCAACAGGCATGAATGGAGAAATTAGAAAATAGTACTTTTTCATGGAAATGGCTGCAGATGGAGCCCATATTCAGCAAGAGTATAGAGAAAGCAAGGAGAATTAAAGGTATATCCCATCAAATGAGGTTGCTTCAGTGAGCTAGCACAAATAGAGGTTGTTTTTTGAGTAGCAAAATATTATCAGAAATGTACTGACAACTCATGGGACTTCAGTGTAGGGTTTGTATTTGTATTCAGTGAAGGTTGTACTGGCTCTTCCTTCAGGCAGTGCTGCTAGATGTAACTCAATTAATTTGAAGACACGGGATACTGGTTTGTTGGTTTGTGTATAATGCTTGCTCTTGTGCTTAAGTGCTGAAAACTCCTTTCATGTAATTGCTTCTTCATTTTCTTAAATACCTTTTGCTATTCATTAAATTTTAATAAAGACTTGAGTCTCTTGGAATGTATTTTTAATCAAATTGATTTATGTCAATCTGGCTAAAAAGATAAAGGTACTCATACACCACCTGAGTGTAGATCCCTTGGCTTATGCAGTTGCCTGAAGTATGAAACACTGAAGATCTCCCGGTAGTTTAATAGTGCTGAAACAGGACTTCAGGAGATTTTCCTGCACCTGATAAGGAATCAAAACAAAATCCCTTATGCTGGGAAGTCAGTGCACACATGTGCTTAGAGAAGGTGGCACGAGTTCAGTCAGTTCTGTGGGTTTCCAGGGGTGGGTGTTCCCTTTGTGTGATGTTCAGGGAGAATTGTCTGTCTGTAGTTATCCTGTAGAGACTGCTCACAGCCCTCTGGTAGTTTCAGCCTGATCTGGTCAGGATTGGGGAATTTTCCACAGAAGAGGGAAAGGAGCCTTCCCATGGAGCCTGTCTTTCAGAAAGCAGGGGTAGCTGACTTATTCCCAACTCCATACCCCTGCCTGGAACTGCCACATCTGTAAGTCTTCCATAATAACACTTCAGTAGCCTGACTGACTTTAACCAATCTGGCAGAAGATCAGAGAAATTTTTTTTGTGAGTTTATTCGAGATTGGTGGTTAGGATCACCAGACCTCAAAGCCCTCATTCCTTCAGGCACAGGAGGAGAGTTCAGGCTCCCACTCCCTGCAATCAGGGGGCAGCTAATCATCACCCATTTGTATCCAGCTAACCAGCACTTGCACTGGTTCAGGAAAGGAGGGAGGGGAGTATTCAGGTTTTTTTCTTCTAAAAGAAATCATGGTTTGTATTCTATCAATGATCTGTGCCATTTATTTCATCTCCATTTGTTATTTGTTCCACTAGGGAAAACTGGATTCACACTTTGCAGTCAGTGATTTCAATGAGCTAGTAAATTAAATGAGTGTCCCAGGCAGAATTGGGAATGTTTGTTATGTAACTTGAGAATTTTTGCATAGTGCTTCATCTTCAGCCTTGTATTAAACTTGATTCGAAATCAACTTGTGTTTTTAATACAAAATGCAAATAAGCCATGTTAAGTTTCCAGATATGAAGGAAAAATAAAAAGTTCATATCATTTCCACAAAAGGCATGAGCAGAAAGAGAAGTAGCAAGTTGTCTGTATAGGCTGTGCTGATTTCTGTCTATTTTAAATTTGTGTCAGGGACACACATAATGGATCTGGGATATGCCCTAAACTCAGTCTCCATAGAAAATCTCACTGGTTAAGAAGTGAGGTCACCAAAGACTACAAACAAATGTACTCTGGGAGGATTGGCATTCCATTTGTCATACACTCAGTATTCAGTTGGGAAAATGAAAATTTGGGCAAAGCATTCCTGTTATTTATTTTTTTGTTCTTTATTGCTTCCCATCTCCTGCCTTTCACACGTGTTTGCCCTTCCACTTTCCAGACTCCCAAGTGTTCTGGTTCCCAGCTGAGCAGCTCTGTGCAGAACAGCCATTTTGAGCTACACACTCACCATCTATTGTTTTCCTCCAGAGGGATCCCTGAATACATTGCACAGGTCCAGTGCCACATTCGAAACTGTTATGTTGAATTTGCAACTATTTGTTGAAAGAAAATGTAATCTAAAGCCAGGAACCAAGAAAGTTACTGTTGTATGCTCATAGTAACAAATGAGCTGTTTTGGTTTTGTTTTCAGGAACAGTTGCAGTATTTACTCAGCTGTTTCTTAAGGAAACTAATGAGTTTGCCCAGTGGCCTGCTGTCAATCTAATAATAATTCCTGTTGTCCGCTTTTGTCTTCTTTTCCTCCCATTTATTTTATTCACGATCCAGTATGTTGTGCCTTAAAGCAAGAAAGTCTTCATTTTTTTAAGGCTGCAAGGCAAAACTGTGGATTGTAACACAATGAAATGCTAGGTAGGAAAAGCTGTGCAGGTGAAAATCACTGCCTTCCTGGGCTCATTCGGTGCGGTTTGCATTTGCATGTTAAGATTCGGAAATGAATGGTTTAACTGAAGGAAAAGTGAAGGTAGCAGGTGAGCCTGGGGCAGATTTCTGGCAGGTGTTGGTAGATGTTGGTGTGTTGTTTGAAGTGCCCGCTAGCACAGCTGGTACCCAGCTCTGTTTACTCTCGCTGGCGTTCATCTGCTCGTTCCCAGGTTCCTTGCCCAGCAAGCTGCCCATGGACACTCGGAATGCTCCTCACCGTGCTGGGGGGCTCTGGCCCTGGGGCTGCAGCACAAAAACGTGATCAGCAGTGCTGGGCAAGGCCTCCTGAGCGACGAGGGGACTCGAGAGAGTCCTCAGCCCTGGCACCTGTGCAGGTCCAAGCTGGTGCTGCTGCTTCCCCCCGAGCTCGGACCGGTGCCTGCCCGTGTCCCCTCCGAGGAGAGCAGGAGTCGGCCGCAGCTCAGTTGGGTGTAGCAGGGGGTTAATGAACACTCAGCCTGTGAGGGAAAAGGCAGACTGTCCCATTCTCATGTAAATTAATTTGCCGGAGCCGCAGGCAGTGCTTGGCTGTCACAGATCACAAGCACAGAGAATGCCAAGGCTGAAGCTGGCCGCGGTATTTTCAGTGTTTCTGTGAGGAACTACTGCCCGCACTTTACCACTGCCTTTAGCCCGGTGTTCTCCGTGCCAATCTGCTGTCCTGCCCTTCAGCCCAGTCCAGAAGCTGTGGTCTTGCAGCACAGGACCCCCAGGGACGCTGCTGTCCCCCCTGGGGGCCAGCGCAGAGGCCAAGCTGCTGCTGCTGCTGCCGGGGCTCGGCTCCAGAGCGGGGAGCTCCGGGCAGGGAGGATGGGTCCCCCTGGGCTCCCTGTCCTCTGCAGCCCCTGGGGCAGCACAGCAGGCACGGGAGGCTGGATTGGTTTGTTGTCGAGCTGCAGGAGCCTTATGCTCACAAGCCACCACTTGTTCTTTGGATCAGCTCCCTCGGTAATTCCGGGAGATGGCTGAGGAGTGGTTTTGACAAGATGCCACTGATTGCTTTCTCTCCATCTAAAGTGGTTTGGGCTTTGAGCCTCCCTTGGGTTTTACTTTGTGCTGAGATGTTTGTAACCTTCCCTGCTGGTAGCTGAGAGCAAGTGTTATTTCTGTCTAGATAGCCCATCGAAGATGTAGGTGATGAAGAGGTGCTTTCCCCCTCTGCCTTGGAATCGAATGTCTCTGTCACAGGTAAGGTCTGCACAGGTTTTATTTGCTGGGGTGAAGAGAATGCAGGGAAGGTTTCCTTGCTCCTGCTGCCTCTTGGAAGGCTCTGCACAGATGGTGTGAGAAGAGTCATTTCAATGACGTACTCCTGCCTTTATTGAACAAGTGCCCCACCCCGCAGGAATCACAGGCACTGTTTGTGTAGTGGGAAATGGCCCTTCCCGAGGAGACGGAAGGCTTTAACACTGTCACGGTTGTGTTCAAAGACGTGTTGTTATCCAGATGCAAACTGCTGACTTGCCCGGGCGTGCTCCCGATTTCCCTGGGTTACTCTGTCATCTCCTCCAGCCAAATCTCTCCTGTAATCTCCTGTAACACTGGCAAGCCATTAACAATAATGCATAACCACAGGGTAAAGAGCTTACCAAGAGAACTTTCTTATTAGAATATACTAGAATTCATTATGTATACCATGCATGACAAAATATGTTATTCTTAAAAATTAGTTGACTAAAGTGAAGTGCTGCTTTTGACTTTTAAGGAGATCCAAATGGCCCAGTCATCAAAGGTATGTAGCAGTAACCCAGTAAAAAATTAAAGCAAAACCAAGAATGGGCTGCTAGTACTTGGATTTGGTTGATAAAAATAGCTTGTAAACATTAAAAGTGCTTACATCCATAAATCTTTTACTATTCAGTAAACAACAGTGTATCTCCTTTTTTTTTTTCTCAAGACCAGGGCATTTCTCTAAGGAAATGGATACATCTTCCCAAAAATACCCAGTCAAAAAGCGAGTGAAAATTCATCCCAACACAGTAACAGTGAAATACACCTCTCATTATCCCCAGCCAGGAGAAGAGGGATGTGAGGATGTTAATGAAGATACTGGAGTATTTATGGAGGATAATCCTAAGAGAAGATTGCTGAGTGATGGGAAAAAGAGAGAAAATACTTTTTTTGGTACAATAGACACCAAGCCAGCACAACTGCCAAAACCTGATGAGGCTGGAGAATCCCAGCAGTTTCCTGAAGGAAATGTACTGCAGTCCAGGAAAACGTGGGCAGTCCTTTTTGGGTCTGCCGTGGCTCATGGCTGTGTGGCTCTGATCACAAGGTTAATTTCTGACCGTTCCAAGGTGCCATCTCTGGAGCTGATTTTCATCCGCTCGGTGCTGCAGGTGCTGTCCCTCATTGCTGTGTGCTACCACCACGAGCCTCCCTTCGGCCCCAAAGGCTACAGGCTCCGGCTCTTCCTCTATGGGGTCTGCAACGTCATCTCCATCACCTGTGCCTACACCTCCTTCTCCATAGTGCCCCCCAGCAATGGGACCATCATGTGGAGGGCCACCACCACGGTGTTCAGTGCCATTCTGGCTTTTCTACTCATAGATGAAGGAATGGCTTATATAGACGTGCTCACTGTCATGGGCAGTGTGTGCGGGGTGTGTCTGGTCATGATCCCCAACATTGTTAAGGAGGAAAACTCTTTGCTGAGCACCTGGAAAGAAGCTTTTGGCTATACCATGACTGTCATGGCTGGTCTGACCACTGCCCTCTCCATGATAATCTACAGGTCCATCAAAGACAACATCAGCATGTGGACAGCGCTGTTCACTTTCAGCTGGACAGGAACAGTGTGGGGAGTGTCCACCATGTTCCTGCTCCAGGAGCCAATCGTCCCACTGGATGGGGAAACCTGGAGCTATCTCCTTGCCATCTGCCTGTGCTCCACTGCAGCCTTCCTGGGCGTCTACCATGCCCTGGGCAAGTTCCACCCTGCTCTGGTGAGCACTGTGCAGCACCTGGAGATCGTCATTGCCATGGTCCTGCAGCTGCTCGTGCTGCACAGCTTCCCAGGCACTTGTGATCTAGTTGGGGCAATGCTTATTTTGGTGAGTGTTTTTTTCCTTGCATGTTATAAGCTTTCCTGGAAGGAATTAAGGCGGCAAGATTATCAGGAGATTGTGGATTTGCCCAGTAAATGAATGTCTGTTTTCAATGTCTCATTCTGGCTGTGACCATGTGGAAGTGACTCCTTTCAATTCCTGTGTCCAAGCCTGGTGGCCAGGCCCTCTCTCTACCATTTCAGTTCTCAGCTGATGTAGCAATGTTGGTATTTCCAGGCTCCTGTGCTAGGTGGATTTGTTCTGCTGCACACAACCATTCTGTCATACCCAGAAGAGTAGCACAGCCAGCACAGGCTGGCCCACTGAAATGTGGGCCAAGCTCTTCTTGACCTTCTTTGGATAAAGCAATACAGAGGGACTCAATAGTGACTCTCATTCATGCGTGCTGTGGTAGCAGGAAGATGAGCAGCAAAACCATTAAAACAGTCAAACCAAATTGTCATTTACTCTGTAATGCTTCTTAAGCTTTGGCTGTCATATTCTAAATGGAGCAATGCTGAATTTTTGTGGCTAAAACTTGCATTTCCTGTGTGTATAAAGAAGTCAGTAAAGCTTTTTGTGCTTTGTGGCTACATTTCTGGCTGAAACAATTCAGGAAGCCCTCATGTCCCGTGGGGGAAAGTGAGCCTCAAAAGCTGAATTTCCAGTTGTGTCACAGCTGTGACAGGTCCCCAGGAACTATAAGGTCCACAACAGATTAAAGATTTAGCCCTGAAGCAGACCAAAATCCCTTCTATGGAACCATATTTTCTAAAGGAGGTTTTGAGTATTATCCGAGGGTGTGTAAAAAATGGCGAAATAAAAGAATGCATTTGAGATGGAGGTGTGAGCAGCATGGTAGTACTGACCAGCCTGGAAGCATCAGTGACTGCCACTTAGGGTGCTTGGGTCCAAAAACTTCAGGAAGACATCAGATTCACCAAGAGCCCCAGGGTTCTATGAGCCCCAATATTATTCCTGGCCATTCTAATGTGTGGCTCTAAAGAGAAAGGCCAGCACCTGTGTCCATGGGCTCTGTGCCAACCAGGCCCTGCAGGCACCTCCCACTCCAGCTGCTTATGCCTCTGTTCTGTCCCATGAGCATTTTCTTAGGGAAAAGGCACCACTCAGGTGGCTCCAGCCAGTCCAGCTTCCCCCAAAGAAAATACATTTTACTTGTGAAAAGAAGCAGCAATTACTTTTATTCCTATGAATACTTAGGGAGATCAAGTTCTCTGACATCAGCCAGCCCGGATGGCAACGCTCCTGATCCATGTGACACTTGTGTCCTCCAGTGCTGGTGATGCCAGAGACCCCCTGGGCCATGCAGGTGTCCCTCAGGTGCTGGCACAGTCACAGCTGCCCCGAGAACCGTTTCCTTGAGGAGCAGGTGGAGCTGGCAACAGGAGCTCTGCACCTTGTAGGAAGGACAGAAGAAAAGGGGAGCAGGTAAAACAAAGCAGTGCTGGGAAAGCTCTGCCCAGCCAGAAATCCCTTTGACAGCTTAGGGCAGAGCAGTTCCCAGCCCAGAATCCTGCTGTGCTTCTATCAACTCCTCATTTCACTCTGGGGCAGACGGTCTTTCTTCCTCTGGCTGCTCAGACAGCAGGAAAGCTTCCTTTGTGGAAAGCAACCAGGTCATGAGGCTCCTCCATCATGACTTCCACACCTGTCCCTCTGCAGGGACTCAAGCTCTTAGGCTCAGCTGTGCCAACACACACATGTGCAGGCACCCAGCTAGGTACATCTGGCCAGCCAGGGGTATTGGACAACAGGACTCCACAAAATCCTCCACTGTGCAGCAGGGCTGAGTCTTGCCCCAGCCCCAAAGCAGCCAAGGCCCCTCCTCAGAAGCTCCCCCTGCCACCCCTGAGGCTGGCACAAGCAGCTCACACCCAGGGGCCCACTCCAAGAACCTGAGTGGTGTCTCTGAAGCAATTCAGGGCTCTATGGGGCCTGGTCCCGCTCCAGCTGCTCCACAGCCTGCACGAGGTCCTGCACAGCCCTGTCCACGTCTGCCCGGGTGGTGCCGCGCCCCACGCTCAGCCGCAGCGCGTTCTGCGCCACCTCGGGGGGAACCCCACAGCTGAGCAGCACTGGGGAGGGCCTGCAACACAGCCAGGGCCAGCAGGTTGGACTGGAAGGCTGAGGATGCCCCACACATCAGCAGGGAGCCTCACCGAGGCACAGAAGCAATCACATTTGCAGACATGCTCCAGGTAGCTATCCCTGCACAGCCCCCTGTTTGCTTTCCAGGGGCACCCAATCCCACCAGGCTTGTTGCCCTAAGGGGGGTCTGGCTCTTCTAAGAAGAGCCTGTTCCAGGTCCCTGTGGGTTGGCAGCTCTGCCACATCCAGAGGGCATTGCTCTAGACCAAAAGCACCCACAGTCCCCATATCCCCTAAAGGAGCCATCTAGACACCCAAGCAGGGCTGGAGCAGGTGAGCCAGGCACACAAAGACACAAGGCAGGCTCTCTTCTGGTAGTGCCAGGAGTTAAAAAGCTGGATAACCACAGCTGGGAGGGACAAACTCCTTCCAAGCTGCAATCCAGCATTCCAGCTGTGTCTCCTGCAAGAATCCCCTTCACAGCCCTTCAGCTCCTCTGGAAGGAGGAGCTCTGTACCCTATTTATTCCAGGTGATGCTGCCCAAGCCACCCACTGTCCCTTTCCCTGTCCTGTTTCCATCCCTCCCAAGTCCTGTCCTCTGCGAAGACACCCAGGAGCTGGAAAAGCCGTGTGCTCACCGATCCCCCTTGTCAGAGTGGCAGGCAGCCCCGACGCTGGCGAGGAGCACCTTGCAGTGAGCCAGCACCCTCCGTCCTGCAGCACAACACAAGCACAGCTCTCCCAGTGCCAAGGCTCCCTCCAGGGCTACTCCTGCCTCACCTCCCTGCCTGAGCCATGCCAAGTGCCCCCAGCCTCAGCCACAGGTGTGTGAGGGGCAGGTGCTGGGCTCTGTGTAACAATCATGGGACAGCAGCAGGGTAAGAGATACCTTGAAGGCCTGGGCCCAGGATGGAGAAATTACAGGTGTTGCAGAGTCGCTTGGAGCCCTTAAAGTGACTGTTGAAGCGAATTCTCTGCTTCCCAAAGGAGACCTGGAGAAATCAGAGGGCTGTGAACCTCTCTGGGTTTCCAAGCAGCTCTGTCCTTATGAGGAGGTGGGCAGGGACAGAGGGACATATCCACCCTGCCCCAGGCCCCACACCCTGCAGCCTGAGACTGTGGGGAGGGACCAGATGTGCTCACCTCCAGCGTGGCCTCCAGGTAATCCCGGACATCCCGCATATGAGCCTCATAGGCCTCCCAGTTCTTGTTCACTAACTCTGCAGCCTGAGAACACACAGACAGGCTCCACCAGTGACCCTTGGATGTGAGCCCAGCCTGGAACAGCCTCTGCAGTGCCAGGTCCCCTGTGCCCCCTCTCAGTGCCCTGTGCCCTGTGAGCTGGGTGACTGTCAGGGCTGCAAACCCTCAGCAAGCGTGCCAAAGCCACCTCCTTCAACTGACACCAGAAAGCCCCACCACCTTTCCCAGCTCACCCTCCCTCCCACATACTCCAAGTTTGTCCCTTCTGATGACCAGGGAACACAAGTGGCTGTCTCTGTGCTGGCTCTGCACCACTCACCCTTGACCATCCCAACTGACCTGGCCAAGGCCGGCAATCATCGGGGTGTTCTCAGTGCTGGAAGGGAACAGAGACCAGTGAGTTATTTCTCCTGAACAGAAACTCAACCCTGAGACACAGACCGCCTCATGGGACCCCTCATTACTGGAAAGGGCTCCTGGGCACCTCTCTGAGGTGGTTCAGAAGGAGGCAGTTCCACCCTGTTACACCCTTGGCAAAGCCTGAGCTCCAGGGAGTTTCCATGCATGGATCCATTTCCCTGCTGTGCTGGGTTGCTTGCCTCAGGGCTGGCAGATGACACAGCTGCCAGCTCAGCTCAGACAAGGCAGCCCATGGGGCCTGGCCACCAGCCAGGGGCCCAGCTCTCCAGGTAACCATGTGGCCCCTTACCCTGGCCGGAAACTCCTCTCCTGTCCCCCTCCAAAGAGCATGGGGTGCAGCGGGGTGGCAGTGCCGGGGCTGCGGATGTACAGCGCTCCGATCCGTGGGCCATGGAACTGTGGGGACAGCCACGGTCACCCTGGGGACACTGACAGTGCTTCCTGCCATCCTGCCCAAATCTGAGCACCCTCCAGTGCTGGCCCCTGCCCACTGCACAGGCACAAGGCATTATAGAGCTGCTCCCCATGCTCAGCCTCCTGCACCCCAGCCCAGACAGGTTCCACAGGAGTGAAGTCTGTCTGCAGAGCACCACCCAGCAGGAGAACTTTGGTGAGGTACTAAGCTGCGTGGGGCACCCAAAGTCCCCCTGGCAGCCCAGCAGAGCTGTCACACAGGATCAGCAGCTGGGCCACAGGAGCAGGGCCACACCTTGTGTCCCACGATGGTCAGGTAGTCCACGCCCAGCTCCTGCACGTCCACGCGCCCCTTGCCAATCATCTGTGCTGCATCCGTGTGCACCAGGATCCGGGGCAGCCCCTGCGCCGCTCGGCGCCGGTTGAGGGCACAGACGCGCTGGCTCAGCTCTGCGACGGGCTGGTGGCAGGGATGAGGGGCTGCATCCCTTCTGCTCCCCTCTGTCACCTCCTCTTTGTGAGGTATCTCTGCCCCATCCCCTCTCTGCCCACACTCACCATGATCACCCCGGTCTCGTTATTGGCCAGCATGAGGGACACCAGGCAGGTGTTTGGCTGGATGGCAGCCAGGACGTCGTCCACCTCTGCCTGCCCGCTCCGTGGGGACACAGGCACAAAGGTGGCTTCTGCAGGCCAGGAGACAAGCCCTGAGGCTGGCTGGGTAGGCTGTCAGCGCTCAGGGCTGCATGTGCCCCACTGAGCAGGGCAGGAGTGTGTGGGCAGCATAGGCACAGAGCAGGGAGGTGACACATCCAGCCCAGGGCAACATGAGCAACCACAGGGGGAAATGGTGCCCTTCTCCAGGGGGAGAAAGTGGAACATCACAGAGCATGCAGGATCTTGCCCTCCTCTGAGAACACCAGCAGAGACAAGTCCCCCATTCAAACCTCATCTGTGCCAGTGCCACTTACCTGCCAGGCCCTCCTTCCCCAGCTGCTCCAGCGGCAGGCGGATGGAGTCGTGCTCCACGCTCGATGTCACAATGTGTGGTATGCCCTGGCTGTTCCCTGTTCCACGCTGGCTGTCATGGAAGTGCCTGCAGGCAGTGTGGATCACCATGTTGTTTGCCTGAAGGAGGGAAGGAGAGGGAAAATGGAAGCTCAGAAAGGGCACAGTGCCCTTCATCCCTACTCTCCTCATTGCTGCTCGCTGGAGAGGAGGTGGTGGGTAGGCATTCCCAGGAAGGGGGTTCCTCTGCTCCCACCTCTGTGCCCCCTGAGGTGAAGATGATGTCCTCGGGGCGGCCTCCCAGCATGTTGGCCAGGCTCTGCCGTGCGCTGCCGATGAGCTCCTTGGCCTTGCTGCCTGCAGGACCAGACCTAGCAGCTCCCGTGGGCTCCTGTCACCACACGGGCCAGCCCGAGGAGGGAACATGGCCCATCCTGGTCCCTACCTGCAGGGTGGGAGCTGCTGGGGTTGCCCCAGGCCTGGCACATGGCATCCCATACGGCCTGGGACACCTCGGGGGCCAGGGGGGTGGTGGCATTGTAGTCCAGGTAGATCCTCCTGTAGGGGCAGGGGCAGATTAGGGTGCTGGGGGGCACAGGGGGAGCACGGGGCAGGGCAGGGCCTCACCCCTCCAATGAGTCACACTGCGCCTCCGCCGGCTCTGTCCCCGCGCCCATCACCGCTGTCACTGTGTCACTGTCAGTGTCACCGTCTGGCTGCCGTCACCAACCTGGCATCGAGGGTTACAGACATGGGGGACCAGGCACCTGCCCTGCCTGGGGCACCACAACACCCATCATCCTCCCTCTCGCCTGCCCCATAGCCAAGGCACCCACCAATCAGCTCCCTCCTGCCTGCCCCACAGCCAAGGCACCCACCAATCAGCTCACTGGCCGGGGCCCCCTCAGGGCACTGACCAATCAGTTGCCCCGCAGGAAGGGCTCCGTCACGGCGCTCCCCCGGCCGCGCCGCCCAATCCGCTGCCGCCCGCCCATTGGCGGGGCTCCGCGAGCGCACGCGGCTCCCGTTGCCCGCTGCGGGCGGTGCGCGAGCCCCCCGTCCCCCTTTCTACCCCCCCGCACCGCGGCGGGTGTCACTCACACGCTGCTCACGCGCCGCCCGAGACGGAATGGGCGTGGCCCGCGAGCAGTGCGCATCCGGAGAGCGGGTGTGGGCGGTACTTCCGGGACGGACGCAAGGCCAGGGAGGGGCGGTGTTTCCCCTCGTCAAGATGGCGGCGGCACCGTCGGTGCGGTTTCCGCGCCGCGCCCTGCGCAGGCTCCGCGCCGCGCTCCGCGCGATGCCGGTGAGTGCTGGGCGGGGGGCGCCGGGGCGAGAGGCGACGACCTGCGCGCAGGGCTGGGGCGGGCGGCGCCCGGGGCCCGCCGCGCCGTGACTCAGCGCCGCACGGCGGAGGCGGCCCCGCGTGCCGCGGCCGGTGCGGGGCCGAGCCGCGGGAGCTGCCCGGGGATGCGCCCGAGGCGGCCGTGCCTCGCGGCTGCGCGCCCCGGGGGGGTTGCGGCGGTGCGGGCCGCGCTCAGGGCCGGGGGGGAGCGGGCGGTTCGGGCGCTGTGGCGGGGTCAGGCGGGCGGAGCCGGGGCAGGGCACGGCCGGGCTGGCGCTGCGGCCCCGGCCTGCCTGCCTCGCTGTAATTGCCAAGGCGAAGTGCAAAACTCAATTAAAGCCGAATTCCCGCACGCAGACGCGCCGTATTAGGCTCTGGGAGCCGCTCCGAGGAGCGATAGGCTCGCGGAACAGGGGCTGGGATGGGCCGGGCTAACGCAGCCGTCCAACAGCGGCGGAGCGCCGCAAAGCCCCGCGTCCCATTGGCCTCAGCGCGGCTTACATCGGCTTGTTTCTGCTGCGTGGAAAAAACTGCCTCGTTTGACACATTCCTCTCTTTTCCTCCCGTCTTTCAGATTATGTCGTAACCACAGAACTACCGAGCAGTGATGGAATCACTGGACACCGAGGTGAGGGCACGGAAGACCCTGGGGACTGTGGAGTACGTGGAGTCGTCGGGCTTCGCGCAGGGGGTGCTGCCCACCAAGAAGGATGTGGTGCAGAACATGCTGTACCTGCTGCAGCCCAAGAGGGCCGGCCAGGCCCAGCGCTCCAAGGAGGACGCGGCCCAGCTGCTCGCAGAGCACCTGCAGGAGCACTGGCTGGTCTGCAACCTGCACACCATCGCCACGCAGAACATAAAGAAACTCATCCTCAAAATGTACGAGGAGTTCACCCGATTGTACCAGACCAGGAAGCAGAGACAGAACCAGGCTTTTTCCGAGCGAGCCGACAGATTCAACGAGAGTTCGGAGAAGCTCTTTGATGTGTTTTGTACAGACACACAGTTGAGGGATAAACTGGAGGAGTACAGTGGGATAAAAATGACCAGCATCGAGTGGAAGTTTCTGGAAGATCAGAGGAACGAGAGAAAGATGTACTACGAAGATTTCACAGAGAAGCAGGAGCTGAAGATGATGGAGAGAAGGCAGAAGATACAGTGTCTGGAGCACTTCAGGAAGCTCGCCAGGGAAGAGAAGGAGAGCAGCAAGGCAAAGGAGATGAAGTACAAGGGCGAGGAGCAGTCGGATGAGGGCACAAGCGTGGACGAGCTGTACCCTGTGGAGGAGGAGAACGGCGGCGCCCCGGCCTTCTCGCTGCGGGGCCGGCGGAAGCGCCGCTGCACCGCCACTGCCGCCGGCACTGACCTGCCCCTGGAGGGCGAGCACATACGGATGAGCATCCGCAGGGTCAGGCCTGGCTTCTATGAGACTGTGGAAAAGGTGAAAAACTGCTAGCGCCCGCCGCTGAGAGCGGGCAGAGCTGCTGGAGTACAAGGTAGCAATGCACACGTTAGGCAAGTTTGAAATCCCACCATTCATTGGAAGTGATTGTTGTAGATCCTCAAGCCAGAGCTCAGGAACATGCTGCCTCCAGGGAAGAGGGCTGGGATGGTGACAATGACAGCAAGGACTAAACCATATGGATTTGGAAGGATGAGCTGTCAGCAGCCAGCGATGCCAAGGCTCAGATGCAGAGGATGATCCAAGGTTACGTAGCACGTAAGCCTCTTCTTCCAAGGTCCTGTCTGCATCCGTGGGGTTTGGAAGTCTCTCAACATTTCTGAGCCAGCGGTGGCCTAACAGCGTGAATCAGGACACGGATTTACTGCAGGGTGGTAACTTGGACTTGTTGCTGACAGAAAATCCCTGTGCTGAAGAGCCCTGGCTGCAGTGGGGGTGAAAGATGCTTGGCTTCCTGCGGGAGCTGGCGTTTCTGCCAGGAAGGAAGTGGGTTTGCAGCGTGTGTCACCAGCCCCGGAGAGGCATGCTGTGCTTTTGGAAAGGGACTGCTCTCCTGCTTGAGGAGCAGGCAGAGAGCAGAAGACAGTGGAGTGCTTTGGCTGTTAAAGCATTGGTGATTCTGAATGTTTTATTCTAGATTCTATTTTACCAACGTTTCCTTGATCAGGATAAACCTTCCCGTAACTGGATGAGTTTCATCATGAAGTCCCTAATATAGGATCTGGGGTGTGAATCCTAAATGAAGTGGTAATGTTTTATCTTTGGGGGGAGGGGGTTAACATAGGAGAAAATGCAAATTGCATTATTTAGTTTTAAGATGAGAGTAATTTTATAAACTGTTATACTGCCTTTATAGGACATAGGGAAGAATAAGCCTTCCCAGGTGTAGCTGTGGTGTTCACAGCAGCAGGCACCGACATCTGGGCTTGCTCTTCCACCCCCGAGGTGGTGTCTGTAGACCAGCAGGGGGGAAATGGTAGTTTTCCACCCGGAGGTTGTTTGAACAAAGCGTGACCCTCTTGCCCACGTACATCCTGAGCAGTGACTATCTGTGACATTTTAGTTAAGAGTTGCTTTACTGGTTTTTAAATGTGAGAGACTTGAACTTCCAGTGAAACCCAGTGCTGGAGATCTCTCTGGTGAGATGCCCAAACCTTGCCAGACCACACTGAAAATGGAAAACCCCCAAGTCTCTATTTGTCCACAAAAGATCTGTGGTAGAAAGAGCGCAAACTTGCCTGGTTTTAAAATTTACCTTCCAGTGTGAATGTTGGTTTCCCCACTCCAGTATCTCAGCTTTTCCCCGTTTCTTTCCTCTCCGTCCTGCACATCATTTACTGATGTTAACTCGTGCTCTTTCATTCTTTGGCTTTTGCTCCCTTTAACAATAAATGCATGTACGAATAATTTTGACAGTTCATTTACTTTTGATGAATCAGTCCTCGGACTGCTTTGAAGTCCTGTGCCAAAGGAGGAATGAAACACGGGGCAGCTGCTGGTTCCCTGGGACACGGCGGCCTGGCCGGGCTGCCCAGGCAGGCTCCAGCCTCGGCCACCTGGCACAGATCTGTCTGGCTGTGAGCTGTGTGTCCCTTCTCAGGGACCGTGCTCCTTACAAGGGTCCTTGCTCTGTGTCTCTGACAAGCTCTCCATGGTAACTCGCTCCAAAGTATTTAGTGCCCGCCGCGTGCTCTGCACCACTCGTAGTTTCACAGGTTTGGTAGCAGCACCCTTGAGCCTCCGCTGCCTGAGGCTTCGCAGCCTCCCTCCATCTCCTCTCTCTGACATGCTTCACTGACCTCCCCATGCAAATTATGTCACGTTTAAACTATTTGCCTTCCAGCCCAGAGGTGCTGGATTGAGCCTCTCACTGGGTCTCTACACCAGCAGCTCTGTTTCAGCAGGGAATATAGCCAAGCTCGGACCTCGCCAAAGTAGGAGTTTTTTAATAACTGCTGTAAGTCCCCTTTTTATTACAGATATAGCTGACAGTATAAATGCTTGTGTGTAAAGCAAATCCATTTGGGTTGGCTCGGATATGGAACACAGCTGTATAGTGCTTTATGATTTTCAGGGATTCAGGGAAATTAAGGTTGTCAAATTTGACTTCCTGTCTACCACAGGGAATTACATTTCATTCAGACGCCCCACACTCAGCCTGCTGGTCTCAGTTGAACTGACGTGTCTGACAGAAAGTCAAGCCGCAGGTGTCAGCATTCTGCTGTCTTCCTTGTTATCTATTTAGTGATTAATCACCTTCAGCGTTTCAAAATAAGACAAAAAAAAATCTGACCAACTTCTAGGCTGTGATTCTTTTCACGACATCCTGTACAGGCTGAGCAGAGTTTATCACATTAAAATCATATTTGGGTTTTTTTTAAACTGGGTTTGACTGTGGATAGAGCCAAAGCCTGGCTCTGTTTCTGCTGCAACAGGGGGAAAATTTCTAAATCATGTATTCTGGTATTCTGATTACTCTTCTTTGGGACCATGGTGCCTTTTTAATCAGGACAGTAAATCTTGTCCCAGGATTCTGTACTTTTGTACGTTAACAGTTGTTGACTTTCCTTTTTGGTGTGTCCCAAATAAATTAATATAACAGAACTCTGGGCTTTTGTTTCTTCTTTCTAAAGGGGGAGGAAAGAGGAAACTGAAGCAAAAGTAAATGTTCTCTGCTTCAGCTCTCCTTCCCAGGCCCTTGTAGGAGCAGCTGGGATGCATGCAGGAGGAGCTGCTCCTGTGCAGACCGTGTGGGGCGGTGGTAGGGAAGCTGCCAGAAATGGGAATCTGGCACAGGGTCCCACTTGGAGCCCTTTTTTTCAAAGATGCTGGAATCTGGAGCATCTGAAGGTAAGGGGAGAGGAATAAAATGTCTGCACATGGTTGCAGTGTTTCATGAGGACTCTGTGTGCCTCAGGCATGGTGGGATTGGAATCACAGACAAAGGTGGGGCCTCCTTGCCTTCCTGGTGTGATCCCATGCATGAGTGTTCCACTGCTGCCTGTTCTCCTGACTGTGTTTCAGGGATGTTGTTTGAGATGAGTGAGGAGCACTTGTGTCCAAGAGAGACACACAGAGATGATTTGCACCACGGGACTTCAGCAAGGAAGGGAAATTGGAAAGGAGGAAGTGCTGGAAGGGGCATGTTTGCATCAATGGATTTTGCAGGAGGAAATCAAAGTGCATCCCAGGGGCTACAAATACTTGTGCTGGATGATGAGTCACTGATTTTACTGGGTATTTGGGGAGAAACATTGTAATCCTTCACCCCTTGAGTCCTGGTTTCTACAACGGGGAGCAACAGAAAGGAGGGGGCATCCTGAAAGCCCTGCACCCCAGCCTGGGGCCCTGACAGCCAGGCAGGGCACATGCCTGCTCCAGACAATAAATGCCTTTTTGCAGCCTTTACAAGTTCCTTAGAGCTGCCCAGGCCGGCCAGAGTGAGGCTGTACAGAAACACCCTCCTGATTTCCCAGCATGGATGTGCCTCTCCTGGCCACTGCTCTGCGTCCCCTCCCTCTTGGAAAGGGGAAGGAACACAAAAAACACAACCCAAAATGCAAATCATGGCACTACTGAGTGGGCTGGATGTGGAAAACAACGTCTGTGACTCAGCACAGAAAGAGTCACAAAGCTGGAATTTAAAACAAGTCCAAGCTGAACTCTGTGGGCATATGGCTCATGGAGTGTTGGGCAGTGCCTCCCCAGGAGGGAGCTGGGTGGGCAGGGGGACGTGCCAGACAGTTTAACACAGGCTGACAGTGATAAATTGTGGCACTGCAGGTGGGATACTGGGAAAAAGTGATTCTGGGAAGAATGGGGCAGACCTGTGAGGCTGTGTCACAGCTGTGCTTGTGCTCAGTGCCAGTGGCCAGGCTTGGGCACAGCTCCAGGAGGGGAGATGAAGCTCCTGAGCCACCTGACATCCACGTTTGTTCCCCTGGGGGGATGCATGGCACACTGGTGGTGAAGCCATCCCCACTGTGGCAGAGCTGGGCACAGAAATCCTGGTGTGGGGCACAGGAACCCAGCATGACACCTGCCCTACCCCCAGCCTCTGGTTCTCACTGGCTCCACGGGAAAAATCCCCCTGAATGCTGAAAGGAGCTGCAGGGCGAGCCTTTCCAAGGGCAACCACATTAATTTATTAACAAGACACGTGCAAGGGTATTTCCTGCTCTCACCAAGGGTGTTGTCTTGTTATTCTTCCTGAGTTTCTTGACAGCAGATGCTTCCTCCTGGCACAGCTTTGGAGCCAGCAGATACTGCTCCATTCTTTTAAGACATAGCAATGAAAGTTCCTGATTCCCCTTGTGCTGCCAGCAGTGTCCCCTCTTGCACAGTGCTCTGGTCCTGCTCAGGTCTGGGTTTGCTCCAGGGCCTGGGGACAGCTGTGCACAGCCACAGCCCCCCTGGCACAGCCTGCTGGGCAGCCCACACACACCTCCAGAGGGAGGGACGCTAGAAATTGATCCTGGGGAAATCCAAACGTCTGGGAGTTGGGCTAGGAACTGTTGAGCTTTCACTTTTCCAGCTACCTGGTACAGAGCAGCCAGGCCCCCAGACTTGGCTATGCCAGATACTTTCAAGGAGCCAGCTTTTCCCTGGCTCCAGGCTTTTTGCCGTTCCATACCCTCAGTTTTGGGAAGTGGGTATTGGCAGAGCTGTGGGCTGCACCTGCCCAGGTATTCCCTGCGTGTACTCGTGGCACTGCCATGGCTCTGGCAAGACATTTGCTTGTTCAGCATCCTCAGTTGTACCCCAACACACATTTTGTGGAGTTTCTTTGTATGTCAGCACTTCCTGCTGCCCCACAGAAGCTGCTTGCAGGAGACCAATTTGCTGAATTGGTCCAGTCTCCAGCAGCATTTTACATCTTTTTGCAGGCAAACATACCCCTAAATCACTCACATCTTGGCTCCTCTGTCTGTGGAATGCATTCATTATGTGAGCACCCAGACAGTTCCTCCTGCAGTATTTCTATCTTGAGACATACCACATTGTCTATGAGAGATGCTGGGAAGGGAAGTGGGCAGTGTGGGGGCAGGACACACTCTAAGACACCCTGACTCTCTTGTTGCTGTCACACCCCCAGCTGCTGGGCTCTTACTTCCCACATGCTCCTGCAGCCGAGTTTCTGGATGAGAGAAGCAGCTACTGCGGAAAGTCCAGAAATTTTGGGAGACGCCTGGGTGACTGCAGATATGAGAGAGGTGGGGGTCCCTTGCCAGGACCTCACTGACCCCTGTCCCTGCTCCCCCCGGGGCGTTCCCCGCGGGTTTGGGACCCCACGCCGGCTGCTGCCGCCCGGAGCTGGGGAGGTGCCGGACCTCGAGCCCGGGGCTGGGCAGTGGGGACAAGCTGAACCCCGTGTTTCCTTTTCATGTCCCCGGAGCTGGGGACAAGCCCAGCGCCGCCGCCCGCCGGAGGGACAGGCTCAGGTTACGGCCTCGTACAGAAATGAGTGGGGCTGCGGGACTCCGGTGAGGTTTCTGGTGCCGGGCCGGGGTGTATTAAAGGGGAGTGAGTGCACGGGCGGCTGAGGGCTCCGGCAGTCCCCGGCCATGGCAGGCCCGGGCAGCGACGGGGACCTGCGGCGCCTGCTGAAGCTGCACCGCACCGAGATCGCCATGGCCGTGGACGACGTCTTCCCACTGCTGCATGGCCTGGCTGACCACGATGTCGTCCCTGACCACATCTTCAAGGTGAGGCTGCGGGTCCGGCCGACCGGTCACGCTGTGGGGGCCGCAGGGCCGGAGGGCAGCCCTGGCCGTGCTGTGCCCGGCAGGAGACGCTGAGCCGGGCGGAGCGGGAGGGCTCCCACCGCGCTTTCCACGCGCTGCTCACCTGGCTGCTGGGCCGCGACACCGCCGCCCTCCGGGACTTTTGGGCCGTCCTCTTCAAGGACTACAACCTGGAGCGCTACTCCCGGCTCCGGCCTCTCCGCGGCGCCTTCCCCAGAGGTAGTGGGGGTCAGCTGGGACGGGCACCCCCGGGGGCTGACAGCGGGCAGGGGTGACAGCCGGGGTGCTGGTGCCTCTCCCAGTCCCCGTTATTCTTGCAGAGGTGGAGCTGGGGCGGCAGCGCCGTGGAAGGCGTCTCTCCCCGAGCCCCACAGCACCGGCCCCACACAGACCCCAAGGCAAGAGGAAAGCCCCTGAGGAGCGGGACAAGGCCCGGGCGGCACAGGCCGCTCCACGGCACAGTGCCAGTCCTGGTATGGACACCCAGAGCAGGATGGAGATGGGGCAGGGTGCTGCCCCCGAGGTATTGTGGTGTGCCCCCTGACGCCCATCCTCACAATGCTGCAGGGCCCCTGGTGAAGGCAAAGACTGTGAAGAAGCCGGAGGGCACAGATACCCCCCGCACCTCTCGTGCCAGTGGTGAGTGCCGAAAGCCCCAGGGCAGCTTCTGCCTGTGTGCCCTGTCTGCCCACAGCCCTGGGCAGGGGGCTACCCACCCCACTGAACCATCTCCTGCCCGCAGCTCTCCAGGCAGTGGCTGCCTCGGTGCAGAGAGCGGTGGCTGTGGCAGGTGGTGAGGTGCCCGTCAGCCGTGGGGCCATCGAGGGCATCCTCATTAAACACGTGCTGGACCCAAGTAAGTACAGCCCAGCCCAGCCACCTCCTGCCCAGTTTAGTCCCCAAATTCAGGAGCCACCCTCAGGCAGGACGAGGTGGGAAAGGAGCTGGAGCTGCCTCTGGCCTCTCTTGCAGACAGCTCCAAGATGGGCAGCAGAGCTGGTGACAAGCCATATACCCCAACTGCCTGCGAGGAGCCAGAGGCCAGGAGCAGAAGCCACAGCCTGAAGCCTCCCGCCCAGCCCAAGGCATGCCAAAGTGTACAGACACCCCCCTCATGTTTTCACCCCATCTTGTGCAGCTGCCAAAGCTGTGGCAGGGGGTTGTTCCTGCATGGCATCATAGCCATGGCCTGGGGGTGTCCCCCAGTGCAAGCAGTGCCTCTCAAAACCCCTTCTTGTCTCGCCAACAGAACAGGGAAACCCAATTGCACCCCCAGGGCCAGCTGCAAGCAGCCACTGTCTACAGCCAGGACCCTGCGCCCCACCAGGTGAGCCCTCGATGTGACACCTGGTGCAGCCCCAGCAGGAACTGTTGGGGGTTCCCCTGGCATGTTCATTTGCCTTGGCCATGAAAAGAAAACACAGGGTTCAGCTCCTGGGGGTTCACCACATTACAACCCCCAAGAAACAGGCAATCTTACCACCCTGAAAGGATTGGTATGTTTGGTGCAGGGTGGGTGATGCAGGGGGAGAGGGCAAGGGCGGTGAAATACCTGGCCACAGCCATGGCTTCAGCCCGTGAGGGTGGCAGTGACCCCTGCCCACTCCCCCGGGGACAGGAGAATGAGGATGAGTGTGCAGCATGCGGTGACGGTGGTGAGCTCATCTGCTGTGACGGCTGCCCCAGGGCCTTTCACCTTGCCTGCCTGGTGCCCCCGCTGCCCCACGTCCCCAGGTGAGTCCTAGGCACGCAGCGATGCCAGTGCCCCCGCTGCCCCACGTCCCCAGGTGAGTCCCAGGCACGCAGGGATGCCAGTGCCCCCTGCCGTCCCTCACTGCTCTGCTCGCACTGCGCAGCGGGACGTGGCGCTGTGGCTCCTGCGTGGAGAACGTGACTGAACCAGGCCAGCTGCTGGAGGCAGACCTGCCTGTGGAGAGACCCCCCGAGACCCTGGGGGAGGCGGCGCAGGACACCCAGCAGGGTGGAGCGGAGGGGAGTGTCTGCAGCCGCTGCTGCACCCGGATCCCCACTCCCCACCACTGTCCTGCTCCCAGTGGGGACCCCAGGTGAGTTCCCCATCATGCCCCACATGCCAGTTCGTCTCTGGAGGGTCCTGCCCTGACGGTCTGTGTCACCTCTGATGTCTAGGGGGCTACAGCTGTGCATGTCCTGCATGGGCACCCTGGACACAGGCGGTCTGGGAACCACTGCAGCAGCTGGAGACCAACTGCTTCCAGCAGCCAAGGTCAGCACCAGGAGCGGGGTGGGAGAGGAAAAGTGGAGCTTAAGGGAAGAAGGAAGGTGGAGGTGGGTCAGGCACGCTGAGGGACAGGCTGACACAACATGGAGGCAATTTAGTGAAGCTGCACTGGGGGAGCAAGAGCTGGGGCCACACCAGCTGAGGGACTGAACATGGACAGCAATCCTCACCAAAAGGTGAACAGGCTGAGGGTGGCAAGAGAGCTGACAGGACATCTCTCCATGCACAGGCAGAGGATGGAGCCCTTGGCAGTGACCCTGTGCTGAGCCGGGAGGAGCTTGACGCGCTGCTAGGGGAGGTAAGACTGCGTGACACCAACAGGCAGACTCCATGCAAAGGGGACCATGTCTCTGGTGTGGCCCACAGGGGATCATGGGCATATGGGTCAGGCAGCATGTGCCTGGACAGGGGAAAGGATGTGGGATGGAAAGAGAAAATGAACACCTGGGGCTATCCCACAGAGCACGTGGGATGGGATCTTGCAGTGGGCATTCCAGACTATGGCACGGCCGCTGGCAGAAACACAGGGGCTCCTTGCCTAGAGCACACACCAAGCAGCAGAATCCACATGGCAAGCAATGAGAAAGAAACCTCGGAGACACACGTAAAACAAGATGAATGCAGGCATAATGATAGCACAAAGAAGTCACAGAATACAACACTGACCGTCAACAGGACAACCGACAATGCCACAAACAGAGCAAAACGGCAGGCTACACCCAGTGACACTCAGCAGAGAACAAGTGCACTGAAAATGTACATAAAATACAGGCAAGAGCAAATAAAATTCAATAACTTGAAAATAATATATTTAGCGGAAGGCTCAAAAAATCCTATTTCTTCATAAAAAAAGAAACAGAAGAAAAAGAAACAAAAAAAAACAAATACAAAAGAAAGGAGGTCTGCAGACAAATAAATGAAATGTTACCACAGATAAGCAAAACACCGCAGGCCACCCCTCGCCCCCCAAGGCCACAAGCCGCACCCCAAAAGCACACCTGCCCCCTCCCTGCAGGCCCTGGCCTCGGCTGCCCAGGCAAAACGAGAGACCGCCCGGGCACCAAAGGCGCCAAAAGAGATGCCTACAGCACCCGGTATTCCCAGGCGGTCTCCCATCCAAGTACTAACCGGGCCCGACCCTGCTTAGCTTCCGAGATCAGACGAGATCGGGCGTTCTCAGGGTGGTATGGCCGTAGGCACCCACCGGCCCCTCCGCAGCGCTCTCGAGCACCCGGCACCAGCCTCCCGGCACACGCCGACGCCGCACCGGGCACCACCGCCACCTCTCCGCCACACAGGCCCACGCCGGACCCTGGCCACGCCGCCCGGGCCACACCTGGCCCCCCAAGGCCACAAGCCGCACCCCAAAAGCACACCTGCCCCCTCCCTGCAGGCCCTGGCCTCGGCTGCCCAGGCAAAACGAGAGACCGCCCGGGCATCAAAGGCGCCAAAAGAGATGCCTACAGCACCCGGTATTCCCAGGCGGTCTCCCATCCAAGTACTAACCGGGCCCGACCCTGCTTAGCTTCCGAGATCAGACGAGATCGGGCGTTCTCAGGGTGGTATGGCCGTAGGCACCCACCGGCCCTCCGCAGCGCCTCGAGCACCCGGCACCAGCCTCCCGGCACACGCCGACGCCGCACCGGGCACCACCGCCACCTCTCCGCCACACAGGCCCACGCCGGACCCTGGCCACGCCGCCCGGGCCACCCCTCGCCCCCAAGGCCACAAGCCGCACCCCAAAAGCACACCTGCCCCCTCCCTGCAGGCCCTGGCCTCGGCTGCCCAGGCAAAACGAGAGACCGCCCGGGCACCAAAGGCGCCAAAAGAGATGCCTACAGCACCCGGTATTCCCAGGCGGTCTCCCATCCAAGTACTAACCGGGCCCGACCCTGCTTAGCTTCCGAGATCAGACGAGATCGGGCGTTCTCAGGGTGGTATGGCCGTAGGCACCCACCGGCCCTCCGCAGCGCTCTCGAGCACCCGGCACCAGCCTCCCGGCACACGCCGACGCCGCACCGGGCACCACCGCCACCTCTCCGCCACACAGGCCACGCCGGACCCTGGCCACGCCGCCCGGGCCACCCCTGGCCCCCCAAGGCCACAAGCCGCACCCCAAAAGCACACCTGCCCCCTCCCTGCAGGCCCTGGCCTCGGCTGCCCAGGCAAAACGAGAGACCGCCCGGGCACCAAAGGCGCCAAAAGAGATGCCTACAGCACCCGGTATTCCCAGGCGGTCTCCCATCCAAGTACTAACCGGGCCCGACCCTGCTTAGCTTCCGAGATCAGACGAGATCGGGCGTTCTCAGGGTGGTATGGCCGTAGGCACCCACCGGCCCCTCCGCAGCGCTCTCGAGCACCCGGCACCAGCCTCCCGGCACACGCCGACGCCGCACCGGGCACCACCGCCACCTCTCCGCCACACAGGCCCACGCCGGACCCTGGCCACGCCGCCCGGGCCACCCCTCGCCCCCCAAGGCCACAAGCCGCACCCCAAAAGCACACCTGCCCCCTCCCTGCAGGCCCTGGCCTCGGCTGCCCAGGCAAAACGAGAGACCGCCCGGGCACCAAAGGCGCCAAAAGAGATGCCTACAGCACCCGGTATTCCCAGGCGGTCTCCCATCCAAGTACTAACCGGGCCCGACCCTGCTTAGCTTCCGAGATCAGACGAGATCGGGCGTTCTCAGGGTGGTATGGCCGTAGGCACCCACCGGCCCCTCCGCAGCGCTCTCGAGCCCCGCACCAGCCTCCCGGCACACGCCGACGCCGCACCGGCACCACCGCCACCTCTCCGCCACACAGGCCCACGCCGGACCCTGGTCACGCGCCGGGCCACCCCTCGCCCCAAGGCCACAAGCCGCACCCAAAAGCACACCTGCCCCTCCCTGCAGGCCCTGCCTCGGCTGCCCAGGCAAAACAGAGACCGCCGGCACCAAAGGCGCCAAAGAGATGCCTACAGCACCGGTATTCCCAGCGGTCTCCATCAAGTACTAACCGGGCCCGACCTGCTTAGCTTCCGGATCAACGAGATCGGGCGTTCTCAGGTGGTATGGCCGTAGCACCCACCGGCCCCTCCGCAGCGCTCTCGAGCACCCGCACCAGCCTCCCGGCACACGCCGACGCCGCACCGGGCACCACCGCCACCTCTCCGCCACAAGGCCCACGCCGACCCTGGCCACGCCGCCCGGGCCACCCCTCGCCCCCCAAGGCCACAAGCCCACCCCAAAAGCCACCTGCCCCCTCCCTGCAGGCCCGGCCTCGCTGCCCAGCAAAACGAGAACCGCCCGCACCAAAGGCGCCAAAAGAGATCCTACAGCACCCGTATTCCCAGGCGGTCTCCCACCAAGTACTACCGGCCCGACCCTGCTTACTTCCGAGATCAGACGAGATCGGCGTTCTCAGGGTGGTAGGCCGTAGGCACCCACCGCCCCTCCGCAGCGCCTCGAGCACCCGCACCCCTCCCGGCACACGCCGACGCCGCACCGGCACCACCGCCACCTCTCCGCCACACAGGCCCACGCCGACCCTGGCCACGCCGCCCGGGCCACCCCTGGCCCCCCAAGGCCACAAGCCGCACCCCAAAAGCACACCTGCCCCCTCCCTGCAGGCCCTGGCCTCGGCTGCCCAGGCAAAACGAGAGACCGCCCGGGCACCGAAGGCGCCAAAAGAGATGCCTACAGCACCCGTATTCCCAGGCGGTCTCCCATCCAAGTACTAACCGGCCCGACCCTGCTTAGCTTCCGAGATCAGACGAGATCGGGCGTTCTCAGGGTGGTATGGCCGTAGGCACCCACCGGCCCCTCCGCAGCGCTCTCGAGCACCCGGCACCAGCCTCCCGGCACACGCCGACGCCGCACCGGGCACCACCGCCACCTCTCCGCCACACAGGCCCACGCCGGACCCTGGCCACGCCGCCCGGGCCACCCCTCGCCCCCCAAGGCCACAAGCCGCACCCCAAAAGCACACCTGCCCCCTCCCTGCAGGCCCTGGCCTCGGCTGCCCAGGCAAAACGAGAGACCGCCCGGGCACCAAAGGCGCCAAAAGAGATGCCTACAGCACCCGGTATTCCCAGGCGGTCTCCCATCCAAGTACTAACCGGGCCCGACCCTGCTTAGCTTCCGAGATCAGACGAGATCGGGCGTTCTCAGGGTGGTATGGCCGTAGGCACCCACCGGCCCCTCCGCAGCGCCCTCGAGCACCCGGCACCAGCCTCCCGGCACACGCCGACGCCGCACCGGGCACCACCGCCACCTCTCCGCCACACAGGCCCACGCCGGACCCTGGCCACGCCGCCCGGGCCACCCCTGGCCCCCCAAGGCCACAAGCCGCACCCCAAAAGCACACCTGCCCCCTCCCTGCAGGCCCTGGCCTCGGCTGCCCAGGCAAAACGAGAGACCGCCCGGGCACCAAAGGCGCCAAAAGAGATGCCTACAGCACCCGGTATTCCCAGGGTCTCCCATCCAAGTACTAACCGGGCCCGACCCTGCTTAGCTTCCGAGATCAGACGAGATCGGGCGTTCTCAGGGTGGTATGGCCGTAGGCACCCACCGGCCCCTCCGCAGCGCTCTCGAGCACCCGGCACCAGCCTCCCGGCACACGCCGACGCCGCACCGGGCACCACCGCCACCTCTCCGCCACACAGGCCCACGCCGGACCCTGGCCACGCCGCCCGGGCCACCCTCGCCCCCCAAGGCCACAAGCCGCACCCCAAAAGCACACCTGCCCCCTCCCTGCAGGCCCTGGCCTCGGCTGCCCAGGCAAAACGAGAGACCGCCCGGCACCAAAGGCGCCAAAAGAGATGCCTACAGCACCCGGTATTCCCAGCGGTCTCCCATCCAAGTACTAACCGGGCCCGACCCTGCTTAGCTTCCGAGATCAGACGAGATCGGCGTTCTCAGGTGGTATGGCCGTAGGCACCCACCGGCCCTCCGCAGCGCCTCGAGCACCGGCACCAGCCTCCCGGCACACGCCGGCGCCGCACCGGGCACCACCGCCACCTCTCCGCCACACAGGCCCACGCCGGACCCTGGTCACGCCGCCCGGGCCACCCCTCGCCCCCCAAGGCCTCAAGCCGCACCCCAAAAGCACACCTGCCCCCTCCCTGCAGGCCCCGGCCTCGGCTGCCCAGGCAAAACGAGAGACCGCCCGGGCACCAAAGGCGCCAAAAGAGATGCCTACAGCACCCGGTATTCCCAGCGGTCTCCCATCCAAGTACTAACCGGGCCCGACCCTGCTTAGCTTCCGAGATCAGACGAGATCGGGCGTTCTCAGGGTGGTATGGCCGTAGGCACCCACCGCCCCTCCGCAGCGCTCTCGAGCACCCGGCACCAGCCTCCCGGCACACGCCGACGCCGCACCGGGCACCACCGCCACCTCTCCGCCACACAGGCCCACGCCGGACCCTGGCCACGCCGCCCGGGCCACCCCTCGCCCCCCAAGGCCACAAGCCGCACCCCAAAAGCACACCTGCCCCCTCCCTGCAGGCCCTGGCCTCGGCTGCCCAGGCAAAACGAGAGACCGCCCGGGCACCAAAGGCGCCAAAAGAGATGCCTACAGCACCCGTATTCCCAGGCGGTCTCCCATCCAAGTACTAACCGGCCCGACCCTGCTTAGCTTCCGAGATCAGACGAGATCGGGCGTTCTCAGGGTGGTATGGCCGTAGGCACCCACCGGCCCCTCCGCAGCGCTCTCGAGCACCCGGCACCAGCCTCCCGGCACACGCCGACGCCGCACCGGGCACCACCGCCACCTCTCCGCCACACAGGCCCACGCCGGACCCTGGCCACGCCGCCCGGGCCACCCCTCGCCCCCCAAGGCCACAAGCCGCACCCCAAAAGCACACCTGCCCCCTCCCTGCAGGCCCTGGCCTCGGCTGCCCAGGCAAAACGAGAGACCGCCCGGGCACCAAAGGCGCCAAAAGAGATGCCTACAGCACCCGGTATTCCCAGGCGGTCTCCCATCCAAGTACTAACCGGGCCCGACCCTGCTTAGCTTCCGAGATCAGACGAGATCGGGCGTTCTCAGGGTGGTATGGCCGTAGGCACCCACCGGCCCCTCCGCAGCGCTCTCGAGCACCCGGCACCAGCCTCCCGGCACACGCCGGCGCCGCACCGGGCACCACCGCCACCTCTCCGCCACACAGGCCCACGCCGGACCCTGGTCACGCCGCCCGGGCCACCCCTCGCCCCCCAAGGCCTCAAGCCGCACCCCAAAAGCACACCTGCCCCCTCCCTGCAGGCCCCGGCCTCGGCTGCCCAGGCAAAACGAGAGACCGCCCGGGCACCAAAGGCGCCAAAAGAGATGCCTACAGCACCCGGTATTCCCAGGCGGTCTCCCATCCAAGTACTAACCGGGCCCGACCCTGCTTAGCTTCCGAGATCAGACGAGATCGGGCGTTCTCAGGGTGGTATGGCCGTAGGCACCCACCGGCCCCTCCGCAGCGCCCTCGAGCACCCGGCACCAGCCTCCCGCACACGCCGACGCCGCACCGGGCACCACCGCCACCTCTCCGCCACACAGGCCCACGCCGGACCCTGGCCACGCCGCCCGGGCCACCCCTCCCCCCAAGGCCAAAAAACCGCACCCAAAAGCACACCCCCCCCCCCCCCCTGCAGGCCCTGGCCCCGGGTCCCAGGCAAAAAAGAGAGACCGCCCCCCGGGCCCCCCCAAAAGGGGCCCCAAAAAAGATGCCTTACAACCCCCGGGGGTTTCCCCGGCGGTCTCCCCCCCCCAAATATTAAAACCCGGGCCCCCCCCCCCTTAGCTTCCGGATCAGACAGATCGGGACGGTTGGGGGAAAACCGGTGGGGGGAAAACCCCCAATCCGGGTCTGAGGGACCTTTTTGGGGCCCCCCTTTTCCCGGCCCCCGGCCCGGCCCCGGGGACCGGGGCCCCAACCCCCCCCCAAAAGGGGGCCCCCTGGCCCCTTTTTGGGGGCGGGGGCATTGGGGGGGGGGGGGCCCGGGGGCCCCCCAAAACCACCCCTTTTGGGGGAAGGGGGGGGTTTCCCGGTGCCCGGGCCCTAGAGCCGGGACCAAAAAGGGGGCCGAGAGCCTCAGGGGCCCCCCCCTTCCCCCGGCCTCCCCCCTAGAAATCCCCACCCCCCCGATTTTTCCCCGGAAAAATAAGTAGGGCGGGCCGGGGTTTGGGGTTTGGGCCCCCCTGGGTTCCGGGTTTCCCCCAAAGGGAACCCCTTTTTGGGGCCCCGGGCACCCCGGGGGGAAAAACCCCCCCTTTCCGGGGGGAGGCCCCCGGGGGGGCCCCGGGGGGGGCCCCTTTTTTAAGGGGTGCCCTAGTTTTGGGGGGGGGGGCGATGGGAGGGGTGGCCCGGGCGGGGGTGGCCCCCCGGTTTTCCCGTGGGCCCCCGGGGGGAAGGGGCCCCTGGTTTCCCGGTGCGGCGGGCGTTTCCGGGGGTTTCGGGGCCCCAGGCCCCCCCCAACCTTGGGACCAACCCCGGGCCCCCCACCCGGAACGCCGACCCGCACCGGGGAAAGGCCCCCCCCAGGGCCCCGGGGCCCGGGACCTTTTGGGGGGGGACCCCTGGGAAAAAAAAACCCCCAAAACCCCCCTGGCCCCCCCTTTTGGGCCCGGCCTGTTTTCCCGGGCAAAAGAGGCCCCCCCCCGGGGGCCAAAAGGGGGGGGGCCCCCGGGTTTTGGGGGTGCCCGGGGGGTTTTTTTGGGGGGGGGGGCCGGGGGGGCCCGGGGGGGGGGTGGCCGGGTCCCGGGGTGGGGTTGGGGGGGAGGGGGGTGGGCCGGGCCCGGGGGGCGGGTTCCCGGGTGGGGGGTGCCGGGGGGGTTGGGGGGGGCCCCCGGGGGGCCCCGGCCTTTCCCGGGAAAAGGCTGGGGGGGGTTTGGGAAACCCGAGGGGGCCGGTTTTTTTGGGGGGAGGCCCCCTGGAAAACCCCCCTTTTTTTTTTTTTTTTGGGGGCCCCCTGGGGTTTCGGGGGGGCATTCTTTTGGCGCCCCTTTTGGGCCCGGGGGCCCGTTTTTCCCCGGGGGGGCCCCGGGGCCCCCGGGGCCGGGGGGGGGGAAGGGGGGGTTTTTTTGGGGGCGGGTGGCCTTGGGGGGGGGGGTGGGCCCCCGGGCGGGTGGGCCGGGGCCGGGGGGGGGCCGTGGGCGGGGGGTGGCGGGGGGCCCCGGGGGGGCGTCGGCGTGTGCCGGGGGCTGGTGCCGGGTGTCGAGAGCGCGAGGGGGCCCCGGGGGGGGCCACGGCCATACCACCCTGAGAACGCCCCATCTCGTCTTTTCGGAAAACTAACCCGGGGCGGGGGCCCCTTAGTTTCTTGGAAAGGGAGACCCCCGGGGAAAAACCCCCGGGGTTGGGGTCTCTTTTGGCCCTTTGGTGCCCGGGCGGTCTCTGTTTTTTCCTGGGGAGCCCAGGCCCGGGGGCCCGAGGGGGGGGGAAAGGGGTGCTTTTTGGGGGGCGGGTTGTGGCCTTGGGGGGGGGGGGGTGGGCCCCGGGGGGCGGGGGCCCGGGGCCGGGGTGGGCCTTGTGGCGGAGGGTGGCGGGGGGGTGCCCGGTGCGGCGTCGGCGGTGCCCGGGGGGGTGGTGCCGGGGCCCGAGGGCGTCGGGGGGCCGGGGGGGGCCCACGGCCATACCACCCCGAGAACCCCGATTCGTTGATTCGGAAGCTAACAGGTCGGGCCCGGTTTTACTTGGGGGAGACCCCCTGGGAAAACCGGGTCTGTAGCATCTCTTTTGGCGCCCTTTGGTGCCCGGGGGGTCTCTCGTTTTGCCTGGGGAGCCGAGGCCAGGGGCCCGCAGGGAGGGGGCATGTGCTTTTGGGGTGCGGGTTTGGCCTTGGGGGGGGAGGGGTGGCCCGGGCGGGTGGCCCGGGGCCCGGCGTGGGCCCGTGTGGGGGAGAGGTGGCGGGGTGCCCGGTGCGGGGGTCGGGGGTGTCCGGGAGGTGGGGCCGGGGCTCGAGGCGCTGCGGGGGGGCCGGTGGGGCCACGGCCCCTACCCCTGAGAACGCCCGATTTTCTGATCTCGGAACTAAGCGGGTGGGCCCCCGGTTAGTACTTGGATGGGGGACCGCCCCTGGGAATCCGGGTGCTGTAGGCATCTCTTTTGGCGCCTTTGGTGCCCGGGCGGGCCTCTTTTCCGGGCCCGCCGAGGCCGGGCCGCAGGGAGGGGGAGGTTGCTTTTTGGGGTGCGGGTTGTGGCCTTGGGGGGGGAGGGGTGGCCCGGGCGGCGTGGCCAGGGGCCCGGGGTGGGGCCCGTGTGGCGGAGAGGTGGCGTGGTGCCGGTGCGGCGTCGCGTGTCGGGGGGGTGGTTTCGGGTGCTCGAGAGCGCTGCGGGGGGGCCGGTGGGTGCTAGGCATACCCCCCTGGAAAAGCCCACCGTCTGATCTCGGAAAAATAAGCGGGGCGGGCCCGGTTTAG